>NC_090943.1:148742388-150234263 GCF_040807025.1 Struthio camelus
GTAGCCATGGAGTAATGCAGAACTGGTTTTCAAGTTTCAAGGCTTTTCTTGTTTTTCCCCTCTCCTAGCCCTGAGCATGTGAGGTAAGTACAGAGCCAAGCCGTCACAGGCAGGGAAACTTCACATCATTCAGCAGTTATCATCCTTTCTGATTTACAGATGGCGTTCTTACTTCTTGAAGCTAATCCCTCCTAGCACTGGTTGGACAAAACGATTTGTCAAATCCAGGGGGCCTAGGAGAAGGGACGAACTTGGACCGGAAATGGAAGCATCTTCTGCAGAGGACTTCAGGGTACAAATGTACATGGGAATTTTAATACTGAAGTCTACAGTGGCAGGTAGAAACATTCCCCCTGCTGAAAGTGCCTCCTATGAGCCAGCCATAATAACTGGTTATGTACAGCATTTGCTAGAAAAACGAGATGCCTAGCTACTGCCCTACTTTTCACTTACCCTGATTTTTCTGGTGATGTGGGATCCTAAAGCATTTCTAAAACACCTTTTAAAACTAAGTGTTTTCAAATTTGCAGACAATCCAGAGTTCAATTCTGAGCATTATAAATGGTCTTGCTAATTAGATACAGCTATAATAGTGAAAAGAGTTGCAGGGCAAACGAGATCAATGACAAAACACCCTTAGAGAGCACAGAAGGGGGAAAAGTGCTGATGTAGAAAGGTGATTTATGGCGATTCTCTGGTTGCTGAAACAGAAGAATTATTGAGAAAAGGAGAAAGGAGCTTTAGGTTGGAAGATTGACGACTAAAAACCATGGGGAAGTAATCCTTTCTGCATCAGTATGGCAAAGCTTCAGTTCTGGGAGGCAGGTCAATGCAGGTCAATGCTTGGACTGGAAATGCTAAGCTGGGGAAGGCAGGTTGCCTCCTGCCTCCACGTTGCCTCTCCCCCACCCCCTCTTTAACAAAAGGAAGCTAGTGCATTTCAGTGTTGTGATTTCACATAGTAAGCATTCAGCTGCCCAGTCTAATTCCCAGCCAAAGTCTTCAGCATTAGGCAGCCTGATGCAAAGATAAAATAAGTTACTCTGGGTATGGTGATTCTTATTTTATCCTAAAGTTAGGAAGTTACTAAATATGGCTGTCACTAGTATTTGGCATACATAAGCGTAGGGCTTCATTTCTCATCTTTTGTCCTGTATAGGACATTCTGTTCTTTTATCATAAAGTTAATCCATTCAGGGAACTTATACACAACCGTGAGCTACTTTGTGACACTCCAGTAGTTGTACACCAAATAAGGTGAAGAGATAACTTTATTCAAAGTACCATTTTTACACTTTTCTATAATCTGAAAATATTGGCATGAAAAGACCATCACTCCATATTCTATATAATAAGCAGTTTTGCAGCCTTATCTGCAGTTCTGTTGCAAGAGAGGACAAGAATCTCTGCAGAGTTCGCATATTAATTTTTAAAACTTTTACATTTATTTTGGAATGGAATTACGTATTTGGACAATCATACTGTTGTATTTGGACAGTTATGTTATTATACGACTACCACAGACTGTAATTAGACGTAATTGTCTGAGTATAAAGATGCCACTTTCATTGTTTCAGGAGGTTTCAGCCAGCAATTACTGCAACTGGATTGCATTACAATAGCCAGTCTCTAGCAAACTCCTTTGATGAGTCATGTCGTCAGCAAAACATGGCAAGTGTGGCAGTGCAATGCCATGTAACAGCAAGTGAGTGTCTTGTTCTAATATTTTAATGACAACTGGTCTGAAGCAGACCAAGTTTTGAGAAAGTGTTTGTTACTCACGCATAATGATCTGGGTTGCAAAAAAAAAAATCCTTGGAGGATAGAGCTAATAAAGTAAGCAGCTAGTTAGTACAAACTTCTTTGTTTAATTTTATTGTGTGGAAAGAAGCATAGTTTTCTCACATAAGAAAGGCACTGCTGTTGTCTGGAAAGTTTCCATGTGCCCCTGCAGCTTTCAAATTGCTCCAGTTAAAGGTGTCAACCAGAAGTTTGCTGAACTTTCACTGATGTTGAATTGTACATCTGTATGTATTTCACAGATTGGCTTTATTTGAAAAGCAGTGTATAGCTGTAAAGTCTTAGTCCTTATTTTGGCACCATTTCGCTGTAAAACGGTAATTATTAATCTGGCATCATTATGTGCTAGGTTTGCCCCATAGTCAAGTTTTTATCTTTATTTTAAATAGCGTATAGCAAACACAATACAGGATCACTTTTTGTTTCTTCTGTTCCAGAGTTGCATTTAAGAAGCTACCTATTGTGCTTCTTGCTCTCTGAGAAATAAACAGACCTGTACACTTTAGTAAAACGCTGTAGTACTTCCTGCTGGCCATGACTAATGCTTGCACAGCATGGCAATCACAACAGAAGGAGGTTTAAAATAGTTTTGTCAGTGTATGGAGCACAAGGTTCATCTTCAGCCAGACCTCAGACTGTGCTTTACACAACAGTTAGATCACTGGAATACTCTTATATAAGGCTAATTGACACAATTAAAATAATGACTCCTTACAGATGTGTGTTGCTGTAGCAACCCAGGGGAAGGGGAGCCAAAGCGCCCTCCATACTTAGCAAAAAATATTAATCATAATAGGTAGAATCACTTTATCCTTTTTATAAGCAACTTACTCAGGAAGCAAGTACTGTAGCATGTTGCAACAAGGATTGCTGTAATGGGGTTGAAATAATTTGAAGGCAAGCTAGAATACTCTCAGAGTAATAACCAAAATTACATGAAGAGAGAAACATATTCAGACGTTGTCCAAAGCGCCAAGGATTTAGGCAGTAGGCTTAGTTTTTCAAGGGTTTTATTCTGCTGCCATAGGAACCCTGGAATGGAAAAAAAAACCAAAACAAAACAAAATACCAAAGGCATCAGGGGAAGCAGGATGAGGCCTCAGTTGCAGAGGCTGTCTGAGGTTTGTCTTACCTAAGGGCCTGATTGCCCAGTCAGATCACTGTGCGCAGACTCTAAATCCACCTGCAACTTCCTTTGTTTCAGATGGACTCCCAGTAGCTCTGTGTTGTTGACAGCGGATATGCATGCAAGATCAAGTGTCCATAGGCATTGCCAGAGTGGTAAAACGGTAAAAGGTCTCCCATTTCCCCTGCAGCAAACCAGAGCAGCGACAGCTGCTTTGCAGAGTGGATCCAAATGTTTTTATACTATACTCCACTTCTCTTTTCCCAGTAAAGTTGCACGTTTTGTCCACACAGCATGAAGTGTTAAAGGGATGACATGAATTACCTGAGACCCAAGACTAAGGACTTATATTAATGAAATCTTTTTATTTAAAGCCAGTGATAATTATTTTGACTAGTATGATTGTTGCTTCAAACATATTATTTAACACCATTTTAACCTTTGTCTTGAAGCCTTTGCAACTTGAACACAGTCACATTGTGTTGCTATGGAGTACAAGAAGAACCTGAAATCAACGTTGACTGAAATGGAACAGTTTGATTTCCATTTCCAACATGAAGAAGTAAATGAATAGCATGAATAAAAAAATGCATTTAAAAAACCAAACACCTGCCTTTGAATGATCATAGTAAAAAAAGTTGAAAAGAGATCTCAAGAAGTCATCTATACCAGCCCACTCTCTAGAGATGGATGAGTTATCTCTGTCATTCCTGACTAAATTTTCTCTAATCTCTTTTTAAAAAGATTTATAATCCCTAGGTGATGTAGCTCACTATCCTTATTTTCAGAAAGTTTTTCATAATGTCTCATCACAATCTAATTGTGCAGCAGTGGAATGCCTTATTAAACTGAAGTGTCTTTATTTTTCAAGACTGCTCTCGTATCTCTGTTAGGTTTCTCTTCATTAGAACAAGCACCTCCGTTTTTCCAACCTTTCCTTGTTAGTCACATTTTTCTAGAGCTTTGATCATTCTTGCTGCTCTCCTCTGTAGCCTGGTCAGTGTTGTGTCTCTCTTGAGCGTGGTGCCACAAGCCAGACTCACTGAGCTGCAGCTGAGTTCTGCCAATCCTGAGAAAAGTGGAAGAACTGTTTTATAGATTTTATAGCCTCTATTTATATCTGCACAGCTTGATATGAAGTTTTCTTTTTCTGAGACAGTATGCAACCTCTAGAATATTTATGCAGGGCTGCTCCTACTCATTTGTTCCTTGGTCTGCACATAAAATCTTGCAGTTTGTGTTCTTAATAGAATCTTATTTTTTCACTAATAATCCCAGATACTTAGTTACTTAATGTGACATTGTTCATTTGAGTATTAAACTTACATTTCTTTCAAGTTACTTTCAAAATTCTTTAAGCTGTGTGATATTCTTTATCACACTGTTTTGTGCCTCGGATCTGTAAACGTTCAGCTTTGTTCTAATTATAGTTTCAGAGCTCAGGTACAGTATGTTCATGTTCAGTTTGCACATGGACCCTTCACTTATCCCATTCCAGGTACGGTGGTGTGATTATAGCTGTTTGACCTGTTGCACCATTGGAATCTCAGCTTGCCCTGATAATGGTACAGTTGTGTTTACTGTCCTTGCAGCTCTGGCAATTATATCTCATTACACCACTTTAATTATTCAAGCACTGACATTTGAGTGATAATGTTTATAAATTCAATCACAGAAAAAAGAGCTCTTTCAACTTAAGTGTCTTTTATAGAGCCCTTCTCTTGCACTTTCTGTTTTCTTACAACACATTTCTTGCTCTGTCACAACCATAGTTGTGATGTTTTTCCAAAAACCCTGGAAGACAGCCCTAAAGCCCTGTTTCTGCCATGGCTTTTTTTATTAAAAAAAAAAAAGCTTGAGCACTTTCAGCACAGTGGGATGAAAGATATTTTAAAAATACATTAGGTAGCATGTTTTGAAGTGCTAGCACAGATGAGGCAAACGGATCTTAACACCTTAGTTGGTTAGGCTGAGCCCTCAGGAACTCCAGGTGCTTGGAGTCAGAGGGTACCATCGCTGTCACGTTCTCTCACCCTGTCACTCATAGCCAAAAAGTGCCATTTTGAGATGTTCATATTTAAGAGTTGAATCACACCTGTAACTTTGTCCAGGTTCTGCACCTTACACCAGCTGAACCTTCAGCTAGAAGAATATTCCAGGAACAGCTCTGCTTTGCATTGTCAAAGAGCTTCCCAGCAACTTCAAATCATTTGAAAAGTTCTTAGTCGGCCTACAGTAAAAAGGGTTAAGTGCAAACAACTCTTGCATCATCCCCGTGGACTATCTGACCACATCCTACATATGAGGAACTTAGGCAGAGTTATGTAGTTTGCCCAGAGCCACACAACAGGTTATAACAATAAATCTGGAACTACAAGTCTCTTGCTATAATGACTGGACTAGACTATCTGGCTGACAAATTTTACTAAAAACTTGGCTGTCATCTGGGAGTTATAGCGTTATGCAAGTGCATAACCCTATGTGTGCAAACTAGCTTTTCCAGACTGGAAGGGCATACTGCAGGATCTGTCTCTCGCCTAGAGGCTTCATTAACACTAATCTTGCAGACACTGAGACCTTATTAATTTGTTATTGTGCATAACCATCTTTCAAATGCTAGCTGAAAAGAACTCTCCAGATGAACGTAGTACTGGATTCTCAGTTGCAGTGATTCAGTATGCAATGATGACTCTTGCACCTGGCTTCCGTGAAATGCTTAGCGCAACAGACAAGACCTCCCACAATATTTATTCATTCAGCAAAGCTCAGCTGGCATAGAGTGCTGGCACGGAGTGTATGTGACCTAAGCAAGAAAGGGATTGTGTCAATAAATGCTTTGGATCCCAAGTCAATTCTTTCATGTATAAACTATATGTACTGTGATAGAGTGTATATATTTATAAAATACACACAGACACATATAATATGTTTATATATATAAAGTGTGAAAATTGCTTTTGAACATGTCAGCCAAAGGACATTCTGAAGTATTGATTTGCTTTATTACCAATGTAGCGTCTGAGACCTGGGAGCAGGAAAGGTCATGTCTTTTTTACCCAATGTGATCACCTCAGGCTCTGTTGGAATAGACATGATTTGATCTTCTCTCAGCGGTACTTGGCATTTTTGTTATTTCCTGGAGCTGGTCTGAGTTCTGTTGAGAAGTGCTGGGCTCAGAATTTGCAAGAAACATCCATGACTAAAAAGAGACACAGCTTGGAATCACGATGCGAGGCTTTGTATGCCGGGGAAGACGAAGATCTTTCAAAAGTAATGATAATTTGCCATTGGATAGAGTCTTGTAATTGAAATCCAAGCACATCTTTTAAATGATGTAATTCATATTACTTGGTGCTACACCGATATTGCTAATTCTTTTGTAACTTGTCACAACAGAACAAAAGATCGTGCTCACTATTTTGGGAAGCATATGAATTGATGGGGAAGCCAAAAACGAACAAATGGAGCACTGGTAAGACTAGAAGGCCTCAGAGGTGCATACAGTGCATGTCTGCATACTGTGGTTCTGCACAGAAATTCAAAGAAGGGTTTTAAGTATGGCTAGCCACACAACAAACCTGCTCTGAGCTGACAATTTAAGGAGGAAGCTGTCTGCACACTTCTGTTACTTCTTCAGTCTTTGTCATTCACACATGATTTAAAACACACGTATGCCACAGACAAATCTACTTAAGCCTTCACTTAACATGTTGACAATTGTTACAAAGATCTATCCAGCACAAGAAGAAAAAATCATGGCACCAAGATAAGTTCCTCCTAAAATCAACCTGTAGCAGGTGTTTAAAAACAGCTTTTCACTGGGCATGAAGCTGTAGCAGCTTTCCCCAGTGTGAATCATGCACACCTGCCTATATACTAGCTGTGAGATTCACATCATCCTAAGATCACCACTGAAATAACAAAAAATTGAAGGCTTAATAACCATGGTAATAACCCATTAAACATCTGAGTATGTAGGAATTTTATGAAGTTAACAAATGTAAGTTCAATGCCAAAGTCAGAAATTTTCAGGTCATTTCTCCCTTGGATAGTAAGTCCAATTCAGTACCTTAGACAAGAGGCATGCTTCTGGAAAACTTCTCAAATCACAAGGCAAAGATGAAAATACGAAGCGAGAATGTTTCTTGGTTGTACCCAGAGTCATGAATAGGGTCTTTTATTACAGCGTGCTGAAGGGAAGGACAGGTTCAGGCAAGAGGAGTGAAACTGTGCTGGACTTTTTCTAGGACAAGAGACAAATATGAAGGAGGACAGATAATTCCAATGGAAAACATTCAATGAGCGCCTCAGGGCTCAGGAGAAAAATCATTCATGTTGCAGCACAAGAACAGGCATCTGCTTCCGTCCGCCTGCCGGCTCCTACACAGCACTACCTACTGAGATGCCCTCTATCCTCAAGCCTGATCTAACAATTCAGATGCTGTCCCTGAAAGCATGCTAGAAAAACCGGGGTTGTTCAGCCCATGAAAATCTGTACTGACTCCTCTGAGGGGATTTTTATTTTGACATAGTGGAGGAAAAGAGCGCCAAGTATGGTTAAAGCTTACCATTATTTTTATCATCTGGCTATGATTTATAATGGCATCCTGCCAATGAAAATTTGAAGACAGACTTATACCTGGTTTTGCTCTCTAACAAAACGAAAAGAAGGAATTACATTTTGACAGTTTCTAAGGAAAGAGTTTTCTGATGTCTAACCAAGAACTCTGAAAAGGATGACAGAAAATACACTTAGGTTTAGATAGTTTAAGTTCTTCCACAGAAATCTGAATCCCCCAGCTTTTTTCAGTATGGTTTGGAGGCTCATATCCGGTAATTTCTGCCTGTGTGGGACTCGATCTGCCAAATTATAAAAAGGTTCCTACTCATGTCAAAATTGGATCCTCGAAACTGGCAGGTATTTGCTGAGTTCATGTTCTAGAAATATAGTCTCTAACACCTCTTTTGCATAAAAAAAGTGAAAGGTCTGATCTTACCCAAAACTTTAACTGGATATTTAGCGGGGGTGGAAAAAGTTCTAAGCTTGTGACTTACAACAGGAACGGTCATTCTGATATCTTTAAGCCAACATTGCAGAAGCCTTTGCACTAGCCAAAGTCAAAGGAAGACAAGCAGAAAAGGAAATGGCCATTTAATCTGAGATTGATGTTTAAATCTAAAAGTCCACTTTCAGAAAAGGAGTTGACATTTGTATAAAGACACAAATATGAAACTCTGTGCATTTAAGTTTGGATTTGTGCAGACTGCTAGTCCTTACAACAACAGGTTTGGCATTTTTATTCCTAAATGTGTGACAGAAAGGCTTGGGATCTTTTCAACAGCTGCGTTGAAAACAGGGACAGTTACCAGGAAACAGGGACAGTTCACTTGCTCCTGAGATTGCTTCAGAATTTTTTTGTAATACAGGTACAAATGTCAAACTCCTTAAGGGAAGACCAGCTCCCGAGTGGGCTCTTGTGTCCGGCAAACGCCAGACCAAACTGACTGCATTTCTTTCGCTGTCTGAGGCCTGATGTAACAACCATTAGAATCAACAGAAAGAGTAATTGAGTTGAAAGACTGAATAAAGCATCTAAGGCCACAACCTGCACCACTGCAATCACCAGAAAATTTGTCATTGACCTCAATGACCGCAGGATGAAATGACCAGACTCTTGGTCAGCAGGTAGTTAAGTACACACGTATAATTTATTTCATTTGTAACCATTCATATGCCTAAGTACTTCTCTGATGTGGAACAAAAGCACACTGGTTGCCAGGCTGAGAAGAGAGGTAGCTTTCAGATCTGCCTCTTTCCTACCAACAGCAGTGTGATTTGGAGGAAAGAGTAAGAATAAGGAAATCCATTGTTTCCACCATTTTGGCAATGATAGGGAATTAGGAGAAATAAGGTAAGTTAAATGAAGAGGAAAAAAACTTGAGAACAACACTACAGAAAGAGGAGAGCTTCTATCCCTTTAGTTACTTCTCAGGGGACTTTAAAAAATATAAACATTGGCCTTTTAACTTCATTATGAGTCTGTATCTCAAATATAACCCAAGGCTTCCTAGGGCTTGCCTGTGCTGGAAAAATACATTATGTTAATTGATTAGCAGGTAATTCTTAATATAAGTCAATATAAACAAAGAGTACTATGTTTAACATTTGTTGTTGTTGACCCAAGGTAACCCAGGTGCTAAACATGACAGTTCTTGTCTGCACTAAGTGCTTCATATAGCCTTAATTAACATGTTCTAACACAATGTAATTTTGCAATACAGACAAATCCTTTGGGGCAGTTATTCTTTAAATTTAATTTTCTGTCTCACCTATCTTTAATTCACAAGACACGTGTTGCCTCCAACATCTCCCCTCTGCCACCCTTCAATCTTGGAACCGTTACTGATGAAAATCAGAGAGACTTAGTCGGCTTTTTCCTAAGTTTTTTAAACTTACAGATTGAATGTTCAATGACACACACCATGAGTTTACGTTCCTTGATAGTGCCAATGTTATAAAAATAAAGTTGATCTCATAATTCAGAAAGGGTTAGTTCAGCCCAGAAAAGTGTATCATAAAACACCAGACATTTGAAGTTTGTACAAAAATATTTCAAATCATAACAGAGATGCAGTTTTTCAGTCAAATCACACATATTCAAGCCTATTCCCAGCTGCAAGAAGACACTTTTCAGGCTTTTTCCACTTTCTCCATTTTTACTTTATACATAGAAAAGTTTTCTTTGTCCTTGTAAGAGAAAAAAAATGTGCAAAAAAAAAAAAAGATATTATTAAACAATGAGGTTAAAAGAACAAGTTTATCTGGACTCCTGCAACAGTAACAACTTCATGTTGCACATCTTGTATTTTAGTGGAATATGTTGTTATTGTTTGTTACAAAGCAACTTAGTTAGCACTACTGAAGCCTTGAACAATCTTAAGTTGTTGAGAGGTGTTGCAAGCAAGAGCACTGTTTGGCTACATGTCACCCGTTTATTTCAGGGTCTTCAGAGGTTTGCTCAGAGGGAACTCACTGCAGGCTGAAGCCCAGAGTACTATGAACAGCGTGAGACATTAAGGTTTATATTAAGAGACTAATGGTGTGCAGTGTGGCTAAGTCAACTTTGCTGTGCTATAACTTCATCCTCTGGAATTTCCTTTCGTTTTAGCCGTTCATCTCTTAGCACTGCATTAACGTTCATTGCTTCTGGGTGTTTTCCCCAAGAAGAAAAATAACGAGGGGCTGGGGACGGGCTCGGTAGCTGACCTAATTCACAAGCTTTCTGGGGCTTCAGCATTTTCAGCCCTCACGTATTTGGCTTGGAAACTGTACAAGACAGCTAAGGCTCTTCAGCCTAACGGTTCAGACTTGGCACGTTTAACTGACTCCTTCTTACCTCTCCGTGATCGAGGTGCGTGTCACTACCACCTCAACAGATTTTTTCTTTTCCCCCCTTTTTACTGTGTTCGAAACTCAGCGCGTTTGTCCCAGGCTCCCCCCGCGCCCAGGCAGGCGGTACCGGCCGGGCACAGGGCCTGTCCTGCGAGGGCCTCCGGCGGGGACCGCGGGGGCAGCAGCTCCGCTCCAACCAACTGCGCCACTCCGCACCTCCGCGGCGCGCCGGGCGCACGGGAGCCCCCCGCAGCGCCGCCTCACCGCGCACGGCGGCTCCCAAGCGGCAGCGGTCCCCAGCTGTGACTCTCCGCAGCTGGCGGCCGCCGCCGCCGCCGCCGCCATCACCTCAGGGCGCCGCCGCCGCCGGCCCGTCCGTCACCCCCCGCCTCGCCCCCGGGCCCTGCGCGCCCCGGCCCCGCCCCGGCGGCCGGTCACGTGCGTTAGCGACAGCCAATGGCGAGGCGGCGCCGTCGTCCGCTCGGCGCCCATTGGCGGCGGGGCAGCGGGGCGGGCCGCCGGGCCCGTCAGCTGTGCGCCGCGGCTATAACAACAAAGGGCTCCGCGGGGCGCGGAGTCGGTGCGGCCGCGGCGCGGGGGGGAGCCGAGCCGAGCCGAGCCGAGCCGAGCCGAGCCGAGCCGAGCCGAGCCGAGCCGAGCCGAGCCGAGCCGAGCCGAGCCGAGCCGTCCGCCGGCTCCTCGGGACGGTGAGTGGGGGTGCCCGGCCGCCGCGGTTCCCCCCGCGGTCGTGGCTCCCGCGGGGCGGGGAGGGCTGTTGTGGCGCGGAGGGAGCGCCCTGGCTGCCCGCCTTCCCTAGGCGGCCCGGCCCGGCCGCGGGTGCCCCCTTTGTCGCCGCCGGCGGCCCCTCCGCCGGGCGAGGAGCGCGGCGGCCCGCGGTGTGGGCTTGCCGCCGGCCGCGGTGGGCCCCGGGAGCGCGGCCGCCCGCCGGCTGGGCGGCCCGGCCCCGGGGGAGAAGCGGGGCAACGCGGGGTTCAGCTCTGCTGGCAGCCCGAGCCTTCCCTGGGCCCCGCTCCCTCTTGCTGTCGTGGGGCGCCGGCGCCCGGCTGGGCCGGGCTGGCGTGCAGCTCGCTGCCTGCCGCGGCCCCTCCGAGGGGCGCCCTGCGGCGCCGTGAGCGCGGGGCAGGGCTGGAGCCCCCCGCCGCCTCGCGGCATCCCCCCCGGCTTCCGCCTCGCCCGAAAACGCTCCGTCTCGGGGTCTTGCCCTGCCCGCTTTTCCCGGCCGGCCCCGGAGGTCCCTGACCGCCTGGTAACGCGCAGCGCCAGCCGGGCTGGGTGTCGGTGTGTCCCCCGCGCCCCCCGGGGAGGGGGCAGGCCGCCGGCTGCCTGCCTGCGCCCCGCCGCTGTGCCCCGGCGGGGCGCCCCGCCGCAGGGCAGCAGTCCCGGCAGCTGCCGTGGGACTTGCTCTCTGGAGCCTCCTGGTGGTGATCGCGGGGCCGCTCGCTGGCGGCAGTTCCTGAGCCGGGGCCTCGGGAGAGGCCAGCTCGGGCAGAGCCCTGCCGCGTGCAAGCTGCCGGCAGGGGCTGTCCTCGGTGGCCGCCTTCCGGCTCTCTGTCGGTCCTGGCAGTTAAGACAGTACCTGTGTATTGGAGCAGCTTTCTTCTGAGCTGTGTCTCACTGCCCTAGTCTGGCAGGGGCTCTTGACAATCGCGTTACTTACCTCTCGGTCTCCATCTGGCTTGTGCAATAATGTGAGAGTGTGGCATGTTTAGGTGCCCTACTCCAAAGGGATGTCAGGAGTTCCTAAATTATTCAGATTTGGAGGGGTCCTTCTGCGGTGGGGGGAGAGAGATGAGATGACTTGCTTTTAATCTGTCCCTTCTGTTGGAAAAATATCTTTAAGTCAACAGCTGTAGTTTGTTTAGCATTGATATTGTACCTATGTTCTCCAGAAACTGACCTGTCATATTTGCTTGTTAGAGGTTAATTATTTTATGTTGCTGTAATGTCTGTAGAGTCTTAATATAGGTTTGGGATCTCCCACTTTGCTCAGCTCCATACTTGAACAAAAAGACAGCCACCACCTTAGGGAACTTTCAGTCTAGGCCTACAAGAGGGGCAAAAGATGCATGTGGAAGTAGGAGTACAAGAAAAGTGCTGGTACTGACCATCATGCTGGGCTGTGACTGCAGTCTACAACTACACTATGGCTTGCTAGTTAAGCTGGAGACAAGTCTTCTTTTTTTTTTGTCTCCAGGCTTTGTGCCAGAAGAGTATTGTGGATAGATGCGGAAGATAATTGGAGAAACTACAGACTGCAAGCTATCATTTAGAGTCCTATTTCCTTATCCATGGCAAGTTCTGTCTGTGTTTTAAGTATTTAAACCTTTTCAAGAAGATGCTTAGTGCAAACTCTAAGTAGAAATTCTACATTTCCTTAGATAACCTGTCCAGGGCTTAGCAGCCTTAATGGTTAAAAGACTTTCCTGCTAACCACTGAAAACTGAACCTAACAGTAAATAAAAACCATTGCATTGCTGCCACGTCTACCTACTGCAGATGTAAAAGAAGGGAATGAACACCTGTTTGCCTCCTCTTCCATGTACTTGACTGCAGCTGTCATTTCTCTCCTTCCTTCTGTCAAGCTTTTCCATTTTTTTTCTAATCTCTTCTCGTATAGTCTTAGACTTCTAGAAGCAAGCTACAAGAATGATCAGATCTATCTGGATGTTTTATTTTTGTCAGGCATGGTACTAAAAACTAGATACAAACTCAAGCTGAGTTCAGCAGTACTAAATGGGGCAGAACAAACTGACTCTAAAATATATCCTGTTATGACATTCGGTTTTTATGCAACAATACAATATTGTTGACATGCATTCAAAATGTTATCCATAATGGCCTTTTATAACAACTGCAGTTGAGCCAAGTGTTCCTAGTCTTGTATTTTCTTGTGGCTGATTGTTTCTGTCTAAGAAGAATTAGAGTACCTAACTTCTTAAATTACACTACACCTTTTCATGTCACTTTTGACTCATGAAGACTATTTTGATTTCTAATCCTATCTTCCTGTGCCTTTCCAATAAGAAGGTAGCTAGATGAGTGTCTATATCAGGGCCTGTACTGGAGGAAGCAGTTGCTCATTCCTATGCTTAACAAGTAGGTAATGGGGTCTGATGTCCTGGGCTTAAGATGACATAGGAGGTGAAAATGACTCTTTAGTATGGGCTCGGCATTATAGGATGCAGGTTATAATGGACATCAATAATGTTGTGTTTGGAGAGTATCTTTTTTTAATGGCTGATTGTTTGAATGTTTTTCTTTAGTATAGTGTATCTTGCTTTCTCTGTCTGAATGGAGACATTCTTACCTTTACGCAAATATCTTTTTCCCTCTTTAATGATTGGAATGGATATTTAATCTCTAGTAATCCAAACATACTATGGAAATACAAATACTATTGTGATGAAATTAATTTGTAGTTGAATCACTAAATGTTACTCATATATAGCATTTAAATCATTTATTCAGCTATTTAATGGCTTCTATTTATTAGTTCAATACCAACATATTTGGGGAGTGTAAGTATGGTGATTTGAGAAGGCTGAATGTTCAACTTCTGAGCAGTTAAAGGATTTTTGGCCTTAACTCCCAAATGTAAATAGAGTTCAGGCCCATGGTGATTGTCATTAAATGTAGGTTTAGAGAAGTGTACTATTGAGAAATTGATGTTGCTTTTAACTGAATATACAGAAGCTACTCTTTCCTCAAGTTGCTTAGAATTACTATACAAGATTAGTTAAACATTTGCAGTGGAAAAAACTCCCACTGGTAACTATGCAATGCACTTTGAACCTGAAGACAGTATGTTCTTTCCTACTGACTGGTAGGTAGTGGCTCTGGATTGTGTGTGAAAGGAGAAGTGCTGCCTTGGGCACCATGGGGAGCCTTCAGAGGAGTCTGAGGGAGAGGTGCGTTTATGTGGACTGAGGTGTGCACAGAGAATATGCAGTTTCCTGCTTCAGTCAATGCACTTGCTCATCGCATCTCTCCGCCTCCTCTGGAGGAAGAATTGAGAGGTATGGGGTAACAAGCTGTCTGGAAGACCTCAGTCAGTGTAGGCACAGCATCTCTGTTTCAGTGTCTTCCCTCATAGGCATGGTAGGGTGGAGTCAAGAACAAAACAGACCTTTGCATGGCGAAGAGGATCTAGGAGGAAGCTCTGAGGAGACCCAGGTTTTTCCTGTGGGTATCTAGCTGGGAGAGCATGGTGGGGGCCAGTGAAGCTGCATTTTCTGTTAGGAAATATTTTTGCTGGTACCTCAAACTGGACTAATGATAAGCTGCTGGGTTTTTTGATGGTGTGTTTTTTTCCTTCAGCTTGTTCCATAGCAATGTTATCTGTTGCTTTGTCATTAAGACCCTGTCATCTTTTTTGCAGGTTTCATATGAACTGTTTGCCCATCATGACTCTGCATGTCCTGTACCTAAGCTGATATGCATCTATGCACTTTAATCTCAAGTTTATGCCACTCTGCTAATAGTGTGAGCTGTGCCTTGAACCTTGGATATAAATATCTACAAGCCAAAGTCTTGTTCCTGCCTTAGTAATGTTCCAGAGGTTAAACAGCATGTTCATGGGAGAGATTGATGGCTTGTCCAGCCAGGAGCCTGAGTTCAGTGAGAAAGAAGATGAAGAATGGATTCTGGTTGATTTTATAAGTAAGATGTCTGTCAAATATAAGCTCTGCCTACTTCCTGCTGTAGTTCTATTTGTCATACTTCTATATAAAGATCCCAGTAACTCAGAAGGAACTTTAATCCACGTTGTTTTTGTTCAGGCTAAGTGTAGGGTGTTTTCCAAACAAACCTACCAAACATGTGAACTCATCAGAAAAATGATGTCATGTTTAGAAGCTTGACACTTGGGCTTCAGCAGAACCGCTTGTACAGATAAAACATTTGACTTATTACACAATTGTATTGCTTTACTGATAACAGTTGTTTTACATGTCTAACATGGGTTGTCAGGGAACTCCCTTTCCCCTCCCCTTGCTTGTGGGGGGAAAAAAAAAATTGTGTACATGCTGATAGTGGTTTATTTCTGTTTCTTTGTTTTTTTGTATCCTGTGTCTGACTACATATGACCTTGTTGTTTTCCATCGCCTGCAATCACCAACGTCCATGGCTTCCTTTCAACTGACTAATGGCCACCTCCAGCAGACACTTGCACTAATTGCTCCACGGAGGAAGCGGACATCACTGAAACATCAGCTGCAGACAGCTCACCGGTCTTCTCTTGTTTACCAGCTCCCTTGGAACACTTGCCAGAGGCTAATGAGTCCTGTTTCATCCAGTTTGATTCATGTCCAATGGAGGAGAGCTGGTTTATTACCCCTCCTCCATGTTTTACTGCAGGTGGATTAACCACTATCAAAGTGGAAACCAGTCCTATGGAGAACCTCCTGATAGAGCATCCCAGCATGTCAGTGTATGCTGTCCATAATACCTGTCACAGCCTTAACGAGACTAGCTGTGGAAATGAGGAGTTTCACAGTCCAGGTAGTCCCAGGTATGTCTGATTTCTCTTGCTGAGCAAATACTGCTTGCCAAGGAGCTCTGTCACTAAAAATATCTGGTTTCTACTTGTTTACTCAGACACTTAATACTGAATTTTCCAGCTTATTTCAGGGCAAGTGAATAAAGCATGAATACTTCATAAGTTGGGGTAAGGTGGTCAGAGCTTTATGCTGCCTTAGAGAAATGTTACACAAGATGACTGCTAGAAAACAGCTGGATGTGCTATTCTGACATTTTAATAGATACTTATGGGGCCTAATAGTGTAGCTGATAATGTAGATTTGAAAGCACTCTGGACCCTCCATAGCTACCTTTAATTTTCATAAACACTAGACTAATGAATACCCTTTTAGTTGTCTGAGGGGAAAGATATTACTTTCCCCATTCTGATGGAGTTTCAGATGAAAAACTAACCTACTGATAAGTCAGGACAGGATGGAGTTTGACGCATGTAGTTTGTAAAACAAACCAAACAAAGATTCCAGAACTTAGTGCTTACAGGGTAAAAATTAACTTTGACCTTAGTGAAAGAAGTTTGCAGAAATTATGCTGTTAAGTTTTGGGTCCTAAAGAGCCAGCTGTACGGAATGACTGCAGACTCATATTTGTCATTCACTGCTTTCTTGATGTTAAGTATATGGTATATACATTTATACAAGCATAGTATGTGTATAAATACAGGGGTCTTTGCCATCAAGACTCCACCCTTGCCCACGTATTTAAATGTTTGTGAATCCTGGTTAGTTGACTGACTTTATCTCCCTCTAGTGCTTACCCTTAGAAACAATTAAAGTTATTGTTTTCTGTATGACAAAGCTCACTGACAGTATAGCGGTGAAGCTGTTCCAGTGACTGAAGTTGTTCTCTCCCTATTGACTTCTCTAATCAGCTCCTTGCTGTATTTAAATTTGCTAGCCCAAAGAAATGAATGCTTTTCTTCTCAGAAGACGTATGCTGCTATGCAATATTGAAGCATAGTGCTGATAAAAAATCTCCTGTTTTCTAAGGTTAAAGGTCTGACTATTTGGAAAGAGCATCTTTCAGTGCTAAGCATCGAGGGTCCAGATTAACTTAGATCAGATGGAAGCTGGGAGTATACAGCCTCTCTAAAAATGAGGGTCTGAAGGAGTCAGAACAATTACAGGCTGTTAGGTATGGCACAGTCGAGCCCAAAGATAGGCCAGTTTACACTATTGATCTCTAGTGGAGAGTAACAAGGAAAGTCATTTACTGACTTCTCTTAGTGAAATGTGAACTAGAGATGCTGGTATAGCTTGTTCTCTAGAAAAACTTTATTTTAAGCAGTGGAGTTAAGCTATCTGCATATGTTGGGAAACTAAGGGTGTGATCCTGAACTGGTATGTGGTTAAGTGTCTTCACACTTAATTCGGTGGTATTGTTGCTTCATCAGAGGATCTAGCCTTCTGTGTATGGCAGAATTGTTTTGGGTGACAAAAATGGGCATAGTTTTAAGTCTAAAGCTGAGGTAAAGTACAAAAACTGGGAAAATCAATGAGACAAATGAAGTAAATTGAAAAAGCTGTTTTGAAATCTCTAGTGGTTTAATGCTTGGCCATTTAACATTGTAGGGCCAAGAAAAGCTGCTTAAGGCACACTGGCACAGTAAGTACTACTATTTTGGGACAGTGCTTTTTGTTTGATCGGTCTGCTAGCAACACTGCTTCTGGCCTTCTATGCCAAAACAATACTGGTTTTAGGACTAACCTTTGTGCCAAATGATGTTACATGATCAAGCTTGACTACATCTGCTTTAACAAGCCAAAAATGCTAAGTGCAGAAAACCTACTTAAAGGTCAATTGAGAGGTCTGAATCCTTTAACTTCTCTTATGAGGCCTGTCTGTATAGCACAACTAGCAGGACACTTCTGCTTTTTAGCAAGAGATGCTGGGGGCACAGCAGAGAATGTGTATAGCAACAGTCTCACTTTAGAGATAGCCCCTCTAAAATGACTTTCTGACCACATTGATGGAGACTAGTCAGCCCTGTTCTCTCAGCACCTGGGGTTCACCAGTGCCAGACCACCAAAAGCAACCGCTAAGATACCATAATGCCACATCTCAGAGTCCATGGCCTTCTAGCTAACTTAGACCAACTCTGCTATCTCAGCTTCCATCTTTTCTCCTTTAAGATGGAAACCGAAAATGGCAAATGAAAAGTATGACTTCACAAACAAGTGCTGGATGGGTGCTTGACAGTAAAAGGAAAATGTTAAAATATCCTTGATCAACTTTTTGAATCAGCTTTCCCTCCTACTATGGAAAAAATCTCTATTTGCTCCTTGTCAAATCCTTTCAAAGCAAAAGGATGTTGCATAAACTTCCCCACTCCTTTTAATTTAGTCATTTTTCCATAATAAGCGACCACACTGTATGAAGCTCATGAAGATCATCAACTGCTAATGATGTGAAGCAAAGGCATGCTCAGGAAATATACATTCTAACAACAAAATGGGTTGTGGCTTCCTAGTTCCTTTTGGCTTTCCTTAGTAATGTTTCATTTGGAGTTCCAGCACCAGCACTGTTGAGCATGTTAAGGAATCACTGTGTCTAGGAAACAGTAGCCTCATATTTGTGGAGACCTGCATGTAAGCTAACTGTTGTAATCTGCATAGAATAATGCTTACAAACTACTGCAAACTGATTTGGGCTAACTTGTTTACATTTGTCTCTTGCTTATTTATGGTGCAAAGTCTGAGATCCTGTCTGAGTGAACAGGAAAATTAGCATGTCATGCATGGCTATTCTTGATTCTGTGTACTTCAGACCTTTCAACTGAAGCTATCCAGGGTGATAAAAGCAAGTGGATTTTGATTCCTTAAAAAAAAAGGGAGGGGGCAAGGTTTCTTACTGATGAGGAGTTTTCCCTATACTGTGGAGCAGAAGGGGGCAAAGGTGCTCACTCCTGTGCTGGTCACATGTGTGACCAGCCCTTTCTTCCTGGGAGCAAGGCTGAGAAGACATACTGGGGCATGGCAGGCCAAACTCTTATTATAGCCTTTCTAAGACCCCACGGAGACTTTATCTGGTTTAACCTTATTGTGTGAAGTCTCCTGTCCTTTGTCAGAGGCATGAAAGTGCTGAAAACAGACTTCCCAGGAAACTTGCTCATGCTTGAGCAAGTGCCTGGGTCTTGCAGCCATCTTTCCTTGGCATCAGAGTTGCAGTCCAGTAGCTGGTCCCTAGAGGAGGGAGGAAGAAATCAGCTGCTGTGCTGGTGGTCTCATGACTAATGTGGCATGCAGACTTGGGATTTGCTTTATCTTTCAAATCTGCCAAGCTATTTCTGTCTTCACTTTGAAAGCTTCAGGAAACACCAGTGATTGTTCTGTGGAGTAGGGAAGTCCTTTTTTAACATGTTGCTCCTTGCTTGCACAGGTTGCTATTTTGTTTACTAGTGCATGATGGAGCAGGGATTTGCCAAAACTGCTGACTCTGCTCGTGAAATCAAGAGGTCTGGTTAACGAAAGATCCTTTTAAGTTATTTCCAGGGTGTCACCACTGGTCTATTTTTCCCATTCCTGTGCAAGAACATCGTTTGGATTTACTTGCATGGCTAGCAATCCAAACAAACATCTTTGCTAATGCACTTCCTGTTTTCAGTCTGAGTGACTGATGTCCAAGGTGGTTTTTAAACCAAACTGTCTAGTGAATAAATTTAAGTCTTCTAAAAGCCAATTGTGTGATAATGACATCTGATTTCTGATGCCTGTTACATTTTGGGGCTTGGGGGGGAGGAAGGGCACAATAGCATAATACACTGGATGTGCAAGGGCTGTTGTGTTGCCTTTAACAGGAAAAAGTGAGCTAGCAGAAGTATGCATGGCTTATCAACATATTTTTTCTAAACTGATTTGGCTTAACTTCAGCCCAAGTCTTTGTCCAGAGTAGCAGTATAAGGTGCCCTTTTGAAATGCTGGATGTCAACATTAATATTCTCATGCCCTCTTTATAACTTATTTCTTTTTTTTAAGCTGACTGGTATGTGCTTGTTACATTTTAGAATGGAGGCCCGAAATGAAATGGGACAGCATGTTCACTGCTATGTTGCAGCTCTTGCTACTCGTTCAAGTTTTCTGGAAAAAAATAAGAGCTTTCGTCCTTCCCACTGGATAAAGGAACATAATGAAAGACACTGTCTCAACAGAAACAGTTTCCGTCGCCATAATCTCACCAGGGATTGCCACTCTCGGCAAATCAAGCACAATGGACTGTTTGTTCACCAGCCTTGCCAGCGTCAGTTCAATTACTGATGGCTCTCATGGTTTTAATCTATGGTTTAATTTTTTTAGGTTGCTCTTGTTTTTGTGCGTAGATAAGTGTGGTCGATCTGAAGCTGATCATCAGTTCCTCAAACACAATCAGAACTAGTGTTACACTTGTTCAAAACAACACCTACATTGTGCTGTACGTCCTAAATGGTGATGTTAAATGTCAATGTCTTGGAAGCCTATCAGTACAATTTGTGTGTTGTTTTATAAACTATGATGTATAGATGGGTTTTAGCTGGTATTTTAAAGAAACTTTTAACAGATGGAAAATCAGTTACACTTTGCATTAATCAAAAGGAGTTAGAAAATTTGAGGTTAGCCGTATGCTTTAATGACCATACTTGACAGCTTGTCTATCTATATTTAGCATATTATTCACTCTGAGAAAATACTATAGCTGCCAATGGATGTTACATAGCTATGCTGAGCTGTTACAAGAAGGACATCTAATCTACATTGCCTAGTACCCACTTGTGTTAAAAGTGGAGTCAGTAGGTGTGTTGGATACTTCATATGGGTATCAGAAAAGGGTTAAATGTCCCCCAATATTTCTGCAGTACAACATGACATTGGTGTTACAGATGTAGTACCTCACAGTGGAGTGAAAGGAAAAATAGACCTATGGGTTAAGTCTCTCTGTAATCCAGAGAGACAAACTGTATTTTATCTGGTACAGTTCGAGTTCTTTTAATGCCTCTTTTCCTCTCCATCTTTGAAAAAAGATTTAAAAAAACCTACAATGTTCTGTTTAATCTCTAGTCCAGTTAAGGAAGAAAGGGATGGATCAACTGTTTTTAATCCTGTTAGTAGCTGACCACTCTTTAAAGAAGTTTAACAGATGGATGGCTACTTCTGAGCTGCTAACTGCTGTTAGATTGTCATCTTTTTCCAGGCTGAGAGTTGCTCACTAGAAGGAAGACTATCAGAAGTTCTCCTAATTCTGTCTCAGCTAAAATAATGAAGTCTGAGTTAAGTTACTGGGAATAAAGGGCAGTCAGTGGCAGGGAAAAGCATACTGAAAAACAGTCTTAGAGGACTAAATGCAGTGATACCTGAATTTTTATACATGCTGTTATATCAGCAGTAGTTGTTTTCCTGTTCCGTCTCGGGAGTTTGGGGATGGGGGAGGGATTGAATAGAAATTCTGTAGGCCAATAGGAAAGAAGCTTTTTTCTTAATACTGTGCAAGATCTTTTTGAAGTAGGCAGGTGCTCAGAAGGTAAAATTTCAGCAGTTAACAAAGAGTGCATATATTATGAAGCAGCTTCATGATATACTGAACCCTGATGGATCGATCAGGGAACTAGATTAAACGGTTACAGAGGGAAGGAAGCAGAAAGATAGCCACAGAAGAAAGGTGGTGGTGGGGGGGAAATAAGTATGTTTATTCAGTTTCCCTTTCTATCCATGCTTAACATATGACTTACTGTTTTCCTGCATTTAGTTCCTAGAGTGTTAAAGTATTATTACATTCAACCATGTCTTCCAGTAGTCCTTATACAGAAGCTGGTATAAGGAGTCAGGTAGGAAGCCTTTGAAATTGGGCAAGATCAATAATTATTCTAGATGTATGATATGTTTCTCAATTTGGTCAAATGTTTTAATTTCACTGAAGCAAAAGCCCAGCAACTGTGAATTAATCTTGATGTAGGTAGCTTTGCACATACTGCACCTGGAATCCTTGTGGAGCATACTTAATGTACAGAAAATAGCACTTACATCCCTGCAGATGAGCTACCTTCCTGGGTTTAGATAGGATTATGGCAAATGGATGTTGACATAGTTAAATGTGTAAGACCAAGTGGTGCTTTCCTGGGCACAATAGTCTTTTTTTTAAAGACCTGTTGAATGCAGACTCATGTGGACAGTGAAAGAAAACAAAATTGGCTTAACTGAGTTTCCAAAATAGGGATTTTGTTGATATTCTTTTCAGCAGCAGGTACCTGTGTTCATACAGCAATTCTTCTGTGGTCCAAATACTCTGGCTCATTTATCTGCAAGTAGCTGTAGTTTCACCAGTCCTTCATCCATTCACCAATGCGAATACTTTTACTTGCCTCAGATTATCTTCCTTTATCACTCCAACTTTTTGTCCAACTTAAATTTCTTTCTCCTCACTGCCAACTTTCTAGCTCAGGAAAATTCTATACTCTCCTGTTTTATTTTTCTTATATAAGTAGCTACTTTCCTTCAGCTTTAGTTTTCTTAAAGTTAAATGAAGGAAGATGGAAGCTCTACCTCCCTGTATTGGAAGGAATAAGTAATCCTTTAACTTTTAATGGGGAGATGGAGCTGAGAGTATGAGGCTCCCAGGTATTAAAATGAGAGTCTTGGTCTGTGTGTGTTTTTGTTTTTTTTAAGTAGGCAAGTAAATGCAACTTTAGACTGCTCCTAGAATTGGGAGTTACTGATCTTTTTATACTGCATTACTAGATAACTTTCTGGTGATGAAAGCCTATATCTTTCAGGATATAAACTGCTTTGTTGCACAAAGCTGTGCTTCTCAATTTGTAATATTGGAAACCATATTACTGTGTGAGATAGAGTACTGCATCAATGGCTTTTTGTTAATTTGTTTTGGATATTTATGTTGGTCTAGCCCCACTTTGTGCCTGGAGCTGTTGGGCGATTAGATTTGTTTCGGTTTTCTGTGTTAATAGTGAGCTGTGTGGCTTTTTGTATGGTTTTGAATTGTATTAAGATGTATTTGTTTTTTCTCTTGTAAAAGTGGAGGCCTTGCACTGTCTCAGATACTGATTGATACTCATGAATCTTGCTGAAACTGTGTTTTCATATGTATTGGTCAATGGACAGATTTGCATTTTAAACAAAACTGTGCCTTCTAGGTGTAACTTTACACAGCAAACTTGAAGATTCAAAAGGGACGTTTCAGTTAGGATTAATACTGTACATTCAGACTATGCATATATGGCAGCTTCTTTTCAGAGCCACTTCTCTATTTGTAGTAGTTCTTTTGATATGGAAGAATACCTGGCTCTTACTTTTAATAGTTTAATACAAGCTGAGAAATGACAAAATACAGCACTTTGCCAAAAAGTAGCATTGTTTAACCAGTGTGTATTCACTAAAGTGATCTTCTGTATTTTGTTTTCATGGTGCATCACGCACACCATGGGGAATCATTATGATCTTAACTCTCAATAAAAATGGCCTATTTAAAAACTGAATCTGTTCTTTTTATTAGAGGTATGGTAAATGCCAAATGTCTGAGAAGACCTTGGGTGTGGTATAAAGAAGATTCAACTGCAAAGGTCCATGTGTATTTCAGAATTCCTGCTCTATTATGGGAGGACCTCTGCAATAATCTCTTCCTTGGGTATTGTCACCAGATTTATTTTTAATCTGACTTCCCTGTTAGAGTGAAAGAACTAGCAAAGGATAAGCAGAATCCTAACTAACTTTAAACGTAGGTTCCTCTGGGAATTTTGCATTACTTGATCAAGTGACTATTCATATTCAAAGGAATGTTGCACATCCTGTAATCTCTTCTCTGTTGCCAACTGCTCCATTTTCTGATTAACATACAGAAGTGCAGTACATGAACAGGACAGATAAAGTTTATTACTGCTTTTTAAGTGTGGACAGAGGGAGCTGAAGCTAACATGGAATTGCCATGGAAGGAGAATAATGAAATTACAAAAAAGGACCCTTCCTCATAAGGATTTGTGGAAAATACAGCTTCCTTGCAGTGACTGCCTTGACTGGTCTTCATCTTCAATGAAATGACTGCTAGTCGCACACCAGTGATAAGAGTGGCTGCTTAACTATATTTTTCAACCCCAAGCATCTGGATAGTGTCCTTAGCTGCCGCACAGGCTAGACATAACAGATGGTGGACTCGGCAGTAATGGGGAGTCTAACACTGCCTGATCACTTTACACTGCTCGCTCTGTGGCCACTAATAGATGCTGTTGCCCAAGCAGCATCAAGACCAATTACACAGGCTTGGTCTTCACTGAGATATTAAATTGCATGTTCATAGCATGTTGCTATGAACTCAGCTACCCTCCACATACACAAAAATCTAATTCAAGTGTGATGGGGCTTCTACCTTAACATAGCTTGTGAATCATAATAATTTGGGTTGGAAGGGACCTTGGGAGATCTCTAGACCAACCTCCTGCAACTGCACATCCTCTGGGCAACGTATTCTAACACGTGACTGTCACAGGGGGGGAAAAAAGTTTTCCTTATATCTGGTCTGAACCTCTCTTGTTTCAACTCACACCCATTGCCCTTCACAGTGGTGCACTGCAGGAGGATGGAGAATCTGTCTCCATTTTGGCAGCTTCTCATAGGTACGGAAAGGCTGCTGTGAGCATAGGAGAGGTGGAAACAGGTGAGCCAGATGGAGTGACAGACCCTGTCTGAGGGTGCAGGATGGTGTTAGGAAAGTCAAAGCCTGCCTGGAGTTGGATCTGGCAAGGGACAAGTAGGGCAAGAGAAGCTTCTACAGGTATATCACCTGCAAAAGAAAAACTAAGGAAAATGTGAGCCTACTGCTGAACTGGGCAGGGGATCTGGTGACAAAGGACATGGAGAAGGCTGAGGTACTCGCTCCATGCTGCCTTTGCTGTGGTCTTTACTGGTAAGACTAGCCTTCAGGAATCCTCAGGCCTGGACCATTGATGACTCCTCTTTAGCAGAGGAGGAGCAGGTTAAGGAACGCTGAAAGAAACTGGACATATACAAGTCCATGGGACCTGATGGCGTGCATCTGTGACTGTGAAGGAACTGACTGATGTTACTGTAGTGCTGCTCTTGATTATCACTTGAATGTTATGGTGGTCAGCAGAGGTTCCTGAGAACTGGAAGAAAGCAAATGTCACTCCTATCTTCAAGAAGGAGGACCCAGGGAACTGCAGGCCAGTCAGCCTCACCTTGATTTCTGGGAAGGTGATGAAACAAATAATCCTGGAAGCTGCTTCCAAACATACAAAGGCCAAAAAGGTGATTGGAAGTAGTCAGCATGGGTTTACAAAGGGGAAAAATCATGCCTAACCATCCTGATAGCCTTCTATGATGAGCTGACTGGCTTGGTGGACAGGGGGAGAGCCGTGGATGTCATTTATTTTCGCTTTGGCTAGACTTTCAACACCATCTCCCATAACATCCTTGAAAACTGATGAAAAATGGACTACATAAGTAGGCCATGAGGTGGACCGGAAACTGGCTGAACTGCTGCTGTCAGATGCTTGTGATCAGCAGCATGAAATACAGCTGGAGGCCAGTCACTACTGGTGTGCCCCAGGAGCCAATACTGGGTCCAATATTGTCTAACATCTTCATTAAGGACCTATATGATAGGACAGAGCACACCCTCAGCAAGTTTGCTGATGATACAAAATTGGGAGGAGTGGTTTATATGCCAGATGGTTGTGATGTCATTCAGAGGGACCCCAGCAGGCTGGAGAAATGGGCCAACAGGAATCTCATGAAATTCAAAAAAAGGAAGTGCAAAGTCTTGCAGCTGGGGAGAAATAACCCAGCTTTATAGAGATGGACCTGAGAGTCCTGGTGGACGAGTTGATGAGTCAGCACTGTGCCCTTGTGGCCAAGAAGGCCAATGGCATCCTGGGCTGCATTAGGCAGAACACCGCCAGAGGTGATCCTTCCCCTCTGCTCAGCCTTGATGAGACACATCTGCAGCCCTGGGTCCAGAGCTGGGCTCCCCAGTAGGAGAGACATGGAGCTACTGGAGCGAGTCCAGCAAGCACCACAAAAATGATGAAGGCATTGGAGCATCTCTCACATGAGGAGCTGCTGCAAGAGCTGGGACTGTTCAGCTTGGAGAAGAGAAAACTGAGGGGGGGACCTGATCCATATATATAAATATTTAAAGGGAGGTTATCGAAGGATGGTGCCAGACTCTTCTCAGTGGTGCCCAGTCATAGGATGAGAGGCAACAAGCAGAAACTTATACACAGGAAGTTCCACTTGAACATAAAATGCGCTCTCATTATTTAAAAAAAAAAAAAAAAAAAGGTTGGCGGGGAGGGAGGCTCATTGGCCTTTAGTTCTCTGGCCTGTTCTTTTTCCTTTTTTGAAGGTGGGTAAATGGAAGCAGTGCTAGTACGAACAAACCACTTTATTTCTTTGGCTGTTCTCACTTACCAGCTTGTATTATCTGTAGGTATGTGTTTCTCCTGAGTTGATCTTTTCCAAAGAAGATCTGTGGATCACTGGATTTTTGTGTGCTTTTTTTTTCATTACCTGTGGTAGTCTGAAACCTGCTCTTCATTCTGTAATTCCTGATAGCTATGTTTTTTCCACTCGTTTTGATCATGTATGTTAACTTCAAGGAGCCCAGATCCGTCACTGCCAGCTGACAAATTCTAAAATTTGAAAAAACTGGGAGACAAAATGATCTGTTTAACTGCTGCTGCTGAATCAGAATTTGCAGAACGCAACATCTATCTTCTCAGAGCAAACGCTGAGTAAAAACTTTCATTTTCAAATGCTGGTGATGTGATCTGTATGCTTATCGAAGCAGTGAGTTTATACTAAGAGCTGTAGTTTTCTACACAAGAAGGTTTGACCAGTACACTTGTATAATCATATCCGTACAGATAAGCTAACATACTGATCGTGTTCCTCTTGGTGCTGACTCCAGACTCAATGTAGCTTTTTAAATTTAGGTTGGACGCTTTTCATAACATTGTGAATTTTTTTTTAAGCATTTCGTGGCAAAACAAAAATATTCATGTAAAGAGTCATATCAATAAAAACTGCGTTAACTTAAATTCTCACTTCACAGACTAGCTCTCCTGTTTATCTAAATCCTTGTGCATCTCTAATGATACTAGCATGCTAATTACCACTCTTGGAGACCTACCCCTGTGCTGGAAGCACTCTGTTTCCTTGTCGAGCTGTCAGTATATGCTTTCTTTGTCTCGCTGACTTCTTTAGGTGCATATTTATAACCACAAAATGCTCTCACCTCCATCATTCAGTGACACAGATGCAAGTAGGCTTTGGTCTTTTTAACACATGCATAAATGACTCATCAGAAGAACAGACTCGTGCTGCTACAGCACAGTTGTTCCCATGACGCAGTCACAGTAGATCAGTTTTTTAGAACAAATGGGACTGGGCTGGGGCTTAACGGTGTGTAGTGAAGTTTTGTTTCTCAGTCAGCCTTTTTCTTCATGAAAATGCCATCTGCCTGTCTTGGAGCTACTGCTGTAAAACTAATATGTCACAAATTGAATCTCTTGACTTGTTCCCAAGTTTTGTATGCAGATAGTTGAACTCTCAAACTAGTCTATCACCTTAGTGAGTCAGATAGCTGCATTGTAATTTACGGGTGAGCAAAAGAAAAAAAAACAGCAAAAAATAAGTAAGAGTAACAAAAACAGGCAAGAGGCTAGGAGCAGACTTCAGATCTCAACTTGCAAACACATGTTGTGCCATAAACCTACACTTCCTCCTGAAGTGCAGCCTTCACAATGCTACGTACAAGTGAAAGCTGACCCTGTCAAGCAGTATAATACAAAATATCATTATGCACAAAAATCAGCCTTGCTGAGTACTAAAGCAATCCTATATTCCCTGAAATGGGAGACCACGGAGAATGAACAGAGAGCAGGGAATGGGGGGGGCCATGAGCATTAGAGGCATAGGGGTAATGGCCATTGACTATCAGTTTTACCAAGGGAAAGAGGGAAGCTGAGATGCTGAGGAAAGGGGTGATTGATGTGGGCAGAGGAACCCCCTTGTCTATACCCAGCAGTGAATTTCAGCTGTAGGTGAAATACTGCTACTGAGCCCAGCTGATAGTGGCCATGGGTTCTCGGCTGAGAAGTGAAATCATTGCTTCAGAATTGAAGATTTCAGGTGTCAAAACTGAAACTTTATCAGACAGTTTTTACCAGTGCACATGAGAACAAAGAGGGAGAAGAGAGGGTGCATGTCTTCAGTTCGTGTGCTCCCTCTCAGGGCCCACACAAACAGATCCAGGAGTAGTTACTTAATGGACATCTCACCTGTAAAACCTGAGATCTCATCTGCAGTTCCCTCCTGGCCAGACTCATGTCGGTGTACCAAGTGTAGGGAGAAAGAGACAGTTGGCAGAACAAGCTATTTGGCCAGGGTGCAGGCATCTGTCTGTGGTGTGAGACGGAGGAAGAGGAGGCGGATATGTCTTGTATTAAATGAGGAGGAGAGAGAGGAATTTGGCTTCTGTGGCTCATGAGAAAACAGCAAGCAGCTCAGTTAACAGGTTCATCGTTACCAAGTATCTACTGATGGTAGGCAGTTTGGGATGGGGTGTTATCCACTGCAAATCATCTTTCCCTTCGGAGAGATCTATGATCAGAGTAATAGAGAATCATAAGTGATCTCCTTCTCCACGGGCATCAAAAGGGTTTATGCTGCAATGCCTGGATGCTGGAGTATCAGCAGCAGATGCCCTTCACCATGCATGCTGGGGAGAGAAAGCCCGGAGCTAAGAGCCCTGGCCACAGGTGTGATCCAGTGATGTGAGTCAGCTGCCTCTGAATGAGGACTGCACCTGCTCCCAGGCCAGGGGCTGGCCTGGGGAGAGGAGGGCCCGCTGCTGCAGCAAGCTGCCTGCTTCTCCTGCCAGCAGCAGGGAAGGAGAGGAGTGCTGCCTGCTCGAGGGCATGGAGGGCACGGTGAGGATGAGTTTTTGGTGAAGAAAGCACTGTATTATTATCTCATTTGTATTCTACCTGACTCTTTTCTGTGACCTGAGATTCCTTCTTTTCCCACGTTTACAATTATCTCCTGGTCCAAAAGATGTCATGTTTACAGCTCAGCTGTGAAGCTGTGTTGGAAAACATAAGGAAGGTGGGTCTTGTTATTTTCTTGAGCTGCAAGTAGAAAATCCAATGCATGGGTAGGTGGAGACAGGCTTAATACTTGACTATTCGTTACAGGTGCTGCTTTCTGCTGCAGTGATGTTTTCCTTGTAGGGGTCTGAGTGTGGGCTTTGGTCAGGAGATCAACTACTGAATATAAGAAAGGTTATATTTCAAGGGTGTTCCTCCCTATGTGTGTTGAAAGTGGGAGTTCAAGTGGTCAGATACACAAAATATGAGCCTCTGATAGGATATGGATAGAGCGTCTTCTGTACAAATGGAATTTAAGGAAAAGGTGACTGGTTTGCTTCCACTTCATGTTTATTCCAAGCTTCTTAGTGCCGAGAAAGATGTATCATCTCAAGAAGAAAGAAAGAGGGTGCTAACAAGAACCAGAAGAACAGAGCCTGTTAGTTTGGTTTATGACTGCTGGGCAGTAATGACATCTACTTCTAAATGCAGGTTGAAGCGGTTGGTAACTCTGAATCTTTTTGCTTCCCCCAGTCCTATCCCTTTAAAAATGTACATTGAAATCAAATCACAAAGGAAATACCGCATTATATTGTGGTATATTGTAGATCTACAAATTGTAAGGGAACTGCCAATTCATTCTTGATCTTTTCTTGAGCTTCATCTTCTAAAACAAAACCTGTTACACTGACTGCCTTAAGCTAATCTGATTGTTGTATAGAGCTGATTATGAATAACAAGTTAAACTGCATCATGCTGGAATGAAGCAAATATGAAAGTACTAGAATTTTATAGGATCTAACAGAAAACAAAGTCCTTCTCAAGATTTCAAGAAATTCCACACTGTTCAACAACATCAGAAAAACACTACAGCTTGGGAAGGGTAGAACTTCCTGTTAAAGGATTCCTCTTTAGGAGTGACATAAACACGGAATGGTCCTTCGCTTAGCCTATGTAGCTGGAGCCAGTTTATTTTTTCTGCAAAGAGTAAAGTGTGTTGCCTTTAGAGGAGTGTTATTTATTCACACAGAGTCCTGGAGCATGTGATTTCCTTTGCTTGACAACCCAGTCAGTGCTTTCCAATGCTTTGACAACCTAGACACGACTCAAAGACAAAGTATAGCAGCCCGAACAAATGACCACACTAAAATGTCTACTGCAACAAAATGGGAATATGGGGCCAGTGTTCAGTGTAATTTTGTGCGTTGATCAGAATCACAGCGGAGGAGAGTCCAGATGCCCCAAGTGAGCTCTGCTTATAATGAAATGCTGCTTCCTTCTTTGGAAACTATCAGGTGCATTCAGGAGCTCTGGGGGAAGAGCAGTATTAAGCACACTTAGAAATTGGACTGATCCACAGGATTTTCAATTTTTCAAAGCACAATTTTCAATCTGTGCTTTTTTCAATCTGTGCTTTCCCTTCAAAGAGATCCATGAAAGATAACCAAGAAAAGCAACTTCAGCTGTGTAAACTTGTGAGGAAGGTCCTGTTTTTCCCACCTTTTCCAGTGGGGCTAACACCTCCGATGGAAAACTTCTACAAGTGGTGGTATGAAAAATTTGAAAAGCACTAGAGTAATCTAAAAGGATTACAGGATCCCAGTACAAACGCTACTTAGTAAGTGAAGTGTTTTTCAAGCAGTCTAAAACTCCTCTTTTAAACCTCTCCCTCTAAGGAGGCACCCACACAATGAAAGAGGATGTAGTGTGTCAACTCATTTGGAAATGTCCTAGCGTAGACTAAGTCACTTCAGTTTTATTGCCATATCAAAAGGTTAGCATGTTAGCTTGCATTAAAAGCATAATTTTATCATCTGCAGTATGATTTTATTGCATGTTAACTTTTGTTTTCTCTCTGCTGGCCAATATTTATGGGAGAAACTGCTGACAATGCCAAGAATACTTAGAGGGTCTTGTGCATCTTCCACTACTGAAGTAAAAATACAAATTCTGTGGCACACAACCTACGACAGCGCGCAGCAAAAGGTGTGGAAAAACCAGCATTGTAGTCATTTTACTCTTTGTACTATGACCAGTATGCCTAATCCATTCAATTTAAAAATAATGTTCATTTCATAATATCCTGGACTTCCCTTTCACGGTGTACCACAGTATTTATTCCTAATGTACCAAAACTGCTTTGCTGATTTGAGGTTGGCTGGGAGGGAGCCTTGATTTGACACCAACGAGGGGCTGAGCTTTGTGTTAGGAACAAGATGCTTTGTCTCTCTTTCCTCGTTGGCTGGGTTCATAAAACTCCAGTTCTTCCTGACAAGTTGGATGTGGCCATGGTTCGAACTTCAGCAAGTCAGTGGAAGGCTCAAGGTCAGATTTAGGTGAAAATTCACACAAATCTTAGGCAACTGCATTCCCTCTATAGTCGGTGGAGTGGGAAACGCCCTTCTAGAAGACAGTTCATATCTTATTTTCGGAGCTTGGCGGAGCTCAACCGGCAGAGCTCCTTGCTGGAAGCTGTATTTGCTTTAGGCGTCGTGAAAGTGCGTAGTGTTAAGTGGAATGAACCCGAGTGCTGGCCCTACCTTAGATTAGCTTTCTTCCTGTTGTAGCTGATGTTACCTCTTCTTAGATGATATCTGCTAGCTGATACAGATATTTTAAAAGTTCACTGTGGACAAGATGCATAAAACCTGGACAGGCAGTCTGCAGTGGACAGGTAGAACATGACAGTTAGTAATGCACATGAACATTGCAGCATATTCTTGCATAGACAAATTTAACACTTTCCCGCAGTTAGTGCAGACATCCCGAATTTTTTATAGAAGAATTCATTCTTTGTGAAGTTATGGACTGTGACAAGGAATCACATTTCTTGGGGTGAATTGGTGCACTATAGAGAGTTCATAAAGATTGTTTCCAAGTGCCAGTAGGCATGAGCAGATGAGACTATTTTTTCTTCTCTTTTGATTCACAGCTAGAAGACTTTCTTCATGGCAAGGTCTGGAAAATAAGGCTTTTTGCAGAGCTGAGGAGACTGGATGCCTGCAACATCCAGCTAAGCTACTGTCACACGTAGTGCTTTGCTTGAAGTTTGCAAGAATCAAGGTGCCTACTCTGTTAGGTGTTATAAGCACCCACAATTGACACAAGGCCCTTGTGGCCCAGGACTTGTAATCTGTTGAACCACTGTTAGTGACTCTGTCGTGACATCTCCACCTTTGGTGGACTTTGTTGGGTTTTTTGTTTTGTTTCGTTTTCCTCCTTTAAAATGTCAAAGCTATGAGGTAAGCACCAAAACCTGGCTATCATGATTAGTTCTTAAAACAGGTATTTTAATGCATGAAGGTGACAACTGTGTTTACTCTTCAAGAGTATTACACTAGGGAAAAGAAAAAGCAGAAGTGCAGACAGTGTTGACGAAGTAGATGTACTTGAAGGCAGCTGTAGCTTCTCTCAGGGCTGGTCCGGAGCGCGCGTTTTGCATGGCGAGAGGAGGTCGTTTGCCACCAGCCACGTGGCTGCGTGCAGCCCTCCAGCTGGAGCCTTGCCTCCGCGCGCAACCTGTGCTGAGGATGCTAGGGAAAAAAAGAAGTTGTTCCGGTTTAACTTTTGTCAAGTCCTTGCTGACAAGCAGCTTATATGTAATTATCAGTTCCTAACGAAACTAGCTCTTAATTCAGGCAAGGACTGTCCCTGCTGGACTCATTCATCTTATTCTTGAATAATTTCAAGTGGATGCCAGCTGTCTGTGAAGAGGTCTGTGATGCTGAAGGGGAAGAGCAAGGCAAGGGATGGTTTCAAGGGGAGGATATGTTTAATGAGTATGCTCTGAAAAGGCTGAATGTCGTCATGCCGCGGGGACCCCGGTCGTCCTGCCGTGACTGCTTTACGAAGAACTTGGGTCAAAACTGGCTTTTTGGGCCGTGTGAAGCTTTTAGCATTTAACTAACAAACAAAAAAAAGAGGTAAACAGCCTTCTAGCAATGCTGCGACCTGGAGTCTGAGTCCCTGGCATCGAAGGGGAGACTTCGGCCTTGGGTACGATCTGCTCGCGGGGCCAGGCGCTGCCCCGCAGCCGTGCTGCCCCCGCCGGGGCGGCGCAGGACCCCCAAGGGAGAGTGACAGGAGGGGGCAGGCCTGCCGAGGACACCGCGCTGAGGGGCATCCCTTTCCCAGTAGGACCAATTCCTCTGCAGTTAAACACAGGGCAATATCTGAGAGAGGGACGGTGTGTCGGGGAGGCCCCGGAGCTGAGCTGGCGGCTGCTCCCCCACGGCGGCGGTGGGGGCTTGGGCAAAAACCCCCGCTCTGTGGGGAGCATGGAGCAAGGACTGGCAGCAGGCCGGCCCCGCAGCAGCGGGGTGTCCCTGGGGGGCAGTGGGCCGGTCCCACGTGGAAACGGGGTGTCAGTGGGGAGGCAACAGACCGATCCCACAAAGAAATAGCGTCAGTGGGTCAGTGATCCGACCCCACAGAGACGTGTGGGGGGGGCAGTGCGGGCTGATCCCCCACAGTGAGGCGGAGGGCTGACCCCACGGAAACGCGGTGTCCGTGTGGGGGCAGCGGGCTGATCGCACGCGGGCATGGGGTGTCACTGGTGGGGTACAGGCGGCTGCCACTGAGGCGGGGGTGCCGCGGGGCAGCGCAGGGCCACCCGCCCGGCCCCCACTCGGCGAGGGCGCGCGGCGCTGGCGGGAGGGGCCGGGCGCGGCCCGCAGGCCGCAGCCGCAGCCGCGCGGCGGGAGTGGGGCGGGGCGGGGCGGGGCCGCGCAGGGCGCGCACACCGCTGCCGCCGCCGCCGCCGCCGCGCTCTGTTTACATTCTGCCGCCCGCTCCACGTTGTTGCGGAGCGCGGGGCTCCCATTGGCGGGAGCGGGCGGAGGCCCCGCCCCGGGGCGGAGCTGGCGGCCTGCGCCGGGCTCGGCGGCGCGCGAGGGCAGCCGGCGGGCAGCGCCCGGCGCGGAGCGGCGGATCGGGATGACGGTGCCGGGCTGCCCCGCCGGCGGGGCCGGGCACCGGGGCCGGTGCGGTGCGGGGCAGGGCAAGGTAGGGCAGGGCGGCGGCGGCGGCGGCCGCTCCGCCTCCCGGCACCGCGCTACCTGCGGCCGGGCCGGGCCGGGCCGGGCGGGCGCGGTGGGGGGGGCTGGGGCCGAGGCCGGGGCTGGGCAGGGCGGCGGGCGGGGGGCCGGCGGCGGCGGGCGGGCGGGGGCCGCTGGCCGGCGGGCCCGGGGCGAGGGGGCGGCGCCGGGGGCGAGGCGGGCGCGCGGCGGGCGGATGGCGGGCGGGGGAGCTGTCGGCGGCTCTCGCACATGCGCAGCGCCGCGCCCGGGCCGCGCTATATAGGCGCTTGGCGCCGGCGCCAGCTGAGCAGCGCGGCCCGGGCAGCGGCGGGCGGTGAGGTGTGCGGGGCGCCGCTCCCCCCCCTTCCCCCCCCCTCATATTTCCCTCTGTGGGAGCGGGCGGCGGCGGTGCCGGGGGCGGCGGTGCCGATACTGATGGTGATGCCGGCGGTACCGGCCGTACCGGCCCCGGTGGTCGCGGATGGCGGGCGGGCGCGGAGCCGGTACCGGTGCCGGTGTGAGGGGGGCGGCGGCGGCGCGGCCGGTTGGGGGCGGCGGGAGCGGCGCGGCGGGATGCCCGCCCGCCCGGGCACCGTTTTGGAGGGAGAGCGGCTGAGGAGAGGCGGGGGGGAGGGGGGACCCGGCCGAGCGGGGCCCATCCGGCCCCCCCGGAACCCCCCCTGCCCCGGGGAGGGGGCGTTGGGGCGCGGGGGGGGGGGGTGGAGGCCGGGGCGGGCCGGCCGCTGCCCGCCGGCGGGAGCGGGGCAGCGGGAAGGGCTGTCGGCGGGAGCCCGCCATGACCCCCCCCCCCCGCCGCCCGCCTCGCCGCCGCCGGGGGGGGTCGAGGGGGGCCGCCGCCACCCGGCCGGTTGTGGAGGGCGCGGTGGGGGGCGGCCGGGCCGCTTGGCGCGCTGACCCCGTCTGGCCGTCGACCCCCCTCCCCCCCCCCCCCAAAAAAAAAATCCCCGCGGCGGGGCGGCCCAGGGGGGGCTCTGGGCCCCGCTCAGGGCAGGGCTGGGGGGGGGGGTTGCCGCCTGCCTCGGCCCCTGGCGGCCCCCCCTGGGAGGGAGCCGCGGAGGGCGGGAGCCGGGTGGGGGGAGGGGGGTCCCGGCTGTGGGTGCTGCTCCCTGGGGGGGGGGGGGGGAAGGGAGGGAGGGCGGCGGGTCTGCGGGGGGGGGGGGGGGCGCGGGTGGAGGTGGTGTCTCAGCCCCCCCCCCCCGTCCCCAAAAAACTCCCGGCGGCGCGTTGCGGCGCCGCCTCCCGCCGCCTCCCGCTCTGTGCAAATTGGCGCGGAACGGGCCGTGCGGGGCCGCCGGAGCGCGGGCGGCCGCGGCGCCCCCCGCGGGTGCGGGCCGGCCCGCGCCCCTCCGCCTCCCTGCTCGCGGGGCCCCTCCGGCGGGGCGCGGGGGTCGCTGGCAGCGCTTCCCGCCCCCCCCCCCCCCCCAGCACACTCCCCGCTTTTGCTACCCGTGACCCCCGGTGGCACCCACCCACCCCACCCATCTCTGGATGGGCGCTGCGTAACCCGCTTCACGGGCGTAGCCCTCTGCGGGCCGTGGAGGTGTGCGTGGTGGCACACCGTGGACGTAATGTGCCGAGGTGTTCTTTGCACCAGTGAAAATACCTGCATCCGAACTGTGTAAATCGTGCTGCATGGGTTGCCCTCGGACTAAGTGCCGAATTTGGTGTCCCAACTTTTCTCGGAGGCACGAACTGAATTTATGTTATTCCTTTGGTCCAGGTGGAGATCTTGCAACCCAAAGAAGATGTCAAGACGCAGGTAAACTGTCAGCGTCGTAACATACCGAGCTGATCTGAATCTGTTTAGACTGCCGTTCTCCTGACGTTGCGTGTCTTTTTGCCCTTTGCAGTAGCCGTTTGCAAGCCAAGCAGCAGCAGCCGCTGTCATGTCAGGAAGAGTCTCCAGAAGAACTGCAGGCACCAGAACACCTCCAGACCAGAAAAAGGAGGACAGCAGAGGTAACCAGTTTGGAAGCACTGAAAAAATAATTTTGCAAGCTTGCCAGTGCCCTTGAGTGGGGGAGTCTTCCCTCTACTGAGTTCTAACTTTCCAAAGCGGGACAGGAACGCTGACCGTTCGCTTTAGCTGTAGAGGTGGGTGTGCTGATTGGTATGTCTGTCTATTGACACGCATCTCTTCTCTCAGCAGGAGATAAAGAAAAGAGAAGATGGAAAAATTGCTAAAAAACATCAATATGAGATTAAGGTAATTCAATCCTGAATACCAAATTAGGTGAGGGAGTTCCTCTGGTTTATACTGCTGGGTGTGCGGCATTCCACACCAGGAAGTATTGGATAGGGAAAGCTTCTACCTTCCAGAGGTAGAAAGTATAGGTGCTTTACACCTTTAGCTTCTCTTTATTTGTTTCTGCTTTTTATGCCCAGTTTTATTGTAGATAGAGGAGGGTCCTTCAATGTGGAAGCTGCTGCAGAGAAAGGTTAGGTGTAAAAGTTAGAATGAAACCAGATATGGCAGAATAATACCATATGCAAATCAAGTAAGGCCTAGAGGCAAGTCTAAACAGGACCATTGCACTTGTTTAACTTAACTAAATGGGCTTGAAGCCACACCTTAATACTCACAACCATGTGGATGCTCTTTACTTTCATTTAACAATTTTTAAAGTTATTTAAATCAATTTAGGAATCTGCTACAACTTGAAATAGGCCACTCTTAAACCAAAGGAGGAGGGTTACAGTACTTTAAAACAAAGTGAATTAGTAATATAATGTCCTCTTGCAAACAATCTCACTTGCAGTTATGCTGTTGATCTCTTCTTTAACCAAATAAGACTAATAGCTAACTGTAGTGAAGGAAATCTGTGTAGTTAAGCTCTTCTGATTGTGAAGTTTTCCTTGAAAGTTTTGGTGGGAAAGCACTACCCGAGTTTGTAAATTGTACTTGGGATGAAATCGCATGGCGTGACTCACCTTTGCTGAAAGGGTGAAGTCCTGCTCACCTCATCTCCTACTCCTTGGTGGCCAGCCATTCACTCCTTTCCCTGCCTTGCCCTCATTTTTGGTGCTCTTTAAGTGATGCAATATGCAGGTTCAATCTGGATAATTTGGCATTAAAAAGTGAGTGATGTTCTACCAGGTTAGTGAGCTGAATCAACCTAGCAGAGTGTCTGGCAAGCATCAAAGCTGATTAAAAAGGAAGGAGTGAGACCTGTGTAGTAAGGATCAAAGGACAGAAGAAGCAGCAGGATCTCCATTTTTCTGGTGGCAGTGTGCTCTTAGATCAGCTCGGCTAGACTATGTAACTTCATCCTTGGGTACTTTAATTTAGCCAAAGAGGTTTGGATATACTAAGGAGATCATACATAGTTTACTTTTTTGCAAACACAGCTCTGTAGGAAAAGCTGTTGTGTACAGGGGCAGGTGTTCCCACCCTTTGTGAATAGGATCCTACCTAATTCAGCAGAATGTAATTTATGTTCTGTGTCACCATTTTAAAGGCTGTCAGCCATTACAGCATAACATATGCTCCACGCGTTTGACGTGCATAATCAATACAAATGAGAAGACAACCAAAGAAGAAAGTGAAACAAGTTAGAGAGTTAACTAAAGTAATTTGGAATTCCTCCTTTGAAGTTCTCTGCATGAATAACTTTGGGCTCGTCTCCTTTTGAGTCATTGCATCCCATATTTGGCCTCGGCAGGCTGAGATAGATAGTTCACAGCTGCTGCTCACTCAGTGAGTATCTAGCTCTGGAGCTGAGATGGGTGGTTCCTCCCTGGAGTACTTAATTGGAAGATAACGAGTTGCTGAATTTCCACTGAGAGACAGTAGACTCTCCACCCCCTCCTTTCTTTTCCCGCTGGGTGAATAAGTAGATAGTAGGACCAGCAAGCTAATGAACCAAACGTCCTATTCTCTAGTAGCAATGAGTGCCTCTTCCTTATGTACTGTAACTGAGCAGCTCTAGCAATGGGTTGACTCTGCATGGGTTCACAAACTCATGCGTAATCTCTTCCTCAAAGCTGAATTCCCTGAACTTGTCAAAAGCATATGTTCAGGTTCTGCCTCTTGGATACAAAAGGCTTTGCTAGCATTTAATCTTTCACTTCACCTGTGCTTCTAAATCAATGCTCAAGTCCAAAAAGGCTGATGCACGATACATGTATTGTTGTTGTTACTATAATCTAGATCTCGCCCCTTTTGCTATTGTAGTAAAATCAACATTTAAAAGATAACTGATAACTTGTTTCTGTTGTAGAGCTGTTGGCCGCCCACGATAACAGGAGGCGTCTCGCCTTGCATAATTATTGAAACACCTCATAAGGAATCTGTAACCACTGACTTCTCCAGATTCAAAAAATACAGGTTCAGAAACCTCTTCATAAATCCATCACCTTTGCCTGAACTCAAGTAAGTTTTCCGGATGTTCCAGTTTTGATATTTTATCAAGTATGTTGAATTACCATAGCAGAATCTGTTGTATAGCGTTCACATAACAGTGGGCAGTAATCAGCCCGTTCCTCTGCTTGTCTCCTTGTCCCACAAACAATTCAATGCTTGCCCAAAAAAGACAAATTCTACTCTTTCCAGTGCATTTTTAAAAGCAGTGAGAGAGAATTTTCCTCTTTTCAGAGCCATCCTCTTGTAACTTAGCACTGAGGGCCAGTCTTAAAATTCGTGAACATAGTGGGTTAGAACTAAGCTTCCTTGAGTGCTGAGTGAAAAACAGGCCAAAGTACTAAGCTATGTTTTCTTTAAGAACTGAAATACACAAGTAACCGGTGGTGCTATCACTCTGCAGGTAGCTTACTAATGCAATGCCGATATGTTTGGTGCAGTTGCAGTTCTAGTCTTTTTAGTCCAGCGGGCGGCACTGCAGAGGCAACATGTTTTATGAAGATACTGCTGAAGAGGAAAGGATAATCACACTGTAGAGCAGACTTTTCTTGCAAATCTTTAATGTTGGTAGGCTAACTGTACTGAAGGAAACAGCTTTCCTCCTGCAGAGGGATAGACTAGATAACTAAATAGGATTCTACAACTCTTGAATGTTTTGGACGTTCAGCTGTGTTAGTATCTTGGTTGCCGTTTGTTTCAACGTAATATTTAATGAAACAAAAATGTTTGTTGTGGATATGAATGAAATTGTGGCAACTTTGTGGAGAACTGCTGAGGTGAATGGGGAAAGAAACAGAACCTGAAGCCCTGTTTTTATTTGGTGACGCTTCTTGCCCCTGTGCAAAGCAGTAGGTCTCTTATACTCTCTGTCACTGAGTTGCAAACTTGAGTGTTCTCTCTCAGTGTTACTCCCAAACCTGCTATATGTTGCTGAACTGTACTTTAAAGAAGAGTACCTTTTAAATCGCATTTTAAAGTGTTGGAAAGCTGAGACCAAAATAGTAAAAAATGTGGTGGCTAGGAGAATCCCATGTACTGCTTTAGGAAGCTATTGCAAACTGTTGGATCCCAAAGATATGTCCGGATACAGAATTCCATACACAGGGTCGCATCATCCCTATTTACCCCTTGTTGGTAGGCATATGTTAAAGCTGAGCTTCATCTTTTCCAATTAGCCAAATGAGGGGGTCATTTACTCTCCTGCCTTCTGCGTGCTTTCCTAGCTGCTGCAGGCAGATCGTGATAGAGGATTTCTTGATGCCTGCCTGCTTTTGATGGAGAGACTTGTGTATTCAACAAGAAAGTATTTCTGCAGCGTTTGTTTGTTTACAATGGCAGTAAAGCGGGATTGATTTGAGTTGGAACTTGTGGGGCAATGTGACAGTTTGTTAATTTCTCTCTGCTTTTACTTGGGGAAAAGTAAATATTTAAGTCCAAAAATAACAATAGGAAATCAACATTACACTGAATAACGTGCTGTTCTCCTTAGTAACTGTAGGATGAGAAGTATAGTTAAGAAAAAAACCGCACCAATCCATAATGACCGTAACTCCAAATTAAAACCACACCACAGTAGTGATATAGGCATCCCCTTTCTCTTTCCCAAGTAGACTTCAGTGCTAATAAATCATAGGTTAGCAATAAACAAGAACTCAATTTTTGTCATAATAGCGTGTTTCTGAACCTTAAGGTAGACTAGGAAAGGAAAGATGAGTAACTGTTTTTCTTGCACTGAAGTGGGCTATGTGTTTTTTAGGGGGGAGGGGTGTTGGAGGCATTTTGTTTTTTACCTTACACCCTAGAAAGCCAAATTTTAAAATGGCTGCCTGCACTTTGTGTGTTAATGGCCACATAACTGGCAAAATAGGAAATTCTGGTTGTATGTGCAACTTTTTGATGTATATGCTGAGTTTTATTGGCTGTTCTTTAAAAACTGGACTGGTGGATAATCTTGGCAAGCTGCTGTTGTGGTGATGTAAAGCATTGAAAGTATGCCTGCAGTTTTCTAATTAATAAAAGGATTTTTTGGTGTGCAGAATTCTTTTTCTTTTTGTTCCTGAATATCTGTAAACAATAAATAATGTTTTTATACCCTTTGTGAAGGTGTAAATATACTTACAATGCTTTGTGCAACTTCATTCCGTAGCTGGGGAAATTCCAAAGATGTCTGGCTCAACATCCTGAAAAAGGAGAACAGATACGCTCATTGCAAGCATTTCACATCGCTGCATTCTAGCTTGCAACCGCACATGAGATCAATACTGCTAGACTGGCTCCTAGAGGTGTGTCTTTTAAGTTGCTTTACTGTGTGTTATGCCTATGAAGTTGGCAGATAAAAGCAAAGTTCTTACATAAAAGATCTAATAGCAAAATATACTGTAATTGTAATGGCAAAAACAGTTTGCAACAAAAGGGTTACAAGTTACTACTCTTGATCCTCTTGGTGAGTTACATTCAGCTTTTCCTGGCAGGAGATGTTGAACCTTCCAGGCAGGGCAGCAAGTAAGTTCTAAATTTTTGTTCTTTATAATATTGTCTAGCTTACTGGGAAGAAGAGAAATAAAATTAAATCTGATTTCAAAGACAATGTGCTGAAATTGCCAAAGTGAGATTATTTATGGGACTTTAACCGTGTTAGAATGTATCCCGTTCTTGAGACAACTGCACCTGGTTTGGGGCCTTGAGCTATCGCTCTGGCCCTGTCTGTATCAAGAGCCTTTAGGTGTCAGCCACTGACGCTATTCTTTTCTGACTTAATAGTAGATCTTTATTTGTATCTTGTGAAGAGCAGAAACAAGCGCTGCATTAGTGGCAAACATCTAAAAGCTCTTGATGTAAACAGGTCCTTCTTTGAAAAGGATTACAAATAAACCATACCCATGCTGCTGTTTAATTACTGTACTTTGGCTGTGTTTGGAAACTAGAATAGTTTGAAGTTCTCAATCTGGCAGCCAACCCTATATGAGAGAATATTAATGTTCTAAACAGAGAGCTATGTTCTAAACAGAGAGCTATGTTCTAGAGTCATTTCCAAGAACTTTGTATTGAGGATACTTAATTGCTGCTGCCAAAAGCGACCTTTGAATCATGCAGTCCTTGCCCATCTGCAGAGGGGATCTTGCAGAGTTTATCAAGTCCATGTCAAGTACTCCATGGAAGCAAATGTTATACTGGCAGTCATGCTTTGGCTTTATTGGTGGAACAGGACTAACAACAGGGAGCTTCAAAGGAAAGTGTGTGTTTGTGTGTGTGTGTGTGTGTTTGTTTCTTTAAACACAAACTGAATATTAAAGTGATTCAAATAGTGATACTTCACTAATTCTTTTAATATCTAACTTGCTTACCACCTTTGAATTGGGCACATATATATATTTTTAATCTGGACTACTGTTAGGAAGTCATCCAGCTTCCAAACAAAAACATCAAAATGGATATCGTTATCGTAACAGTATATGCCACAGCAGAATAAAATCATAGCAACTTCAAGAATCCTCCAGTAGCTCTTAATTTTGTCTTCTGTGACTTCATAACTAATGTTTAATGTTTTACTATACATGACCAGGCATCATTATTTACATTTGGCACATACAACTTTATTAAAACTATACTTGTTCATTCTTTGAATCTAGTCCCTGCATTTTTTTTTAAGCTCTGAGTCTTATTTGGAGCAATTGTTAATCATGTCATGTTAGCACATTAGTTGACATATATTGGGTCAGCTCTGAAAGAATGAGCTGTGACGTTATTGTTACAGCTAGTTACATTTTTCGAGCACCAGGAAGGGATGTAACCCACAAATGGGCTTTCGGCCTTCTCTTATGAAATAGCTGGAAGTAGTGATGTGATTCTGACTTTGCATGCAAGGGGAATAATGAAGTGGAGCAGGAAACTCAGACCTACTTGGGAACTACTTATTGGATGTTTTTTCCCTATTGACTCTTAAGTAGATTTAAAGTAATTTATAGATACCTAACTTGTGGAAGAGATACAAAGTCACTGATAAGCTAGAGCTGTGGAAGGTCTGCCCAAATTCAGTTAGAGAGGAGAAAGTAGGGCTCCTGTATAAGATTCCCAGGTCAGGGACGTCTCCTTTCCTTTTTTGTTGAACTGCACTGGAATCACTTTGATTCTATGCAAGTCCTTTTTTTAACTCCTTGCCAAGGAAACCTGCAGCTGGAGGTAAATGGCTGTTCTTACAATTTTATTCCTGCTGGTAGCATGCAGCGAGGCCGCTAGTGTTTCGAAGCGGCCGTAGGCAGTGTTCCTGTCTTGCCAGCCGAGCACATAAGGGCAAGAGGTTCCGGGCTTACTTTCTTTAGAGTCAAAGATGTCAAGTCGTCCAGGGGTTTTGCCCTGGGATAGGCCTGCTAGGAATATGGGAAGGATACAGCTTGAAGTTTGAGCCTGAGGTATTTTTGATGAATCAAGTGAGTGCTTGACTTGCTTTTATTTTTATGAGGCTTTCTTTTTTGTTGGAGAACTTCTGGCAAATTATTTGTACTTGTTTTTAAGTAAACTGGATGATATTTAGATTCTCTGTGCCCTTGGAAATGTGCACTTTGGAAATATGTTACCGCATCACGGATAGTGGGTGTTTAGGTGGGAGTGTGGAAAATATTTCTCCTAGTTCCATATTGTTCATTGTCACCTAACAACCTATATGGTTTATATCTGTGCAAAAGATAAAATGGTGTATATAGTGATTTGCTGCTAAAACTTGAATACTCCAATGTGCCTATGTCGATTTTTGTAATGGAATACAGAATAGATTCTTTTTCTCCTGTTTTAGGTATGTGAGGTGTATGCACTCCACAGGGAAACCTTCTACCTAGCTCAAGACTTTTTTGATAGATTCATGTTGACACAAAAGAACATTAACAAGAGCATGCTTCAGCTCATAGGAATTACCTCATTGTTCATTGCCTCCAAACTTGAGGTAAGAAGCCCTGTTACAGGGAGGAAGATATTACATTTGGAATAACTAAAATTTGTTTCTTTTGTATGAGTCTTTTGAACTTGATGCTGCACATATATAACACTGAAGGTCAGAAGGGGAAATTTTTGCCTTTTCCTTCAGCAAAGCAGTGGTTCATGTGTCAATCTCTTGGACTGTAGTCTTTGTCTTCCTTTCCTCAGCAGCAGGGAAGGAGACCACAAACTTAAAAGGTATGTGAATGTGCTAGGAGTGGTTTTACTTTGTCTTTTTCCAAATATACAGCAATTAGCAAACAACTTCAGGAATGGGTGTGGGACTTAAACAAAACCAAGCCTAAGTCTCAAACTGCCTGTACAACAATGTGATATGCCTCTAAACCAGGTTAGTGGGGTGGTCGTCTTTGAAAGGTAATGAAATCAATGCACTGGTGGTGATGCATGGCATTGCACGCTAGTTACGAGCCAACAGCGTATTTTCGTGTCTCCTCTGAATACGCTATAGTGCGTGACAGGCTAAACTGAGATGAAAATTTAGGATATGAATTCTTAATGCTTGCAAAACCCCTGACCTAGCTGGTGCGCCAAAAGCAAGGTGTTGACCCTATAAGCATGTGTCTATCCTAAGGAAGCGTATGTGCCATTAGCGTGTACGTGTTAGCACAGCCTGGCTGCGGAGCCAGCTGGGGCAGAAGCAGTTCTAGTGGCAAGGTGGCTTTTCTGCCGACATACTTACCTAAATGTGGCCTGAACTGGCATGAACTAGCTCAGCAAAAATTTCTTGTTAACTGTCTATGCACCATGGCTTGGCAAGCTACAGTGGGATTTTTCTCCCATCTTTTTCCAGCTATTTTTATCTGTGGAATTATGCTAGCACTAACTGACATTGTGCCTAAATTTGTATTAGCAAGCCTTTTCTAATGCAGCAAAGTGCTCAAAGAATGGAATCGTGTATGTTCTTACATCAGATAGAATGGCTGAGTAGAAGGCAAAATAAGTGAAAAGCTGTTCTGACTGTTTGGTCAGCGTTTATTTCCCCAACAGCTAAATTGGTTGCAATAAATTTGTCATCTGTTATACAACAGATAACATAGTCGTCTACTTTTCAGTATCTCCTATCCTGTAAGCTTTCAAGTCACTGCATATAACCAGGAAAATGCTGTTCTAGCATGAGAAATGTTATGGACTAGAAGTATTTACTGATATCTTTTCAAGCTTTCCTGGAATCCTAAGCCACTCTGATCTTGACTTTTTTTTTTTTCCCCACTTCTCTCTTGAAAGGAAATCTACGCTCCTAAAATTCAAGAATTTGCTTATGTCACTGATGGTGCTTGCAGTGAAGATGATATAATAAGAATGGAACTTATTATGTTAAAGGTAATAACTTCACTATTCTTATAAGGACTGGCTGGATGAGTGTCCGGTTGAGCCTTGTGTTTTAATGCAATTTACTTGCTCACAGATGGAACATCTCTAGTAATGTCCCTCTTTCTGCAAAACAATGAAACCTTCTTGTTCATTGTGTAAACAGCCTAAAGGCTGTGGTTGGGCTGAAGTCCCCATTTGTGATCTGCTAGAAAAAGAAAAGTTTCTCATGCTTGTACGGAAAGGAAGGCTCTTGGCAAGTAAAGCTAGCTACAGGATAAACCAGAAGGCTGTTACTGAAATGTACTGCGCTGGCTAAGGTCCGGTCCCTCACTGTCCATGAGCTGGAGCCTCTTGAAGAATTAGGCAAAGAAGTGGCACATACAACTCAACACTCCTCATATTGGAAAGGATCTATTTTTACTGTTGCAGAATTCTTTTATGCACTTTTTCTTCCTTAGCCAGTAGATGCTAGCTGCAGGTTCACGCATTTTGAGGGAAACATTCTACTTTGCCAATTTCTGAATGGGAAAGAGAGGCGAGATTCAACTGTGTGGGTATAGTAAAAGGATTGAGATAAACGTGCTTTTGTGCTGATTGTAATCCAGCCTTTTCAAAAAGTAGTAAGAATGTAATCTAAAAAGAGTATTTGTACTTGAAATTGTAGGGACTCTTTAATATCTTTCAAGAACCTGTGGATAAGATGTGCTAACTCAGGAGGGGAGGTCTGAGAAAAGAGATCAGAGCACAAAAGTAACTTTGCATGGTTTAAGGTACTTAAATGTTTAATGTTTACAGGCTTTAAAATGGGAACTGTGTCCAGTGACAATAATCTCTTGGCTGAACCTTTATCTTCAAGTGGATGCTCTGAAGGATGTTCCAAAAGTGCTGCTACCTCAGTATTCTCAGGAAAAATTCATTCAGATAGCACAGGTAGGTCGTAAGCTGTATAGGAATACACCATTTCGGAGCAATTACAAGCACAACTGTATGCATTATAGTCAGAAAGGCTTTAAAGAATGCTTTTCCTTGTTTCACCTCATCTATTACTTTGTAAAGGAATATGCAAATTTAACCCTCTCAGAGAACTTTATACTGAAGCTTTGAGGAGAAGTACCCATGTGTATTTTGCTTGCCTGCTCTCAGCTATTTTAAGACTGCACTGGACAAACACAAATCTAGCCACTACGCGCTACAGTTCTGCAAACAACAGGCAGTAGCAACAGCTCTTGAGAGTAGGGTGATAACATAAGACTGTTTACGGACAGGTAATGGTGTATATCTGTATTATCTGTAACAATGTTCTTGTATGTTTGTCCAGAACACAGTCTGAGAAGCGCTTGATTCTATCTTGAAACTAGAGCAGTTCAATTATTGCAGAAGTGTCTTGTGTCGAGCCTCAGAAAGTCTAAAGAGAAGACTGGTCTAATTCATTGAGCTCTTAAGTATTTTTATTTATAAGACCTTTCCAGAGCTCTGCTAAGAGCTTAAAGGTGTACTTAAGTTTGCACAGGCAAATTGTTCTGCATGTTACTGGTAGAAGAGCAAACTGTTTTGCATCATAAATCTGTGAGACCAGCTTTAACTGAAATTGGTGCCAAAGATAAACTAGATGCATTTGACTGACTGTAAAAAGTACAGCCATGTGGGTGCTACAGGCTATATAGTCTGTAAGAGGACTAGTGTATGCATAGCATTTTCTCAGGCAAGATTATACTAAAGTATCTTCTTGTTAAAATTTGTAACTTGTTTCCTCAACTCTTTTATTTCCTCAGCTCTTAGACCTGTGTATTCTGGATGTGAATTCTTTGGACTTCCAGTATAGAACACTAGCTGCTGCTGCACTCTGCCACTATACCTCAACCGAAGTAGTTAAGAAAGCTTCAGGTAAGAGTGGAAGGTTTTGAAGGTCTTGGCATTGTTAGGCAGTGACTTCTGAAAGTTGTTATGGGCCTGAAACTGCTAAGAGCGTATTGGTTTATCAGGCTGCAAAGGAACAAAAACTACATGGACATTAAGTTTGTTCTTCTGTTTTGTGGGTTTTCCTAGTTTCACTTCCTTCCTACTGCTGTTTCAAATATTATGAAGACTTGAAAAAGAAGGAAATACTTTTAGAAGCATAAACCTTATCTAGAGGAACCAAGCACGTTCTTGCCTTTTGCTTTTGGGCTAATGCTCCTGCCCTATGAATTCCAGTTGTTCTGGGGATCATTAGCAGTTCATTATTTGGCTCCTTTTCTTCCTGAAGTGGTGTTTGCAGCCAGTCCTCCTTGGTCCTAATTCCTACAAGCCTGTCCCTTAGAGCAGAATCATGTAACTAAATTCAGCACTTGTGCATTGCTCAAGATAAACTTGTAAAATTGTACATTATGCTGCAGTCTTTTAGTGTGCATCTAAATCTAGGGCTTAAATTGGGTAAGAATTCACTGTAGGGAAACTGTTACTTTCTCCTTTCCTAACCACCAAAGAGCTGCTTTTTTTCAAGAGGCCTGTGGTCACTGCCCTCTGCTCTGCCCCAACATTTTGACAAGTGCAAAGAAGCACGGATGGTTTTCCTGGGAGGATGCTTCTGTATTTTAACATGTGGTGTATGGTCGTTGTTTGTTGTTGTTGTTTTGTTTTAATCTATGACCCTATTGGAATTCCAGCTAATAAAGATTGTACAACTCCTTCATGATCTATAAATGTATTACTGTGTTTTGCCCTTTAGGCTTAGATTGGGACAGCATTTCAGAATGCGTAGAATGGATGGTTCCTTTTGCAAGCGTCACAAGAAAAGTCCCTGTGAAACTGAAGAATTTTAAGAAGGTTGCAGTAGAAGATCGGCATAATATCCAAACACACACAAGTTACTTGGACATGCTGGTATGTGGTTTGTGTATTGGCAATTCAGGCATTTGACAGTGCATCGTACACTGCTTCTGATTTAGATCATCGTCAGGCACCAGTGAAAAGCAAAAGGCTAGGGGCCACTGACTGCAGTAAGCTCAGGTGTGGTGGCTCAGGTGAGCGAGGCCAGGTGCTGGCAGGTAAGGCTTTGCCCAGCCTTAAGTGTCTTGGGAGAAATGATGCACTTGAACACTCACAAGTCATAAGCAGAGACTTGGAAAAGAATTACAGGGGGAGTGGTTAAAAGATGGTGTAACTCTGTCGCATAACACCCCTTCTAGTTTTGTAGTCGGTTCCTAAACTAAGGAGTACTTGAATTGTACTGGCTGTATGAGAGCTTCTGAAAGGCTTGTAAACTAAAAAGTAGAGATTGGTACTATGTGTTAAACTGTTGTCTTCCTCCTCTCCTACAGGAAGAAGTTAATAGTGGAGTAGCATCTACAGCCCCAGGTCAGTTATCTCCAGTGTCTACAGCAGGAATAATAACACCTCCCAAAAGTACAGAGAAGAAATGAAAACTGAGCAAATACCATTGTGAACAGTTCCAGAAGCAGGACTTGGTGCTTCAGAGCAAGACTGTACTGAAGCTGACTTCCTCTAATGCTCTGTACTGCTATTCAAGACTGGGGCAGTAAAAGACATGTTATACTGAGCAGTGGATGGAAATTAAAGACCTCCTCCTACAGACTTGACAAAAGAATTTTAAGGCCAATTGTCCTTTTCTGTGTTAATGCAGGAAGCTGGACTATTCCAGTCCATTCTCAAACAGGACTAGTTCAACTCCGAACATTCCTAATTTAAATTATGAATTATGGATTTCAAGAACTTGTTTTGAAATGGCTGAGTGGCAAAGCTTGTCCACTCAACTCACATATCACACTTGCTTTAATTTGGGATAGCCAGACAGAGAGTGAGAACTTGATGACAGTTTGTACATATTACCTATTCTTGACTCTTTTCTTTTCTTGGTATGGTCAGAGCTTGATTTCTAAACTTAGTCACCCTATGAGCTCAGGTGGAAGATTACAGAGGTCAGTGGTTAAGCAGTTTCCTCTTCTAAAACCACTCTGCCACTGCATTAACATGGAGCCAGTCCTGGATCAAATTCTAGCTCTACACGGGGCTGATGAATTTAAGATGGCTCTAGGGCTGTTGTAAACATATTCTTAAAGTGTATCACTGACCTCAGGTAATAAGAGTACAACTAAAGAACGTGCTGCTGAAGTAACCTTAACTGGAAGAAGTACAGTCCTTGAAGGAGTTATTTGACAAGATCCATCCAACCCTCAACTTTCAAAAGACAGAAACAGCTAGAACTGGAGAGGGTATGGGGAAGAAAAAAAAAAATCTGAATTGCAGGTACTCTACAACCACTCAAGTAGTATGAACAGTATTTTTAAAAGCAACTGTGGAGCTTTATTTTTATCAGTGTTTATAAGCAGCATTAACTACTGTGTTTTCCTCAGAACACTCACTACCTCTGCCTATGAGGTGCTTAACTTCTGCTGAAGGGATAGTACTGAGAAAGAGCGATGTCATTCCTTCTCCCTTTTTCAAGACGCTCCTACTTGTGCCTCCCTTCTAGCAGTAACAATTTTGTATGAGGTGGAGCAGTTCATGAAACTGTACTTGAGCTTCAAATGACACCAGTGTCCTTTTTTTTTATGTTGTCTTAAATTTGAGCTCTTTCCCTCTAACTTAGCAAACTTGAATTCATTGCTTCTTTGAACAATGCATTGTGGAACTAGCTGAAGTTGTTACAAGCCTTCTGTACAGTTTGTAAAAAAAAAAAAAAAAAAAAGGGTTTTATTATAAGATTTCATCTATTTCTAAAAGAAAGATACCACACTGTAAATATTGTACAAAAATTTAAATGAATTTAAAAAATAAAAAACATGGAAAAAATCTTTCAACTTCCACACATTTTATAAGAATCTTCCACCATTCGCTTAAAAGTAAAGTTTTGCCATTGCTTGAAGAAATTTCTTTTTTCTTCTCTGTGCAGCAAGTTGTAAGACTTCCTCAGGATTACTAGCATTCAGCTCTGTCTGACCAATAGCTTTAATCTGGAAATGAAAAAAGGAGACAGCACTAGCAGAAGTCATTCTAGCAAAGCTATCCCATTACAAGACTTTCTCAGCATTAGCTCAAGACGACGTGATGTTATTTCCATAACGTGCTATGCTAGCCTGTCCCTAAACCATCTGATTACAAATTTACATCAGCATCCACATCCTAGTAGAAGTAAGTCACACAAGAATGTAAAACTGAAAGTGGCAAGTCTTTTCAAAGAGAGGGGCTTGAGGGAGGGAAAGAAACACTTAAAAAGACATCCCACTACACCTAAAGCATTCTGTTTCAACTTACTGCTATCTGTCTCTTGTCCGTCTCGCCTCGTTTATGGTGGAGATCTGAAGAAAAGTCAAGGAAAGATACATGCGAAGGAAAACAATAGCACCTAACTTTGAGATCCTACCTCATTTATAAATAAGGAAGCATTGCTACACAATATTTAGGCAAAGTAGTTCCCATGGTAGGAATGACACAGGTGACAACAGGCAAGACTGACTTTTTCTAAACGTGAACATCCCATATAAATTATTTCTGCAGAAACTGCTAGTGAAAGGATACATGTCAAATACTCCAAAATTGTGACATCCCAGATATAGTCATAATAAGAATCCATAGCATCATGACTGAAAGAGAATACTGGTTAGATTATTTAACACATTTACATATAAGCATCATGTATACAGTATGTACACAACATGCAGATTATAATGTATGCAATAAATATACATCTGTACAATAATTTTTGTTGCAATATTTACCTGTTTTGCTCCTGCAGTGCCTTAAATGCAGTTTTATAGTCTACCTCTCTGAGGAACTGGCATAAAATAGCTACCTATAAGGAAAGTTTCTAGACTTAGGAACTTTTAAGTATTGAAACATCAAGAGCATACATAACACATGCTAAACTAATTTCAACAGCTAAAACAAGGGGAAAGTTTTACTCATGTGAGGAGACTGACCCAGAGCCTAATAAATATTTAGAAAACTAGGAGCTGATTTAATGTAAATCTTGCTCCTTGGGGAATGAACAATCCCACTGAATAAAGCCACATTCCCAACATCACCCTACAGATACAGCGTTCTCTTTCAACTTCTAGGGTGTGACTTATTTTGTAGAGGAAATGCCACAACAAAAAACAAACAAAAAAAACCCCCAAAACCCTAATTCTACCTTTACAATGTTTCAAAACATAAGTTTATTTTCTTGTTAATTCAGGTCAAATTAGTGCCCTAGGAACAACAACAACAACAAGCTATCTTTTGTTTTAAATCGCAGATTGAATCTAGAAGGCAAGATGGATTTAGCTTTACTTTTTAAAAATTCCCTTTTAAAAAAAATATTTGAAAGGCTGTTTTAGTTAATGCTATGTTTCAGCTCTCACCTGGGTGTGACAGTTGAGTAAAGAGCAACACTTTATCATTCTCTTTATCACCTATAGAGCAGTTAAAAAAAAGAAAAACAACTTTAAGAGAGCTAGTATTGGAACACAAACAACAACATTTTCCCCCTCCCCCCCTTCTTTTTTTTAAAACAAGGGACCAGCTTAATAAGTGAACCTACATTCTCATAACTGGAAAAAAAAAATCACAGAATTTGTTTTTTTAGCACAGTAGATTTATCAACCGAGCTTTTATCACTTTAGGAAAATACAGAAGAGCATGATAGGTGTTTTACAGAACAAAGCTTTACAGATATCGTTTCTGGTAAAAGAGCAGCGCTGTGGCCTAATAAAAAGCTTTGCTTTCCTCCCATCCACCGAAAAGCCAACAGCCTGACTTAGAACAGAAAAGCAAGCGGGCTTCGGACAAATGCTCTAGCACCAAGCCAAACGCAGGCTGGCAAGCAGGAGAAGGCACAGGGGAAGGCGCAGGGGCCACCTGGCACTCCTGGACCACTAGCCTGGCACAAGGCACAGCTCAGACCAGGCCCTGAACGTTCAAAATCACAGAAGAAACGTCTGAAGCTCTCGTTTCTTATGTCCATGTGAAAAATAACTGGACAGGGTAAGAAAATAACCTCCTTCCCTGAGTCTATGCAGTCATGACAAGCAGTATATTCCTACTGTCTACTGAAATGCTGCCTACAAGTAAATGCTATGGCTTCCTGATGAGTAAGACAACTGACAAATAATTTGTTATACCAACTTTAATGGAGTCAGATGCAAAGTCACAGGAACATGCTATTTAGAGTGCCATATCTCTGGCATACTCTGACAGCGGCAAGTTACAATCCTACACATATCTAAATAACCCCACACAATGCTGCAAACACAGCTCTGTTCATCAGAGTCTGGAAAAAAGATTCAAGTGTGTCAGTGTGGGAACTAAATAATGTTTAATAGAAAAAATTATCGTTACGCTAAGCATCACACAGGGGGCCAACGCCGTCTTAACCTCACTACTAACATAATCCATACTCATTTGTGCTAGGTATAGCAGGCAGTATTTTAGAAATGCTTAGACAGTACAGTGAGGAAGCAGTAATGTTTGTCTGCATCAGGGGTGCAAGCAAGCAGGCTCCATGCTGGCATCGCATAGATGAAGCCCAGCGGGAAACCCAGGGCAGACATCTCAGCTGGCTGCGTGCGCAGGTCGGCACGGCCAGTGAGCCCTACAGCACGCTTGGCGGGGAACAGCGGGCGCAGTCGTGCTATCCCAAGCTGGTGTGCCCGCCCGACACTTCGCAGCTTGGTGCGGCGCCACAGGGACAAGCTCAGGGATCGCCCTCCACGTTTCATTCCACAGGGTATACACACGCTCTTGGCTTTTTAACTTGCTCACTACCACGCTAAAGTCCATTATCAGTTATTTCTCAGTTCATAGCTCTGTACACTCTATCTCTACAAGTTAATACAAAAGCCTTCTGTGCTTCAGCCAAGTAGAAGCTGTGGATTTTCCGTGACCTCCAAGCAACAAAGAAAACAGATCTGTGTGGATTCGTATCCTTAAATGAGTCAGTTAAATATACACACTTCTGTAGCTTTTAAGTTTAAAAAAAAACAAAACAAAACAAAAACCTTTGTTTAGCAGTGTTATGCCTCCAGAGCATTAGGATGCTGACTAAATCCAGAAGGATCTTTTTGTATATCTAAATCACATTTAACAGATTATCTCACCTGGTCTGTGTATACATCTGGTGGCACCGTTTTATTAAAGAAATCTGAGCATACAGCTCCTGCCTGTAGATAATAGTGAAGGGCTGCTGAATATTGATTTGTGGCTGTAGTGGAAAAAAAGCATAACAAAGACTTAAGAGTAAAAACACAGTAGTTATTTCTAGGATTCAGATGAATTGTTTTTAGAATTATTCAGATCCAAACATCTTAGAGTTGAATTCTACTTGGAAAATGACTTGCATATTTTAAAAAGCACATACACACAGGAGATGGTAAAACAGTGATACACAAAACTACGCAATCAGAAAAACTAGCAATAAAGGTGAAGTTGTGACTTTTGAGAATCACCATTATTTTTTTAAATATATTTTTTACTTTTCAGGTACTTGACCTTCCACACTTTAAGGCTGACAGATTTAAAAGGAGTTTGTTTTCATTGAACTTGGCACATGGATGGTAGTGAAGGAGTTTAGCTGGTTTGAGTTAGGGCCAGTTGATGCCACCACACAAAACTCATGGCTCAGCACTAGTTTCCTCCCAGCAAGTTCTTACCAAACCAACCCTCCGGCAGCCTTCAGGGGCTCTGCAGTTAGAGCAGTCTGCCTGTTCCCATAGGTGCTCAAATACAGACCTGCTATATGCTGAGAGTTCTAATCATGGCACTTGCTGGTATCAGCCTCTGAGGCTCCCCACACATACAACCCTCTTCCAGAAGAGGTTCTACTTTGTTCAAGTAAACACTGTCAGTTCATGACCTTGAATCAACTCTCCCATATCCAAGGTGAGAGCCCTAAACACTGGGCTACACAGTCTTTCCCTCCTCTGAGGGCTATAAGGCATGTTCTAAACAAATCTGTCCCCTTTTGAAGCAACAGACTAGAATTCTTGCACTGCGTCTCACTGCTCAACACACAACGTTCCAGGCCAGAAGAAGAGATTTGAAAACTTACGTCTCCTCCTGTGAGAGTCTAAAGCACCCACAAATGGATGGCTGAGGGAGAGCACACACCCTGTTCTATAGTCACAAAGGAATAATTCGGCTTAGACGCTACATTCCACCAGAATGGTCTTTACAGAGAAATTAGGCACAAGAAATGCCCACGTACCTTTGAGGACTGCTATGACCATATCCCTCCCTTCAGCACATATAGCGGGTAGTACCATGCTTGTCTGGCTGATCTCCAACTATCCCATTCTTCAGCACCTAACTCTCTCGACACACTATAAAGCGAGCCTCAAGGACTGACTCTAGGCTGGGGATTAAGTTTAACAAAGCTGTGCTGTATCATACAGGCTGTGCAAGATGTACCCAGTCACCTGGACCAGTTTGGCTGCGTGTCACAGCGTCCAGAATTTGCATCGCTTTATGGCCCAGTTCTGCTGGCTGGTCCCAGCTGATGAGGAAAGGATAAGCATTGGGGAAATGACAGAGGAGGGTCGAAAGACCAGGAAGACCCCAACCAATACTGAATCAGGAGTTCACGCTCCCTCATTTACAAATCCTAGACGCTTCCCTGTATCAAACAAAGCAGATCCTCTCTATTCTGCTCAGGTTCTACCCCAGCGAAGCTGATCACCACATTTAAAAGCAAGTACTACCCACACAACTTTTCACTCACTTAGAAACTCCAACACTACACATACATATTTTTTTTCCCCACTTAGGGACCAAATGCTCCCATGAAAAAAGTGAGGCTAACAAGTGAAGCTTACTTCACGTTTCCCTTAACCTAAAAGCAAGTCTGCATGACCTGTTGGAAGCTCAGTCTCCCTGTGGGCTTAAAAGTCCTCCCAAGCAAATTCACTTACACTACTGCATCCAAAGAAACCTTTTAAACTCATATACCACTTCAGCTTCTTCTCATAAAAGGAAGTAGAGGAAATACAAGGAGCGTTAGGAGCGTCGGCAAATCTGAGAAAGCAGCAAGGTGCCCCTACACATATGCTAAAACCAGATGTCCGTTTCACTTACCAAAATAAATATCTGCCTGGATAATTAACCAGAAGTGGTTGTTTGAGTTGATAGTCAATGCATAGCTGACTAGCTCTTTTACTGTAACAGCCACGGCTTCAAAATCCACTGACTGAAGGCTAAAGAGGAAAAAAAGGGAGAAATGATTCCTAAATAATTGTTTTCAAAACAGTAATTTGATTTCATATCTAGTTCAAGTCTAAAGCAATTTGCATTAAATACGAGGCAAAGATAACTTCAATACAGATTTAATGTTACTACAACTACTGTTGAAGTGTTTGAATATGGTAAATATGACGGGACAGATATACCACACTCAGACCTGGACACAAAGTTAGAATTTTTCTATGACTGACACCACAAAAGGGTTCCTTGCAAGAATACATGTTCTCAGTTTCAGTAAGTATGAACAGACACACCAGAAACTGCTACAAATTTATTACAGCATCTGCGTGAATGGCCACCAACCTCTAGAGGCAGGAAACGTAACAAACTCGGAAAGGAAGGCTGGTAGTAGTGTGGCACATTGCTTGGACATTCTATACCACGGATCTTGTGGATTCTCCATTTTTAAAAATACTGCCTTTCTCACCCTATTGAGAAACTCTGGTAACAGATGGAAAACCATCTGCTGTTTGGGCTTACAACATACCTGGAGGTCTGAACCAACAACAATGAAACTATCCAAGCAGGCCAATTAAAGACACATTAGCAACATGGAACCTTGCACACTTGCTCTCTTCACGCTCACAGACATATTGCATATTCAGAGTCTAGAACAGTGAAGTTCTAGCCTCACTGAGCCTCTAAACTTAATAATTACAGAAATAATTTAAAAGTATTAAGTTAGCAGTGTGCTATCCAGCCAGCACAAATCAATACATACCATACGCCACTTAACATTTGGCTGTTATTCGAACACACCTCTTAAAGCCAAAAATATTAGTTATTACATGTGAATTATTCTGTATTAAAATGTTAAATCGTTTCCATAGTTGCACATAGTTCAATAAAGCACACACAACCTCCACTTCTTGTGCCGACATCTCCATCAGGAGCATCAAATCAGGCACAAAAACTCCATGCAATCAGACCAATCTGTCCCCAAGAGAACGGGGGAGTGGTGTCAGTGATGACATTTCATGGCAGGAAGCACACTAATACAGAGTAAGAGGAGCCAAATCAATTACATCAACAAGTAATTTGAAGACAGCATTTTGAGTTGGTTATCATCTTACTTGGGGATGGATGAGGGCCAGATGGAAATGTGCTCCGCTGCAATATCATTCACAATATCCTCCTAAGAGGGAAAATATAGTAGAAATTACAAAAGGAAACACACTTCAAAAATCCAAATATTATGTGTATTATGTATACTAACCCGAACATTATGAAGCTTGACAAACAAGGACAATATTGTAGTTAAAACCAACGGCTCCTATAAGGGAAAAAACAAGGATTTTCACGAAGCTACCTAAAACTTTACTTTCTTCCTTAAGTTTTAAAGCTACGTAAGAATTTAAAATGCTTCGTTTCTAAATAAGGCATTATGCTGTTAGGAAGCCTACAACACAGAAACACTGAGAAAATTTCTGTAATAAATCCTTATTTCACAGCTTCCTGAATAACTGCCTGAAAATAATCTTTATTTAAGCTTTGCACATCTTTATTTTCTTTCCATGGCTACTGTCTAACCTTAAACTTCAGCATGGTATACACTGAAGATTTTCTATGCACTTACACACGCACAGACTTTTTTCCCCTCACTTCTGCTTCTTAGTTGTGACCCAAGCAGCAGCTTCCTCCCTCCACAAGGGATACCTTGCTAAGCTCTCCAAATATAAAGACCTTCACGATTACTGGAATAACGTTTCTTTATTAAACTGTATTTCGAGCAAAACCTATATTCTTGGTAATCCGAATATTAACAGATCTCTGCTGTCAGAATTAAGGATGATTTTAAATAAGCTATTAAAAACTGCTCTATGGCAGATAAGGTAAATTCTAAAGTGCTTCAGGCATACAAAACATCTATATCGCTATTAGTTTTTCTGGAATTTAACAGGAAAAGTCCAGAAAAACATTGCAACCAGACCTCTCTTTTGGTATAAACACGTTGCGAAGCCCACTATAACTTACCCGCAGCTTTTTGATAAAAGACAGCAATTCACTCCTAAATTAGAGAAACAAATATCTATGTAAGCAATCGTCCACAACTAAGAATATACATAAGCTTAACTCACTGGAAACAAGAGGAGGCAGAAAAGCAAATTTTTCATCTGACAAAACGTCCCTTTAGTTCTAAGCTTACAAACAAAGGGTATATAAATGAGAATGCTACAGCAGATCATTCACTTTTAATACAGTCATTGGGAAATATTATTTTTTGTAATTGAAAAAGGTTAAATAAGAAGCATCTCCTATTGCATCATGCAACAAAAGGCACGAAAATCACTTTGTAGTAAGTCAACCATCAAATCTGAAAGGGAATGAAAGCAATTGCAACTCTCCAAGCTAAGTGCATAACAATGAGCTACAGACTTACAGAGGAGGGTACACTGGGATCATTTATAATGCACACCGAGTGCCTTGTGATGCCACAGTAGCAACTGTCACCATCAAACAATCCAGACAAGTACAGTCTGTTTGGAAAAGGTTTTGCTATTTTTTTTCCATAATAAGAACAGAGCCACTGCCACTGCCCTTTGCTGTCTGAATTAGAGGGGTCAGAAGAGGATCAGTATCCTAGAGTAGACCTAGACCGCTTCCTTTTTCTGGCAGGAGCATACAACTGAAACATAAAAACAAGCATGCACCTTCTTCCACCCATCCCACAGCAGCATAAGCAAAAGCAGCTGACCTTTAGATACACATTAACCAGACTAGCAAAGAGTAGCACAGGAACAGCTCACTGCTTGACAAGGGCACCTTTATTCAAGTTTCAATATGGAAAGCTCTCCTATGTTACCATATGTTACAGAATTTAACGTAAGATGGAGCTTATATCAATCTTTGTCTCCAGCAAAGCTGAAAATACTTACTCTTTGGACAAATCAGAGTCCTAAATGAATCCGTTAAGGCTGGCAGAGGTTAGGAAACTGACAGTGAAATCTACTCCAGCCAGCAACATTTTCTCTTCTCCTTCTCCTCAAGGATTCAACTGAACTGGGATTTCATTTTAAGGCTGAGAAACACTTAAGCTTTAGATTCGGAAACCTAAAGCTAGGTATATACACCTACATTGAGAGCTAGGTGTTTGATAGATTTACAAAAGGAGTCTACAGAGCAATTCTACTCAATGTAGAGTAGACACCTCCACTTGCTCAGCTGAACTGCCCTCTAGACTCTATTGACTTTACTGGCAGACCTACGCTGATGATAACGGAAGCACAGGCACGTGCACTTTACTGTCTGAATAATGACCACCTCTCCTCCTCTCACTCTGAAAAACCCAAGTCATACCTCACCACTAGTATCTAACATTGCCAGTGTGCAGCGTTCTCACTTAGCAGAGTTCTTCATCTGCTGCAGCCACTCCGCCAGCTGCATCCAGACAATTCTTGAAGGGAACATGGGGTCAAACGTACAATTCAAACCACCTTTAGAAATAATCTAAGGGAACATACCTGTACATAATGCCTAGTGTAGACTCCCTGTGTTTTATCAAACTCACTCTGCCATCATTTCCCCGTTTGTGCTGGTTGGATACACTGCAGATCTGTACAACAACTTCCCAGAGATCTTTAGCTGTTCGTCTACTTTCTTTGGGACCTGGAAGTTCTTTGCACGTAGCAGCCAACAACTGCCCCAGCTATGCAATACAAAGGAAGAAATACAGCAGCTAAAGTTTCTCTGAGTATTGACTAGAGTGAAGGAGTTATTGCCATGCGTTTTAAGACAGCTAAGCAAGCAATCTTAAAATACAAACTACAGAGTAGAGTGACTAAACTTTGCAACAGGGAACAGTGCAGGCTGGAAGACAGAAATTAAATGACAGCCCTTTCCCCTACATTAGTTTCCTCATGCTCCAAGTTCCATAAAACAAGCTTTACTCTACTTAAATATATCACATAAAACCTACTCTGCACTTACTGGATCCCTAGAACATGCATGACTTTCATACGATAATTAATCTGAACTAGAAGTAAAATTAAAGTTGCACTGGCACCCTCTGCTATACAGAAAAATCCAAAGCTCAAGACGGAAGTTAGGAAATACCACAAGAGAAGCAGAGCAGGACAAAAAAATAACTTGTCACACAATACGATCTGCATGCTGCTTCATCTTGATCACCTGACTTTGAAGCAAGAACAACATTGCTATAAAACTATTCTGAAAGCAAAGTTTCAAGAAGGGCTGCGTTTGAATGTCCCCAGAAATTAAGCCCCATTATCAGCTTCAGAAATGGAACTACTCCAGTGCGCTTGCAATCCAAGTCTCTTAGCAACAGAAAGATGACTAGACATGAAGCCTGAGATCTCTACACTTCTCATACTTCTCACATCTAGGCTAAATTCCAGCTGAGAGGACACCATTTTACTGAAGGTGTCACCTTGTTTTGAACAGATTACGGTTCACAATTTTCATCACCCTTACGCCTCGTGGTTATGAAGCCAAACTCAGTCAGCAGGTAGCAAGGGCTAAAACGCAGCTCGTTTCAACTGTTCTTGCAGCACAAGTTAAGTCTTGTCAACAGTCAAACATACTCGGTGCCTAGTGTCTTCCTGTTTACCAAACTAACTTCACTCATGACAGCAACAAAAACTGACACTTGTGAGAGACAAAAGGACATGCTTTTGAAAATACAAACACCCAAACAGGGAAGAGTCAGTTACAATCTGACTGTTAACACTTTTAAGACTCAACACCCATTACCTTCACATAAGGATTAGTCTGAACCAGAGGTAACGGAACTTGCATTGTCAAGTACTCGTTTTCACGCCAGTTTAACAAGAAGGCAACACATTCTTCAGCTATAACTTGTCGAAGAGGAATATCTGGAAGAAAAAGGGCTTTTTGTTTAAAAATTTTTTGAAGAACAACAGCACCATATGAAAACAAGCAGAGACAATTCCCTCTAATTAGCCATTTCTGTGCCGTATCTTCTATTGCAGAAAAATACGATGCTTAGCCCTATGAAAAACTGAACTTTTGTAAATTACGAGGAACAACGGCTTCTTTCAACTGTAACAATATTACATTACTCCCTCAGTGTAAAACTATGTGGACTTCATTAACTAGCAAGACTTTTAAGATAAAATGGAGATACTTTCTTCTATCCAACTCCTTTGAATATGGCACTGAACAGAGACAGTTTAGCAACGTTCGGGTATCATGATGCTGCTGTTCTCATTTCACGCTTCTAAAAACTCACCAAGAACAATGTCATACGCTTCACCATTTTGTTTCCAACAGTAGACCTGGAATACAGAGTTGTTGCTTTTCCATTCCTCATAAGCTTTATGCTTTACTGTGTCTCAGGAAAGACAGTAACAGTTCTTACCAGGTACCCTCATTTCCAAATATCCTCTGACTCTGCTTATCAGATCAGAAGGAGGACGTTCTCCAGAAACACCAGCTCCAGCTTCATGAGTGTAAATGTCCAAAAGCAGCATTTCATTCAGCATGACTTGACGCAGCTTTGGAGAAAACTCTGTCACAAGCTCCAAGCAAGCAGCAAAAAGCTGCTTTGCATGGATAAAATCCTGTAAAAAAGAGGATTCATGTGACATGCACCAATGATTCCTAATGCATCCGTAAGGAAAAAGAAAACTAAAGTTGGAATGCTGTACAGCTCCATCCTGGTTGGACCAGCCTTGGTACCCAGCACTGTTAGTCCTACTTAAGAGTCCCACAGTCACCTTTTATGTTTTGGAGTCCTTTAGACTGAATAGTAAGCTTAACAGTTTCCCCATTCCAGTTTTTTCAAATGAAACAAGAAATTTAAGAAAAACCATACCAAAAGTAACTAAAGGCATATTAGGTAGATAGTTTAGCAAACTACAGAATAGTCTGCTATACTTTAAGGGAAATGAAACGGTATTCAACAAACCCCATACGGGAAACACTTAGCCAAAAGAATAACAAGTTATATCAATGTCTCAAATCACTGCTAGGATCAGAAACAACATGATCTAGTGCATCCTAATCCAACGTCACGTGAATAAATTCATATCCAGGGCCAGCTCACTGGAAAGCCATTATCCTTATTTTACTAATGGAACTCTGCAAGACAAATATTAACCTATTACATTACATCGTTATTATGTTACTTGATATTTCACATCTTCCAGTCCTTTGATCCTTTTCCTTAGAAAGGGCATTCCATACTTTCAGTGTTCTCACCCTTCAAGCGTCCAAACTAACGCACCGTTAAGTTCAGACAGCTTGCTCACCTTAATTGCACTGCAGTGTAATCCCTTTGCCATGAGGATGTAGACCAAATCCCTAGTCAGATTATCTTTAATTCCCAAAATAACATTGCCATAAACGTTCGGTACTTCCCACTGAAAGAAAAGTATATGAAACACATCTAGAAGAAAGAGGTTTTAGAATTCACATCACTGCTAAACACTAAAAACAAAATCTCAAATTTTGCAAGTGACCAACTTCTAAATGACAGCTCTCTCATTTTTACAACCAACCAGAAGTAGCGTATGGCTCAGATGTATAGATTACATCAAAAACGTCTACCTACCCTACTTTGTACATGTAATACTTGGAAAAGAAAATCATCAATAAATCCTTACTCCATCAAAAAAGGGGGAAAAAAAATCACTATCCCCTGCTCCTACCTATTATTAATGACAGGAATTTAAACTAAAAGGATATCACTTTTAGCGGGCAGAACACTTAAAGCAAAAGCTACAGCAATTTTTCTTCTTAGAAGTAAAGCTTGTGCTACAGCCAGTAATTTCTTAAACAAAGTTGTACTTTTTGTTTTAACACTTTTCACAGGGAAAGTGAGTTTAGATATGTATCCTCATTCCCATTATATGGGGACGAAAAAGTCAAGCTGCTTCTAAAAAGTAATAATTAAAAAAAAAAAAGAAGCACACATTGAAAATCTGTGGCAAAAATCACTCATCATGGTGTGATACCTAACCAGTCCTTGAATTACTGTATCTTATGACCAGACAGAATAAGTTACCTTATTAGAAATTGTCCAGAACTGGCGTTCTGAAGTCATACCATGCAATTCAATTAAGATCTGGCGAATCCTCCAAGGATCTACTGACAATATGAGTTGATGTTCAAGCTGGCCAATATTGACACTTGCTGAAGCTAGAAGAAAAACAATCAGGTTTCTAGGGCATTCCTTTATAACATAGATCCTTACAGGTCCTTAGTATATGGCATTGTAAACATGACACACTCGAACGGCAAATACGTTGATGCTTTCACAGGTCCTGTACACCGTTTTCACAGCCCTTCCACAAACATCTCGTGCTAGCTTCCCAGCTCCTCTTGCCTGAAGAACTGCTTGCAGCGATCCCTCCTCTCAGAGTGACAGCTTTGAGTACTCCATTATCTTTGCTCCACAAGTGTTAGGTTCAAGACCAGCACCAAAAGTACCCCTGTACTGTCTTATGGAAAAATACGCCTTTTTTTTTTTTTTTTTTTTTAACAATTGACTTAAGTCAATGCAAGCCTGCATTACAGCTGAAATGGATTAGTTCTTCCCAGCTTCAATCACCAGCTTGCACCTCTTCTCTTATGCTAACTTTGACTCTTGGGCAGTCGCACAGCCAGCCAGCCATAGCTGGGAGAAATCCGGATTTCTCTGGTAGGTTTACAACCCCATCCAGATGACATCCTCAGTCCAGCTCACCACAGAGCCACATAAGCATTAGTGCTGGTATAAGACCAGAGAGGCAGGACAGCCCTTCTCAGAAAGGAGCTGAGCTGGATGCAGTTCAGACCAACTGCCACAGCTCTCCTTCATTCAGGCAACTAGCACACGCTTTTGAACATCTCTAGTAAACTCAGCTGAGATACCAGCAAAATTTTGAAGAAAAACGATTTCTTGACAAGTAGGACATTCACTGACTAAACACAGGATATAGTCTCTCTAAAATTCTTCTGAAGACAGATCTGCACATAGTACCTTTAAAGGACGAAAATAAATAATTGCCTGCATATAAGATAATGGAAATGTCGTGAAAATTACCTGGTATATCGTAAAAAGAAGTCACAGGTTTTGTACATAGGTTGATTCGAGGCGATCTCTTCCTCATTTGATCAATGAGCAACTTCCGTTCATCATCTTTCAGTAGTTTTATGAACAGCTCATGAGATGAAATCATGAAGACAAGCTGAAGATCTTCCAAACCCAAGCACAAGTTTCTGAATGAATTGATGCGTCATCAGCAAGGAGAAACAAAGCGAAAACATCAGTTCATACTCTGTCTTGCCCACCTATGCTATCAATTCCTGTAAGTCATAGAGCAATTGGGCAGAATCCCAAGAGTGAAAATACAAAAACAGAAGCAGCAAAAACAATTTGGGGAGATGCACAAAAGACAGGGTTTTCTCAGAGAAGAGATGTAAGAAAGGCAAAAAAAGTACTGGCTTGTTTTTTCAGTTGTAAGTTCTCAAAATATTTATAACGGTGTCTTACATTGCTTATGAATTGTGAATTCACAATATCTTAATACCAGTACTTACTTGAGAAATGCTGCCATTTTTCTTTTCAAAGATTCTGAAGCATTTTCTAAGTTTATTGACCTCGAACAAACCTGGAAAAAGAAAGCATTAAAAAAAAAAAGATTAAGCAGTCCTTAGAAACACTTAAAAAAAAAAATTACTTACAGACAATGTTATTCCCCGGTTTTCTGACTCACAATTATTATTATGTAGTAACTCACTCTCTCAAGGAGGTAACAAAGTTATCTAATAAACACTGTAGCCATCACAGATGGATCCGACCTTAAACAGGTACAGGAGTGACTCAGTTTTAAAAGCCTGTCCCTCAGATACATTCCACATTTCCTTTTTCATGCTTAATATTTAGATGTGCTGACACCAAGTGCCACAGTATCACGCGGTTTCACCAGACAGTAAGTACACAACAAAGCTCTTCTACATAAGCTTAAAAAAAAAAGAACATTTTTAAGTGCAAAACACTAAGATTCTCCAAGATTAATATTTTTTTCCAATTTTTGTACTAGTTTAAGCATAGCTAGATAATTGAATTTAATTGCCAGCTTGCAAAAAATTAACAAATCTGCTCTTTTGAGAAACAAGTTCAAGGCCTAATGGGAGCAGTGGGTCTGAAACACAGAGTACTTCCAATTGATTCCTGTCACATGCTTGAATATGACAGCTGCAGCTGACAAGCAAAGGAAAAGGCTCAAATTAGGCAAAAGAAGCTATGAAAATAAAAGCAAAGCAATAAGGAAGAGTTTAGCTTGGGCAACAATCATTTCCTAAATCTGCTCCCCTCAGCGAAGCTTTTAAGTCACACACATACAGTGACTCAGAATCACTTTGTGACAAATTAGCTTTTACAACAAAGCTGTTAAGAGAAATCGGTTGTCTTGGACGGATTTTTCTTTTCCCAGTATCTCTTCGTCTTGGAGAATTTGTTTGTTTGTTCCTTGAAAACATTCAGTAGTATCTATGCAAAATATAATGAAATCAGGAATGGCAGCTGTTTCAAAACCAGGTTGAAGCAATAGGTTGACAGGGGTTCCTCCCCCAACAGAAGGAAATGGAATTGTCAATATAGATGCAAGACAGATTACACAGTGTATTTGTGTTAAGTGCAAAAGAGTTGACTAAAGCTTGAGAAATTACCTTACGAAATATTTTTCTCCGTTTTAGAAATCTGAGAGCATTACTTGCAACAGCAGTGCAATTAAATGGTGCGGGGGGAGAGGGAGGAGGGAAGGGGAATCTCACTGAATACTGTGTCCCCTTCAGACAATAATTTCTTACCTCAAGGAGGAAATCTATTTTCTCTTTGCTGGGTTTCAGAAACAGCTGACAAAACTGGATATCAATTGTTCGACCTTGCATCACATCACAGACAGTGTTGCATGCACAGACTTTGAAACAAATTTCATCCAGAGCATCATTCCTGCATGAATACAAAATCCGAGATCACAAAGCTTCCTACAGACATACAGTACAGTTGGTATCAAGACAAAAACTCCAGGTGCCAGATCGCAAGACAAGTTTGGACCACATGCCTCTGTCCAAGACTGCGATCCAAAAAAAAAAAAAAAAACCAACAAAAAAAAACCCACTCAGGATCTACCCAAGTTTACCCAGTACCTCACTTTTGACTGAAAATTCCCTTCCTGACCACAGTTCTGTTTCACCTGCAGGTTTCATTATTGCTTCAGCCTAAGCACCACTGGGACTCCAAGCGGCACAAAGGTGCATCTCTTCTTGGTTGGCACGTCCTGGGCACAGCTGGCATAGCTCAAAGGACTTCAGGAGCATTTTCGCATCTCACAATACTCAATTACTGGACAAAACCAAAAGAAAACCAGAACTCCCTTCTATTAAGTTGGGTGTCTTAACAACTAGACTGCAAAGTCATGCTCCTCCACCAACCTAGCAGCGATCACTGAAGGTGCTCAGTTTCAGCTAGAGATATAGAAGACACCCCTATGCAGGGCCTAAGTCATAGCCTCTTCTGGGTGAGACAGGTATGACCCTTCTCTAGCTGAAGACAAAGTTGAAATCAGTAACTGCTAGGCTCTTACATGAGAGGCTGCCACCACTGACATTTCTCTTTTCTCACAGATGTGTTTTTGAACTGAGCCTCGCTCACTCTTTAATCGAAATACTCGTAAATGCCTGCTCTTCCGAGAAGAATGTTTATCTTAGTCATACGGCAATGCCTTCCACGTAGCCTGGATTAAAGTCCTTAAGCTCCAGAGGAGAGGTCGAATTTTGGATGTGGCCATGTGTTCAGCACTTCCCAGCTGGGAGCCATCCATGGGTTGCCCTTGTCACGGGCCTAATTCTCTCCACGTGTTATACAGGCACCACCCTAGCTCTCCAGCCTTGGGCTGGTTCTGCAGCGTGTGAGGTCCCTGCTCACAGACAACCACACTGTCAGTTTTTTTCCTCATGAGGTACACGTCTCCTACAATATCGCTGTTCAAGCGTGGTTAGTGTGACCACCTTCGACTACAGGTTTTAGAAGAGCTCTCCAGAGGCACTAACTTAGTTATGGATTAAAAAAATATATACATACATACATGATTAACCAAGTTCTTCACCATTTCACCAATTTTTCATGCACGTAAGCGTTAATACTCACAAAGTTTTCCCCTATGTGGCCACAGCAATACACACCACAGCCCAGTTCCTTAGCTGGAAGACATGCTCTAGAACATCATTAACAGAAATAACGGCTGAAGTTCCGTGGATGTAAATAATTCATTTTTAAAAGACTTTGTATACTATCCATGGAAAACATCGCTTATGAAAATTGCTTTTCACCATCATTGTGCAGTTCATCATTCAATGTCTCACCCTTGTTGAGCTTTTTGGAAGAGTTCTCTTAGCACCGATTGCCTGAACTGAACGGGTAAACTTAGGGCTATATTATCTTCAAGGAATATCTTCACCAAGTCCTAGAACACAAACAGAGTTGGAATACTCAGTGGATAATACAAAAGGTGCAGATAAAGTGATTTGCTGCAGGTGAAAATGATCAAACTGACAGAAGCAGCTTGCACTTGTATGTAATCTTAATAAGGCATTACAAACAACTAGACATAACTTTATGGCAACATTACAGCCACTTCACAAGTCAATGGACCAAAGAAGTACTTTTTCCAGCATCAGAGTTAAAGAATACAAACAACCAGCTTGCACATCTCAGCAGCAGCACTCCCTGAAATCCAAAGAATTACTGTTTACCTCAGTTTCATATATCAACCAGTAGGAATTATTTACATTATTTAGAACTCAAAATATTTCATCTACTATACATGAATATAGTAGAATAAAGTAATACAGAAGAGCGTTCCAAAAGGGTATATTAATAATTAACTAGAACACTTTATTTCTTAAAATCCAGATCAGGTAGAATCATCAACATTTCAAAATAAGTTGTTTGTTGTTGGTTTTTTTTTTTTTTTTTTTTTTTTAAAGCATGCTACCTGATAGTTCCCCGATTTCATACAGCTATGGATTTGACTATAAGGAGTAGCCTGTTGGGATGAATCATCAGAAGACGAGGTAAGAACTCCACAAGCTTGACAGTATCCAGCTAACCGTTCTTCATCTATGGTACAATGAAGTGAGGACGAACCAGTCTGAAAGGTAAGAGTTGATCAAATTTTAGTGGCCAAGATATTATGAAACATAAGCTTAATTCTAGACACAAACAAAAACCCACAATTTCTCCAAGTAACAACAAAACAGTAAAAGAATGTGCATGCATGCATCTTTAAAAAGAATGCTTTTATGCATACTTTTTTAGAATTCAGACCATGTTACGTTTTTTCTGTTAAAAAAAGAGTCTTACAATTTTGTAAGCACAAATACAAGACAAAATGAAAAAGGAAGTGTATCTTAACCATAAATAACAATTGTTACCATTTTTTTTAAAGTCAGAACAGAAAATCTGATTTCCAAGGAAAAAATCACCCTTACAGCATTTCCTATTCTTGTTCATCTCCCTCATAAATGTAACATCACTGTTAAAACACTACGGAGGACACAGAACATGCTGTTCAGTCAGGTTAATAATGGAGTTATTTTTGCACTTCTTGTATCAATACAATTTCTGTAAGAGAATATTCATTACCAAATGTACAAGAAAGCAGCAATGCATTGCAGCTGATGAAGAGAAGTCTTAAATAGGCACAACACTGAAAGGAATACAGGATTTTGACAGCAGTATTTGCTATGAACTTACTTTAAAAAAAACACCCATACCATAACAGTTCCTACACTACTTAAAAAAAAAAAGCAATATTTTTGAAATAAATCATTTTTAGAAAAATTGAAAATACATTGTAATAAAACTCTCGGTACCTTTGCAATCAACTCCTTTGTTCTGAAAAACTTTTCTTTGGCATTTTCATGAACAGCTGCGTTTGTAGAACCTTGCTGAAAGTAGATTGCACCCAAATCATAGCAAACCTGCAAACATCATTGACATAAAATATATCATCTTGAAATATATGCAAAAATACATTTAATATAACATTAGTATTTCAGCTTGATCCTTACACACTTTAAACTATTCCAAGTTTTATCTAATGTGCTGACATATACTGCATATATCCCACATACTTCAGCTGATTCCTTCTTTTAAGCTGTGATCTCAGCATGAGTAATTTTGCATGGGCATTTTGAAATTACAAATACTATGATTTGCATGTAATCCTATGAACAGTGCAATAAACAGCCCTTGTCACAGAGGACTTTACTGCAAAGGCAGGGGGAAGTGAGGGATTGTGGGGAAAAAACATGTGAGCCACAATATTTACAATGTCGAAACAAGTTTTAATAATTAGAAAAGCACAGTCAATAACAATCTTATTGCATTAAAGACAGGACACAAAGATCAATAGAAAAATACTGTAGTTCATCTCAAACTATTATTTGTTACTACATCTAAAGAAACAGAAATAAACTGAAAGCTTTAGTTTAGAAAATAAAGTACCTGGCACTGTATCTCCTCTGCGCTGATTTTCAGTCCAGCTGTGGAACTCTCCGTTTCTCCATTCACCATACCAGGCTCCATGGCTAATAAATCCAGAGTTCTTATAGTGTGGACATAAAGATCTTTGTTTAATTTAAGTGCTCCTTCTAGCACCAGGATGGAATCAGCAGCCTGCTCTTTCAACTATAATAGTTCAAATGCATTAAAAAAATTAATCTCTTCATTTTGAGTTTAGCTTCGGGTTTAATTTACACCAAAAATTTCACAATACAGTAAAAGGATAGTAAAAATGTCCTTAACTGTGATACACCTATCTTATTGCTTTGTAGAATCTGCTCCTGTACTTCTTCTACAATAAAAGAAACTTGCGACTTCCAGTTCTGTTTCAGGTATTCAGAAAAACAGGATCGGATCCTTACTTTCCACAAAGTGCTCTCTAACTTCTGTATTTCAGTTGAATCAAACTGACTTTTTTTTTTTGTCAGGTTCACCTGCTCCTTTTTGTCAGTTTTCTGAGCATTAGCAAGAAACAACAGTTGGGCTGTAAATCCTAAGTTACTACTCCACAATTGAAATAAAAACAGGTTCTGTTTGAATTAAAAGATCTGCAGCAACTTTTAATCACGTCTTTTCTCACAACTTATGATGAGGCAATAAAACAGTTACACATCAACTGAAACTGAGCTAGGCTATGGAAGTAGAAGGTTTGTTCCTCCTCTTTCTCGCTTCTCTCAAAAGGAAGCGCTTCAGACACAACTAGCATTCCGTTGAAAGCCAGAGACATAAAATACACAGCTTCTAAATCCTCCAAAAAAAAAAAAAAAGTTATGAGCATTCCATTTTGCTGCTATATGATTTTACAGCTCAAGTATGTTATGGTCTTAACTCTTAATCACACACTGATTTTGTAAATGCTTGCTCAATTCACATAGCTTCAAGGACGGACTGATAAAAGAACATTTCGATTACAGAAAACATGCAAAGCAGAGATAACACTGTCAATATAAAGATACTGGAATAGTAGCAGATATTGACAATGGCAAACAAGCTTATTAAGCACGTTTCATAAGAGACTGAGAGGTGTACACATATACGTAAAAATGTACTGTACCAAACAGTATTGTGGTACTACTGGCTATTTCCTGTGCATTCATATTTTATCTGAAATTCAAGCAAATAAGAGCAAAAAATCTCACCACTTTCAAAATGTTTTCAGTTAATTCCTTTTCTTGTTGCATCTGATTCATCCTGGAAAGATATATTAGGAGAAGAGAGTAGGATCTCAGTTATAAAGCAAACCAGCATGTTATTTTACTTCATGTTCTAGATCATAATGTTTAATTCTTGAATAAGTTTCGCATAAGTGATGTTAAAAATGTAGTTATGTAGGAGCATTGCATGTTCTTATCTATCTTTATCTGAAATACAGAATTATAATGGAAAGAGAGCTTAGACAGTGAATGTGCTTTAATAAAATGGAAGTTTCAAAGCTTCCAATGCCTTTGTTTTTTTTCTTTTTTTTTTCTTTTTTTTCCTTTTTTTTTTTTTTTTTTAAACAGACTGTTATCACGGCAAACTGTAAACAGTAGCAAAACTACCAGGAAGAAAACAGTTTCCACAGACTCATTCTTTTGAAGCATCTCCACTACAAATTTCATGAGCGTTTGTCAGGAGGAGAGTTTATGTGATCATGTAAAAATGAGAACTATTTGACTTATTTCCCCATACAGAATCTTACCATTCAGGATCAGACTCAAATACGGAGAAGACAAACACAGATTTACAGGAAAATTATTATTAGCAGTAGTATCTTAATCAACATACTTAATACGCTCTTTTTAACAGGTATTAGTTCTATTCATCTAATGCTAGAGTATATCTGGTTTCATATTCATTTTAAAGTTGACAGCACTTCAGTGGTGCTTTTTCCAGAGAAATTTAAAAGGTAAAAGTCAATTCCAAGCACAGGCTGCGACCAAAGCCACACAATTTCTAGAATGTGACGTGGATCTTAAATAATAAATTATTGCCTAATGTAACAGATGAAAATATTATTTCTCAGGTTATCAGATATATAATTTGCTGAATTGCTATATAAAGACAATTATATTAGGCATGATGGTGTAAGTGTAAGTTAAGTAAGGATGCAAGAAATGTATCCTGTTTAAACTACAGAAAAAGCATTCTCTCCAGGGAAATAGCCACTTCCTTATCTTTTGTGATTCTTCTTGCCTCTATGAAGCGATAGCATTTATAACATATTTAAAAAGTGGAACCATATAAACAAACAGATATGTATTAAGTATGTCCCACAGGAAAACAAGAATATACTTAAAATAAAGGCAAGTTTTCCATGCTACAATTAGCCATTTTAAGCAACCATAGCATATTAACATGCTTTAATCCAAGTACAAACGTCATTTCTGTTTACAAAACAAAAGTGAAACTCAAATGAATCATAACTCACACATTTAACTGAGGTGGCCCAGGTTTCACTTGCTTGACAGGAAAACTACTTTGAACAATGGTCCTTATGGCCCTACAAAGAGGGGAAAATTAAGTGAAGAGTAGTGTTAGCCTCAGAAGAGTAATCAGCAGCTCACATGCCTCTTAAAAACAGCAATTTATGGTGTCGGATACTTTACCCAATTTGAATAAAATTAGATATGCTCCTGAGTGGAAGGTATAAGAAAATTTTCTGTCCATAAAAAGTTGCAAGACTGTAAGATTTTTACCTTTATAAAGGTGACAGTTCAATTCACTACCGCAAATATTTTTGTTAGGGAACAGAAACAGTTTTAGAATTTCTTTTCAGACTCAGCCCCTTGCTATCCCGTATCTACGGACCACAAATTACTACTACTAAAAACTGATTCTGAGATTCTCTCTCTACGTACAAGCGCACACAAAGAAGAAAACATAAATTAGTACTATTATGCTGCTAAGATTATCGCCTTCAGGCTGTTTACCATCTGTTGTAGAGTAGTATAGCCATTGCCGTGGTCGGGGGTAAGCTGGACAGGTCTACGTCCACATGTTTAGTTCCTGGGGGAACTTTGCTGATACACAGAAGTTCATTCAGCAGCATGTTCAACACAGGAACAGACAAGCTATTTAAAAAATAGAGAATTAGACATTTCATATAGTAATCCTACTTCTGCAATATTTAGGTAGTATATACAACTATACAGTGCTGTATTATTACTTATTACCCTTACTTCCATAGGATATTATATCCGTTTAGCATAATGAAGTGCTCCAGATCAGGTGGCTTTTAAAAATAGGTACGTGAAGCAGTTAGCAACAGTAGTAGCGCAGGCCAGCCCAGGTGAAGGGCTGCCCTGACATAGCTGAACTACTTCTATGCACCACTGCGTTAGTCTGCACAGACATATCCCAAGAGTAATCCAGTCATCTATAAGAGGTCCCACCTAGTATATTTTTCTCAAAGCAGGCCCAGATCCCATTTCCAGGAGGTAAAAAACACTTCGATTGCATGTGGGATTACCCTCCTGTAAAGAGGGCCTCTCTGCTGTTACGGCTTGTCTCCCCTTCTGCAGCATCTGCCAGCACACTGTGAGCGGTACGAACTGGAATAGACCATGTTTATTGTAAGCTATAATATGTAAAATCATACATCAATTGGGACAGAGCCTTTCTTGATAAAAAGAGAAGGCATGCAGGCAGGACTGCACCACTCTAAGCTTCTGATGAATAATTTAACACAACTAAAACACTATTATGAGTTTAGACATTTTTGTCAGAAAAAGGTTTGAAATTAGAAGCAATCAGCTGCTGTCAAAGTACCTTCAACCTTGAGGAGAAAAAAAAAAGCAAAAAAAAAAAAAAAAGAGCTTTGCAACCAGCATTGAAAACAGCCAATTGAAACTACACTTTTAGAAACTAACACCAGAATCCCCATTTAGTGAATTTCAGGCCTTGTGTCACACCAGACTCCAGGTCTCCAGGTCTGTTACCAAGCTATTCTTTTAAACTAACAAAGCTCACGAATGGTGTTTTTACTACGTGAGGTCCAAGAATCTTGTTTTCATTGGCAACAGTAGAACATCATTCAAACATCTTTTAACAGCAGAAGCTGTAGGAAAAGTGAGCTTAGGTTGTTATTTTATTCTTTTTTTTAAACTACCATGACCGAATGTCTGTGTATAATCAGTTAAAATACAAGAAGTATGGTGCTTATTTAAGAACAACCTTAGGATCCATAAGCTAGAACAAGAACTCTTTACTACTATAGAGAGATGTCAAATTAGTAGTTGAAAACACTTTAGACGCACTCTTTCTCACTCTCAAAAAAAAAAAACACCAACAAAAACAAATAAACAAAAAAACCAGGGACAAAACAGTCCTACAGAACTACAGAATCCCAGAATCAGTCCAATATTATCACACAGGAGGACTGATTTATCAGTCAGGATTATACCTGTATTTCCAAGAAGTAAAAATATTAATTGACATAAAATATGCCAAGAACAGATACAAATCCCTCCAAAAACTGAAACAGCCTTAAAAAAAGCCCTCTCTTACATATTCCTAAATGGTAACTTTCAAAACTATTAAAAAAAAAATTATTGTATATAAAATACATCTATCAATACAGTCTTTTCATAACTAACCACAATAAAGACTTCACTTCATTGTCTGCCCTTGTGCAACATCTTGCAAAGGTACTTTGACAATCAGTAATTCAGCCTCATAATGCTTCAGTAAGGTAAAAAAATATGACATAATATTTTCATCATCTCCTTTCTTTAGTAGAAAAAAAAGAGATCTTGGTAGGCAGAACCAAGGACATCTCTTCGAAATCCTTTTTACTGCTCGCTATAGCACACTACCCGGAGAAATAAAAAAACTGTAGCGTTCATATAGCAGGAAGAATACAAAAAGAAAAGTATCTAGGAAGAGACAAACCCTACCAGTAGCTTAAAGGAACAAAGTTTGTCAAAATATTTCTGCGGTCGGAAGATTTCTATATAACATTATAAAGAACGTCTAATTTTCAGATCAACTCAAGAAAAATAAGATGCTATAATGTAATTTTTTAAAAATGTTCTTATCACATACTCAGATTCGATACAACTTCTACAGAACTTAAAACTTTCTTCTTTCAAGAAGTCTGCCAAGTGTAATATGCAATGCAAGGGTGGAGGAGAACAAGTCTTACTCCATTAAGTTTTTACAGTGCTGAAGTGCAGTCCCCTAATACGCTTAGCACTGCCGGAATAAAGAAGTTCCTGGTTCTCCTACTTTCTGCTGTAGCTAGACCTCTCTAACTACTTGCAAGGTCATTCAGGGGGGTTGTTTCAACCGTATCCAGTTCAGTGATCTAGTTCACAGATAGATGGAGGTGCTCTGCTATTTTTCCAGTTTTGTTGATGTAAACTGTGGGAAAGGATAAAGCAAAGCCTGTCAGGATGGGGAAACTTACGCTGGCTTTGTCACTGGAGAAAACCTAACCTAAACCTCATCCTTACCCAGGTTTAGACACACGCATATCGCAATGGCCAAGTCCCACTATTTTTCCTCTTTAACTTATTAATAGTATTGATTTGCTCACAGACATTGCCTTTATGAATCTTCTATCAAAACTTTTCTAACCTATAGAGGAAATTGAATTTGATTCCAATTCTCACTCCCAGGACTCTTCTTAATGTAAGAAAGCTACTGTCAGAATAGGGAATAAAACTGATTCTCATTCGTTAAAATAAAGAGCTCATGGCACTTCCTAGTGCCATAACTTCAGCATGAAACATACAACCCATACCTTTTCTCTAATACATCCAAATCCCACTTCAGATGAGCAGCAACTTTAAGGGCAAGGAGTTTTAAAATACGGTTTCTTTTGTTATCAGGTGGTGGCTGGACTTGGTTCTGTTCGTTCACTGATGGTTTGGAAGCTTGTTCCAAGAACTGGACAATCAGCTGTACAGGTGGTGGATCTGCAGAAAATACAGCCACTCTTCAGATCTCATGTAAGCCCAGAAATTAATTTCTTATTGCAGTTGTGACCAAGAACAGAGAACACATCTCCTTAGCATGTGCCCTCAGCATGTGATATTTTCACCTGGCAGATTATAATCCCTGAGGGTATCTTGTTTATCCTGAATAGAATCAGACTGCTCACATGTCTTCATTTAACCTTTAATTTTACCTGTACCCTCATACTTTCATTTATTTTCACTATTTCGTATTAACCAATTTCAGAATTTCAGAACTTGCACATATGGAAAGTAAATACAGGCCACTGAAATTATAAATTAGCTGACATAAAAATATATAGCTGTTGATAGTTCTTCTCTATATTTTAAACTATGTTTACAAACAGTTTCTGGTATTTCTGAATATATTTAAGAGAAAATAACATTAGGTGGATAAAAGAAAGAAAAAATTAAAACTATCAAATCTCTTCCTTATAGCAACAGTCTGTCCCGTACCTTAGGGCTGTTTTGAAGAACCAAAGATAAATCAAAATTATTAATCTCTGAACTTTGTGATACGTACAATTAGTATCAATCAATAATTTTAACTGGAAAGTAACAGCATAAGAACTAAGCGCATGGACGTTACCTGTGCTTACATTTATTTTTTGTAAAAGCAATACAGTTCTAGGTTTGCCTGTCTGTCTCCTTCACCTTTTAGTAGAATCCAGGTGCTGAAAAAGGCAATTCCCGAATCCCCTTTATGACCTTCGCAAGATTAGCTTCTTTTAAATATGGTAAACTTCTTATAATACGTTTTTATTCATCCCAGATACAGATTTTTCTTCATTCCACTTTTAAAGGGATAGAGCAATTTCAGCACTGACCCTTCAGCAGGTCTCTAGCTCCTGAAGCTAGCAAGACTGAATGGGGGAAATTCAGACGTCAACGGTACCGTTTTATAAACAGCGGTTTAAATGAAGCACTGACAACCTCTTGCACCGTTTCTCCAAAGAAAATTCTTATATGCAAAAGGAAAATGACCTACCACAGAGGAAAGACAGAGAAACTAAGTTCTCAGGCAGGAAATTTAATACAGAAAAATACATCTTCCCCTGCTTTAACTAACGCTGCACCGCTACAGCTGTGTGAACACTGGGTCTCGGGTCTCTAACCCACCCGCCTGCCGCGCTCCCCAACCACAACTTCAGCGCAGCTCACCAACCGCCCGCCAGCGCCCCGCGGTGCGCTCTCCGGCCGCCACCCCCCGCCAGCACCCCAGACCCGCCCGCCGCGCCCGGCTACCACCGCGGCCGCCCAGCCCGGGCGCGGCCGGCCGCAGGCCGCGCCGGCGAGGGAAGGGGCGCGCGGGCAACGAGCGAGCGCTGCGCCCGCCGGGGGCCCGGCCGGGGCCGCGGGGCCGGGGCCGCGGCCGCACGCACCGGGGGAGGGTTTCCGCAGGTGCTGCTCCAGCAGCGCCTCCTCCAGCAGGAACTCGAACCAGGAGGTCTGCGGCGGCGTGCAGGGCCGGCTGGACGTGGCGGCTTCGCGGTCCGCCGCTTCCGCGCTCATCGCTGCTCATCGGCCGGCGCCTCCGCAAGCGCCCGCGGCCGCGCAAGGGCTGCGGGAAGAAGGGAAGCAGCCGAGCGCCGCCCCCGCCGCGCCCTCCCGCGGAGCCGCCAGCAGCGGCAACAAGATGGCGGCCGGCCGCCGCCCCCCGCGCCGAGCCGAGCCGAGCCGAGCCGAGCCGAGCCGAGGGGGCGGGGCCGCGCGAGGCTCCACCCCGCGGCGCGGAGGGAAGGTGGCGCCTGTGGCGGCTGGTCGCCGTCTCTCCCCGTGCGGGTCCTGTCCTTGCAGCCGCAGCGCCAGGAGGTCCAGCCCGCCCGGAGCGGTGGCTCCTGCCACCCTGGCCCACGGCGCCCCGCAGGCCCCCCCCCTCCCCTTCCTCCCGGCCCCGGCTGCTTCTGAAGTAAATCGTAGCAAAAACGCTTTTTAACTTGCAGTGAGTAGCAGACAGCTAGAGAAGAGGGCTTCCAGTGAGGGCGGCACGCTCCCGCGGCTTGGCCGGCCTCCTGCCGGGCTGCGCTACCGTCCCCGCAACAGCAGGGCGGGGGGTGGCGGCGGCCGGGCGGAGGCGAGGGGGCAGCGCCGCGTGTATCGCAGGAGGCCGTGGGGTTCACCAACGTGACCGCAAACGGCAGTGACCGCCCCGGGCGCTGAGCTAGAGGGAAAGGGCGAAGTAACTTATTGACAGCCTGCTAGCTAGCCGGTCCTTCTAAGGTGCGCCAAACCCCGCTGCCCTGCTTCAGCCCCTTGAGCGTATGTTTTCCAGTGTCTCCCGCCTTCATGCGTCCAGGAGCGAGGAAGCAAAAGCCAGCAGCGAAGTTCGGCATTTGAACAGTGTTACTGTCCTAACGATCAGGAGGGTTAACTGCATGCATTTAATGACTGGCAAGAGAAAACGGTGGGGCTCCTTATTCCTTTCCTGTCACATACAAAGGAAAGGAAGTTAAGAAAACATATTTTTCTAAAGTGTTGAAGGTGTGCACTGTTGTACATAAAACATCCAGTCTTTGTGCTGAGGGAAATAAAGAGTAAAGAACGATCAGATTAATTTGGTATAAGAATGAGTCTACCTAAGGTAGTGGAAACCCCAGAGCGGGCTACTTAAGAAAGCTTTTAGCATTGCTAATGGCAGTTCAGTTTAAATCAGCAAAATTCTCTTCCAGAAAGGTAAGGATATATGATCCCATTACCATAAGATAATACTAATTTCTCCTTTGGAGTTTGAGGAATGCTCAAGCACTACAAAGAAACATGTACAGATTAACTTGAGGTCAGCTAATGCGAAGAGATTCAGTCCAGTAATCGTCCGTAAGAAAGCCTGCAATTATTTAGATGAAAAGTATCATACTACGTCAGTATTCTAGTATAACATCTCCCAAAATGAAAAGGAACAGTAATTGCAGGAAAACCAAAGTATCTAACCCTGGAAGTGGTGCCTCTCTTTCTCCTACAAGAATCAAAGAATAGCTGGGGTTGAAGGGGGCCTTTGGAGACTATCTGGTCCAAACTCCCTGCTCAAGCAGTGTCAGCTGGAGCAGGTTGCCCAGGACTGTGTCCAGTCAGGTTCTGACACAACCTCTTTGGGCAACCCGTTCCTGTCTTCAGCCATCCTCCCATGCCTTGCTATCAGATTAAAGATGCATCTCTCGAGATAAGGCAAAATCTTCACAAGTCCTTCCCCTTTGGCTTCAATAGATGAGGCTTTCATTACCTTATGTCAGAAGATAAAATGTATAGTAATAGGTCTGGGTCATTAAAGGTATCCTCAGCTTATTGCCAGAGAGAGATTTTATCTCCAGTTTTTGACAGTGCTTTAGATACTCTAGTAGCTGAAAGAATTACTACTGATAAACTCTTCCTTCATGCTGAAGCAGTTTATTGGAAAGCTCAGTGAAACTAAACATCAGTAACCTAGGAATTACGCTTTAGATGTAAACTTGCTTAATCCCCATTTACATAGTCCACATCTGTTTATGCCAGGCTCTAAACTGCAAATAGCCAAGACCCGATACCCAAGGTTTTCGGGTATCCCTGTTCCTAGCATGACAATGTCTGGGATAGAAGCAGGATGAATAGCTGAAGGTTTTAACTACTTCAGCCATTTGGTTGAATTTCTCAAATACTTTACCAAGAAAAGAGTAAAAGGCTGTATAACAAGTTTTCAGTGAAGACACAGACTGCAAATCTCTTTTGCCCCAGTCATTGCATTAAGTGACAGGGCTGCTTTTCCTTTCCTACAGGACTTAACTCATTCGCTGACCAACCACAACTTCTGCAGCAAGTGGAGCGAGACATGTTGTCCCAAACGAGTGCCTGGTATGGCCCTTTCTCAGTTGCCACTTAACAGGCACTCGTGGTACACAATGATCCTGCAAGGGGAAAGAAGTAAATGACATGGTCGGTCATATCATTCTCACATACGCACGTGCGCACACAGAATCATACCTTTGTAAACGCCATTATATGTTTTGTTCCAATCTCTTGACGCTTTAAATGTCCCTTGTGGTACAAAATTCCCTTTTTTAATCGAAAAGGAGACATCCATTATATTCAACTCTCTAACTAGATAGTTACCTGCTGTGTGGAAATGTTCTGTATTTTGCAGTACGTGGCCTAATGAGGCAGAAGGGCTTTCCTCTTTCTCATCTATCATGAAGACAGAAGTCCATTAAGTGTCCAGACTACATTGCAATTTCTTAGCTTCTGTCCTGCCAGGTTACTTTGTGTCTTCAGCGATGTGAGGGAAAAATCAACTGCTCCTTCAGCTTTCCTAAGTTAATGTTTAATATGCATTCATATGTAAAATGGCAGGCTTCAGAAGACGAATTGTAAAATAATCCTCTGGGTGACAATAGTTAGCCTGTCTCAAGCATCACTGGTAGCACGTTGTACCAATTACTCTCTTTTGGAAGAGACAGAGTTTACCCAGAGGATAATTATGCTAAGCCTCACTTGATATCAAGTTCAGAAGAGGCAATTTAATAAAGAGTGCTAAAAACGTATATGCATTTAATGAAAATCTTCTAAGAGTTCAACACTCAGTTACCTTACTGATGCTCTGATGCTCAGTAGATTTCATTTGCAGCAGAATATATATAATGTCCCAGAATATAACAGATTTTATAATTTCTTACAAGATCATACTTCTTTAGAAAGCAGGGAAAAAGTACATTAAGTGAGATGCAGTAATATGTTAGATAGCTACAATACTTATTTTTTATGACTTCATAAGAACAAATCAATGCCCATTTGGCACAAAGAAGTCCGAGTCACTCTTTTGGTCCAAATCTCTGATAAATATTGCTATTTTAATGTTGTTTATATAAGTCATTTTATGAAATGAACACAGATTTTTAAATTCAGTTCACATAGTGTTTTTGTTCAAGCTCTTTTCAGTGCAAACTACATTTGTTCTAACAGTATCTCAAAATCTTCCTTCTAAGTACAAAACTAATATACATTTCCATTTCTCACACCAAGCAAAATGGTCAATAGTGATGAAAGGCCTCAATTTAAAACAGTATTTAGAAATCAAAGGAACTGTCAAGAGTTCAACAAAAAACAAATGTGCAGTATATCATGGTGTACTAGTAATTAAAAACTACTAAGGAGAAAACAATTTAAAAAACCTTAGCATCTAAGAGCTTTTAAGCACTCTGTAAGCACTAAGATTCACACATCACCCTCTGCAGTGGGAAATATCCCGGGATTTAAGGGGGACAAGGAGAGGACAAGGGACAGAGAATGAGGAAGAACGTCTTAAAGTGATTTACCCATGGCCATAGAGATGAGTGTTCAAGTCAACATTAGATTTCAGAAGTCTGACTCTCCTTCCATCCCATGCTCAAACCACGCACATTTTTGGGGGAGAGGGGAAGGGTAGGAGGAAGCAAAGAGGAATATGGCAGATTTCCCACGCTTTATATGTGGAGGACTCCAACTTTTACAATAACTACCCTGACTGAAAAGAGTTCAGTTCCAACTTTTGCCTGGATTCCTCCTAACTTCTCTTCAGCTTGCTATCAGCTCTTCTTTTACAACTATAGACTTTGAAGAACGGTTGAAGATGCAATGGAAAGTCAGAAATAAAACCTTACTGAATAGAAATGTTTTTCCAAGTCTTACCACCACTTCTAAGATTAAAACTGTCACAACAGCAAAGCGCTATTCACAGCTAAGATAATTTGATCTTTCTGCTGTTTTCCCATCTCCACAGGTAATTAGAGAAAGAGATTGTAGAGAAAAAGTCTCACAGGGTTGGGCAGCCTGTAAAAGCGAGTGAGCGAGCGTGTGTAATGTCGGGAGAGATTAGAATTAGAAGACAAAAGCTGAGAAGAGAAACATAAATTTAAAGTGTTTCCTAGTTGACTTCACAGTCTAAAATGAATGCAATTTTAAAAATGCCCCACTCATTGCCATCCACATGATAAGGAATCATATTTATACTAGGGAGACAGTAATTCAAGTTCTTGCATCCAAGACAGTTTAGTAATTCACTGTGGTCTACACAAATAAAAAGGGATATTACAATGCTATTTGATACAAATCCTACATTTCAAAGTTTCCAAGAGAACTCATACATTAAAAGCCTTTGCGCTTCTATCTTTGAATATCTATTTATACAGTGCATATAAAGAGACTGTTCAGTTTGTTACTTCTGGGAAAACTGAGTATTTCATACTATTGTTACTAAAAGTTTGCATCAAATAACTTAATTGATTTAGCTTAAATATAAAAAACCTCATATTTTTAGAAGAAGTCTCCGTATGTCATGGCTATGTTTTGAGAGTTCCTTTAGCTCTGGTCACAGACGTTCATTTGAGAGCTCATAGAGTTCTCTGAGCTTGTCAAACTTTGGCCCCCACTCTTGGAGGCAATCATAATTTAGATCTTCATCACCACTAACGGAGTCTAGGGAACTAAGGCTCCCTGCTAGAGAGCATCGCCCTTCTAAGCAGTAATAATGAAGAGTGTCAGCTGGAAGACTCCGTAGATCATTGTCTGCGTTCCAGACGAGCTGAGAAACATATTCCTTGAAATGTGGAACACTGGTAACAGCTGCTGATGACTGTTTTCGATGTGCGCATTTTGGGAGTGAGTCTCTCTTTGGGCCACCAGCTGTCCTACAGTGCAGAGCAGCAGCCCTCAAGCAGAAGTGGGAAACGTTTTGGAGAGGTTTCTTCAGTTCATCTATATCATATGCATTCTGGAAAAAAAGAATGCAAATATCAGAGAGAAAAAACATGAAAGAAAGCACGTTCCCAAAAATATTTTAAAACCCAGTGCAACACAAATCCAGATTCTGTGAGTCTTCTACAAACTGAGGAAAAGAGAGGGGCTAGTTCAGAGGGCCAGGTTCAGATCATACCACATTCCTTTAAATGCTATGCTGATAGTCTTCAGCTAAACCAAGGATGCTGTGTACAAGGTACTATGCTGTCCCCAGGGCGGCCCCCTAAAAGGTGGCCACATTTGACCAGTGTGAAAAGTACAGATCAGACTGCAACAGAAGCCTCCCACTCAAGAGTGTTTTAGTTAAAATACAAACACTTGGGTGAGGGCAATTAAAAAAAAGTTAAAAGTCTAGGAAAGGAAGGTAAGGAGAGGTGTGGTCTGCAAAGACTGAACTGCAGCTGCATCATACCTGGTCACGTTCTCCTCCTCCTTCCTCATTATAATTGAAGACATTTTCTCTAACATCCTCCCAGCTTTCATGCTCTTCAGGAATGTGGTAAATTCCTCCCTTCCGAAACCCTGAACTTCCCCACTGACTCCACACTGTGTAGGAGACCAAGAGAGCTGGAAAAAATGGATACACATATTTGTTACATGACATATTACAAAGTATATGTCATATATAGTCATATATATGTCATATACATGTCATAGTTATAGGACTCCTGAGATATCAAATCAACTCTTATTTTACAAGCAAATTCCCAGGTAAGAAATGCGTAATTGTTAGTGTATAAGCAAGTTATTTTCAGGAAGGTAAAGAATCATCTCTATATATATTACATCATGAACTTCATTAAAAGAGTATTTTACTTACCTAAAGGAATCCATTTAAATAGAAGGCATTTTGGCCAATCTCTGGCCTTTCACCAATCCTGAGTAAATAAGATACCCAAAGTAAGTAAAACACTTTTAATGAAGGTTACAAGTGCAATATAATCATCAGAATCTTTACTATTCTGAGATGTACATGCAGTTTTTCATTACCAATATGGGAAAAATGTAATTTTATGGGATATTATTATTTCAACCAAAGTGCATCTAAAACTGGACACATTTTGAACATTTCTTTCTGCTCCTCATTCTTAATGAAGCTTGTCTCATTCTCAAAACCAGAGAGGTCATAAACTCTCTAGAGAAAGCTCTCTGCCTTCCTAACACGTGAACAGCACATACCAGTTGTAGGTGCTACCTAATATACATGTAAGGGTTCAGGGCAGGTGGAAGTTTCAGATGGAAATGGCTGCACATGGATTTGCACGCACAGACGGAACGCCCCTGTTTAAGAAGGAGTGAAAATAAATGATTCTGGAAGAGGAAAATTCTAAATTTGCTGGAACTGGCTTTAAGCAAGTAAACTTTAACCATGTGCTGATGCCTATCTCTTAGCATCCTCAAAGGAACCCCAACTGGTGATCTCCAGAAGAGGTAAAACACCGGTCACATCCAAGAGGTAAAGCAGACTTGACTCAATAGAGCAAGGTGCAAGATGACCCCCCTCCTCCTTCCCCCCCCGCCAACAAACTTGCTTTCCTACCTAGGAAGACGAGAAGACACATGCTGATTGCCAGAATAGAGCCAGAGCTGAGTCCAATTGGTCTTCCTGCCTTCACTTGGCTCATTTCACACCATCTTCCCTTGTAACCATCGGGGCACTGGCAGATAGTCTTGTCTTGGGATTGGGCCACACAGGTACCCCCATTCCTACAGGTCCAGTGTCCACAAGGTGAAGAGGTACAATGTCTGAGCCCTGTAAGGTTATCAATCACTTCTACTTTCCCAGCCGGACACCTGAACAAAAAAAGCACAAGATACTTTTTAAGCAGGAGAAGCACCTGGAGTTGTATGTTTCTTTGGGCCAAGTTTGTTGCTTTCATCTATTTCTTTAAAAATAACAATTAAAGTCTTTTCAGGCAAATCACACTTCCACATCGATAGCATGAAACAGAGGTAAACTCTTAACATAGCAAGCTAGTAGGCTTAGGAAGATGTGAACCTATGTTCTGCTTTCCCTGTCCGGGTAACGTATGAAAAAGTTTCACAGATCTCTGAGCTTCTGAGCAGATTAACTCTATTTACAGATGGGTCTGAAAGCTCTAACAGGAAATGGATAACTGAGACCAGAGGAAAAAGGGCTAGCAAGCACTTAGTATAAGCTTGATAACGTTCACTTGCACCTTTGGGAAAAACAGCTCATTGCCCTGCTGGGAACGACCCATTTTGAAGTTCTGAAAGGCAACCTGCAGAGAAAGTGTTTTCTTCTGATATGAAATTGGAGAGGCAATGCAGGAACACTCTGAGGAGCACAAGACCTGCTTTCTGCTCTCCAAAGAGGAAGTACTAGTGAATAAATGGAAGAGTGTCTTTAAATTGTTCTTTTATAAGTGCACTGGAGAGAGGAGTGTCCCAAGGCATGTTAAAGACTCTCTCTTCCATCTCACAGTCTCTTTCACCAATGATTCAGTAGGCCTCAGAAGTGCCAAAAGTAAATGATATTCCTATCTCTAGCCATGACACAAGTTCATCTAATTCTCGCTGAATTCTGGAGGAATTTAAGTGGTAAAAGCACCTTCTCCCAGTCTTGCATGATCGCTTTTTTTGAACAAAAATGCCTATATTTTCATTTGCACATTTTAATACGTTGGTAATTTTCTTCAAAGGTTGGATCTTCTCCAAGAAACTTACTGAACAAGGTAGCAGGCTGGGGTGCTCTGGTTCTGATCTTGGGCAGCCAGTTTTAGAAACGAGCTTTGTGACAGTCTAATTTTGAAAAGCTCACTATTTCATACAGAGTATTATTAATTTTGACACGTTTACTCTGTGTGTGTGCATACATATATATATATATACACACACACACACACACACACATATATATACATATGTGCATGTAGGGGTGTGTGTATATATACATACACACAGAGGAATAGAGACTAAGGCTTTTGCAATCCACCTTTTACTCAGAGTATTTCGTTTCCTCACTGGCTTGTCATCTTTTCAGCATGGGGAAAAATGGTGAAGCAAATAGATTCCATACCAGACCTTACAGGAAACAGCACGTTTGGCTGTGATGGGGGGGTGAGATGGAGAGTAGGATTTGTCCTTGAGACACCCCTTCTAACCAGCAGCAGCAAGGATTTTCACTGTTAACAGTAATTTGCCTGACCAAAGGTGGAAAGAAAGAGCTTCCCAATCACCCCAGGGAAAACAAAAGCTTAATATACCGGCATTCGTATTTTCTCCACAGGTCTACACAAAAGAAAGGGCTGTAACAGGGCTGGCTGCTGCAGGCAGTGGAATGGCATCCCATCGTGATACCTTGTCGCCTTAGAATTAAGCCAAATTCTGTGCTTTTGCCTTCCACGAGAAGCGGCTGACCGTTCAGCTGGACATCACGCATACAACCTGCACCACAGCAGGGGAGCGCACAGAGAAATACATTGCGTTAGCAACTTCCACACCTCAAGCCTTGCCCGTGACATACAGGCAGGAGACCTTAAAGCATGCTGCACTGTTGAAAAACTTAAAACCTTTACATAGGACCTTATACCACTTACCAGTTTTATTTCAGAAGAGCTATAAGACATGTGTTCGAGTGCCCTGGTTGATTTACAGACCTATGGTGCTTCTCCAGGGCAGCCTGGTTGGGCTAATGCAATGATTTAGCAGAACTGTTCTATGAACCATTAACACCTTCATTAAATTAATCAACATTTCAAAATATAATCATAAAAGTGGGACTGAATGAAAGGTAACATAATGGAAAAGCTGCCTTCTGTTGAGCCACAGTCTCAAAGTCCCAGCACCTCCACTGGAGGAAATGGAGGGAGAACTGTGAAACGCCTTGCAGATCTTTACCCTCCTACCAGAAAAGGTTGCGTCTGCTCCTTAAAACTCTTCCCAGTCAAAAAGAGAGTGGAGTTCCCACCATAACTTCCCCGCTTGGGGCCTCTGGCATGGGAAATAAAAACCTGAAATGCTATTTTTGAATACCTACAGGAAATTTCACAACTTCCCTAGGACCAGATTTAACAGCAAATGGAGAGTAGAACATTAGCTCTGAATTCCCCAGTAGAGGAGGTGGGATTTCATGGGCAGAGCAGTCTCCATGGGAATTCTTACTTGGATTTTAGACTCTTCAATACCCCTGAAGATTCTACTGGCAGTTTTTAACTCCCTCCTTTTGCAAACTCATCATATCACTTACCTTGGAAATCGCTCTCTGAACGGTTGGGAAAGCGGTTTCCTAGCACAACGCTCACTCTGTCCATTTCAAACCATCTGTTTCTACCCAAGACAGAGGTCACTTCTTGATCACCTCCGCCGTCATTAACACGCAGGGTAAATTCGTTGTTGTAGCGCTCCATGGTCAGCAGAACCCACTGGCCATTGTTTATACGTAAGGTGCTCATCCTCAGAGAGTAATTTTTGTCTCCCAAGCTGAAGTTTACACTGAAGGAACCCCCAACCACCTAAAACAAGATGATAAACTTTTACTCGCAATAGAAATGCACATCTGAATGTTATGACAGCGGGCTGCCTCAAGAAACAGACCTCAGTTTTAAATACAAATAGCACTCTTGTTTTTAAAGGTGCAATAAGGTGCTGTATTGCAAGATAAAACCCACAAGAACAAAGTGCAGGTCTAGGAATTACCAGCTCTCTTACCTACAGGGCCTTCTCTCTTCTAAATAAGATGAGATTTTTCATCAGTCTTCTATCTGTTGATCTCTATCTCTTAAGTCTTCCTAGCTGACCCTCCAGTTATAGTTGCAATAGTTAGCCTCTATTTGGCTAGTATCATCCACATGGCTTTTTTTCAACAGGCAAGCAAGACACAACACACTTTCCCACTCCAGGTGTATCACATACACTAACCTGCACTTTTTGCAGCTAGAACTTGTGCTACAAAAAGCTATTACTACATTCTGTTGCAGCCAAGAAACACTGTTCTGGCTGTGCTTTATTTCTGAGAAGGACAACACAAATGAAAGCAGTTTTTCTCACGTGGAAAATTCTTGGTCTTTATTACATTGAGGAATAGGTGTCTTTAATCAGAAAATGCATCTTCTTCTCTTACTGTGCTACTCTGTGACAGATTAAGAGCGCTTGAATAGAATAGCTTTTGGACTGATCACCTCCAGTCGGATGTATCCATTCCCATCTGCAGAGGCCAAGCTGAGGAGGGTGCTGTGGGAGATCCGGGTGCGCACCATCAGTTGGATGTGAGTGCTCTGGGCAGTGAGAATGCTTCTCGGCTCATAATGGATCCAGCTGTCCCTTCCAAAAGCCCATTCTGGAAGTGCTAAACACAACACACAAACAAGAAATCTCAGTACTTCCTGCTCCCACAGATTTCCTCAGCTTAAGAATTTACCAATTCTGAATGTCAGAATTTTAGCTATTAAGAAACTCTAACAACATAATGAAGCGTCACGGGAAGCACTCCCTGCTTCCAACAGGAAATTCCCTCCAAGGGAATTAAGAGAAAAAGAACAAGCCAAGAATACAGAATTTAGGCATAAAAGGATGATGTGTTAATGTCTCTAAGATTCTGCCTGCACAGGCTGCACATTCACTCAATCACTCCTACACTAGCCCAATAATCTTTTTTTTTTTTTTTTTTTTTTAAATCTGAAACATATCTTCCAGTAAAGTATTTGGCTTTGATCTGAAGACAAAAAGATTTAGAACCTCGTGTTTCCTTCAGTAGTTTAGTCCTGTGGTTAGCAACCCTTACTGTTAGAAAATATGCACCTTTCTTTCCATTTCAGTTGGAACAAAAGAAAGCCCTGGGGCAGGCACAGAGTCAAAAGTCAGAATCCGTAACTTTTTTTTTTTTTTAATAGAAAGAGAGATTAAGTCAGTGTTTGTTTATTATCTTAACTAAGGAAAACACACTGACATTCACTGTTTCCTCATCATCCTGGGGACTCCGTCTGAAAGTTGTCCAGCAGAGAATTGGATGAAGATGCTGTACACCCTTTCGGTAAACCAAATATGACTAAACCAAAAAGACCCTGGCGCTCTTGTGCAGCAGACACTCATTTCAGTCTCATTCCCTGACAGCAATCCTAGATCTGCTTGTTCTGGGCACAACTTATTTGGAAAAAGAAATTTCTTCTTACCAAATAAAGATATACTCTGAGGTAGTCATGGAGTGACTGGACAGGAAGAACGTTGGGTTACCAACAGCTAATCAGAGGACCGTGTCACATAAGTAGAAGTCCAAAAAGTGCCCAATAGGTGCTGGGGCACTTAGTCTGGTTCCCAAGATATGAAATATCAAATGACGAAGAGACTTAATCTCTGCACTCCCTTTTCCTCTCACTCTTTTTCCTATCCTTTTCCTTCTTAAAGGGTATTTTCTTCTCTAGCTTATCTCCTTATACTCTTCCTTGCCCACTGTTCTTTTTTGTTCACTATCTCTGCATCTACAGGCTCTAGCTGACAAGAAGACAGGGATTTTCTTGGGATGTTCTAGTGATTCCTGTCCCCAGCTGTCTGCTCCTTCCTGCAAGCAAGGCTCACCCATTGATAAAACATCAGCTGAACACCAGCATTTTACAGCCCAACTTATTAGAAGAAACTGGAACTAACCTGAGTTCTCCTTATACATCAGGATGTGATTTGTGGATTTTAAGTAATTGGTTCCTGAGCAACTGGCTTCTACCACCAAGGTGCGGGGTAGGAACCAATACAGCTGTCTCAAATAAGCAGTTGGGCTTGTGAACCAGCGCCCCAAGATACTGCAGAACAGAATAAGACTTAAAGCTAGGCAGACTTTTATAGACCGGTATGATCTGTCTGCAAAACATTAATATAAATAACTGATCTATAGTAACCATTTATGTAGCCATTATAAACACTCTGAACAATGAAGGCTCCAGGCTCAGAATAAGCCAATTATGATTCTGGTCCTCTCAATCCTCACCACAGTGGACAGACAGAGCTTCCTCTGAGGAATTTAATGTCACCTTTCCAGTCTTGTGTGAGAGATGGAGAAAGGAGGAATGAGTGTGGCTCCTTGTAAATGGTATTATTCCTCTCTCTACAAGAAGGAAATCTAAGCGTTATTACGTTGAAAAGATACGCACAATACACCACCAGTCATGTCTGTTAATCACAACACAGTGACTCAACAATAGCTGCACATGGCCCTTTCCAGCTGATCCCTGCTGCTCATCTTCACCTGCAGCTTATTCAGATTACAGGACTCAGGGGGCTAATTCTCTTCAAACACTGCAGAGAGCCCCAGATTTTATGGGACGCAAGCGTTGATTACAGGCTGTTATAACCAACCCCATCGTTTGCACCTTGTACACAGAGGGAGAAGACTGACACAGGGCAGGTAAAATCCCAATAATACTGTAAGGCACATCTGATTTCACATGCACCTCAGAGCAACGACCGTGTCTGTGTGGAGAGTTGCTGAACATATTGCATTAGGAAGGACGGAACCAATTTCAAGCGTATGCCCCTATGCCCTGAACATGGCCCTGGGCTGCTGGGAGCACTTTACACATCAAAGAATGTATTTCTTAAATTTATGAATTGCTAAAATTTTGCTCTTTTTTACAATGCCTCTGAGGTTTTCATTATCCACCCTTGCATGTTTTTGTTCTCTGATGAACGTTTCACGCCGATTTGTACAGGATAACGCGCATGTGCTGGAGCCAGTCTGATATTACGTCCTCACACGAACCCACTGCTGTGGTCTAAAGGTGTTTTGCAACCTTGAGTTCACGCCAGGGACCGAGGGAAGTGCAATTATCCCCCTTTTACAGATGGAAAACTGGGCCTAGGGGAATTGAGGGATGCGTCCCCACGTTTCACAGAGAGAACATAGCAGGATCTGCCATGTCCCAAGCTGGCATCTAGTCACTCTTATGACCTCCACAGGATGACAAATAGTACCATGTTCATTAAACTTCTCTTTGTGATCCGTACAGCCAGAGCAAGAATATCAAAGCAAAATGTTTCATCGTTCATCACTGAGAAATAAGATGATGTAAAAGGAATACAAAACAACCCATCTGACCACTTGCCTCCCCCACAAAGTGAAACAGTCCTCATCAAGAGCCTCATCTCTGACATTATCTTTAGCCAACAAGAGTTAGAAAGATCTTTACATCCGTGGAGGTCTAAATCACATCCAGAGTGCAGCATGGTATTGTTAAGCTACTCAGTTCAAAGTCCTGGCAAGTTTACAGCAGTATGTTTTGATGCCTGTTCCCACAGACTCTCACCATTAATTTCCCCCCAGAACTTACAGTACCTTTGTCACATGCCGGTCCAGCATATCCTGGGGAACAGTCACAGTGAAAGAAATCCCAACCACCAACACACTTGCCATGGACACCACAGGAGGCCACCCCAGAGCTCTTACACATTTCATCTGTCAGGACACATCCAGGAGCGCTGTTCAAGGACTCTGCAGGGTGCTCTAAATCATAGACCTAGAATAGGCAAGAGAAGTACCACATCACGTGTCTGCAGTTAGCATCAGTAAAACCAAGACTGGTCTTAGCAGCCCTACCTTACTATCAACAATGACATTGCGTACGCAGCCAACAAAACCTCGGAAGTGCCTCTGAGAATTGTGGTGAGGAAAAGTCTTCTTAACTCCACCCAGCTGCAGGGGCTGGTGACCACTGAAGAGCCTACCCATTCTGAGAGGAAGAAAGGGAAAAAAAGAATTAGTGACATGTAAACACAAAGACTTGGCTTAATTTTTTTCCTCATCTCCCCTCCCCTTTTTTCCTAGCCCTTTTCAGGGCTTATGTTTCCAGTTCGTGGTGGTGTTGTTGGGTTTTTTTTTTGTTTTTTTTTTTTACCTCTGAGTTCCCACAATCTCTTCAGAGGCTTCACAGGTAGACAGATCCATTTGGGAGATCTTCTTATTGATACTGCCACTGTTTCTAACTGAGACGTTTATGCAGTGGTCAAGAATCAGCTTCACTTTCTAGAGAAAGACATTACTTCATTGCATCAGGAGACAGTGATACATTTTAATTACATATTTTATTTCAGTAAGCAGAAAGGGGGACAGTAACTAGAAATTAAAGGCTAGGGAAGCTTATTAAAATAATAAAGCACTACCATGCACTAATCTGGAAAGTTATTGCACGTGGCATATGACTAAGGAACCAGACAAAAAAAAAGACTTGTCTCTTTATCATGTGTAGGCCAAGTCACTGGCACAGTAAAGAGAAGACAGCATTTTCTTGGGAGTTTTCTGCAGGCTGCCATCCCAGATCCTGATGTACCCCCAACTTGGCTTATGCGGCAGAGGAAGAGGCAGCCTAGCTGCTGCCTTCACCAGCATTGTATCAGCAAGAAATTCCCCCTACACAAAAAGTGTATCTGTCTAAAGTGAGCCAGAGTTTCCTGCTCAGAGAAATAAAGGACATTTCACTCCATCAGTCCAGGAACAAATTTGCATTTAGCTCTGCGGGCTATCACAAGTCTGTGGTCTAACCACCAGACAAGATCATTAAACCCAAAAAAGCAGGGCTCGCTTCAAAGTTAGACCAGACTGGTCAAGGCCTTGTCCTGACTCATTGCCTTAGATTAAAGGGAAGTCTGAGTTGATAAACTGTAATCCGCATTGTTGCGGTGATGAAATGATTGAAGAAAGAGCTCTAAAGAAGTGAGAGAGGATTCCGAAGGGATAACTGAAGGTACATGAAATAGTGCTTCCACAGGATTGTCCCTATTTACACTTGCCTTTCCATCATTTATAATTTTTATATTATGCCAGTGGCGATCTGCAACGTTAACTTTTTGTGACAGCTGCAGGAAAAGGTCACCAGAGCTGTGGCTCACAGTCAGCGACGGGACACCACCGGAGAGCTCTGCAAAGAAAAGACTTATTAGGTAAGCATTAACCGTGTTCCCATACTAACCCAGTTGAACTCAATGTCAGTTAGATTTCAGTTTGAGAAGTTCTTTAGACAGAGCAAGAAACTTAATTAAAAAATGAAGCTTCTAGTACAGTGACAAGATACAAACCGGGAATCCTGGCAAATTGTTCTGTATTCTCCTCATTTTTTGAGAATAATTTTCCAAGCCTTTTTTAAAAAGTGTAAAGTGTAAGTAGAATCCCAACTCACATAAACACAAAGAACAAAATATTCCTTAAGTTTTTAACCTAAGGCAATGAAATCTTCCATCTCTCCAGGCTGCCCTCGTGCTACTGGTCCCTGGTACAACAGAAGGCCATCAGCCACTTCAGTGATAAACTCTAAGGAGATACGGCTCTCAAAGCAAGGCTTAAGAGGAGGGAACCAGGCATAACCATGGCCTCTGAAGCTACGTTTTGTCTGCTGGCAATCTGGTCCATGGAAATTTGCAGGACACTTGCATCTGTGGAAAAGAAAGAAAGAAAGAAAATTGCACCATCCAAGCAGAACTCACTAAGGGCTTTCCCACAGTAGAAATCCCCGCTCCAGCCACAGCAGCCCATGTTGTCTAGGCCCTAGCATGAGTTAAACAAGCATCAGCAAAGCACCTCTGTCACAAAATGTTCCCTATTGTTCTCTTAGTACAAACACAGTTTAGCTTTAGTCCTAAATCATACTATGTCTATGCAAGAATAATTTTGTGAATAAATAATCAAGCTTTTGTAATACAGAAAGCACATGAAAACCTCTCATCTTTTTGGCAAAAGAAGAAACCAGCTTTTCACTATGTCTAGTTACCAGTTTGGTTAAAAAGACTATATAATCTTGACAGGGAAACCAAAGGAAGGTTGCAAGAAGGCAAAAGAAAGCAGAAGAAGTTTATTTAGCCCACTCAGAAATAAGTGAGAAAAGGGGTCACAGTCACAGATCTTGATAACCTCACTCTTATTGCAAGCTACTGACTGATTTATTTCCTTTACACAAGGAAAAATAGGTGTTCAGGGTTAATTCATTGTTTGTTAACGCTCTAGTGATTCAGGTATGAACAAACAGCAATCAAAGCACGACAGTTAACAAAAACTGTAAGAGAGAAACCAAAGGAGCAACGGAAATGGGAAAGGGGACAGAGAGGGAGAACAGCTGGGCACCTATTCTTTTTCTGCTTCCCACAGTTTGCCAGTACCTAACGAGAGCAGAATGAGAGAAGCGGGTCAGGGGAAAAAAAGATTATCCATAAAAAATAGTGAAAAGAGAGCAAAAGTTCAAGAGTCTCAAAGTCGAGCAAGTGATACGTGGCAGAACATGGCCAAGCATTACAATATTTCCAGGCAGCAAAACTTCACTGGTTGGTTACATCTGAGCAGCAATTTGGGACTTGGTTAAACCTTTACCACGTCCAGGGCTTCTGCAGCTTCAGTGCGAGAAGGAACAACCCTTGCTCTCAGGAGCTGCTGGGTAGTTATTTCTGCCTTCCTATGTTGGGATGTTTGTTTTTAAGCAAACATGCTTAGGGCTTGCCTTCTAAAAGGGTGCCAGGCTCATTCTGAGCTACTACGGTCCCATCTTGTTTTCATCTTCATACTATTTTTGTCTATGAGATGCCCTTTTTGGAAGGGGGAAAAAAAAAAGAGGCAAGGAACACGAGTAAGAGGTTAGTGACACAGTTAAAATGTTTAATAATATTAATGTAGGCCGCACAGAACATGAACATTTTGCAGGGTGACTTTAAGGGAACTAGTGCAACCTGCAAATCTCCCAAGGCCCTCTTGGAGACTATGACGAACTTAAGTAGAGGTTTGTCGGCAAAACCCACTCAGATCACCACAGTGAGAAGACATGCAATGCCATCTCCTCACATTTCCCATCCTCCTCCTTATAGATGGCATTCGAAACGTTTTCCCTTACGCCTGACAAAGCTTTACCAACCTGTAGCCCAAGTCAGTATCCACACACGTGCCACCATTGAGACAAGGGTTTGTCCGGTACAAAGAGCAGGAGAGACGAGGGCTCTCCCGAGCTGCACAGCTGCACAGGGCGCTACTCAGCACTGTCACTGACACCAGTGAAACGCTTCCAGCTGTGGTTATTGCGGGCACATGACTCTGCTCATGCTTGCTGATGCAGCCGGTGCTATGAGTGCAGTTTGCAGTCACACATTCATCAATGCCAATCTGGGAGATATTTATATTCAAGATGTTTTCCAGCTGTGGAGAACAATTAGCTGTATTCATCTGACTTTTCCAGAGAGGAAGATCACAAATGACAAACGACAGGCATGGAAAGCCACAGTCTTTAATTTATCCTCAAAACTGGTTGCTGTACCACTTCCTTCCCACATCTGCCTCACTGTATCCAGCCAAAGGCAGTTCAGCCTGGTTATCTGTTAAGCCAAAGCCTTGCTATAAGTCAATTATAGTGTGAGTGAATATTTAGAAGACAAAAATATTGTGAAATTAATCATAAGTAGAGTGAATAAATTACAATTACTTTTAGTTTTGAGAGATTATCTATGTAGAATCTGGGTTGTGTTTTTAATTTGGACTTTTGTCTTAAAAATATTGGGAAGGAAAGGCAGGAATTGTGTAATGCAGAAATACCTTTTCTGGCAACAGTCAGTTATTACTGCAGGACTGATTCGGAACATTACTGTATTCCAGTCTATGTGTACCAATGGACGCATTTCAAACAGAACAAGTAGTTTCGCTACTAGCGGAACTTTTTTTTGCACAAGGGGCACGAACTTTACTAAATCTTCAATCCACATTTCCAACCTGTTTTTCCACTGCAAAATGGTTATTGTACTATTTTGCCTTCTTAAATCATAAAGCTGGAACTTCTGACTGAACACAGGTTTGAGTTTCACTTACAGAACATTTCTGTGTAGAAGAATATAAATTGAAACATTAAGACAGTATATGGAAAGGCAACAGCCAAATACATCCTTTAAACAGGTTTTTACAGTCAATAGAAAAAAAAAAAAAAAAAACCCATGTTCACATTCCTGAAAGTTAGCTCACTATGTCTGGGTGACTCTATATGTATTTACAGGCTGGCTTTTGAAACATTCATATTTGAAACTTTTGATCTAAGTGCTAAAGGAATGTTTGACTTTACTGAATAAAACTGTCCATTTTTCTCACATACAACCCCCTCATCAATCAGTCATTCTAAACGTGCGTGTTCATTAGGCAATGGATATTGTCCGAAAAGATACAATAACAAGATGGTGTGGTTTCATGTGAATTAAACACACTTACCCGAGCTCTGGATGCTGCTACATTGCCATTAAGTTTCTCTGCCTTATAATAGGGTGGACCATAAACTGCAAACCAAACATCAACCCCTCGGGTTTGACCTGGGCTATTTAATACACTGAAAATGTGAACATTTTCCAGTTGCCCTGATACAATTTCTGAAAGCAGCTTCTTCATCTGGTAGTATTTACTCTCTTTCTCAAGGGACTGGGATATGAACTCCTCTGGAGTGATATCTGTAATAGAATTTTAAATCCTGACAAACACATATGTTGGAGGCTACAACTGCTGTAGCAAAAAAAGATTTTTTTTTTTCATTCTTTTAAATCAGAACCATATTTTACTCTTCCACAAAAGACTGAAGCAATTTCATGAATTTCAGGCAGGTTGTTCAAATAAAGTTTTTTTAAAAAATATTTTAATATTAATAATTATTATCAAATATTGAATCATTAATATTTTAATATTAATTTAAAAATATTTTAAATATATATATTTTTAATATAACTACTGTTTTGTTTTGTAGTTCGTGCGGAAATCTCCTGTCTGTGACTTTTGCACTGAACTAGCATTTCCTGCCGTCTTTTTCCTCCCTGGATGTGCCTCCACAGACAGCATCAGAGGACCATGCAAAGATGCATTTTCAAACCATCATCTAGAAAGCTATTAGTTCTTCCACAAGTTTAGCAGCTTTAGAATTCTAAGTAACACAGCGCTAATGCTAAAGAGGTAGGTTCCAGCAGTCCAATCCTAAATGTACTTCTTCACGTTGCTTACCTTTTATTCGAATAGATCCAGCATTATAAAGGGCATCATCTTTGACTTCCTTCACTGTAACCTTCACGGTTGAGACCACATCTGGCCAGACACCATCAATGACTCTAACTCTTACATTGTATGTTCCTGGTGGGGTTCCTTCTTTAATAGTCAGCAATCCTGACTTATCATTAAGAATAAAGTACCTGTAATAGGAGTTAAGGCAAGGAAAAGGCTGTGAGAAGTTAAAGATCTAAGACGTAACAATTATCATTGATGTTCTTCTGATCCACTTCACTTTGTGAAAGCTGTCAGAGACAGCAGATGTGTTCCCTCACAAAGGGACAGGGCAGAATAAAACCCGGATACACTTATATTCTTTTGACACCTTTTTTCCACATTAGTATATAGAGAACGTTTCTACCTGCTCTAGTGCCACAGAAACTGGCTAGCAAGGCTCAGGCTACTATAGTCACATCCTTCCCTTGGAAAGGGTGCAAACTCTTAGTTTAGATACATTCACGGAGAGTAACTCACACCAGGCATAACCTACCTCTGTCAAAACCTCTGAATGGCACATGTACATCCCAGCCCCCTTCACAATCCAGCCAACACATGCCCAACACAAATAAGGTCTTAAAAACAGCGCCGACTGAGCAACACCAGCTCTCCAAGAGCTTGGAAGAGAGAGGACGGAAATTAGTAGGTTTTTTTTTTTTCCCCCCGTAGTGGCTCACTGATATGACCTATAGATATGAATGGAAACAGGGCATTTGAAGTGGTGTAACTGCAGATAAGGCACATCAAAAAACATTTTCTCACTGAGCAGCAGGGAATGGATGAGCCTAGCATATAGCAGCTTTTGTTGTGGTATCACGCTCAGGAGGGCTTTTGGAGAGCTGTGCACAAACTTCTAATCAACAAATGCTTTTGCACACTTGTCTTCAAAAAAAGATAATTTAAATATGTTCTACATTTTTGCAGGAGGGAAAGGTTCTTTTCGTTTCACCCAAATTCCATTTTCTTTCCAAATACCTTGACGTTTTTCCTTCAAATTGGTAGATTTTGTGATCCCAGTCATCATCATCAGGGGCACGAACCTGGCCCAGTACAGTCGTGGGTACGACACCTACAACAACGTAGCGTAGAAATGGCACAGTTAGAACTTTCCCGTTTATGCACACAGGGGCATGCACTCCAACGGACCAGCCGTTCAAGCCTTACGTTACCTTGGCTGCAGCGCGCAACCGACTTGTAGGGCAGTTTAGACAGGGATAGGAAAAGGACTGGGGTTTGGAAGGATAAACAACCAAAACATTGTCAGGGCTGCAAAGGGGAAAAGACAACAGCAGTCTGGAGGAAGCTACAGCAAGGTAGGAACGATGTCCAAAACACAGTAAGTAGGCTCATTCTCACCAGAAGGTGAGACTTCTGGGTGAGACAGGAAGCAATATGCATTCTGCTGTTTTTAAATCCTATCAGAAAAACTCACAAGTTTGTTTTGTTTTGCTTTACAAAGACCATTTATGAAGGAAAGACTCGCAGGTATCTGGATTCATACACCTACTGAGTAAAGAATGGAAGATACAACAAAAGAGGAAAAAACGGGGGATTTCACCTTGTGAAAGCAAACGGCACAAACCCTGCCATGTGAGGGGTTGCCCTCAAAAGGGAGGGAAACCTGTAGCCTGTTGTGCAACTCTAACAACATTCATTTGGTATTTTATGGGAGACTGTATAAAGGATGCTCTGATGTTTGACTCCTGCAAGATACGAACGCACCAGTCAATGCAGTAGTAGCCTTTTGATCCCGTCCTCACTTTCATATTAAAAAAAAAAAAAATCCAAAGATCTGAGGACTTGAACAGTCCCTCCCAGAAATAAACAGTACAGATGAATTTAAAGAGGCAACTGTAATAGAATTCAGGTATAATGAAAAGATCTGATATTCCGCTTTTCTAGGCTATAAGCAGAGATTCTCAGTACTTGCCACAGTTTCTCTGCAAAAAGCAACCAGACCTTTGTTTTTTTACAATAAGCTGAACTTGAGAGCGAGTAGCCAACTGACAGAACAACATTTCAATACAAATAAATGGCCCGCAGCATCTATACAGAAATATTTTCTAGTGTCTCCATAATAGATGAATCTATTTAATGTGCTATGGAACCAGAGGATATACACCAGAGTTGAAGGAGGGAAGGAATGACCTAAGCCCACATGGATGCAAGCCTCCAAAAACGTTTTACCTGTGTCACTGAATTTGCTTTTGGACTCGTAATGTGGGAACACTGGATCACAAGAGAATTGCAAGCTAACCTCCAAGGCAGGGAGAGAAAGGTGGCCTCTCTCCCACTGCCTGCAGCCAGGATTCATAGAAAATTCCCCCGTAACAGCAGTTGTCAGCTGAAGCCTTATATGAATGTCTCAGGCAATTCAAACATGAGCTCAGGTTAATATTGAACTGACTATTTAGTATTCAATAAAACTGAATTTAGCCTGGAGGGGAAAAAGGTTCTCTGAGTAGTCAAACTCATTGCTTCTCAGCAACACTACAAACTTCATTAGTTTTTTTTTCCCCCTGCAATGTCAATGCTGCTGGAAAACTGTACCTGAAAACAAGCACCATTACTCAAGCCTGACAGAAACATGCATAGAATAGGAGCCAACTATCCTCTTCCTTCAAGCCTGTCTCAGTTTCTTCCACAAACCAAATAGTCCAGTCCTGCGCCCCGCAACACGTTACTCCATGTGAGCTCTAAGCGCACTTCGGTGACATTTCTAAGATGTTAGCTTATAAGGAACAAGACAGAGTCCTTTCCTGAATCTTATAGCTGCTCCTTTGGCTTTACCGTAATACTTTGAAACAGAGAGTGATTTACCATCATAGCTGTAAATAAGACATTCCATGTAGCCAGGAGAATGTGGGTGGTCATTTTGGTCCCCGATATTCACAGTTAACGTGCTGGTTGAGCTCATGGGCGGCATCCCACTGTCCGTGATCAGGATGGGCAGGTAGAATACCTTGTGCACTTCCCTGTCAAAGGTACGCAGTGCGGTGAGCAAGGCACTTCCGTTATGGAAATCCTGCAAGTTGAAGTTAGTCACGCTGTCGAAATCACTCAGTAAGTGAAAGGAGAAAGGTGCTCCATTAGCAGCAGTGTCTCGGTCCTTAGCGTAGAGCAAAGTAGAGCTCTCGTTCATTTGGACAACCTGTGGAGCAGCTGTGTTTTCCCAGACCACTGGATTATAATGAGCCTCAAATTCTGGCCCATTGTCGTTTACGTCCTGCAGAGTCACTAAAACAGTGGCACTGCCAGTCAGAGGGGGCTGCCCCATATCAGTGGCAATAACAACAAGGTGGTACTGTGTCACTGTCTCATGATCCAGCTGTCCCGCAACTACCACCCAGCCATCGCTAGCCACAGAGAACTGGCCGCCTGGGTCAGATTTGCTTAGCAGATGGAAAGAAAACCTTCCATTCAGGCCAGAATCCAAGTCAACAGCAGAAACCTGAACAACTTTGGTGCCAACTGGGACATCTTCCCCCAGTGCAGCCACCTCATAGAACTGGGGGTAGAAAACAGGAGCATGATCATTGGAGTCTTCCACATAGACCACACAGTGAGCAATGCTGAAGAAATCCATGTCTTCTGCTTTCACAGTCAAATTGAACACCCTCTCATGAGGCTTCTCGAAGTCAATCCGCTTTCGCAGCCGGATAAGCCCACAGTTGTTCACTTTATCTGTCTCTATGGAGAACTTGCGGTCATTGTCCCCATCAAGGATGCTGAATGTAACCATGGCATTTTCTCCTTCATCTTCATCCACAGCAGATACTACGGCAACCTCAGTGTTAATACTTGCATTCTCAGAGACAAATGCCGTGTACATCCTTTGCAGGAAGACTGGAGCATGGTCATTTACATCAGATACCAAAATAGTGGCCGTGCCTGTCCCAGTGAGACCTCCTCCATCTCTGGCCTCAACTACTACTAGGTACTTGTCTTCCTTCTCCCTGTCTAGAGACCCAAGCATGGTATAGATGGTGCCGCTAACCGAGTTAATTGAGAACAAATTCAGATTAATTTCATTTTGGACATTTTGAACGATTCTGTATGTTAGGATAGCGTTTGTACTAGCCTTTGGGTCATCGAGGTCCACTGCTGTCATGTCCATGACAGAGGTATCTGCTGGAGAATCCTCAGGGACATGGCCCATGAAACAATCATCTGACACACAGAGGAAAAGGGGTGGGTTGTCATTCGCATCCCTCACTTCTATGATCACATCTGCAAAGCCAGTCAGTCCTTCTCCACTCTCATCGGTTGCAAGAACAAGAAAGCGCCACGTTGATCGCTTTTCACGGTCTAGCCTTTTATTTGCAGTGATCTCGCCTGTGTTCTCATTGATGCTGAATTCACTATTGGCTCCGTGTCCATGCAAGGAGTAGTTAATGGCGTCTTGATCAGCCTCTTGGTCAGGGTCTGTTGCAGAAACCTAGGACAAACCACAGCCTGTAAGTCTATGTAAAAGAGAATGGGAAATCATTGTTCTTTTATTGATGGCAGTTGGTATTGTGCAGGTTAAATAAATAACATGCATTGTAACAACAAACATATATTGCTTTGAGACAGTCAGATCAAGTACTCTTTCAGTAAACGTTACGCACAGCCTAGGGAAATAAAAAGATCACGTTTAGACTAATGCGTTCTACTTCCCAGTATATTTTGGAAGGAGGAAATAACTGCAGTAACAACTAAGGGGAAATAAGAATAGATCCGTTGAGCAAATATTGCCTATGAAACTTTCTGGAGTTGGAAAGAAAAAGTAAATAGGGACTGTTTCTCTCAGAGTGGACAGCAGGGTGTGAAAATCCCTTACCCTCCAAATCTGGGTGACCATACCTCCAAGATGACTATTAGCACGGGCCAGAAATAACTCCCAGCTCCTGACCTGCATCCAGGGATTGTTTGGGAGAGCACTAGCTGGGCTAACCAAAACCATGCCAGGGACTGCTCCAGCAACAAAACAGTGAAGATGACTGAGTTCCAGAGTCAAGGAACATTCCCTGGAAACTTTTATTTGCTAGTATAAATGAAGCCAAAGGGTCTGTGAACCTAAACGCATGAGGTATGCTTGTGCCAACCATGATATGCATATGCAATCTCTCAAAATCTGCTAGTGCAACACCTCCCTTGCTTTGTAAAGACAAGCCAGCACACTTTGCAACGTTTCTGTTGGTCAAGGGAGCAAGTCTATCACCCACATTCAACCGTGCTCTCTTTATTCTCTACTTTACAGAAGTTGCTAGCTGAATCCTACAGACCAGAAAAGCCAGGGCTCACCCACTCTGAGACTATCTGAATTCACGTGCTTCTTGAACGGGGTTGAGCTGAACAAAAAGCCAAGTTCTCCCTTGCCTTATGCAAACTGATTTACCTTTACAACAAGTACAGGCAGATCTGTAAGCTCCTCCAAGACACTGCCCTGGTATTCATTCTGAGTGAAGACTGGCGCCTCATCGTTCTTATTCACGACATTGATGATGATGAGAGTGTGGTTCTCCCATTTTCCATCAGAAGCTACAAGCCGGAGCTCGTAACGTCGTTCTTGTTCGTAATCCAAACATTGAGCGATGAAGACAGTGCCAACCTCAGGTTCCACATCGAAAACTCCTTTCACATTTCCTGATGTGATCTGATACCTTACCTTGGCATTTGCACCTACAAGAGAAAGTAAAATGATCACTGCTTGTACGCTTCCTGGATGCTCAATACAGCTATACATAGTGGAGAGGCATCTCAAAGAAGTAGGAGATAAAACAAACACACCCATGAACACAGTGATCCAGGTATGTAATTGTGAAGGATCTGCGTATGGCAAATTGGGGTTGGGTCTGTATTTATATCCACAAATACAATTTGCAGCCATGGTCAAGCACCTCTTTATTGATAATGAAGGAATTTTTTACCTCTAATTTAACATTTATTCAAGCTAATATTAATAAAAAGTAACGTACTGTTAAAGTATTAGAAGCTATTTTTGCTTAAGGCTTCCTAAACTTCCCATTTCAAACGCCAATATCTTGAACTCTTTTTTTTTTTAACCACTGGATGGTGCTAATAGATAAAAAAAAGCCTTCTATTTTGAGAAAGAATTCATTTCACTGCAGAGCCTTCTATTTGTTCAATCTGAACAGTAGCTGTTCGGTTGCTGCAACGCGTTTAGGAATAAAATGGAAAATCGTTTTGTACTTCATGTTACTTATTTGAAAAGAAAGAAATCCACAAACATGACACGATGCATTCAAGTTGTTTTGATTTCCGGAAAAATTTACTCCACCCTACATCACAGGACAGAAAAGCCATTTCCCAAATTAACTAGATAAAACTACTATTTAATTAATAGAAAGCACTGCCACTGTTCTAAGTCGTCATCTGTGCAGACCCATAACGGGAATCACATTCGTACTGTGACTGAACTGTATATTGCAATTCCTATATTTTCCTAAGTGTAACGTACACTTGTATTGTGATTTCAGTATATTGCTGTATCTCTCTGCTAAACCAAAAATCCCAGGTAATATCAAATATCTTCAAATAAGTAAATTTTTATGTTAAATATTGCATCCTCCATGTGCGGAATATCTAAAAGAATACAGAGAGCATTGGACTCTGACACCCCAGAGAGACAATCTGACTCTCCCTTTTTTCCTTCTTTACTCCTGCCTTCTCCCTGCCTTCATGTCTGGCTATGTCATCCTACGTTTTCCACTGCTTGTCAGATCCTTCCACAGATCCAAATCATTAACTTACCAAAAAGCACACAGGTTAGGTTTTCTTGGAGTGGTGAAAGGGGCTCACAGAGAGATCAGGCAAGCACTGGAGCTGGCACAGGGTAAGCATGTGGTCAGGAGCGGGTTTGGGTCTTGGCTCTTGTGAAGTTAACAAAAAGGTTGTAACTCCAGGTGATTTCATTCTACCCCAAAGATACTGCCACGCTGTGCTAACCCTCATACAGAAAACCTGAGCTTCTTAATAAAAGAAAATGCTCTCACGTGTCCAGAACTTCTTTCTTCTCTTCCGCAAATGCTTGAAATATGCCCAACCATCTCCTGAATGCAAATCTATTTGCCCGAGAAGGAAGCAACCCTATACACAACGCACAGTCATACCAACAAGACTAAAAAAAGAAAGATATGCACAGCGCAGGTCCACTCACCCTCATCTTCATCATTTGCTGTTGCTGTCATAACAGGACTTCCAACATCCCTGTCTTCATCTATGCTGATCTCGTACACCGACTGCGGAAACGCTGGAGCATTGTCATTCACATCACTGACAAAAATCCTTACATAGGCGGTGTCTAAAAAGGAGATGCAAGAGGAACATGCAGACTATGGAACACCTTTCTTTATTCCAGATATCTCTCACACATCCCAACTCCAGAAAAGTTAAGCAACCTAATATCTGATATATTTTATCCAATATATAATTCCTAACTAGTCTTACCTGTGTTGGGTTGCCCATGAACACCAGGTCTAGCAGATTCTGAAGAGTCCTGAGACTGAACTTCAATCAAGTAAGAAGCTCTTTTCTCTCTGTCAAAAGATGCATGGGTAGAAATAATTCCGGTCTTGGGCTCCATAATGAAGAACTGGTAGTCCTCACTTGCATCTTTCAATATTAAATAGCGAACCTAGAGAGAAAATAGTTAGGGGAGGTTGCATTTTCCATTTTCACTTGTACATCCAAGTGCTGGGCCTGCTCTTCCCCCCTGCCCAACACACACTTCCCCAGAAGCTTCCTGAGGCTCTCTGCTAAGTAGCAACACTTTGAGGAAAGGAAGTTCATTTAGACAGAATTTTTTGAAGCGTGCCCGCTTTGAAGAAAAAGATCAGAGCTCTCTAACAGAAAAACAGCTGTACCAATCAGACAAAGGCCATCAAGCCCAGTATCCTCATCTCCAGCAGTGACTAGAGATAGTGTAAATAGAATGTGAATAACAGAAAGACAGAGAAAGTACAGAATGACACCTTCCCTGATACCTGCCTAGCTTCTAGCAACCCATCACGCCATCACGCTCCTGATACCAAAAACTGGGGCTGAGAGTCTGGATCCAGTTCAAAAGTTTTTACAAAAACAGCCACGAACAAATGAAAACCTTCACTGATGAAAGCTGTCCACATTTTCCACTTCAACAAAGGTTCGGCTTCTTCCTTTGAAGAAACTATTTCTACCCCCATCCCCATGTCATGCAGAAAGCATGGCCAGGCACAGTTACACTACATCGGTTGCTCTTCAGAAGCTGCAAAACAACAGTTACAAAACAATAAATCTCTACTAGCCAGAGTTCTCTCACAGAAGAGTTGACAGGATTTTTCAAAAAGGCTCAGGAAAATGTGCGGAAATGTGCAGCTCCCATCATAACACTACTTTTTCCTAGGGTCAGGTTACTATGACAAGGATGGTCAAATATTAAATAATGAGCTAAAGAGGTAAGAGTTTGGAGACGTATCCTGCAGTCTCCTCCAGTTATCACGTCATGGGAGCAACCCACAGAATCAGGTAGCAGTGCTTTGTCACAGATGCTAGATCAGGATGAGTTGCTATGACACAGGATCCCAAGACTGCGAACAGCGCCTTCTCTGCCTACATCCCATATCATGCACTTCAACTCCAGGCATATGTCAGACAAACGCTCGACAACTGCTGTAGAAGTAAGTGTTTGGGGCTTACTACCCTATCGTCTGCTGGCTGTGCACTCTCAGCGATTATAACAGTAAAACTTGTCTGTTGAGAGGAAAAGAACTGGATACAAGGTCAAACCTCTCCATGTAGGCCAGAATCCAAGTCTGTAGCTAAAACATGAACCACAGGTGTGCCAACAGCAGCTCCTTCCGGCACAGACACCTCGTAGTTAGAAGACACGAAAAATGGAACGTTATCATTGACATCTGCAAAAGGAGATGATTGAGACTACAGTGAGAAAACGTTAGAAGATTTTTAGAAACGCATCTTAATATACTGTATTTTGTCACTGTCATAATTTTGCTTGGAGAAACAACTCAATTGCTCTTAGTAAGACGCGATCCTGCTTTGGGTCTTCCCATTTTCACGGCACCTAGCAGAAGACATTTTACAGACAGTGAGCAATTTCTGGCAGACAGCAGCCTAATTTCAGATAAGACACTAGCTAATAATTTGACCAGCAGTCTTATTATAAGCCCACAAACGGCAGGACCAGCAGGTCTTTCATCCAGTCTGTAAAGAGCTGGTTATCTACCGAAACCTACAGCAGAACCACTCACAGCAGTTAATTTCAGCATGTTATTAAGGACTGATTAACACACAATGGAAATTAAATTGAGAAGACTAGAGTAGATGAAAAACGTGTGTAAGACAGTGTTTCTTGGTCTTTGCAGGAGCTCTCCAGCGCACATAGTCAGTCCTATGCTGTAGGACCCAACAACTATTTAGGATATTGCTGCACGTTAGCCTCCCCCGGCCTAACTATCGGCTGATGTCTAAAGGAATAACACTGATATTCCTTCTCATCCTGCTCTAAGCAATGGGATCCTCTCTCCCACCAGGTGCATCAAGTGATCATGTCATGGCATGGTGAGACTGCTCGTCTCGTTTTTGTTGTTCTGACAGAAAACTTTTTGAGGAGAACGGGGCCAGCTGACCTAACATACTCTGTAGCTGTGTTATTACCAGCTCCAGCGCAAGAGAAGCCACAAGACTGCACAGAGACAGGCCTCGGAGAAAGAAAGGGCTGCCTCTGTAGTGGCAGTCTGCAGTCACACCAGACTAAGTGCAATGTGAAGCCACGCTCTATGTCAATGTGGTCTTGCTTAATGCTTTTCTTCCTTGCCTGACCCCTGTAGAAAACTAAACGGGAAAAAATATGTTATTTTGTAGGCCAGTTTCTGACACATTTCCTCCCTTAAACACTTTGTGTAGGAGCGGATGAGCACAAGGGACAGGCTGTGACAGCACTGATTTGCTCTGAAATCACATCCTCCTGGTCAACTCACAACAAATCAACCTGGAGCTGCTCTTTGTCTGGAAGGAGACTAGACTGCTAAGTGCTACGCATTCCCCTAAATCTTTTTGCATTTTTCACAATTTAACAGCCACTTTTTAAGAAAGTCATTTTCTTTTGTTGCTGGAGAATGCCAAAATAGAAGGGCTGTAATCACAGTTCCTCAGAACCATCTATCTTTATAAGAGAAGCAGACAAAATGCTTAATATCTCATTCTGTGAACCCTTAAGCACACATTTAATTTTACTACTACCAGGTGATTCCATTGATTTTGACACACAAATACTTGTAGTATCAAGGTCTTAAATTACTTTTTTTTTTTTTTTTTTTTAAAGTTGTCAGAGCAGGCTCCCTTACATCCCAATTTCCTTTCACTTTCATATGCATAACCTTCTTTCCTGACAGACTATTTCTGCAAGTTTTAGGAGAGAGAACATGTCTTGTTAGAGATAAGTTTTTACCAAATTCACTGAGCAAGACAATGGAAAATAAGACTCTCTATCTGCTCTTTGAAGTCTTCCTTTTGTGTGTACTCGTGTATAAATAAGGGACAATTCTACATAGTGAACCTTTCTGGTGGTTATTTCTCTCTTAGAAGTTTAACTTGCATTTTCCCCCACTAACGCATGCATGCTCGCATGTGCGTACACGTACCTTCTCCATATAGAATACTACGTTATCGAAAAAGGACTTTTGCTTGTGAGCAAAATGAAGTTGCTACTGAAATCTGGTACTACTAATTGCACTATGGAAAAAATATTTTGGGATGTGGTCATTTATGTATAATGAGGTTTAGACCCTAACTTTAGGCATGGCTACATCAGAAGACACATCAGAAGACTTTTTGCACCAGCAGATTGTGGAAGACAGGACAAAGCTGTAATGAAGTAAAGCAGACACATTAGATTCCCATTCAAATCACTGTTTTAGCTCTCTCATTTCTATGGTGGTGACAGAGACAAATGTTTTTACTGAAGAACTCGCTTATTCATATTTGGATCCTAAATGACTACATATCATAAGTTACTTGCCAGTGCTTCAAAAAGTGGGGATTAAAATCAGACTTACAGTTTTCAGTAGTTTTACAGGAGCGGAGCCTTACAAATAGACCTCACTGTAAGCACGGTTAGATCACATCTTTGAAAAATTCTACCTAGCGTAGGCACCTTGGCGTTTCCATTTCTACAGTTTTAACCTCAGCGTTAAATAGAAAATTCCTAATGCAACAAAAACGTCATACAGGTTGGTTTTGTGTTTGATATAATCTATCCGCACTGTTTGTCTTTCTACAACACAGAAAACTCCCAGTAATACAAGTCTCCTTTCTACAACATGAGGACATTTATTAGATTTCCCCTCCTATCAAAAGGAAAACTTTGCAATTACGTTTATAAAGACAGGCACTATAGTGTTGTGTAAACATTCACATAGCACATTTTTGCATTAGCACATTTCCACATTTTATAGTTGCACTTAGAAACTGCATCCAACAAACAGACTTTTTTATGACTGTACGGAACTTCCTTTCATAGGATTCAAACTGTCCAAAGAATTTCTAGGTGGCTAGGAATCTCATGCATGCTACATCATTTCATGGTCTTATAGTAAAAATATCAGAAATATTGTCCTGAATGAGCTGTTCTACCAACAATGGTACTTACCTGTTATATTGACACAGACAGTAGTAAAGGAAGCTAAAGGAGTCATTGCCACATTTTGTGCCCGGACTCTCAGAGTGAAAGACTTAGTTGTCTCAAAGTCAAGCGGTTCAGAGACTAGAAGAGAAGCAGATCCATCAGCTCTGTTTGGCTTCAGATAGAAACGAACTGGCATGTTAGTCTCTGGAACTTGGCCCTCCTCCAGATTATATGTAACCCTGGGATCGCCAAGAGGAGATGTGGCTTTGATAGTCTGAAGAGAAAAAGAGTCATCATGTATGTTCATGAAGTGTTGAGCTGCAAGTACTAAATGCTCAATTTGATGGCAAGAACTGCGCAGGCATGACAAGGACAACAGACAAAAGAGAAAGTTGACTTTCACTCTGCAGAGCTGAGTTTAATTTCACAATATTTAGGTCTGCTGCAGCTCTTTAATCAACAGTAAATTCAACTGCCTGTAAATGTGCCAAACAATAACTGTGTGTTACTGGCTAAAGACATTACTCTTCTCTCTGCCTTCCACAGCAAAGGTAATCCAAAAGGAGACTGTTTCTCCACGGAGTTGGACGTTTAACCAGGCAAGATGCAAACAATTTGGTTTTGTTTGTAAGTTCTTGGATATCAAGTGCAGGAGGAGGAAGGCAGGCGTTATCTGGCAATTTGCAGAAGAGAGACCATCCTTAAAGACTAAGCCTGTACAGATTAAAGAGACGGGTGTGGAACAGAAGAGCTCCTAACGCAAACTACTGCTAAAATGGAGCAGATAAACTGCAACAGTACTTAAAGAGCACATGAGAAAAGCTGTAGGAAGGATTCAGGCAGGCAGCATAGTTCAGGCAGGATGCGGGAGCAGACAGCTTAGCCCTTGGTGAAAACACTCAAGGCTTTCTCGCACAGGCAGAGCATGGATCTTACGTTTTATTCAAAGAGGCTGCCTGTGGGAGGATACCCTGCAGGCCACTAGTTTAAGGGGTCACCGAGAGAAACGCTGCCAGGTAAAGCGCTGGCGTATTCTGCAACAGATATTCCTAACAAACCAGTCTAACACTAACGGAGTACACAGTTACGGAGGCTGACAAGGAAACAGCGCAACACAACACGTTTGCAGAATGGGCATGCATATATGCTATCGAGGATACAGACAGAGCACAAGAGAGAAAGATGATGAAGCGGAAAGGAGAGGGAAGGACGCAATCATACTTTTAACATACCACTATCTTGGTGTCACGAATGGTGTTTTCGGGAATCGTTACCCAGTATCTGTTCTGCTCCCAGCGGGGTGGCTGGCTGAGTGCGTTAGTGATAGTTACGGTCAGCTCCACAGTGCTGCTTCTGTTGCCTCCATCTGTTGCTACAATATAGCGACTAATGCGTGTTGCCTACAAAATGAAGATGATCAAGGACGGTTTCAAACCACTTTGTACGAATCAAGAGGTTGCAAGTAACACTGCGATAGATTTGAGGGGTTGAAGGCTGCTCTATTCCGAGCATACAGTCCCATTACCTGGGAGATCTGAGAGTTTACATACACCCAGCCCGTGTTGGGATTGATCTGGAAGTATTCCAGCTGGTGCTCTAACATTGAATATGTGATGGCAGCATTCACACCTTGGTCAGCATCATGAGCAGCAACACGAAGGAAACTTGTCCCCACTGGAGTGTCCTCACGGAGGAAATCTTTGAAAAGAAAAATGTATTGTCAGCAATCCTTGCTCTAATTTACCATGCTGCGTGTTACAGAAATACTCCTGCATATAACAATCAATAGACAAAAGAGGGATCTGCACAGGTCAAAGCCAAGCTTACTGCACAGAGCTGCTCTTTTGACATCTCTCACGTAGGGTTTCACTGACAATCTGGAAGAGGCTAAACACACCTGGGCTTCTCTGTACCAGTTCCTCACTGCACCAATCTACTCATTCAGAGTAGTTGGTTTCACACCAAAAACATATTTTACCACTGCTTTTCCAATCAGGATAACATGTAAAAACCTCAGAGTCCCCTTCACGTGAGATTAAATGTTTCTGTAATGAGGCAGGTTATAAAGTATTGTCACTAACAGAGTATCCTTTCTTCTTTGAGCTTCCCCTTCCCTTCCCCTACGTGCTAGGTTGTTAAGAAAGCTGTTAGTGAAGCAGGTTTATCGCTTCCCTGGTAAAGTTGTTGCTATAAAGCCTTGCTGACTTGACTTTATCTTTATGACTGTGCCTGTGGGGCAGAGCTCTAACTCACACAGCAATGCTAGCAGCCCCCTCCCCACCGCTGTTCCCATCCTCTCTCTTATGCACAGAAATGACTGCTACCTCAGAGAACATAACTTTGCCAAGAGAGATTATGCTGATTAGGAGATTGCTCAGTAATTGCTGTTTTTGCTTTTTTTGTGTGGACCATACATCACCACATCAGCCCCATGTCACAAAGTCCCTGCTAGCCCTCTGGCAAGACTGTTCCGATGACTCTTTATTCCCACAGCTCCGGCTGCCGCTGTCCCTCCCCAGCTCCCCACTGCCAGCACTTGCTCCCCTCTACAGCAGGACTGGCAAACCCCACATCCACCTGGCTTCCAGCTGCTTCAGATCACAGTCCAGGCTACTGGGTTAAACTGCTGATAAAAGCAGACTGGCTCCAAAAGGAATTATTAATGAACTGAACTAATCCTGAACTGGAATGTCAGAAACAGCAGCACCACTGGGAGGCAGTAGGTAATCATCAAGTATAAAGATTCAGGCTGTAGTAAAGATCCCCCAACAGACCAGCCACAGCCAGTGTTTGGGAGAAGCTGCCTAGGGCAAAGGTATAATCATCATTTTATATATGCCCCTTTCCTTGGGTCTCCCTCCCTGTTCCCAGCAATCTGTGGCTTAGTGTCCTCCTGAGACAGAGATCCTGTCTTTGAGTCAGTAGTCCTAGATGGAGCAAACCTTTTTTGAACCCACTTTTATAACTAGCATCTAAAAATCCGCTGGCAACAAGTTGCACAGTTGCAACACCCATTGCATGGAAGAGTCATTCCTTCTGTCTGCTCGACTCTTGGCAGCGACATCTACAACATTACGAGAAACGGTGAACAGTCATTTCCTAGTCCCCTCCTCAGCACTAGGCACAGCTGTAGATACAGCTATCACATCCCTGCCACCTCTCTCTTTTCCACACTGAACTCTTTGGCTTGTTCTGATCTGAGTTTGCTCCTCTTCTTGCACCCATCCTCAGCCATACGGTCCCACTTCCTTCTCCAAGCAGCCACTGGTGCTTGCTTGATCCTGTTCTGAGGGATTTCCATGTACTAAGAGGAAACCTCTGTCAGCTTAGTGTACTGAAATGGTCCAGACAACGGAAAGGCTGTAGCTGTTAGACAGGATTAGACAACTCAGTCAGCCTGTTCAACCACATCATACCTTTGATTTCCTTTCTATGCCTCTATTCTACTATATCATTTTTGAGATGGAACAAACAGAATTGCACACAGCACTTCCACAGTGACATGATCATGTTTTCTGTTTTGCTTTTCCCTCTTCTCAACATCTCCAGTCTCTGGCATAGGGGCAGTAAAATCTTAAAACCACCACAACTGCTTGCTCAAAGAACACGAATTGGAGTTTAACTAGCTTCCCTCCACCCCCAGGAGGTTTATTTGGCCTACAATTCATGTCCCTGTTATGTCAGTACAGCCAAAGCTGCCCTCAGAAAAGGTTTCCTGGCACTGAAACAGAATAATGAAAATGGAATTTATTGTTAGGAAACACTGCAAAATATCCTTCTCTTGTGTTTAAATTTATGCTTTTATAGTCAAATCCTGTGAAATCACACTGTAAGAAAACATAATTACTTGAAAGGGCCACACTGTCCCATCTGATGTACTTCTGCTTGCTGCTGGCCTAACTCTTAACAATTACTATACCGTCCCTACTGCTTACAGTTAAGCATTTGTTTAAAGTCTGCCTTCCACGCAGGTGACAGGATGCATGGCTTAAGCCAGGGATTTGACCAGCATCCTAGTGCAGAGCAATAAAGAACGAGGGGTTTCCAGGAAGAACAGGAACCAAGGACTGATGGCATTTGATCTTGTTATAGAGGAAACTATTCTGAATTCTGTGACGTGCAAACATTGATTACTTATGTATAGATGCTTGAAAAGTGTTATCCATAGAGTGACCTCATTATCTGCACTTCCCCTCATCCCAAAGGGCTGCCTTTGTTACAGGACCTTTGATGGTTCTCTCTGTTGAGGGAAAAAAGAAAAAAAAAAACTGTCCTTTCTTCAGACGTTCCAGAGTTGTCGCAATTACAAAATGCAACCTTACAACTTCACTGCTTTTGAAAAGAAAAAAAAAAGAAGAAGAAAAAAATCAGTGACAGTTCCATCTGAAGGACATGTTTGAAGGTACAGTAGAAAGGTTCATCTCTGCATATACGCTTCCTCTACCTCAAGGGCTTCTCTGCTCTGTCCCAAAACATTTCTCTCTCCAGTGCAATTATTCATTCATACTGCTGCTCAGTGCTGCTTCGGTCACACTTGCAGAATCCACCAGTAGGAATACAGAAATTGCTATACTCAACCAGCACATCCTAATTACTTACTAATTACATCTTAACACTCGAGTTAGTTTAAGATACTCTAAAAGGAACAGAACAATTTTCTTTCTGTCCTTGTGCATAACTAAAATATACATAAATATTTAGATTCTTTCCAAAGAGATCACTCCTCCTCCTTACTGAAACCCTGCCACAGGCTCACAGCCATACAAGCATCCAACCTCTTTTTTAATCCTACTAAACTGCTGGCCTATGTGATGCTAAAGATGACATACTTATGAACTATCTTTGCTTTAATAATGCATCGGGTCACTGCTTTATCCTACAAAACATTTCCACAGAACGAGCAAAACATCTCCACAATGGAGTTATCACATGCGTCAACCACCATTTATTGCCATCCTTGGTTAGGCAATGGTGTAAGGAAAGTCTGTCCTAGGCCAGCCACTAGGGAATATGCTTGTCATTTCTGGATGATATCAAATGCAGACAGTTCAAATGCACTGAAGTGCAGGATTCAACTGGAGAAACGGCAAGTAAGATTAAATCAAAGACTAACGAAAAGCACACTGCGGGGGTATGAGAAGGGAAGAGTACCAGCACAAAAGGGGTTGCTAGCTCAGCGGCACAGTTACAGGTGGGATCAGGGCTCACAGCCAATCACAGGCTACGAGCTAAAGATTTCAAGTTGTGTGACAAGAGATAAAGACCATTCTGGCCTATAAGATCAGAGGCTCTATATTAAAGACACACTGATGACAACTGCCTTCTAGTTGGGGTTGACGACTTCTCAGCTAGGATGTCGTGCTTTGTTTCGAGACGTTGAATAAAAAATTCCACGTGCAGCAAAACTGCACAGGGAAAAGCATCATATCTGCCTAATCCAGAGAACTGAAGACTGTCAACGTTTTAAGTGTACTGCAGTGGTTAACACACTGTTATAAAGAGGACAGCGATCAGCTCTTCACATTTCCACTGAGGATGGGGTAAGTAGTAACTGGGTTAGTTGACAGCAAATAAAAGTAAAGTTTGGTCACCTAAAAACCAATCATTGTCACCTGGAACTCCTAAACAGGTTCATGATACAGTACCGGGATAGGCAGTTAAAAACCACTCACATTGGTAGCGACTGTTTTCAAACTTGGGATCGTTGTCATTGACATCAGCAATAAAGATGGTGATCTGACACACACCAATCAGCGGTTCCTGGGCTTGGTCTGTAGCAGTAACAGAGAGCGTATACTCTCTCTGCTTCTCCCGGTCAAAACTCTGCGTGGTTGTGATGACTCCTGGGAACACAGACACCTGTTCTGCATGTCACTTAGCCTCAGGACTAAATTCACAGGCCGGGATACAGTAGTTCACCCACACAAGAGGAAGCTGTGATGGCACGCAGCACAGCTGTATAGCTTAATCCACATCAACCTGCAATGCATGTCTTAGACAAGAGCGATTACAACTCCCCTGTCTCCAATTCTCCTCTCACAGTCAGCAGCTCCTCCCAAGCCACAAACTGCCAGCGGTCAGCAGCCTTCTCCCCTGCTGCCCTAAATAAGGAGCTTCAGTCTAAGTACCTTGTTATTTCTCTCCTCATGGAGCACAGAAATACTTTATCCTCCTCCTTCCAGTCCAAGACAGCTCATTATTACTCCGGGGGAAAGTCACACCACAGAAGGCTTAAATGATACAATCAAAGTTGTCTTTGGAGGCTGGAGGCTGCCTCGCTGAAAAGACTACGCTGGGATTTAACCATGTCGCTCAGTTAATAAAGCATACAATTTCCTCCCAAAGGTCAGTTCTTCCTCCCAAATGACAAAGTCTCTCCTTCTCTCAGCTCTTCTTTTGGGCTGTGAAACTTTAAACTGGCCTTCCTGAGGCCACGTCAGTCCTGTTTCTACTATGCTAGAGCCCAGGATTCTGCTTCTCTGGCTTTGGCCCTTCTATTCTATTGCCGAGTCCTGCATGCTGACAGGCAAATATCCCACATGTTACTGTTTTGACTATAGAAACCTCATCAACTTTTATCATCCAACTCCTTCATCTAAAACGGATCAAGAATGTCTGTCACTGTCCTTTCCTGGTATGAATGTATTGCCTCTACGCACACTACACTGGACTTCCTATTTGTGTGTGAGATCAGAAAGAACTGTCAAGTCACTTTAACGGGAAGTACCAACTCAAGCTGTTAAACGTTTATTTTCTACTCTGTATTTTCACAGTTGCACTCAGTCCAATATGAAGGTAAGAGATTTAGAATAGCTTGCTACTTTCAGAAGGAGTTCTGTTTCCCTACCTAATTTGTAATTTAAATAAGTACCTTCTTAATTTAATCTATATGCAGGGTTATCCGCATACTCAAGATTCTTTCCGTATTTACTCTATAAGCTGTTACAGCTAATCCAGCAGTTATACTGTTGTTAAAGCATAAGCCCACAAGCACACACTCATACAACAATACAAAGGCACTTTCATTTTAACTCAGTAAGCTGAAAGCTACTAACCTGTGTCTGGATCAATGGTGAAGCCCAGGGAAGCTCCATCTCGATGCATGAGCCCATACTTCACCTCTCCGTTCAGGCCGAGGTCTGCATCACAGGCTTCTACCTGTAGCACGCGTGTGCCTGGAGGCTGATTCTCCAGAACCCAGGTACTGTCACTGTAGTAAGTGCACTAAAAAGACATCCAAAACCTAACGCTATTACACAGGACTACATGATTTAGCTACAGTGTCAACGTTTTTTCCAGCATATCTGAGAAGAACTCAGAAGAAAATCACTTCCAGTACTTAAACTCACTGAGAAATCAAGTTCTAAGGGAGAAAAAGAAAGCGGGAAAGAGAAGGAAGACTTTGCTCTTCAAGTATCAAGAAAGCTGACTGCACATTCCACTTACAGATTCACTCTACTTTGCAAACACAGTCCCTTATGTCCACTAGTTATCTCAAGTAATCAAGAAAGAGTCTGTAACCTCAAATTATGGACAGGAAGAGTATCTACCTAAGATCGGTCTATCTGTCTGTCTAAGATAAAAGATATCTTACCTCTCTGAAGATAGGCTTATTGTTATTAATATCATTAACTCCTACAATAACTTCAGCAAAACTGCTGAGAGGAGTGGGTCCTCCAGAGGCATTGTCATCTATTGCGGTAATATTCAGTATGTATTGTGGGCCTTTCAGATTAGGCAGTGGGTTTCTGCGGAGTTTAATGATACCTAGATTTGGGAGAATAAAGTGTTGTTTTATTTTACCACGTAAACAAACAAACAAAAGAAATCAAGAGAAGATTACGTTTCTCTGCTACTACACTACTGGTTGAGTAGGCATTTTGGTCGCAAAGCACAGGATTCAGTCATCTCAGACCACACAGTTCCTGGACCGGTGCCTCAAATTTTCATTGCTATTTGGAGAATGAAAATCTTATCAAAGAGCTAATTCACACTGATACGAAGCACCCCCATTTGCAGATTATCTGAACAGAGCGCTCTCTTTACTTAAGGTTTTTGACACAAAGGTGAAGCAGAGTCAAGACAGACTAGACAGTAAATAATAGTGTTTTTAAACCTTTTTTCTTACCTTTCTGACTATCCAATTCAAAGTTGCCCTCCTCATTACCTCCCATAATTAGGTATAACACCCCATCTCCATCAGGGTCCTTTGCTCTAACAGTAGCCACTAAGGTACTGGGACCAGCATCTTCCGAAAGGAAAGTTCTGTAACTGATGCACATATGGGAGCAATTACGGCACATTTACTATCAGAATAACCATTACTGTGTTAACAATCCACCACTGATTACAAGTTTATTATGAATGCAAATTTTTTTAAGCTGTGGGCATGCAAGATCTTCAACTAGTTTAAGACAAAAGACTTTGAATACCCATGTTCCGTGTAAGGTATGTATGTTAGGATTGTAATCCTGCAATGGGATACATATGATTTCCAAGGATCTTTTAGAAGGTATCAGTATGCACTATACCACACTGCATTGCAAACCACGATCACTTATCTCCTCTCCTAAGGATGAGGAAAAGGACTAGTATCCGCCACGCAGTATTTCTGATGTCCCTACATATTAACAGAAAGCATCAGATGCTGGAGAGATGAATGTAAAACAGTATTTCATATTGCACTTTGAAAATGGATGTACTTTAAACTTACGCAAAAAAAATAGTAATTATAATCATTCGCAAAAGAAAATAAGACATTTTAACCAAGCGCGGCCTCATGAAGTTAGCTTATCATACAATCTGCTGACGATAAAAATTAGTTTTCATGTATGCTAACTACCACCTCCATCTGTTTTATATTATACATAGGCAATCACTTTCAGACCTAGCAGTCAACACAGTCCACATCATTCCCCACAGAGTTCAATATTTTATTCATTCTATCACCTCTATAGAAAACAGCTGATCTAACAAGTCAGTATGCTAGCATCACAACTTGTGTAGTCCTTTTTCGATACAATCTAGGAGCGAGAGACTTCTAAAAGCCTTTCCTCATACAAGCTGCTCCTTGATTTTGCTGGTACTTACAGTTGCACAAAAAACAAGGTGACCGTTAAGACGAGTGCTATTAAGATTATACATATTAACAGTAGCTCTAGAAAACAGTGCAAGTGTTAAACCTAGCTTACATGGACTGGGAGAACACAGGAGCCTCGTCATTCACGTTGGCCATTCGAATTCGCACAGACGCTGTTCCTGTCCGAGGGGGAAGTCCTTTATCGACAGCTATCACCACAAACTCATACATGTGGTTCGCTCGCTCAAAGTTCAGCCTCTGGTTAGAATTGATGACCCCATGACGTGTGATGGAAAAATCAGCGCTCTGAATGAAGTAAGTGATCTCCGCGTTGGAACCAGAGTCACAGTCTGTTGCAAGAACTATTAGAAAACACATTTAACGGAACAGTCATGCTGCAAAAGCGGTTTGGTTACATTATTTTCCATCTAAGAAACTGGAGATACTCTTCCGAGAATAGGCGTCATGCAAATCTATCCTATGCATAAAAGCGTTACTTTTGCAGCAAGAGTTTGGGAATCCAGCAGGAGACTGGGAGGAAAACCAAAAACAAAACAACTCCCCCCGCCCCCAGCCCAGCTTGACTGGTCATAGCAAAGTGAGTCTGCAAGAGAGCAGCGATCCCAATACCATGCAACACGCTCTGCACAAACAGCAGCCGACGCTGATAATTACCCCACAATCAATGTGCACGTTGTTAGAACATTATCAGTCATAGACTGTGTCCTTGCTCTCTCTGGGGATGCCGTTCAAATTTAATTAGCTCCCAGCTAGGTTAAAACTAAAGTACTTTTTAATTACCTGGCACTTCAAGGTACAAAGAGTAATTAAACATCCTTCCCCAGCAAGTGTTTATTCAGCGCACTCAGATTCTCCCATCTGTTCAGAAGCAGCAAATCAGCAGAACAAAGAGCTAGAGCTTACACGCTGTATGGAAAGCCATTTTAGGAGCAGGAGCTCACCTCTTTAATTATCCTGCCACTTCTCTAGTCAAACAAAGAGAATTCACCTCATACCAGCACTGATTTTTAAGCAAACTCCTTATTCTACCTGGAGGATCCAAATTCCGCCAACTCAGTAGCAAAAACTCCCTTGCAATACATCAACGTGATTCCAGGGCACGCAACAAGCATATTGCACACCCTAATGGGCGCCTACACTTCATTCAAAAAGACAAAAATAAAATGTGAGATGAAGAAACAATGACCCATAATTATCAGAATATTAACTCAAAATAGGAAAGGGGAGGAAAGAAAGAAAGATTTCAAAAAGAGCTGTGAAATATTGTTCTACTGACTGGCAAAAAGGAACCGCCTCTGCCTTTGGAGAGTTACATATCGCCGTTTAAAAGGTTGCAGTAATTGTTTAACATCTCTCTGTATTACAGACTACAAAAGCAGGGGCTTTGGAATTAATCTCTTCCCTTGCCGTACTGACAATCATATCACAAGCTCAAGAAACATCTGAATGAAAGTGGCTACAAACAGTTAAATTTAGTGGTCAAGTAGCATTTTTAGAAAGACATGCAGATAGTGAATTACGTATTTGATTTGAAAAGTTCTAGTTTAATCTACAGAGCCATTACTGGGACACTGTAACTGTTTTTTAATTCACAGAACTACATTCTACATGCTTAATGATCATGCATTTCTTCCCAGCTTTTCTCCTGCAAATTTGGAATGCGACGCTTACTCGGATGTGAAAAGAGACACCTTACCTCTCAAAAGCAACTGGACGTTTCCTTCCATCCTGTAAACTGTTTGTAACCCGCCTGCACAGCAAAGGTACTTCAAGGATTATACAGAGACTACAAACAGGCCTGTGTTAGCTCCACCTGTGCTCTGAGCTAGATTAATGCAAGCTTACTGCAGTTCAAAGCCTAGTTTTTAAGCACAAAGTTGCCAACTAGAACTCAGCAGTGCTTGCAGCTGAACAAATACACTAAACCCTGCTGAGAGCAGATCGCTACGCCTTTCGGCTCATAGCTTATTTGCGTCCAGACACCTTAAAGCACGTGCAGTGAGCACAAATCTGCCCATAATGACTAAGCAGACACAACAACTCTGTTAGCACAGCATCAGTATTACATGATGCAAGCCAGACTTCAATTGTAGTAAAATAAAAATGGTTGGCAACTAAGACCTACATTTACATCATCCACAGTGTTAACTAACGGCATATATCACGGTAACTTTTTCACTGTTGTTGATCACAAGCCAATCAGCCAGAGCCACAAGACTGTCTTGAATTTGCATTTCTTTTTGTTTGTGGAACATCCTGAGGTTGTTAAATCCCATCTAGTCCTCAAGGAGCCAGGGAAATGGCCTTTTGTGCAATGGTATGTTCTTTCGGCAGTCAGCTTCAGCGGTACAGTACTTACCCAGCACAGGGTACAGGTTACTGCTCATGTCACTTCCTTGCAGCCTTTACCAAAGGCTCTTCAGTCCTTCAACAACAGGCAAGCATTCACCCACCCCTTTTCACTGACTGCCGCTACACTCCCACCTATTGTTTTCTTTTAAAGATCTCAAAGACTACGCAGTACGGCAAGACAATAGAACCGGATGCAACTGTAAACCTTACTGCACAGCTGTGCTACTCTGTTGGCTTTGGACATAGGGGTACGTTTTTTCCCACAACAGGGTGAATTTTCATCAGCACTACAAGTCTGATGGAGAGAAAAGGATTCATGTTTCCAAACACAATCACGTGCTTGGGAATTTTTAGGAGTTGGTCATTCTAATCAACTGGCAACTTATTTTTTCCTCAAAAGCCATTAAACCAAAAATGAACCGCAACACAATGAGTCATAACATGATAAGCCACGAGTATAAAAATAAAGTTCACAAGCCTTTCAAAAGTTTCTCTTTTAACACTTTGCAAGTCGGTGTTAAAATCTACTTAATAAAGCTAGTGGCTTTCCTTTAAAAAAGATCATTTTTTTTCTTTAATGTATTAAGAAAAGAAGAACTAGTTGCGACTGCTTCTGGGAAAAAAAAAAAGATGGCTAAGCTGAGTTAAAGGAAAAATTTAAGGTAAACAAGTTATGGCAGTCCAATGTTACTGCCTGACAGCTAAACTGCCTTAACTGCTCTTGTGTGCATCTTTAAACTACTCCACTTGCGAGGTATAACCTAAGGCAATGCTGAAGGCTCAGTCATCTTCATTCCAGCTGATTACAAACCACATATTATAGCCCACACAGGAAAAGCAGCCTACAAGCAACTCGGCCTGTTGAAGGATCCCACAGGACCCCTTCCTTAGGCATGTCGACGTGACCAAACACAGTGCAGTGAGAAGTCACCTGAGCTAGCACTGATGGAACCAGCAAAAGCAGTAGAGCTACCTTGGCGCTCATAAGCTCTTTTCATAAGTCAGCGCTTGACAGCTTGTGCAGGCTACCACAGCTATACTGCCACCAGGACCCAAAGCAGCGTCTCTACAGTGCTTTCTCTCGGTAAGAATGGGAACACGTAGCACAAACTGACAGGCCTGTGACAAGACTCAGGGAAAGGTACCAGACAAACCTTGCAGGAGAGAAGTGCCCACAGGAATGGTTTCAGGAATGTTGTCTCTGCTGTAAATGGAGTGCTGGAATTCAGGAGAACAGTCGTTTTCATCAGTGATATGGACCAGGACCTGAGACAAAAGGACATACATGCTGAGAAAGACTTTTAGTTTCTACACGTAGCCCAATGGGCACCTCATTCTGGATACTATCTGGACATTCATTGCTTTTGCTGCTGTCCCATCCTTGCACCTCCAATGTTAAACTTTTTCTCACCCTGTCCCTGCAACACAGAGAGGTATTATCTCTTCCACTTCCAAGCAGATGGGACGCAAAGCCAAAGATAAGTAACACGAGCAGTATTTGGCAAAGCCTAGAACCAAATCCACATCAGAGTGCAGCTTTCTACCTTGATGATAACACTTCCTCCCTCCTACGCACCATTTATCTTCACATAAGGTTTCCAGGCTGTGTGTGTGTTACTAGCTCAGATAATGAGGTAACGCAAATTGAAGAGGCAGTGGCTAGGGAAAGTGAAGGGATTCACATACCTCAGTCACACTGCTAAGAGCGCTCTCAGCTTCCACTGCTTTCAGTAAGAGGTGATAGAGGTGGTGCTCACTCTCATAGTCCACAGGATGGGTCAAGCTGAGCTCTCCGCTCTCCTGCCTCACCCTGAACAGCCCGCTGGGGTTCATCAGCAGAGCGTATGAAAGAGGCTGGCTCTGGAAAGAAACAGCCTCAACAACTGCTACTCTGCAAAGAACAAGAGAATAAGTATTCGCTTTAGAATGACAACAACAAGAACTGCCTTGGGAGTACCTAAGAGAGCTAGAAGCAGAAAAGGTGAATTTCTCACTCTTTGTCAATGCCGTGCTCAGTTTTATACTCAGATCAGAACTCCCTGTGGTACAGAGTATCCACCTACCCTCTCCCCTGTCACCAAACCGATCCCCTGACATAGCAGAGCTTGGATAAGAACACATTTCAGCCGCTTACTAACAAGAAAACATCTTTTTTTCTCCTCCCACGGTACCCTTCCAAATACTTGACAGTAGCTACTGTTTTACTTCAATTACCTATATAACTGAGCTATCGTACTTTTATTTCTCTATTTCTTTGAAGCTTTGGATCAAGAAAAGGAACCGGTTCAGAGATGAATGGGAAAATATGAAGTACAGGGCCTCTCCAGATCCTGCTACCGACTCAGGAAGGAAATGAAATGAACGTTTACCTTTCTGCTATGACTTATGTTTGAAGTTTTGACTCTCACACCAGTTTCTGGCCAGGGTGACGATACACTTTAAACTCACCTCACTGACAGCTCCAGGGAAGGAGATAATTTTTCCCGCTCCTCATTCACAGCCTCTTTTAAGGAGTAAGTGGCGTATCTTCAGCAGTTATTCCTACTTCCTCAGCTTACTTTGAGTTTTCCTGCTCCTCAAGGTCCTGCAGCGTGGTTCCAGCTACTATTTGGTACCTTAAAGACCTGTGCTGCTCTCAAGTAGCTGGACAGTGACAGTAAAACCAATGCCAGCTCAGCAGCATCTCCCCACTATGGCTTGGCTTAGCTACCCTTCACGCAACAGCAGAGCCCTCCGAGACTCAGCTATATCCATTTGCACCTCACATACACATTGCCATCTCTACAGTCTGGGAAGAAATGGGCTTCTTAAAAATGTAACTATAAGTCAGACATGATACAAACAACCGCAAATCTGGTTTATCAAAAACCAGTCTTTTCAGGTACCGATTTGTATTTGAAGTGCTCTAGGAGATGCCTAGCCAGGAGTTTGTTTTAATTCATTATGCAGCACATTAAGACCCCAATGGCATTGAAACGATCATTTCCGCATCCCATGCTACATCGTGTGCCATGCTAGAGATTCTCAAGCACTGGCAAAAACATAATTTCTTTTAAAAAGCGGGACTTCTTTAAGTTCAACACACAAACACATGTGAGTAACCTTGAGAAGCAACAACAGAAAACGTCACTTTATGGTGCACTGTAAAGTTCCTCTCAGACTGCAATGAGGGAGCTTACCTAGCAATGTTTGACTTACTTTTCTCCTGCTGGAGTACTTTCAGGGACAAACACGCTGTAGGACATGTTAGTGAACTGCGGAGGCCGGGTGCCTGCCAGGATGGAAATGGAGGCATAGGGGCTTTTGTTGCTGTATTCATCCATGGCTTGCACAGTAAGCACATATTCCTTGTTCCAGGTCAAAGGCAAGCCAGTTGTCATGATGATACCTGTATCCACATCCACTTGAAATCGCTCTTCACCACCTATCAACACATGCAAAAAACTAGTCTGAAAGCTGCCCTGCAGCAAGAACATTAGCTTCTTCCGTTTTTTTTAAAGGTAAGCTATCCTCAAACCATCTACCTATGTCCTTGCATGCACTTCTTTCTTCTTCTCCAGATGTTCACCTTACCCCTCCCTCTCACTGGGCTTTACTGACTGGTACCACGTAAAGGAGACAAGAATGTACGAGAAATGGAGCCTTAAGCTACCTGTAAGAGTGGTAACTAATTTCAAAACGGAAGTAAAGCAAGGAAAGCAAGACTCCTACCCACATGCTGGTTTTACCTACAGCACCTCATTTTTTACTGGCTGTCTCTTTAAGGATCCTCCAAGGAATAAAATCTATTAACAAAATGATAAAACAAGAAATCCGTCAAGAAAAAATCTGCAACTTCATGGACATTCACCAGTTATTTCAGACCTACCCGCAGTGAGCGTGTAAGTTATCCCAGCACCGGTGGTTTCATTTTTATCGTAATATGCAACAAGCTGGTAGACCACGGTGCCTTTTCGGGCCTCCGGATCAACACGTGCCAGATAAGGGTATGGATACATGCCCCAGGATAGAAGCTCCTCTTCTGGGGCAAGGAGTGTCACATGGCAGAGATACCAGTCATTATCTGCAAAAGATATGCACACTTTTAGATGGCTTGTTCAAGAACTTCACCCAGAAATTCAAGATCTTATCTGTAACTATCTGTAAACCAAACCAAATTGCCCACCACATTCATCCCACTGCATCCACAAAAAATTCAGCACAGACATGGACTTGTGGCTGGATGTGTATTAAGCGCAGTCAACAACTAAATTAAAAATACTTTCAATAATAGCTTGAAATTAGATAGATATGCAAGTTAAACACTACGCCAGCTACACCACTTGCCATGATACAATTATAAGCGTGTATTTATCGAGAGTCAGCTGAAATTGGACTGTTTTATTTTCAATAGATTCAGCATAACTGATGCCAGCTTTTTAGGGCTTAAAATTTGTTTTACAAAAAAAAAGAAAAGAAAGAAAGAAAGAAAGAAAGAAAGAAAGAAAAAAGGGATAATCACAGTTATTTTAAGATTTCTCTTAAAAACCAATGAAAATAGCAATCAAAACTCTCAAACATTTTCCAGCTCAAACGCACACTTTTCCCAAAAGGCTGGGAAAAGCAGACATGCCTTCCCTTTCTGCCCTCAGCATCCCATCTAGCTGCACGTTTTGGTGAGTGAAACACAGGCTCTGAGATCTATCCCCAGGGAAAAGCCTGGCTGGGCCTTTGCTTCTGTCGAGAGAGCCAAGCAAAAGGGCAGCCTGACAGGGAGAGCAAGTGCTGGAAGCAGCAAGGGAAGAAGTTATGGGCAGGAGGAGCAGAGCACATGGAGATCACTAGTGGGTGAGCACATGGAGATCACTAGTGGGCATGCAGGATCTGAGGCTGGGAGAGAATTTGGAGTGGAAAATTAAAAGGTGTGGGGGAACCGCAGAGGATGAGCTTCGCCCCCCTGCTGGGAGGGATCTGAGGAGCAGGAGACTTGCTAGCACATGCTAAAGGCATACATAGGTTTCTTGAAGAAATTCTAAGCACATTTGTATTTCAGGCTTGAGATTGGACTTCAAATCAAAATGAACACATCATTGAATATATAAATAAGTTTAAATACAAAAAAGGGAAACCAAATGCAGAAAGGGATAAAGAGTGGAAACGTACATATGATGAGAAAGACATATTGTCTACCCGACAAAATATGACTGAGCAAGCACTTGAACACTACTTGAACAAACTGCACTGAAGTTGCAGATCTGTTACAGACTACACTACTATTAAAAGAAATATCTGCCTTAATCTTCTATATCTCCTCACACAGGAAACCCTTGATTCCGCTCTCTAGCAAGGCCACGTTTTACACAGAATTGAAGAAGACAGGAGCACCTGAACAAAACCGGCACCTAAGCCAAGAAGCGATCTAGACGTTCTGAACAACTGTTACCTGTACACCTCAGAGACCTGATACTAAATAAAGCACTCCTTCCACAGAAAGCCTTCGGCTGAAACGAAAGTCCTGTATTTACGAGAAGTCTTACCTCACGTGAAAATATGTTGTGGGCAAATTTATCAGAGGTGAACGTTCCCAGGAGGGAAAAGACTTAGTTGAAGTTTAATTTTTTAAGTATTTAAAATGATTTAAAACCTAGTTTCTTTAGGTAGAGTAAATTCTTGCATTAGATGGTCTCCAGTTTAGCTAGAGTACCCACACTGCATAAACTGGAACATTTGGTAAATTCTCTAAGAATCTTTTATCCATATTGCTCACTTGAGCGCGGCGTAACACAGAGCCTGTACGCCTCTCAGAACAAGGCGCTCGCTCACCAAACCAGCTGTGGGGCTCAGTCCGGACGTAAGCTGACAGGCAGGGCAAGTGCGCTGAGAAACACCCGTGTTAGCACAACTATAAACAGTGCCATTTTGCTAGTGCCAAATAAAAGAATAAAAGCAAGGAAACTTGTAGGCATGTGGCATTTTAAGATATTTTTGGTTCATTCATTGACCTAATTCAGGCCGTTTAATTTCTGTGGAGAGACGTACCTAGCTTAACACTTTTCCCCTGTGCAGTGAAGCGCAGAGAATAGTTTCAATGAGTTATAACTACATGGCCTATTCCTAAATATTGCCTTGTGTAAGTCATCCAAGTGCTAAATATCAGTTAATAATGAGATCCTAATCCTGATGTAAGAATTGTAAAAATCACTACGGCGTCAAGATATCAGCCCTAAACTAGAGCTTTAAGATGTAACAAAGTCAGAAAGACAAAGCAATAAATTTCACTGAGTTCAAGACAGCATATCAGGGGAAATATTCAAGCCTGTTTAAATTAATGCTAGTTTTCTTCTGCTTAAGAGTTCACAGCAAGAATTCCCTTGTCTTCTCCAGGAGACGCTGCACATCCACAAAAATGGATTAAGCGACAGATTAAGCCCCAAACCCTAAAAGAACTTGCTCCAGCGGCTAAGAGGAGGCCAGTCAAACAGCCGCTGCTCGGCCCCATCACTCGGAACGAGCTGTTGAGAAGCAGCGCTTGGGCCTTCGCTACTCCAGAGTACAGGCCCGGTAGCTGTCTCTGGTTTGCACGCATACCAGGGGTGAGAAACTCACTTTAGGTCACTGTTGCAGATGGCTGGGAATCAAATATTAGGTAAAATAACTGCATTAAGGAGTTAAAATCAATGAGGTAAAAATAGTCACACTGTAGTAGGGGTTTTTCCAGCAATGCATTAGTTTTTCAACTGTCATAACTGCAAAAGCATTAACAGATCAAGCCTCTGAAATCAATAGTGTTTTATTTTGTTCCACCGACGCAACCACAGCATCCTATAAAATCAAAATGTAACATTGCCCAGTGATGTTACAGCTCACTCATTTTGTCAATATGAATCACCCTGAAAAGAAATAATCAGGGAACCAAGCTCTACAGCCTGTGAAACAAGACTTTCAACAAGATAAAACATTCGGCCTCTGCACCACCCATTTCAAAAAGAGTCTTGATAGGATCAATCGGGAAGAGAATTATTTGCGAGCTGATTTTCTTGAGATACGAGCATATCCCCAAGGCTTTCCCGTTATCCCCTCCACACATCTGAGGAACGCATGCGAGGGACGAAGCATCTTGGCCAACCGCAAAACCAACCACGGGCCAAGAAGCACCTAAGTAAAACGTAACTTAAATTCCAGTGGAACTCCAAAGCAATGAGAACGTAGCACCCACAAGTGGTGTGTGTGTGGGGGGGGGGGGGGGGGCACTAGCTACAGGATTATCCATACAGCAGAAAGCTGCTATCTTTTGGTCTTTGAAGGCTACTTGCAGTTCAGCAGATCAGAGTAGATATACTCGCACCACCCTTGGACAAGAGCGTGAAAGAAAACCAATTTATTACATTTAAAAATCTGTAATAACTGCCAAAGGTTTTTAAACTGCAGGTGGTTATTCTTGCAACCGTGCTTCAGTTCCATGCTCCTTTAATCATTTATTTGCCTCCTTTAACAGCAGGATGAAAAGTGATATAGAAGTCATTTTCCTTTCCTGAGATGAGGAATGGAACGGAACTGACTGATGAGGGTTTATGATGGAAACCCTTGGGAAGCTGAGAACCAAAAAATGGGCATAAACTTTGCACCTGGGAAAAAAACTGCAGTTTAGGATATTTTGTTTATACTGCTTCTGGCCAAATGAATCATTTGAAGGTAAAAGAGACACTATGGTATATGAACACGTTTCTGAAATATCTAGCTTGAAATAGGAGGTTTCGCTACATGAGACTGCGAGACAAGGCTGGACGCAGGCAGTGCACAACTCTGCAGTCAGGCCACACTACTACCTCTTCAGTGGCGCTGCAAGAAGCTGTTAGCTCCCCTCTGAACCCCTGCCAGGAAGTCTATGCCTGAAAATTTGTTATTATTAGCCTAGTTATACCATCTTGTATCCTTATAATCCTTGGATCTTTGGGATGATAAAACAAAATTAGTTTTAAATGACCAAGTTTTCTCAAATTAACTAGAATGTACTTGCCAGGAAACACCTGACACACTAAGTTAATAAACTTCTCCTATCTCAGCATACTAAAAAAAAAGTTAGTTCTAAAAGTCCTATAAATAGTTGCCCTGTAAGTTTGCTATTTGCCTTGTGAATTACAATTCACAAAAATAATTTGAAAAAAACACAACTGATGCACTACATATTGAATATATCAAAAACCCTGAAAAGTTTTGCGTGTTCGGGTAGAAGTAGAAAGAAAAAAAAAAAAGATTTATTTCTTTTGGCTTAAGCTATCTTCAGACTCCAGAACCCACTACACAGTGAGCAGTTACTGAGGCAGCAAGGTGAAACGCTTCCTCGGCAGGCAGCTTGCGCAAAGCACGGAGGTGGCCGGCAGCTGCCCTAACGCACAAAGACACACACACACACACAACGCTATATGTCCCCAGTTTAACACTGCATTTTGATGTCAAGACTGGGGCATGATTACCTACTTCCAAGATCTGCAGCGGAGGCCACACTCGCCGAGTACTACAAGAAACGTTCTTAATTTTTTTACTTTTAATGTTACAGCCACTGGGGTTACAACATGCAGCTCACGCTCCAGTCTCCCAGTTGTGTGACAGATCGGAGAAGCCTCAGGAAAATCAAAGGAAGGAAAACAAAAGGGGACTTGCGCAGGAAGAAAAGAGAAATCACAAGACTAATTGGAAACTGTAATCCTTAGAGTTTAAGGATATTACATATCTCCTTCCCAATAGCGAGTGATTAAAAGATAAACCATTGACAATATTCGGTTATTTCCTTCCCTTAACTCGCAGTCCCATCCCCTCGATATGGCTCCAGCAAAGCGGAGAGGGAGACAAGGCTCCTACTTGCCTGTGACAGCAGAGAAAATGCTCTCAGCGGTCATTACCAACATCTGTTTAAGCGAATCGGTCTAGAAACAAGGTGAAACTATGTGGCTGAGCTATTTCAACCGCAAACACGATAGCTGAAGCGCAGAGAAGCAGCTTTTATGCCCCTATCCAGAGCTACAGAACTAATTCCCCTTACTGTTATCTAACGCTGACACGGTATTAGATGAAAACGTCTCCTTGGTTTTTGTTTTCTTTTTTCTTTCAAGCACTGTTCACTTCTCTTACTTTAGTAAGGTAGCTTCTTCACAAGCTTCCTAGCAAATCATAAATGCTTGTTTATTAGACTTTTCCCTAACTAGACGCTATATGGCTCAAAGACACACTTGTGCCCCAGTTTCTGATTATTACCACTGCCTAACAGAGGTTCTTACTTAAACTGCTTTTCAGCATTTAATCTTAGCTTTTACTAGTCCCATGTACTCCACAGTACTACCTAAGAGTCAACCAAGAATGGGTCACTGCTGGCATCTTACAAACCGACTGCTAAACAGCCCTCACCTCAAAGCACCTGCACTCCAGTCCTCATCAGTGAAAAGTATTGAATCCGAAAACCATTAGAATACTTACGGACATGCCTCATGAAAACTCTTCCATCTGTATTTTTTGTGCCTTTAAAAAATGTACTCAAAACTAAAGTATACGTATGAATAACCTACTTAAAGAGTACTTAAACTTCCAACAAAATATTCTATAACTGTAATTAATCTTTAATCAGTGCTTGTCATCACTTTTAGAAACGCCTTTTAGCCTAAAGAAATATTTACACGATCATGCTCTGTCACCTACGCCCTCTCTTCTGCCCAAGTGGCGTTTTAATGTGCTGATCAACTTGTTCATACAAGTTTTATGAAGGTCAGCAGCTGACCAGAAGAAAGGGATCCCAAATAAGTGTCCCCACTGGGGGAAAGGGAGAGAGAAATGAGCTTTTGCTTGGTCTTGACAAGCAGTCCAGTCAGCAAACATCTACACACAGATCTGGACTAGCTATAGCATTTGCTGTCTATTCCCTGCCAGGAGTAGCACGGGAGAGAGGAGTTGTTCTCGTAGTAGGAAAAGCTTCAGGATGCCAGTCACCCTTCCAGAATTAAAACCTTAATTTCCTACAGTTCTTTTCTCCAACTCTCTAACGAAAAGCTGCATAGGGCAGTTTCAGTACAGGCAGCCTGCTGTCTGGAAGATGACAGGACAGCTCCTCGCCAACCACTGCTGAGAGACTCCTGAGGGTGAGGTTTCTGTTAATTAACAGACTCAGTTGCTCAAAGACACTCCTCGGCTTTGGATACAACGCTCAGGGGTATCAGAGTACCTCCTCATAACACACTAACACATCTATTGGACTACATGCATAGACACGGCCGTATCTTGTAGGCAAAGTAATACCTACTATTAACGTTATGGAAGTAGGTGTATTCATTCCTCAGAGAGCACACAAACCACTAAATTAGCTTGTGGATTAAAAACCCACAGACACAGAACCTCTGGGTAGCGTGACTGCACCAACTGCCTCATCTAAAGCTATCCTCAGTGGGTTACAATTTCCCCTCCTTGGTTAACCACAGCCAGCAAACACAGCAGACCAGCCTGCAAAAGATCACTCTGCATCATTTTCATGACATACTTCTTAACGTATGCAAGCACTCGGATGGGTCTTCTACTCATATGCCCGCTCTCAAATTTTAGGAGGCAAGGTTTTGCTTACCAATCAAGACTATCTGTAAATTTATCCATTAGACCTCAGAACTAAAAAGGAGTTGTAGGTCCTACGGCACACGTAGGCAGTGAAAATCAAATCTTCAATAAGTTTTTAAACTTTCTCCGTGTACGTCTCCATCACACTGGCTTTCTGAGAAACTTGCAGCATTTGCTGGACAGGGAAGACGCAGATGGAGATACAGCAAGTGCCCGTATATCATGGATATTTCCCTTTGGCATATGAAACAAACCATGAGCTTGAGGCAGACTCAGGAATAGGGCTTCAAAATGCATTGCATCTTTTCTGCCATTACATCATTCTGCCCTAACCCTGAATGCCTGGCTGTACTGTCATCAGTAGTTCTGAAAATCTGCTCCAATTTGTAAAACACATTTTTTTTTGCCACAGGAAAGCTCTGAAGTACTGTCAAACAAGGTGCCAGGGCTTTGGCAGCAAGTGCTAAGTCCTGCAGGAGTTCTGCACAGGGGCATCTTCCATGGAGTCACAGAAATTTCAATATACACAGGTGACTATAGGAGTAGTGTTTTTGCTTAACCTTTAAAACTTACAGCTGCCTATTATCATATATTCTCAAGGATTAGAAACAATTCACAGGACTGAATAGAAGGCGGAAAGCATAACTGATTACAGGACCTCAAGAGCTTCCGGATGACAAGATTCATCACCAAACAAGTTTTTCACTGCAGTTTGCCATGTTAACAGCCTACTAATTGCTATTAAAACATGCTACGAAATACTATACAATCTACAATTATTTGCAGGCATATCAGTTGGTGAGGAAGCCACCAAGCCATATTTACATATTAAGAACAGTTAAAGAATCAGAAGCACTGAGGACAATTTTTTTTTTTTAAGAAGAAAAGCTGCTGTAAGACACAGTTGCTTCTATGTGCAGGTCATTCAGGTTTGGTTAGGAAGGACAGTATTTACTTTGGTAAAGTAAATTTACTCCAAAATCTCCCATTCTCTGGTTAGTATTTCATAAAGCAGGCAAAGCAACAAAACAGACAAACAAGACATATGTCTGGTACAGCACACTCCAGTAACAGAAACAAGAATGCACTTACATAACCAAAATGAAATTACCTGCAAGGCCTAGTGACTGCCAACAAAAAGAGAGACTCAAAATTTACAGTTGCAAATCCTAAGAGGTCCTTAAACACTTTTTTGTAAGGGCACCGTGAATACAATCAGCATTGAACTTCCCTCACGATATGTCTATTGGGCAACTTGTATTTTGGAAAAAAATAAGCTCTGCATCTTGTGTGTTTATATATATATATAAATATATACAGTGTTTATATATATATAAATATATGTATATATATGTATACAATATATGTATATATATACACACATATATAAATAATTATATTATATACATAAAATTATTATATAAATATATGTACATATATACACACACATATATCTCCTTCTAGGAAGCTATGACTGGAAGAGCCCCCAAGTCATTGGCTCTGCCTTGCTGTTGCTGGATGCAATGTTAACGAGGCTGCATCTCAAACCCAGTAAAAACTCAGTAACGTGCGCACCTTCAGTAAATCTGGACAAGAGCATGAATAAATGTGTGTGGATAATCAGACCAGCAGCCCCCTAAGGAGTAGTGTGCTGGCTACTAGACAGTGTCATCAGAGATAAAAAGGCAGGGTTGCTATCCATCCTACCTTCCAATTCTCCTTATACACTGAATTTCTAAACAGATCCTCTTCTCCTTCCAGACATACCCCTAGCCATGTTGCTAGTGTTCTCTTTTACAAAGCAGCTGGCCTATTCCACATGTACAGAATTTGTTTACAGAGTTAAAAGCTCAGCCAACCCAAAGCAAGTGCCTCCTCATTTCTGATACAATAAAAACAGCAGGTTTGGTAATACGTAACCTTCCGACAGTCTGCAAAGGGGCAAGTCAAATACTAGTTAAAACCAGGGCTCCCAAAGCTAGAGAATAGACACAAAAATGGAAGGATTTTAACAGAGAAACAAAAATCGCGGTACGAAATAGATAAACTACATTACTGCACCAAAACTAAAGCTTGAGCAGCTGTTGCATAAACAGTCGTATGCACAAATCACTCCTAACTCTGCTGCTATCAGTTATCAACAAACAAGCGCTGTGTTCAGGACCTTCCCTCAGCAAGTTACAGGAGTACAATCCCTAGTCCTTTCCGTCAGCCTACTTCCTAAGGATAAGTCTGAGAAGTTTTACTTAAACTTTCTTCTCAACTTGCTCTTAAACGTTGAGCATGCCTACCTCACTGCTCAGACTAAAACCTCAATACCATTAAGCTACTTGGAGCCTCACCACTTTGTAGCACAGGAACATTAATGTCTGCACTGTGGGTGAACCGCAACGCCTGCTGAGAAGCTACTGTCAAACTCTAGCAAGGATAGCTTTCAAAGATCGGAAACGCACGCCTGGGCAGGAAGCTCAGTTCCACTGCAGAATCCTGTTTCTAAATGAGAGGGTGCGTTTGTTTAGGTATGTTTACATGTACTAACTGACTGTGCAAACACACTACGAATATGAATTCTGGGCATCCCATGCTGCATGTGTAACGCAGGTGGGGAAACACAGCCACACATCACAAAGCCTGAAACAACCCGCTCCTGCCTGTGTATAACAATTAAAACCCCACTACCTACTATGCAATATTCTTGCAGTGCAAGACAATATCCAGGGTACGCAGGAATATTTCTAGCATAGTTCACAGATTTGATCAAGGTCTGAAATTTTTCAACGCCTTCCTGATGTTCTAATGTAATGAAAATTCAAAATCTGAAATCATAGGCTATATAAAAAGATTTAACATGTTAAAATTAAGAATAAAGGGCGCAGTATTCTAAAGACCTCATTCGTTTTTCTCTTTTAACTTGGTGTGATAAAGAAGCCATGTAAATGAAAATCCTTGCATACCTTACTGTGAAAACCTGCAACATAAATGTTACATTCACCTCCTCAGTTTTGAAGCTTTTTCTTTGTTTCTCAGCTATAGAATTGTATTATTACTGCTTATTTATTGCCTCTGCGTCATTATTTTTGTTATATCCATAATTGTTCATAGTAAGATTCTCCCAAAGATATATACAGAAGGGTATCACAATAACCTTAATCCTGAAGTTGGCTCTTCTGTCTGATGACCCCTGGCCACTATAATAGCTTTACGGTTTAAGTGAATCAAGCTTGATCTGTGTCAGCAACTGAATTCAAAGGCATAGCAATGGTATACACATATGGTTTTAATCAGTTACATGCTGGGAAGAAAAAAGCAGGGCCTCTGATCCTCTTTGCTGTGTCAGGATTCTGTTTCTGGAGTCAGATTTATTTTGTTCTAAAAATCTCAGGGAATGGCAGAAAAAAATGGACCATTTCTGCCTGTATAAAAGACTAAGCTACATTGTGATTTGAAATTATATGTGGAGTACTTGTAATAGTTATAGAAGCTGCAGCATATGGACTGAAAGTGTTTTCCTTTCCAAACAGGCTTTCTGATGGAAATTTTTTAGAAAGTGCATGGAACTGGAACTACTTAACATTTCAATATGCAGCCTAGACTGCATATACTGGAATCCCAAGATCAGACACATGCCTTTTTAAGACGTAGGTTACTTCCAGTGAGTCCATAAGGGTTCAATATTTATATTCTGCCACCAAACACTCCACACACAAGGAACAGATCCCTCAACCTGCTGTACTATGCTAGTGTGTCCTCAGCCAGATTCAGATTTAAGATCAATTTCCTTGGAATTCAGTTACTATCATACCTAGTTCTTATCCCACGTGGAAAAGAACACAGTAAGAGAGATTTATCTCAATTCAGAAAGATGCCAACACTGAGCAGCCCTGCAGCTGTTTTATTCATTTCAGCGATAAACTGCTGGTGTTAATCCCATTTGAATTTTTTGAAGCATCCCAGATTTAAAGGGTTGCTAGATTCAAGCTTATGCTTCAGAACTTCGCCTGTCAGTATGTCTGCAAAGAGGATTGTCTTTCAGGGCTTTCGAGTCTCTTTTTGTTAAACAGCCTTCAGAGAACAGGGAGTGACTTCTTATCACAGTTTTTAATTTTACAGTATGCAGACTGCACCTGTGGTATCAATGCGTGCAATTTTATTTCAGTTTCATGAGCAGGAAACCACAGAGTAGGTCTCAATATTCCAAAACCATAAGGCCTTAGGGATAAGGTTAAAAAGAAAAAAAAGCCCTCCCAAAACAAAAAGCACGGAAGTCAAAAGATAGGTGTAAGACAAGTTGTATCCTTTTACTTTTTGAAACATGACAAAGTTTTCAACATAAAGCTACTAGGAGGATGGAGGTGGGTGAAGGAAGAGGAAACAGTTGCATAGCTTCTCAAGTTCCACCCGGCACCATTCAGTACTAAATATGAGACCGTGCGTGCAGTGTGTGCATGAGTGCACACACATGCACCCAAACACGAGTATGAACAATGGCAGAGTTGGAGGTGAAAGTGAACTACAGCCCTTTTAACCCTTCCCCATCACCCCCAGCAAGTCCACGCTCAGGCTATGCTTCAAGCCATTGCACCTTTGCGTTCAGACGGTAGAAGTAGAGAAAGCAGGTTAGTAGCTCATATCTTTGTATAAGGATCTTCTCGGGACTCCAGGCCCCACCACACAACCATGCCCAGAGCCCACAACGGCAAGGCTTTGAGACTGGGAGACACCGGAAGGCTGTCAGACACAGACTCTTAAAAGATGATATGAACTGCTTTGTGTAGGCAAATAAGACAATTCATATAAGTTGTACAATGCTATTTTTGATGCACTGTGAACGTACGAAACATAATCTTTGTGGGGGAAAAAACTGTAATTTCCCAGTTCAGGCTATGGTGTTATCACAGAACAGAATGCAGTCCCATAACACATCACTGTAGTAGGAGTAATAAGGAGAAAGAGTTAGGATTCAAAATTTGTAACATTTCACTCACAATTAGTTTCAGTATTTCACCTGCATAACAGGAATACCTTGCCTTTCTAGGACCGCTGTTTGCGGTAGAAATAAATAAATACATGAGCAGGTCAGATATACTGAAGTAGAATTATTGAAGTGACTTTTTCTATTATTAAAGAAACAAAAAAGCAAACTTCACTGGAGATGCAACACCCATGAAACATGTCTATTTCCATTCATAACTTTTACATAATGGATGGCAATTAGTAAGGGTCTGGTAGCTTTGTTTTTCAATTAATAAGAGTAGAGAGTCTGGCACATATTCCATAATATTGATTACTACGTCAGCCACTGTTAATTGTATTAGTAAGAGGCATAAGGGAAATGAGGAGCAGAAAAAATTAATTCCGTTTGGTTTTAAACGGTTCAAATTTCTTCCAATGACAAAGAGCTGCTCAAAGCTTCCAACTATTTAATCATCTTATGTAAAATAAGCAATCAGAAAAAAAAACTGAGTTAGTGATTGTTCAAAGTTATGAGATAGCTTTAACTTCAAGAGTAGCTCAAAGGAGCGTCTAAATGACCTTGTCCCACTTGATCATTGAATTCCTTTCACCCTGAGGCTCATCTCTTGTCAATACATTACTGGTGCCCAGAGACAGTGGTAAAAATATATTGCAGAGCACCCACACTGGAGAGGACAATACGATTCATCATTTATAACATACTACTCATGAGGTTGTTTATGTCAATTACAAATAAGCAAGACAGTTCAGCAACATGTCACCTTTCCAACTCTAAATCTAGCTTGAGCGAGAAGTTCTACTGTCAATGTTAGATGACTTGTTTAGAGGTACTCGGAAAGACCGTGCAGCATTTATATGGTGGTAAACGTTGTTTCTCAGTTCCACAATGCATTTCTGTAATAAGTCTCTCAAAACAGGCAAGTCTGGGGCTCTCTGTCCACACAGCGACACGATGGTAACGGAGATCACAGCCCCAACTATGCTTCAAACACACGTTTTACTTCTACTCCATATCACATTTCCTGAGCGTCAGGCCGCAAAAAACCTTTTACAGGAAGCTGCAAACACTCTCCCTGCAATAAATTTTAATGATTTGATTTAAGGCGGGGGAGGGGGGGTAGTCAAAGGCAAACGGTATCTGGGAAGGTTATCAGAGACCTAAACCAAAGTTAAAAAAACCAAAGTTAAAAGATCAAAGTAGCACATGGAAAGCAGGATTTCTTTTTCAAGCCGTAACATACATCAAGTTTTACACCTGGTAAAGCCTCGTCATTCTCTTAGCTGCACTGCCAAGAGAAGAGCACCCTGTACACAAGGCGTTGACATACTGTGGCTTTACACAGTGCCACGGAGATATTTCCATTTTACCCTCTACATCCCCTCCTTAAGAGCGTCCACCCGTTTTTGTCACTTTGCTTGCCCGGAGGGTATCACCACGGCCTTCAGAGCGGGTTGTCTTTCCACCACGCTCACCGCTTCGCGGCCGCCCTCGCTGCGTCTCACCGCCCGCTCCGCACGGCCCAGCGGGCAACGGCAGAAGGCTCTGGAAAGGGGGCGCTGAGGCAGCAGGCGCCGCCGGGCCGACGCCCTCCGCCCGCCCCGACGTGGCGCCAGCCCGGCCACAGCCGCCAACGGCCACCGGCGAGGCCGCCGCCATTTCGCGGCCCTCCCGCCGCCACGCGGGGCCGCGCCGCGGGCGCAGGCGGCCCCCGCCCGACCCCGACCCCGCCGCCGGCCCGACCTACCTCGTCCGCCGCCGCGGTGCACCTTGACCAGCACCTCCGCCCGGCCGCCGGCCCGCAGCTCCCGCCTCAGGTAGAGGCGGCCCGACGCCCGGTCGACCGCCACGGCGGGGGGCGCCGCGGGCGCCGCCAGCTCGAACCAGCCGCCCGCCTCCCGCTCGCGGCTCTGCGGCAGCGTGAAGACGGTGTCGCCGACGCGCGCCCCCGCCGGCACCCGGGCCGTGTACGCCCTGGCGCCGGGGCCCCGCGGCCGCTCCGGCGGCAGCGAGCGCGCCCGGCGCGCCGCCGCCGTCCCCCTCCCGCGCACCGCCAGCCGCAGCCGCCGCGCGGGGCTGCGCAGCGGCCGCGGCCGCCCGTGGTCTTGGGCCGAGACCCAGAGGCTGAGGCGGCGCAGCCCCAGCAGGGAGCCCACGGTCAGCACCTGCCCGCTGCGGGGCACCACGAAGAGCAGGCGGCTGCCGGCGCCGGGCGGCCACGAGCGGTAGGTGAGCCGCGCGTTGGGCCCCTCGTCGCCGTCCGAGGCGCGGAGCCGCGCCACCTCCGTGCCCAGCGGCGCCAGCTCGTCCACCTGCAGCGGACGAGCCGGGCGCAGGCGGGGCCGGTGGTCGTTGCGGTCCAGGACTCGGACCCGCAGCAGCGCCGCCCGCGGGCTCCGCGCCGCCCGCCGCAGCCAGAGCCCGTACTCGGGCCGCGCCTCCCGGTCCAGGCGCGCGGCCGTGCGGAGCAGCAGCACCTCCCGCCCGCCGCCCGCCCGCCGCTGCAGGCGGAAGCGGCAGGCGCCGTCGCCCTCCAGCACCCACCGCCCCGCCGGCTCCCAGGGGCCCGGCAGCCTGCGCAGCGGCACCCGCAAGCCCTGCACCCGCGTCCCCGCCGGGCTGTTCTCCGGCACCTGCCCGGAGAAGCGGAGCAGGTGGGGAGCGCTGCCGCGCCCCAGCGCTGCTGCTGCTGCTGCTGCCGCCGCCGCCGCCGCCGCGCAGAGGAGCAGCGGCAGGAGCCGCCCGCCGCCGCCGCCCCGCGCTGGGGCCATGGCGTGGCGCCCCCCGCCGCACCGCGCAGCGTCGGGCGCGCGGCTCTCCCGCGGCGGCCCCGCGCGCGCCGACTCCACGTGGCGCGGCGGCTCCGCCCCCGCCCCCGCCGCCAATGAGGGCCGGGGGCGGGGCCTCGGCCCTGGCCGGGGGCGGGGCCGCCGCGAGGCCGTGGCGAGGGGCGCCCGCCCGGAAGCGGGGGGCCTCCTAGGCCTTAATGGCTTTACCAGCAAAGAAAACAGATTTTTGGCTCGATGTACTCCGTTTTTCCATAATTCGCTTAAGTTCGAGACTTGTTTTCTTCCCAGGCTCCTCCGCCACAGCTCTGCCTTGGTGGTGCTCCCCAAGCGGCACAGACAGGAAGGAAGGAAGGGTGCTTCCAAGGGGGAGGGGGACTTTGGGGAAACTGAAGGGAGAGGAAGTTCTGTAGGCCTCAGCATACTTGAATAGCACAAAGAGGGATATGACCAAGCTTTTTATGTATTTTAAAGATATATATACAGACATATTCTATATGTTTATCTGATGTGGGCTGCGGTGTTCTTGAAAATCTGGCTTCTCATGAACGCACATAAAGGTTGCTGCTCCTTCAGGCGAGATGCGTTTTTGGGAGAAACGGAAAGAGCAAAACATGTCTCAACGTATTACATGAAGAATAACATCAATTATCACATGCAGCAAATCACTCTTTGGGCGAAACATCTGGGGAGCAAAAAAGAATAGCGGGTGCTGCTTCTGCAGTATAAGCAAGACTGAGATGTTCCCTCTGAATTAGGCACGCAAATGCATCTGCCTTGCTAAACTGGATTAAAACAATCTGGGCAGGGGAAGCATTGCGCACTGGTTATAACGTGATCAATAGTAAAGCCAAGCCAGACCGTGCCAGCGGCAGTTGCTGCCTACTGCTCGTCAAACCAAACATTGCTAATTTTTTCACCGCTTCAAGCACAAGTCACAGCAGGGAATTCCATCCCGGATAATAAGCAGGACTGACAATATCTCCCTTCACATAGTGACAGTAACAATAGATTAGTAACACCCTTTTGACAAGCCTCCCACATCCAGCTGACCAAACTGTGCTAATATTTTTCAATTCGAGATACTCCCTCTTGCTGTTGTGAACAAGAGGTTGCAGTTTTACTAGAAGGGCATTAGCAAGGCAGCTGTGTTTGCCGCCAGCTGTGCTGCAACTTGGCTGATAACATATCTAGACTGGAAGTGCAACTTGGCTCACAAGAGCCACGAACAATTGCAATTAGTTTTAGTCAAATATTATGGGCAACAGTCAAAGATAGCAACTGACTGCTAGGGCTGCACTGCTGCCATCTTGGGAATTATCAGTCTAATTTTAAAGAGAAGTGGTTGCTGGGAGATCACATCACGTTATTACAAGCTTTCAGTCTTTATCTTTACCCTAGGAAGGTGAAAGGATGATAATTTCTGAAAATCAGTGCTACGTGAAAGCTGAGACTGGGAAGGCAAAAAGTAAAACCAGAAATTTTTAGCCAATGGTCTAACAGGAACACCAGGAAAGTAGCTGTCAGAATACACCTATGGTTAACCTGCTTTAACAGACTTTAAATATGCTACCTTTACTCTTTGTGCCCTACATAAAATAAAACATGAATAATTTCCTACCTCATAAAGGCAAGAGAAAGCTCGTAAGCATATGATGCTTAATTTGAGCCAGCCACCTAGATCCCAGGATGAGTCTTCAGCAGGGGAAACGTTTAGATCAGTGATGACACACAGTGCAACACATCATCTTCTGAAACGCGTTGCTTCCTACTGGTGTCGCACAAACTCTTAAAAAGCAAGTGAATTCCACTCAAAACCAAGTGCTCAGTTCTAACATACGTTGCAAGATTCAGTCCTTTTTCTGTTCCTTTATATTCGTACACACGTTTATAAGAGTTTTGTCTACAAGATGTCAAGATCTGAGCTGGATTTTATTCATAGCACTCAGATAAATAATCCCTCATGTATGTGAACATATATCCTGTTAACAGGTTTGCTAACACAATTTTGGTGACATAAATTTAGGCTTCTGCTATATATTCCCATTGACGGGAATTCCCATTCCCATTCCCATATATATTCCCATTGACGGGATTTATTGTACCCATTACAGAACAAAACCAGCGACAACCTTGCCACCTTGGGTATTTACTAGCGCAATTGTGTTATTTTTAACATCCAACTGCAGAAAATCTGTGCAATGACAAACAAAAGTATAATTGTAGACACACATGCTACCCTAAAATTTAGAGAGATGCAAATACAAACGAGATGCATTTGACTGTGATTACCAACTCTAAAGTTGTGTTACTGAATCTCAGCAATGCCTGGCTGGAATATTGCTCTTACTGATGTCAGGCAGTTATATAAACACTAAATACGTGTTTTGAAATGGCAGAAGTTATTATAATGTGCTATTCAAAGGGTTTTTCCTGTTACAAAACAGGGACCAAACTGCATTATTGTTTTGAAAAAACTAAAGTATTGATGAAAAGACTAAATTTCTCAGTCAGTCTTTTCAATGAAAATCATTTTTCTCCTGGAATGAAGGAGTGGAGGGGGACCTTCAGTTCAACAGACAGGGATTAGGGGAGCTGAGCGCAGACTTCTGTTTGGGGCTCTTCAGGAACAGAGGGTGACACTGCGGCCTAATAACTACTTGGGAAGTCAGCACAGTTTTCCACTGCTCACGTTGGCTCTACATGCTCATCAGGGATCTATAGGCAGCTGAACACTTTAAGGAATGGTAACTAGTGCTCTTAAGTCACACTGAGTAATACAGCTTAACCATCAGCCATATATATTGAAGTGCTCTTGGGCTGCGTGACGTGGTCTGATAGCATGGTGAGAAATGTGATAAAGTTGCCTGAAGAGATTCACTCAAAGTGTATGTATTATGTTATGATTTTTTGTACGTGTGTGAAAAGGTTGATGTAACTCGCCTTTTCCCACCCTTTCTGAGAGGCTGGGCAGAGAAACCTGTACAGTCTGGGAGGGCAAAGGCGATGCCGAAGTTTTGGTGTGACCTTAACACATAATGAATAAGAACCGGGTAGTTGGATATTGTCGTTGCTCCCATTAACGTATGACTACCTTGACAGATTTTAGAAAGGTAGGAAAGATATTGCCCAGTTCAGAGGGAAAAAAAAATACTAAAAAATACATATACTAAACAGTTATTTCAAAATTAGGCAGTTAATGCTTATTCTCTCCACTACCTAGGAATTAAATATTACTGTTTTCAGCAATGTCTTTTAGCTCCTGATCTATAAAAATGCTACAAGACTGACCGTTGTAACCTCGTTCCCTTTTCAGGACACTGCCAAGAAAATAGCATAGCTCTGTCCGCGTAGCCATATTTTCCAAAGGAATTTGAATCTTCCTGTGAAACTGAGGTGAAAAATCAGAGAAAAGCTGATACCAAAAAGGCAACTTGAGCGCGTACAGTGCAATTCTTGGCTCTGATAGGAAACAACACACAAAAGCAGCAAAGGGAAGTTAACAAGCTCTTTAGGCTGCTTTTATGACGCTGCCAGCTTCTATAGCCAAAGGATCGTGATGGAACTTGTTTTTAGGACTCTTCTCTAGCAAACCTTACCTGCTGAGTTGAGAACTGTGAACAGCAACCGCTTCCTGTAAGAATGGCTGCACTGACACTCAACGCGCAGCGGGCCTAACAGCCTCCCTCTGACTGGATCTCGCAGCCGGGACGAGTCCCTAGAATACAGCCAGCAGTTCAGACTGTATCGCAGATCGTCCTAAGGGGGGGGCCAAACAAATGTTAAGACCTATGGAGTAGTTACTAGACGTTTATCCAGGTGTTACTAAAGTGGAAATGCAAGTTACACTATTAGAACGTGCATGTTTTAGAAATGAGAAGTTTTCATGATTAAATGAAAAGACTGGATTTTGATGTTCCTTTCTACAATTATGTATATGAGTCAAGCACGTCTGCAGAAATAACAATACAATGTTGTACTGCGTAACAAACTTCAAGTTAGATCAACCAAGAAAACCAGATCATAAGGTAATCGTGTGCTCTTTTCCAGTATCTAGCAACTAGTCCAGGGACACCATAGTTTCTATGTTAAAAGTCTAACAAACGGCCTCCTATTGTGCAGCAAAGAGAAGCTGGTTACATTCTTGTCAGTCCTTTGTCAACCTTTCTTCAGAAGCAGAATGGTTTAGGGCATAATTTTACACACCTCCTTCTTAGGGAATCTGCCTGTCTTTATTGCAACTGCCTAGCAAAAAGGCAGTCTTAGCATATTTTTGGCCCTTCTATAACAAGTCAATATAGTACCAGGGGTCAAGGCTTGACAGCCGACCTCAGAGTCAAAACTTTGAAACAAGAGGGAATTCCAAGACATTCTTAAGCTGTTCAAAAATTCCATAGGTGAACATATATATTGTGGTGTGTTATAAGCTACAGAGTAGTTTAGTATTCTGTGTTGCTTTATATCTGCATTCTCTGTATTTGCCTTTAATTTCATAATGAGATGCATCTCATTAGTATTACAGAAACACCTACCCCTTTGTTACCTAAGTAATATGAAAGCATACAGGAGCTGAAGTAAACTAGTCTGGGTCAGACTTCCAAACTTGAAAGATCTAAGAAACTATTTCCTAGAGATAAATTACAGAACTTGCATTTAGGGAAAAAAGAAAAAAAAAAAAAGAATCTGTAATTTTACCTAACATCTCTCAAGCACTGATTGGTACATAAGAATACAAAATTCTGTATCTCACAGCAGGTCTCAGTTTTGGATAAAGCCATGCAAGTGTATGCAAACACCAGCATATATTTCATGGTGCCAGGAAGCTCCGTTTCCCACTTCAGCTAAGTAATTACAAGGTCTAGGGTGCTTGAAGAATTCACGGATGAAATTGAATACTTCAATGTCAGTGCATTTCATCTTTCCAAAATTAAGTTAGTTTCCTGAGTGGACCAAAGGAAAGCATTTTGATGTACTATTCAAACACCGAACCATTAAGAACTAAAGATTTAAATACATACTTTGCATCTGCTATGCGATCTTTTTTTCAAGAAACATTCCATCAGACATTTCTATCATCTTCAGAAATTTCAGCTAAATTAATCTCAACGTTCTCACCTTACTTTCTGTTAAGTTATAATAAAACAGTCTGTATTCAAAGATCTCACCCCCCTTCCTCTGTCACCCCTTCTGTCTTACAAAAGGGCTCCAATATAATCAGTAATCATTATCTGTAAAAGTTCTGAAACTTAACACAGACAGTACATTAGCTGATTAAAAAAAAAAGTTAAGCATTTGATATTGCATAGCAATTTATTTCCACTGGGCATGCTTGTTGTAGGAAGATCATTAGGAAGAAAATTAAACTTTTATAATTTTACATGAAGCACCTCTTATTTTGCTGCTCATCTTCATACCAGTATCAGTCTCAATAGGCAGTCGAAGTCAGCATGACATATAGATTCAGTATGAATAGGCTGCCTAATCCTCAAGAGCTTTCAGGGTATTTATTCTGCCCAATGAAGACAGATTCGAGACATGCTGCATAGCCTTGACTGAAAATTGCATATGCAAATAATACAATAGAGTACAAAAGTATTTTGTTACTGAGACAGAGGGAAGAGGTTAATTTATTTTGACTTAAAAGTTTTTTTTCCCTGAAAGGATATCAGGGTTCCCAAAAGAAAGCGTAAAACGGTTTGTGTCCCAAACGATCAATACTTTTTGGACGTGGCTTTTATTTATTTATTTTTTGCACAGAAAAAGTTTATCACAAGAGAAAAATATTTACCATGTATACACTGTTTTGATTAAAAAACTGTCCAAGACAACAAACAGGACATAAAGAATTGAATTCCTCAGATCTGTTAAATACCTGCACATAAATATGTTCATATGCCATATATGCTACTACTAAACATCACCAGTAACAAGCAAAGCATTACCAGTAATACTTGTACATTGCTAAAGTACAAAGATTGAAACTTTTTATAGGGTATTAAACACCCACCTCTTTTCCATCCAATAAATAGATAACCTTAAACATACACTCCTCACCTGAAAGGCAGAATTACATACATTTAATTGCGCTGCAATCTAAAACACTGCCAGATCTAATCACACATTTAAACATCTGGTTGAGGTACCAAGCAATTCAGAAAAGTTTTAGGCATAGCTAGCCTTATATTTGGCTTAAGTAGGAAATTTTAAAGAATGCAACAACTTAATGGTGATATCTTATTGTGGCAGTACTGATAAAGTAGAAATGATTACGAAATATACATGCACTGCATGTTTGAGGACTTTCACTTTGTTTTCTCTCTAAAGTTTAGTTTTAAAACAAGTACTAAAGACATGATCAAACAGATTTATGCTGAGGTATTATTTCACATGAAATATTGCTTGTATTGCAATAAACTCAGTTTTTGCTCCATCTTTAATACCACGATGCTCCAGAATACATCTGCCTGTAAATTTTTTTTTTTTTGGGGGGGGGGGGGAGGGGGGTTACAGATCTAACCACCATTAGCAGTAATAGATGCTACTAATAGATGCTACTCATTCAATTGTCCAAAACACAATAGTAAAACAGACATCTCGAAATACAAATACAACAGGCATGCCCACACATACACACAGACAGCGTACACCTTCTCCTGTTAATTTTTTGTTAAAGCATAGGTTATACAAGGTTAACAATAGTCATTAACAAGTGTTTCCACGACAGTTTATAAACCCTAGGACCTGATCTTACAGCTCTTATTCTTGTTAGTTGCATGGGAAAGCTGATGAAGGGTCACAAGATTTGGACCCTTGGAGATGGCTTACAGAAATAAGGCGGCAAGCACAAAATTTGGTCCCTAATCGCCTATCTTTCAGTAAACAGTAATGCAACCAGAACAAATAGCTTGAAGAGTTTTCAATGCCTGTTAAACCTCCATCCCTTCTTCGGGTATCTGTGTGCCCCCCAGAAAAGGAAATTGTACTTAACTTTAAAATTTGTATTTAGTTTGGAAGAAGTGAAAACAGTATTTGTATAATAATATGAACAGAATGCCTTATGTTCTGAAATGCCTTTACTTAATTAGTCTCAAATACCTTCTGGAAAATCTACCAACTGAGTTCAAGTATGTGGTAATTCAGGAACTGAAAGAGTATCTTTAAAAGATGAAAGAAAACTGTCAGTCTAACTGTGACTTGATACAACTTGAATTCACAGCTCTAATGGTGACAGATGAGTGCCTGAAAATACTATATGCATTTTATTCTTTCAAGGTAATTGTTTGCATTTATGAAGCCAAGTATATAAGAAGTTGAAAGTGTGAAGGAGGAAGTAAACCAGCACAACAGCAATAAAAATTGCTATGCAAATTCTCCTTTTTCCCGGTGAACAGCTGTTAATAAGATGGTTGGCATACATCCTAGCTGCACCATTTTAGTACATTGAGCATCTTTGGAGGCAACGGTATTAAGACACAACTGGAGCTCTAGCAATCAGAGGGATGGGAATTTTTAAAAAAACATCTTCACAAAAAGAAACACAATTTGAGTTTTTTGTTTGTTTAATAAAAGCTTGCAAGGCACATGTTTCAACTGAATTGCAACATCTACAGCAAAACAGATCAAAATTTGCAAACCATTCCCGTAACTCTTTCAGGAAGTTAGACTTGTGACCTGTGTTGAAAAACAAGCTAGGGTTGTACTAATACGCCAGATGTAATTATGCCTTATTCTTATCCTTCTGAGGGGTATCATGGAACTTATTTTTCCTTTTTCACAGAATGTGGAAATTGGAATATACAGTATTATTTTTGCTACTCCGTAACTGGATAAGCAGTTCAAGTTTATAATTTTCTTTGTAAGATATGATTCTTCCAGTCATTTGTTTAAAAAAAATGCTGCCTTCTCACTGGGACAACAACAGCTTTGTTTCTCCCAGATACAAGACTCCTTCTCTGTTACTTAAGGCTGCTGTGCCAATGCTGCTGCAATACAATTTTTCTCTAATATAAAAAGCAAGGTAAAAACCTTAACCGATTCTCCTAAAGCAGAATCAATTGAAGTATCAAGAATACATCTTAGAAACTATGACAAAACTAATAACAGTAACTATGTCACAGTTCAAATTAGGTTCAACACATGTTTGTTCAAACATGTATAAAGGCCAATGTGCTACGAGACACTTATCTTTAGGTGTGTGGATGGCCTTGTTTGTATTTTTCTCCACGTATGTGCTCTACATGTACGTATTCAAACTATGTTCTCTGTGGTACCATATACATACAGCACTGCATTAAAACACAACAGGCAGTCTAGGATAGTTAAATATTGCACCTTGGTATGGCGTTATAAGGCATGAAGCCATAAGCTAAGTGACTTCAGCCACCCAAGTGCAATTGTAACCCTGACATTTGCTACCTGGAATGCCTTATTGCTGTTATGAAACGGTATTCATGAATGAGTAACGTCAGGCGAGTGAACGACTGACACACAGATGTGTAATTCTGGACAGTGATTCAAACACACTTAAGTTATATATGGAACACCAAACTTACTGCAAAACATTAAATAAATCTACAACCATAGTAGCACATACAGAGAAGGTTCCTGCATGCCTGCCACAGCTCAAGTTGATACAGTAGCTTTTGTTGGTGCGCTGTAATAGAAAAGTCTGAAACAGTCCAGTGCAGTCAAACATATGCACTTGTGCATAAACAGATAAATGCAGACTACATTTGGACAAGCATACACACTAGCATCAACACAGTGACTGTATTCCCAGGAAGAATGCTTACTTGAACTTGTAACTCAGTTACACTAATGTTTCTCTCAATGATCACATCCAGTATTTTTTGATGGATTTGTCTGAACAATGGTTTCAAATAAAATGGATAATTTAACATTTTGTCAAGACTCATAGACTTAAAGATATAAGTGAAAAACAGATTACAGACATGTTGACGTTTACAACAGTAAAGCTTTTTTTTCTTTTGAATCATTCCAATAGTGATAACAGATTAATAAAAACAAAACAAAACTCAGCACTACCTTTTAGCGTAAAGTAAGTAAACATATGTGCATAGAGCAGATAGGAACCATACATGTACACCAGCATGTTGCAGTTCCTAGTAATTCCAGAGTTAAAACCTCTGAATATGCATTTACCAACAAATGCAGTGCGAATAGTTTTGCAGCTTTCGTTTACAGAATAGTTGGGATATTTTCATCAGAAAGTTCATCCTATTATGCTAGATGTTTCATTAAAGACATCTGGGATCCAAAGACCCATTCCCACATGGCTGATGGGACTGGTCCCTAGGCCAGGTGCTACAAGAATCCACAAGTGCAGGTAACTCCCGTCTGGTGAATTACCTCTTCCAAAACTTAAGTCCTCACTTTTTGGCCAGCTACACCTATCTAAGCAAAGCGAACGTTACCTTTTGTTGGGTTTTCCATTCACACCACCAGGATTAGGCCCAAAGTTGGAGTATTAATGCAGTATTCATTCTCTTAAAAGTACACCAGCTAGCAACAAAACAAACAGGATGAACAGATAATTTGTTAAGCAAATTAGCTGCGGGGCAAAGGCGGTCATATAAGGAAGACAACAATTTTGGAGGGAAGATTGCAGAGTACTTTCCAACATTTTGAAAGATCCAAGTGTAATTATACAATTGATTAAAAAATAGCTATGAACTATTTTGCCATTAATTCTTAATGGTGGCGATTATAGCGTTTAAAATCAAAGTTATGGCACAATCTTAATATGACTATCACATCGTAAGTTGAATGAAATGAGCGTCACCCATTGCTCCCCGGACACACACCCATACACACACACATGCACACACAGAGGGGGTCAAAGAGAAGTACAGAAGTCTCAGTAGCAAACCTAGTTGTCCTGCAACGCTTGTCTAAATACACGTATGGTATACTGGCCCATTCTGATGTCTGCTAAGACACACATATGTATATACGTAGAAACATATAAGTAATGGAGAAATCCTACAGACACGTTCTTTCCAAACTGAAGATCTGATCTTGTCAACTCCTGCAGCTAAGTCTAAGTCCAAGTGCTTCCACCAACACGCCTCCAACAAGGTGGAGATCAGTGCCTTAATCTATGGGACCGTTGTTTAAATAAAATCTTCCTGATTTGATTTATACAAATACTATACCTACACATAAGATGTATGAATGTTTGATAAACATAACAATGTTTATAGTGGAAGATAGGAAGAATTAAAACAAAAAAATTAAAAAGCCAAACACTTATTTGAAAAGACTCTTACTTGGGATATAGATTACTTTTTTTGCTAGAAAATAAAAGCTGTATGACTTTAAATGAGGTCTTTAACATAACTTTTCTGCATTTACTGAAATCTATCCACATAGAGTCTCTTTAAATGATTTAACATTAATGCTAGAAATCTCCTCTACACAAAGATTAAGATGATTTATAATGGGAAGACAAATGCCAGAACATGGAAGACCGTCACACGTTGTAGCGATCGTAAAATTGACAAGTTTTCCTGTGCCTTTCAAGAATGGTATTTCTTTCTGTTGATCTGTAGTTCACATAGTTCCAGTTTGGTTTAAAGTTGTCAGTATACTGTATCTGCCCACATGTATCTGGAAAAATATTTTCCTTGATCAAAAGGAACTTTTCCAACTGAATTCCATTCATAATCTATCTTCAAAAAGAAGCTTGCATGCTTTTTCACGACTGGAAGGATATCACAGTGTTGATCCTATATACAAAGTAGGATCTGTTCCAGTATACCCGAGTAAAATAATTCACATATGGAGAATAGTTCATTTTGATTTCATGACAAAATCGTCCATATTTTGAGTAGGAATAACTGTCCCCTTCCTCACAAACCACCTGTCAGAAAAGAACAAAATCTAATTAAAATAGTTAAGAGGAATAATTACAGAATGTTATTCTGTACATTTCATTTATTTCTATATTCTGTAAGTTTCATTGACAATTCAAACATTTAATTTCTAAATTACCCAATTCCAATAGGCTGAAAGTTTACTCCCCCATAATTTTTAAAACCATCTAAAATAACATTCATGAATTAATACCTTTGTCAGAATAGCAGATAGTAAAACTAGTGCACTTTACTTATATAACAAAGAACAGCAATGCAAAATTATCCACATCTTCCATTTACCCAGTACTTCAAACCTGACCTTCAAATAGCATACCACCTGCGCAGCGAAGGAAAATCTCAACTACCTTTCCTCTCCTCTTTCTGATGGCAAAAGTTTACGTGGGTTTTAAAAGGCTGGCAAGACAAGAAAAATCTATCAATAGCTACCAAACACAAAGGCATTTCCCCCTGAGGAAGGAAGTCCTTCAGCAACAGACTGCTGGGGAACACCGCTGGTTTGCCCTGTCTATAATCCTCCTAAAGCATATGCTCTCAGCCAGCGCTGGAAACAGGATACTGGACTAGATGGACCCACAGTCTAAGCTAGTAAGCCACACTTATATTCTCTTCTTAAACATAAACAATTTGGAAAACACATTCACAGACCCACCAATAGCACAGCAAAAGAGCTTGTCCACTTTCCCACTTAATTTAGGAATAAGTAAACGCTTCAGTCTCAAACTACGTATGCAAACTTCACTGGCTTGGAAAGTCTTGGTAATCTTTCAATGTGACTGAGACAACTTCTATTAATATACAAACTGAGAGGTCTGTCACTTTGTTTCAGAGCTTCCCATAAGAACATGCTACATCAACTTTCTGGAACAAACCATGTCACTTTTTGAAAGAATTACTTTATTCCTATCAGACTTTCCAAAATTTTTTCCTACAACAAGCACTTATAGTGTCCAACCTAATAGGGACTCAGCCACAGATAGGAAGCATTGGTGATGCTTCACCAGGCCATGAACTTTTTTCTAAAGATACAGAACACTCAGTTGTCAACGTTTAAATGTGTAAACTGTCTGTTTTTTTTTTTTTTTTTAAACAGGTTTACATTATAGATATTGAGCATAAAAGAATTAAGTGAAACTCTTTGCATAAAGCTTCTTTTCCCCTGCATAGTCAACCTCTCCACTATAAATTGGATAACCCCTGTAACTTTGACAATCCTAACAATATGCAGATAGTAAGTGACTATCATTGTTTAGTGGTAAGGTTGTGCGGGGCACTTATGGGGCAAAGATAGGCTCCTTGCACTGGCTACTGTATTTTATTCTTTTTTCTCCCCCTTTGATTGAAATGGTCATTACGAGCAACAGCAGCTCTGAAATGAAAGAGAGGAAAAATACCAAGGAGAGGGTCCCATAGGATGAATTGCTGAATAACTGAGTGTCAGAAATTAAAAGAGGAAGAAGCTGCATCTGATAGATGAAAAAAACAAAAATATTTAAATACTGACAATAAAGCTGGGCTGTTGAAATTAGGAAGAGAAATCGTGGTAAACTGCTCCTGTTGACACGGTAAGTACGGAGGAAGGACCTGAATTTACTCATGCAAAAACAGATGTGAGAAGAAACTGTAAGACAACATGTCTGCATATCTTGAATATCAATGGTGGAGGTTATTCACACACAGACACTGGATTATTTCTCGTATATTGATTAAAACGAGGAATAACCACAGCATACACGGTTTTAACAGGGAGGCAGAGAAATGAAGCGAGTAGATATCAGCAATGGTAAGGAACTAATAGGAAAACATACACGATAGCCTCCATGGATAAATTGGTCAGGAAACCTGCAAGTGAAACTGATACCAAATGTAGATTCCTGAGCAAATTAAGAGCAATCCCCTAAAAACATATCACCCCTATAATCACACCCAAAAGGAAAGCAACTGGAGAAATTAAATGTTTGCACTGCAAATTCTTTTGAAAGCTGTATTATCATAAGTAGTTTCTAAGATACCTAACACAGACTATTTATTAACAGCTCGTATTTTTCCCCAAGAATGGAATACAAGACTATAGATGGTTTTATATGTATTCTCCTCCATTCAAAAAAAAAAAAAAAAGCAGCATTCAAACCAAGGATGAACTTGATATAGATACAACAAGCTGTAACATCAAACAGATGCTTACATTTCTTGACGAGGGAAAATAAATAACTAAATAAAGCTAACCCATGATTACTTAGAAATAACTAGTAACCCCCTTTCCCCTACTGACCAGAGAGTAAGTAACCAAACCCCAAGTGAGTTGAGAGTTTACAGCCTTTCCTGCCTTCATAAAGTCAAAGTTTTAGCTGGACCCCCAGGTAGCAGCTGAACAAGCGGTAGATCGTGTTACAAACCCCACTGCATTTCCTGCTTCAACAGCAAGAGCAGCACTGTCATCATTCAGAATAGACACAGTACAGCAATGTCTTTGCTAGCATTCATGGATGGTATCCTTGCAGCTCTAGTTTATCCAGCCAGCCTTGCTGCCACCTCTGATTCAGATGATCAGCTGGGACCTGTCTGCGAGACTGGCTAAGTAGCCTGATCAGTACCAAATAGGTCCCCTTGAGTTGAATGGCAGGCTGGTCCTCATCCCAGCATTCTATCACACAGAGTTTTAACAGAACTGAGTCTGTCTGCATCTCATTTTTTGCTGAGGTTTAAGATAAATGACATTACCTTGCTAGAGGAGCAGAGTACGAACCTGCACATGAGCAGGTACAGCAACTCTGCTAATAGGAAATAATGTCTTAACTTGCTGCAATTTGGATGAGTGTCCACATTTATCAACCGGACAGAAGAAATCATAATATAGCTCACCAGCTGATGCAAGAAGAACAAGGTCACAGAGCACATAGACTTGCCTGGCATACCCCCCCCCTTTTTTTTTTTTTTAAAAGCTATGCGCCACTTAAGAATATTTCAGTTCATACATTTTAAAAGCACATCCTTAAGGCTAGTAAAGGATACTCTGAGGCAGGGCTTTATTGTGTCCGTAATAGACTTTTCAGGTATTATATACAGTTAAACGGCATTTAACAACTGGTAGAGGATCAGCACTGCTAGATGCTGACGCACTAGGAAGGATTAGGACAATTAAATAACAATATGGGATGTGATTACAGGTGTATAAGAAACTTACAACAGAACTTAATCACTTTTAACATTACCAGTCTTTGTTTACACGTTATAATTAGAAAAATAAAAATCAGCATTACAAGAATATTTATTTTAAAATGAATCATTTATTCATTCAAACATTGAACTTTATCTAGCTGTTACTTACATGGCCGTTAGCAATATCCAATAGGTCTTTAACTCTACATCCTCTTATAGGTCCCACTTCATTGCAAATTGAATCTTCAATAATCAAAAAATTGGCTTTGTAAGATGTGAGTATCTTATAAATATCCTCTGCTGACCTCTTTGAATAGATCTGATAAATCTATAGATCAGGAAAACATTTAATGCAAGGTAAAAATTAGTATAAAATTAAATACTTTGGGCAGGGGAACTTATCTGTAATCACAACTGATATGTACACACCAACCTATTAAGTGATATTTATTTTTGACATCTATGAAATAGGTGAGGTTACGGAGAGCTCAGTGGGCTTTTTAAGTGGCCTGAAAATCTTCAGCATAAGTATTTTGGTAAGAGTGAAGCACTGATAATCTACTTGGGAGGGCAACTAGGGAAGGAACTATCATGTCCTCCTTCCCTCCATTATATTTAATTTTTCCCAATTACAGTGGGTGAAAAGGAAGACAGTTCCTATGAGATGCTTTCCAAGTCAGGTGTGTTTCTAAAGATTTCCATTTCCCTACTTTAATTCTGGAGTATTCAAACAGAGAGTGAGAACTAATGTAGAGTTCTGATTTTGATTTCTTTGCTAGGCTGTCACTGGGCGAGTCCTTTCCACTTTGTGACTTTCTCCCTGGCAAAATACGCAGAATTAGAATTGCTCAAAAATCATTCAGAAACAACAGCCTTCCTAAAACCCAATACTATCATGTTGCTCATTCAGGAACGTAGTTCCTGGGTTTGCAGATTCAGGTATTGCTGTTACCTTTCTTCACGAGGCTTTGCATTTTTTTCTCACCTTAAGACTGTAAACATCTCAGAGAACAGATAGTGTTTGGAATCCCACTAGCACGTAGTGGGAGCTGCACAAACAAATAACTTGCATTGCCAGGTGCCTAGGGAGCACGCAAGGGCAATGGAAACATGTATGCCATGAGGAATAGTACGAGGTCGTCTTCTCTGGAACACTAACATTTACAGTACTCCCAAACATTTCAATCAAGCATGTCGGTTCTACGTGATGGAACAGTCTACAAATCACCAATAACACATGTTTATGGAATTGGATACTCACGTTTTCATTTCTTTTTAGGAGATCATCATCATTATATAAAGGCAGGCTTGACACCATCCATCCAGTACAAAGCTTAATCACACCCATTAACTGTGGACTGCCTGCAAACACAGCAGCCACAGGAGCCTGTCTTCTGCAAAAGCAACATCAATATACACATTTGAGTACAGGATGCATTTCCCAAAATAATGATTTTTATTTCAAAACACTGTGTGAATCTTCTGTGGTGCTATGGCAAGAACTGGAGTTCATGAAGATATCACTGGGGGTCTAATCGCAAATGGCCTTAATACTGCAGGGGCAATAACCTCCTTGCCAGAGAAGCACAGAACTGCAGCAATATGGAGTCTTCAAGGAAGGCCTCCCACCAGGCAAGGGCTGATGGCCATTCTCCTCCGCTTTTGTAAGCCATGGAGCGGCATTCAGAGTTGTCCTGGAATGGATCGCACTACTGGTTTTCTGAGTGGTTGCTGTCTTATGCCAAAATCAGCTTGGGAGAGAGGGTAGGTAGGAGGAGAAACAGCATGATGTTATCTTGAAAATGATCATAAATCTTTCATTTACATTTGATCTTACGACCATGTATTTCATTGTCCATGAGTAAACAGTGTCACGATACAGAATAACATTTACAGTAAGTATGTTTCTGGGTTTTGATTTCATCTTTTGATTATTCAGTGTCCTGCTTTAGTAAAAGAAAACAGCTATTGTCACACTACTACAGACCTTTGCAACTTTTTTTTGCAGAGAAAATTCAAAACAAATTCATTTTATCTGAGAGAAAATACGAAAATATACTAATGACATTCAATTAAAATTGCAATATGGATATCTAAGTATATCCTAAAACGAACAAACACACACACCCCCCAAAACCCCAAACTCTTATTTTCGTTAAAAATACAAACAGCTGCTACAATAATAAGGGCAGTCAAATTGCTCTTAGCTGAGTGAAACTCAATGCAATTCACCACAATTAATTATGTACTTGAAGTGTAATATATGCAGACTAATGTAAAAGCCATTAGGTACTTGGCATTATTCCACTTGCTGCCTTGAAGAGCTACAGCAGTGACAAATAACATACACCACTATTAACAGGAAGAAGAAACTGGCTGGAACACCATAATTACCAGCCTTGTCTTTTCTGAAGATGAACAGGTTGACATTAAAGACTCCATAAATACAGAAAATAATATTCTTTAAAAAAAAAAAAAAAGCCGTTAAAGGCAGGTAAACTATTTGAACACAGGGTATCTGATCTTCACAAAAGTGCAGTCCCTAGTGAAGCAGATCAAAGATAGATGGACTGAGGCCAGAATGGAGTTCCGAAATTTGTTGTGAGGAGAAGTAAATATATTTGTGAAAATAACCTATGTGCTCAGTATTTGCTATGCCCTGCCTAGGCAGCCACATAAGAACACCTGCAGCCTCCTGGTAAAAGGAGAAAGTTGAATCATACATGCTATACTCTGTGTTTCTCGACTGAAGTCTTAAAAACCTTGCATTTAACTGTTCCATTCTGCAGGATACTGGCAAATGCAGCCCATGCACAGAAAAACTTCAGTGTTTCTATTCCCTGCAGCATTATGACCAAAGCATCCTCTAATCTAATAAAAGCTGGCACGTGAAGAACTAAGTATTATGGTATTAACCTTTGTTTCCAAGTATCACAATATTTACCTACATTTGGAAATTAGGTCTGGTAATGACATTAAATATGACTTGCTTGCATGTTTCAGGATCTTCTTTTCTTGTAATCAATGATAAATTCCTGTTATATTCCATGGGAGTGCTGCCAAACTTAAAATACACATTTCCCATCTCTCTCTAAATCACATATCTTAACAAGGAGAAATTCAGATTAATAGAGGTACTTCCACAAAATGCTGAGACAAAAAAATACCCTGACTTAAAGAAGTAACACAGAAATGTAGTACTTCATACTTACTTTATCCATGTCATGAGTTCTACTGTATCAGGATCATAGAATTCTTGTAGTTCTGAAAGCTCTGTCATTATCCTAGGGAAAAACTGAAGGACACACACATCCGGTTACTTACAGTTGCAAATCCATGGGCTATCTCATAACGTTAAGGCCTTAAATAATACCAAAGAAATGTCCAGAGATTCATTTGAGTGTTCTCTCCTAAGCAGTATTTTTGTTTGAATATTTTGCGAAATATTTTTTTTTGCTTATCTGACAGTTGCTTATCTTGATTGGTTACCTGCAGACCTTCTCCTAAGTCAATAAAAGTTTAAAAAAAAAAAGTTCTCATCTTACAATCAAAAACCTATGTGGCAACAACATTCACCAACTTTAACTGGCCTTAAACGCACCAAAAATATACTTCCGTTGATCACTGCAAATGTATGTAAATGAGGGCACTGAATGAAGAAGCTGACAAATCTTCTCTTGTGGAATGGATGGCTAGTTCCAAAATCAGCTTATTGATGCTCTGATTGGTCATAATATAAGATCACACTAAAATAAATGAGTATGAAATTAATTGGGAGTCCCTTGGGCTGTTGTGACTTGGTGGAAAGGTGCTGAAGAAACAGAAAAGGAGGAAAAAAAAAAATCTAGAAAAGTATTATGTGGGTAAACCGCCCTGGGCTTCCCTCTGCCTTTTACTTCATTCACTTCCAATGTTGGAAAGCACAATACATGTGCTAGATTCTGAGAATATAGACAAAATGCCACCTCCTAGAGAGGAGCCCAGATTGCAAGCATGCGCTAGGGCTTCCCTATCCTGTTAGGTTTCGGTGGTGGAAGAACAACAGGTCCTTTACTAACACAGGAGATTCTGTCAGACCCAGAGCCTTTTTGACTGTTTATCTGCAGAAGGTGTAGCTAGGCGCTGGCCGTCCTAGAGGAGCTGGAGTGTGTACACGCTCTTGCAAATGCTAACTGAAAGCTACTGGTTGCCAGCTGTGAAAAGGATAAAGTTTACAAGTTAAAACTATGCCATACTAAAGGGATAGCTTACTTTGGAACAGCCATAGTGCATAGACAGCTGGAAAAGGGAGCCTGCTTGTCACTGAGAAGTTTCCACCCTCACTGCAGGGACAGTTCAGCTGTCAAATGACTGCAGTCTACAATCAGGCACATTAAGGTAGGCCAAGAACTGTTGCCACATATTCACATGCAGGGCTGAAAGCTGTAGCAGTTCAGGAGCTGCTATACATGGACCTGACCTGTTCTAGGAACTGAAGACAGGCAGAAAGAGGAATCGCTACTGCCACCTTAAGGAAAAAACAGCTTCAGTTATGAATGAAAGCCCTTAGCAAACCTAGCTAGGTCAAGGACTACGCCAGATTGAGTCAGAAGACAGCCGAGCAGAAAGATGCTGAGCTATCTCAGCCCTTTATAGCCACAGATTAAGATCGTCAATGCATTTGCAGTGTCCCATTATTATTAAAGATACTCCACGCTCAGGGGTGAGTTATGAGCTGAGAAAGCAGACTGTTCATCATCACTTTAAAGCAAAAACTACATTTGCAATGGATGGAGCCCTCTAGAGTCAAAACCATCTCATTGCATTTCTTAGAAAACTATACGTTCCTTGGGCAACTAAACTAGTTTTCGCTACTGCAGTGGATTTCATAACACTTTTGAGCAACTGCAGCTTTTTTTCCCCCCCCCTCCCCCAGGAGAACATCTATTGCTCTGTCAGAAACATGTAAACAGTCAGATTATATTGTAATCAAAAATTCTATTATAAGATGTCACAAAATCTGTTAAAATACTGTTGGTAAAGACTGGCTTTGATATTGGAATGCTTAATTAAAAATTTAAACTTATTTAAATTCTTTAAAAACTATTTAACTATGTTGAGGTTACGTCAGTATAGTGCAGTTCTACAGGTTTTCCATGTTTAAACTTGAAGCAGTTGAAGCAAAATAATTTCCCAATAATGTATCTTTTTTTCTCCAGTCTGTCTATGACTTGCTCAAAATAAATATTTAGTTCCTTATTGCAAGGAAACATCGGTAGCTTTTCTTCTCTGTATTGTAGTATTTAAATATCTCTACACAGTGCTCTGCATGAAAAATTTAATTCCATTATAATTTAATGGAAGCTTTTCAAGTAGAGTATTTGCCTATGGGCCTCCCATAATCTTACTGCCATCTACCTCACTCACTCTCATTGAAAACAAGATTGGGACAGCATACTTTTTAGTAATCTAGGTTTTATTTTCCAAGAGCATACAAGCTTTTATTTCATCTTAGCATTATATTTGTTCACCATTATGATTCCTTTTCTGCCTACAGACAAAACATAACACAAAAAGGCATTTTTCCTCACCTCTTTCCACAAGCTGAATCCAATTATTGTGGGAACTGCCATACTTAGAATGAGAGCCTAGAAAATACACGTTAGAAGAAATGGATTATGGATTGTTTCTCCATTCCCTAACCTGGAGTGTTGTTGATTCTGTTCATGCAGGAGGCTACATTTATATCTGACACCTTAGAGTGACAGTAGGTGAAACTTTGCAGTTCTCTGCCAGGCAAAACTCTCTGCAAACAAGTTGCCTAATTTAGCATGGTAGATCTGATTTGACCTGTGATAACTTTACCACCAGTATCAGGCGTGGTAAATTACTGCTCAGATAACAATAACTCAATGTGCACACGAAGGAGGGAGCAGAAGAAAAGTGAACACCTGTCATACAAATGCAATGAGAGGATTTGAGGGAGGAAAAAGAAAAGAAAGAAGCAAGCATTTCAAGTCTCTGATCTTATTGATGCTTTCGTTCAGATTAACGATAGGGACATGCAAAAAAAAAAATCCCATTCTTTAGCACACCATCACTCTAGCTGATATCATTTCCCCTTTGCAAAAAGGGGAAAACAGCCCCTGTGGTGCAGGAAGCTTTTGGTAAGGAGTGCACACAAGACATTCTCTTGATAATAAACTATGAACCAACCTCTTGTATAAAAAAAGCAGGTCTCTACAGCAGAAAGCGTGCCATGTATAAAAGTGAATCTGTAGGTTAGTACCTACAGAACACATTGTTACTTCTTGATTGGAAGAACACTATCAATATTTATGACTTAAGAGTACTTGACGTTTTCATAGCAAATGACAGCAAATAAGGTAAATAACACCCTACCCTCATTTTATTGGTTAATAAAACAAACGCAGAAAGCTGACAGAATTTGCCTAAAGCCACTCAGCACATTAGGAGTAAAACTAGGGTTACAAGCAAGGGAGTCGGGCACTACAGCACAAGCTCAACTTCAGCCACACAGCATCTCTGAAATGGCCACACAGGAATAAATCTTATACAAACAATTCTAATCACCATTTCTTCTCAAGCCGTTTCACTCTCAGCAATCAAAATCACCTAGCTGCCTCATTTTCAGTATCATTTCCTAGTGAAACGAGGCTCATGCCCATGCTTGCCTGCATGTCAGCACCCTTTCTTCTGCACTTGCGCAGAAGCATTTGACCTTCTTGGCCAATCTCAACTGAATATGACAGACGGCTTGAGGTCTCAAAGATATGTTCCTATAAAATAGGCAGATCAGCAAAAGCAAGACAGACACAGACAGTTCTGCTCCTCACAGAGGAAAAGGCGGTAGTGTGAACACAACTTTATCATCAAATACCAGAGAAGACGTAGAAGAGTGATATTAGGAATGAAAGATACAGAAAAACAGGCTACAGGAGCTCTACCACTCACAGAACTACTTGTTCTTCCACCGGGTGTTTCTCTAGGTAATGTAGTAATTGTTGTTTGAAAAGGATGTGCTTGCTCAAGGCACTGGCAACAGTGACTCACCAGCAGTATCGGGTGTACAGCTTTCAGTCGAAGCCACTTGAAAAGCGTCATCCAAAGTTCTGGAGAGCACACACCAAATGCAGCAAGCATGCAAACATAAGGAGTCCACAGATATTTCATTCTGAAAAACATTGCAAGATCTTAGTTGAGACTCTGCACATGTCACTGTACTCAGGCTACTTATAAAAACATTCAGATTTATTTTCACGTGTCAAAGACAGTCTGGATATGCAAAGCAATCTGTGACCATACTTGGTAAGACTGGAAGGAAAACCAAGGAAATTGCCAGCAGAAGAGCAGGCACCTGATTATCCACTGCTAGAAGTAGGAACAAGATTCCAGGTCAAAGACGACATCATCTTTCACAGAGTTTAGAGAAGGCGGGAAAAAACCATCCAACCAGAAAACTAATAGACTAGTAAAGTCACTTGGCTGTTGCACTTTTCCAGCCAAGGAAGGATAAAAAGCAACTATTCAGCAAAGCTGTATAGGCACTCACTGTACTATAAGGGAGCTTCTGAAGAAAGGAAAGGGCAATATTTTATAAACAATTTACTACTGACTGCTATTGTCTGCCTCTTGAGCATAGACCAGTCAAGTTAGACAACTACCTGGTAGTTGCCAGTCAATACGACAGTGTGCTCACTGTAAGAATTGTGAATATTCAGATATTAGGATGATGAGTGTAATGCAAACACAACTCTGCCGCCTCCAAGTTGACTTAGCTGAGCGATGAGATTAGAACAATATCAAACATTTAAGGACTAATATCCACAATACCTTTTAAAACTGCTTTGCTCCTGCTTTAACACGTCAAGCAAAAGCATACCTCATGCTAGCTTAGATATACACAGGGAGACGGATAAGAAATCTTTCGCATTTCAATATTAGAGAACATATACTGCTCCTCAAAAAGACTACATTTCACTAGAACACTACAATAGTCAGAGAATGACAGTGAAACTCTGAACTTAGATACCATAAGGAAAGTGATTAAAACTTGCTCCAATCCAATTAATTTCTCAATTTCGGCCACCTAAATACTTTGAGCATACATTAGAGAAATGTAACACAATTCATCATATTCCTCTATGCAATTTATACAGTCAAAATTCTCTTTGTTATATCGCCTACTAACTAGTACCATTGTATGCCAAATATATTTCTGAAAAGATTTTTGAATTGTAGACAAATTCCAAAGGGGTGAATAGTGTATCATGTCCAATTAGGAAGTCTCTGTTGGTTTCAAAAGAGATACATCAAAATTAGACTTACCCTTCCAAACACATCGCTAGAGAACCAAGTAAAATTGTGTGAATTACATGATAAACTATTTCTGGCCTCTCTCCAATTCGACCATCCTCAAGTTTAACTGTCTCTTTCAGTGGTTCACCACTGCAGTTGGAGAAAATGAGACATCACTTAATTCAGACATTATCTCAGGCAAAGGGGCCAATAAAATATTTTTATGACTATTAAGTCAGCAGTACACTGAGATCATTCTGTGTCATATCACACAACACTATTGCACTGCTTATTTGTTTTTTGTACTTCATCAATGATCTATTGGTACCTGCTGTCCTTTGTTTTAGATTGCAACCTCTCTGGAGCAATGGCTGTGAATTAATACAATGGGAACGCTACTTATGACTGTAAATCCTGTTTTAAGGTACTTCAGCAACGAGAGACAGGCTAATTCAAGAGCACGCGTACTCCGCAAACATTTAGATGAAGCAGGCTGCGCTTGAGTTCAACTATTCTAAGTTTCTTCATAGTATTAACTTGGTAGAGAACTGTGGAACCGCATAACTGCGTATGCAGTTTTATGCCAGCGTAAGACAACAGTTTTTAGTCACAGTCTAATAAATTCTAGTTTTTAAAAATATACATATATATACACACACACACACACGTAAATACATATATGCATGTGTAGACACATGTATAAATACATATATACGTATACATAAACAAACACAACAGACATCTTACAATGAATGTTCTCCTACACATGACATAGCGAGCTATGGGATAGAAGACATTTTATTCTACCAGTAAATGAATTCAGGTTACGCTTTGTTAATAACCTTTCTCACAACAAATTGGAAAAATATTTGGTATTATTAACTGCTTCCAAATTAGAAAGGTTTTTCTTGGAGAGGAAGGTGGTTTACTTTAAGCTTTTCTTAAAAACCTGTTGGATATACTGAAGCCACTGCTCATAATAAAGGAATAAACAGTTATTTCAACCACTAGCAAAAAAATAGAAAAGTCAGGTTTATTATTTTGAATGTACTTTCATGCATCCAATCTGACACAATTCTTCATCTATTGCAGCCTAATCTTTATCTATCGGAAGTCTGACCTTGAAAACAAAATCTATTGACTTTCACTGCAGACGAGTGAGATATTGGCCCTAATTTCTGCAGAGTTGTATCAATCACGACATTCTACCAGTAAGAGGTAATTTCACAGCCATTAAAGTTTCCAAGTTAAGTTATGCTAAGACCTACACAGTCTTGCCATTCCGAGCCTGCAAACAGATAGCTACACTACCCCTTCTATCACGAGAACTGTAAACCACTGTGAAACTAAAACTAATTGAGCTAGTTTTACTGATTAGCTCTATTCAGAGCAGCAAAGGCTGATGAACCTTATCACAATAAACACGGGATAAAAAAAGACTGAGAAGCAGCAGAAATTTGAAATCCTCTCAACTCCACCCTGCTCGTTCCTAGTATACGTAAACTGGAAAACAAACAAAACAGGGAAACAAATCTTCTTGCAATAGTCGGGTGACTTTGCTGTTGGAAGGGGAAAACAGATAAAACATCTTTCTCCCTCGTAATGGGAAGGGACATAAACATATCATAAAACCATTAGCTGGACCTCTGCAGAAATGGCACCTTTTGAAGAAAACAATACCAATCCTGTGTCCAGACAGGAGGGATGCTCAAAAGACTCCTCACTAAAGGATTTTCTGTAGAAGCCTCAGTTGGACCTTTCCACTTCCTAAGATGCCCTGGCAGCTCAAAAAGGCAACAAACTTTGGGGGCCTCAGCTAGGAATTACATATCCATTCACTTCCTTCATGATCCTCTTATTTTTATGATACATTCATGATCTTCTTATTTTTAACTACTTACTTCTCAGTACAAATAAATTACTTACCAAATTCTCCTAAAAATGACCTGAGTTACAGAAAAAAGGCAGATAATTAATACTAAAATATAGAAAGGCAACAGGGATGACTGTGTCAGCCGCAAAAAAAAGTCTTGGGAGGGTGCCTGAAGAGATTCTTGACAAAGGAGCCAATTCATTGTAAAATTCCTAGTAAGGCAAAAACAATCCATTAAAAAACAGCAACAGTACCACATAAATTGGGGGGGGGGGGGGGGGGGGAAGCACACAATCAATCCCAGTTTAACCTGTTAATATCGTAAGACATTTTTCAAGATTCACCTTTAAAAACTGTTTTTCACAACTCAAAATGGCTTTGCAAGTGCTTCTTAAAGTAACTGTCAAAAGCTTATCTTCCAAAAAAGAACCTGTGATCTGAAGAGATCAGACTACAGTTTTTCTGTATTACAAAAACCCAATCTCCTGTATAATTCCATTACGGGGACCACAAAGCACTTTATTGTCACAGTGGATTAAGACTTGAGGGATATAAAGGTAAGAAGGTATGCTTGTCCCCATTTCAAAGGGGGAGATGGAGAAGGTAAAGTATTCATCTGAGATCAGACATAAGCCTAAGGCATTGCCAAGAAAGGAATCCTTAATGCTGAAATTCTAACTCTGGAGTTGAACCCAATCAATCATTCTTCTTTCTCAATTAATGAGCAGAGAGATTATGTAGTCTACCAAGAAGCACTATTGATCTGTATTCTCCATGGGAACTGGTGCAGCATGTGATGCAGTGAGCTTATTCTTGTTTTTATTTTGATTTTCTTTCCTCCTTTTTTTTCCCCCATCCCTCTCCCCTAAACGAAGACTAGAGAACTGAACCCCTTTCAACTAGGCAGAACCAGTTTAAGGATGAACAGCTGAGCACATCCAAACTAGCCTCGAAGCTCTTGTGCTGCAAACCATAATTCCAACACACAGTTACACAATTCTCCAGAGGCAGTAGCACTCAGTTTGTCTCAATCACTGGCTTCATTGCAGAGTTCCACAGCCTGGAAAGTAACATGTAGCAAGTCTCAGGGGAAAAAAAAAATCTCATAATACCTGGTAGTTGAGCAAACCAAAATCCTGACCAGAAGCAGTCCTTCTGATCTTGTAAAACTTTTAAGAACGTTCATGTGTGTTACATAGTACGTCTTGGTCAACCTCGTTACATCTGGTCTTTTAGAAATTCTCGACAGTTTCAGTTGTTTGACATCATTTTCCACGGCCTTCCCTGGAAGGCCGTGAAGTAGTTTTGTAAGAGACAGATGCAGTTCACAGAACGGAATATCAGTTTCTGCACAGAACTGCCGTCGTTGGCTTAGGTCCAGGAGCTGTCTCAGTCCTTACTAATACTGCATTTGAAGTTCTATAGAAAAACTGTAGCCATGGTATCTTCTTGTAGACCAACCTTCAGCCTCTTACAGATGCAAAAGCTTTCTCTTAGAATCTTAACAAGTTCCTCCAACTTTTGAGTGGCCCTTTGTCCTAATTTCTTCCAAAAGGCATAGGGTTTTGGAAGGGGACATTGTTACAAGATAACTAAGAAAACCTCTCTTTTGACATACTACTGATAGTTCATGACTCTATTCAGAGCCCTTTTTCTTTTCCAGGGTGTAAGAAGTTAGTACCACTACCTTTCTCCTCTTATCTTTACTTTCAAGTATTATTAGAAACATTAGATAAGATACAGAAGGTCTTTGCACTTCAACAAAGAAAACGAGAACGGAGATGCTTTTACGCCAAGGCAGAAGAAACACTGAGGTGCCTTAGAACGTCCTCCCCACCAAATCCTAAGAGTAAACGATGCCTCTGTATAAGCATCATTTCTAATTAAAGTTTAAAGCCAGAGGACAAACAAAAAGTAACCCTAACTCCTCTTTAACATTCTCTTAAGTTACTGAAATTTTGCTCTTTGCAGAATAGTTTCAGAAGTCTGGATACCTTAAAAGGTGTAAAAACTTTTAAAACTTACTTAGTTGTGTTTAAGCCAAGTTTAACTTCAAGGAACTTCAGCAAGTGCTCATTTTCTTTATGAGGAACAAACATCTGAAAATTAATTTAGCAGAGAAAAATTTATCGAGTTCTGAAAACAGCTTTCACGTAGTTACTTTGTTCAGATTACAAAATGGCAGAGAATAATCACCTAATCAAGATTCATTTAAAACTAGTGAATTGGATTGGACTGGTAACTAAGGTACCAATGCAGTACTGTAAAACTTCACTTAAATAAATTTATCTTTAGAGTTTCCTAGAAAATATCACATCCTTCATTTCACTGATATACCCCAACCAGAGGGCAAGTGAAAAGTTGTCAACAAGTTGCCAAAAGACTACCGAGCGGTGTGCGAAGGATCATGAAAAATAGACGTAGACTTACCCTCAAGCAAGCCAAAGAACATTGTGTTTGGCTCCACTAAACAATAGGACTGCAGCCTAGCGAAAGTTATGAGCATTTGAGATCTTCACATAATTAATTCTCTGAGCAGTCAAAAGTTCTATGTACTGTCTACATAATTTAGCTCGTATATTTTTCAACGTTAGGTTTTATTTTCCTGGAGTTACAGCACGGTTAGCCAATCTGAATGGCACAAGAAAAGAATCAGACCTGAGCATTCTCTCATACACTTTTTAGGGTTCACTATGTTTTTTATTTTAAAGTTAATGGTGTTAATTAGCACAATCAAAGTGAGCTTGAGATATGGAAGAAAAGCATAATAAATTATGTAAAAGGCTAGGACCAGAACGACAGAGTTGCTAATTGAAATGCAAGACTACGCTAAAATCCCATTGTGTAACCCTCAGCTCATAGCGACTCCCACACTAAGCGACAGTTTCTGTTCCCGTGTTCTAGTTGGAATTTAATTGAAAGTTAACATCTACCCTGAGACAACTCATACCTGTTCCTGGCTACTAGCTCTTTTCCATGCACAAGATTATTGTTTTAATGTTCAGCCCAATTTGTAGAGGCCATCCAAGCTATAATAAAAATCAAATTTATGAAATAGCTAAACTGTGATTAACAGAGTATTTCTATATCATGCTTTAGTCGCCACCCCAATTTTTTCTGTTAGAATTTCAGAGAAAAAAAAAACAAAATCCCAACAAAAAACAGCTGCTGAGTTGCTAGAGATATAGATGTTTTATAAATACATAGATACAAAATGACTCAATCTTTAATCCTCCAATTTCCAATGAATTAAGCTATAAAATATGAAACGTCAGAACAATAAGATAAGTAAAACTTGTAAAGATTTCTCCAAGATTAACTGCAGCCTAACATTTAGAATATGACTTAAATTAGTATCGCTCTTTCCACTGAGGAATCTTACCTTTAGTAAGAAGTTTAGTGTCACTGTTATTGTAAGTACCAAGTAAACGTACATTATTTTCAGCAATCTTGACATAAATGTACCTTTTTTCATATTCATCTGCAAAAATATGTTCAAAATTCTGTATCATTTGGAGTTCAGTGTAAACAGCAAAAACTACACTCAGAGTTAGAGGACAGCCTAGTTACCTGAAGGCATTTAGAGAGCATTAAAGCTGCTACAAGACTTAGTAATGGTGACACCAGCAAGGCTGAATTTTCAAACTGCAAGAGGTACCCCAAGAAGAGAGAAAACAAGTAGATTTTGTATACTTCATGCACCTGTTGAGGAAAATAAAATAAAGTTACAGTGTATATGTATCGCTTTCTAGAGCGGTAGATAATTCCTTTCATTCCTCTGTTAATCAGCCCAGCTAAATTTCTATCTTCCAACTCATGAATGTGTTAGGGCACCATTTGGCTCTGAAAAGTACTTCACATCAAAATCACCTTGGTCAACCTGCGTAGCTAGCGTACCACTACTTCACTGGAAGCCTGCGAACATGCAAAAAGAAGCTGTATTTTACGTGGTCTCTCCGTTCTGTAACACCTTACTGTGATGCAGTGCTGCATGAAGCAGTAACCACAGTGCAACACTATGAACGCACACAGTTTCTGTGAAATAGGTTAAACGGACAAGTTGTTGTGGGGCCAGGTAAAGTGCATGTTTACAGTAGTAACCTATCTCAAGGATAAACGCACATTTACTGAAACTCACGCTCTGTTATTTACTCATTGATAAGCAGATCTTGGAAATCCTGATACTTGATTCTTTGGACTTTCACTGAAACACACACCTGCCCGCTTACGTTTTAAAGGGCCTCTTTTGGACTTAAACAGTTCAAATATTTCCCACTACTGACGGATAGAAGGAAAGCCAATGAAACAAGAGGTCACCAATTCCTACTGCACGCAGTCTGAAACTGAAGTTTCATATAATAAACCTAGAAGGCACAAATGTACCAAGGAGCATGTATATCATAGGGACAGGCTGCGTAAAAGTGTCTTATTGTTACAACATTCCTAAGAACCATTTTGCAGAAAAAATTCAAACGTTTCCTTGCACTGAAACATCATCTTGTCTACAGCATCCGGCTACCCTATTTGTTGACTAAATCAGTATAGGGTGAACTATCCAGGGTGAAAATGAGCCACTTAATAGCACAAAGCCAGTGGTGCAGCTTTTGAGCCACCTCCACTCTGCTGTGAATAGGGAGGAAAGGGAAAGGAGAGGCAGCCAGGGCAAAGGATGCATGGCTGAAAATTATTCACCACTCTTTCAGCTCCTGAAGAATGTTTTTAAGCCTTGGAGTTTTGCTTAGTTTCAGACTCTTGTTAAGAAAACAGCCCCAAATTAAGTTTAAAGCCATTTTACTCTCCTGATGGACACGACAATGCACTTCAGGCGGGCCCATATTGCAAGACGTTCAAGCCACTGCTCAATCTATGCTCTTTGCAGCTCCTCAGAAGTATGCACGGCAGGCACCAGTGAGGCTTTATTTACTTCTCCAATTATTAGAAAGTTCTAATGTCAGAGTTCTAATACCTTCTCTGTCTGTGCTAGGGCAAAGCTGTCTAGCAGAAAAAGAGAAACAGCCTGGATAAACAGGAGATAATGACTGTACTCCCACATCATCACGAAGGTATATGTTGAAGCGCTCACCAAAAGGTAACAAAACTTCTAGAGAAAAAAAGAACAAGAAAGCATTACTTTCATCATTATGCAACTCCATTACTAAATAACAGAGAAGTCATTAAAACAGAAATTCGTAGAAATATGTTATTTTAGGAATTATTTTAAATACTGAATTCAGACGTATTTAACATTTTCTCAGAGGGAAGAAAGTCGTTACTAACACACTCAAAAACATTTAAAGCCAATCAGAAGAAACACCTTTGACAGAGAGAGGAAGCTGCCACCATCTTCTCCAGGCAAAAGGGAAAGCAACAAATTTGTCTATATGTTGAGGAAAATTCTGTATTACTTTATCTTAAAAAGACACCACACAGCTCATTACCACACTGTTCTCTCTAAATGCTCATAGGGGTGTAACCAGGCAGGGCACAATACCCTTAACATTACAGGCAAAAACTGCACGTGCCCCAGTAAAACCGAAGTGGTTGGTGTGAAAAGAACAAACAGAACATCTATCGTTTTCTGCCTGCTAGGACAAAACAGTGACAAAGATGTAACTACTCTAAGGTACAGTTCTACCAGGTACTCTGTATTATAAAATTAATTTTGTTGTTACCTCAGCAGAACAATTTAGGTTTTTTTTTAAATAGCCTGTGAGAGCTGCTACTTGACATGCAAAATACGGCAAAGCCCAATTTTCCCTTGATGGTATGGAGTAATCAATTCTTGTTGTATCTGTCCTAGAACAAAGTACAGACAAACAAAATTATTAAAAGATTTATGGAATAAAAATATCAAGGAAAGCCTAAACATCACTTCTAGTCAGTTGCGTGGCTTTGTAATCAAACTATTCCTGTATTAGGTTTGAAGAAACACTGACACAGTTTTACTGCTGATACAGGTCACAAATTTAATTGCATCAGCATGGAAGGTCCCAATCTTTACTCACTCAGTCAGCAGGTCTCTGCATAAGCGGCATTTGTAGGACTGAAACCAAAAGGCACCTGCTTCCTGCCCTGCAACACTGTGCAAGATGGCAGCGTTACACGCTGCTCCTTCTGCCAACCTGTGCTGTGGCAACAGCGCCTCCTTTGGCAGTGAACAGTGCTAAATGGTCTTATGTCCATAGGGAGGGGACCACTGCTGTAACAGCAGCTTTTCACATGAGAATAAAAACCAGTCCACAGCTGAGGGAAAAATAATCAGCTCTCTTGAAATGTTTTTGAAAAGTGGTTTAGGCAGTCAAGCACAACATACTTAAAGTAATGGTCCCCTGTAGCAGCAGTACCAGCAGATACGCCGTCTAGAGGGGAAATTCTGCCTAGCAAAATAAAAGATTAAAGATGTATGGGGAGCATGGGACAGAAGAGCAGCAGGATCTTCTCATGAAATGACTTGACAGTATCTGCACAACATGAGCTATAGGAGAAAGTTTTCAAAAGTGCTAAAGTGACTTAGAAGCACAAGTCACACTTTCAAATGTGATCAAAGGCACCAGTTTCAGAGGTACATAGTCGTCTTTGTGTCTACAATGCTTTTAAAAAGGAGCCTCAAGCTCCTTTATCATCTAGATATTTGAAAGTGTCACCTTTCATTTTCACTTCTGAAGCTCCTTACAAAAGCATATTTGGAGCTTTTTTAACTACTGCACCTTTCAATTTGTAAGCGTTTAATCTTCTTTGTTGTTGAAAAAAAATATGGATTTATTCAACATTTCTTCCCACTTTCCATTGCTCACACCAGTTTGACAAACAGTATTTTTAGCTACTAATCACAGATTCACTCATGATGACTTCACACTCTTAAAAGATGCTTCCCAACAGTTCAACTTTAAAGATACCACTAACACTTTGCTCTTCCATAACTCTCTTTCCTTCAAGGGCATCAACATTTACAGTGAGAAAAGGCTCTCAAATTCACAGAGATTCCCAAAGTCATTGGGTTACAAACAAGAACTAGAACACAAGTTCTCATTGCCTATACGATGCTTCCTATTGTTGCAGTGATTCATAAAGAAAAGGGACATTTTCATGCATGTGAAATACGCTAAAAAATAAAAAAAACTTGAGATCGGAATCATCTAGGAAGATTTCACTTTGCACAAAAAGCATTTACACAAAGCAGATTCAAAAAAAAAAAAAATCAAAGCATTTTTACCAGAAAAATGCACTTGATCATTTCCTTCTAATCAAGAGAACAACCATCACAATATTTAGAGCCGATCTCAGACAACAATTCTGTTTTACAGCAGCTTCTGAAATCTGTTTTCACTCTTTGCCAGAAGAAAACTAAAACCTTTTGATGAATGTTTTTGTAAAATGAAAATGTATCAAAATACTCATGTAACTCGCACAGGTATATAAGCTGGGTTTTACTGACAGCATGGCTGGTTTGGACCTCAGGAGGCCTTTCCATTAATAAAAGCATCATCAGAATCAATTTATCCCTGGGAAATGTTTTGTACTCAGCACAAGAGCTTGCTTTCACAATAAGACCACAAAGTTTAATAGAGAGCATTCCACCCCAGTCTAATATTTTTAAATATCCTACTGACAAGCTAGATTATATAAAGATGTTTTTCTTACCTGTTAATAATGAACCATGCTACAGTCAGCATTCCTGCCAGCCAAGTCCCACTCATAACCCAACTGGTTACAAACAATGCAGTCACATAAATTCCCTGCAGTCCAAAAACTATACCAATGTAGAAATACACTGGTTCAATAACTTCCTGAAATTACAAATAAAAACGAAGAGACATAGCGGCAACTGAGCTGAAGCTGAAAATGATTACTATTTACCATTTGCATACCGCTAACAGTGTGCTAGGTGCTTTACAAACAGGTAAGAGGTGGCCCCTGTTCTAGAAAAGTATCAAATGCTTTTATTTTGGGCTCAGGGAGAACAAAGCAGTGTGAACTAATAGCACGCTTCAAGACTCAGCTTGCTAGCGCCACGATTTTTGTGTTTGCTTTAGCATGAACATTATATGCATCAGATTTAACAAATCCATATTGCAGTGAGGCATAGAGTTCACAGGACTAGTGAAAGAAATTACGTAGAGTAGGAACTTGGAGAGGCAAAGATGTGGCAGAAAAGTGTTCCAAACACAGAGAAGCATATATATAAAAAAAATAAGAGAGAGAACTGAGAGAGCATAAAACAGGACAGCACTATGCAGCGTAAGCAGAACAAAGCCCAAGGGGAGCAGAAAGACACAAAAGGTTCACCTACAAAAGGTGTTTTTCCCTTTTACCTGTACTGATATAGGTACAGATAGGTATCACTATACCAGACTGTGCTCTGAAGGAGCTAACTTTTCCATTTTGAATGAGTAGCACAGATATTCCCCACATTTCTAAGCAATTTAATAAAAGTAAAGAACTAACAGACAGAAAAGTCTAGTGCATAAAAGCCCCAAAATCCTCTGGCCGAGACTGATTAGAACTGAGGAGAAACCAGATCCAGTGTTAGCTATAGCTCACAATTCATTCAACAAATTAGACGTATTTATTGTATACAGCACAGAATGTCCCAAGCGTGCACACACACACACACACACAGACGCTATCATCATATAGGCACAAAAAGCAGGAGAAGTGCACATACTTCACTACCAGACGCTTGATACAATATACTGGCAATCAACTCTGGATACAAAGTCATTTGCTGGACTGCATTTATGGTCTTCAGGGATACTGTCTTATTGTTGTGTGTCAATTCATAAACACCTACAGACAAAAAAAAAGCATTATTCTTGAAAACACTACTCCTGTTCTTAAAAGGAGTAAAACGGTACTCAAAAGTAGGGAGGAAGAGATTTGACTATTAAAGCTACTGATGCATAATTTTAAAGCAGAGAGTAAATTTCTGCATTAGATGCCACTATACCCTACTGATTTTGCCACAAAATTATTATCTTTTCCTGATCCACTCTTTAAATGGAGTGCCTAAAAGTAACCGGCTAAAGCGTAGTCTTTCCAGTATCAACACATTGACACAGACCTGGAACAACCTACCTACAGAACACCTTCACAGGATGTTCTTAAGAAGCAAGATAAAGCTCTAATCAGAATAACCATGATTTATTAAAACCATGTCCACAGAGAGGTCAGCTATGACGGCCTCAGCCTGTACTGCTCAGGCTTCTGAGAATCACTCACTTGACACAATATGCCTTTGTATGGGACTGAGATTCCACTGACGCTGGCACACTAGTAGGATATATCATTTTGAGAGATGTCAGAACTGAAAAAAATCAACTTGTCATGACTTAGGACAATGGGGGAGGAGGACTAATTAAAACAAAGAAAAGAACAATACAACAGTGCAACAGCGGAATCGTATCACTGTTTCTAGCCCTGAACATATCCTAGTGTGTGATACATATCCTGCTCCTGTTTTTCTGCAGGCCAAACCAGAACTTGCAGGGCTAATAACTGGGCACAGCACAGCTGTGATACACCTTCCAAACCTGGGTGCCTTCAGAATACCTAGCAGACACAAGCGTACCCGTCTGCAGAGCCAGCTCCAGCAAGCCTGGATGAGTTAGTCCATCCATCCACAGTCTGGGTAATCTCCCCACAGATAATAAGGAACTGACTGTACCAAAGACATATATTGCTGACATATGCTACACATCAGCTGGGAAACTGTTCAACCAATAAAACTGTACCTACAAAGTTTCAATGGCTCAGGAGGATGTTTCACGAGAGGACTGAACTAACTCAGCAGCTGAATGCTGCCAGACACAGCCGTTCACTCTTTCTTCTCTCCTGGAGTTCTTGCCTTTTACTTTGTGCCAGCCCTGATGGTCTTCTGAGCTCACCAGACCAGTATAAAACTGTTCACTTGTCTTACCACTGCTTTAGTTTTCTTATAGTTCAGGGACCTAATCCAGCTCACCCATGGTCAGCACACACCAGAGCCAGAGCAGGGTAAGGAGCAGGAGCACAGAAGGAGACCACTGCCACCCAGCTTGTTCTCCTTCAGGGAGGTTTTGGCTCCCCCTTGAGTCAGCTCTCATTAACATCAATTTATCATAGCTGGCAGGCGTAGAAACCTCTGGCAGGGATAGGACTGAGCTGATCAACTCTTGACAGAAATTGCTCTGAGAGGGGATGGAAAACAGTAATTCCGGTCCCCAACCCCCAATTAAAGACCAATTACGTTTACGCAGCAAAGTCAACAACACAGCAAAGTCAACAACACAGCATAGACAAACCCAACAAGGACTTACATCTAGGGCAGTATTAGAAAAACATTAAGCCCTAGTCCACATGATTTAAGGCAAATCTTCCAGAATATAGGATAGTTAGAGTCTGGTTTTTTTAAAGGCTCTGAAAAGCTAGGTCAGCATGCATTTTTTAATTAATCTGACCCATATACATATATGAGAGTATAAAACCAACCTCCTTTGTCTGCAGGAGTTTTTAACTGTCTCTAAAAGTAAAACAGAACTTTTCAAGGTTAATAAAACAAATGTTTTTCATACCTCTTTCAAAGGAAGGAGCCTTTAGCAGTTCTTTATAGAATGAATAATAAATGGCGCTGTCACCCTGAAATGTAATTTCTCGTTCAAGTTCCTAGAAAAAAAAATATACATTCACCTCCTGCAATCTCTTCCCATAGAAGATCATATATTTTCAGATAGGCTGGTTTTGTAATACAGCACATGGTTAGGACTCCACTGTACATCTTCAAAGTATTCTGCAAAACATTAATCTTCCCAGCACCTCTGTCAGGTGTGTAATGCTCTCTATAACTTAGTGAGCATGCTCTGAATCAGAGCAACCCAAATCCACACAGTAAGCCAGTGCAAGATTCACAGTATTGTTTCATATTCACACAGCTGAATTTCATTCCATGTTACATACTTCACTCAACATCACAGTTCTTAAAAACCACACAGCCCTGTTGTTCAGCTTATACAATACTGGTACGTTTCAGTATTCTCTCCAAATTGAAATGTATTTCAACTATAAAGAACAGCATGGAAGAGCACATAAAAATATTACAAGACCAAATTGTCATCAGTAGCAGAAATGCCTTAAGGAAAAAAAAAAAGGGGGGGGGGGGGAAGAAGGAAAAAAGAGAGACAGAAAGACCATGTCAAGGAAAGAGGCCTGAGTAGAAAGCCGTGGGATTCTGAAAGCAAAACTGCAGTTCAAACCTGACATAGATCAGCTTTGATTTCAATGACACAGTTCAGCGCTTTATTTGAGAATGGTTAAATTTTTTCTTTACCTGCCTGCTGGAAAACCAGAATTTCCGTTCATGATATGTTGAGAGGTACACAGCATACATCATTCCACTAGTGACTGCCGCAAGGCAGCCAAAGAAAAGTTTTGCAAAACGCTGAATTAACACATCTGAAAAGGGACAGTGAAAAAGCTAAAATAGTCCAGAGGACTTGCAAACACACACAATATGACCTGAAGTATGACTAGCTTCTAAGTAGCAAGTTAACTTACTGGCATCAGAATTATCCCAACAACATTATCACAGATACACGAAGAACTGGATTATTACTCCTTTTCTACTGAGTTTTCTCTCTCAGTTCTTACTGCTACTTCATATGACTCTCATAAGTAAAACACCCATACGCTGCACCGCAAGTTTCTCTCTGTTTTAACAAGCTTCATTTTCCAAGGAAGTCCAAGGGAAAATGTCTTCCGAATAAACAGGGTAAACTCTAGATTCTACCCAAAACACCATAAAAGTCTTAAACATATGAACAGAAAAAAAAGTGACAATATCACACCCAACACCAATACCAAGAATTATATTCTCCTTTCTGTTGTTTTCATTGGCAAGAGGAAAGAACTAATCTGAATTTTACCAAACTCATTCAATTGGTGTCTATTTCACCTGTAGCTCCCGCAGGTTAGTATGTACTTTTAACACCAAAGTTATGTCTTTTGTAGTTTGGTGAGCACTTGCCTAAAACTACGCCTGGCTTTAGTTCTTCTGCTGCTCACAAAGCTGTAAGTACTTGGGTCTATTCTTGCCTCAGTACCACTACTTCACGCCTTTCTGCTTCTAAGCTGAAAGATAATTCCAAGCCCAATTAACGTATTTATTTGTACTCAGATAGGCAGTACCAAGATTCTTAAACCCTCTCCCCCAACAAACTGAAACAATCCAGGACTACCATTTCACTCTGCAATACATAAAACGTCATTATTAAAGAATTCTAATGTGCATGCCTATTTCTCTAGACACATTCGGAAACCTAATTCACAATAAGTCTGTTATAAATTACTGTGCTAAAAATATCTTCCCATAAAATGTAAAAGAATAATGAAAAAAAAAAATCACAAAAATACTGTAGCTTACATTTTGGCGATCTTCCCAGCTTTGAATTTTCTTTGTTTCTCTCGTCTGGAGCCATTTTGTCAGATTCTGTGTCGTTTTGCTTCTTTCTCTGCCGCAGGTCTGCTGCCTCTGAAGACATTTTTTGAAGTTATTGTAACACAATACCTAAAATTGCACTCTGAGAAATCCACATAGCGGCAGATAACAGGCAGTTACTGCTACTGATTCAGCCACACAGCACATGCATTTGACAGAAAGACCCAAGGAAAGTATTTCATATGCATAACTAAAGTGAACAATCTAACAGTACACAAATCAATTCCAATATTATTCCTTAAAAAAATGAACAGTTTTCTCTCAAGGTCGTAGTCTGCGATTCCCCAGAACCCCAACTGTAAGTTTATATTTTATTCCATGATCAACTTATTATACAAATGACGGAAAGCGGTAGTTCAGATTAGTGGATATGGATGCTGGGAGAAATTGGTCTCAGTGCCATTCCACACTCACACTGGTTTTACACTGTTATGATAAAATATTGTACAATGTACATTACTGTAACATAAAAATGGGGCTAATCCCTTACTTTTAAATTGGGTTACCTGATATTTATACAGTGAAACCTTTTATAAAATATAATAGACATCGCTTTTTTCCCCCGCTTCCACATCTGCTGGAACTAAGCAGACAGAAGTATTCTTTGTCTGACATATAATAAAAAGTTCAATCAGCTAGGCAATATAGATCATTTCAGATCATGAGACTCAGGACTTCTACAGTTTCTCTTAAGTTTTCTGCAAACAATGGAAGTTTAAACTTCTGCTCTCTTTACTTTACGGTCTGAGGGATAATCAGGCTAATTCATGGAGTGCAAGTCTCCATATGAAAAGACTCTTTAAAAAAAATCTGTTATAATTACTATACTAAAGATGCCATCCCACAACATTCACGTAATTTCAGAAGTGTAATGAAAAGGCTTAACTGTAATAATCGCTCCAGAATTTTTAACTATCTAGTTTGACCTACTACCCCACACCGGTGACAAAATTTCAACCAGTGATTTGCTGAAGACTTCAAATATCTTTTCTATAAAGTCATTCAACCATAAACTTGAAGTGTCAATCTTCAAATCACATAATAAAGTTTTTCAGTGGTTAACTACTCTGCTTGTATATTACTCCAAGTTTAAATTAGTCTACTTTTATCTCCCAACCATTCGATTTTTAAGACAGAAACAATATAGTAACATAAATGAACCGCTAAAGTGGTGTCTGCCCATATTAGGAGGTAGGTATATGTGTTTTAACAGGATTTTCAAAGTAATATATGAATTATTCTGAGCAATATCAAGATCTCAGTTATAACTGGACATCTTTTTTCACGGAATAAACAGAAAGCGTCTACCTTCTTAAACGAGACAGGAACTGGAAAGATATTCAGCAAAAGTCTGTTTAGGGCACTCAATATCACATTTATCATTGTCAATCCAAAATAAAATATACACTGGTATCACTTCATACCACATATTTTAAGTTAATGAGAGCACAGAGTGCACTGCTACTAAAAACCACTGGAACCACACAAAATAAAGTGAAAAAAATATTTAGCTCACCAGAGCGGGCAAATATGTGCTTGGGAAGACAACTGCCTTACTTTGTCATGCTAGTGATGACCAAAGCAATTATCGTGAGAACACCACAGAAAACGGGCATTTTTTTCTTTACTCTGGCATATAAGCTAGCCAAACTATAAGATGCTCATAAACTTTGTAATTACCAGCAGTCACAGAAACCTCCTAAAGAAAGAACAATTTAAATTCTAATTCTGAAGCAACTGCATCTCAGGCAGCAAACGATCTTCATCTTGGTTTTGAAGACTGTTCAGCAGACTCCCCCCCCATCAATCATAAAGAAAGGTCCAAGTATGCTATTTCTGTTTCATTTGCAGTTGCTTTAGACAAGAAAAATGCTGTTTCCACTTCTATGAATCCTTTAAAGGGGGTGAAAACAAAGTCGAACAAGGTGACAACTAAAAATAATCTAAGATTTTGAATTGATGACACAGCCTTTGGTTCCCCTCTATCCAGCAAGCAATTTCTCATCCAGGATTGCTTTCTAGTTCCCTGTAAGTTCTCAGTACTTCTTTTTTCCTCAACTTTTGTTTAGAGAACATGTGTTCCACTTATTTTTGTGTATCTATTGCAGAAAAGCATTGCTCATTGCTCCTGTGTGCCACTGTATTAAGCCGTTGCTCATCTGCAAATTGAACACACTGCAATTCTGGTCCTCTCAACTTAAGAAGGATATAGGAGAGCTGGGAAATGTTCAGAGAATGGTCACAAGGGTGATCAAAGGTGTACAATGGCTTCCATACGAGGAACAAGTAAACAAACTAGGACACCTCAGTCTGGAAAAAAAAAAAAAAAGATGACCAAGAGAAAATACAATAGAGGTCTACAAGCCAATGAGTTTGTAGAAAAGGCTGAATAGAGAGTGATTAATTTTCTTTTCTAACACTAGAACTAGGAGTTATCAAACAAGCCTAGTGAGTCAGGTTAAAAGGAAGTGGTTTGTCATGCATCTCATTCATGTAGAACTCCTGTTCAAAGAATGTTCTGTATGCTGCGAGTTTACACAGATTCAAGGGAAGAGGGACATGGAGGACAAACCCACTGAAGACCACAAAGTATGCACAAATCACAGCCAGCTAGGAAGTCCTCAAGCTGAGAACAGTCGGATGTCGTAATATATTAGAGCACAGCACTGTATATGCTTGCTTTGTTCTTCTCTAGGTGTCTACTTACAGTCATGTTTCTACCGATTCCCCCCTGAAAAACAAACGCCATCTCCTACTGTCCAGGAAACGAGAGAGCACCAAAGACACCTGGAGAAAAATAAATGACTGTGGGGGACTAAAAGTGAAACGAGGGGAAGGTGAAAGCAGAACACACAAAGAGTGAAATGGAGAGGACCCAAACGGAGCGCACTTGGAAGTGCCACGGAGGCATCCACAGAGCAGAGCTGATGGATGCTGCCCAGGGATGCTCTGCACAGAGGCAGTGCTGGACAAGGGGAAAGAAACAGAGCCCAAGCTGTGGGATCCCACCATCTAGCTTCCTCCTGCTGGTGCTGTGAACGGTAGGATGGCCAGTGTGAGGCCTTGTTGCCGGGGCCTGCTAGGAGCAGAGAGAGCTGCCAGAGACACATCAGTCTTGTCTGTGACAGCACAGCCATCCTTACAAATCACTGAGGCAGCTGGAACAACACAGCAGGACCAAGGGCATGTATAGCAGAAGCATGTTTTACCTTTCCACACGAGTTATTACTCTGATCTGTATCCGACACTAAACAGGCAGGCTGACAACCCATAAACCGAGTATCGGAGTCACTGCTAAGCTGGTGCGAGAAGGGAAGGCTAAAACACCAACCCTTCTCTCAAACCCTGCTTGATGTAACACATACCGCTTCACACGAAGTGACGGCAAGAGGGTACCCCAGCTGCGGTCCAGTCCGCGTGCTGAGCTGGAAACCCACCGGCTCGAGGGCTTACCCCGCCGAGGCGGGATTTCACGCCAGGGCCCGCCGCCCCCGCCCCCACAGCGACCAGCACGCACGGCCCGGCACCGAGCCCCCCTCCCCGGCCCGGCCCGCCCCGCCGCGCCCGCAGCCCCCTCGCTTCCTGGGCGACTTCCCGCTTCCCCCCGCCTGCTCGGGGGCCTGCGGGCACCGGCCGGGCTCAGCGGCCGCGCCGCGCGCCCACCTCCGCCGTCGGGCGACCGTTGGGCGACCGCTGGGCCCGCGCCCCGCCCCCTCACGGCGCGCGCCGCCGCCGCTGCCCACCAGCCCCGCGGCGGACAGCGGCCCCCGGCCCGCAGCCCTTCACCGAGCCGCGGGGCGGCCCTGCCCGCCCCCGCCGGCGGAGCGGAGCGGAGCGGAGCGGGGGGGGGGGGGGGAAGAGGGGTGACACACGCCCCGCCGCCTCTCACCTGGTTCCATCGCCGGCCTGCAGCCGCCGCCCGCCACGGGGGCCCCGCGCCGCTCTCGCCAGGGCGACGCCGCCCTGCCCGCGCTCCTGCCGCCGGCGCCCGCCTCTCGTCGGCCGCGGCTGCGGGAGCGCTCGCGCATAACACGGAGCGGAGCGGGGCGGCGCGGCGGCCCTCACTTCCTGCCGCCCCGGCGCTTGTTCCCGCTGTTGGGCGCCTTCTGCGGGGGAACGGTGGTGGCGCAGGGAGGGGGGCGGCCGGAGCGCACCCGCCGGCGTACCGAGGCAAAGCGCGCTGCTCGCAGGCGCTTCCGGCCGCGGGGCCCGGGGGCAGTGGCGGTTCTGGCCGGTAGCGGGCCGCTCTCCGCCCCTCCCGCGGCCGCAGCCCCCTCCCAGGGCCGGCGGGCCACCGCCGGTGCCCGGGACTTCCCGGGCGGGAGGTGCAGGGGGTAGGGGCCGCCCTGGAGCCCCTTCCCCTGGCGCCCGGCGTGGCCCTGCCACGGAGGCGCTGCGATACGGTGAGAGTCCGGGCGGGGCGGTCGGGTGGGAGGCTGGGGGCCGGCTGCCAGGCCTCGGTGGGGGAGGCGGTGGATGGGGGCGCGGTGCCCGCCTGCCTCGGGCTCCGAGTGGGCGTGCTCGCGTTTGGGGCACTCGTGGGCCAGCCCCCGCGGTCGCAGAGGCCGTGCGGAGGCGGCAGGGAGGGCGACCCCGGCCCCAAGAAACTGTAGCGTCCGCCCAGCGGAAAATATCCCGTGTTTGGATAACGGGGGGCCGGCGGAAGAGCGTGGGGGAGAGGTGGATAGCGGTGTAAACCTGCGGGGTAGGTGGGCAGCTCCGCGAACCAGCTGCCTGATGAGTGTCACAGTAATTGTCCGCGTCCCGGCAAAAGGAGGATTTGAAGGAAACAGGGTCGTTTTGTGGGTGTTTACTGGGTGCGCCTTCAGAGCAAAAAGGGCAGCATGGAAGAGGGTTTGTAGGGCCTTTGCCTTGGCAGCCAGAGTGTAGCAGAAGGTGGAGGGCTCAGGCCAGGTCTGATGCTCAGTTAAATCGGCTTCGATTTTTCTTTATCTGACTGAATATTAGTTCAGACCCATAACGTCGAAGGTCCAGGATCCCTCCCTAATGATCCAGGCTGTGTGTGTGGAGAAGGACAGTTTCACTGCCAGGGAGCAGGCTCCACTCCCTGTGTCTCTGCTCTGGCCTAAGCGCTGCCATCCCGTGAGGGACGCTTGTCCTGAGTAGGAACTGCCAGATTCAGGTCGCCGTCTCTGGAAACACGACAGCGTCGTTCGGACTTTTGAAAGACGGCCGAAGACGCTCTGACGTTTGCAAACCAATAGTTTAGAAACGCACAGAGTGAAATAACTGAGAGGTGGATCGGTGCTGTCTGCCTGTCACCGTGGGTGTGCACAGAGGGACTTCCCCAGGCACGCGCTGCCAAGGGCCTGGCCACCTTGGCTTCATTTAGCGTCAGAGGCTGTGACCCCGGCAGCTCGAGGCAGCCTGCCCTCTCCGCTCCGTGAGCGTGTCGCTGAGCAGAGCGCTGGGGCTTATTTCAGCGTCTCAGAAACAAACTGTCTGACAAGCTATTGAAGAGGTTTGTGCGAATTAGCCCTTGGGGACTTCATGTCTTCTGACAGACCAATGTCTGATCAAGTACTGGCAGACCAATACGGTTACTTGTCTAGCAGTTGCAATGAAAGGCTAAACTAATTTGTGTATCCTCTTGGAGCATAAAACGAGATTTATAAGTTTCCTGGATTTTTTAATAAAATTTAAAATAATTTTGCAGCTGTTGATTTATTGGATAGTTAAGAGAGTTGCTTATGTTTTTAATGATCCGTAAATTATCCATTGCATTTTTAACATAATTGCTTTTGATCTATTTTATTTTCTTTGTAACTTGATTGTATTGTAAATCACTGGAATAAGCACAAATCATTTTAGCAACCAAAGCAACAATAATAGTTTTAAATATTTGTAATTAGCCCATCAATACGTGGACAGGACACTTATGCTGCAATTTTTTTTTCTTGAGCCTTCCTCATACCTGCTGTTTGATACTGTATCACGTCACCTTTTTTGTGCAACTGCACTTTCCACTAGCACTCTATCATATGGAGTCACACTTTGAATTCAGTAGAACTATACGTGCACATTAAGTTTATTACATGCATGACTGTACATATATCAGGAAAAAAAAAACCCTAACGTGCTCACTTGTTTTTCATTTTTCCAAGGTCTTTTATGGAAAAATTGCAGATTTGAAGGAAGGAGAACTGAAAATCATCTTTCATGCAAGTTTCTTTCTCTCAGAATGAGTAGACTGGAATAATTTTTAGAGTAATATTGAAAATGTTACTACTGCTGCAATTCAGTCTTCCAAAATGCTTTTTATAACTAATATTATATGAAAGTTGCTTCATTGGACAGCCTATTATGTGCCCTCAACATTGTGTTGCGATGCATTAAAATGAATAAATGTAGGGATGTTGTGTTCTTTTCCCAAGCTGCTTCTGTACAAACATGTGTCTTATGTGTGCATTATTGCATTGGTTCTTTGCTTTTGTATAATTTCTAAGCCCTACAGATGTAACTTTCCATTTTGTTTATTGGTCTATGATATTGGTGTTTTCTATTTTAACAATACTTTTTCCCTGTTTTAGAAATGTCATGAGGCAAAAAATACACAAATGTATCTTAGTGTAAAGCACTACTTCTGGGCGTATTTGTCATTATTCAGAAGCAAACAAAGCATACTTTTTTATTTCATAAATATACTACACCATAATTTCTGTCCGTTAAAGAAATTAAATATTTCACCTGCCTAAAAAAGTTTGTAAAGCTTAGTTTCAATAATCAGGTAACTACTGTGGATATTTCAGCTTTTCTCCGAATTTCAGTCTTCTGGGAGTTCACTTTTATGGCTTCTAACTTATGGTTCTGTATTATCAGTATGACTTTTTTTTGCCTTATTTTTATTATTTCAGACCCTTCCCCTCCCCAAAGCTGTATTTGTTCTACTGGGATTTAACAACTATTACCTGCCTATGTGCTTGTGGCACTAAGGTCTTGCCCTGTGCTCTCTGTAGGGTAGTTACCATTTATGTCTCCTTGTCCTGCAGATGTCTAGTATATATAACCAAAAAGAAACTGAATAAAAAACCGTACATCTTCCCATCTGTTATGGCACATAAGGAGGTAAGTGTAGGGGAAACGAGGGATAATAACAATATGTAACCAATGCTTAAAACTGGAACTAAAAAGTCAGAGAATTAAAATACAAAGAAAGAGATACAAGCCTGCACAAAACTCTCATGTTTCCAGGATGTGCTCTTGCTGTGTTTCTGTCTCCCCCTTGGTACCCCACACGGTGAGAAGGATTAGGACAATAAATTGTCAGGGTGGGCAATTCCTCCTGAAAGCATTAGGTGCGTCTTCCATAATCTGTTGCTTCTATGTCATTGCAAAAGGCTATTTTATTAACTACAGGAAAAGTATCTTTGGAACCCATCTCCTTTATGCGGAAGCATACATTTGCATGAAGTATACTTCACACCCTGTGGAAGAAAATTCTTTTCCTGAGAGAGCCTCTGAATATCATGCATAACCTTTCAGATTTTCCCACCTATTGAATTCTCTTCCTACTTTATCTCACTGCAGCTTCCAGTGCTTTTGATCCTTTCAACTCTCGCCTGCCTCACGCAAGATATAAGTGAGTCAGAGTCTATTGTCATCTGCTTCATTGTAAAATGTGGTTAATATCCGTTAAATTAATAGAGCTGACTTAGATTTACGCCAGTGAAACTGAGTTGGGCATGTGGAAACATGTTTCTGGCTCTGTTCTTTTTTTTTGCTCGAATCTCTAGTAGTAAATCTCTTTTGATTTTTACTGAGGCCTTTGTATTTTTGTCTTATCCCTTCTATCCTCTTCCTCAAATCAGAGAACACTACTGATGTGATTACCTAGACCACCTTCCTCCTTTTCTCCTGCATGTTTTCTGTCCTGCCTCTTATACTTGTATTTACCATTTCTTAGGTGGTGCATTTTCCAATACCATCTTTGAGACAGCGTGAGACCCTACACGTTCATTTTCTTTACTTCTTCCTGTCACCTCTACTGCTTCCTTGTAATCTGGAACTGCCTTGTAAATCAGTCTGTGTTTAGACTTGTCTGGTGCTATGCAGCCTCTTGTCCTGTCTACTTTCTGTTCCCCTTCCTCTAACAAAACCCTGTAGACTTCTCCATCCTTTTTTGTACCCCCTTAAATAACTCCTAACTCTTCTTTGTGTTTTCACCCTCCAAAATGCATTGATCGTTATCACCTTTGCCCTTATCAGACCTGTAATTTTCTGTATTAGTTTCTCACTTTTCATCTTGCTTCATAAGATCAAGCCACATCAGCTGGCTAATTGCTTGTATTGCTCTCGTTTTGAGCTCACTGTAGTCTGCCAAAATTGTTCTACCCAAAAACAAAGAACTGACTAGGAGAGTTTGGCTGCTGCCTGGCCAGATTGCCATGGGAAATGATTCTTTCTAAGGCTTTTGCATATGTGCCCCCAAATTGCACTGCCCTTTTTGGCTGATAATTGCAAGCCCGAATGTCTGCAAAGCACTAAATCAGTAATTAAGTCGTGATAAAGGACTATGGGAGAAAAACGTTAAGGCGTACATGCATACATCTATATTTATTTATCTATTTCAGCCTACCCCCTTCCCTTTAGTGATGTGACTTGCTTTCTGTATCATTTCCCTCTCTCTCTTCTTGACCTAGTTCTTGTTTGTGACTTAGTAAGATCTACAGGGCGGCAGCCTGACCCTTATTTTTGTAAAATACGGAGTGTATTATGTGCCTGGCCAGAAATAGCTATAAGGGAGTGTAACTGCCTTATACCACTCTTGCGCTCAGCTTGGCCTCTGCTCTCTGAGGAGGTCCAGTGCTTTGCCGTTGCCTCTCTTCTTTCCTGCACTCCTTTTTCTCTCCAGGCTGTGTCTTTGACTTTTATCCAAGGATAAGCCCTTTGCGGTAGGTGACTCACAGCTCAGCACTTCCTTTGACTCACGCTTTGCCACCTAGGATATTGGTCAGCTCTTACTAAAACACAGTTTTTTTTGTTGCTTATGACAGCACTCCTTGTAGCTCATATCTCTGATTCACTATCACTTCTTTTGGGTCAGAGCTGGACTTGTTGTTTTACAGTTGGTGAAAGCTGTATTTTTCATGTGATTTTTTTTCTGAAATTTATGTCTCCCCCCTAGGGTAAGACAGCTTTTCTTTTTTAGCCGTCTCCTGCAGATGTCAGAGGCCGGCAGCTCTCTTGTCTCCAGGAGCCCAGCTGACAGGGCTGTGTTTCCGAGGACAAGGGGCAGCTTGCTGCAGCCCGTCCTGCCGGCACGGAGAGGCAGCCTGGCCTTTTGCCTTCCCGGGCAGCATGATCGCCGCTAATCGGCTGCTTGGCCGAGAGCAGCGCAGCCTCTGCGGCTCTGAGTGGCATCCCTCCATGACACTTGTTTGATGACAGTGCGGTTAGTGGCATCGCACAGGTGTCGCTGATTAGAGCTTAGCAAACATTTTGGCTGGTGCAAAACAAGTACCAGAATCCAGGTCACTTCCCAGTAACTGTGTTGTCCCTGCAGGGGCAGGGCTAGCATGACTGGAAGTTGCTAAAACCCTGTCCTTGGCACTAACATCAGCAGAAGTGGTCGATCACATACAGGAAGTAGCTCTTGAAATATTGTGCTTGCCTTTTTTCGTCTAAGTATTTTTAAGAGAAGTGCTGGAGTGCACTCTTTAATGCATTCAGGCATTAGTATCCTATTAAATATACTAGTCCAGCAGCACATTTCCTCAGCTGAATGCAGCAGCTCACACACTTAGCCCTATGCTCTTGGCCTGTCAGGCCGTATTTACTGCTTGCAGAAGGAGGGGAGATATCATTGCTTTTGATGGGTTTCCAGCTCTAGACAGGAATGAGTTTGGCCTAGCGTTTGAAGACTATAAATCAGTAATGCAACTAATAACCCTAACACTAAGGAGAGACTAGGTCCCTGCTCAAGAGCTGCATCCAATGAACTCAAGCAGCTCTCTGCAGCTAGTGCTGCTTTTCAGTGGAGCAAGTAGAAATAGGCTTCAACATGGGCCGAACAAAGTTGACCCAGGCAGGTTGGCTGTAACTATTGCTAAGCTGCTGCCCTGTTAAGCGCTAGAATTTCCCAGGCAGCGGGAAAAGAAGCGGATGGGACTCTGTGCAGTGCTTAGGAGGGGGCAGCTTCCTTCTGGGATTTGGATTGTGACCTCTGAGGCAGCTCTGAAAATCCCAGCTGCAGTTTTCTGAGCAGCAGAAGTAGGTCAGGCAGTCAGTTATGGAGAAGCACAAGTCCTGTTTGGTGCCGGAGTGCCCCTTCGTCCGTGAAGGGCAGTTCTGTGCTCTTCTCTGAGCTCTGCTTGACTCATGGTTGGCATCGCTGCGCTTTGACATCATTTCCAGAACGGATACTCCCCAAACTGAGAGTTGTGTGAATTAAATTGCAGCATTTGAAGTTATTACTTTTACTGGCACCTCCATCACCCTGTGTAACTGCTTTTATGAGATACGGTGCATTATGAAAAAAGCATGGAACACACAGCTCTAACAAGTAAGCAGGACATGCATCACTTTATAATCATGCATACCTATACTGTTACATGAATGCTTTTCTTGGGGAATCACCACTGACGGAGGCGGTTTTGCCTATCATGTTTGGGCTAGTTAAGGCACTGATTCATACTACTTTGTTTCCTGCTTGTTTTACAGTAAATGGATTACTGCCTACAATTTCTGTAGTGATTAATGAAGATGAGAGATTGATGCAGTGATAAAACTGGGTCTTCTGAAGTAGAGGTCTGACAGACAGGAATGCTTTGCCCCACATGTCAAAGCTCACAGTGTTACTGGAGTAACCAGCTTGTTTGCAAACTATCTGTCTTCCTGGCAGGTGCATTTCTATCAGCTGGGGTAGCAGATGAAAGCATACAAGCCACGATTTAGCTATTTTATTTCTCCTCCATCTGAAGTCTCCACGTCTTTCTATATGTGCCGTTCTCCTTTGACTCATTTTTGCATTTCCATATTTCTTCTCCAACAGCCCCACCAATCTTCTCTGATGACCTCATATGCGTAAAGTTTATCAAAACATGAGTACTGAAAGCAGCACAGCTGTGTTACTGCAGTGCTCACTGTAGATGAATTTATTTTCTGCTTCTGGGTAAAGTAGCGTATCACTTCTGCACGACAGCTTGTTTGGCTCGTTCAGGGTGCTCTAGATAACGCCACATTGTGTTGAATAAATGTACTTAGAGCTGGGAGCAACAGGGAATGATGCCACCGAAGGGATGAGCCGGCTAGGCAGGGATCTCGGTTTGTTCCGATCAAAAGGAGGCTGTGGAGGAGATGGCTACACTGATTTTTTTTAAAGCACAGTATGGTCTCCAGAGGAAAGGCTCTATATTAGTGCAAGTTATTTATTATCAATGATATTATTACTGGTGTTATTATGGCTATTACTGTAATATCTTATTATAATACTTACAGAGGAGGCAAGAAATATACTTTGGCAGGTAGAGGGAGGGAGCAAAAGCTATAGGTTTGTTCATGCAAGAAGTGGCTAAACTTGACATTTGATCTGAATGTAGGGATCTCAAAACAAAACCAGATTCTTCGCTTCCTTCTAAGTCTTTCTGGGTGTTTTTGAACTGACTATGCAAGTACTTTTTGCACAGGTAAAAGATATTCTGGATAGCAGGTGGATTAGAGATCTGTCATTAATGAGTAATTTATGAGGAGACTTTGTATAAGGTCAGATAAGCAAACGTTTTACTTGTTGGTGCATATTGCTAGTGATAGTGCCAAATATTTATACTGTTTCTCTGATGAGAGAATCTTGAAAACGAGGCTTTGTGGTTGAGCTTGGTTGGCTGCGCTGCTTTTTCCTGCATACATAAACGTTGGAGTCATTTGCTGAATATCCTTCCTAGGTTTACGTAGCTTTGAATTTGCAGATGAAGAGCTTGGTCCTGCCCTAGGAATTACAGAGGGAATGATGTTTGTTGACAGAGGCAGATAATACCTTCCTTTTCAGGGAGATGGGATGTCAACAACGACTGCTTGGAAAGGAGTTGAGAGGAAGTTTAGGGTGAGCCCCTTGAACTTCTCATTTTTGGCGGAGATATGAAGGGATAAAACAAAAAGAGAGAGAGGGAACCTGGATTCCCTCCCAGAGAGAAAGTTTGCTTGAATTGCTTGGTCATGGACTAGGTTATTTGTTTCATTCGTAGACAACATTACAGATAGTATCATGAGAGACAACAGTATTCATCCCATGGACATTAGGGACCCCGAGAAGGAGCAATCGCATAATCCTTCCCTGGGATACTTCAGGAGGATATAATTAATCTCTGTTAGGGCCAAACTGGGTTTACCTGAAGTCAAATAATCCCACAAATATCATCGATATCTTCTCTGGTGAGTTTTGTAAGCAGGCTTTTGCTATAAATTAAAACCAAATATATATAATGAGTATTCAGAAAGTCAGTTCATTTTATACCAAAACAATTTCTTATGACAGAGTTTAAATTTTCATTAGTTCAAAGAATGGACTTTTGTTTCGTGTGTTCCAGATGTGCAGGGTTGCAAATCACAGCCAGTCTCCTACAATAAATTTAAGTTTTAGACACTTCGTAGCCAGGGTAAAGAGCACGTATGTAAGTGGGGAGAAAACAGACAGACTGCTAGAGTAGTAGCGTTGCTGCCTTTCCTTAGTAAGGTTAATAGAAGAATTAGCCTGCGGGTGTTAACGTTTGCTTGCAGAGTTTGCAACAAAGTGAGGATAGGTCTTTTCCTTCCTAATCATCGTTGCCCCCATTTTTCGAGTTAGAGTTTAGAGAAATACTGAACTGAGTTCAACCCAGAGCGTATGTCATTTAAGTCTGCTGAGCCGCTGCGAGCAGCAGCGTGTTTATGAGACCAGGCCCAGGAAATTTTGGCTGCCATTTGTGCCCTCAGTAGGATGGCAGTTGAGGGAGTTCAGGTCATTACGAGAACAGAGTCTAAATTAAGGCAGACTCTGGCATGTGCAATTGCGGAGAAATGCAATTTATTAAGACGGTGAGGCTGTGAGGTGAGCGAACGCCACCTACACCACTCCCAGGAGGATCCTATTTCTTGGAAATGTTATGGCAACGTGTTGTAACGTTGATATTACTTGTACTTTCCTGTCTCCTTTGTCATTTTGATCAGTAGCTTTTAGACTGTAACAAAACATACTAGTATGTTGTAATATAATCAGATTAACAGGAACATGTGTTTTCAGGAACAGTGACTTGAAATAGGTGGGTAATGTTCCCACGTGCCCCCACTCGGTTCCCAAATTTGATTGTGATGAACAGCTCTTAAACTAAATGCTGAATTTCTACGATTAAGAATAAATGATTCTCAGTAAATACAAGATTGTTCAATGCACCAGTAATAGCTACCACGTTTCCATTGGTTTAGACGCGTGGAAAACATCATGACTCGTCAGCTGCTGCTCAGGTTCATAGGTAAATAAGCAACACAAGCAATTTTGTATAGGAACATCCTACTTCCTCTATACTGAATGTTTTTTGCTTTGTGAAGTGCTCAGTGGTGAGGTGGATATTTTCACTCACAGTGGGCCCTTCTGAGCAGATGTATGTTGGAAGGCTTATTTATAGCTCACGTATACATAAGATGTTACCTTCTTGTTTGCCAGCCCCTCTGCTGCTCTCATTTGACCCCAACCCTAGAAGGCCGAAGCTTTATTACTGTAATGAATCTTTATTTCTCATTCCCTGCACCTGGGGGATTTAAACATCCGTGTGCCAAGACGCTGTCTCCTTGCTTGGCAGTATGTAGGCTAGGATGCATGAAAGTTGATTTCACGTGGGAATTACATAGGATAGAAGACGTTTGTCACAAAACACTTTCAACCCTTGTTACATCAGCCCTTATGAAGACAGACGATCAGCCAAAGATAAAGACTTAGCCAGTGATTGTTAGCATGAATAAACAACGCTTTTAATAAATACGGAGTCGAGGGTCGGGTTAGTTGCCTGAAATACTGAATTCCTTTGGGACATTGAATTATCGTATTTATCCACACACAGGTTAAGGGCAGGACACCCTTCCTGACCCAGCAAACTGTCCCAACGCCATTCTTGATGCCCCTCTCTGACGCCCGCCTTTGTGGGAGAACTTCGGCCTTCTTTGAATCTCGGGTAGCCGTCAAATCGCAAACCACTCGTCCCGTTTTCGTTAGGTTGTTCAGTGCAGAGTTCAGCCCATTTTCTGCACCTGTCTCTCTCGTTCCTACTAGCGCCAGCTTTGGGTTTCATAATGCTTTGTTGATTTATTGGGTCTTGTCATATTTGATCTGAAGCCAGGTGGCAGTGATAATAAAATTAGGACATTTTGGGTGGAAGGGCTGCAGGGAAGGACAGCAGACCCCTCTGTGCACTTTTACCAGCACTGCTTTATAAAGCTGGCTCACTTAGAGTGTGACACGAACAAATGTTTCCGTCTTGTTTTTAGAGCTCGATTTAAAGGCTTTTCATCGGAAGTCCCCAGCAGGATCACATTTCTACTTTGATTGTTCTGGTTCTTCTTTTTTTCTTTAGAGCCGAACAGTTCAGCACTGTGTAGCCCCGGGAAAATCAGGAAATATGAGTTACGGGTTGGGGGGTGAAGGGTGGGATTCCTCTCGCCTATCTTTAGCCATCAAAATGCTAGGCATGCAGTTTGGGCTGGTCGTCCCACCTGTAGCTAAGCGGGAGGGAGAGCCGTCTCCCGAGGGCGATTCGGCCCCGGCGGAGCGAGCTGCCTGGGCGAGGGGCGCGGAGCCCGGCGCTGGGCGGGCCTGGCCCTGCCGAGCGAGGGAGCCCGCGCGGCTGCTCGGGCGCTGAGCCGAGCTGAGCTGAGCGCGGCCGGGGCAGGAGGCCGAGCGCGCCCAAGCAGCGCCGCCGCTCCCTTTGGAAAGACCCACAAGACTTCAGGAGCACAGCTTGAAGGTCGCAAGCCCGTAGGATCAACGGAGGAGGAAAGGAGATTTTGGGACATGGGCAGTCTAGTGGGTTCTCAGCAGAGAGATCCACAAGACTTTTGTTAACATCTCCTTGATAGTTTATTTTATAATTATTAAGTACGTTTTAGTACAATCTGGTTTTTAGCATAGAACATCTATAACTTTTAACATAAATTCTCTTTCCTCTAAGCTAGCATTTAAGTTTCGTTTGAAACCTTTCTTTCGTTTTTTTCCGGAAGAATCTCTTTTGTCTATTTTCAATTAAAAAAAAAGTCGAATCATGACTTTTATCAACAAGATTCAGAAAAACTCCCAGGAAAACTAGCAGTTAAATCCATACGGCTCCCTTTGCGTCTCAAAAGCCTTCAGCAACCAGAGTCCAGTACTTCCAGCTCCAGCTGTAGCCCTCTTCACTCAGTATTGACTCTCGTCCTTTTCGAAACACGCCACTGCCCACATTTATTGTATGTAAATACAGACTTTGCTTCTTATTTATTTCACACGTTACAGAGTAAAAGAGCTTTTAAAGTACATGCATATTAAACATAGTTTTCAGGAAAATTACTTCGTTTATATTTAAAAATCCAAACCAAGCAGAACCTTTTATAATGTAGATCACATATCACAATTATTATTTGCTATTTAACCTCATAATTTATTTACTCATATAACACAATAAAAACCATGCACAGATTAATGTTTTCATTGGTTCTGCTTCTCGTGACATCTAAAGCTTTGCATGTTTGTTTTGGTTTTTTTAAACTCACATTCCAGAAGTCATGTGCCTGAGGAAGAGTCTCAGTTATCTTTTGTATTTTTGCTTTGTTTTGTTTTGATTTAAAAAAAAAGCAAACTCCCAGCCTTTGTGATCAGACAGAAACTTGGGAACTTTAATAAAGACTCAAAACAATGAAGGCAAACGTATACCCAAAACATTACTTAAAAAAAAAAAAAACCCGTGGCTTCCAAGTTAATGCCCTGATCTGAGATTTGTTAGTACATGGCTGACTCCATGCTGTGCCGTAATTTATGAAAACTATACTGCCATACCAGTAATCAAAGAATCAGGATTCTTTGTCATTCCTGATTACGCTGAAACTCCCAATTACTTTGTACACCTAACGAGGATTTGGGGTGCAGATGGTGGACTGCTTCGTACGAAGGTTAGTCACCGTGGCCGAGGTCCCCCGTGGTCTCTGTACAGGAGAAGGATGCTCAGGGCCCGCCCGGGCGAGCTACCGGTCGGTGCAGGAGCGATGGTGTCCCATGCGGGTGCCCGGCTGACTACAAGGACGGCGCTGCCGGAGGAGAGAGCGTTACCCATTGCACGCTGCCACGATGTTTAAATCATCCAGTAACGTCTGAAACATCAATAGCTGCTTTGTTATTGGAAAGAAAGAAAATGAGCACAATAACGTTCAAGCTGTAAATTAAAAGCCCGCTGCGGAGGTGGATTTCATGAGCAAAGTTATTAAGAGCATTAGGGTGCACATTACAAGTAACTGAAAACAAGCAAACAGGAGGAAAGCCAGGCAGGGGCACTCGGGTTGAAGGAGAATTCGCCACTCAATTACACAAGCGCAAACGAACATCCTGTAAATAAATCCACCATGATTTCCATGGATGAAGTTACAATCATGCTGTTTATAAGTAGCCTAACCATAAGCATTTGGAAACCAAAACAACATCATACCGGTTTATGATAACACGAAAACAAAAACCCAACAGAAAAAACAAACTTGGCGGTCCGTTCTCAGCAGTGGCCGGGAAATGAGGTTATCCTCTCCGATAATGCTGATTGTTTGCCAAAGTCGTTGCAGGATTGAGCCCCCTCTGATTTTTCTGAGTAATGTAATAATTGATTAGTTGCTTTAAGATACTTGTCTGAGGGCCATTGTCTGCTCCGGCTCACTGCTAACGTTTTGGAAACAGAATTTACAATTACAGTTGCTCATGCAATTTGGCTGATGCATTTCTTCCCTTTTGAGTGTACACAGCAGCCCCTCTTTTCTCTGCACAGGTTCATGACTTGCCAGGGCTCTGCAGGAGGACAACTTCTCGCACGACGTTTCAAATGTCTTTTACCCCTTATCACTTGCATTTTGTGGTTCATCTGTAAAGTGCGTCACTGTACTTGCTCCTGACTGCAAAATGAAGCACTTTTAGAACCAGATATCGTCAACAGCAATGCTCTTTTGATTAAAATAAGTAAAGAGTGATTAAAATAAGTAAAGTGTGTAGAAGTAGTTTCATTAATATCTGAAAATTGTCTGACTAGTTATATAAAATATGACTCATGGATCATACTGGGGAAAAAATATCTATCTATCTTATTTGTCCAAATGGCAGCCAATTTGTTAATACTATTCGGGTTGCTTTACTCCTGTGAGATCAATAGATATTTTAAGGTGCTCCAGTATCGGTGAGAGCAAATAAGCTAATACCCGCGATGCGCTGGATGTAGCTTTCACGTTCCACCGGCTTCCACAAGAAACTTCAAATGACCCGCACTGAATGAGGGAAATAGGGACAGGTAAAATGCCAAGCGCCTTAGCTCATCTGCTGCCGAGAATGTTGCTGAAACGTGCCGGGTCAGGTCTTGTTACGTGGGTACATCTGACGTGCCTCTTCCCAGGCCGGGGGAGCCCGCAACGTCCCGGCGAGAGGCAGCGTGCCGCAGTATCAGATGCATCGCAGGAGCCGACAACACGATTAAGTTGCAAAGACAAACGCTCCAAAGTTAAGAAACAGGAGAGTTAAGGCAGATTACTCAACCGTGACCTGTCTCCCTGCGCCAGATTATTTACGATAGGCTCTTTGGCCGCAGGATCGCCCACTGGGGTTTCTCCCCTCCTCCCGTGCGCGGGACGAGCAGTTTGTTTGCTGTGCGGTGCGGGTGCCCAGCCCGTATTTACTGTGCACTACTCAAGCCCTGCTTTGAAGACAGAACTGTTTATTCTCCCGCGGGTTTTTTGCACGTCCCTGGCGTGGACGCGCGCAGGGAAACCCCGGCACGCTCGGTTCGTGCAGCCCCTCTCTCCGGGCGTCTGGGCAGGCGACTGCGGTAGCGTTCCTGGGGAACCAAACCGACGGCCCTTCCCTCACGCGACGGCCCGGTGAAGCCCCCCGACTCGCCGGCAAAGCTGAAGCCCTCTGCGCGTGCGGCCCCTTGCCCCTCCCTGCTTCATCCTCCTGCCCTCTCCTCCCTCCCTCCCTCCCTCCCATCTTCCTGCCCGTCTCCTAGAAGGCAGGCGCTCAGCTGGCCGCGGTGGCACGAGCTGCCCTTCCCGCCCCCCGGGCCGCTCCTCGCTCCCGGCTGCAGCCGCGGGCAGGTGAAGGCCCGCCAGCCCCGGGGTGCGAGGCGCTAGCGTCTCTCCTGGGTCAGGGCCGGCGGACCTCTTTTTCCCCCAGAGTATGATTATTTTCCAGATTTCCCCGATTTTCATGCACGACTGTGGAAAGCACGTCCCTGGGAAGCAAGAACGCTGCCGCGACAGACTTCGGGGTGTAAAGGCACCGGGCTTTCTCAAAGCAAAAGTTGCTGCTCTCTATTTTAACAAGGCAAAATGGTAGAGTTGCCTTTAGCCTGGCGGCTGGACACAGCTGAACAGGTCTAGCTGAAATTTTCCGGAATAATTCAGCAGGAGACAGAGATTTGGAATGAAAAGTTTCAGCCCAGATAGGTAAAGTTTGACAAGCCCACAAGCAACAGAAAACAAGGCTTCTAACAGGACGCGCTGGGGCCTTAATGGCAGATGAAGTTGGTGGCTCTGCTTATAATAAGCCGTGGGAATTGATGGTGTTCATTTTTAAATCATTTTTGCATTTGAATTTTGACGGGACTCACTGGTCAGACGCTATGTGCAGGGCAGATAAAGCAAATAGCGTCGCTAAGCTGTTGACGGTCCGACAGGAGTGTTGCCGACCAAACTCCCCGTGCGTTTAAGAGGAGGATGGGGTTTTTTCTCTATCCCGGCAGCAGACGCAGGGCACCTAAGTCTGTTGTGCCGTGGGACTGTTTTAGTGCCTCTCTCGGAAAGGCCACTGGCAGCGCCCCACGCCTGCGCTCCCCACGCAGCCCCGCACGGGACGGGCTTGCTCCGCCGGCTCACGTTTTCTCCAGGTGCCAGTGGACAAGGTGCTGGTGAGGAAGCCCCGGTGTCCCAATGAGAGTGACGGGTTTGCACTTCCGCGGTGCTGGCGAGGCACAGCCGGGCTTCTCCTCGATGGCTGGAGGAGGGTTGTAAACCATTCGGAAGTGACCTCAGCTGACAAGTATATCATGTTCCTTCATTCTCCTCACTTAGAGCATTTACAACATCTCCCCATTATCGTTTAGACTTTTACAACTCTTAATGACCCTTTTATCAGAGCAGCAATAACCAATAAATCCACTTTGGCATTTATTGCCCAGTCTCTAATACATAAAAGCCCCAATTTATAACATCTCATGAATGCTGAAGATTATTTTCAAACTGCTAGCACCTTAAAACTTCAGATCTTGCCACAAAAATAACGAGCGTGCTCTGATAAAGGCCCCGTCGCTGCGGTTTGCTCAGCATCGGCCCCGAGTGACGTTGGGCAGCCACCCGCCGCGAACCCTGGGGCTGCGTGTGGTACGCCAGAGAGGAGCCACGAGCAGCAAAACACCGGTGCCCGGAGGACGTCCTCTCAGGGCGAGTACGGCACATCGGCAGGAGATCCTGAACCCGGGGACCTGCTACGGGTCTGTGGTGGCGGCGCCCGGTCCTCAGCGTCCTCCTACTGCTGCCGTTGCTCCCGCTGGGGAGAGGGGAAGGCGCCGAAGAGGTGACTGAAACGGCGATACTCGCTTGGCAAAGCTCACAGCCACGGTCGCTGGCTCTTACATCCGAGTATCGTCCCACAGATATCAGGATTTGCCCAGTCCTTTGCCTTTTTGCCACAGACAGCCTGGAGCAGGCAGGGCTGTGCCAGCCCGCGCGGCAGGCAGGGGTCCCGTCCCAAAGGCCTCGGGGCCGACCTCGGGTACCAGCGATAGGATGCAGCGCTGCGTGCGGTCGCTGCGCACCTCCCCTGCCGGACACTGGAAGAGCGGCAGCGGGTCCTGGCCCGCGGGCCTTGCAAGGCTTTGAAAAAGAAGATTCTGAAGAATTAAATCCGAAGAAGGGCTGCTTTCCTGCGAGGAGGCCCCTGCCTCCAGCCCGGAGAGGCTTTTGTCTGTGGTGGGGTCCGCAGGAGGGGTGCCAAGCCTGGGCACACGCAGCAGGAGCTCTGCGAGGGGTGACATGGCTTCGGCGCCGACAGCTTTCACAGGCCGCGCAGGTGGGGGTTGTACCCCTGACTTCATCCCTTCAGAAGGCAGGTAACTTAAATCAGTTGCCCAGGCTTCCTCTGTAAACAGCGGAGAGACACAGGCACGTCCAGGAGAGACTTCAGCCCTCCCGGACTAGGTGCCGAGGTGGACGCCGCCCAGGGCCTGCTCGTCCCAGCCGCCCTTTTCCCTTTGCTGCAGATGGAGCTGCTCCCCTGGCTGACAATAGTCATCTAAACAGCTAAAATTAGATGTCACAGATCTCTAGGTCTTAGTTCGCTGTGATGGAAACGTAACTTTGAAGTCATTTCTCTATTATTATAGGCAATGACCAGACTCCAGAGGTACCTTGTTTGCTCATCATGGTAATTTTTGCCCAACACCCAGTAATGCCCTGTACTCCATGTAGGACATTTAACGAACTACTATTAGCATCACTTGACACTGTTTTTTTGGCTTTATTTATATCCAGGTATGATATAGATAGCTGTAGGACACTGAAGAAAGCAGAAGGAGCAGAATTTCAGATCGTCCCTTGCTGAAATTCCCCCACGTGTTTCCAAACTCCAGCAATCAGAACACAACAAATTCGCCTTTAAGAGTCATTTCAGATTGAACCCTTGGTGAAGGCAACACAAGGATACGATGTGTTCCTGGCAGCGGTTCCGGTTTTACTAACTCTATTTCTAGACACTAGACTTGGGCTTGATTCAAAGCCCAGCAACGGGAAGACTTGACGTCAGTGGCTTTTGGACAGGCCCGTAGATATCTCTGCGTGGCGAACGCAGCGCTGTGTGCAGACACCCAGGCCAGCTCTGAGCGAGCTCCTGCCAGGGCTGGAGCTCAGCGTGGCAACGTCAGTGAGACACTATATCTGGGCTCATTAGCCTTGCCGAGAAGCTCAGTGAAGGCAGCGCTGCCCCTCTCAACCTGAGCTAGCCCCAGCCTCTCCACGAGTTACTGCTCTGTGCCAGGTGAAGGCAATTTCAGCGTTTCGTGCAGCCAGGTCTGTGCTGGAGGGAGCAGACGGCCACGTGCGTGCTGCTCCCTGCTGCCCGTCCTTTGGTCTTCCCCGTTCTGCCCAGGGCTGTTGCCAGACCCTCTCCCTTCCTGCTTGCTTATTTTTCTCCTGGCTGCTGCTGACCCTCTTCTCCTCTGCAGAGCTATCAACCCAACAGCTCCCTGAAGAACTTTTCATTAATATAATTTATTAGTTAAATCATTCCTCTGACCTATTTCCCGTTCAACTAGCACGTCTCCCGGTCCACTCAGTGTAATTGGTACAGCACCTGAACTCCGCTGCCTGGGTTTAAATGGCCTGACATATATCACTGAGTCACAGGATATTAAGAGAAAGGTGAGAGGATTATTGGCGCGCCGCCACTGGGATCGGATTGGATTTCTTGTCCAACCACTGTAACATGCAGTTGTGTAAAGTGGGTTCATGCCGACTTGGTTTAGTCCTTACTCAGAGCTCCCTTGGCTGCTTACTTGGAAGCAACAGGGGCTTTTCCCTAGGAGTCGGAGGCTGTGTCCCACAAAGCCTTGGCCGTGAGAGGGAGCCCTCCCTGCTCACGCTGTCCCATTGGTTTGCTAGGGTTTGCATGAGGCTTTGCAGGATGAAGCCTGAGCTGAGCTGACCAGGAGGGCTGGACCTGCCTGCTCCGTTTGGGAGACCCGTTAATGCTCTTGCACTGTCCGACTGTGCTGGCCCATTGTAAGAGCCCATTTAGTGAGCCTGGTATCTCTTGGCAGCCTATACGTGGCTTGAGTCTCTCCCATCAGCTGTAATTTCTTATTTGGTATCCTAGTTGTCTCCCCATCGATTCTCCTGCTTCTGAATTTAAGGAAAAATGAAATTCTGGGTTACAGGTTTTCACTGATGATTAATTTTGTTGCACAGTATTTCCACTTTTAAATTATGAAATATCAAAGAGCACAAAACACAGGTACTGTCTTTGCCAAGAGACATCCATTCTGGCTTTTTGTTGTTTTTCCCTGGGAAAAAAGCCTGCTGACGTCCTCAGAGTTCTCCATGATCATTGCAATTGGCTCCCACCCTTTTTTTGGGCTCCTCCTTCTCTCCCCTTATCCTCCTGTGTCCCCTCACCCCATACCAAAGGGGTAACCACGGAAACCGGAAACCATGGCAACCAAAAGTAGTCTAATTTGTCTCCGAGGAAAGAAATATAAGCATGCAAAATCCCTTTAATGTTTATAGCAGGCTAGTTGGTCCAAATCTTCATTTCCCTCTTCTTTGGAGAAAGGAAATTGCAAGCCCAGCTCCCTTTCGTAGGGCAGCGCTGGGACAGTGGGTGCTGCTCGCCTCCCACCACTTGCGGCCACCCGGCCAAAGCCCTTTCTCCCGGTCCGTCAGCCCCGCGGCCGCCCCACGCAGGGACGCGTGGGAAGCAACCTCCCCGTGCTCCCAGAGAGCAGCAGGGAGTCCGTTTCCATCCCCAGGGCAATCCTTTCCCTTCTCTCCATGAACTAGCGGAGCAAGCAAACGCGCTAGGATGGCTCAGCTGGACAGCGTTTTGGGAAGAGCTCTTCTCATTTACAAACCAGAGGGTTCAAATGAATGCGGCTGCTGCGCAAGACACCCCAGCTGTGCTGGCTCTCTTTGCCCTCCCCAGGTCACAACGGTGTTATTCCCACTGCTCCTCCAGGAAAGGGGAAGGGAAGGAGGCGGAGGCAGGAGGGGACACGATGGCTCCCACATCTCTGCCTGGCCTTGACGCTTCTCCTCTTCTCCCGCACAGGGAGCAAAGGGAAGGCGCCTCTCGATCCCCACCAGTGGGATCTCGGGGCAATGACGGGGCTGTGCCAGGGCTCTGCTGCCCGTGCCCGCAGCAGCCCCCAGGCTCTCGGAAGTCCCCCTATACCCCTGCCCTGCAGCCAGACCAGCCAGACCAGGCTAATACGGCCCCCAGCCCCCACCCATGGCCCTCAAAACCCCACTGCACTGCCTCATCTTGGTGGGTTCTTGAAGGGGTTACCGGACTTTTTCAGTACCCACTGCGAAACCTTCAGACAGCATCGCCCAGGGCTGCTCGGAGGCCAGCTCAGTGAAGAAACAACTGGTGGGTTTTTGCTACTCTAAAGGAGGGTGAAAGATGAACTGTTTGACTTCTAGCCTGTTTCCAAAATAGAACGATAACTATAAGTTGCCTTCTTTAGGCGAAGAATGATGACAGTGGTAATAAATTGTTCACATTTATTTTTGAGTTTGCAGATGGATGAATGTCAAGTGATGGCTGGGAAAAAAACAAACAAACCCTGGCAAGCAGCTATTTTTATAGGATAGTTTTGTGCTGAAATTTCTATAAGTTGGCAAAGGAGTCATCGTGAGACCTTTTATCCAGATAAGACCACGCCAAAATCTTCAGGAAACATCTTGTGTGTTTAGTTTTTTTATTTACAAAAATAGGGGGAGGGAGAGAGAATGAAGGCTCAGGGGAATATTTGCAGACTTACAGCGTCTGCTCTGCAAGATACCAAATACTTTTTACTTTGCAGATGTAAATGGGACTTTTTCCAAATCTGCCACTTGCTAAGTTCAAATCTGGTGTGACTCCAAGTTAGGACTTTCACCGGATTTGTTTGTGGGCTTGAGGGGGTAGATGTCACCAGGCAGAGTAAGCAAAGTTCACGAACCTTAAGACCTGCAAGTCTGAGATATCTCACCTTTAAGGTCAATGAGCCAGTTGAGAGAAGACTGGCTGTCCAGCCTCTGCAAGCACAGTCATTTCAAAGAGAAGAAGGCAAGACCTCACCAGTCATGTTACTCCTGCCTCTGGCCTCTCTCCCTGTCCCCAGACAAGGTCTATTCATGAGAAGTGCTGAGCCAAGCAGACGTCTGCTGTCTCCACGACTGCAGTCCCCGGCTCAGTCCTCTGGGAAGTGATTTCTTTATCAATGTTTGCTGTTTGTGTTTAATAGATGGGAAATGTCTGGACTTTCTTAGATTTCACGCTCCACCGTGAAAGTGTTGCTGTGCGCATGTATGCATGGGTCCATCCCTAATGTCAGCATACAGAGGCACTACAAAGAAAATTTTTTAGGTTAGAGGTGTTCTGCTGAAGTCTGTAATGCAGTCTGCCTGCAGAGGGGAGGAAAGGGTTAGCCGCTCTGCGAGAACGGAAATCTAAGAAGGGAGCTTTATAACTGGCTCTGTGATTGGAACATTAGATAGTAACGTCTCCAAATTAAACTATTTAAGCAGCTCCAGTTTCTAGGTTAAGTTGTCTTTAGTATGTTTCTTTAATTGAGGTTTGTAACCAAAGGGACAGCTGCTTCCTAAAGATCCTTAAAGTCTGTAAAGATTGTTTATTTTTGTGTTATTGGAATTTAACAAATTGAATTGTTTAATTCCGATCCAATATTGAGACCATCTTGATGCATTTGTCGGATTTTGATTTGACTGTTGTGTTGTTTTCTTTGTAATGTTAATAACTTAGCCTCAGCAGTATCTTTTCCAGGAATTTACTCTCCTTGTTTAAATTGAGTTTCTTTTAGTGAATAGGGGGCCAGAAGGAGATCAGAAATGAATAAGAGCTGGCCGTCTGAAAGCGTGACCAGCTCTTCCAAATTTGTCCCCAGTTTTCTCTCCAAAGATTCATAGCAAATTTCACAATTTTTACACATGCGTGCAGTCACTGGTGTTCCTGTTGGAACATGTTGCACTTTTGAACACGGAGGGAATTTTCAAAGCAGTTTGCTAGCAGTGCCCAAGTCTTCTCAGTATGTTGGGAGGCTGTTTGCAGAGGCCACATCCGGGCCTGAGCAACAGGCTGGTCTCCATTCAAGAGCTCTCAAAGGACCCCACATGTTCACCCAGGAGCATGTGCCTTATTTACATTCAAGGCATGGCTACACCACCAGGTTCAAATTAAAACCCTGAGGCATCAGCCGCTAATTAGCTTCTGTGCTCATTGCATACCCAAGCAGCTGGCTCTAGGTAGATGAAAGACATATGCCAAGCACTTTGGAGAATGTGGGAGAGGGAGAAAGACCAACAGAGAGAACAAAAGTTTAGGCAGGACAGGAAGAAGGAAAAGCAGTATAGCCAGGTCCAGGATGGGGAGGGGTCAGGAGCCCTGAGGGAGGCAAAATGGTCTGAAATAGTCAGCAGTGGCTGTCTGAAATGGTCAGTAACCACTAAGCATCACCACAACCCTGTCCAGAGTGAAGGGGCATAGAGGGCAGGTGAAGAAGAAAGAGGAGGATGAGGCAAAGCGCACTAGGAGATGCTCATGTGCTGCACTGAGGAGCCAGAGAGTGTGCTCTCGAGCTTAGTGCTTGGGAGTCTCACAATACAGCTCCCCTTGTATGTGGTCCCCCACGTGATGGGATGTGACCAGGAAAAGTCACGTTACAGTTGTGTCTCTCTGAGATCTCTCTCTTCTGGAAGATCATACGGGACATTGCTGGCATTCATCATATTTCTGTTCTATGCTGCCTAGAAGATGTATTTAATTCCATGGGAGAGAGAAATTCCTCCATGAGGACATACACGCAGCTTGAAGATACATGAAAGTGTTATGAAGAGCTCTGTTTTATTTTGGGGCTAGATGTTGGCTTCCACATACAGCTAGAGGCGTCCGGGCAGGAGCCATCTCTGCTGCTGAATGAAGATGGGGATGCACATCTAAAAGAAGAAAACTTAACCTTTTGCTACAATTTACATTACCGGATTTGTTGGGTCGCAGACTGACTACATGATACCAACAATACGTGCCCCCCTGCGCTGTGAATGGAGCTGTCAAATCTGTGCTCTCTGTGGCGGGCAAAAAAAGCAAGTATTTTACACAACGTGCAGAGCTAGACAACAAGGTTCATATGCAAGACACTGGGGTAGGACTCATTCTATTTCCTAGTTAACCCTTTCTTCTCTTCGCGTGACAAGAGGACTCCTTTGAGGACCTGAATTCTGGCCTTCACAATGGATCTTTAGATGAAGCTTCATGGCTCTAGCAGAACGACAGCAAAATATCATTTAATTTTGTGACACGGGATTCGGCTGCTTCTGTTTGACTCATGTTTCAAGGATAATATGCGTCTTCCTAAGTGTCTGCCCTCCTTTTCTTCAGGATATCTGAACTGCTTCCTTTGAGCCTCTATTTCCCTTACAATTACCTAGTTCCATTCTAAGCTGTGTTTAATCATTCCTTAGGCTTGTGATCTGCCTGCAACTGGGGATAATGTATTTACATTATGTATCTACATACAACCAACTGGAATATGCGTGTCCATGCATTAACCTGTATGCGTAATCATTGGCTTGGTGCTTCTGCCGGTAGGAAAAGCTGCATGTACAAGACAGATATTTCCCATGCAGAGGACTCAACTGCATGTTTTTGAGGAGGAGGAATTCATCATCCTGATGGGAACTCCTGGAGGTTTTGTGCTGGAGCTGGAATGCATGAGAAATGATAATACATTGATTAGTCCTCTGAGTCAGTCACAGTCGCACCCTTAACACGCCACTGACTGGCCTATTCGCTCTCCCACTTGTTTGTTCCCTCGCTTATCCGACTGACTCATCCCAAACCTGGCTGATATCTGAGACAGGCAGACAGCACATCATGGCCCCCTTGCCAGCCTGCGGGCATGACTCTTGCATCAGGAGTAGTAACACAGCAATGAACTTTTTTTTGCCAAGTCAGAAGATGAAAGAGTTGAAAGCATTGGATGTGTAGTAAAAAGAGGGGATCCTGGAGAGGAAAAGTGAGTTATGAAATCTCCTGGGAGAGGAAGAGTTTTTTTCAAAAAAGAGTTTTTTCCCATTATGACACTTCTAAAAAATATGTCACGTTGGCACTAGTCCCACATTTCACATATGTGATGTGCTCACCATGAGTAAAACAGCAGCCTTTGTAGCAGCAAGGATGGTGGTACCTCGTGGTACAATCTTTCAGATAGGTTATGACAGGATTCCATTAATGCTTTTTTTTGTTTGTTTTGTTATGTCTTAATGCCAGGGAGGTTAGCATTTCACATTAACATTTCTGATTAGAGCAAAATGACCAGCATCCCAGTCCTGGAAATCTGTGAGCATCTTCATTTCAGCCAGTTCCTGTTCCTCACTGCTTCTGAGTTCACCCATTTGGATGCAAAGAAGCCACCTAAGCTCCTCTACAACAATTATTTTTTAACTAATGAGCTTTGAGCTTGATGCAGCTATAGTGGGTATGAAGATAAAAAGGGAAAAGTAAATTGGGGAAGGGTGCAGAACACTTTCAGCATCTCCCTGAGATCGTGGCCCTGAATAGCCATGACCACCTTTGGAAAAATCAAATCATTTCCTTCCATCTTTGAATTTGCAAGGGGAAAACAAGAGAGGCACAATGTGCTGCTGACTGATGGGAGCGGATTTTAGCTCCTTGCCTCGCACTGCTCCTAGTGCACGCTGCAGGAGCTGAGTGGGGTCCTGACCAGGTACAGAAACTAAGAGCAATACAGGAGGCGGCATGAGCTTGCGTGGGACTTGACAGCAGAGGGGTGGGGATGGAGCTGATTCAGTTTTGATGGGGATGAGGGAGGACCCAGAGCAGCTGAAATGTGCCTCACAGAGTGCATGCGCGAGTGTAGGGGACAGGAGTAGTAGGAGGGTAGGAGCTGTGTTGTTGGGATCCTGCACCGGGGAATTGGGGTGTGCAGTAGGAAGGTGGGAGTAGGAGACTGAGATCTCAGCAAGGGGGTGGAAGGCCAAGACTTAGTAAAGGAGGGTGAGGTGGAACGGGTCGGGTGCACCTCCTCCATGCACACTCACAGGCTGGCACAGACTTCAAGCTGCTGCCATCTCCAGAGATACCGAAAACTGCTGGGAACCCCTGCGGTTGTTCAAGGACACCCTGGCCAAATCCTCCACTAGTGCTTTCCCACCTCGCCCTGAGGAGCGTACCCACTAGTGTGTACCCACTAGCTCTCCTGCAAAGAGTTTCTGTGCTGTGGAGACCAGGAGAGAGCTGCTGTGCTCCAAGACACTGTCTTAGCCAGGAGGAGTGGTGCCGTTAGTGGGCTGGGCGGCGCTGCAGCCAGCTGGGACCTGCCCCATGGTCCCTGACGCTGCCTAGCGCTGACCTGCCAGGGTCACGTGCGCACCATCAGCAAAACGATGCCTAATCCCAAGCAACACCTAATCCCAAGTAACAGCTAATCTCAAATAATGCCTTACAGTCTTTACTTTCCAAGCCTGGTGCCATCTCCAGCGCTCACCTGGGTTAGCCTCATGCACAACTGCCAAGGCTCCTTCTCTCTGAAAGTCACTTCTGCCTTCAAACAGGCACGAGGAGCAAATCTGTGCTCCTCAGGAGACCGACTCTGCTTGGGTGGGCTGTGCAGGTGCTTCATCCCTAAATGGAGGGGGATTACAGCTCTGTTCTGGGGGTGCAGATTACATATACTCTACCCATTCAGTGCCCGGATTAATCTTGCTGCTTGTCGCACATTTGGCAGCTCCCAGTTCTAATTCTTGGTGCAGTGCTCTTGCCTGCTTCATGAAGTCCCAGTGACTCGGCCGAGAAAGCCATCCGGTGACCTCTCAAATGGCATCCCAGGGTCCCTGAGGGGCTTTGCTGGTGCCTGAGATTTTCATCCAGCAGCACTTGCTCTCAGAAGCAGGAGGGATGCCTACCTCCTCCAACAAGCAGCCCCCAGCATTTTACACCGGGCACGGTCTGGCTGTCAGTCTGTTCCTTCTGGTGTTCACTTTTCTTCCCAGGGGCAAATGCCTACAGTTCTCCTTTCTTGATTGAATTTTGACAAGGAAATCCAAAGCAGCGGTGCTTTGAGGCAGCCTCCCTTCCTACTGCTCTGGCTGTCGCCATGCCGGGCTGAAGTGCACGTGAAGTGCACTTTCCAAACATATTAGAAAGACCTCGATTTTCCACTGTTTCTGTGGCTGAAGGGGCAAAGGAACTCCCCTGGGTAAACATTCAGGGGCAACATGATTCCTTTAAATAGGCAACTCTATCTTGTAGAGTATTATTTGCTTTGCTGTGTTGTAAATGTTGTGGTTTATATTGTGTAGTGTGTGTTGTGGATATGTGTTGCACAGAGCTTGGGACAGGCCCTTGCATGTCATAGATAGCAAGATAAAATCACACTGGACCAGAATTACTTCTCATATCAGCAGTCACAATTCCTCAGTAGGGCTGGATTTGTTTTGTGAAAGCAGTAAATTTGCACATGATTCCCAGTTATGGGGATATTTGACCTAGAGCCAGACAAGAGGGAGTTGCCAGCATGATTGCTACACGTCAAACTCAATCTTTACCTACAACGAGGCTGAAAGAGGGGCACTTAGGTGGCTGTAGCCCACCCTGTTCCTCATCACCTGCTCAGCTGCATTTGTAAGTTAACCACCTGGATCTAGTATGAAGGAACACACAAAAGTCCAAATCCAGACTCAAATCCGTTTGGAAACGACAAGATTTTTTTAGTAAAATGCCAAACTAAAACCCTGTATTCAAGCAACCTCTCCACCTGGATATTCAAAATCCTGGTGCAGGCTGAACTTGGCTGTGGGGCACTGAGCAGCACTGCGATATTTCCAGAAGGAGCTCGAGAAAGCTTCCTTCAGCGAGCGAAGCCGCGAGGAGCCAGAGGATGCTGTGATCTGCGTTCTGTTTGTCCCGCTCGTGGTGTGAACCGCTGCTTAGCAGGATGAATTGGGCCCTCAGTGACTACAGAGAGGCTTGGAAATAAAAATTTATATTTATATAGTACATTCCATCCCAAAGGACCCCAAATCACACTGCACAAACTTTACGTAAACAACAGAACTGAAATGCAGCCGTGTCTGGAATGGAGGGTGGCAGCCAGCTGGCATATGGTAGTAGGACAAAAATAAGAGAAGGGACTATTTCTGGCCAAGGACACTAGGGCAAATCCCTCTATTGCGAAAGTGCCTTCAAACCTTAAAGTGCAGTTTTACTCTAAACAGTGATTGTGGGTAAATGGATCTTTTGCAGGCAGTAGGCTTATTCCCAGGCGCATTTGGGGAATTCACTCTTTAAAATAAATTTTTGCTACATTTTATTCCTGCTAACACTGCAGAACTTCCTCACCCAAAATAGCACATTTCTATTCCAACTCCCTTCTCACCAACAGCCGTAAGCCACAGCCCTCACTACTGAGGGTGGAAGACTCAGAAAAAGCCTCTCTGGCTTTCTCGGCTGATCTTACACTGTTGGCAAACCTGGAAATACACGTTTTCACTTGTCAGCTGGGTGAATCTGTCAGTTGACTAGAAAGACAAATTTCCACAATGCCTGGCAAGGTAACTTCTCTGAAAGCAACTGAGGTTTTAATATCAGCGCAGAGCAGACAGGACCTTTGAAAGTCTTACTCAAAAGCCCTTCACAGAACTGGCAGTGTCGCAGCTCTTTGGGCTACACAAATACTTCACATCACTCAAAACTGGGCTGCACGGTGCAGTTTGTTACAGTAGGGCAATTAGTGAAATGAGTGGTACTTTTACAGGCACATATGTACTTAGGGGCAAAGGGGGAGTCAATATTTTACAAAGAGCATTGCATCTCAGTGGGGCCCCTAAATACCTCCATGAGATCCGCTGCCTTGCTGCCCGTGAGCCTGCGGCTCCCTGCAGGCCTCCCCCATCCTTTCCACGTTGTGCTACAGCCGGATCGTCACCCCCCGCTCTGCTGTCCACCCTCCCCAGTTATCCCGCCACATCTGCATCACATCTGTGCTAAGCAGAGCCAGCACATGGGTCCGAGCACGGCTGTACCATTTAGACACACACCCGTCTGACGGGTGCCACTGTCTGTCGGTGTCTTGCAGCAAAGAGAAGCGAGGGAGCAGGATCTCGGCCAGGAGGTTGCTGTCTTCCAAGGAGCCATCCAAGCTGGGACGCAGCTCCATGTGGGCTCAGTTTCACGTAATTTGGGACTGCAGCCATCCTACCTGCCTGCCACCCCGGCACCAGTGTTGGCACCAGTACGAGCACACAGTGGCTGGTTAAGGGAGCTGGCTTGTCTGAACGCTCATCTTTTTTTCTCCCTGGTGTTAGCTTTCAGCTAGCTCAGGTCCCTGCGCCGGCTTCCTGCCAGCCCTGTGGGTGCAAGGCCAGAGAAGGCTGGAAGGGAAGGTGAATCCATGGCAGCCCCGTTTCAGGTTGGTTTATGCTGCTGTGGTAACCCACGTTACCATCTCCTTTTGTAGCCGTGGGAATACAACAGGCAGCCTGCCTGTCTTCGAGCCAGCTCCCCTGCTCCTTTCCTGCCTCCCTCTCCCACTACCTTGTCACCACACTCGGTCCTACTGTAGCTGGCTGGTGTGGCAGTCAGCCCACTTTTGCCAGTGCGGTGCAAGCCTCCGTGGGCTGAGCACTCAAATGCCACCGTGTGAGACCTAAGAGGGGTTGTGTCCACATAACGCAGAGCCACAAGCTCCACGAGCTCAGCTGTGCCCCAGCCTGACAAAGGGAGCAATGGAGTCAGCTAATCAGTGCAAGTCTGTCACTTCTCTAATCATACAAAATCCAGGCTGGCTTCTTTGGCTATATGAAACTCAGATGAATGTTTCCTATCAATAAAGATCTCAAAGTGACGTTTTGCTATCAAGAGAAATCTCTATATGGAGTATTTCTATGAAGCCCGAGCAGGCCATACACTGCAGATGCTGTTAACAAGACTTTGATATGGTTAGTTTTCCCACTCTTGAAATTCATTGCAAAGCAGCAGTAAGGGTCCAGTGGACTTTGAGCAGGGCTGCAAGGGAGACAGATGAAATTTCAGATGCTGGAAGTGCTGGAGTTCAGAGCTGCCTTCTCACGGGATCCGAAATCCATGGCTCTCTCCTTCCAGCCAAACAGAACTAGCGTAGCATCCTAATGGAAATACGGATCTCACTGGGCTTCCCCAGACCTTTGTAGAAACATGTGTTCTTTGTCCTTTAGTCGTACGCAATGGGAGGAGACCACCCCAGGTTGGGGTCTACCTGCTGGAGCACCCATGCAAGCGCTAGCCAGGTTTCGCCAGGCTCCCTGTCCTCCTCCTTCTTCCAGTGTTCCCAGATCACTGCTTGCTAGTGCTGCAGCCCCGGGCTCGCTGCCCCGTGCTCGCCCTGTAGCTTGAAATGCTGAGCAGCAGGACTACGATCAGCCAGTCCTCTACAGCAACTTCGGAGGACCATCCCCCCTAAAGGCTGCGGGTCCCAGAGAAACCCTGGCCTGTGGGTCAAAATCACAGAGGAGGAGAGGTGGGAAGGAGCCAGTGTTTCTTGAGTCTCCCAAGAGTGGGGCAAGGCTCCAAGGATGGCATCTCAGAGTGGGGCCGTGACTCTTTCCTTTAACTTGGCTGTCCAGGAAAGTGAATAATGCCTGCGTGTTACTTCTCTGTCTTTACAGGATCCATGCCTGAAGTATCCTGAAGGGACGTGAAAGTGAAGAAGGGAAAAAACAAAGAAGAAAATGTTTGATGACCTCATTCGAGCTCTGAGAAATGCAGAAACCCTCAGGAACAGAGAACGTTTCTTTGGGAGGAGCAAAGGCCGGGGAATGTAGGAGAACCCTCATCCTGATCAAAGAACTGATGGCAAAATGGTTCCTGGTGGTGAAGCCACCTTTGATGCTGTGAGCAGATTACAAAGCCATGCCGCACCAGTTCCCGAGATTCCCAGACAGAGAAAGCTGGTCACACACCCTCGGAGATTTTCCACTATGAGCCAAGAACTCCCGGTCTTGTATCCTGAAATCTCTCCTGTCCTTTAATTTAAACCCCTCACATTTGCTCTGCTTGCGAGGCATTAAAGCATTGTGTTTTCCAGAAAAATTTTGTATTGCACTAATATTTGTCTTAATTTTAAATCTGAATTTTATTTTTTTCTTGTACTAACATAATCCAGTTTATAGCCCAATATAGAAAAATCCGTCAAGACCTAGAAAAAGCCTGCAAAGCTTGTGTAAAGATGCTGCAGGCAGACAGTAAAGCCCCACAGGCCAGCACTGAGGCACTCAAACTGGTTATGCACAAGTTCCACAATTTTATACATTCATGTATAAAAGCGTACTCAGGCACTCCAAAAAAATCTCACAGAGCAATAATACAGAGCCTCCTCCTCTTCCTCCACCCCCTGCCTCCCAACATTGTGCCCTGCAGGGAAATGCGTTGTGCTACTGTTGACGTTTCCCCTGAGCAGACTCATATCCACGACAATATGAAAAATTAATAAAGGAGTACAGAGTGCATTAACAAACGCTGCCATATCTCCCACAGTTAGTTGACATCCACTGTTCTGTTTTAAATTAATAAAGGCTTGCCGAGCATGTAGAACTCGCACCTCATAGCAAAGGAAATGTCCCACACAGCTCAGCAGGTCATGTCACTGTATCAGTGATGCTCTGTACCACAAATCATGAGAAATATCCCAAGTATTATGTCAAGGCTGTGTTCAAGGTGTTGCTCTCAGCATAGGTGTAGGAGGGCTGTCTGACTCATGCTCTAGAAATTGCCATTCCAGTGGGTGCATGACACAGGCTACTGAAACAGCCTAGAAGTATCTGGAGCTCTGCTCTCCAGGCCGAGAGTCCCTCTTTCCTTCTGGTGCAGACAGTGGGCGGTTCTAACTGAAGACCGGTATTGCTTGGCTGGTTAATCCAGTGCTTGTCTCCAACACAGCTTTTTACAACCGGAAGCTACACTGCACTGCTGTCCTGTTACTGGTAGTTAAATGGCTCTGTTCTGTAATGCAGATGTCCCACAAACATTTTGTTCAGCCATGCAGCAAGGGGACAGACAGGATCTTCTAGAACCTACAGGAGAAACCCTGGCACTGGTGACGACACTCTTAGTCCTGATGGCAGTGCACGCTTCTTCCAGCAGGGGAGGCAGGTGGCAACCTGGTGAACTGCATACTTTGTAAAGACCACGACCTCTTAATAGTTGTAAACTTTTCACAAGCCCTGAGGTGCAGCAGAGAAGCCCTAGATGAAGGGCTTTCCCTAGATGGAAAGCTATGGGGTTCGGAGTCCCGCCAGTGGTGGGGTCCAAGATGAGACTGCCCAGGTGGGTGACGGTGACCCCGCTGCTGTCTGGTCTGCTCCATCTAGGTTAGGGCTGTGTCCAGCTATGGGTACCTGTCTATATTTGTTAACTCCAAGCCTTGGTTCAGGGAGAATAACAGAAAGGCCTGTGCTGTCAGCCAAGCTAGTGAAAATAGGGACCCTCGTACATGACACTGGCAACATCTCCATTTCCCCTGGAAAATGGGGACTTCTGTGTTCTGCGCTGGTGACACCTTTCCTGATGGTGATGGCTGTTCACTTTCGAACAGATCATCTCGTGTGGGCAGGCTACCATGGGGGCTCTCAGAAGAGCTGTGAGCCAAAAAGTGCCCTGCCTCTTCTCGAAAAGCTCCTGTGGGCCAACTGTGGCCCAAACTGTGCTCCTCTCCCACGGAGGGGAAAAAATGGCATGACAAGGCATGAAGAGGTTTCACAGAAAGTTCCTCCAGGAAAGCACCTTGCTAAGCCCATTGAGCTGCTCCTGCTCCTCATCTGCCTCCTTGTTCTCTTGGCACCGCTGCAGCAAGGAGGAGGAAGCTGGAAAAAATGGCAGCCAAAATTGCACGGGAGAGGTGTGCCTGCTTTGAAAATTTGCAGGTGTTCGGCACTGACAGGCTAAATATACTCACACTAATTGCCACATATACCCGATTACCAGCCCACTAACATTGGGGAGAGCTGTTTTGTCCACAGTGATTTGTCAAGAACTTAAAAAGCGATCCCGGCCGCTCTCAAAAGGTGAATCGTAGGGGTTTAATAGTTTAAACACCTATGTGGAAATCATTGACTTCTGGCTACGCTCTGTTACTCTGTCCCACCGTGTCCCACGGGAGTGATTCCGCAGCCCAATGGCACCACAGGGTAACATGGGATCCCAGCTCATGGCGCTGGCTATGTCCTCCCTCCCTTTCTCCAACTGGAAATAATGACTCTTAGTAAAGTAAAAGCTGTGTGTTCCTTTGGAGACTGTTCCTGCATACTAGTTTGTATGAAGTAATTGCATTGCAACACCGCACTTCAAAGTAGACTCTTTTGTGCAGCCAGCCCTGCGAAGGAGAAGAGAGCTGCTCCCCAAATCTTGGCTGAGATTTGAACCTGTGGTTCTGTGAGAGCTTCAAAAGCTTTTCATCTAGGCCATGGAGTTACCTGCCTGAAAAAGGTACCAAACCCCACTTTGATTTTCAGTTTCCAGTCTATACACAGAGGCCGAATCAAAGTAACTTAAATCATGGCTTTGATTCCCATTCCCAGGGCCAGTGTAAGATGTAGTTTCGGGGGCTTCCTGCTCTTTGTTATCATCTGCTTGCTGGAGATTGGCACCTCCCCAGCAGGGCTGGGGGAGCTCGATGTGTGTGTGTGCATTGCTGTGCTCTGATGCTCGCAGCTTTCCAAGGCAGTATTGAAACTCAGGCGTTCACGAGCAGAAACAATTGTGAGAGCTGATCAAGTAGCATTTGCCTTGAAACACACTTATTCTGTTCTCCAGGATAATATACTTGGTATTCTGGTTTAGCAGTGTTTATACATACCCATAAGCAGTTGTTTACATCATACTTTGTAATTGCCTTCACAGAGCTGTTTTGTTGTTTCTGGGGGTGAGGCAATCTCTGTTTGTACTGCTTTGCTGACACACACTTTGCTGTATTAAACGGGTCTAGAATATTCCTTTCAGAAAATGCCATACCTATTTTCTCATACAGCAGTTGCCATAACTTCTGTCTCAGTGCAAAATATGGGGACAGCTGACTTTCTGTCATTAAATAAACCTCTCACTGTGCAACTGAAGTTGAGGTAGGTTAATTTGATCTACACCTACTGAAAATAGGATGGATCTTCAGCTATGCTAATGCACTGCTTAGTCTGAATCAAAGAGGGGCCAAAGGTTTAAAGAAGCCTTTAGGCCACCTTTCAGCTCCCTTATTTCTCAGAGGCCGGGGGGCTTCACACCTAGCCCACCTGTAACACTGCCCCTGTTTAACCGAAGATACCCCCTTGGCCTGGGATGGATAAACTGGAGTGCCTCTGGGCTCAGATGCTTGCTGTCATGTCTGAGGGTGGATGTATGGTCATGTAAGGCCCTTTGCACATGAGCTGGGTGGTGGAAGGGGACCTACTCAGGAATAGGCTAGGTTCAGTTCAAATTTGACTCTTGGCCAAGGAATGGGAAGAAGACGGAAGCATTTAGGTATGCTCTGTCTCTGCCAAAGGGGTTCTGGTTTAGTTGGAGGCACCGTAGCGATGTGGAAAGGGGCTAAAGGGACATTTATTCCCAGTTCTGTCATTCGCTTGCTAGGTGACCTACAGCAAATCGACCACCTACTTGACACTATTGGTGCTGTGTCCATATAGTGGGTACAAAAATATCTGTCTCTGCAAACACTTTGAGATCCACCATCGGGAAGTGATACCTGTGGTGTCTCTCTCTCTCTTTGCTCCTTCTGCATGGATCTTGATTTGTTTGTTATTAGCAGAAAACAAACCATTTGGTGAGACAGACCGTCCCCTTTTCCTCCAGCTATCCCCAGCCACGGAGCTTTGGCATACTCCTGGGCGGTGGGAGAAGAGCATCGGAACTCGCTGGGGCCGTGGAAGCTCCTAGGTGCCAGCTGACAAAGGCTAGCGAGCCTCCCTGCTGCCTTTGAGGAGGTCCTACCCCAGGTGCTTACTCAGCGCTTGCGTTGGGTATCGTCACCGTTGCAGTGACTTGGCAGGACTGAACCTCCCTGTGCTCTGTCGCCTGCGGGGCAAAAGTCCAGCGTCCTCCCCTAAGAGGCTGACGGAGGCAGGGGCGTGGGAAAGTGCCATTTTTTTCACCAAGGCGGCTGAGATGAGCACACACACCGAGGGCCACCAGCTCTGCCAGGAGCGACAGACCTCTGGCAGGGGGATGAGAACAGAGGGCTGGAAACCCGCAAAACCGCATCTTAAACTGGCCCTGGGAATGCAAGTCAAAGCCATGATATAAGTTAAATTGGTTCAGCTTCTGTGTACAGATGAGCCCTCTAATCTTTGAGCTGTCAAAGGCCCCTAGGGACCATTACCTTAGGTAAAGGTTACCAAAGTGCAGCTTGCCCCAGCCATACTCTTCTCATCCTCGGCAGGCAGGCAGAGGCAGCACGTGGATGCCAGCGATGTGTCCTATTCCCGTGTACGAGGGGAGCCTTCAGATGAACCGTGACGACAGCTTTCTGACCCTTTTGTTCCACCAAACTGGTGCAGATGAGCGCAACAGCTCACCTATTTTTTAAAAAAACTTTTCGAAAGATTAACACAGATTTACATCTAAGAAATCAGGCTAATTCCAGCCGAAAGTGCTGGACAATTCCTCCTGGTTCCCAGGAGGGTAACATCATAACCCATTATTAGCTGTGCTAGTTACAGTTATTTCCTTCCCACATTTCCTTTCAGGTGTCACACTAGAATGCTATTTCTTTTCTTCCTGAGAGCACTATTTTTAAAACTGGAGAATTGAACGTTATTAATATAGTAGGTGTTGTACTGTGCAGCCCATTATATAATGGGGTGTTTATAGCTCTGATGCTCTTACCCAGTCCATTCGTAATCAGAAGTAATAGTACCACTTTACCATTTGCTCTGCTTGAGGATGCCGCAATAAATTCCGATGAGGCATCGCTTCACTGCAGCTGCTCTGTGATGTACAGGCTGTGTGCATTTTTACTTCTTTAATGTTTATAGCTCTTTTACAATATATGAATATCGCCGGTCCCGAGGATTCAGCCCTCGTGAATCAACCCTCAAAAAATAATGAGATTTTACAAAATGTATGCATCTGGAGCGTTTTTTATTGGTCTTCAAGTGTTTCAGCCTTTGTGTCGTGCTGTCAGGCTTTCCCCTGCCAGTCCCTCTGCCACAAGCTTACTTTAAGAAAGTAAAAGAAAACTGAGATTCACATGTGAATGTGTGTCTCCAACAGCTGGCCCCAAACAAAATCACCTGACAGCGTGAAACTTGGGAGAACGCTGTAAGAGTTGTCGGTATAGTCCGACAGATCCTTACCCCTGTGATGCGCCAGCATAGCGCAGTACAGCCAGATTCAGACAGCACTAAAGCAATGGCATGTAAAGCTTAAATACCAGTGCTTTTGTGTGGGAACGGCAGCCTTTGCCTCCGGCTGCTTGCTGTGGTGAGCTCCCTCCACAGAAGGAGTGGCCAAGTGCTCGTTTTTGAGGAGGTTGTGCTAGAAGCCAACGGCTGGCCTGGTGAGAGCTGAGCAGAGCTGAGAGCATGGGTCCGTGGACATTTTAGGGGGCGGCAAGGATGGTTTCAGCAGCACGCACACTTCGAAGCCCCTTGCTGTTGCTGCTGCCTGCGAGGTCCCAGCGCAAGGTGGATAAGGGAATCGATCCAGGTTTAAAACAGCCGTGCTTCTCCCTCCCTGCCCTTCTCCCGCCAATTTTAAAGCGTTGCTTGAAAGCTGCACAGCCTCCTGACCCCGTTCCCCGGGGGGCCCTGCAGCAGCAGCAATGGCACGGCTGCAGGGGCAGCGCGGCTGCAGCGCTGGGAGCGGGCGGCACGCCGCCGTGCATCGGAGAGCTCCGCCGGGCTGATCACGGACCGAGGGAGGGCTGGTCACCGTCAGCTCCTTCCTGAAGGCCCTGGAGCTCCTGAGCCCAGCCTCTGCAGATGTTTAAAACTTTGTTCTTCTCCTGAGCTGCCATCAGCTGCTGTCCCTGCCTTAGGCTGCTCTTCTCTTCGCTCTGCACCCAGCCTTCTCCCCGCGCTCGTGTTCTCCACCTATAGGTTTTCCCATTCCTATTGCCCTCCCCGTCTTTCTTTCCTTTCCTTCTTTATAGCCATCTCCCTTTGTTTTCTTATCGTCTTACTGATCAGCTCTTATTACCCTCCACCATTTCTTCTCTGATGAGCCTTTCCTGACACTGAAACTGTATTTCTGAACAACTGGAGCATAATGAGCAGAAAAGCTGAGAGTAACAGCTCTGCCGAAAGCGTGTTCTCCTTTGTGTGGTGCACAAGCGCGAGCAAGAGCTCTTGTCATTACTTCAGTGCACGCTGGCGAGACACAGCGCTCCTTTTCCCCAGCCTTCATCTCCTTCATCTTTTAAAAGAGTTCCCTGGTGACAGAGGCTGCATTTCCCTATTAGTATGCGCAACTTCTAGCACGTCTGATCACTCCTGCAATGTAAGTGCTGAGTAATAGTAAAAATAATACACAAAGCACTCACTGCCTGCAATCCTAGGCTGTCTGGAGTCATGCACTTCAGCAGCAGCTCTAATAGTCGCCCACTTACATCGCCCTAAGGAACCTGGAGCATCCTCCAGAGGTGACTAGGTGCCCTTATCCTCGTGCCACGCGCGAGCAACAGTGACTCGCCGTGAGACACATAGCGTGTCCCCAGCAGCGTGAAGGGAGATGGAGAGTTTGCTAAACGCTTGCACCATGCTTTCAACGTTTCACCTCCTCCTTCAGCCGTAGCAGTGGGAACCAGGACGTGATTTCAGAGGGGAAAGGAACCAGAACTGTCACGGGATGAGTGATTTTACGAGCCCCCTGACTGCCGCCACAGCGGAGTCAGAGGATTGCAAAGCGGTAAATGAGAAGGGAATATTAGGTCCACCTCTGTTTGCTAACATCCTTTATTCCTTTTGTAAATAATGCTCTCAGCCAGGGTTTCCCAAAGGGGAATCTGGAGGGAATCACACAGCCTCCGCATGGGCTCATGTAAGAGAGGAAGCAGCTGGTCCCTGACATTTATTGCTGTACTTCAGCTGGCGAGCTTTGGTTGAAAGACTGCACACGAATGCATTCTCTGCGCTGTTTGCGTCCTCCCTCCTTTTGTTCAGTTAATTAATTAACACCATAACGGAAAAAAACCCTGCGAGTTCGTCTCACGCAGCCAGGGAAGGCCGGAGCAGAGGCAGAGGTAAGGTTCAGGTGCTGCTGGACACAGGTTTGTTCCTGTTCTTATTTTAGCTGAAGCGGCTCAGCCTCCCTGGCTAATACGCGATAATGCAGTTTGTTTACAGCAAGTGTCGTGCACGGCCCAGCTGCACGAGGGGCTACGTGACTTCATTGACTCATAACAGAATTATTGGGCTACCCAGTCCATTCCTTCGCTGGGGCAACAGCGTTCGCCGTGTACCGACCCAGGGGCTTTATGCACGCTAATTAAGCTTCACAACTTTTCTCTGAGGTGAGTGTAACTATTGGCGTTTTTCAGATGTAGGAAGGGAGAAACAAGTCTTGCGCCCAGGGGCATGAGCCACAGCGGCTGCGCGGCAGCTACGCAACGGCTAATGCTGCCCCAGGACGGGTGAAGCCGGCCGAGCACGGCGGGGCGCAGGGCTGCCTCTCGCTCTCAGCGCAGGCTTACGCTGGCCACAAAAATGTCCCCGGCAACCCATCTTTTTTCCCAGTCGCTGTTCTCAGCTAAGCCTGGTGCACAGGAGCCTCTATCAGCCACAGCTTTTTTTCCCTTTGGTTCAGACCAAAGGGAACATTGCTTACTTTCATCCCATTTTACATCATCCCGTGTCACAGCAGAGACCAATGGCTACTCTTGGAGAATACCGCTGCAGCAAAAGAACAGGCGAACAATCCAGAAAGAGGGAAAAAACCTATGGGTACCTTCCTAGTACCAGCTTAGTACCAGAAACCTCTCAGATGGGAGCTTCGTAATCAAGATAAACATGTAGGTGAGTTTTTGACTCTACTCCCAAGTCCATTGAAGTCATGGGGAAAAAAAAGTTCCCTGATTTCACTGAGCCCAAGACTTGGGTTTGGAATAGGGGGCTTAATTACTGCTCACTGGAGCCAATGGCAAGAACTGTAATAACCTCAGCCCGCGGCCCAGCTCCTGGTGCCAGCACCGCTTCGAACCGGCTGAAGCAGTTGCTGTTTACGCTGTCCCCACCAGCTAAGCACTCTTGCCTGCTGCCAGCCTCCTGGGTTGCACCAGCCCGAGTGTTTGTGTAACCAGGCAGTAAACTGCATTAGGAAATAACCTAGCAAAAATATATCTGTTCCCTGGTGCCGTTCACGACGTGGCTGCCCCAGCAGCTGGGCCAGCCCGACGGCGAGGTGGCACAGGGTCCAGGACAAGCGGGCAGATGTCCCTGCTCACCGAGACGTCGCTCCCCTGCCAGGTGCTCTCAGCCTGACGTGACGCTAGGAGGCTGAGCTGCTCCAGCGACGTCGCTGGGAAAAGAGGGGATCCCCGGCTCCTGCCATTTCTCTGGTGCTGGCCCTCTCGAGCCTTCGCTGGATGCCTCACTGGACCGACACAATTCACCAACCTGGCAGCAAATTGAGCCGGCCAAAAGAAGGGCTAGTCCTCTAACAGGCTGTTAGATGGCTCGGCTCTCCGGTATAACTTCAGCCTCAGTGACCAGTTCCTTGATCCGTGTCACTTATACAAGGACACACATTCACGGCCGTGGGCCTCCCCACGCTTCGTGGAGATGATCCACACTTACAGTGTAGGTACCAGAGAGCACAAGGCAAGAACATGGTGACTACAGAAACTCCTTCAGCATCACTACAGCGGCATTTTGTTTACTGAGCTCTTCTGTCCCCATTCAAGCGTCACCGCACGGGCCCACTGCCGGGCCGCTCCCAGGACTGCGCTTTGGGGACAACTGCTGCTGACGCTGCTTGGCGTTTTCTCTGCTTTTTAATCCCAAACTGTGACTGAGTCGGACATACCTGTTACATGCAAAACTCCCAAGTTTCACTTTTGTATCACTCAAAAGCAGCTCGGCCAGGGGTGGGTTTTTTCCAGTTTCTCCCTCGTGACTTTGAACATCAACTTTCAGCCTGAAAAAATATTTACAGCTGTGTTATATAAACTAATGAAAAACAGTGTTTAAAATGAAAGTGCTGGCACAACTTTATGGAGAACAGCAGTGGAAATAGCCATGTGGTCATAAACAGGCTATCTGATACGGTTTATAGTTTAACTCGTTGCTTACTTTAGAAACTTAGGCCTATGTTTCCAAACGTGTCCTATAATTCTGAGTCCTCCGGGGCATTCGCATGTATTGCTTTAGTCACCCAGACCTGAGTCTGGGTACTTTCATGAGTACGTCGCCTTGGAGTAGTTCAGGGAGAAACAAGTCTTTCCAAGCAGGGACTGTCCGTCTCTCCATATGCTTCACAGCACAGAACACATGGTAAATAAAGCTGGAGTTTCTAAGGCAAACAGCAAGCAATCTTGTTAAAAGAAAGGACAAGGAAACCTTTGGACACAAACAGGTTTTCCTTTTTGCAGCTCACCACTAGAAAAGCGAAAAAAGGAGAGGGATTTTATATTCCTGCTGGGCTGACTTTCTCGTGCGTAGCTGTGATAGTTTCCTATCTTGTGACGGCAATGTCGTGATGAGATATTTATAACATGCTAGGAAAAATGTTTCCTTTTTAAAGCCCATCACAGTAGCATAATAACAAGCCTTGTAATCTGTCTTCCCTATATACTGAAATCACTCGATGGAAATGAATTTTATAGGCTGACTGTTGGTGTGCATATTAAAGCCATTTCTAAGGAAAGGCTGTAAAACATGCATCCATACGCTGTGCTGTGCACACATGACTGCACAACGAGATTAGGCCACATGGCAGTAAAAATGCTTGTGCCTGGGCTAACAAGAGCTTCCGCCGTGCTTACTGCGACCGACGCTGCTCTGGTACCCGCGCAAGGGTGGGAGCAGCGCGACTGCAGATAAGCCTTTACAGTAAATCAGCAATAACATGGCTTGGCTGCAGGCCTGAGTAATAACTAACCAGTTTTATGTTAATTATTTGCTCTCCTTCTACGTATAGCGATAGTTACGGGACAGTAATAAGCATAAATCAGTGTGTAGCAGAGCGTAGTGCAGTGTGTAGCTGAGTTTCAGAAATTCTCTGCTTTTTTGCACACCACTTGACAAGAGATGCGAACGACTCTGTCAGTCCTTTGGCCGCGGCTTCTTTCTCGCACCCTCTGAGAAAGTAATGTGCTGGGTGGTGTTTGCATGGACAGATAGTCACTCTCATATGGCCCTCATCCGCCTGGATAGTTCATTGCAGAGTTCCCGTACACTTTTAACACGGTCATTTACCCTAATACAGTGGCTGCAAAACAGACATGCTCTCCCGAGCCCCCCAGGAAATGGGATCCAGTGGGAATATATCTCCAGATCTAGAATGTAACCGCAAAGCCGCTGGGCAGCAAAACCACAGAGTCCGCCTCTGTCCTCCTCCATCCATCCTGGCCACAAGTGCCCAGCACTAAAATCACCACCCCATCGGGAGAGCCAGCAGAGCTCTCTGTGGGAGCGCACAGTACTGGGAAATTGGTGCAGCTTTAAAAAGTCGGCACTTTTTTTTTCCCGGGGTTACTTTTTTAAGTACCCTGATATACCCCTGATATACCAACAGGGCAGCACGCAGTAGCACTGGCAGAGGCAGAGACAAATGTTAGAGATGGGAATACGTTTAATCAGCATTGCCTCGAATGCTTCCCTTTGTGGATCCACGACCTGAGACCTGTCTCCATCACAAAAAGGTCATCCTGGGAAACCACTGGTTAGGAGGGGCGCTGACTCCCTAGCCAATTGCACTAAGGGACTACCTGCCCCCTTACAAATCTGAACCTAGTAAGTCCTTTGGGCAAGAGGTTTAGACACATAAACATCTCTTAAGTGCTTTTGGAGGTGGTGCTCTTGATCTCGTCAGCTTGGTCTCCATTGATGAGAACTTTGATTCTCCGTTGGGATTTCTTGCCTAGTCATTCAAGGCTGCCGTACTCTTAAAAGGGTTGCCAATATACTTCCATGCTAGGGACAACCCAGTGATCCCTGCAAGGGGACCTTGGCTGAAGACGTCTTTGGCCAGAAACATGGCTTTGCCAGCATAACTTTTAAGTAATCGTAAGTATTTTCAGTTGCAGGTTAAATTCTACCAAATCCCAAATATACACTCCTTGATGTGCACTTTGCACAAATACAAACGGCTAACCCGAGAGCAAGACAGAAGAGAACTAGGCCCCAGAGAGATAAGCTTTAATAACGCTGCAGCCTCCCAGGGAGGCAATTTGTGCAGCAGTTAAATAAAGCAAACACTATTGGAATTTAACAAATAACACAGATTAATAACAGAGGGAAACATTCTCCATTATCTGGGTGGGACATGCATTGTTTCATTGATATTGCTGCAGTGCAGGGAGATTGAAATAAATCGTGTTTTAATTAAAATAAAATATAAAAAAGGGAAGACAAAGGGAGCGCTAATGTCTACTCCAGAAAGTGCTGTTCTTGATAATGATGGGCAGAACTCATCTGGGGAGCACGAAGGTGGTCAAGCAGGCCATAAAGAGAAAAATTGAATGGAAAATGCTTTGAGTCAGGCTGACAGCTTGGTTAATAGAGTTCTGTGCTAACGAATCTTAGCATTTACGTGGGCTCCCCCGCCTTCAAAGTGACTAGGACAGGGAGGGATGCTTTATAACGTTGCGGCGAGTATAACGTAGCTGGCTCCCCGCAAGCCTGGCTCCTCGTTACTGGCGCGCGCCGTTGCGTTATCAGACCGCCCGCACAGCTGGCGAAATTATTCTAAAAATCAAACCTTACATTTGGAGAAACATCAGCGAAGTGCTCAATGCTCCAAGCGCTCCCTGCTTTCAGTGGCAGAATAGCTCCCGCACATGCCGAAACTTAGACCCGGGTGTACGAACAGCAGCAGTAGCCACCGAGGCACCCAAAATGAGCAGTCTGTGTCCTGCTCCAGTCTGGTTAAACTCAGCGACTCTGTCAGGAACATGCCGGGGTCTTCGGCAGACTCTGCCGCGAGGAGGAACGTAACAGCAGCCGTAGGCTGCGTTGGGCTCGGCTCGCGGTTTGCAGCACTTTCCGTGCTAGGTCCCACCCCTGTTTAACACCGTGGAAAGGGCTGTGCTGGGATCTCAAACTTGCGCTACTGCAAAAACGAAATGATGACTTTGTCAAAAAATGGGAAAAGTGTTTGGAAAAAGCCCAGCTCTTGCAGTCCTCATTTTTTTTAATGCGTTTGTTTGTTTTATTCTATTTACAGCTCCCCGCTTCCTGGTGCCTCTGATTACATTTCACCTTGCAGCTGCCCAGGCTGCAAAGGCAGCGAGGCGGCGAGCCTGGCTGCCGCCCAGCTGGCCTCTGCCCCAGCGCTCGCCGTCACGCGCGGAGGGCTGCGGCAGCGGTCCCTCGCCGGGCTAACCCGCCCCACCGGCTTTACATCATTAAAGGAAACGAACTTGAAGTTACATTAAAATAAATAAATAAGATCGGCGCGCAAGGACATTAAGATTACAGGGCAAGCTCTCTGATTCAGCGGCGCTCTGCGCCCGTTTGGCAGCAGCATGAATGACGGCGGGAGGCGGGAAGCAGCGAGGAGCGAAGTCCCGAGTCTTCGGCTTTCAAGGAAATTTGCAAAAGCCACTGTCTCAACAGCCAAGATTTACATGTACCTTCCTGCAAAGAATTACTTTTCTATGGGCAAGTAATCGTGCCCTGCACTGCTGAGCTAATGATATATAAAATCACTCCGACGAGCCCGCGTCCCACGGTGGCACTAGGCAGCAGCACCGGGGAAAGGGTTTCCAAACAAACTGTCGGCGACTAGAAAACAACTCAGAGCAGGTCGCTCACAATAAATCTTCACATGACACTGAAGCCGGACTCGTCTTACCAAGAGCTAAGAGTAGACAGAGAAATGCTAAGGACAGATGGCCGTGCCTTTCCCAGGGATACAGCCATCGATGAACGTGCACCATTGCTAACCACTGTATATGTCCGTGCCTCTCTCAGCAGCGTACATTACTGGTAAGGGCCGCAACACGTTTCGAGGGAACGAGTCTTAATTGTGCTGTGGTTTAGAACCAGTGGCTGTAGCTCTTTCAATTTAACATGGCTCTAGCTTCGAATATCCTACGTTATGGAAAATCAGAAGTTAAACTGGAACTGGTTTACCTGCCGAGATCTGAATTTCATGTGTTATGGGTCTCCTGCCGCAGCTGGTGTCAGAACTTACCTAATGCAGCATCGCGGGAGGTTACATCCTTTACGTGGTTATACTTATCTCTTCTGATGCTTATCTGAATTGCAGCTGAGCACAGGGAAATACATTCTGAATTCAGATCTGTGCAAGTGCGAATAGTAATAGCAACAGCAGCAATCGTAATGCATAATTATTGCCTCTCCCTGTCCAAAGAACTCAGGAGTTTTCATGTTTTACAGGTATATGCATATCGTATTTTCCTCAACAGCTTCTGGGTGGGTAATCCATACAAACCAGGAAATCTGTCTCAATGTTAGAAGTCTGTGAAGCTGATCGTACAGAACGTATGGCCACATGCATAAAATGAACGAGCCAAACTCTGAAGTATGTATTTTTTTCTCTGACATCATTTAGCTTCAATTCTTTTGGGTTATCTGCAGCTACAGGATCAAAAAAAATTTGAGAGAGTAGAGTAACTTACCAAAAATATACCTCCATACTATTACATGTGAATAAAACTTGCCTTTTTCTATACTATTTATGGACACATTTGTTTGTAAACCTATTTAAAACATTTTAAAAAACTTTTTGAGGTTCGCTTGCACCATTTCATAGTTCTACTGCAGAACAAAGCTGACATCTCCAGATGGCAAATATAAACATCAAAAGATGAGCTGTCACTCAAAGACACGTGGGAAACATTTGCGAAAGCTGCGTACAGTGTCAGAAGAATTTCAGTAGTAGAGTAAAAGTTCTTCTGAATACGCCGTTAATGCTGGCGCAATAGATCTACCTGACACACCGGAGGTGGTGAGCTGCACTCAAATGCTTTGCTACCCACAAAATGGCACTTATTTCTGGAGTTCTGTATACCCAGGAAATTATACAGTAAATCAAAAGTACAGATTACACAGTGTGCTATAAAATGTAGCATGTCTTAAGTGACATGCAAGAAACACGTGTGTGTGCATGGCTAGGAAAGCGTGTATGGGTCTCAGCCACTCTGCTGAATCAATATTTGAGAGTGTTACAGTTTTCAGTATCTCCTTTTATATAATCAGATAACTGCAACTACAAATTTTACTTGAGGACTGACATTTTTACATTACAATGGCTTCTTTGTTGCTCCAAGCAGCAATATATATGCAACAAATCAGTTCAGAAAGAAAATGCTTTCCATCACACCAGCGTTTGCCTTATTATTAGAACGAGGAACTATGTGCACGAAGAAGTTCTTCTTTATAATTTTTTACCAGCACTATTAGTCTCTTCTAGATATTGGCAGAGGTGGGAGGGGATCTGCCAAAATACATTACACATTTTGTCTCAGCTGTAGTAACAGAAGGCATTCAGGGCGAGCTGTGCAATTCAAAGCATCTACGGATGGGAGAAAGAGTTCATTCAAGACAGTGAATATTTAGTTTGAACTTTGCCACATCCCCCAGACAGAAATGGTTTTATAAATAAAATATTTGATGAAGTTTCTGCAGCAGGAAAGGCTCAAAAAACTCGCTCTTCCCGTACACCAGCCTCAGCAGAGATAGCTGTAGGTGGTGCCTGGCCCGTGCCTCAGACACCAGTTCTGCAAGTCATGGCTGCATCAGGATCCCCTCTGTTTTACGGGCTCCTCTAAGTACAAACTCCCAAAGAAACAGCGAGACTGCCTGTCAAGACCACACTTTCAAGCCCTTTGGCCCAACGCTACATATAGGCATCTTTGTGGTTTTTTTTTTTAATTTTCCCCAACATAACCATGCCATGGTTTACTGTCAGCATAGAAAAAAATGGAGTTTTGTTTATTCCTAAATCATGATTAAAGCGTTGGTTTTTGAAGGGCTGTAATACGAGCTAATGAGTCGCTATCGAGCAGATCCACATGGTTCCACTTTGCAAAGGAGATCTGCGGTGATAGAGAGCCCTAATAACTGTACTGCAATTGTATTAGGGTTGTTTCTGCAACGTCTGTCTACACAGCAAGATGGAATGATGTACAACCGTGGTGTCATGTACAAGCCCAAAATAGCTATAATGCTGCTAGCAATTAGCCATGCCATGATAGCTATATGCTGCTTTGTTCCCCTAGCAGAATATTTTATGTGGTAAAAACGGAATCTACTACTGTAGCTGCCATGCAGTAAATTTTTTGAAGTTAGTAAGCACGGAGGAATTTCAGGCATGGATGAGCTCAGGACATGACCCACTGAGATCCTTCCAGCTGCGGCTTCATGAGAGGCTGGCTCCACAGCCGCGCTGGGGCAGAAGGTCCTGCCCTCTGCTCTACCCCAGCTCAGCACCTTGCTGCTGTGCCCGGAGATACCTACGCTGGGCCATGACTCAGTGCTAGTCTGGCCTATAGACACTGCCCAGGCACAGTGGAGGAGGCTGTGAACTTCGGCTGGAGGCCAGGAGCCATCAGCTGGGGGCGGAGGGGTGCAGGGATAATCCCATGTGGAGAGCTAAACCCATATGAAACTCATCGCTTCGCCGCTCGTTTAGCCCTCTGTGGGTCCGGTAAGCACCAGCACCGGCACGAGGCACGGGTTAGAGATGGGCACCGGTGGAAAGGGCTCACCATGGGGCGGCCTTGGCTGTGTTATTAAACAGCACCTCCGTAACAAGGTGCTGGCCGGGCTACTCACAGTTACACAAGCCACCTTACAACACTGAAAGTGGGACTATCTCAGCGTAGAAAATCCTCACGTGGTCACTCAGTTCAGCTTGTTATTGTCAAAGGGTTTCTTACTGAGCAACACAACCCTCTTCCTCTTTGATATCTTAGAGGAGTTTTTCTTTGGGGCTTTTTGGGATTGTACAGTTCTTTTAGACTAGAATGATTTTATGGAGGAAGAACAATTTAGATTTGCATTCACTTCAAGAAAAGCCATCTTCAGTTTAATATTCTACCCACTTCAATTGCAGAGGCATCAATGAGCGCAGCATGGAGAGTTCAGCAGCTGAATGATGCTAGTAGTGACAACAAGAGTACATATGGGAATCCCAGGAAAACCTTAATCATCATCATTAACATTTTATTTTCTGCAGCATAATTCCTGCACCGGTGTACCACAGTTCACTGTACCATACTATGCCGTGCCCGACCCTGGTAGGAGTCTGCACAAATATGAAGAACGGCAAATGCTGCAAGGAAGAAATTAATCACAAAACTGGAATTGCCATAGGGGTTTTTCCTTTTGACATTTTTGAAATGTGTGTGTGTGTGTGTGTTTCAGGCCAGGTACGATTTTGAGGTAAAAGGAAGGTAGCTCAAGCATATAGACAGATTATGTCTAGCTCTCCTTGTTCCTAGCATTGGTGCTTATTTCTAAGTCTGCCTCTTCACAAATCACATGGCAGCTTCTAGTTTTATCACTGTTTTGCCCAGCTTACTATCTTATTCAGCTGAACGTTAAATGAAAGTAGTGAAACCCACCAGGGTGAAACAACAATGGATTTTGGCAGAATCAGTGGAGAGCTTTCCTCTTGAAGCTTGACATTCGAGAAGAAACCCAAACTTCAAGTAGGGACCATTTTAAAATGGATTGTGTGGGTACTTTTGCGAAAAGAGCAAAGCAGGGAACTTCTAAAACATACAAACTCATAATGCTGATGATATACAACTGGAGCGATGACTTACTAGCTGAAGATGGTGATCTAATGTGTATTTTATAGGAAGATTATAATGGAAGTTAATAACATTAAGTGCTTTATAAAATGGTTCATTAACTGAAAAAAAAGGTGTTTCTTCCTTGGACAAATTGCCTTAGAAATGTTAGCCTTCAGGGTCCTGTCTTCATTGTTGCAATAGAATTGTGTCAGCAGATCTACTTTATAAAGTTTTAAATCAATTCTGTGATCAGGGCTTCTGTTTATAAGCTCTTTGGGCTTAATTTCACTGCAAAGTTAGCCTGAGCTATAACTTATTCCAATTCTAATTGGAACCCTTTCTACATAAAAACATATTAAGCCTGGGTCTGTGGGTGCTTTTGATTTAGGGCAGCGAGGCTAATGGGAAGATATAGGCCAGTACTAAAGTCAGTCTACTTTGTCAGCTGCTCTGTATTGTGAGTACAATTTTGTACCATTGGAATGCTACCGGTCTTCCAGTGCCTTCCCATTAGTCCCTTCTTATTCCCAGGAGGGATCCTACTAATGGCTAGGACAGAATTAACAGCACAGGCAGCTCACGGTGCTGCTAAGAACCTTTAAGGTTCTCGGAAATCTCAGACCATGGTTTCTAAGTAAGAAGTTTTTATGGGTAAAACTGACTTTAATTGCTCTTGTCCCGTCATCTCTCCTTAGCTGTGCCCTCTGCCAGCAGTGCTCATTTCTGCTGATCCAGCATTTTTAAAAAGCCCGGAAAAAGACATATTTTTAAAGAACAGCTCACTGGCTCACAGCGTAGCTTACTAAACAGTTATGCTAGTATACTATAGGGGCTCCAATATAGGTGTGGAAGAAAGCATGAGGGGTCAAAAACCTTAAACCAGTGTTGTTGCTAAACATTTTATATTCCAAAGCTGTGGCTACTGCACCAGACACAAGTGAAGGTATAAAGAAAATCTGGGGGCAGAAACTGCAGATGTTCCCTTATATTCCAATAAGGGTCTTGAAGTAGCTACTGCAAGAGCAGTTGTGAATTCATTGCTCAGTGAGGAAGTGAGAGAACCTTGGCGAGGGCTAGTTGCAATTTTCCTAATGAAAGCCATGATTTACACCTCTGAAGTACAGTCACATCTTTTAGCAAAAAGGACATAAGGCAGGAATCAGAATGTCCAGTAGCAATTATTATGGTGTTATATCAGTCACTGATGGGAAGAGGAAACACAGGGTGAGGCCAAAAAGCTGCTGCTGTTTGGCTTTGAAGTATTGAAAAAGTTTCTTCAAAAATGTCAGGAATTTTGTTTTGCTGCTCTTAGCCTGAAAGATGCTCGCAAGAGGGAGGAGGGCGGTAATTACTCCACAATGATGAATGTCTTCCAAGAGGGGAGAGCACATTTACTGACAGCTACAGAGAGGGTCCAAAAAGAACAATTCATACCATGTAAAAAGTGGTAGCTCCCATAGCACTTTACCTGTTAATCTTCCTTCTCCAGGTCTCCAACACATCACAGCACAATGCTCTGATTCCCAGGTGGGAAATGCTCACCCTGGGCCAGCTGCAATGTTTCCCCCACTCACTTTCCCACTGTCTGCTCTTCCCGCAGCAGGGACAACTCAGTCTGCTCCAGTGCAGCTGCCGAACGGCTACAGACCAAAGCCTGGGCGTTAAGGAAAGTCAAAATTGCAGCCAGTTTACCTTGTTGCCCTTGCCTGTGAACTGTGGCAGTTCAGCAGGGCTCTGAAGAGAGGAAAACTGTGCAGTTGGAGACAGGAACTTCTCCACGTATCCTACTGTAAGCCAGAGCTTTTTTTTCCTCCAAATGTCTTGAGAGTCCTCTATTAGAAGGAGGTAAGTGACACGACCCTTGATACTTACTCTAAATTATGCATGTATAATAGCACCCAAGGATCTCATGAAATCTATTACACTGGGCACTGCACAAACACAGCAAAAAGGTATTCCTTTGCTGAAAGGTGTGCAACCTAAAGGGCTGTTTTTCATTACCCACCGAGGGTGAATTTAGCTCTACACAAAATATACAGGAAAACACAGTTGCTAATGTGATGGAAATTATTACTGTGTAATAATTTATGGATCTTGTTTGTTGACTTTGCTATTGGGAAATTCACTGTCTAAATATATTGGCTTGATTTAATAAGGGAAAAGCAGACTGAACTAATAGGTGGCTAGAAGAGAAAATAATCAGACAGGGTAAAGGAGAGCTTGAAATACGCCACTACTTCAGTAAACGCTTGTGGAGTTTTAAAAGTAATGGGGTAAAAAAGAAAAAAACAGAAAGGAACACAAGCAGATCAAAAGGACCGTATTAGCTGACAAGGGAGTGGTGCAGTGGAATCAGGCTGTCACAAGCATAATTTTTTATAGGGAGGAAGGGAAGGTCCTTCAAGAAGCTACACCTACCTGTCTTGTTCTTAAGGGCTAATAATACTTTAGATAAATGAATATGAAGTTTACTGGTTTTAAAATCTTTTGCTAATTACAGAGCCTTGCAGAGAAAAATGGCAAGGATCAAACTTTCTACTTACTGAGTAGGTACCACTAACGGACACCACGGTGCTGTCCAGGATGAGAATAAGAGCAGGAAAATTGAGGAATGCATGAGGTGTTTGTAACAACACAGAATTTCGTATCTGATGAGCTGTAGTGAGAGAGCAGCAGGCAAGAAATGTAACCGCTATCTGTAAGCATAGCAGCTTCCCCAAAATGTTTCTAGTCCGAGGGTTAGTCGTGCTTCTATCAGGAGCATGTTCAGGCCCTAAATTACATAAACAACAGTTCAGATTCAAAACACACAAAGTGGTAATCAGGTCTCAGGTGGTGCCATGTTTTTCTTTAATAATGTTCATTTTTTTTCTGATGGCTTCTAATGTCAAAAGCAAGCTTGAAGGAGGAATCTCAAGGAAGAAGGCTGGCAGTCCTGCCCAGATTGCCTCAGTCCCTTGCTCTGGTCCTTGTGGGACAAGTGCTCCCTTAATTTTAGTCAAGTCTACTTCAAATACAATTAGACAAGAGGCTTTCTTTTGGCCTACATATTGAGTGAGACACATTACTAGTAATCATTATATACTAGTTTATTGATTGTGGCTCTTCTGTATTCACTGTAGATAGGCTTGTTTTAACAGAACTGGCAAGAGACACGTCTGCTTAACAGACAATTACTGATTGAACGTTTAACAGTAAGCAGGGGTATTTTATCAGGAAGCACAGAAATGTGCAGGGAATTTTGACAAAACATGAACAGGGCTTTCTTTTGAATCTGAGGTATTTTTCAAGAGAAAGGTCAAAAGTCTTTTTTCAGAGAATTTCAAGGGTGGTTTAATATTTCGTTTTCATCTCTGCTTCATGTATTTTAATGTTTGACATAAGCAGACAAATGGAAATTATTAACAGGAATTACACATATGGAAAATCTACAAGATCCCACACAGCTGATTACACCAGGCCTTTGCTTTATATACAATGTTGCCATTAAAATGCATTCCGGTTATTAGGAAAGCTGGAAGTGAGGCAATTATTTGAATAAACAAACAAAGACCTGGTTGCCCCGTAGCTTGGTGCATCACTGAGATGTCTGAAGGCTCCTTTCCCACGCCTGCTGTCTCATACCTAAACTAGCAGGGGCTGTTGTGCAAGGCAACCTGACAGCTCCAAAAAAACAGGTAGCTCAGCACATTGCTCTGAAGCAATTCCTGCAAACCTGGCACGGTTGCGCATTTGGGGCACAGGAAGCCCACAGGATCCTTGGTTTATTAGAGGATGAAGAAAAGGTTTTGCAGCTTAGGGAAAGTGGAGGATGGAGTCAGCAGGCTGCAGGAAGCTTCCTGTGGCCCTTCCAAAGGAGACAGAAAAAACTTGTCCTGAGGGTGTGGAAGAACTGGGATGCAGCAGTTTGATTTGCCAGGCACTAGAAGAAGGTGTGGAGCTACAGACTGCTTTTGTGCCTAAAAAGTATAAGGAATAGTAATAACTTCAGCAAAAAGAAGTAACTCTCCCTCACAACTGATGCTGTAAACCCAGCCTTGCTAGCAAGCAGTATTCCTAAATTAAAATTCATAGGTAATTAAACAAAGATAAACAAAAACAATACATAAAAGAAATCCCATAGATCTGAATTGAGGTTCTTGTGTTGTGACAAAATACGCTTATTTAAATGTCTTAAGAATGAAAGTCTTCATTTTCAAAAGCAACTAATATTTTCCATTTCTACTGAAGTCTTAAATTGGGTATCCCAAGCTGTGTAAAACCGTTGGCCAACATATTTGTATTTACTCTGGGAACCAGCATAAGACTCAAGACAGTTCAGCTTATTAATTCCCCTGCTTTAATGTGTTTGGTTTTTTCAAGTTATGAAATAGTAAATACATTTGTGTCACTTAGCAACCCTAGCCCATTCTCAAGGAATGTCTTTTGTTCTTGGAAATCTATACTATACTACTATAGTAGTATATATACTATAGTACCATACTATACTATACTACTATACTATAAATACAGGTTACAAAACAATTATTGGGGAATCTAAACTCATCTTACCTAAACTCATCTTATTTGGATGGCGTTCTGGCCCCTGCGCATTCTCCACTGTAAAGTGTGTGTAGAAAATTAATGTACTTTGCACAAGCATCATTCTTTGACGCTCTCTATTGTTACAAAGGGAAGTTCTGCATATTTAATAGATATGACAGAATTTTCTGTTGAAAATAAAAGACATGAGAAATGGCTACAGAAACAAAGGACTAGAAAGGACCTCCTAGTCCCTGGGTTCACGGAGTTCAAAGCCCTCTTACTGTTTTATAAACAACACCATAAATACTTTACCATTACGATGTAACACTACCTAGCCTCTTTCATGAACTTATCAAATTGATTTATTTTAATACACAGCACTGAAGTCTGAGATCATACATCACACCGTTTCAGCATAAGGTTTTGCACATGTGAACACCTGTGCAATTCATAAGCCTTATGTCTCATTTCCCTGGGACTGGGTTATTGCTTTTGCACACAGAACATAGCGTGATCCTGAGTACATACGTGCAGTGGAAGTACTCCTACTTCTGCACCCGAGATTACACTTGATTGCAGAATTCAAAGGTTTAAAGCTGAGAAGTCACATACACTTGTTTACCTTGTCAGGATCAATACCAAAGATAAGATACATAAATTGATCTTTATATTTTGAAATCAAATGTAGCCTTAGGAAACCCTATAAAAATAGGTGAAAATTCTATTGTTAATTAATACAATTAGTATGTGTTTATGAAACTTTCATATTACACAGAGGGTATATGAAAGTAAAACCAACTAACAAACTGAAAAAAAAAATAAAAGCTGTTTTCTAAAAATGTGAACAGGTAAATATAAAGTGAGATGCGAATTGAGAATAACAATATACAGAATGGAAGGAACTATTTCTTGCAGCTGCAACCACCTGGTAATAGAATGGCTTAAATAACAATTTGCAGTCATAATTTTGACAATCCCAGAACAGAAATAGACAGTACAGAGAAATGTATCAATCTCAGGAAAAAAAAAGAAAAAAGAAAAAAAGAAAAGAAAAAGAAAAGAAACCAATCACAGCAAAGTTCATTGTCAGACTATCTGTCAGAAAAACGTTGTCAACACTTTTGCAACTCTTCTCATCCTTACCTTTATTTTTAGAAGACCCTGACCCTACCCTGTATGTCTGGGAGATGGGGGGGGGTTGCTTAACATGCTTGTGGTAAGCTGCTAAAATAAAAGCCATGCTCCGGAATTCATCACCAGCAGCGGATGACAACGTATGATAATTAAGCCCTGATTTTTTAAAGTGAAATGAGAGGACTGTTTTCCAGGTACACCCTCAAATCTTGCCATGGCGAATTTGGGACACAGCCAGATGACTTAATGGCTACACTTTAGGGACTCACAGTCTCCACGAGGCAGTTAACCCTTGCTTATGGTTACAAAATCCGCACTATGGCTCATAGACGTGCAACAGCCGCTTTATTGCAAAATCCGCTGTTTAAGCTGTTCTCATTTCTACTGGCTGAGAGGCACTGGCAAACAGCTAACAGCTAATAAACCACTGTAGTCATTCCTGCTGGCAAGATGAGACCACGACTGCAGACAGTTTAGGACTACTCCCAGAACTGATTTGGGGTCATCTCTGGGTGCCGTAATGCTGAGCTCCCCTCCACAGAAGCGAGCGCAACGTAAATTCATACTGAGCCCGCTTCGAAGCAGTTTTCCCCCGAAGGCAAACCTTTGAAGGGGAACTTCAGATCTGACATGGGATGTATCGCCTTCTCAAGCATTTAAGCTTCATCTTTTCTTTCACTGCTACTGTGAAGAGAGCAGTTAGAATACCAAAATAATGGCTGAGAACCATGAATTTCACTAGGAGAACATAAACTGAAATACCCTTCTATGAATAACTCCTGGCAATCCGCAAATTTACCATATTCATTTTGCTGAGGTGGTAAAACTATTATCCCTGATTAGTAGCATTCAATGTAAATGTTTCCAGTGGGCTTAGTCCTGAAATCCTCAGCAGATACTTAGACACTTGTCAATCCGCCCTGACTGAAATTTTGCATTAGAAAAGATCTGAGGCCGTTGGGATTGTGTTAATGACCACACTCGCATCTCCCTATCGGTGGCAATGATCTGTCCCACTCTGCAAACTTTTCCCAGCACTGCTGTTGGCTAGGGATGCAATGAAGTGCGATTTGTGGTTATCATTGCTGGGCCCAGGTGTAGATGTAATCACCAGCAGCACTGAGCTTTTGCTGGTATAGCTTATTTTGCTTTGTGGGAGGGGAAGGAAAGGCTGGAATAAGCTGCACTGGTTCGTTGCAGTTTGGCAGGTACAGAATACCAGATTACCTGTTCAGAAGTGCTCTCAATGTAGATCTGACTTGGAACGGAAGTAGATCCACCTACTGCATGTATGCAGGCCTTTCATTATTTCACTTCAAAAGATACTGCATCGGCTAATGATTAATGGTAGAATGTTTTTTTTTTTTTAATTTTTGACACGGGGAAACAAGATCACATCCTTTCATTATCTGCAGAACAATGAGATCCGAATTTTGATTGCCTGTTACCAAGCAGGTAGTACATTAAAATATATGAATAAATAATACGCAATTTGGTAGTATATTTTATGCCAAGTTCACACAAACGCAGCCTGGATATGCAGTAATGGGTTTGGACATCTAGGTTGGAGAGGCCAGTAAAATTTTCACATGACAGGTATCATTCACAAACACGTGCACATACACGAGTCTCTTTCAGTTTGTAAAGCAAGTGAAAGTAGCTCAGAAAAACGTTGACAAACAGATCAAAGGACATTCTCTCCCCTTTGCCAAATGTTTACTTATTAACCCAGGACACGGTGCTGATAACAGTTTTGCATGCGAGCAACTTCCATTATACGAGTAATTCCACCAATTCCAAGGCAATTACTACCGCTGGAAGTTATGTGAATGAGCATATGCTGGACTGAGGCCCTAACAACGTTTTGAAATCCATAAAACGTTATCTAAGACTCATCAAAAAAACTTTAGCATTTGTTTAAAAGATACGGTGACAGATTCAAGGCAAGAAATGGGACTAGGATAGGAAGCGGATGACATAAGCCAGTCAATCTTGGTCTGGGTTATTAAGTAGACCTCAGATAGAAAACCTGAGATGACGGTATAGACTCGTTTCACTTCTGCTAATTCTAATAACGGAAGATACGATCCCAGAAGCATTTCTATGCCATGGAATAAAAAAACAACAATACCCCACTGGAGGCGAGGACACTGCACGCACACAGAACAGACCAAACAGGCTCGCTGAACGCACACGGCTTGAACAAACCGAAGCGGTAACAGGGCTATGTTGCGATCTCGACATCACACCTTGCAGGAGAGCCCCGCGGAGGCAATTACGCTACCGCCGCCTGCTCTTCAAGGTGAGCGCATCGGCTGGGAACTCGCGTGGACAGCCGCGACCCACACGCGCGGCGCGGACCAGGGCCCCACACCGTGTGCGCCTGCTCTCTGCCAGGCGCGCAGGTGCGGAGGGCACCGCCGCTCCCTTGCCCGCGGAGCCGTCCCGGCCCGCGGCGGGGCAGGGCCCGAGGGGGCGCCGGGCCGCGGGGGGAGGCCCCGCGGGGAGCCGGGGCGGAGGCCAACGGCCGCCGTCGCCCCCCCCCGCGCGCGCCCCGCCGCGAGGCCCCCGGCGGCGGCAGCAGCGCTCCGCCAGGGCCGGCCTGGCCTCGCGCGCCCCCCGCGGCCCCGCCCACTCGCGCTCCTCCTGCCAATCAGCGAGGCCCCACCTCCGAGGCCCGAGGTGCGGGGTTTGAAAGCGGGCGGGACCACTCGGCGCGCGGACGGAGGGGGGGGGTGGTGGTGGGGGAAAGGTAGCGGGGAAGCGCGGCGGCACCCGCCTGAGCCGGAGGTCTCTCGCCGCGGGAGCGGCTCTCGAGCGCGGCAGAACGGCGCCCTGCGCCGCCACGCGGAGCCCCTGAGGCGGGGGAGCGGAGCGGGGCGGCGCGGCGGCCGCCCTCCCCCCCCCCGCCCGGCGCAGTGGGAGGCGCCCGGCGGCCCGCGTCACCCATTGTTTACAAACCAACCCCAGCGGGCCGAGCTCCAGCTTCAACCGCAGCCGCCGGGGCCGCGTGTGCTCGCGTGCGCGTGTGACGGCGGAGGGCGGGCGCGAGGCGGGCGGCGCGCGGCGGCCCCGGCCCCGGTGGCGGCGGCCCCGGCCGAGATGCCGTGCCGGCCGGGCGAGCGCTTCCTGCTGCTGGAGCGCTCGGTGGCCGTGGGGCCGGCCGGCTCCAAGGAGGTGGACGCGCTCGTGGCCAAGCTGGGCGAGGTGCTGCAGCTCAGCGCCCAGCGGGCGCCGCCGCCCCGCGCCCCGAAGCACCTGGGCCCCGGCAGCGCCCGGGACCGCGCCGCCCCCTACTCGCCGCGCTGCAGCGGCGGCGGCGGCGGCCTCCTGGCGCCGCGGGGGCCGGCCCCGCTGCCGGCTCACCAGCACCACCAGCACCCCCCGCACCGCGCCGAGTCGCCGCGCCCGGACCGCGGCAGCCACCAGCGGGTGACCAAGCAGCTGTGCGGCCGCGGCTGGCTGCGGAGCGCCGCCCGCCGGAGGAAGCAGCCGCCGCCGGGGCCCGGCGAGGGGCCGGAGGAGGAGGAGGACCCGCACCGGCTCCTGCAGCAGCTCATCCTCTCCGGGAACCTCATCAAAGAAGCCGTCCGCCGGCTCCAGCTGGCCGCCGCCGCCGCTGCCGCCGCCGCGGCCTCCACGGCGTCCAGCGGCAGCGCCTCGGCGGGGAGCAGCGGCGCGGGCGGCGAGGCGGCGGCGCGGCAGCCCCTGCAGTAGCCGCGGAGCGGAGCGCGGCGCGGCGCGGAGCCGGCCGGGGGCCGAGCGGACTCGTGGCCGAGCGTGTGCGCGGCGCGGCGCGGCGGCCGGGTGTATAAACGTGGTGCTAGCTGTAAGTCTGCGCTCAGCGACCGCGGGGGGGAAGGGGGGGTGCCGGCCCTCGGCCCGGCCGGCGTCCGCGGGGTGCGGGTCCCTCCGCCCCTCTCCCGCCGGCGGCGGCGGCGGCCGTGGGGGGGTCCCCGCTCTCCTCCCCGCTGCCCCCGGGTCTCCGGCGCCGCCGCCGCCGCCGCTTTGTAACGGCCGGCGGCCCCGCGAGGCCGCGCGCGCCGCCGCCGCCGCCGGGGGGGGAGGGTTGTGCCCCCTCCCCCCCCCCGCCCGGGGCTCCTCCCCCGCCAGCCCCGGGGGTCGCGGCGGCGGCGCCCCCGGCCCGGCCCGCCTCGCCTCCCGGACTCCCGGGGGCCATTTGCAATAATCCTGAACGACCCGCGCGGCAGGCGTTTGCCTTCCCCGCCCGGGGTCGTTCCGTGATTTTTATTTTTTGTTTTTGTTTTTTTTTTAATTATTATTATTTTTATTTTAACTTTTTTTTGTTATTGTTGTCGTTGCTCCCCGTCGTGACTGTATGAAGCAGTTTAAAATGTGAATCTCGAAAGCTGGAAGGCAGCTGGACTTATAATTGTAAAGCGTGATGGGTGAATGGAGTCTGAGGCGCATTGTTCACATAAGGTAGCTGAAACAAGTTTGTTTGGTTGGTTTTTTTTTTTTCCTTAAAAAAAAAAAAGGGAAAAAAAACAACCCCTCCCCGCCTGCCCGCCCAACAAACTCAATGGCTCAACTACAAGATGCAGCTGTTGATTAAATATGCACTTCGTACCGGAGTGTTTGAAATGTGTTCCTGATTTGCAGGACTTAACTGTCTTAATTAACCTGTCTGTACTGAATAAACGTGGTCTTGTTTTTATTTTGAGGTCTGTGTCTCATTGTTAAGGGGAAGTGAATTTTGGTTCATGTGAGCGCAGCTACGCAGACGATGCTCTAATAGAAACATTACCCCGTGATCTTCTTTCAGTTGCGAGATCTCCATTTTGCAGACAAAAAACCCCCCACAACAATCCGCATAGTCTGATGCAGTGGGACACCGGTTATTAATGCACGGAGATGCAACTGAGCCCCTTTGTTTGCCAGCAGCGTTTGCTCGTAAGCCACGAGACGCCCCTTTTAGCAGCCCAGAATGTGGCTACTGGAATTTGTAAGTCAAATCATATTGAAGGAGCATATCTTATGTTGGTTATTTACTTGTTTTTTTCTTTCTTCAGGGAGGAAAGACTATATAGAGGAAAGAAGTCTAGGCAGTCACGCATTAATAAGAACAAACTGAAAAAAAAAAAAACCCTGTAAAATGCAGAATTTGACGGTGGTGTTGATTAAGTTTTAATACCTGTTCTGAATAGCTTCCTTAGGTAAATCCTACTTTTTTTTTTTTTCTGGTCAAAAAATAAGTTTCAAGATCAGAACTGAACACATCAGACTGACTGGAGCAAAACAATCTCCCAACCCCCACTCAGTTTGAGGTAAAAGCTTCTCCTTTGAAGAAGGTAGCAATCCCACATGAAAGAAAATGGAAGATGTTTGCCTTTGTCCAAGAAAGCAATTTGAGCAGCTAGGTTTACTTGGGTGATTAATTTGTTCAAGAATATATTAAATCCACAAGATACATTTATTTTAGATTTCTTTCTCTGCTACCAGTTATTGATTAAAAACTGATGCTTAAGGTTGTTTTTTATAGTGTTTCACGGAAATCCTCATGCAGTGGAAACAGTATGTGTTTATTATTAGCTTTATCTGGACTAATTTATAAGTAGATTGCAGTTTTCCCCTATCAAAGCCTGTAAAATGCAAAGGAACAAGTTCAGCGCATTTTAGAAACATTGTATTGTAACCTCCTTAATTGCTAACAGCTGAAGTCCTTTTTTCTCATAACTTATGCTGCTTTTGTGGCATTTTGCACAGCTTGGAAGACCTAGATTTATCATTAGTTCTCGTTCTGTAATACGATGATACAGGGCATAGGGTGTCCTTACTACAAAGGAATTTTTATTTTGAAATTGTGTTGCTTTTTTTTCTCCCTTGATCCAGGAAAAAAGTTCAACAGAATGTGAAAACAAATCTTAGCTTCAAATATAACCACTAAGCAACAACTAAAAAGCTGGTTGCTCTCATATTTGTCCTTCAGATGCTTGTTCAGATATGTATCCACAGTGCCAACGGTGAATTTGAACTCTAGGATGAGTAATTTAATTATCTTTACCAAGAGACGTGCAGGAAATAGGTACAAAAACCTAACGCAGCTGATGCAGCCTGCCTTGTTATACAACTACGGCTGAATGTCTGTGTGTGTATGTCAACTAAAATTATGGAAGCTGGTATGTCTGGCTTGAGTTTTTACCACTAATAATTATGCATCAATTCTACGTTCCCCCTTTTTCCCCCCTCTCCGTCCCCCTCAACAAGTCCAAGCCTCTGTATACTAATGAGAACAGCTAACTTTACAAGTGTCCTTTGTAGTCATTGAAAGCCTTGAGACATTCCTTTTAAGGATTTTACTAGAATAACACTTTTCAATAAACTGGCAGTTGAAGTGAGGCTTAGAAAAGATGCTAATAAATTTCACAGTGACTGGCTGTTTTTTAAGCTTCCTAAATTACTTCTAAAATAGCTTTTACTTTCTCCTTTGTGAGATGCTGGGAGATCTATATATGAAAAGGGTTATAGTGAGCTAAGTGTTATGTAGAGTGTGTGATGATTTGGTAAAAGGATTTTTGGCACTTGTTTCAGATAACTTGCATAACTCACTGATGCGTCTTCATTGCTTGTAATGTGAACATCCTAAACTCATGCCAGTAACCTTTAATATAACATCATATCTTCCTTATAAGTCTTTAAAATTATCTTATTCGAAATAGAGCACATGCAACGTCTTCTTAAGGAAGCGGAACGAATGTGGCTTATTTTGATTTTGGAAGCCAAGTTTTACAAGATGTTGGACCAATTGAAATATTGCCATAAGGTTTCCATTGATTCATTGCAAGTTCTGTTTTTCAAACATTGTCATGCAGCCTTGTGCTGCACTGTGTGAGCATGCAAACCAAAAATGAGCTTCGATATGAAAGTCATTGTCTACTTTGTTTCCTAAATAGAATAAAAAATGTTGAACAGTGAAGTAAACAGTTTTGTAAGCTTTAAATAGATATCTGTGTTTTAAGGGTAGGTTTTCTTTGATACATTTAACCAACTCTGATCCTCAAAAAACAATTAGTTGGTTTTTAGAGGAGCAAAAAGTAAATTTGGGTGCATACTGCATTTGGCCTTCACAGTACGCTTAGATTATCTTCATTAGTAAGTGAAAAATACGGTTTACTGCAGCTTTAAGTTTGGAATATTTTGGAATTAGTATTGTATTAAGCAAGTTCAGCAAACTGTGGATTAAATTTTCGTAATAGATATTTAATTAGGGTTTTTTTGATCATACTTTTTTTTCCATCTCGTCAGGAAGAGCGTTCGGGATTTTGCTGTGGACCGCATATGAACTGTAAGCTCAAAAATAAAGCATCTAGATATCTGTTACAAACATTATTGCAAAATATTTGGGAAGACGTGTATTACATTTACAGAGGGGCAACGTTTGGGGGAGACTTAATTTTTAATATTCTTGTAACCAAATCCACAAAAGACTCAAAAATCCTATTTCAGTGCACCTCTCTGTGGTGTTACATGAACATGGCACAAGGCTACTGCCACAGCTTTTTCATTAGTAGTCTATGTTATAGCTTAATTCCTCCTGAGTTTTCTCTGTGTAACAGAACAAGTGTTTTCTTGACCCCTTGCCTAAAACTCCTTCGCACCATTGCTGTGTCTTGCTCGTTCTACTGTCAGGTATCTTTAGCTTGAGAGAAAGTAATTTAGTTGAGCCAGAAGTCAGGCAGATAGAATGGTTTTTGTCTGCTCTTCCGGCCTTGTGTCTCCTGTCTACCTTTTGGCTTACTGTTGGGTATTGCAATGGCATTTAGCTGCTCCTGCAAAAAATTATGTTGCTGTAGTATTTAGGTAAAATAAACATGGTAGGAAAGCAGGGGCTCAGGCCTGAGTCCTTCGAATCTGATTTTAAAGAAGGTTCTTAGCATCTCAGAAAGCATAAGGGAGCAGAAGGTTGTAGGCTGGTTAGCACACAACTTGTGAACTGTCCGACCGGACCAAGCCCCAGTGTCGGTGTCCTCTTGTTTCCACCTAAAGAGCATTTCTCCTTCCTTCCTTCCTATTCCCTGGCCCCACGATTCTCCTCTCTCCCCCTGCATTCTGCCCTTACCCAGCCTGTTATTTCCAGCTTGTAGCTGTAGTCGTTCATCTTCACGTGCCCCTTCTTGTGCAGTTTTCCATGGTATTGCCCTTCCTAAATTCTAAGTAGCGTTATTGTCCTAAAGTGCTTTTAGTAGCTACTTTTTAGCTTACTTTGCCATTTAGCTTCAAAAGTTATTGTAGCTCAATCACTTTTTTGTAGCCAAAATCTGTTTTGATTCATAACTTTGCATGGTGTTAGTAGAAGGACTAGTTACAAATGTCTTTTATGTTACTCCGGTTTGTACAATGTAGGGCAGAAATCAGGTGAAACGTGAGCTGCAGTGAAATCAACAGATGAAGTCAGCAGAAAAACTCCTGTGGACGCCTATGGGAATTTCCTCCTGTATTTTTTAGAAGCAGCTGGAAAACACCACCTAAAGTGCTATGAAAACTATATAAATACCTTTGCAGAGGTGCTATGATAACTACATAAATACCTTTGCAGCAACACCAAAATGACATTTGCAACCTTTTTTCCTGAGAAAATGAGGTTTGTTCACTTTCTCTTTTCCATGCCATACTTCCAAAAATGATATTTTGCCTGTGTGACTAACTTCAACCAAATCTATCAAAGGCGTGGAAATCTTATTCTGCAAATGGTATGACAAAAGACATCCCACTAGAAAAGAAGGAATTAGTGCCCCTATCAAGAGGAAGGTTACAGAGTGCTCAAAGCCACATTATCAGACACTATAGAATCCACAACAGAGTGAGCTACAGGAAATCAGGCTTCATAAATTCAGCGGCACACAGAATTAGCTGTTCCTTATGCAATATCCTGTACCTAGATTGTATTATTTTTGCTTCCTGTGATGTAATCTGGTGATATCTGGTAGAGTAATACAGTTAGCTAAGGGTGCTCTTCATTGCTGTAGGCACTAGGACATCAGTGATCAAAAGAAATGGTAAAAACACCTCATGTCTGTGCACACCTGTGCACAAATCACTAGTTTGGCAGGACTTTCCTGAAGAGGTGTTAAAGAAAGGCTGTAGCTCCTGAGCTATATGAAGAAGTTTAGCAATATGTTCAGTGGCAACCTGAAGTAGAGGTTTTACAGCGGCAACAATTCTAATACCAGAAAACAAACAAGCAAGCAAACAAAAAAACCTACGGGAGCTTTTACAGCTGGAAGCAAAATGGTAAGTTAGATAATAAATAGACCTACTTTCATTTTCTTTGCATGTAGGTGCTGTCAGTCCTCATCTGTGGTGCCTTCTGAGAAACTTCTTCACTCCCCTGAGCGTTGCGAGGCTTGTTGCATCCACTGCCAGTCAGAAAGGGTCACTGATTGATTTTACAGTCCAGAGAGGCTTTTGTTTTACAGCTCAGTGTGATCAGTTTTAGGAGTGGTACTGAATTAAATATATTTTTCAGTGTACATTTGGTGTTATCTGATGAAATAGCACCAGGATGAAAATGTTTTAATTATAGGAAATGGATCCTGGCTGGCTTAATAGGGAGTATTTGCGGCTCTAAGCATTTTGCCACAAGAGGTCGATGCTTATTCTATCTGTATCACAGCAATTGTCCTGGTTTAAAGGCTTAAATCTACAGAAGCTAGGGCTCTAAGTTAAGGTGACATTTTGGGTTATTAGTGTACTTCAATGCACACTGCAATGCCTTTTCATTTTTACAAGACTAACGGTTTCCCACGGCAAACCAAACAAGGCTAAAGGACGTGACTGAACACGTGGCCACACACCCCAGACTCTCTGGACAGGTGAAAAATGAGGGGCCTAGTTAATCCTCTCCTGTTGCTAGAGCAGCACTAGCGGTTGATGTTCTGCAATACCTAGCTCTCGGGTTGTGTAAAAGTATGTCCTACCAAAGCGGTATTTCATCTATATATCATTTTTGTAAGGTAAAAAAGCAGAGATTTGTATTTTTCATCTTGCTGCTATAGCTCTTCTCTTCTGTTAGTTTCCACCAGGCTACTTTTGACAGTAGCTTCCCTCTGCGGCCTCCAATGCAGACTTCCCCTGCCAGTTTCAGCTTGGTCCTGAACAATGTCTGGCTCCTTTCTGTTGGGTCATGAGACAAGGGAACCTTATTCCCATAAGAAAGAAATGTATCAGCCTGGAGCCTCCTGGATGAGGAGCAGAATGGAATTAAGAGACAGAAATTCTCACCTCTGCATTTGTATAGATCTTCTTTTTCATCCTCCCCTTTTCCTTTTAATAGGGGCTGTGGATGTCAAGTACCCCTGAAATCTGCTTACCTCAGTGGGGATCTGGAGGTAAGCCAGAGGCCTATTTTTTGCCTTTCCTATTATTTTGCTGGAGATCCTTTCCTTTAAGGTTGTTAATTTGTTTTGTGACAACCCTATTCTTCAGACTGTGGTAAGACAGAGATGCTCTGGGGCTAAAGAGCAAACATATATGGCTTGAGTGCTTTGTAAAACCATACACAAACACGGGTTCAAATGTGAGTTACTGTCTGAAACGGCACTTGCACAGGGTCAAAAGTGCACATGTATTGTTAAAGTTAACGCTAAAAATAAAAGATAGTCCTACCCAAAGGATACATGCAATTAAACAGAAATAACTTCAAAATTAGATTTGTAGGAAGATTTTAGGATATAGCAAAGACTGTGGTAGAATACCTTTTTGTTTTTTGTATCATCATTGTCAATTTTAAGGTAGACTTTCTTTTAGTACAATACTGCTTATGTCTTACATGTGCCTCATCTTGATAGGTGCTTTTGGACCGGTCTTTCACTAGTAAAAGCAGACCTTACCAGAGTCTGCCAAACTATTGTAAGAAACGGAACTTCAAATGGGCTTTGTTTCACCCAGCTGTTCCTAAACAAAGCAAAAATCTTCATCATAAGTGAGGTATATCTCCACACTGAATGACTCTTTTAAGTATACTGTCGTCATGCACGAATGACTTGAAATTTGCAGTTAGCATAATACAGATCTGACTTAGGATCATAATTTAATTTATCTGTTATGAAAAGCCTCAGTTCTTTGGGCTTCAGTATTTTTAAATGTGGTTGCAATGTTTTTTTCTCATTCACAGAGATTTCCTTTAGGGTGAGGAAAAAGAAAAGAGAAGAAAAACTCATCCCAGAAGTAAATTGTGAAAAATATCTAATTGTTTTAGATTGTGTCTGTTTGGGGAAATTATATTACAGACTGCTCTTTGCCTTTAAATTTACCAAGCACAATCACCTGGAAAACTAAACTGTATTATCCAGGAGGCACTACTTTTAAATGTGTGACTTTTAGAAAGCTGTAAATTGGAGGGAAGGGATTAACTTGGATGTTAAAACCGGATAGAAAGAGTAAAATTTTTCAGTGGGTGATTTCAACTTTACAAGTAGCCCACTTCAATTTATTTGAACTTGCATGACAGCAGAGATTAATGAATTGAAACCAAAGGTGATCTTTCATTAGGGACAGTTCCACATAATTCAATCTTTAACACTCTAGGAATTGTCATACTGGATAAGACCTGAGCTCTAGGCAGTTTAAGATGTGGTCTCTGATGCTGGTCAGCTGCTTCACACCAGCTGCTGCGTGGTAGAACAGCCCCATTAGTTCTCATCCTCACGTCAAGCTGTTTGACTTCCTCTTGGTTACGTAGCTTAATATCCCTTTCATATTATTGAGTTTTGAATCTTTAGTCATGGTTACAGGTGATTTTCTTGATAGCTGTGCAGGACTGTGGGGGTGGTCCAGTGCTTTTGGCAGCAGGAGACCCGACCTGCTGTGATCGCTTAGCCCATCCTGCTATGCTTGTACACAAAGCTGGCTCCTGCAGAGGGCAGCTGGAGGGTGTTCAGGATGGGCAGAAGGGCAAGGCTGCCCCTGTAAGAAGCAAAAAGTCTAGCAAGCCAGGAACTGTCTGCTGGCTGTGGCTGTCAGATGCTCCTGATTGATAGCTATGTCGACTTCTGGGTGCTAACGCCAGAAGCGGACAGTGAAAGAGCAAGGATGACTGTTGCCCATGGAAGCTGCCCACAGAGAGGTGCACGGGACTAGAAGCTGGGCTCCCTGAGAAGAGATTCTTCAGGAAATATTGGCGCTGACCGGAAAGAGAAGTAGATGCTGAGCAAGAGAAAACCGTCCCCAAAGAGGAGAGATTTTGAGGCAACACAAGGAAGTGAAGGACTCCAGGAAAAAGAATGATTTCAGACAATCCAGACTGAAGTACCTAAGCTGAAACCTAGAGGTGTGTTTAAGCCTCAGTTCCCCTTACTAACTCCTAGAGAGGGTGATTCTTAAAGCCTTGAGAGTGGATTATGGAGCCCCATCGCGAGAGGGAAGAGACTGTTAGAGGCCCATCTGGAGAGCTGTAGGCACAAACAAGCTTCCTGATGAGGAAAAGCAGTGGCATGGCAGAGGAAAGGAAGACAAGCTCACTGCAGCTTCCCCCGGCTTGCTACAAAAGCATGCTGACATGTGGAGACTGACTATAGGCAGCGTTTATCCAGCCCTTTTTTCTGTGTTGATGTTCTTGACTTTGGCACCTGCCTGGGTCACTTTGGAGTTTTTCCTTTTTGCTTTCATTGATATCTGCTAAACTGTGAATTTGCACAGGCAGAACAGACACAATTATCTGGGGGCTTGGCCATGTTTACTTCTGTCTTGGTACTTCCCTGACACCCAGGCACTCGAGATCTAAATCTTTTGTCTAACATTGCACATGGATGCCTCAGCTTCCTCCGTCCACGCTAGACAGAAGTTGAAATGTGGCATTGCCCAGTTCTTATTTCCATAATTGTGGCTATAAAATAGAACTGGGAGATGTGTCCTGCCTCTCTCCTTTGCAAAGTTGCAAAGCTAGCAACTTTGAAAGTAGTGAAGTTAAGCAGTTAAGGCTTCCTCTTCAAGTTACTTCTTTTCTTTATTAAGTTAATTGCTGCTGGGCTCCAACCCATACGACAGTGAGCAAAACTAAATATGAAAGGTATCTGTGATCACCTTGGTGTCCTGGCTGTACGTTCGGCAGCGATGACAAAACTTTTGTCAGTAGCAAGGACCGCAGCGCTTACGCTGTCTGTACGGCCTTCCATTGCAGCCCGCTTAGGATAGTCTTAGTGCTGAGATTCATGGCACTGGCAGAGCTTGGGGTCAACTGCTTTCCTTGAATCACTGTGGTGATTCAGTGGTTAACACTCTTACAGTGTATGGCAGTGTTTCTGAGACTGATTCTGAGAATCTGATTAAAGAATTTGCCACATCCTTGAGTTTTCAGCTGGTTATAAGGAGAAACTTCTTGCCTATGAGGACAGTGCGGCATTGGAAGAGATTGACCAGAGAGGCTGTGCAGTCTCCATCCTCGGCAGTTCTTAAGACCAGACTGGATAAAGGCCTGAGCAATGTGATCTGGCCTCAGAGCCGACCCTGCTGTGAGCAGGAGGTTGGACGAGGGACCTCTTGAGGTTCTTCCGACCTGAATTATTGTATGACCCTGTGATCCTGCAAAGCTGGCACATCCACGCAAAGGAAAATACTCCATTCCAATGCAGTGGATGAGATTTGCCTTGTATTTCCCTAAGTTCTCAGTCAATAATAAGGAATCTAGGCTACATCATTCCCCTTAGCAAGTATGTCAAGTTCAAGACTTTTTCCTGCTATAGCTTCATTCACCCCACTTTATCTTGAGTACTATTGTCATTTATAGTCCTGTCACTCACAATACAGTTTTCCAGGGCTTCTAGACCTAGACCCAGGCCTTCCTCACTGAGATCTATGAAGGCTCAAAAACAATAACAGCCTTTCTCCAGATACCAATTGCTGATCTGCAACAGTGACGAAATCCACTGATCATCTGATATTGCTGCCTCTTTCCTGCCAGCACTGGGAAAGGCAGACAGAAAGGACCAGATGTCATCTGCATGGTTCGGGTATTCTTATACTCCTCCCACAGCTCACAGGTGGATCGTTTGCTCTTACCTTTGGACTCAGGAAGGAACAAACCAGAGCAATGTTAGCATGTGCCCAAGAGTTACTTTTAATTCTAAAGCGAATGAGAGAAGAGCCCCCTCTCTCCCCTGTGAAGGAACTTGTCCCCTGTGTTCTTTAGATGATATTTGTAAAGGCAGTTCTTATCTCAATAAACCTTGTGCAAGAACCGACAACACCCTCCGTGTCAGGAAGCAGTTCATTGCGAACCAGTGACTTGCCAGGCTAATGCCCAGCTAGGGACTTTGCAGGTTGCTGTGACTGGACAACAAAAAATTCCAGTTTTGATCCTTCAAATCCAAAACTGATTGTGAAAATCCAAAGCTGATTCTGTTTGCTATAGAAATAAACAAATTCACATCCTTTGCTTCAGGAAAGCTACAAGCCTGAGACCCCCATTGGAGACATGTTCGTAACTCTGTACATCTCTGGTCTCTGGTGTGTACCAGCTGGCGTTATGAAATTCAAAGGAGAGCCCACATACATGATCTTAATAGGGCAGGGGGAGCCCAGGCAATTCAACTATCCTGAAGTTCGCAGTTTAATCTTCAGCAATGTGGCCCAGAAGTTCAGACCATGCTTCCGAGTGAGAACGTCTCTAAATCTCCTCTGGAATGTTGGTTGGCTGGCTTCTGCGGGGACAGCTTCCCCTAAGCAAAGCAGAGCTCCCCCCAGCCCCAAATGTTATGAGCTTGATTGATTATACAAAAAAGATGGGGAGAGTTCTCTGCCATGGCAGTGCGCTGTGGTATTCGTAGGGGAATCGGACACTCATAACTGAGGCACGTACGCTCCACAAGCAGAGTGGAAATGGCCAACACATCTCAGAGAGCCACCTCTGAGGGACTAACTGTTCCTTCCTAATTAAATCTCAAAAATGTAAAACCATGAATGATTTAATCAAGCCCCTTTGCATCATTGACTCTGGGACAGGAGATCAATCACAGTTTTTTCAAGCCTGCCTTTGCACAAGGGCTTTTCTAGTTCCTTAATTCTTCGTCTCTCTCTTTCCTGAATTTACTTTATTTTTCCTTTGTGCAGGGCATGACCAGTGCTTCGCACAGCAGTGCAGCCTGGGTGCACTACTGACTGCTATCAAGCACTGCAGTCCTCGCCGTTGTCTCCATCCCTGCCTTGAAGAAACTTGAAGAGCTTGTTTGCCTCAGAGCGGAACTGCTGACCTGTCTCCTGCAATGCCTCTTTATTCTGCTCCACTCTATTGTGCTGCTTCGGATTCTTGCTTGGCTGATTTGCTAGTAAACTCGGGTCACCTATATATGTCCTGCGCTCGCATGCCAAGAGGTTAGCAGAGATGTGTCTATCTGGCTATGCGTTTGGCAAAAACAAACCCATCCTTTTATCACCAAATGAGACGTCATTACAGGCAGCTTCTGGCCTCTCCCTCAGCAAAATTAGGCTATAAAAATTGTAGGTCTCCGTCCTGTCCTGTTTGTTAGAGTTAATGAGAAAAAAAAACCAGTCAAAGGCAGGGGTGCAGGGGCCTCAACCCTTCTTAATTTGGCAGGACAATTTGCATCAACGGTAGCGAGGTGACTCAGCGCGCAAGCGGTAAGTTGGTAGGTGGTTAGCGAGTGCTCCCCTGCTTTGGCAGGGTTGCAGGATGCCGTTATGTCGTTTCTCGGGATGCATTAACACCTTGCCTAATCTGCGCGCTTCCGTGGGGGGTTATCCTTGCACCTCCTGCAAGTGTGAAATAGATGGAGATCCCTGACACGCAGGGTGTTTGCGGGTGGAGATTCGGGATCTGTGCCAGCAGCGTGTGTCGACTTTGAGCCCTCATTTCCCCGTAGAGTGTGGCTCTGACAACGCGGACAGGCACTTCCCGTTAGATGCTTACAGACACTGAAAATAGACACTCCATTACTGTTGCACATTAGCCGACAGTAATGATAGGGGTCTGCTTACTAGTACAGATATATACTGGCAATCTGGCCACTTTTCATGCTTTATTTATCAGGTATTAATTGCAACTTCCACTTACCACCACCAGACTCAATTGCTGCATTGTCGGTTACGGCGATCAGACATTTACTTATTTTTGCTTTTGTTATTAGCATCAGAAAACTCAATTACGCGTGAGCACACATGCATACACAAACACACAGTAGTAGGTTTGTGCTGATGTTTTTAAAGATACACATCTGCTGATACTAAAAATAGGTCCTTGTCAGCAGCTTGGTAATTTTAGGCTCAATGAGAATTCATCCCCATGGTAACTGTACAGTTGTTGAATCATTTATTATTTGAGCTTCAAAATCACAACAGTGCTGGCAATTTTCATCCTTTGAGCATTTTTAAGGACCTTCTGCTATATTGCAGTACTCCTTGCTCCACGTCACCAATATTTATCAAGCTACCAGCACAAGCCCTTGAACTGACTACCTGCTTCTCCTCGTCTGTATCTGGACTGGGATCCTAGACAGCAATGGCAGTTTAAATTGGTTTCACTTTGGCGTTGTCCTGCTGGCATGGCTGCTTGGCTGAGGACGGTATGCACAAAGCCCTGCAAACTCCTCACTGGGAAAGCTGTGCAAGCAGAACTTTAGTGCAGCCCTAAGCTTGGGTGTCTGTCAGAAAACAAGCTATCATCTCAGGTCTCTGTGTTGCAAGGAGACCTGAGATAAGGTGCTAGTAGTTTTTAATGGTGTAGATAGGTGGTGGTTGACTCCAAGCTGGTGGGGGGTACGCTGCCTGGCTTCTGGAAGATAAAAGCTGTTTGTACTTTCTCTCACTTGCTGATAATGCACATTAGCACATTTGTCTTGTGCTAAAACAAAGGAAAATTGGCCTACTTGGCTGACAAAGCATAAGGTGAAACTCAGGCCCTCTGAGCCCGGACTTTCTTGGGCTCTGCTGCCACAGGGCCCTTGGTTCGCCAGAGGGGAGACCAGTGGGGCCAGAGGGGCCAGAGGAAAGCAGCGCAGACTGGGTGGCAGTGATTACCTCTGGTATTGAAACAACAAAAATAGTTAGCAAGAGAACAGATATATATACTGTACAAATGGCATTGAAATGGGGGATGGGGGTGCTGAAAGGAGTTTCAGGAAGTTTTGCATCACAGGCATCAGCTCCCCCATCACCTGGCACATGCTGGGAGCTTTTTTTTTTTTTTTTGTGCTATAGCTGGCTACGTGATTTACCAGCATGCATAATACAGACAGCCATTACATTTTTAGGTAGAAGAGGTTCGGCAAAGTCCCTTTTAATCTGATAAACTAGAATCTGAAAGAATGACCCAGAAACACAGACACTATTCCCAGGTTCAAGCAGTTGTAAAGAGATATGCTGCTTCCTCCTAGATTAAACGTTATAGCAATTGTATGTTGTTGTGACTGATGCTATATTTTTAGTCCAAATGCACTTTCATTTCGTGAGCTTTTAAGAGGCTCTTGGACAATCTAATCTACAGGGTGCTTTTAAAGTGGCTTTTGTATTATTAGTTCACCAAGTTGAACAAAGCAAAATGAGGATGTGCGAGTGCCTTGTACGTCTTGCCTGCAGATGCTTTCCACCTTAAGCAGCTTTCCGTAAATCTGTCAGGATCCAAAGCATGTTGTGCATCATTAGCGCAGGATTTGTCAGGTGATCCTCGTGTGTGCTGCGGGGAGAGCCGCAGTCTGCCGCCGAGAGCAGTTCATTTTCCCCTTCTGTGCAGGTCTGTAATCGTCACTGATGCTAGCCTGAGTCACATAGGGGCAAAGAGAAAACAAACTGGTCAGTGAAAGATGTCCTCTTTGAAGACCAGATCCTCACACTGAAGCTCTACTAGAACAATGGCATCTCCATGGTATTCTTCCTTTTGAAGCATTCATTATTTTTAGAAAGGATTTACAAGACTTTGTCAAAGAGTGTAATGACCTAGATGGCAGCGCACGGCAGATTTCAGGTCCCCCCCATGTTTGATGAGGAGACCTTTGGCTGCCTGGCGCGGGGCTGTGCTCCCCAGGCAGCTGCTGCTCCTGCAGCGTCGCGAGCGCCCGGCTTGCGTCACCCGTTCCGAGGCGACGTGGACGCCCGGCGCTGGGCGCGGGGAGCACCCCGGCGGCCGCCACGGGCATCGTGCCTGGCCCCTCACCTTGTAGGAATGAAGTCCACCCTGTACTATCAGCAAGATATGCTGTCCGGAGCATTACTGGACAGCCGGGGGAAACGGCGGTCCCCCAACCTCCCCTGCGATGCCCACCGAGGCCCTTCTACCCCCTAGAAATTCGTTGCTGCGTACAGCTCCAGGATTTGGGTTTTGTTTTTGTTCCTCACTGGTATTGTAGGCGATGATAGTGCCGTGTAGCTTAATCAAAACAAATTTGACCTGATTCATGTATTTGAATTTTGACTGCATAAGTTTGTGCTGGTTTTGTTTTCTTGAGAAATGGGACAAAGGAAAGATTTAGAGTTCTTAAAGGCTGCTTCCTTACAGCACATATAGTATATCCTTGCAATCGGTACAATCACATGAAAAGCTGCATAGGACTGAAGACATTTTTATATGGGAAAATGGCCTTGCGTCTCTCGGTAAGAACCATCCTCCAGTCAGCAGAGCCACTTATGTTCCCCCAAAGTAAAAGTGCAAGTGAAAAAAAACAAACCTCAAAGAGCATCCCTGGGCGTACTTTCCTCAAGGTAATGGCTACGTCTCTGTTTTATAGGTCCCTTTGGAACTGCCCAGGACTGTGCTGTGCATATTTTCATTAAAATTCCTGTCAACAGTCCCAAAACAATTTTTAATTCTCGAAGATAAACCAAAAAAAAAAAAAAGAGCATCTGTTTGCTCAGTCTGTTCATTTAATTAAACCAGAAATTTCCTTCCCTCTGTCAGTTCAGGTCTATACATTTATTCCAGAGCTTCATTGCACATATATAGACAGATTTGGAAGCTGCTGACTTTTTTATTTCCACCTAACAGCTTCCACCTTACCCAGGCTGGAAAGCGCCTGCTGTGGATGTGGTCTCAGCTGTCAGATGCAGCGCTGGGTAACACTGTGCTACAGCCAGACCGCTGCACTGGGAGAATTACTGTTGTGGAGGATCCAGAGGGCTGGTCACAGCTCGCAGGTTTTATAATGAGTTGGGAGGGGGAGAAAATCACCTGCACAATGGACCAGAAGTGACATTTCTTTCCAAACCTGCTGTGGCCGAGAGCTTGTTTCCCATTGTTCTTTCTCCTCTGCACATCGTGCTTCACGTCGAGCTTCTTAGCACTAGCCGACGGGCTGCAGCCCACTGCTGAACATGCCTGTGAAGATCAGCCTGAGCCCCCTACCTCTTTCCAAACACAGTGTTCCCCTTGCCATGAATTACGAAAGTCTCAGTAGTGACCTCAAATCGCAGAATCACAGAACGGCTGAGGTTGGAAGGGCCCCCCGGAGATCATCAAGTCCGACCCCTCTGCTCAGGCAGGGTCACCTAGAGCACGTTGCCCAGGAGCCTGTGAGGGTGGCTTTTGAATATCTCCAAGGATGGAGATATGGTGTTCCTAACTGTGGCATACAGCCAGTACAGTTCACTGTAGCATCCAGTTTTATCTTATTCACTACTTATTTGTATTTACCTTGTTATACCTTTTTTTTTTTTTTTTTTTTTAATCCTGCTCATTAGGGGAGGAGACATCCACATGCTGCAGTGCAGTGGCAGCATTATTGACCAAGGCTGACCATGGTTGACCATGGCCCCACCACAGGATGATTGCACTGCTGCAGAGCATTAGCTCCTGGAGCTGCACAGCTGTAACCCAGGGCATCACCACAGGCCAGCGCTGTAAGCAGGTGCCATCGAGGTCCCTATTTAATCTGCAGAGCAGCTGTCACTGGTGACCATGCTTGAAAGGGAAACCAAGCCAGCCTGAGACTTGGAGATTAGAGTGAGTTTAAAACTTTGGCTGTAATTTGTCTTCTCCAACACAGAATGCTTTTTTATCTGAAGCCACAGAGAAATAATGAGTATATGATGCCATTACGCTATTTCTGCCATCGCTTTCAGAAAAGAAAAGCTTTAAAAGCCATCTATCAGCTCTATGTTACTAGATTTTTCCATCTGTTTGTAACCGTATTTTCCATCTGAGAGTTTGGCTAGTAAAAATAGCTCCTCTAATATTTATATCATAGCAGTTAGTGACAAGGGTCTGTTAACCAGGAACGGCTCCCTAGCAGCGGGGTGCTCTAGAAACGTTGTCACTTCATAACTTTGCACTTGCTAACGAGTGTTTGTAGGAAGCATTTGTTCCATGTAACATCCCTTCCCGCTTCACCCAGCTGAAACTTGTTAATAGATGGGCTGCTTTGCCCTCGGTTTGGGGCATGCCTTACCCCGCCACGAGGCCGGCAGCAGCCTCCTAAGAAACGCTTCGGGCAGTGTGTATGTGCCGGTGCCAGGGCTGCGAGGAGCAAGCGGCGGCAGCAGCCCGGGGCCCGCACGCCGGCAGGTGGCACAAGCAGCAAAACGGTGGCGGGCTGCTCGGACTGGTGAACCCGGCCTGACTCCGCAGGGCCAAGGGCGAGGGCTGGCAGCGACCCCAGGGAATGGCGGCATTCCCGGGAAACAGCAGCCTCCCTGAGGAATGGCAACGTCTCTGGGAAACAGCAGCACCCCTGGGAAAGGAGTGGCCGCGGGTAGCTCCGGGGGGACCCTGGCTGGCGGCCGACGAACCCAAGGTGGGGGGTGTCTCTTTTCCGAGCTGCTGAACCAGGCGGGCAGTTTGCAAGGAGGCAGCTCAACGCCCCACGCCGGACTTGCACCAAGTTGGTCGGCTACACCATTAAAGAATATGGAGTTAGCAGGTGTGAAGTCATTTTATGGAGAGCTAGGGACAGACTAGACAATCCCAAAGCACTTCCCCCCCTGATGTTGTGCTTTCATTGCTCTTTAGCCTCAAAAATCACTTTGTTACCTATTTGGCTGACAGGTCAGGCACGCAGCCTTTACGAGCCAAACCACTTGTTTCTGTGCCACCGTGCAATGATACCCCTCCTCTGCTACCTGCTCCCCCACCGCTGGACCTCCAGGCTGGGTGAATCCGTAGGAGGGATTCGGTACCCTAGCGCTGGCACCACAGGGGCTGGAGAGCACTGCGTCTCAAGCTGGCTTTCCCTTAACGTCATCCGGGCCTTTTACCTCCTGTTTTGCCATTTTAGTGGAGGAACGTGACTGCGATGCTAGTGATGTTCTTGCTACAGCTCCCGTTTCCCAACACACAGTGTTGATGCTACTTCAGCTGTCCGCCTGTCCTCCCGCTGCTCCTTCCCGGCTCTGCACGGGGGCTCCCCGTGGCTGTGCAGAAGCAGCTGCTCATGCGGCGCCGGGCTGGGAGCTGGCGCAGGGCATTGTTACAGTGGTTAGCAATTTCCATTTCTTGTTTCTTTAAGGCCCCGGGTTCCCTTGGACGGTCAGAGCCGCGCAGAGGAGCCAGGGCAGCGTGCTGTGGCGCAGCGCTGGGCACAAGCGCGCCGCAGGGGAGGCCGGGAGCTTCGGCTGAGGCTGCTCTCATAACATGAAATCACAGAACGGCCAAGGTGGGAAGGGACCTCTGGAGCTCGTCTAGTCCAAATCGTGGCCCTGGGGTACAAACGGGGCCATATCCTGAAGGCAGTGATGGTATCTTTCATTACCTGGAGCAGTAAAGTTGAAAAAAAACAAAGTTTGGGTCTACAAACCTGTCTTTGGCTGTACCATTTCCATACTTCAGCCATCTCGGAGGCAGTTTTAGCCAGGCAGGGTATGCTTTACTGAGGTTCGCGTGGGCTCCTACACCAGGGTGGCTCCCTTGCGCCCAGGTGCAGCCTGCGCTGCTCACAGAAGTAAACGAAGTGGTGGGGATGGACAGTTATGCACTTTTTGCAGCGCTGCCGTGCCGCTCCTGTAGCAGTTTGCCGGTTCAGCTGAGCAGCCGGTTTGGGCCGCTCGGCGGCGCTTGCCCTGCCTCCGCTCGCACCGCGCTCCCACGGCCGGACCCTGTCAGACACCCCAGGAGGAGCGGCAGGCACGGAGCCACCAGGGCACACGCCGGAGTCGCAGGAGAACGTTTTTATTGCCACGCTCTACCCGCACAGCAAGCTGAAAAGCAACAGTTTTGTTTCCTCCTTTGCAGCTCAGCAGCCCGTGGCCTCCCGTGAGCTTCGCCAGCGAGGCAGGGCGGCGCGGGGGCACGACAGCACGCTCAGCTCCGTTACGTGTGCTGCCTCTCCCGTTTTACAGGATCTCTTGGGTCCCGGTGCCGAGGCGGACGCAGGGCAGAGCGCTGGTTTACATCTCCGTTCGAGTGACGGGCGGTTAAACACCACCGAGAAGGAATCCGCGCGGATTCGCCCGCCACACGCTCACTTCCGAGCACGCGCTGAAGTAACCAGGCGCTCTGAGGGTCGCTGCTCCTGCTGCCGGCGGAGGCTCGGCTGAGCCAGGGCGCTCCGGCCGCCAGCTGCGCCGAGGCCGGGCGGGAGGCGGGAGGCGTTGGGGCGCCGCGAGGCACCCCAGGTCCTCCCTGAAAACGTCGGTCTGGCCGGCTGTACGACGACCCGTGGGCCGCGGAGGGACAGCGGCTGGAAGGGGGCTGCTAGGGCTGTGCGCCGGCTGGGCCAGCCCGCAGCCCGCTCCTCGCCACGCTCCCGTCCGGGGCGCCGGCGCGGGGACCTGGCACTCGGGGGTACCGCACCGCACCTTTCACCCGGCGCCATCCCCCCGCTAGGGCAGGACCCCTGGGCATCGCGAATCTAGCACAAACCCACCGAGCAGAGCCCACGCGAGGCATCGTCCCCTGCCCTGCCGGCGCCTGCAAAGCCGGGGACCAGCTGCCGCAGCCGGCCCGGCCCCCCTGCCGTGGCGCGGGACGGCGTCCCCTCCTTCCCGGGACAGCCTTGGCCCTCCCCGCCACCCCTTCCGCCCGGCTCTGCCCTCCGCCCCCGCTCCGGAGGGCACAGGAGGTGCCTAAGGTCTCGGAGAGCGCCGAAGAGCAGGCTGGGACGGAGCTGGTGGCATGAGAAAAGGCAGAAAGTCTGTACCAGCGAAGGGGCGAAGGAGAGAAAGGTCTTTACCCCCGCTTCCCTTGCAGCGTCCTTCAGCCCCAGGAAATTCCCCTGCCAGCCTGCTCCCCTGCAGTGCTCGCCACGCACCCCGAAATCAGCGGCTCACTCAAATTAAGGGATACACGGCAGCCCCTTTCCCCTCGCCGTCCGCCCTGCCGGGCCGAACGCTGCGCGAGCGCGAGATGGCCGGGTGGCTCGCTCGCTGCACCCTGCTCTCCTGCGGCGGGAGCCACCCCGGCACGCAGCGATCCGCTGCGGGCGACCTTAGAGCCTGCCCCGCTTTTCCCTTAGGTTGACCAGTTTGTACTGGCTCTCGCACTTTAACGAGATCCCTTGCTGAAAACGTTAAACCTGTGAAAACTAAAGATCAGGGTCAATAAGCACAAGCTTTGCCTTTTTCATTGAGATTTGCTGCTTCCTGGCAGTATTGGTTTTAGGATCTCGCCACTTGCAACCGTGCAGAAGTTCAGCAGTTCTGATGTTCAGGGCGGTCGACAGTGATAAAAGCACCATGAAAAACGTTGTTTCCCCGGAGAACCGCACTACTACGTTTCGGCCAGCAGACGTACACAGCTTGGCGTAGCAAGTTACTAATTATGAGCTGTAAATGCTTCGTGTGCACAGACTTGGGGCGTTCATTTGCAAGTTATTTTAATCAATACGCATTTATCTTCAGTTTGCAATCTTTGAAAAGAAAACAGCCAAAACCCACAGACCAAAACATGACTAAAGACTTAAGGTATTTGACGTTTTAAAATTTATTTGTTTTTGATGGCTCCTGCTGCGCTGTAGGAAGTCGGGAATGAGAAACTTCACTGCTGTCAGACCTGGCAAAATATGCACTTACAGCAGCTCTTCTTGGGGTGGCTGCTGAAAAGTCTTCCCCTGATAAAGAGAGGAGACTCTTATCTACTTTTTTAAAAAATGAGCATTTCACACGCAAGGCACCAGATGTCATTAAAGCAAAGGGGAAAGTTTCAATGGGCCCCTGCTCCCAGCGAGGAGGAGCCGCCGGCGGGAGCAGCTCAGGGTCCCCGCGCGGGAACGCGCCGGTCCGTGCTGCGCACGCAGGCGGCTGCCTGCTGCTGCGGGCGCCGCAGAAACGGCCTCCCACCACCCCGGCTTCAGGCTTTTGCCCTAGCGAGATGTTACAGTGAGATTGTTCCTCCTTACATCACTCGTCTTGCAAAAGCGCGCATCAAGATGCAAAGGAGTGAAAATTTAAGGTGGAACTTTCAGGAACTCCTTCAGGCTCAAAAACAAGTCCTCTCCTGAACGTTATTTTAATAGAAAACAAATCATGAAAAAAATTCTCTTATTTTTGTTAAATAAAGTGTGTTAAAACAAGACGGGGACTGTAAACGATCCTAGTCAAACAGCGTAACACCATGCCACGCAGACTGGCATACTGACCCCACAAAGCACATGAGCATTAGACGAAAGCCTACTGAAAGAACAGTTCTTAAAAGTAAGCTCTTACAAGAACTAAGTGAAGTATGCAAATATTCAGGCTAAGATTTTTAATTTGGGAAATTTAAAGTACAGGACACTGTGATTTCTTCTACTCAGTTGAAAAAAAAAAGAAAAAAGAGAGAGAAACAGGATGAAGATGTAGCAGCCTAAATATTGGCTACACTTTTATCAGTGTTGAACAGAGTTATTCCTTAGGTTATTCACGTTAATAGAAGGTAGAGTATGTGTCCATAATTTATTTATTTTTTTAACATATAAACCCAGCTGATTTAAATACAGGTTTTACTAAGACCACAGAAGGTGATTTCCTCCATATAATACAATAATTTTGAATATAGTCTATAAAAGATTATAGTATATATTTTCACAACCTTTTTTCAGATTAATTCCAGTTATTACCTTCATATTACATACTATTTACACATCTCAATACCTGAGTGCCAAATTCACACCTTGCATCTTACTTTATAAAACCAGACGAGAGGGTTCGTGAAGAAAGCGGTATCATCACAGATGACACCCACGCGGGAAAGCGGGATCAGCTGGGCCAGCGTTGCCTCCCCGGGCAGCCTGCAGCCCTTCTCAACCGCCCTTCCTACTAGAGGGCTTGTTCCAGTGTCTCCCCTAATCGCCTCACTGTCATTCAATCCATCTCTCCTTGCCCTATCCACAACAGGAAGAATTTATTCCTTTTCTCTTTATAGCCCTTTTTTTTTTTTTTTTTAAAAATATAGTGTCATCATACCTATCCTCAGTCTCCTTTTCACCAAACTAATCAAATGCTGGCACCTTCTGCATTCCCTTGGGAGCTTGTTTTCAAGTCCTGAGTCCCTTCTGTTCACTCTTCATTTGATCCACGTCTTCCCGTAATTTTTGTGCTAGTTGTTAGATGTAATGTTTCACTGACATTTTACCAGCACCGCACAGAAGACTTGAAAGACTCCTAGCGTGTTCCACACACAACTTCCGCTGCTGCCACTCGCTACGAGGTTTGCCTTTTTCCCTCGAAAGCACTTCAACGTTGTTACTTGCATTCAGGTTTTCTGATCTATTTTTCCGATCCTTTTCCTGCCCTATTGCTTTCCACCCAGTCATTCCCTAGCTGTATTTGTGCAGTTGGAGTGCTCCTGTGCACTTAACAAGCAAACACACTATTTCGCCATCATTCCCCAAGTGGCTTATACAGACCAATTTTTCCTCGGCATAACTATTAATTTAGCATTGCGCTCCAAAATTAAAGGTAGAATCATCTTTCAAGAAAGAGAAGTTGGAAATAAGATTTAAAAATATTTCGCATCTCTCAATCTGAGAGGCAACAGTAGAAAATCCTGCTCAGTGTAACTCACGTTCACAAAATAGTGATTTAGAAGAATATCTAGTCAAATATACCAGAAATCAACAGCGTAAGTTTTGCTAGAAGAAAATATAAATCTGGATTACTCATGTTGCAGGGTTTTTTTGGGGGGAGGGGTAAGAGAGGCACACAGGAAAAAAGAGAGGGAAGAATAGGAGAAAAATGAAGGGAGAAAAACTATTAAATTTTTTTTATATTAGCCTTATCTGTAGTATTGCTCATCTTGACTGGACACGGTTTCCTACTTTGCCCCCTTTTCCCCCCCCCCTTCATACTTACTTTTGTTGATACCTAGGAACTATCGCTGACTGGGGCTTAAGGCAAGTAATATCCCTTTAGGAGGAATGCAAGCATCCAGTACCAAGAATGCTCTACAGAGACCATTCAGGACCCCTGAGAGCCTCCCAGAAAAGTAGTAGAATTTTTTGTGATGTTTACTCTTGCCATCTGCCTCTGCTGGATTTGGGGAAGCTAGGGAAGAAGAGGAGGGGAGGCAGGCCCTGGAGCACTGGGCACCCGCTAGCCAGCCCCACAGCGGACGCAACCTGGAGCAGATGCAGCAGACTTCGTTCATGGGGCGATCACTGATAAAATAGATTTAGGCCCTTCTTGGGCTGAAGCGTTGCGATGCCCTCTTGTTTTCTTCTTGTGGGAATATCCAAAAGATGGAGTGCAAAGGTACAGCTTTTCCCTTCCCCAGAGCTCAGGCACAGTTATTGCATGGCCAAGTCACAGTTACAGTTAAGAGAGGCTCCCAAGAGAGTGAAAGAGGCAAAAACCTGAGCTTGAGCTCAGCCACAAGGGCGTTCCCCAACAGACTCAAGTCCCAGCTTCTAGGCTCTGCCCCATACTGTTGCAGCATTATGGAGAGTCTCAGAGTAAAACGCATAAGCAGCACTTTAGGCACCTCTCTCGCAGAAAGGTGTCAACTGCAGGATGCGCCAGCCCTCAGCTGGGTAACACCTGAGCTCCTTTCTGGCTCAGGGCTGTGCTTTTGCAATATAAGCAGCACAAACAAGAGCCCATGGAATAAACACATTCCAGAATCAAGCTCCAGCAGTATAGCCAAGCAGATTTTTGTAGAGTTTTGTGTTTTTAAGTAATGAGACAGGTCAGTTTGCCAAATACCTTATCTTGTTTGGCAGTAACATTCTCACTTGGAAGATATCCTGGAACACACATTTGACAAGGGTTGCTTGTGGCCAATGTCAAGAACAGATCAGTTTGCAATCCCCACTTCTGCAAGATTTATTTTCAACATGACAGAGGACCTGTCCCCACTTATGTCTTTTAGCCTGAAAAAGACTAATTATTTTCTTTGCCAAGGCTAGCAGTTGTGGGGTAAAGTATACTTCTTACAGCTAGCAAGGACCACACAAACTACCATAAACCCTTTTTAAGATCACAGCTACATTAGACTAGGAGCTAGACACCAGCTTCTGTACCCTACTGCAGACCCTTCCTTGAAGTAGGCTGGATGCTAGGTCTGACAGAGCAGGATTATTTCTTTAAGATATAAGATCAGTAATCATGGAACAGGGTGTACAGAGCAGAAAGTGAAAAAAGAAGAATTACATCATGTGAGAGAAGTTAACTGCACTTGTTTTCTTGAGATGCAGTGTGATCAGAGTTTGCAAATGTCTACCCCTAGAAGTCATTTAAAACCTAAATACCTGAGTACATATAGGTAACATACAAGGTAAGAACCAGAAACAAAGCATTTTAACATCCCACACTTCTTGTATTTTACAGAGTTACAGCATTTTTTTTTTCCTTCAGGTAATCTTTTACATTCCTAACCCTTCTTGTGCTGTGTAAAATAGGCCTGATTAGAATGATATGTCAAAGTACAGAGGCTTCTTTTGCACAGAACAATCAGACAAATATGTACAAGACAAGAAAACAATGTTTTATAAAAATGTCAAGTGCACAGTTAAGAGGTCTTAAAATACATATTTTAAAAACTTTAAACAGTGCAAAATTAGGTAAAAAGCCTTTTTTATATTTCAGATAAAGTAGATTAGACTCTGTAGATTCAGGATAAGTTATTTCTGTGTTAAGAGCAGCTTAATACTTTATCAACAAGAAACCCTCAAGGACTTGAGCGATTTCATCACCTGTGCTCTCAGTGAAGGGCTTAGTGGTCTGATGACAGTGGTTGTGTGTCTGTGAAAATTGTGCATTAACTTTTAAGAAGTTAGAGGTCCATATGCTGAGTTCCAAAGCTCTGGTGATTTTTCTTCAGCACAGCTGGCTTGACCAGTAGTAAAACTGGGAATGTAATCAAAATCTCCATCTAGGCTTGCTGCATTTGTTCAAAACATCAGAAAGTTTGGAGGAACCTGCGTGAAATACAGAGTTGAGCAGGTCATTGCAAACCTCATGTTCAGAGCAAGTCTTAGTTTTTGATTTGCAAGAGACCAAATCTTTACTGAAGGATAAGCTTCAGTTTTCATATTACATATGTAGAATTCCAGTGAAGTTTTCTATTCAGGAAAGCAGTGTTTCACCAAAAATAAGCCCGACTTCATTTAACACTCCTTAGTTTAAGGTGAAGTTTTACCATCAACTTCAGAATGGAAATACCATTACCGCCCCTCACTGCCTGCTTGCCCTCTGCTGTCTTCCCACCTCTGTGCTGGCAGAGGTGTGCTGTAAACTGGATTGGGTGCAAACTTCCTAGAAGATAAACCCTTTTCTCCATCTTGGTTATTCTTCCAGTTGGCTCAGTTTCCCTGACCAGGTCATTGCATAGCAGCACCTACACCGGCACGGTGCAGGTATGGAAACAAGCAGCAAAGGGCAGACGGGAGGAGGCCTAAGATGGTTTAAGCTAAGATGCTCCCAAACATCTAGTTACCACCACAGACTATTGTATGGATGGAGGCTCACTTTATCAACCCAAGCAAAAAACAGCTTGTTGACTGACTAGTTGAGACCGTTTCCTACTTTAAGGGGTCGGCTGAGTGCAGTGCAGCATATATAAGAACAGAAGTGACAGGGATGTTATAGCTGCAGGTGAAGATCTTGCCCAGAAATGGATTACACTCTGGGCTAAATTGCCTTTATTTCATAGAAAAAGAGCAAAAAAAAAATCACCCTTTTATATTCATTTGCAGAGAGAGTGAAGAGAGTAGAGGAAAGGGCACAGAAATCTCGTCACTTCTCCTTTGACTATGTATTTTTAAAAGACTTGAGACTACAGAAGCATTTTTGTAAATATACTTCCAAATCCTGCTCTAGAACTACTGCACATGATAAAGCCCACAGTGCAGCTGTCAATACACTGCTCTTTAGTTCAACTTCCATTTTTCTGCACAAATGCTTTCTGGGTGACTTCACCCTTTGACTGTTCCTGCACAAGAGTATCAAGTAAACCAACCTTGAAAGGCTAAATCAGGAAGCTCACAAAAGCAAGAAAGTAGCTGCCAGTCACACAAACCGAGTCTTTGTTGCTAGAATTTTACCTCAGCACAAGGTTTCAGAAGTAGATTCTATTGTTACCCAAAAGAGTAGGTCATTCTGCCTAATCAACATTAAATCCACTTCTAAAAGCTGCAGTGCATTGCTAGCAGAAAAAATGTCATCTCCACATTTTGCATCTTAGAGAAAAGTCTCTGAAGAGTTTTCAGGAAAAAATCTCAGTCTAAGAATTAAATCTTGAGGTAGCATGCATTTGGAGTCCTAGGAAGGACACAAAGTAGCAGCCCATGACAAGATTAGAGTAGCCAAAATCCTTTACGTAAAGGACTTTGGATCTGACATTCTGTGGACTATGGCAGAGAACAGCCCTGTTCCCAGGGCAGCAAATGAAATATTGATGTCAAATAAAACGTTTAACTGAAGCAAACACTCACAATACACCCAAGCCCATTTCCTCAGGTTTGTTCTCCTTACCTTCTCTAGGCAAGTCTAACTGCTGGGACCTTTAAATGTAAATCCATTCTTTGGACACTGTCCTGGCCGGATCATTTGTGTATACAAGTCCATCCTCTGTTGCATGCTACAAACACAAGTTAAGATAGAAGCAATCAGAAGCCAAAGTAGTGCAGAAGAGAGCCAGCAGCTGGCTCTGCTACCTGACCTTTATTAAAGCTCTGGGCAGATATCAGAGTTCAGGCTACATAATTAGCTATTTGTAATGCTCTTGTCACCATGGTATCAAGACCAATTCAACAACAGAAACTGCACTGGGATAATCAGCCTCCTCTAACAGTGCAACACATGGTACACACAGGATCTCATTGAAGATCATCTCCAGACTCTGGCAGTCACAACTGACTGGTCTCAAGAGAGCACCTTGAGAGCAGCAACAAACATCTCCTATACAGCCTGACCCACAGGTATTCAAGGTCTCTAAAGGAAAGTTTAGTGAATTCACTATAAGTGAATCCTCAGTTTACCTTGGAAATTATCTTAATACTCATGCATGCCACTTGCTTCTCCTATGTATCTCACAAATTTCAAGACAAGACTCCCAAACAAACAAAACCAAAGAAACCAGTACTTAGTCAAACCCACCTAGATCATTTGCTTTATCTCCTGTGCAAGCCTTCAAAACACCCATCATTTCCAGTAGCATTTTCATACTATTGCTTAGACCTCTGATACCCTCCCCAAACCCCACTAGTTCCCAGACATCCTCCACTTTCCTCCTCCAAACCTACGGATATGAAAATACCATGGGAAGATTTTCACTGGGGACTGTTTGTCTTTCCTTTGTTTGCTTATATCTTTGCTTAAATCCCCAAGTTAAAAGGACATTCGGGAAGACTAGTGCTTTAGAGCCCAACAGCTACCTTCAAGATGTCCTCTGTAGTTGGAGGAAGGGTCAGGGGAGAAGCTTTCTCTCACAGACAACCTACAGTGGAAGCCTGTACTAAATCACTTTAAATTACTCTGCTTACTAAATTAATACCCAAACTTTTGAGTTCTTCTCTGAACCTTTTAAGCAGGCAGCTGGCATATTTGCCTACAAGCATATGTTCCTACTGCTGTTTTTTGTTTTCCCCAGTTCCCACCACTTGTAAAGCTTTGGATTATTGTCATACAGCACAACATTAAAGGGGATTACTCAGTCACAGCAGGCATACCAGACACAAAACAAATCCAGACAAGAGCTATTCCTGGACACTGTGTACATAGGCTCATGGTTTCTCTCCAGGCAAAAAGGTCTTCAAGGGGTTTCACTAAGCAAATCCAACTGAACAAGGTCTAACATTGCTACTTCAACAGTGAAGAACCATCCATGCCTACAAGAGCAGAGTTTTTAACTAGGAGATTCCTGTAACGCTTGTTCATCAACACAATATTGTTTTCCTGGGTACTTTTGTGATTATTCTTCACTGGGGCTCCATGAGGTAGCAGAGATGGATGAATGCTGAAGATAACACTTGTAATTACTTAGATCACTTTGGAGCCTATTATGAAAAATAACTATAGGAAGTTTAGATTTTTATGCTGTTGAGTAGCATCTTCACACAAACTTACCACAAAAGCAATACTTTGTATTAATGATTCCCTGTATACTTTTTCCATAGTATTCATAATCCCACAAACCTCTAATAAAATCCATTCAGCTTTTCAAACACAAAATCAGAGGGTCACCTTATGACACTAAGTAGGCTGAAAATGAGCATCTTCCCCAGTGCATCACTCAGCTGTGCAACTTATTGCCGTAGAGAGCTGTGGGCAAGCACAAAGTTTTTAAATTAAATTTGAAGAGTGAGGAGATGAAGCAATGAGAGGCAGTTGTGCTGGGGGTGCTCAGCACAATGGTTTGGATGCGAGCTCCAGGCCAGTGCTCTCCATTACCTGCCAGTCAAATACCACTGAAGAAGCAGCCCTCTATACACCTCCTGGCAATGCTAAGAGGGCAATGTTTGCTTTTAATTTAGTCCATTTTTATGGACTCTTCAGGCATAGCATCTGTAGTGGTCAATGGCAACTGCCACAGGTTGACAGTGAGTGCCATAAAAGGACATACTTGCCTATCATGCATTCAAGAGTAACAAAAAAAATACTCTAACACCCAAAATAGTCATAGTTCATAGGTGTTATGGGCTTTGTTATTCTTTGTCATATCCTCCATAGCCTTATTATAAAGGCCACAAAAGTGCATCTCATTAGACTTTCTAAAAAAACTTATAGAGTTTAACAAGTATCCTCTATGGGCTAAAATGGCAGGCAATCTGTATGAAATTCCAGCTGCTGCTAGACACAAGTGTATGCCATGTATAAAAAGTCCTTTTTTGGTCTCATTAAAGATGTTCCTCCACAGTATTTTCATTGCATAGCTTCATAAAACGTGTCATTAACATTAACCCTGCTGGCCAGACAGATCAAGCTACAAACACATTCCCTTCCTACCCCAAAGGTAATTTGTACATCCAAGATGAAACAGAACACTAAGAGGACTTCAGCTATAGAATAGTCTGTTTTTCTAGAATCCATACACAAACCAACCTGTTACTTCTGAAAAGTCAAGTGAGAAGTAAAAGAAGTAAAGATAGACATTTTCTAGTTCTTTGCAGAGTTGTTTCTTGTTAAAAAAACCCAACCCCAAACCAAACCTTGATGCAGCTTTGAGGTAAGCTAGTTTTAGCAGAGGCAAGGCAGAAATAGCTTACTTCACTTAAGAAAAGTAAAGCCCGCACCCCAAAAGCCCCCACCAACACTGCACAACAAAACACACAGCTTGTGCAATCTAGCCTTCCTTTTTGAAGCAACAATACAGCCCTTGTTCTCAGCAGGTGCTGCTGTCCAGTTGAAGTGCCCCCGCCCTTGCTGACAGACCATATGAAGAGACCTTGCAATGTTGGGCCACAGCATCCTCAGCTGGGTGTCCTGGGAGAGGGCACTCCCACAGGGAAGGGCTTGCAAGGTAAGCTGGACCAGGGAGCACTCCCCTTCAATACCCACCCCAACCAGGGCCCTCAGCTGCTTTAGCTGAAGTCAGGCACCTCTGAAACAGCAGCTATTCAGGCTAAATCCGCTGGCTTTGCACCGAGACACACTTGCTGATTTGTTTACATCAGCTTGGAGACAGAGGCAACAGCTTCTGCAACAGGCTGGACTAGGGCACTATGAGGTCTAGCTCCCACACCAGGGCAATATATGAATGTCCTCACCATCTCCATGCTGCCCCACAGGTGAGGGCCCACAATCGCTGAGAGCAGCACTGGTGGTCACATCTCAGCATAGATGAGCCGCCACTAGAACGTTTCACCTATTTGCACAAAAGGCATTAGGAGTAAAGAGTGTCCAGATGGGGACAAGGTAAGTAGCTATTCTAGCTTATTTTTTCCTCGTTAAACAAAACCCAGAAACAAGTACTTGCATATTTCAGCCTGGGGTCAGAGAGGATTTGTACAGCCATTCTTAATAGGTACATACTACCACATTATGATGCAGTGTCAGACATTAAGTCAATATAACTCAAAATCAAACGTGATATGAAATGTTTCCCAATGCAAACTTTGTCTGCTATGAACCGATCCCTCTGAGCTAATCAGCCACCAGACTGGCTTTTATTTCGAGTACCACAATCTCAGAAATATTGATTGGAAAAAACATGATTAAGTTCCAGAAATCAGTTTTTGATATGGGAACAAGTTTTCACATGTTCTAAGGGTTGATGTCAGAGTTCCAACAGCATTTTGAGTGCCTCAAGGGATCCCAAACATTCATCACAAAAGCCTATGTAGGAGCATTGAGAATCACTCTCTAATTTCCTAGCATTTTTCTCCATTATACATTTGCTTAATAGAGGCTTTTAATAAAAAAAAAAAAAAAAAAAAATCACATCTCCCTTTTGCATATTAGTGGCTGAAAGTTAGGAGCAGTTGGCATATGTAACCAACCAGCTTTTCTGATCTCTGCCAACTACTCCGCAGGTCAGTCAAGAGACTCACAGACATACCCAAGACTATTTGCACTTAGGAACAGATATATGCGTATATGCTGTCTACAGGTTTCAGTTCCATACCTGCAGATTTTCTATTGCTATTTTTCCTAAACTTGTTCAGGGCTGCAGAAGAAGTCATAAGTATTGACTATTTTCAGTTCTGTGACAGAAGATACTGATTGACAGCTTGTATTAATTTTGGTACTGTAGGCCAGGTCCTGTATTGCAGGTTAGCCTCATTACATAACCCTCAAGCTGCTATAGAGAGAAACACCACTAGGGAAAGGCATAGGAATAATAAAAAAGCAGAGGGAGAATGGGCAGGGGAGAAAGACGACTAACCTACAGGACTCAGTTTATTAGTTTCAAGATCAAATTAGCTTTCTTCTTCGCTAGCTCCAGGAATCCCAACAGACCCTGAGGAACATCACAAGGTCTGACCCTACAACTGGCACCTGCAGGTGGTATGGTGGTGGGCTCTCCACATCACCCTCACACACAGGCTGCGTGAGCTAGCCGTTTCTCTGACGCAAACCACCTTCTCCCTGCACCCAGTCTCCTGCTGGTCTAGAGAAAGCAGATCCTCAGCATGGAGTCCTGTTACTTTGAGATCAATGCCCAGTCCTTGAAGTCGCATTTCTCATAATGAAGACTGCCTTTGCCCTGAAGAGCTTGCCACCTAACTAAAAAAAAAAAAATCCAAGTTGGAACAACAATTCAGATCAAAACACTTCCTCCACCTTCAGTTACACTGAAAGCAGGAGCTGTCTGTCACCAAATCAGCCTCCTAAAAGCCTCAAGGAAGTTTGACACATCACCCCGGTGTCCTATCAATAGGAGATATTTTCCACTACCCCTTGGGCTGACACTATGTGCACATACACATAAACCTGCAGCACAATGACAGTAACTTTTTCCTATTTTAAAGGAAGAAAAATCATTAACTTAGCGAATATCAGAGGTGAGTGAAAATTTATAAGGTCATCAACGAAACAGATGGAAACATTTAGATGCCCATGTGTCCCATTTAATCATGGATAAACACTACAGACCATGTTCTCAACAGGATAGGCCTCTGTTTAAAGAAAGCTGTCAGCTCTAAGAAGCCTTATTCCAGGATCAGACCAGCTCTACTTCTGGAAACTCAGAAAGCTCACTGGAAACAAATGCCATCCACATTTAACGGGATAACTTGCCACCCACTCAAAGCATATCTAACTAGTCTGCCCACTGTGTAGTGGGCAACTTCCTGCCCATCTAAGGCAACAGTAGCATGACAACCATAAACAGGAATGGAGCCAAAAGTACCTGCTGGCGCAGAGGATTGCAACGGTCTGCCCTGAACAGCATTGGGACTTCAACATCCGCCAGTAGAAGGCTGCTGAGTAAACAGAAACATCCAGCAACATATCTTTGCACCCTCATTCTGAGCTTAACCAGCCTTTTTACCTGAATGTTAAAGAAGAACGAGTGGATGACAAGCCCCAAGGCACAAATGATTGTCTTTCACACTAGTGAACTGTGTTCTTGCAAATAAGCAAATGGAAAAACCCACTATCCTCAAATTGATCCTTGCACCCAGTTTGCAATATTGCAACATTAATTAATCCCACATACTAATCCGAACATTTTACTAGACAGCAAAGAAGTGTTAGGAACTGACAGTAGGAACAGTTAACTGAACATTAATCATTCAGTGTATTAAGTGAACAAAAGAAACTTGGATCTTTAAGTAGAATAAAGAGTTTCCATGGTGGCATTTTGTTTGCTGGGAGAAAAAGGTTAGTCACTGCTACCAGTAGCAGCAACATTTCTACAACTTTATGAATGCTGAAGAAAGCTTTCTTCAGTCATTATATTATCCCCATACCCAGGTATCAGTGGATGAGGGCATTACCTTCTATTGCTTTTCACACACCAAGATAGTTCCACTAAAACCTGCCCTTGAAGGGACAGTGATCACAGAATCACAGAACAGTTTAGGTTGGGAGGGACCTCTGGAGATCATCTAGTCCAACCTCCCTGCTCAAGCAGGGTCCTCTAGAGCACATTGCACAGGATCGCGTCCAGGCAGGTTTTGAATATCCCCAGGGAAGGAGACTCCACCACCTCTCTGGGCAACCTGTGCCAGGGCTCTGTCACCCTCACAGTCAAGAAGTTTTTCCTCAGGTTCAGATGGAACTGCCTGTGCTTCAGTTTCTGCCCGTGGCCTCTTGTCCTGTCACTGGGCACCACGGAGAAGAGACTGGCCCCATCCTCTTGACACCCTCCCTTCACATACTTGTACACCTTGATGAGATCCTCCCCTCAGTCTTCACTTTCCCGGGCTAAACAGGCCCAGCTCCCTCAGCCTGGCCTCATAGGAGAGATGCTCCAGTCCCCTCATCCTCTTTGTAGCCCTCCACTGCACTCTCTCCAGTAGTGCCATGTCTCTCTTGAGCTGGGGAGCCCAGAATTGGACACAGCACTCCAGGGGAGGCCTCCCCAGGGCTGAGGAGAGGGGCGGGATCACCTCCCTCCACCTCCTGGCAACACTCTGCCTCGTGCTCCCCAGGAGACCATTGGCCTTCTTGGCCACAAGGCCACACTGCTGCCTCACGATCAACTTGTTGTCCACCAGCACTCCCAGGTCCTTCTCGGCAGAGCTGCTTGCCAGCAGGTCAGCCCCCAACCTGTACTGGGGCATGGGGTTATTCCTCCCCAGGCGCAGGAGCCTGCGCTTGCCTTTGTGCAGCTTCAGGAGGTTCCTCTCCGCCCAGCTCTCCAGCCTGTCCAGGTCCCTCTCAATGGCAGCACAGCCTTCTGGTGGGTCAGCCACTCCCCCCAGTTTAGTATCCTCAGCAAACTTGCTGAGGGTGCACTCTGTCCCTTCCTCCAGGTCATTGATGAATATATTGAACAAGACTGGACCCAGCACTGACCCCTGGGGGACACTGCTAGCTACAGGCCTCCAACTTGACTCTGCACCACTCACCGTTCTCAATCCACCTCACCGTCCACTCATCTAACCCACACTTCCTGAGCTTACCTACGAGGATGTGACAGGAGACAGTGTCCAAAGCCTTGCTGAAGTCCAGGGAGACAACATCCACTGCTCTGCCCTCATCTCCCCAGCCAGTCATGCCATCAGAGAAGGCTATCAGATGGGTCAAGCATGATTTCCCTTTGGTGAATCCATGCTGACTACTCCTGATCACCTTCTTGTCCTCCATGTGCTTAGTGATGATCTCCAGGATGAGCTGTGATGGTCTCTCCCTACCACTGCATTCCTTCTCTAAGGAAATAGAGTAGTAGTTAGAGCTGTCCCTGCTGTTCTAATCTCTTTCAAGCCACCTTCACTTAGAGTGAGTCATCAAGGGCAGATTCGCCACCGAAGGTGAGAGGGATTAACTGGAGAGTTGAGATGGCGATTTTTTTGACAAATCCAGGATGGAGATCGTTACCTATCCTTGCTCATAGTGAGACAAAGAGTCCCATGTTCAGCCACTTCATTGAAACATGTGAACACCACCATTTACTGGACCGTGGTTATAAGCCACTAGTAGGCTTTTATCCTCAGTGAAGCCATTCACTAGAAGTATGATCTCACACAATCCAAGGCACACTTTTCAATAAGTGAGTGCTGCAGTCTAAGAGCTGTGGTCTAGAGCATTGCTATGAGTATAAAGCTGATGAAGAGGTTTTGTTTCTAGCTGCTGCTGTTCTCCATCTGTGACAGATCTCCCAGGCTAAGTACATATATGGTTACTTCCTAACCTAGTTCTGTCAAGTGATCCTGGTTAGCCAGAGAGAGATGCAAATAAAGCCATTAGCAGCAGCTCTGAACGATATTACTCCTAACCCTGCCCCCTTGTTCCAGCCTTCTAGTTTTGCTGGTTTAAACTGGTTGTCACTTAATTATGCTCTCATACAGATCTGAGCAGTGATCAAGGCTAGAAAAAAGCCTCACTTGTACTTGATTTTTTTTTTTTTTGTAAAGCCAATTAGCATGTAGACAATAAAAAAACAATACTTAATCCATGGCAGGAGGATGTAGAAGCAAACAGATGAGAACACCAACAGATTACCCTGGATTTCCTTATGCAGGAAGTGTCAGAATCATGCCTTTAACTACCAGACAGAAAGAATGCTAATGTGACTCACTCCAGAAAGGAGCTGCACACACAGAGATAGGACAGGGAAACAACCTCTCAACCCAAACTTAGGCACCATTAGACTATTACAGCTGACTACAACTACATACTCTTTGGAAGAAACTCATGCTCATAAGCACTACCAACTTTTTTTTTTTCCAGATAACAAGGACTTCAGAGACTAAGCACACACATTTACCTACCCAACTTGGTTCAGTAGTACAAGCTTTTACCATAGGATGCCAAACAAAAATACTCTTGCAGTTATTTTGAGTTCAAGGACTTCCTGAAGCAGATGCAGTTCTGTGTATTCACTAACTCACAATGGGATTTCCTGCCCTGAAGTTTATCCAGTTTGAACCCATTCCAATTTTCAGCTTCCACCATATTTTGGCAAGGAGTCCCACCAGCATACTACCCACTGAAGAACAATCTTCTGCTTTACCCTAGCTGCCGCCCCATCTCCCCCAAAGTTGAGTTATGTTATGATTTAAGTATTTTCAACAATTTTTGAAGTTTTAAAAACTTCACTGTTTAGGAATGATCAAAGTGACACCCAAACTGAATACACAGAGAAAGAGTAAACTTACTATTTTAAAGTTACAAATCCTGCAGCAGTAGCTTTCAAGCTTGTGTATGGTAAAGTTCCCATAGCACATGCTAACACTTGTCTAGTATTGCAGTTACTCATTACTTTCAAAATACACATATGCAGAAACTGGTACATCTATCCAGGATTAGATAAAGAAATCTATCTCTCCCATGAATCCTTTTGTTGTTCTTTTTCTCAAGAGCCTGGAACTAGGCAGAAATAAAGACCACTGATTTGCTGTCAGAACATGTTGCCAGATTTAATTACAAGCTGAACAGAGATATCAAAGACTGACAGATCCCAAATAACTTGTTCTCCCTCCTTACTTAGCTGTAGTGAGCTACTAATGAAATCTTAACAGCACAGAAGGCATCCTTTTGTTTACATTGTAAAACTTCATCACCAAAGCCAGAACAATATTAAGAGTCTGAGAGTTTCAGGGATTTCTGATAGATACAAGAAAATCCAAGTCATTTTTTTACCCCTTTCCTCCCTATCCAGGTTGAGTACTGTGTGGAAAACAGAATTAGCTATTACAAAGCAACTTGACCTTGCAAAACACCTTTTGGCAGCAGGTCAAAGACACTTTCCTTATTTCCATAAATATTCACTTGCTAGATTTATGAACCATCGTCTGATCATTAGCCACCAGCTCTGTATTGCTTTTCCATGTACATGCATTTAAATGCATCACTTAGTACAGAGGATACCCCATTCTTTTCTGCTGAGAATTCACATTTATTTGAATTAAATTTCAGAATCAAAAAACTTCATTTAAGAAAGTTCTGACTGCTCTGTTAAAAGGGGACCCAACAATTTTTTTTTTTTTTTTTTTTTTTTAAAAACAAAGCATGGGAACTTGCTTGAACAGTGAGAACATATCTTATATTTCTAACATACATCAGCTTCAAAGGATCATCACCACCATTAGACACAAACAAGTGGTCTGTAAATCAAGTGTGCTCCAAATGAAAAAGCAACATCCAAATACCAAATAGATAAAATGGAAAGAAGCCAAGCTTACTCTGGAAATTCTACCATCTTTATAAAAAAAAGTACTTGTAACTGCCATAAACCACTCATATGTAGTTTTTAAGAAGAGTACACAAAGGTAAAAGGTGAAAATAAAAGGGTGTTTTAACTTGGGATTGATCAGTCTAACCAACATACATGTCATCCACAGCCAAAGTAGCCAGTGGCAGGACTCTTGTGGGATCCCATTCAGTGAAAGGTTCCCATAGAGCCTGATCTTTAGTCTGCAGGGACCAATCTATTACTCTATTAAGGGGGGCAATATCTCAAACTCAGTACAAATTACTGTTTATTTTGAATTAGAATTGAAGTTGGTGTTCTGATGACCCACAAAACTGTTGAGAAACCTACTTTACTGCTGGTGCAAGTTTGGGACTTTATTTTTCTTGATCTTACATTAAAGAAGTTGAGTTTGGTAACATGTTATCATAATCTTATGACAGACATGAAGGCATTCTAAAAATCATCTCAGGAGTAAAGAAAACTTACATTCTAGTGAAAAAAACAGATAGGCAGCTCACAGATATGCTTGTTTAAATTAAAGAAGCAAGAAAATCTTGGTCATCTAACAGGTACTACAGAGTCCACCCTCTTCAACAACTTCAGGATAGGTAGCTATTTGGACCCTTCTCTTAGCATAAAAGCTATCATAAGAATCTGCTGAAAAGCTTCTGGAGTTCTTTAGCAGGTTGCCTGACAGATGAAGAGGGGTTTACGGCTGACAAGGAGCCTAGCTCTTTTCCAAGGCCTCATAACTGCAGCAAGAAAGTGGTATCAAGAGTTTTCATCCTGCAGGAGACTGTTAACACCTGCAGAAGAGCCAAAGGCCTTTCACGAGAGGGAGGCTAAGGCTGGGAAGAACTTCAGACATATTTGTAAGAATACTGCATTGAAGCATAAATTACCAACAGAATTTTCACTATAAAGGTCAAAAGTTACTTTATTACAGGAAGAAAGAGGCAGAATTTTGGTAGAAGTCATTATGATAGACCCCAATCTATCCCTTCTGGAAAGAAGGTGAGGGGCTTCTTTACATAGGCAAGGAGGAGTACTGTACACACTAGTTCCTACCAGGGGCACAGTAACATGTATCCAAGAGATATGTTAGAGCAGGGGAAAAAAATTTCCTGCTTTAACTGGTTAACTTTAAAAAAAACCCCACAAACAAATTGCTACCTGAAATACTCTAAAATTTGGGAATTCCCTAGATACCCTGAAATTGTTTCCCTGAACAGGATACTAAACAAGCTGTTGTGGCAGCCCAAGCCTTTAGCTTGACAGACAATGTTCTTTTGTGAGCTTTGTGCATTTGCTGTAAAAGGCTTCTTTGTTCCTGCTTGGTTTCTCTTCTGCTTTACCTGGGATAGTAGGCCGCATAGTTCATGAAGAGCTGTGCCCCAGCAGGGTAGTACGCTGCGGAGGGCTGCAGCGTTCGCGGGTTCAGAAGCATGGATGGCTGATATAGGGCAGCTTCTGTCGGCACAACTGCAGCAGGAGCAGGAAAGGAGTAGGAAGGGGGTGAAAGGCCTAAAGGGAACAAACAGAAAGTAGATTAAGACCTTTCAAACCCCAGCATATGTATGGTCTTCATTAGCAAAGCAACCCTGAAGTGAAGGGCCTTCACAAGTTCAGGGGCTTGCTCATCCCAGAAAATAAGTCTCTGGGCCACTGACGTAGCTCGACCATAAGGCTAAAAGTCACACGTAGTCAAAAGCAAGGGTTAGTAATACACAAAAAGACTCCTTGCGCTCTGGGAATAGGGTGTCTTTCTAAAGAGATCATTTTTCTCCCCTCCTGTTTAATCTAGGCTCAGATTTTAATAAAGTGTCCATTAAAGACGACCGGGACTCTTCTCTGAGAAAACTTCAGCACCCCAAAATCTACTTAATATTCCCTAGTGCAGAAGGTATCTTTTTGGCCTGATGCTCTCTGTCCCCCAGACTGCTCTATCTTCAGTTAACCAGCAGGAGGGTGGAAAAGCCATGGCTTTGCTGCTTCTCATACAAACACTCAGTTCAAAAAGGTTTGCAATTCAAGGTGTTTCAGCAGGATATGAGGCCTTACATGAACTCATGAGTCCCTTCATCTCCCTCCTTCCCTTTTTCTCCCGCTCTCCCTCCCCAGTATTACAACAGTGAATGTACAAAAGCTTTAGGTACCCCTGAACAACAAAAATAGTGAATTATTTTAGAGCCAGTTAGTGGCTCACTGGCTTGTGGGAAGAGGCAGTGACACAGCAGAAAAGCATTATCTGAAGAATACATCACTTGTATTTGTGGCTAGAAATGGGAACAGTGCAACCTAAGAGGTTCCCAAAGTTTGGGACTTCACTCTTGAATCTGCTCCAGGAACTCAGGAGACGCTTCCTATACTTGTCTAGAACAGCTGTCACGCACAGGACATCACTGCACATCCCTACTTGGATAAATGCGTCATCGCAAAGAGGTCTGCAGCTGACTAGCACTTATGTTCAAAGGACTAGCTACAGGTCTACTCTCACAGCTCAAGAAGAAACATTCCCAAGAAGCCTGTCAGATTTGTTAACCTGACTAGAATTTAGAGAACATATCATTTCTTTAAAATATACATATGCAGAGAGAAAGAGAGCGCTCCCATACCTTGACTATGCTGCCGTCTGTGACCTCAGAAACAAAACATATTTTTCCCCATAGGCTGAGATTTATACTGTCTGCATGCTTCGAAAGTTCTTAAAACTTTTCCCCCCCAAGTCTTTGTCTACAAGTCCCCATTCATTCTAGAAGCTCTGAGGAACATAACTTTCTTTTAAACATAGAATACAATTTCTGCAATTCTCCCAGGCCAAAGCTACGTGCATTTTACTTCCACACAGGCAACCTCAATTTTGTACAAACAAAAAGCTACAGAGGAGTTCAGTTAGTAGTGGTTCAGTAGGTAGAATACTCGCGGTCAAGTCTTAGAGCAGAGCATTAATAATGGTTTCATAAGTTCAGTTTTGGAAGTGAAAGGGGAAGGGCTTTTGACATGTTCACTATGATAAAAACGTAAATACAAATCAGTTTAAATGGGAAACTTATTTAAGCCCTAGGCAGTCAAATTACTTTTCAGAGTCATGGCTCACACCGGCAAAGCTGAGTTTCAGGAAGGGGAGAGGAAGTTTGCCAGTCAGAAAGCAAGAGTAATTTTAAAATAGTTCTTCAGTCATAGCAATCCACAACCAAAAGGAAAAATAATGATTGCAAGCTGCTGATGATTTAAGATGAAGAGGCCTTATTTTACCACCCCCATTTGACACTCCTCGCCAAGAACCAGAATCGGAGTCAAAAAAGCAGCTCCAACACCTACCCGCATACAGTGTAGAGCATTGGCAAGACCCATGCAAAACTTACATGGTAACTTACATGGTGGTGGGGACAAGCCATTTCGATTTAAAGTGCCCCCCATTAATACAAAGTTCATCTCCTCAGCAGAACATTGAAAGACTTCAATATATCTGTCCTTCATAGTCTTCTTATGACATTTCTGTGCAGCCAAAAAAGCTCGGTCTGCAGATTTCATCTGAATAAAAGCATCTCCCGATGGACGTCCCTACAAACAAAGCAGACAGATGTTTCTGGAGCTCCCACGAGGTATCAATGTAACAATACTTTGTGCCATTAGAAGCAGTCTTTACAGCCATACTTTATTTATAAGTCTCCAAAGCCAAGCTCAGTCATCCCCAGACTGCCTATTGTGGCTCTCGTTTAAACACTCCTCCTCAGAGTCTCCCACTATTGCCAGTGAACCCTAGTCCGTCCAATATATCATACAGGCATTTTCCTGACTTGTGCTAACTTCACTGAAATAGTAAAGTAAAAAAAAAAAGTTAAGCTATACTGTAACTTGAACCATGTTACTTCCATGGTTAAAAACCAAAAACCTATGGAAGATGTCACACTTCCCAGGAGAACTTTGGTAAAACTTGGTGTCAACTCATGAGTTTAAGAACACACAATTAGAATATCTGATCCACATTTAATTACCTTTGAATTTTAAAATTCAAAGGTAAATACAGCCTCAAGTGCCAAGTTAAGCAATTTTTTTTTGTTAAGGCTGATATGGGCTGGAATATTTTAGGAGGGTGCTAGGCTAAGGCTGATAAAGAAGGTGGGCTTGGTATGCATTTGTGGGGAAAATACAGCCTTCCAGACAGCTATAAGTGAGAAGGGTATACAATTGGGAGGAACTATTTTAGCCACACACAGCTGTTGGCTTGAAATAGCCAAAAAAGAAGGTAGAAATCTGAAGTCAGCTCTAAATTAAGTTTTGGGCCAGTTCTTCTAGTTTGAGAAAAGAACTACATTGCCATTCTTTACACACTTGTTCAGGACTAATGGACGGAAGCCAGAAATGGTGGGAGTAGATAGAAGGTTCAGAAAGATTTAAAGAAGTTGGGCAAAAGAAGCATAAAAAAAAATCCAAAGACCACCTGACTGCTTATGGCTATCCAGTGACCCTGCCCCACCGCACTTCCAATTTCTTCCTCCAGGTTTTCATCACTGCTGGCAAGGGCTGATACTAGTGTAAACTGTCTAGTTATGTTTTAGCATCTACATCTTTACACTGGTCTGTCCCTAGCTGTGCACATTCTTTAAGCATTTCTTCAGCCTTATCTATAACTAGGTCAAGCCCTCACAGAGGCAGGAATCTTAAGACAGAGGCATTATATTTACAGTCCCTTCTCCCCAACTTACTCCAGGACAAGGAAGCATTTTACAGTTAAATTTAAGCCCAGTGTTGCCCAAAACAATTTTAGAAGACCCACAATAATCATCAGTACAGCCACTCAGGGCATCTCCATAGAGTGAGAGGAGCTGCCTTCTCCTCCTTGCCTTCACCTCCCCCTAGTCACAAGACTATGCAGATAGAGGAGGAGGTCACAACATGTAGCTTAGTTGCTATCAAGTTGTTTTCTAGAAACAGTCAAAAGTAATGGCAGAGCTGTGACCATCTATACAGGTCAATGAGCTGTTAATTTTGGTGCTTAGCCGTGAGCATTTAAATGTTAATAGAAAGTAATGACACAGTTCAGAAGACCCAGAGCTTCAGCTGCTGATGTGTGCCATAGAAAATCCTTTGGTCTCTAGGAGGCTGCAGTCAGGGATGTCCTCAAATACACCTGAAGCACATTGCTCAGCAAGGCAGGCACAAGCAAGCACACTCCTTTGCAAGCTGCCATTAGTCACGCTTCTTCAGAAAATATGCCTCATGTGGGAGGAACTCTGCACACTTTTGAGCAGGGCTTTTAGTTCAAACTTCCTCCAGTGCTGGATCACAGCTGCTGCTCTAGGAGGGCATGCAGACAGGCACACACCAACCTGGGTACATGTACACCCTGAGGTTTGCAGCTTAGATTCAGACATGTGGGTCTCCATAATAGAAAGCTGCCACATTTGCTGTGCAGCGCTATAACAGCGGGGTTCAGATAAGCTAATCTATCACCACTACACTTCTAAAGCAGAGCTGAATGCCAGTCAATATCTGTAGTGTCAATCCAGAGGTGCTTTTCTACTAATGAAAATATCATCCGATGGACCGTGTTCATGTATGCAATCAGTTGGCACAGAGCAACCAGACCGTAGATCTTTGTGGCACCTACCAACCTGGTGATTTAGTACCATGTGAACTCCATGGGTCCGAATATCTGCAGAAAACTCCCCCAAGAACTCCAGAATGTCCTCAATAGTGGCAGCATAAGGAAGACCACGCAAACGTATGCAGTCTCTGACACTGGTGGGAGGCACAAATTGCTGAGGTAATACTGGAAGGATGGGCGGTGTTGGGAGAGGAATGAGAGGTGTGGAAGAGTACCTGTTCAGCACCTGTGCAAAGGAACAGAAAGCTCCCCTTAATCATTCCTCAATTCAGAAGAGGCAAACAAACTCCAATCCCATCTTTTTTTCAGTCTGGGCAGTATTTTAAACAAATAGTAGGGAAGCTAGTTTCTGGACTTACACCAAGGTAGCAGCACTCAATTCAGTTATTTTAGTAAATCCTTGGATCACTTTTGTTTGAAGCTTCATTTTCATTTGCAGTATTTACTTGAACTGTTATGAAAGTCTTAGAACACTTTCAGCTTTTTTCCAGAAAAAGCTGTATACCTACAAGTTTCACATTCTAAGAGGTCTTCTATCACTTGTGTTCATGACAGGGTCATGAGGGATTTTTTTCCTCCTTTTCCTTTTGAATAGCCTATAGCTATGAACACTACTACCCAAAGCATCTCTTCCTCCTAAGCTTAATATAGAACACTGGGAACTAGAAGCATATTTCACTTCCAGCATTAACTTGAGATACCTTAGTCCATCAAGTAACAGCATCTGCTGGGTCACTGCATTTGAAAGAATTAAAACCCAAGTCATGCTTTAAGATTTCTTGTTATCAATTTTAACAGTAAAAAACTTGCCTAGTCAAGAGATGGTTGACTAGTCAATCACTTTGAATATTTAACTACCTTTAACTACCTCCAAGTAAGATTAGGATCCCTGTATGTTTACACAGGTTTCAGAGGCTTTTCCTAACCAGAATATAAAGTGATGCCTTACAAGACCAGACACAGAGCACCTGAGCAAGACAAGACAGGAGTGAGTTGCACCTATACTTTCTCACTATTAGTGTCACCTGCAGAACACTAAGTCATGCACCGAAATCTCTATAGGTCTGGGGGGAAAAAGAACTCCTGAGAGCTACTCCATTGCCTGGTTACAATGAAACCGCTATCAGTAGGCCATAATTTGCTCTATGGACAGGATCTTCTAGGTATGTTTAGAAGATTACTGAATTCAACCTATGAGCAGCTCTGCAGATCTTCAGAGACTCATACCTTCCTCTCAGCCTCGCTTCCTTGCCCTGACTGGAGTATAACTGCAGATTCCCTTCGAGCCCCACTAATGCTAGAGGCAGCAGTTCCAAAGCCTTGCCATCCATGGCTAGGCAGACAGTGCTACCACAAGTCAGATCTGTGCTTATGGGCTCTTCATGAGTCTTCAAATACATCACCCTGAAGAAGCCACCCAGATCAAAAGGCTCTATTTCAGTGACTGAAAATAAATCTTGATATACAAGATTTGTCACTAGCACTCCTTCTGAAGAGACCTAAGCCATCAGTGGATTGAGAAACCTTGACTAGCTCTAGTGCTTTACACTAGAGATGCTAGATTCGTCTGTTTTAACTGCTGCTTGCAGGGCTATCAGAAGCCAAAAACCAAAAGGTTTAACATATGGAGAAAAGTCATACACAGCAAGATCCTACATTTAAAGGGAGTAAAGCCTTATAGAAATTAGACAGTACTTTCCAGCAACAATCAAGAGTTAAAGGGGTGGCAGGGAAAACTCTCCAGTCACAGTCAAGCAGTATTTGCTTAAGCTATTGCATTCCAATTTAAGAGTTTGGATTACATGCTTTGTGAGTATTAAGCTTTACACCCACCTGCTGAACTTCTGCTGCAGTGCTCCTGAAGAGTTCAATGTACCTTTTCCCCAGCAAGTCCTTATGCTTTTTCAGTGCATTTTGTGCATATTCCTCACAAGCAAACAACACGAAGGCATCCCCCGTTGGCCTGCTGTCAGGGTACGTGACAAATAGGACTCCCTCCTTTCCTCCTGTTACAGGGCAGTGCTGGCCAAAGAACGTCAGCACTTCTTCTGTTGTTACATTGAAGGGAAGACCTCGCATCCTGACAATCACTTGGTTTTCTTTCGATAAGAATTGTGCAACCTCATTGGAAGTGCCTTTAACATAAGAAGCACAGAAGTACCGAAGTTTAGGCAGCCACATAAAATTGTGAGCAAGTCTGGCACAGCTCCTCCCCAGGACACCTCCTGAGCAGGTAAAGCAGCATTTGCCTCTACAGTCAGGGAAAGATGTCCCAGTCTGATAAACTAGAAATATTACATTATAGGACACTCCCCATGGAAGTCTAGCAGTGCCGCTCCTTTCTCTTTTGAAAGGGATTCAAAGCCCAAGGAAAGCAGTTTGACTCTTTTGCATGAGCAGTACCTGTCCTGCCAGGCATCTCTGCTTTCTAACTTAGAAACGCCTCCAGTGTGCTCTGAACCAAGTGTTTAGGAATCAAGGACCCAGACCGTTGGGCTCAGAAAGAACATGTGAAGGGTGAGCTAAAGGTGACTCAGGAGTTTCATCCTATTCTAATAAAACCGTCATCCTTTACAGTTTGCCAATTCTACGTTTCGTATCTCTAAGAGGCCACCATTGCTCATTTTTATATTTTTACTACCCTATCCAAAGCCAGCTGGTAGCAACGCTTGCACCTTAGTACAGTCCCTTCACTTACAGATATCTCAGCTTTGCAGAATTGGCTACGAAAGTTCCATTGTGCCAACCATACACTATTTTTCCTAGGTTAACGTGCAATGCTTTTACGCTCAGTGGTATAACTATTACCAATCCTTTCAATGAGCTAAGCATCTGACATCTTCCCCCCTCCAAAACCTGAACCTTAGCCATGCAGTTAGCCACCCACAACCCCCAAAACAAGTTTTGTCAGGAACCTACAAGGATCTTAAAACAGTATTGTAGATATGTAAGAGTTTGGATTAAGATCCAGTGAACTGTTATGACTGTGAACATACAAAGAAAGGTGAGACTATGGGAGGGTTATAGGGCAAGTTTTCCAGTCTTTCAATTGAAGGTTTGGAAATATTCCCGTTACACAAGTTAGATTCCCCTTTAGCATGAGAGGGGAGTAGAGGTTTGACTTGAGGAAAATCACAGTTCCATAAATCCCTCATTATTTACACTGTGAAAATCTGTTTGCTTTTACAAGCAAATCTCCACAGCAACAGCAGTCATTGTTTTGAAAGATTACTCCGGTTTTGTTTTTCCGGCAATCAATAACATTTAAGTCCTGTCAGTTAAGAAGATGACCTAGCAAATTAAATTCATATGCAGAATCAACTTGTCTGATAAAATCCTTATTTGATAGACTGCATGAGAACAGCAAGGATGTGGAAGAGAGGTAGATAAATCACAAGAGAGCTTGGACTGCTAGCAGAGCACATATTAATCAACATGCCAGCCACCCACTTGTTCAGAAAAGAGGAAATGAAAGGCCACCTCCAACAAGAGCAGCTTACAGGTGCTGATGGAACAAACCCTCCCTTCCTACCCCCTAGAAATTACCTCCTGCAATTTTAAGGAAATCTTCACCTGTTGCCTTGTATACCTAACAAAAAGAAAAGAATAGAACATGTGATTGACATGCTGTTTGCACTCCTGTCAAGAAAAGGAATTTCAAAGCCAATATCACACACCTCAATGTATCGATTCCCCATGTGATGCTTGTGTCTTTGTAGCGCTAGATCTCTATGTTCTTCACTTACAAACCTCACGAGAGCCTCCCCATTCCTCCTACCTTGGGCATTGAGACAGAGTGCAGCACCTCCCCTGGAAGATTTAAGTCAAGCAAGGATTAGACTCCATGATTGAAGAAGACAAAACACTACAAAGGCACGGATAAATCCTTAGCTACTAACTTAGCAATATTTAGGCCTTTGAAGAATCTTGCTATGTCCTGGTCAGACGACTGCCATGGTAATCCTCTCGCTCGGATTACAGCATTATCGTCCACGAGTTCCATCTTGCTGCTGCAGGCACAGAAAGAAATAATGCACAGAAAAGAGTCTTCAGTGTCTGCCACACAGACAGCGCTGCTTGTCATCTGTACTCCAGTCACAAGCTTATGTCCCTGCTCCATGGCTGCTGGGCAAGGCTGGAAGGTACTGCCGCAGCAGCAAAGGCTAAGAGCTGTCACAAGCCTAAAATCACAGCAAGTCTCTCCTATTCTCTCCTACACCCTTCAGCAAGCATCTACCCTGTTAAGCCATCCCCTTTCCCAACTACCCTTTCCTGCTTTATCACATTTGCTCCTTGAGTTCTCATCTTTAATATATTTTCAACTTACTCTCCATTCCTGACACATACCAATATTTTGTGCTTCTCCATTGCCTAAACAGGCAGAGATGTCTAAAATTATAACAGTAGGTGTATAGTTTTAACCAAGTGGAATTTGAAGCAGTGCAGTTAGATATGGTCATAACTGAAGCTAAGGTTTCTTATTTGTACTGGCTTTTTATACTCTGTCACAGTCACAAGCTAAGACCAAATTTCTTCGGGGTATCTAAAGTTCCTGGCACAGAGAAGACTCCTGCCTAAAGAGCTGTGCCTTAAATTTTTTTTTTTTTTTTTTTTTATTTAGGCCATCTCTGTGCTACTAGAGATTATTATAGCTACAGGCTACACTGGCTGCTTAGCAGGGGAATAGCTCAGCCACAGAAAGCCAGTTTTAATTGGCCATTACTGCTGCCTCTTTTGTTCTCTTACACGTTAAAAATGTGACGTAGAACAAAACACTCAGAGCTACCAAGGCTGCCAGTCTGGACAGTGTTGCACAGAAGGGACTTTGGGTTTGATTAAGAGTGTTGTTCAGCAGCAGTGAAAGAGGACTCCCTTGTACAAAAGGGCTGTGAGCACCCTGTTGTAGGAGGGTCATATTCCCTGCTCATATTTTTGTTTCTCAGATACCCTTTCCTGTAGGTTTCTGTCCAAAACTGGTTCCCCTCCTCCTCCCTCCCAATTCTATACTTTCACACTTTGTCTTAAGAAAATATAGAACTGAGGATGGAGGGGAAGAATAAGACTACATATTACCTTTTCTGATGACATGCCCTTATAGAAGCAGTTCAAACTAAACATCAAGTTTAACTTTTCACTATCATAAATAAGATGGAATCTTCTACCTCACCCCAGGATTTCATTTGTAAAAGGGAAAAAGCTTAGAATAACACTAAAACATAGCTTTCCGAACTAATCGCATTTGGATACTCTCTGCCAATACTGTTGCTTTCTTTTCTTGCCACTTTTGGCTCAGAAGAACCAGCATCATCTACCATTGCCATGGTTCATTAATCTGGAAGAGGGAAGTATTCATGCAAGGCACAAATCTAAATAAGACCAGTTTAACACCAGTCACTTGTGTTATTGCTGGGTACTTCCTCTGCAGTAGCACGGGGGGGGGGGGGGGGGGGATCTGTGTTTGAAGACAGAAGAACATGATTACATTTTAAAAACAGCCATCAAGAGCATATAAAGCTTTATGTTTGAAACATGTTTGGGAAGAGGACAATCATCCTAGTTTATGCAATCTACTGATAAAATGCTGTTGTTTCGCACAGTATCTTTACAGAAGTGTTTTTCCTATACAAAATAGGAGTTCCTGAACACACCTTATGCTATACTTTTCCCACACTTTGTTTCAAAATTAAAACCAATAAGGTTACTCCTGGAAGACACTTCAGTTCTTTGTCAATAGCAAAGCATGCTTAGCGCTCGCTGTAAGTACTCGTTAGCCAAACCAGAACTACCAACAGCTAACAAACAACATCTAAACCTAGCAAGAAAACTGTCTTACAATCAATGCAACTTTCTATTCCCTTTCCTGTTAAAGTATCCTAATTTATTCTGCAACAGGGGCAAGATAAAAATTTGCCAATTATGAGTACAGAAGAGTACACCTTATGTAAGCAAGGTCTTAAAAAGGCAGCAGGAAGATACTTACCAAGGCCCACTTTCAAATTTGTAATTCACTCTTTCTGGATCTGAAAACCTGTGATCTATGAAATACAATAGAAGTTATTTTCTTTTTCCTTAACGTATAAGACAGACAGAAAAAAGAAATACAAAAAAATAGCTCATCAGTCACTTACTGTATGGTTCAGATATTAGCGTTAAAATAATATTCCCCATATCTTCAACTTGAGAGGATCCATATGGAAGCGCTGGGCTGCCCTTGCCAAGATTTAGATCTTTAGGCTGGAGTTAAGTCAATCATCATTGAATAGATTTCTAATTGGCCTCTTGCTAGAGCAACAAGCTTTCATGTTATCCTTGATCGTAAGTCAGCTTCTCAGGGGAAGATTTAATCCATTTTCCTGCTGGGATAAAATAGCTGATCTGGGTTAGCAGCTGACTCTGCCTCTGAACACTGCCACCTGCGGGAGCATGACATCACTCCAGAAAGTGGCTGGGGACAGGAGAGACCCCGTAATAAGGGCATTTAAATTTAATACAGTCATGCATTATGTACAGCTGTAAGACAGATGCACTCTTGCATGGACAGCACTGAGTCCTGTCCTTTGTAATTAAAGTCTTCCTTAATCTCTAGGGGAAGCAAACGCAATAACTACAAACTCCAAGAATAAGAGGATGTAGCAAATATTTTCTAAACAAATAAATCCCAAAGTGGAATAAATATCTTAGTTAACTGCTTTGACAAAATTCAAGTGATACCTTCCCTAGGTCTAGCCTATTAGCATAAAACTAGGGGTATAACTTCCGGTAGCAGAAGCATGATGGGAATCGAGCAAGAGTGCACTGCTGTGGCTAAGCCAAAGACAAAGCAGAACCCCACAGCCCATATATTCTTTGCCCTGGAGTGTTTTGGAAGAGAACAGTAAGGATAAGACAAGGCAGGAAGTGTTGTTTCTCAGAAACACAAGCTGTAGACTGACCAGATAAAAATCCACGTTCATAGATGATGGCATGTGCTTCTTAAATTGTACTCCCTCCTTTTTTGCATAGATTTTTTTAAACCTAGTTTACTACGGTGCCTCTCCCTCTTCCTGTCATATCTGCCCTGCTCTGCAGTTTGGTGTTACAGAACTGGGAGATTACTTGCAACTCAGCTCCCTCACTTATACAACCAGTTTTTAAAAAGGCCTTTCCCCTCCCCCACCGCCCTCTTTGAGGGGGGGAGGGAGGAGGACAAGTACCAGAACAGTGAAGTAGAAAGCAGTTTGGGAACTGGACTTGCTTTGAAAGACTTGCCTCATCACTTTATGTCAAGACTTTAGAGCAGAAGCACAAGAATTTCTTAAACAATGAGACCTGGCAGCACAGTAATTCCAGATATTCCAAGAAGTCAAAGGCACTGTTCGCCTACATTTTGATTTCCACAAAACTACATTAGAAGCACTTGAACAGCTCTAAAAGGCTGATTTTTTTGTCCTCAAAAAGTCACTTCTCATTCCAAGATGGTAAGGTTCCTCTTAAAAAGAATAGCTTCCTCCACCTAGAGCTGAGCACATTTTGAATTGGCAGGTGCCTGGATGAAGAACAGGGAATGGAAGAACAATTTGGTTCGAAACAGACAGAAACAAATACAAACTTATATCATTACACTCAATATAGGGTGGTGGTGACGAACATGAATTTAGTTTTGAAACAAGATCTTCCTATTGTTTGTAGATGACAAGCCAGTCTTACAAAACAGATTATTTATCACCTCAAAACACAACAACATTTGAACTCTGAAACCAATAAAAAAAGTAAGTTCAACTGAATTAATGAATTCTTCTTCCATAGAAAGGAAATATATGTTCCCTTCCCCCTCCCCCCCCCAACAGTGTTGGGATTAATTTGGTTTGGAGGCTTTGTTGTTTTTAAGTATGCATTGGAGAACAGAAGGTAGGAAGATGATGCTTAAACTCACAAGAACATTTAAAGTTGAACCGACTTATTGTCATTAAAAAAAGTAGACTAGTGCTCCCTTCCAACTGCTCCACAGTTTGCCAGCTACTTTCCTCCCTCCCCCCAGATACCTTACTTTAGAGTAAGGTATTGAGAACATTAAGCAGCTCTCTTAAAACCCAGACAAACCACATGCAACAGCCCCCCCAGACACAGTTTAGGAGACTCCACCCCCAATATTTATGATAGCGAGGAACTTCATTGCAGTGCCCCTCCCTAAGCCATAGACAGCAGCTCATCTAAGCCATAACTAAGCCACAGATACAGCCTTCCTTCACCCTTGCAAAGAGGTTGTCTAATCGGCACCATGCAGGCATTTGAGCACCTCATGGAGCAAGACATAGTGGCGCTTCTCCTCCTTCCCCATCACCTTCCCCTGCAGTGTTCACAGCCATGCGCGTGCAGGTGTGCAGCCAGGCGCCAGCATCCACTCAGCAACTCAGAAGCTACTGAAAAGGCAGATATGGGAACCCTGGCCTCGTCTAGCTGACCATTTTTATGAACATCTTGGAAGCTTCATTATCTTTCCCTTCCCTCTGTGCACGTTGACAGAAACCAGGCAGTAGGTTCAAAAGCTGTTAGGGCAGGAACACACGCATACACACACCAGCTTGGCTGCTAAGCCAGGTTGTCAAGGCTAGAGAGACAGTTTAATACTTCCTATTTGCAGTGCCAAAAATCCCTACAAGCAGCCAGCCAAAGAGGGGAGCGCAGCAGCGCAAAGGGCAGGGAATTTTAAGTGAGGCTACTGCACGAGAAGGAAAACAACCAACCAACCCCCCACAGCATATGCTTTCCAAAGAAAACATTTTCATTGAAAACGTGGATCAACAGGAGATAGTCCCAAAAGCTGACAGGAGCTGATCACCAGGTGTTCAGGCACCGGGACTCAGTTGTGCCCGAGAACTCTGCATGAACATAAACACAGTAGGAGGCGAGGAAGAAATGCATCAACAGTAGTGGGAGGGAAAGAAGAGAGAACCCGCTCACACCTTCGCCTCCGATTAGCTGGAACTAGGGCTTTTTGGCAAGACTGGAAAAGAAAATGACTGCTTTCTGCACATATAAAGGAGTATGTTAATAACCGCAACTAAGCAAAAACTTGAATTCTAATGAATATATAGCCATCTACATACAGACGGACCCCTATGGTCTGAGGCACTGGAAATTTCAGATATTCAGGCAAAAAAGCTGTTAATGGAACTTAAAAAAAATATTCTATGAAGGGATAGGAGATCACATGTGGGTTTGTGTGTGCACATGCACATATATTATTTTTTAAAAGCTAGCTTCTCCTATACAAACTAGAAAGGAAGTTGATTGCAGCGGATAAATCTAAGTTCGCATTTAAAGAAGTGTTAGAAATTGGCCATGGCTGCCAAAACTACTATGCAAAGTAACAAACACTCCACTTAACATATTGTGAGCAAGGCAAAGGGCAAAAGACACACCCAAATGAGACAGGACAGGGAACAAGGAGCTCCCCAGTCTTGCTGCTCAGCTGTGGTACCACCTCCCTCTGCAGCACGCTCCAAGTTAGTAAAGAGGGGAGGAAAATGTTATTCTACATCCGGTTTGTCTACACGTACAGGGGAAATTCCTAACCTACTTCCTCAGGTTCTTCACTGCAGCTTCACCCAGTGCCAGCGTCCTCTAAGCCCTCTTCCCTCACACTGTCTGTTCCATTTCTTTAAGCTTCAACCCCTCTCCCAACTAAGGCAAAAGAAAAACTGAACATCAGTCACGTAGCTCTCCTCAAGACCCGGGAGATATGACATGAACTACCGTTACAATTATGTTCTGCATTGATGCTCTTCTCTGGTTTGTCTTTAGGTCTCTTCAAGCAGAGGATTACATCTTTTTAAGTACTGTTTTGCATAAAGTGGATCTGTTATCACCTGGTTCTGGGTACTACCACAGGAAGTGCAAATAGAAGTATACAAGATGTTCAGGTAATGGCCATTAATGGGCTTTTGATAGCCAGAGTTAAGTACTATTGGTTATAATTGTGCTCCACATCACAATTTTCAAGACACCCAGGTTACAATACAAGTTTCAGTATTGTACCACGCTCAGTGGTACACACTTCAGTATTGAGCGCGCTCAGCGGACTGCTTGGAAGGATACCTGCGTTTGTACCAAAGACACCCGGCAGATACTCCTAGTGAGGAGCTACCCTCACAAACCAAGTTCGGGGTGAGCAGAGCAGACCAGCCACTGGAGGAAACAAGAGCTATTTGCCATGTAATGGCTTCTTGCATGCCCAATCTTGAGGCAAAGAAGGATGAGTCTTCTGCAGACTGAGTTACCGGATAGTCATGCAAGCTTTGTTCACTCCACCCTGAAGGCATTCACAGCAGTGAAAACTGGCTCAGCAAGCTTTGCAAATTAAGAAGTGCAGCAAGTACGGGGAGGTACGGAGGGTGCAAAAAGAACAACCCTGCTTCTTTTGTATACTTACACATGCTTAAAGAGATTTCAACAGACCCGAGTTCCTTTCTTTACAAGGACATGATCACTTCTCCCAAGTTTTGTTACTTGGGATTTCTTGCAATTGTCCTGCTGTTTCTACCCTCTCACTATACTGACTAAAGCAAGTCTGCCACGAGACTCTCCTATACTAAAAACCATTAGAAACTGTTAGGAAGCAGCAGCACTCAGATAGCAGTTGTAACTAGTCTCATTTCTTCCTTAGTCTCAAGTTTCATAGTATTTGAAATATGTCCTTACCTTGCATTAAGAGAACTTGGTGACTATTATACGGGATTTACGATTTTTTGGGGGTAGTGGTGGGGGAACAAAGCTTTTGCTTGAGCTCTTGGATTTGGAATGGCTTTGTTACTGTAGACAATTTCAGGTAGTTTGCTAGGAAAGTAAGTCCCAAAAGTACTTTCTAAGGGAAGAATAAGCCATATTCAGTTTAATATCGCTCATTTTTCAGAGATGACAGTTTGCCTTCTTTGCATGGAATAGAGTACCAGGCATCAACTATCCAGTGTTTTTACACACTGGAATACACATCTTGAATGACTGTTGCGGGAAATTATTTCCCCTGATTTTTGGGGGCAATAGAGTACTATTCTGTTGTTTAGTCAAATGCTACCAATCAAAATAAAAGCCTTTGGAACATAATTATACCCAGCTTTCCCATAGCAGCTCCTCCATAGGAACAATCACTCAGATGAAATTTGTGTGGCATCTCACACATGGGGATACAGAGACAGAAGGACAAGTAGGGATGTGCCCCAAATCATTCAACTCCTGCTGCCGCTACCATTTTGTGACTGCAGCTCTAATTAGTATACTACCCCTAAAGCACAGTCTACTTTTCCCACCAAATGCTAACAGACCTGGCCTAGGACCATTTGCCCAGTACATAGGAAATCGGTAAGATTCCCATCATACAGCCTCTTTAGCTGCAGGGTAGGAGATCTGCAATTTCTGCAAGAACAATGAGACTGGTCAGATTCTGCGCACTGATCTGCTCCTACTCCATTTGTTTCCAGCTTGCATTTTTCCCTTAGCATGCCTCCTTCAATCAAATCCAAGTTCCTTTTCATTTAGGGTTTGCTTCCCTTTACTACATAACTGTTTTAGAAGGAAACCAATTGTTCTACTTGCAACAAAATCTATGCACAAAATTGCTTAAATTAATCCTTAGACTGCATCACCAGCTTCCACAAAACTTATCACAAGCATAACATGCATGTCCAGGCTCTCCAAATGCCGTTACAACTTCTACAACTTCTGACACTGAGGAGATAAAGTTGGTACATTAGAGCAAGGTGAGGGAAAAGAAAAAAAATTATCACATTTGACAGGAGAAGAAAAATAAGGTTTTAACCTTTTCAGTCACCGCATGCTTCTCCCATGTGCCACCCCCAAACACCCTCAAACTTGCAGGAAAACTGCAAGAGCTACATCACCAAATCCAACTCAAATCAGGTCTAGGTAATAATTCTGCTAGATATAAGCTTAAGGTTAGCCATTGCCCCAAACAAAACATCAAGTCCCTCCCCCCCCCCCAACACTATTCATTCTATCATTTGTCCTCAGCAGACTTGTCATTTGGTCTCCTGGACCACTGACTCCTTTTCTGAAGATGGTCCAAAACAAACAAGCAAAAAAAAAAAAAAAACCAACAACCACAACCACTTTCAGAAGGTACTGACCCTTTAGGGGCTCCCTGACAGTCAGGGAGCACAGGCTGATCTGCTCCCCATCTCCCAGCAGGCAGGCAGCACACAGTCTGTTACTCTGCCTTAGGTGACCAGTGACACTTCAGGTGCTTGCAACCACACAAGAGTTTCAACAGTGGCAAGACGTACATCAGCCATTCACACAGGCAGAAAACAAAGGCATCTCTCGAAAACAGCTGAAGTAGCCCACTGCCTTTAAATAACATCTCCAGCTCATGTTTATATCTTCCCTGACAAAAGACCTAAATTATGGTTGAGAAGCTTAATATATTAAAGAAGTCTCCATCATCTAGTTTTCAGACTAAGCAACATAAACACTTAACTTTCCTGTACAATAAATGTAGGAGTGTGGATTTCTAGGAATACTACTTTTCTTCAGAGTACAGGAAGAAGTTATTTCTTCCCTTCCTCAGGAAGAAGGCATCTTAATCTGCAGGTGTCAAACTAGAGTAGACCTCTTTCAGCACCCAGCCTTACGGAGTAAGGGAAATAGTAAAAATAAGAAAAATCTCACAAATATTTTATGCTCTGCTGCCACAACAGGTACAAAACTCTCAGCAGTACAGCTAATGCAAGTCTTAGTCTAAGACTGAGCTATTTCAGGTGTCACAGACTTTTTCCGAGTCAGAAAAATGCAACCTCTCAAAGGCAACCACTGACAGCATAAGCCAGCCAAAGATAGAAAAATGATTAATGACTACCAAAATTCCTCTCAACTCCCTTTCTCCTGCTTCCTAGTTGGCTTTTGTGGTCATTGTTTCAATGGGTCGATAAGGAAGGTAAGCATTTTCCACTTTTGTGAGCAAGTCTGAGACAGGGACCGGAGCCTGCAGCAAGAAGAGGGGCTGCCAAGGAAGCATGGAGACTCATTTAGAGCACGAGTTTCAGGTGAGCTGCATGTAGCATGCAAACAAAACAGAACTACAGCTAGTGAAGAGCCAGGCAGGACTAGGCTATAGACTACTACAGACCATTTTGAAAGTAAACGTGGACACCTGTGCCACTAGAAGAGTCCACATGATACTGACAGCATATTATTACCATCCCCACCTCACATTGTAACATATAACACATTAGGATTCACATTAATTAGTTGAATAAACATGTACTACTTTAAACTGAAATTTAAAGAGATAGAACTATAAAGATAGTGAAGAAAGTATACAGAAATTAAGGAGAAATACAGGGTTTTTCCATGGCATCATGCACCCTCATATGGCTTTATCTTTATGAAGAAGCTTAGTACAGTTTGAGTTACTCATTAGAGTTACACTATCCCTAAACACATGTTGCAAGCTCACACCTCTGTCCTAGAATTCGCTCAGAGTTATAACAATAGCAGATACTATCATTGTTAAAAGGATACATTCTGTCATGGCCGCAACATCAAGTTTGCTAATGTCAGGTGAGCCAGGGCAACACTTCTTGAATTCTTTTCTCAAGTCAAAAAAGGAGTAGAAGCATTCAGGCAACAAGATATTCTGCAAAAGAACAAGGTAACTACCGTCAGCTACGGTGAATTTCCATTACTTTCTCTTCAGATATCAAACTTACTAACAATTTCTTTCAAGTAGGTAAAAAACAAACAGCCTGTGCTACAGAGAAGCTCATATGGCTCCTCTTAGCCATTTAAGTATGTTTATCAACTTTTTTCCCCCCTGCTTACAGCTTCTTCTCTAGAAGGTCTAAAAAGATAAATGTGCTTTTCCACTGCCTTGGAAAAAGAAACACTTGCTATTACTGGTGCCCCAATCCAATATATAGGTAGGAGAGCAAATGAATGCTATTGCAACATTTATCATCAATTCTTGATTCCAACCTTAACTGTAAAGAGCCAGAGGGCACTTAGTTCAGTTTATTGAGCCAAGCAAATTTTGCAAGACTAGCAAGAGAGATTTTGGTTTATAGACAAGGCTGTTTCCAGAGCACAGTCACATTTCAAATATTTATTCTTTATATACCACTAACCCCCACCCCTCCACAACACTGAGCACATGAGGGTTTGATACAGTATAAAGGTTGCCCATCTATGCCTGATAACTGCATTAATCACAATCTATGAAGCCAACAGCAAGCTACTTAGCTCATTGCAAGTAAGCGCCAGTAAAACATTTCTTGCCGCACAACTACATCCACCTTATGCTTTAATTTGGGGAGAATTGGGGGGAGGGAAGGGTAGAAAGGGGAGGAGAAAAGACTTGAGGAGACTAAATTAACACAGCCCCCCCTTCTCCTTCAATTATTTCTTCATCCTAGATGTCCTCATCTACACCTCAGTACTCCATTTGCTGATCCTGGCCTCCAGCTCTTCTCTAGACTCAAAGAGCTCCATTTCTATGGTCTTATGACTAGTTAGCACATTGACATTACAACAGAAGGACAGGACACATGGATGCACATTTACGAAGCCCTAAGAAAGGGATTTAGGTTCTAAAAGAGGTTCTGCTTTGAAAATATTAGAATTGATCTTAGCATAGGGACAGGTATATTAGGCAAACTACACCCTTTAAGGGTAAACTTTGGAAGTGCAGGTGTACTTGCCAAGACTTCCTGCTCTAGTTTTATCATGGCTAATTTTCTTCTCCCAGGAGAGATCAAGTTCTGTTCTTACTGAAACTTGGTTGAAACAGTTTATGCTGATTCGTTCTCTGAATACTGTGAGCTATGAGACAGTCTCAAACTGGGCATCTCAAAAAAAAAAGTAGAGATTAGAAAAAACATTTAAGAGCCTAGATTTCTGCATATTTGAATTTTAGTTAATTTTCCCCCTTGACCCTCAGCATTTGGGGATTCACCAGAAAGCTATTAGAGGTATCCTAAACATCTCATTTACTTCATCTTTAGGTAGCACAGAACAGACTTCAAATGAATGATTTGTTCTGAAACAGCAACAGAAGGCTTTGATGAAGATTGGATTCCTATCAATGACACTACGGTGATACATGCAAAAGCGTTCCCTATCCTTGAGGCCAGACAAACTTAAATAAGAGTAATTGTAGCAGTTGCCCTTTCTTTCATCTGCATTGTTTAACTGCATGGAAAAGTTAACTGTGCAAAACAAATACCTATTATAAATGAAAGTTTGTTAACAACCTCTTCCCCTATCTTCTCCTAGCCACATTATATTCCCCAAGACAAAGTTACATGTATACAAGGCAAGAAGTTTCTTCACTGTGAATCATACTTATGGCTTCTCTACTAAAGCTTAAAAGGTATAAATACAGCACCAACAACTATTAGAAGCAACTCATCCGATATCAGTTTATAACAGCACAGACTTGCAGCATCCACCTTCAAAGACGAAGCAGCAGCAGAATGACAGGCATAGATCAGTGAGGAAATCCCAAGAGATTATTACAGATCCATAGCAAACCACAGACCAGGGTTTTATGAATGTTGGGGCAGTTACTTTATGACAGGAGGCTCAGCACGCTGCTACAACCCTATCACTAATGAAAAATGGGCAGGAGCTCGCAACACTGCTAGTGATTTGGCAACTCTAAAGTTACAGAAAACTCTAGACTATAGGACTAGTCATCACTCAGGGCCTGCCTCATACCACTGCTCACCTCCCTACAAACAGGAGCACCGCCCTCAGAGCGGACTGAATACACAAAGATTGGAAGTTGCTGAACCTAAAGGCGAATGTAAAGTTTCAAAAGGCAGCTTATGATTAAGGTGGTTAACTATTTTGCAACCTTTTCAAGTTCCCATTTATTAACTCATCGTAGCTATTACAGCAGGGTAAGGTGTGAAAGTTTAGGAGCAAGTCATTGACAGAATGCTCTCTCAGACACTTAAATTCAAAAGTCTTTCTTCTCATTTAACTTAAAAAGGCACCTCAAGGCTGCATAAGCACAGGGTATTATCTCTGCCTTCCACATGGACAAGCTTTTAAGTCTAGTAAGGATATTGACTGATGAGCAATGCCTGGATTATGAACGTGTGAAAGTGCCCTCATATTACACATTTTAAAGCTAAGTTGATCAATTTTGCAAGAAATAAAACTTGACTACTCCTAGTGTGCTTTATGTTACAACTACATACCTTTTTGGAAGCTTCAGGATGCAGAACCTGCCTAATGTGCAGCTGTCCATCAGTACAGAAACAGAAGGAAGTACCTACACCAATATTCAGTTCATTGCTCACGGACTGATTAAACTGAAAGCAGGAACAAAAAAAAGATACACATGGAACGGAAATCAGAGTTGCCGCACTAGGCGGTGTCATCACCGACTACTACATTATTCCTGATCAGTGGGAACATGGAGCTATAATTTCTCCTTTACAAGCCTACATCTTCACTTCTGTGATTTGTTTTTTAGTAGCTAATAGCATGATAACTCGCACGGTGACCTATCTCCAGAAGGAAATGCCCCTTCCCCAGGGATGGGCCCACGCAGACAGCCCACCCCACGGAACACCTTATTTCACAGGGGCCCTTGCAGAGCTCTGCAAGGAGACCCGCAGCCAGATGCGGGGAGCACCAGGGGAGCTTGTGCATAGGAGCCTTTCAGGGCACCCAGGCACGTTGGGAAGGAAAAAGGCTTTCATCCCTACCTTCAAGGCGGTCCACACTCTCCTCCCTGCTTATTCCCTAAACATGGGAGGAGCAGAACTCCTTCCTTCTTGCCAAAGCTGATGAGCTGCCACAAGCCTTCTTAACAGGGCCTGCCAGCACCCTGCCTTTATGAGGGACACTCAGGGCACTAAACTTGTCCCCCGACTCCGGCCAAGGCTCACCCTCAGCTGCGACGTGGGGCTCCAGCACAGCAGGGCAGGCAGATACTGGCACAGATCCGCCTCCCTTGAGGTTCAACCCCTCTCCCCAAGGGCGAGCAGCTAGGGGCAAGCGGGAAGCCCCCCTCGAGCCTGCCGTGGGGCCAGGCCACCCAGCCACACACGGGTCACCGGGCGGCCAGGGTCCGGCAGCCGGCACGGCGTCACCTGTCTCAGCGCCTGCTCCAGCGGCGGAGCCAGCGCCAGGCTCTCCGCGTCCACCTCGGTGACCTCCCGGCACTCGGCCGTCAGCTCGGGGTGCTCAGGCCGGACCAGCAGCTCGTGCGGGCGCCCCAGCTCCGGAGAAAGCAGAGGAGGGGCGAGTCAGCGCACCCGGGCGCGGCGGCCCACCCGCCGCGGCCGGGGCGCTCCCTCCTCCTCGGGGGGCAGAAATACCTCCTTACTCCTCAGGTCGACCACTTTCCACAGGAGCTGGAGCAGCTCTCGCTCGTCGGAGCCCAGCTTCGCCCCGTTGGTGCCCGCCGTGGTCACAAAGAGGATCACCAGGTAGTCAGGAGACGCCGTCATGGTGCCACCGGGAGGGGGAGAAGGGACAGAAAAGAAGGAAGGAGGAGGCGGGAGGGGGGTAAAGAAAGAGACCAGAAACTTTCCCTGCCCGAGGCGCTGCCGCGGAGACCCAGGCGACGGCGCCGCCACCTGCGGCCTCGCTCCCCTGCTGGGGCGGGCGGGCGGGCGGGCGGGCGGCGGCCGCTCCCACGCCGGCTGCAGCCCGGGGAGGCGCGCAATGGCCGCGGGCTTTTCTGCGCGGGGCCGCGGCGCTACCTGCCCGCCCGGGCCCGGCCCTGGCCCCGGCCCCGGCCCCGCCCCCGCCCCACGTGGTGCAGGTAGCGCACACCTGGCGCCGCCGCCCATTGGCCTCGCTTGCGCTGGGACGTGGCAGCCGCCGGGCGGCGCGGCGCGGCGCGGAGCGGAGCGGGGCAGGGGCCGCGGCTGCCGCCGGGGGCGGAGGGGGCAGCAGCTCGCGGCTGCGCCGGCGGAGCTGCCTGAAGCCGCTTGAGGTCTCCGAGGGGCCCTGAGGACCGCGCCGGGCGGCGCCGTCGGGCAGGCGGGCTGCGAGGGGGCGGCGCCGCGGACGGCGCCCTCCGCGCCTGCCGGGACACGCTGCAGGCGGGCCCGGCCTCCGCGGGGCTCGCCTCGCCCTGCCCGGCACCGTCCCGGCCCGCTCCGCCTCGACGGAAGGGCAGGCGAGGCGGCCACGCAGCCCAGCCGCAGCCCCCGGGGCCGGGGAGCACCGGCAGGGCGTGCGGGCCCCGCGCCTCCCGCAGCACCGTCCCTGCAGGGCCGTGGACGGAAGGTTAAGCCTTTTCCTCTGTCCTGCTTGCGGCTGAGGCCTCTCAGCTCCCGTATCGCCCGCGCACGGTGGCTCAGGTCTCTGTGTTTTTGGAGATGGCTGGGTTTGGTTTGGCTGTCGCAGCCTTCCCTCGAGGGTAGAGCAACAGCCGTCATTTTGTTTTGTTCTTCATGACAACACTCTCTTTTCTGGCTATTTTTTTTTCCCACTGTGAAATTTGTGTTTTAAATATGTATTGCTCAAAAAGTGATTTTTTTTTATTACAAATAAGAAACTGAAAAGGTTATTGAATGTAGGGTAAACAAGTAGCATTAATTTTCCCCAGTGAAATCCTGTAGTATATCTGGTTCTTTAAGACCCTCATTGTGTATTTCCAACTTCATTGTGATGCTGCTTCTCTAAATTTCTCTTGAGATGACTGTGCACGTCGTCCTTCTCTTCACTGTTCCTTGTGTTGGAACAGGTTCGCAGCTTGCACCATCCTTTACTGATGCACGCGCATTCATTGGTTTGGCAGGAAGGAACAGGGTGCGTTTCATAAGCGCTGGGGCTGGGGATCCAGTCAGCCACCGAATACTCCAAATACTGGCTGGCATCCTCGTCCTGCCGCAGTTTGTTTGGGCCTGGTGCAGCGTGTTCTCTCCTTGCATGGACTGCTGCAAAATTCCTACTTGGTAGGCTACCTGCTTCAGTAGACAACTTTGGAGGTTGTCCTTCTCCCTTTTTGGCATAAGAAACTAATAACATTCACTGATAGCAGTTATTGTAAGTTTAGGGGTATGGCTGGCACAAGAGATTCTGCACTTTTAAAAAGAGGTAGTTGAAATCTGACGTATTAGTCTGACGTCAGAGAACATCTGAGATAATTCCGCCCCTTCTGTAGGAAGGATGGAGACCCTACTTGTCTTGCTGGATTTGTTTTCCAACTTTCTGCTTCACTGAGCAAAACATACCCCAATGATCCCATGCTTTATGTATGTATCTTCAAGAGTGATTACACATCTCCGCTCAGCATCTGGGAAGTGGGGTACATGATGTCTTTGGTCCTCACACAGAGTGTTTGCTTAGTGATCTTTGCTTTGCTTGAAGTGCAGAGGGTCTCAAAGGAATAGAGAAAGTTTCCATCTCAGGTCTTAGTTTCTTGCCACTTCTTTCTTTTTAATAACATTTTATATTTGAAATAGTAAAAAAAAGTCCAGAAGTACATTTCTGAAATGAATCACACTGGAGCATGCCATACGATACTTGCTTGTTCAGTTTGTCTTCTTTCAGGAGAAGTGTAACTTCATTTATTCTAGAGAGCTTCCTTCCCAACACCTGCGTAGTTTTCTGGATGCAGCCCTTCTTATCTGTTTCTGAGGACAGTTTCTGAAAGGATACGTGTTTCTTTATTGTGATTATCTTTTATTTTTATTCCAGTTTATGCATTTCTTTTTTCCTCCCCCTTATCCCTTTTTGTCTTTTTCTATCTAGGAACATCAGATTCCCTGGCTTATTACTACTGCAGGCTACCATTGCATACAGTAACCCCTTTCATAAATTAAACTGCACCCTAAAAGTGTTTTTAATTCCCATTATGCCTCTTGGGTTCTTGATTAAGCAGTATTTTATTCATTTATTTTTGAAGCCACTCAACTCTAGTTGCTACTATAGTACCATTACCTTTTATTTTTCTTTCCTGAGAAACACATTCCCTAAAATGCCTGTTTTCCAATCACAGGTCCTGTTCTACCCTGTTTCTTTTATCCCATCAGTATCCAGTCTGACAACATGCACCAGTTGTTCAGGTTCCTGTGTTTTGTTGCCCAGACTCCTGGCATTTGTGTACTGCCATTCCAGTTGCTTCTCACTGGCTGTATGTTATCCCCAGGCCTGACCAAACAGAGTCTTTGCATAAAGTGTCATCTTCTAGATGACAGCAGTGTTATTACTGACAGGAACATACTAGTATGCTTTGGGGCAAGGGGACCTCTCCAAGTTCCTCCCAGCACCGTGTCTCTCTATTTCTCTCATCAGGTATTCCTTCTGTTTCTTGCTCTTCCATCTATCTTTCTCATTTTCAACCTCTTTGCTAATCTCAGTGTAACTGTTTCTCTCAGTCCTTTATATACCTGGTGTGCTTTCCCATCACACCTCCTTCTGTGCTAATTTTTGGAATTTCTGGAACTATTCACGTCTTCCCTCAAGCCAAGGAGTTGGTCTTAACACCACCTCCCCCAACCCAGCACAGCAAGGGATCTGTCTCCCCTCTTATTTATTCCTTCCCCATGTTCCTGAAGCTTCCTCCCTCTCATCCTTCAACCTCTCACCTCATGGTTTCTTTAGTACAAACCCATGACTCTGCACATCTCATCCTCTCCAGGTTTTCCCACAACCCTGAGTTCTGTATCTCCCACCTTACTTTATTAGTCTATATGAGTCTTCTGTTCATCCCAGTGCCCCAGAGCCTGTGACTCTCTCTTATCCTTTCCTCTGCAGACCTTAGCTTCGTGCCAGATCTCCCACCGTGGCTTCCCGTATCACCCTTCCCATCAGCACTTAATGTTTTCTTTCACAATATCAACATTTTAAAACTGTAATGGGAGACTCAACAGAGCTGTATCATTTTGTTGGAATGTGTTAATGGTTACCACCAACTGCTTTTTTAATCTAAGATAATTACTGCTGCTAACCAGATTATTTTTGCCATTTCCATCAGTCAATAAATATCTACCTATTGATACCTAAATCATGCAGCTGGATGCAACATAGAAGCATTGCTGCTTTACCCTGAAGCACAGAAATGCCACTGACTTGTAAGCTCAGCCAAACCCTGAAGTCAACGGCATTACATTCATAGCCATCTGAATTTAATACTGCAAATCTGATTCTTCTCACATCCAGATCTCGAGCTCTCACCGATGGTGAAGGAGTCAGCGTAGATGAGAACGCAGGGCTGCAATTGCCCTGCTGGTTACTGAAATTACTAGTGTTAGCCGATCTGGTGGTAGCATTGTCCCACTTTCCCAAGAGCGAAGCCATCTGACTGGGACTGCATTCCCCCAGCACAATGGTACAGACTACAGTGCCCATGTTTGGAGCAGATCAGCAAAAACTATTCTTGCATAAAAGTCTACAAAGAGCGCTATAAGCATAACTAAAATAAGTCATGGCAAGTGTAAGTAGTGTCTGTAAGGTGATGTGCTAGTTCAGCAAAATATGTATAAATTCAAGCTTTTGGTTTTTCTACATAAAACTTGTATATACGACTCCAGAAGTTTAGCGCAGATTATCCATCAGCACAAGAGAGGGTCCCACTTTAGGGCAAGAGCTGGCAAATCTTCTGCCAATGTTGCCAAGGAGGCCCCTTGATTCTCAAATCCTTAAATGTTTCTGTGAAGAGATTTGCAGTATTTTAGCTAGATCTGTTGAAATGGTATGAGGCAGCAGTACCGCTTATTTCAGCGGATTCAGAAGCAATTCTAGTTTATGGACCACCCTGCGCCGCAGCAGAACACATCTTCATTTGCGCCGATAAAACTGACCGGAGAGCTGTGCCTTGTGACCCAGCTTCCCAACACACGGTGTGTGCACAGGAACTTCCTGAACTAGTTTCACCACTGAAAATGGGAACAAAGAACCACACCCTTGCTGGAATCAATGCAGCTTTTTCATATAAAGCCCAACAAAGAGGACTGCAGCTCCTGGTGCAAGTGAAGCTCTGGAGTGCTGAGAAAGAAGCCAGTTTAGCTCCTGAAACAAATCCGGGTCTCATCATTTCCCGGTGCACACAAAATACAGCTTACTTCTTTAAGAAGCTATTCCAAAACAAGGCACAGATAGCAAGGCACGATCACCACCATTAACGTTAAGGACAGTGCAGAGATGTGGCTGGCGCCCAAGCTGGCAGCTGAGGCCATGCTACGCGTCCTTCTCCAGACTGCCTCTCAACGACACGCGGGGCAGCAGCGTTCAGTCATTGCAGACCCAGACCTCCTGCACAAAACTTGCGTCACCGCAGGCGGTTTGTGTCAGATCAGCTCCACCGCGTTCTCTCGGGCACAGACTGACTTTGGCTTCTCCGTACCTCTAATGTGCGTACACGTCTGCTGCTGCTACAGGGTGGCAGCAGACACCAACACAGACCGTTAGGTGCTGTGAACAGGCTGCACGCAGTCGTTCCACACGTACTTCTTACGTCTGAGAAGGGTCACAGACAGGCCGGAAAACAGATTTCTGAAGCTCGACCGCCATTTACTTTACAGTTGTTGTTGAGCTGGAGCTAAAGCCGGTGAAGCCAAACGCGAACAAGCTTTGGCGCGGGTAGACAGCGCTAGCGCACAGCCCAGGGCGGGACGGTAAAGGTCAGGTCTGGTGTCCCTGGAGAACAGGGGCCGTGGCGGCAGCGCTCGGCGCCGCAGGCTGCTGCCTCCGCGCTGCCAAGCCCTCCAGCAGGCAGAGGTGCCACAGCAGCGACGGTGCCGCCGCCGCCCGCAGGGCCCGTCCGCAGCTGGCGGCCGGCGGCTCCCGAGGGGGCACCAACCGCCCCGGGCGTCCCTCGTCCCCCTTCCCCTCGCCGCCGCGTCGCTCTCTCTGGGGAGCGGCCGCCTCCGCCGGGCCGCGGCCTCGCCGCCGGGCCGCGCCGCGGCCCTGAGGGCGCCGGCCGAGGGCTCTAACGGCCGCCGCCGCCGCCGCCGGCCCCGGAAGCGCTCGCGCCGCCGCCCGGAAGACCTTCCCCCTCGGCCGAGCCAAGATGGCGGTGGACACCGCAACGGAGCTGCTGTTTTTAGACACGTTCAAGCACCAGAGCGCGGAGGTAACGCGGCTGGGGTCTGTTCCCCCTCCTTCTTCCCTCCTCCTCCTCCTCCTCGGGCGCCGCCGGCGTCCTGCCGCCCGCTCCCCGAGCAGGGCCGCGGCGGCCGCGGGCCGTAGAGCCCGGCAGGGCCGAGCGGCGCGGGGCTGGCGTAGGCCCCGGCGGCCGCCCTCGCCTCAGGGAGCGGCCGGGCCCGGGCAGCAGCCGCCGGCCCGGGGGCCGCGATGTGTGGGGGGGTGGGCGCCTCCGCCGCCCGCCTCGCCTCGCCTCGCCTCGCCTCGCCCTCCAAAGCCGGGCCGCGGGCCGGGGAGCCGCGCTGCGCCCTGCCCTGAGCGTCCTGACAGCCCGGCCTCCCCGCTGGCGGGGCGCTGAGGAAGAGTACGTCGATGGGGAAGGCGGGACGATATTCCGGCTTTGGGAGCTTAGCGCTCTTCAGTGAATTAAGACGAGAGGCTGGCTGAGGAGAAAAGGGGATAGAGAGATGTGAAACGTCGGCAAGGGGAGATGTCAGAAAGAAAGCTGCACCCTGGGGACTTGGGAGATACGTTTGCCCCGCTGCCGTTAGCGAGGATGGCTGTATGCGAGGCGTGCCTTTAAATTTATACAGCCTGTGCATAAAAGAAGGAAAGTGAAGCATTTTGAGGTAATGCTGCCTTAGAAACAAGCCAGAAAGTATTTTGGGGTCCCATTTAGCTACCAGCGTCAGGGAGACCCAAATGTATTTTTAAATTTACAATTTAAAATAGCAGTGGGTAGGAGACCCAAGCTACTTCTGTTGGCTTCTGGGACAGCACATTCTCCTGTTGAACTTTTCAAATTGCTTATAACTTTCTGGTACCTTCATCTTTGTCAATGATATCGTCTAAACCTGAAAACCTGACCTATACTGCACTTTTATTTAAGAAAAAGCTAAGCGTATTTTATATATTGCAGAAAAGCTGCCTTGTGCATTATAATAACTCTCCAGCTAAACAGGTTATGAAGCTTGCATTGGAACTGGCATTTGTTGAAAAGTGCTGCGTAGTTTCCTAATAAAATCATTTATTTAGTATAGCTATGCATTTTAACATGTGTTTTGCTGCCCCGTGTAATTATTTTTTAATATGTTTTGGAGGAAAGATGAATAGGGTTCAGTTGTGATAAGGTTGCTGATAGCAGTCTTGGTAGTGTCCCACATCATTTACCCAGGAATGCATCTTCCTTTGGCAGTGCTGCTGGGGGTGCAGCTGCCTTAGCAGTATGTGTTTCCCCAGAAATTTCTTTCTCATACTTTTAAAAGCAAAGCAAACAGCTCCCACAGCTTTCTCTCCTCATTGATTACAGTCGCCCTGTCCCTTTGAATAGCATGTTGTCCTTTTGTTCTGTCATACTGATCATAATATGTCAGTCCCTAGGGCAAGATACTGTATTTGCATGCTAAAAGATGCATTCATAGAATTCTTCATAAAAGATAGTAATATGGGCCCAGAAACACACAGCTAAATAGTCTTTTTAAAACTTTACTTTTGACTGTTTCCTCATTTATTAGCTTTCTGAAAATCTTAATGCTTCCTTGCCTTATTCTGGTAATTTTATGGGTTTTTTTGCTTTCTAAGATATTTTTCTATGAAAGATACATAATTCTTGACTGCAGATCAGATTTTCTCATTTCAATTTTTTAATTATGTTGGTAGACACTATTGTTTTTTTTTTCGGCTGGCGCATTCTTTGCTAATACAATATTGGAAACGTTCAATGAGAGATGTGCTTTTGAGCTTCTATTTAAGAAATGGTCTTCATATGGTTAACGTTGGACGTATATTTAATATATTTTTCCTATGTTATGAACATATAGGCAGAAGTGATCTATAAACTTAAGAATACCTAACATAATGAACTTAGTGAGAAGAGACTGTCAGCATTAGCTGCTTGGTGGCTGCTACCTGGGAAGTCACTGTGACTTTCTAATTACTTCCTAGTTTGCTCAAATATACCTTTTAGGAGGGCAAAAGCGTAAGTTGTCCTTATATTTGCTATTTCTATGTTTGAAATGGAAATGTTATTTCCAAAAGGTATTCAAGTGTTGTTTGCAAAATCAGAGAAATAAACATTGTACATCATTTTGTACAAGTCTAACAAAACAGCAGTTATAGTATTATTAATATTGCTAACATTATGTTTGTAATGTAACATTTCCAAATCTTTAAAATTAGATTATGGTTTGTTAAAAGGGAAACTTATCCTCAAAGTCTTTTTCTTAATAATTTGCGTTCCAGTTTTTATCTTTACCCACATATCTTTCTACTAAAAAAAATGTGTTGCTATTTAAAACATTCTTGCCAGTAAAGGGAACTGATCATGTAAATGAAGCAATAACTCTTCTTGTGAAATTGGTATTAAATACATAAGAAGTGTCAGAAGTTTATTTTAAACAATTCTTTCCTGTTTAGCAGTTATACAAGTTATACTCTTCACAGAAATGAATTTTATAAATATCAGGATTCCACCTTAATTTGATTCTCTTTTAAAAGAATATATGAGTAAATTACTGTATTTCCATTTTACATTTCTTGAACTTTCTTTGTTCTTTGTTTTGTAGCAAAGTACCAATATAGATGTAGTTCGTTTTCCATGTGTGGTTTATATAAATGAAGTACGTGTCATTCCTCCGGGAGTAAGAGCTCACACCAGTTTGCCTGACAATAGAGCTTATGGGTAAGTGAAAGATCAGAGGTGTCTGACTCAGGTACACTTTCCTATTATTTTGTCTGCAACTTGTGTATCTCGATAAAACTTCATGTAACATTCACGTATGTGTTGAACTTGTAATCGTGTTTGGGAATTACTCAAACAGTAAAAGTAAAAGGTTTTTTTTTTTTCTTGTTTCTCCTACGTTTTCTGACAAGGAGCTCAGTTGGTTTAACTTTTACCTTTGTTTTGCTTCCAGAGAGACATCCCCACATACGTTTCAATTGGACTTGTTTTTCAACAACGTCAGCAAGCCAAGCGCCCCTGTTTTTGATAGGCTGGGGAGGTACGTAGTTCCCAGATTACTTCATGATTTCATTATCTACCTTTTATTTTTCTTCCTGAGAATTTTTGAGTGCAGAAGATGCACAACAGAAAATGTTTATCTCCCATGCCTCTCTTGTTTGGTCTGCCTTTCCTAGTATGCATTCTTCTTGCCCTTTTCATCCAATCTGTGTGGGAGAAACAGACGTTCATGCTTAAAAGATGAGAAGATTTTGTTATTTTTAAACTGATAGCACTCTTTCAGAGTCCGTGTATGTTAAGGAAAACTTATTTTACAAAAATAAATGTTTTTGCGCTCTTGATATTAAGCGTGTATTGTTCAGTGTTCTATTAATAGACTACGTGTTCAGTACTGCCATGCTTTGCCTCTGTAAACCTGCTCTGTATTTATGGAAAAATAACTTTATATATTTTACTCAACAGCCTTGAATATGATGAAAATACTTCAATTATTTTTAGACCTAATGCAAAGGTAATGCAATGTCATTTAAACCTCTTCTTTTTTACATGTCTGTCATTTGAGTGCAAGTATGGTTGTGCGTGGTGTGTTAGCACGGTGTAATGCATTTATTGCTTCAGACTGTTTAAGACCTTATTCTGAAAGCTGCTGGTAGTTCAGATACTTATTACTTTAGAGTCTGTATTATAGATGCTAGGTAAATTGCATGAATCATGGAAGATTTGATTGCTTGACAATTCTTGTCGAGATTACCAGCAGGAGTATCCATTACTTACCAGCAATGATAAATCAGAATGTTATGGCTGCAGGTCACAAGCACATCCTGTTCAGTTCTGTTTGGGTTTATTTCATTCCGATCAATGTTTGTGACCCATGCTTTTTTATTTTCCCTCTTTTTAATAAATTGGCTGTAGTACATTAAGCAGTATATTGCAAGGAATTGAATGCTTTTAAAGGAGGATTAGTCATTTTTTGATTGGTATATTTAAAGTTTTCTCAGTTTTCAAAATGTAAGGAAAAGAGATACTATAATCTTCCATTCTCCTTTCTTGCTTTTATGCAGATACTGATATGGTGATTTTAAAACAAAATAACTTTTCTGAAATTCTCTTGTTGTTTTTAACTGCTTTTTCTTTTTAAAAACAGGTTAACACAGATGGATTGGTTCTGAGAGGCTGGTACAACTGTCTGACTTTGGCAATATATGGCTCTGTAGATAGGGTAATAAGTCATGACAGAGAATCGCCTCCTCCACCCCCACCTCCACCACCTCCTCCCCAGCAACAGCCTGGTTTGAAAAGAAACCCAAAACATGGTAAGCCTGTTAGCACTAGCTGGAAGAAAACAGAGATTTTTTTTTAAAACAAAACGACGTTATTGCATCTGAAAAAAGCAGTTCTTTCACATTTGAGATTTCAGTGGGCTTATTTTTCTAACTTTATATCTTTGTCCTTTGTTTTTCTGTTTTTTTTAGGTTTATGTTGAATGGTTTTAAGTAGGTTTTTGTTTAGTGCTTTTTTTGAAATGGATTAATTGATCTCTCCCAGCAGTGGTCCAAATTAAATATTTTAATTTGTGTGAGCTAATTAAAATTTAGATGAAAAATCTCTTTTCAAAAAATTCATAACGAGAAAATTTCAGTCATTAACTTTCCTTTTGTGACTTGTAGGAAGCAGTATATTAAAGAAAAACGTTTGCCTGTGTTGATATTAGAATGACCATAAATGAATCCATGAGCAAGTTTCTTTTGCTGCTTTAATTTTGTTTTTAGATTTAAAATTAGAGCTGTCTTGTTCAAGGTAGAGCTGTCATCCTGCAAAAAGATGAATGTTCTGTACTGTAAAAAAATCACTTGTAGATCAAATTTCAATCCCCCTCTTTTTTTTTTTTTTAAAGTAACTTCAGTTATTACTGATAGAGTTACAATATTGCCAGATGCTATTCAAACTAAAAATTGCAGTTATCCACTTTAACTGTAACCCAGTGTTATATTAACAAACGTCTGTAGTGTTAATAACCTTGCTTATTCTTGTTTACAACAGAAGTGATTTCAGAAAACTGCTTGAAATGCTATTTTACTGAAATACAGCTGAGAAATGAAAGTATTTCCTAATGAAATGTAGCACTAAAATGCTAAAATGTGCCATTTCTTTTCCCGTGATTCCATTAAATGCAATTTTTATTTCCACAATGAATATAGTGGATGGGGAGAAAGAAGACCAGTTCAATGGCAGCCCTCCAAGACCACAACCTAGGGGACCAAGGACACCGCCAGGCCCTCCTCCTCCTGATGATGATGATGATGAACCTATGCCAGTGTCAGGTAGAATGACAGCAGACTGTTTTATCTGCTGCACATCGTGGCTTAGTGGAGGTAGAATTCTGTGTCCCTGCCTTGTGGTAGGTTTCCTGTCTGCTTTTACTGCTGCTGGACAGATTCAGTTTTAGGAAAGAGATTTGTAAGAAAATCGGTTGGATATGTTAATTTGTATCCATTCAAAAGTTAGTATATTTGAGAATATCAGCTATTGACCAATACACTGTTCGATCATGCTGCTGATATTTTATACAACGTTTCTGTTAACTGTGGTATTCATTGTCCTCCTGCATCCCTCTGTTTGCTACTGAGTTTTCAAGGCTCCATATGGGTATGGAGTACTAAGAACTCTTTACATAATTCTTATAGTCTTACTGAACTAAGTAACTGTTGTTGGTGTTCAGTCAAATCATCTGAAAATTTCCTCAAGGTGTTCTTTTTATATCTCCACTGCATAATGCAGTATCATAAAACCTGTTTTTGAGTATTAGATTTCAGAGAATTACTCTTACTTCTTTGTATTTTTCCTTTTTTAGTGGTTGGGGAAAAGGAAGATGATGTTGACCACAGGGAGGATTACTTTGAGCCCATTTCTCCTGATCGAACATCCATACATCAAGAAAGTCAATACTCTGATGAGGGAGAAGTAGAAGAAGATCAACCAGAAGAAGGAGAGGATGAAGAAGAGGATGTAGATGTTGAGGAGGACGAGGAGGAGGATGATGATGATGGGCATACAGTAGAGAGTATTCCTGAGGAGGAAGAGGAAGAGGAGGAAGAAGATGAAGAAGAAGAGGGTGAAGAGGAAGAAGAAGGTGAAGGTAAGTAATCTTGTAAAAATAAAAAAAAGTCAGTTTATAAAATTTTGATGGCTGTATTGTTATGATGACTAGGAGTGAAGAGAACTAGGTCTCATTTTGCCTTGGTCACTGCACCATTGCATGCCGTCTTTATGATTCTGACATCTCTGAAAGAGAACAGTATTTTGCTGTGGTGTATTTACTGCTTTATAGTAATCTCCCTGTTACTTTCTTTAAAAAGAGAAAAACAGATGCAACTTTATAGGTGAGAATGAACCTTGTTATTTGGTTTGTTGAGAAAAAGTGGAAAGCTATGGAACAGACGATTCCGTAATTAAAAATTAAGTAAAATTGTTTGACTTGCCAAGAATGTTTATTATTTGCCTTTAATCTTTATGTAAGAATGTTAGTAGTAATCTTCTTGAATTATCTAAAGTTCCCACCCACGCCTATGCAACTACAAGTTTTATGATAGATACATCCTAGAAAGAAAAAGACAATGTTTTTGTTATGATGTTAAATGGACTTTTGATTTTATAAATGCCTTTAAATGTCTCAGTTGTTATATAAAACATCTGTTAACAGGGGATTTCACTTACAGCTGGAGAGAGAAAGCTTTCTGTACATTTATGTATGATTATTTTCTAAACGTTTTAAATTTAGTTTCAGCAGTTTCTCAGCATTTATGAACAGGGATTGATTTTATTTCATAAAGGAATCTTTTTCTTCTTAGGAGATGATGGGTATGAGCAAATCTCGAGTGATGAAGATGGAATTGCTGATCTGGAACGTGAAACATTTAAATATCCAAGCTTTGATATTGAGTATACTCCTGAGGATCTGGCATCTGTGCCTCCTGTGACATATGAGCCTTTTGAAAGGGAACTTGGACCTCTTTTGTATTTTAGCTGCCCTTACAAGACTGTATTTGAGAATGAAGTTGGTAAAATAAAGGACCAAGACCCAGAAAAAGAAAATTCAGGGGCAGTGGAAGCCTCAGTTAAGTTAACTGAACTGTTGGAATTATATCAAGAGGAAAGAGGTGCAAAGTGGGTCACTGCATTAGAAGAAGTTCCGAGTTTAATAGTAAAAGGATTAAGCTACCTGCAAGTGAAAGACACAAAGCAAGACTATATTACCCAGCTAGTAGATTGGACTCTGCAAGCGTTAAGCCTTCAGGTAGCTCTCAAACAGCCCATTGCTTTGAATGTTCGACAGCTGAAGGCTGGGACAAAACTGGTGTCGTCATTAGCAGAATGTGGGATGCGAGGAATAATGGCACTCTTGCAGGCAGGAGTTATTAATGTGTTATTTGAACTGTTGTTTGCAGATCACGTATCATCCTCCCTGAAACTTAATGCTTTTAAAGCTTTAGATAGTGTTATTAGTATGACTGAGGGAATGGAAATGTTTCTAAGAGGTGGCATAGGTGTACATGAAAAAAGTGGTTATCAGAAACTCCTGGAACTGATACTATTAGATCAGACTGTGAGAGTGGTTACTGCTGGTTCTGCAATTCTCCAGAAATGTCACTTCTATGAGATTCTGTCAGATATTAAAAAGGTGGTTGATCAGTTAGCAGAGAACACTCCTTCTCTTCCTAATCACACTGAGCCAGAGCAGGACCAAGACTTGACAGGACTTGACAGAACCAACCAAGAATACGAAAATGACGTGGAAGCTCCTATGGATATGGATCATCTTTTGGAATCTTCTAATATAAGTGAAGGAGAGGTGGAAAAGCTTGTTAGCCTTCTTGAAGAAATCTTCCATTTGATGGAAACTGCTCCTCATACAATGATTCAGCCACCTGTGAAATCCTTCCCAACCATGGCACGCATTACAGGCCCTCCAGAAAGGGATGATCCTTACCCTGTCCTCTTTAGGTATGACAGTTGCAAGTTCACTTTCTGGTGTGTTTTTCTCCCAGTTTGCTGTAGATAATTGTTAGGGATGACCTTGTTGACTAATGCTTTTCCAGATTTTTCAGTTTGTACTTTACTGAAGAATCTGGATTTTTCTCATAACTGCTGAACTCTCTCGGACTTTTAACATTAACTGTTAACTTCATTGGCTTTCAATTGGGTCAAAGGTGCCTATGATAGAAAGTTAACATCTTGCTATTACTGGTACTGTGCTAGCACTTCAGGCACGTTGATAGATCCTGAACAGCTGTGCTAGGTCCTATACAAGTGCATAGTTGGAGATTGTTACGGATCTGGAGTTTTATCACTTTGTGGTCTTGGGAAATGTCTGTGCGTATGGATAAAACCAAACTGGAACACCTCTGTCTGTCTGCTGAGCTGGCTGGATATATAATCCACCCCTTATTGGAAGTAATGTGGTTGTGTCAACATTGCTCTTTCAGAGCATGTGTAGAGGAGCAGAGGCCTGTCTGCATTCAGCCATGTAAAAATTACCATTGGTTAATTCTGTTGGCACATTTCACAGAATCACAGAATAGCTGAGGTTGGAAGGGACCTCTGGAGATCAGCTAGTCCAAACCTTCTGCTCAAGCAAGGTCACCTAGAGCACCTAGAAGTTACCGTTCAGAGAGTATTTCTCTTAATGCTGACAGGTTTATTTGATAGTAGCCATGTAGGTCAGAGCTGAATATAAGTATCTAAAAGTTAATAGCCTTCAGAGTACCCCTTTCTTATGCTTTAATGTTTGTTTTCTTAGTACATTAAAAAACTGCAAACCTGGTGTTAATGATCATTTGAATACAATGAATTTAATAAAAGACAAAGGGTTTTTATATAAGTCATTAAGGTGGCTCAGTGTTTTGTTTTTTGTAATCAGTACTTAATTTGTCAGGGGCTTATTAGCTCTTGTAGCTATTATAGCAATTATGTTTTTATGAGTAGAATCACAAAAACTACTACTTCATAACTGGTTGTTACTTCTCACAGTCATTAGAAGAATAGATGCTGAAGCTAGGAAGCATATAATTTTTATATTCTGTTACTGTACAGTGTTGAGAGATGATGGTAATATTACTGATTGTTTTCCTGTATGTTTTTGCAGATATCTTCATAGTCACCATTTCTTGGAATGCATTACTTTGCTACTGTCTATTCCAGTGACAAGCGCTCATCCAGGTGTGCTTCAAGCTATACGAGATGTATTGCGTTTCCTGGCACAGTCACAGAAGGGTCTTCTTTTCTTCCTTGCTGAATACGAAGCAACAAACTTGTTGATTAGAGCACTTTGTCAGTTGTCTGATCCAGATCAAGAGGAAGGTCTCCAGTCAGATGGTGCAAACGAGGATACTTTTGCCCTGTGGCTCCTGCATTCAACACAGACTTTACAGTGCATTTCTGAATTATTCTGCCACTTTCAGCGATGCACAGCCAGTGAAGAAACTGACCATTCAGATCTGTTGGGAACACTTCACAACCTTTACTTGATTACCTTTAACCCTGTAGGACGATCTGCTGTGGCTCATGTATTCAGTCTGGAGAAAAACCTCCAAAGTCTTATCACTTTAATGGAGTACTATTCCAAAGAAGCCTTAGGGTAATTTATATATTTATTTACATTCTTTAGGCTTTTACATTTAAAAAGTATTTACCCTTAAAAATAGTTCAGTAAATCTAAAAAAAAAAAAAAAACTTTCATTCTTTTAGACCATGATCTTGTTACAGAAACTTTTAAGTAAAACAGCATAATAGAAAATCAGGCCTGTCATTTGTGATCAAGTACCTAATGCCCAGAAATTATGTAGGTCATATGATATATGTTAGACCTTTTGCTGATAAGAAAATGTTGATAAGCAGACAGTTTTCATTCAAGCATAACGTTTGACTGTGAAACAAGGCTGGGGGAAACTGGGCTTTGCAGACTTGTCTGGAGTAGAGTGGGAATCTATCAGTTCCTGAAGTTTTTATAAATGTTAAAAACACAACCATTATTTTCTCTGGACAGGCAGTGCTACTAGTTAGGTTGCAGTGCTTTTAAAGCAAGATTTGAAAAACAGAACAAGTTACGGAAAAAGATTTGCTTGCTACTTGATTCTAGTGAGCGTCACAGTTCTTTCTGAATGCTGAAGGAAATGTAAATCAAAGAGCTTTCATTTTTCAAAAAGAGTATAGGAGAAACTCGTGGGTTTTTTTTTTTTTTTTGATGATAATTATATGGTGCAAGCCTTGGTAAAGGCAAGGGTTCTGTAGGTACGTTACTAGGGGTCAGAGAATGGGTAATCTAACAAATACCAGTTGCGTTAGCTGAGACTTAAAGAAAATCCTTATCCTTGTTTCAGGGACTCAAAGTCCAAGAAGTCAGTTGCTTATAATTATGCCTGCATCCTTGTTTTGCTGGTGGTTCAATCTTCCAGTGATGTCCAGATGCTGGAACAGCACTCAGTGCCTTTGCTGAAGCTTTGTAAGGCAGATGAAAATAACACCAAATTGCAAGGTACAGTATGTGTCATTATCAACTGAATTGTTTGAATGTATAGAAGAAACCTTTTATATGTGGGTAATTGGTACTTCACAATCATCTGGTTTGGATAGTGTATATAATGAAATTCCTTTTCCAGCTGCATCTATTTAGTTGAGTCACTGAGATGATGTGTAATTCTTTTCTGTTAATGAGAGTTCAATGGGAAATTCTTCCTAGTTAAAATATTTTTCAAGTAATATTAACAACTGTGAATTTTGTGTAATTACAGGAAGTTTGCAATTATTTCTATGTTGAAAATAACTTAGAGCAGCAAGTTTTAGTAAAAATGGACTGGTCAGTGAGCTGACTCTTACTCTGGTTATTTCCCTTGGCAATGTAGGCTGTGTATATACTAAGAGGAGGAATGTTCCTGGGACTGTTTTGTGGCAGCTAGGATCAACTGGCATGGTCTAGGTCCCTATTACTAAAACCCTTTGGCCTCCAGATTATCTCTTGGGGACGTTCCTTGGCTTGTGCTGATTCACAGATCAGGCCTGAGTTACTAGGAACAGAGCTGGCCAAACAAAACGTTGCTGGAGAGCATTCTTCCACCTGGACAGTGAAGCTGTGGTGTGCAGGGATGTTCTCTCTGCTGCTTAACTGGCTGGCACAGATGTACCATTAACTTCTTCCAAACCTGAAATGCACTAGAAGAAATCAGAACTCTTCAAAAGTTCTAGTTTGATTTCCTCTTCTACTGGACTCCTATTTATTTTCTCTTCGCCTGGTAATGAGACGTTTCATGAGAAGAGGGGCGAGCTTATTAAACCATTAAGTCAAAGTGAAAATAGTTGTCAGTTCCCAGATGTTTTGACCTTTGAAGCCTGACGTTCTTCTGAGTGTGTGTGCGTTTGTTTGTTTTTTAGGAACAATGGGTTCTGAAAAGTTGCCCAAGAGGTTGGGACATTCAGATTATTTTGGACTGAAAGTATATCAGTATATAAGAATTTTCAGAGAGAAAAGGTCCTACTAGTAGGGATGGGCTCCGTTTGGGCACTTAATAGAAGATTTAGAATCAGTCTGTAGCAACGTGTTGTGCACATCAAGAGGAATGTGCTTTGGTCCTTGTCTTTTTCTTTGTTGATAGTGGGACCCTTAGTGTCCTTTATAAAATATATTTAATCACAGATAATGCAAACAACAAGCTGAAAATTATATGAGTGTTCAGCTTGATCAGAGCAGAATTTTGTCCATGAACAACAGATGGATTGACTGTTCTGAAGTCTTGTTGTTTTTGATGATGCTTTTCAGCTGGTTATGACTACAGTGCGTGCCTCAAATTTCATATTTGGGCACAGCACCTATTGTTTAATTTAAGTGCATTCATAATTCGAAAACTTTTATGTTAATAAATGCATTGATAAGATATTGGATTAAATGAAAGTAACTTTTTCTTCTTTTTCCCCAGAGCTTAGCAAGTGGCTTGAACCTTTGAAAAATCTTAGATTTGAAATTAACTGCATTCCAAATCTCATTGAATATATTAAACAGGTTAGTAAAATACTGATAGTGCTAACTTTTAGTGATGCCCTATGATCGTACACGTTTTTTTAGTTCAGTATTTCTCTTCATATGTGTTCTGACATGGTTGCTTAGAAATGTATATTATTATCCAAAATGTATGTTTTTATTAAAGCTTATTCTCTAGGCCAGTTCCTGCCCTCACTTATCTTAAAGGAACCGAGATAACTGAGAGTTTGCATGACGAGATAAGCTTTGCATCAATCAAGGTGTAGTTTGGAAAAATGAACAGATCCCTTCTTATATGCGTTTTTCTCTGTTGTTTCTGATTCTGAGTCTTTCAAACCAAACACTCAAGTAGCAAAACAAATTATAAAAACTTTGATTTAAATGATACAAATTTTTGGTTTATAATGCATTTTTGTTAGTTGGAGAACTTTAAATATTAGATCTGTTGCTATACAGTGAGCAAGAATGACTGTATTGCTGTAGTCAAATTAGAAAAGGTGTGTTCTAACGTATTGCAAAGACTGTAAGCAGGAGCTGACCTGAAAATCAGAAGGTTCAAGGAAAAAAAATCAAGAGTTTAGTTAGAAAAGCTGTCAGGTCATCCAGTAACGTGGTGGGGATGAAGAGACATTCTACAGTCGTGAAAATGTGTGTGTGTATGTGTATGTGTGTATATGTATATTTATAAAAATCTCTAAAATAATAGCATGTTCCAGTCCTCTTCAAAAATGTACTGCCTCTCAACTCTTTTTGAGTGGAACTCTTGTGGCTGTCTCAGAGACACTAAAACTGCTAGATTTTAAATGGATTTGGCTAAAATTACTGGACGTTTTGTGCCTGTTCTGAAATTGTCTCCTCTTCTGTCCATGTAAAGATCCAACCATTTTAATCATTTAGTTTGCCATAAAACCACAAAGCAAACCTTGACCCTTTTTTCTTTTTCTTCTGCCATATTTGTGACTGCTTTCCAAAAAGTGGAATAGTTAAACTTAAGTTTTGCAGAATTCCTAGAGTAACTAAATACAGAACTTGAGTTTCAAGTGTTATTCTAAAAGATACATATACCTTAAGTAGGCTTTTGGAAGAGGGATGTGGAAAATTTAAAATGTTATTCTTTTTAGTATTTTTCTTTTTTTTTTCCTTTAAGATATTGGACATGACAAGTGTGTTATTTCCTCAATGCTTAGTTTTGTTAATTTGACTTGAAGAATACATTTGCAGTCTCTCCCCATGAAAATATCTGGTAACTTGAAAATTGCACATACCTCAGCTTAGTTCAGCTTAGAATTGTTGCTCTATTCAGAAGGTAATTCATTCTAAACTGATTTTTTTCACCCATAAATCTTCAAATTGGCAGTAGAAGGGAGCAGCAGTTTATTCTAATCTCATGTGGGGTAAGCAAGTTACTCCAGTGGGTTTTTTTTATCTTCATAATAACATATCTGAATAAGCTCTATAGGGTCTCTATCACATTCTGAAATGCACAAAGGCTTACGAAATGAAGCTAAGATATATGATGCATGCAATGTTTTAAACCTGAAGGATTTTAAAGGACGTGCCTTAGTTATCTAAACAGGAGCAGGATTTCCGAAGCTGAATACAGAGGTCTCTTGGAAGACCAAGTGAAACCCAATATGGACTTTGGGTAGGTGTGTACCTTAGAGTTAAGCCAGTAAAACTTCATTAAATAGAGACAAGAAATTTAAGACTAATATATCTCAGGTGTGCAAGGAGCCAGAGGAATTGATCTTGAACTGAAGTTGCTTCTTAAAGCTGGGGTGGCCTTCTGAAAACTAGATTTTTAGCACACCCTGCCCTGGTTGTGAGCAACACTCAAAGAACTGCATTTAAAGTCTGATAAGGAGGGGAAAAAAAAAGATAAATCCTATTAAGAATAAGGTAGATCATGTTGTTTTGTTCGTGGCCTTGTTCCTAAACTCTGCCGCTACTCCCTTCTTCTGAATCTTTGCTCAAAGACTTGCTGTTGTAAGCCTTTCCTTTTTCACTTACTGGCTTGTATGTTGTTATAGGTATAGATAAAGTGAGGTGAAACTGATAGTACACTGCCTCTGTAAATGCAGCCAATCAGTATAAAGATGGATTTGCCTCTGGACTGTAGAGACACCTTTACCCTGGACCTGTGCAATGGGAACTTAGGGCCTGGGGATTCGTATTGTCACTCTGGAGAGTGGTCAGCATAGGTGCTTGAGTGGTCAGCTGCTGGTTCTTGGGAAATAATTCTGCAGGCAGAGACAGGCTCAATTTTCAGCTGTAATGAGAAGACAGCAGTTTTTCACCTGGGAGCTTTGGTTACTTCCCGAGGCCAAATAGAGAGTACTTGTTTTTTCAATAGACGAGCTGAAAGGGGCTCCCTGCTGGTATCTCCTGAAGCTATCTCCCAGAGGATAATTCTCCCCTTTCAGCAGACTCCACTGAAACACAATTTTAGTAGTAGCTGTTAGATTTTTTTCAAGCAAAAAAGGAAAACTATCTGAAACATACTTTTATTGGGAGTAAGGAATATAAGAAAATAGTCATATTAGAGATAGCTGAAAAATAAAGGCTGATTTTTTTTTTTTTGATTTTTGTTAGATGGCTAACTACCTTCTGAAAAAGAGTCTTGAAGACCTCCATTCCCTTCCATAGAGGCAGATATTAGTCAGTGGATAAATGGATGTAGATACCTTTTTTTAAAAATGAATAGCCCTTTGTCTATAACTAATTTTCAAGCTCTTTGTTCTGGTGGAGGTTTTGGTATACTGTTCCCCTAGTCTATTAAACTCATTGTATAGCTGCAGGTTATCAGAATGTGATGAGAATCAGTGCAGAGCAAACCTGCTTTTTTCAAAAAGTGGGAAATGAGTGGTACTAAGGTCCACGTTCTCCCTACATTATGTTAGATTTGTTCATCTGTGTAATTAGGTGTCTTGGTGATTGTGTAGCTGATGGCCAAGCTATATATTTATTCCAGTTCACAAAACTGAGCTAGTAATATATTTGTCATAAAGTTCTCTCTTGCAATACAAATTCATTTTTTGTTTTATTTTAAGAATATTGACAGTTTGATGACCGCAGATGGAGTTGGTCTTCCTACTGCACTTCGTGTTCTTTGCCATGTTGCATGTCCACCACCTCTGGTAGAAGGTATGACAGATGCATTTGTACCACTTAACACAGAAATCTCAGCTTTCTTAACTATGTCTGAAGCATAACTGTGATTGCCCAGGAGAAATTTGACGTACAGAAGCGTTATTTCTTTTCTGTACAGGTCAACAGAAAGATCTTAAATGGAATCTTGCAGTTATTCAGCTCTTTTCCTCTGAAGGAATGGATACCTTCATTCGGGTTCTACAGAAGCTGAACAGCATACTTATTCAGCCTTGGCGACTCCACGTCAACATGGGCACCACGCTTCATAGAGTTACTACTATTTCTATGGCCCGCTGTACACTTACTCTCCTTAAAACAATGCTCACAGAACTGCTGAGAGGTGGATCCTTTGAATTCAAAGACATGCGTGTTCCATCAGCGCTTGTCTCCTTACACATGCTCCTGTGTTCTATTCCTCTCTCAGGCCGCTTAGATAGCGATGAACAAAAAATTCAGAATGACATTGTTGATATCTTACTGACTTTTACGCAGGGTGTTAATGAAAAACTTACCATTTCAGAGGAAACTTTGGCGAATAATACTTGGTCTTTAATGCTAAAGGAAGTTCTTTCTTCAATTTTGAGAATTCCTGAAGGCTTTTTCTCTGGACTTATACTGCTTTCAGAATTATTACCTCTTCCACTGCCCATGCAGACAACTCAGGTATACTTCAGATGTATTTATTTAATGAAAACTTTTAATTATGCATAACCCTTTAGACCATTCTTGTGGAAAAAAACAGAGATATATGAAAGGATGAATTAAAGTTTCTGTAAAGCACTTGTGTTCAGAGAGGTTGGCTGGAGATGCATTTCTTCATCAGAAATAAAATTGTTCGTACCTGAAACATTTTTTTAAATTAATGGTGATATGTTGTTCTTTTGGCCCTTGTCAAGTTCTCTAGACATGCATTGTATTACTTAAACGATTGATTCTGAAGCCTTTGAATTTAACGCTGAATGCTGAACTCTTGATGTATTAAGACACTCTCTTCTTTTGTCGTGAATCTTGAATATGTTATCTTTAACAAATAAGTCTGCATAAAAGATGTGTAACTACAGGTGTTCCCAAAGGAATACCTAATTTGTTGGAATTATTTATTTAATTTGTTATTTTGCGATCAGATTCTGCCCTGTCATTCAGTGATACTGATGAAAATGGCATTGCATGTTTTTGATGAGTACAGTATTTTTTATCTACTTATGCCTTGTGGTAGAATTCAGCTTTTACAATAGAAAATGAAAGCAAAACCCGTCTATTCTTCTGTTTCTGCAGGTAATTGAACCACATGATATTTCAGTGGCACTCAACACCAGGAAGCTGTGGAGCATGCACCTTCACGTTCAAGCCAAGCTGCTACAAGAGATAGTTCGATCTTTCTCTGGTTCATCCTGCCAGCCTATTCAGCATATGTTGAGACGTATTTGTGTTCAGCTGTGTGACTTGGCTTCGCCTACTGCCCTTCTTATCATGAGGACTGTGTTGGATCTAATTGTAGAAGATCTACAAAGGTGTTTATGTTTTCTATTCCAAAGTTTTTTTTTTTTAACAGACTACTGTTAAGTTCACCTTTGTTCTGTGCAGTAGGTTTATCAGGAGAAAAATACTTAACTTCAGAAGTACTGTATATCCTTTGTGAACCTGAGTGAGTTCTCAGTTGAGTACTGTATGCTGTGTCCTAATAACGCTTAATGTTGCCAACGAACCAGGTCGTACTTTTTTTTTTTTTTTTTTTTTAAATATAGACAGTTTCACATTATACATTTATAGTAGGAAGGTGTTTTTCCAGTCCCTATACAACCTTGTCTATTTCTGTGGACTGTTTCTAAAGGATCTATTTGAAATAAATGAGAAAAGAAGGCGTATTGTCAGTAGGGTAAAACTTACTATACCGGGATTTGCATCTCAACTGGAAACCGTGTAGGTGTTTGTAAGCTGAAAGAAGTTGACTACCACCATTTCAGAGGATATTGAAACAAAGAGTACTGTTTATTTAAAAGTATATTTAGCCAACTATAATTAGATGCCATATAGCATGTAAAATGAATGGTAAATTAGTTAATTTATAATGCAACCAAAAGTCATCTAGTGGAATTTGAGCAGTTTTCCAAGAATACTAAAACCAGAAGTTCAAGTATGTAAACCTGGTGCTTTGTTTAAAATGCAGAATTGTATGGCTCTTGTAGTGGTTGCTTTCATAGCTTTAAAAATAACTTTAAAACAGCTTTTCCTGCATATTCAAAGTGCATTGATTTGCTTTCAGCAACACGGAAGATAAAGAGAAACAATACACTGGACAGACCACCCGATTACTTGCTTTATTGGATGCCCTGGCTTCCCACAAAGCTTGTAAAGCGGCTATTTTGCATCTAATCAATGGAAATAGTAAAGGTGATGAAAAATATGCAGAAGTTTTCCAGGAGCTCTTGGCTTTAATGCGATCAGCTGGGGACAATGTCGTTCATCAACAGAGCGCTGAATGTGTAGCTTCCCTTTTGCAGTCCCTCTGTGATCAGGTATTTGTGTATTTAATGCATAATGTCTGTGGAAATTTTAATTATAGGAGACAAATTTAGTGAGGTTATTTAGTTATTTTTTACAGTGAGGTTATTTAGTAAGGTTATTTAGTGAGGTGCCTGTTTTTCTAAAAGAAAAATCCCATCAACATTGTTACAACGCAAAAAGAACTTGTATGGTTGGTTGCTTTGACAGACTTGCTGTGAGTCTTGTTGCTCTGGAATGTAAATCCTTTTATTTATGATATCTATTTTGCAGTAGGCACACTATTCTGATAGCTCATTAGTTACTAGGAACTGAGTCGAACAAAGATTGACTGTCCTTTCAGCAGAGAGGGATGTCTTCTCTCTTTTTCAGAAAATTTTAGACCGTGGGCCTTTGCCAAAACTGGGGTTGTCACTGTCTCTCTCTCTCTCAGCTGTCTAGCTGAAACCTCTTAAGAATTTATTCCAAATGTAAAGATATATTTAAGCAAAAAATACGAATGAAATGCTGTTACCGTAAAATTCCACCACCATTAAAACAAGTGTCGTTACTATGGTAAAATAAGAAACGTTGCCTGACAATTGATTCATGGACGAGACCAGGTAGTTTCTCATTAGTGGCATGCATAGATTTACATGTTATTGTCTGTCTTACTAGCTGCGTGTATTTATTTGCCATAGTGCTTACCCATTCACGCAAAAGACATTTGGGCATTGTTGGCCAGTAAAGAGATCGGTCAGGCATTTGCGTATAAATAGCTGTTTGCCCATGCAAATTCTTTGTGAAATCTTGTTCTATGTTACATAAAACATAGAGGGGACAATAGATCTTAAACTTTCCAGGTGGTATTTGCAACCTCTTAATTTTAATGAATATTTTGAGATAAAGGGGCACTTGGACTGCCTAAGCAAGAAACCATATGCAAGTATGAGACATTATTCAGTGACAGTTTGGCTTTTAGTTATGGCTGTCCTCTCCCTTTTTACCCTTTGAAGCTTTTATATTTTTAAAAAACAATAATTGTCTGTAACCCTTAAAAGAATCACATTAAGAAGGATACACTGGGTTAGTGTTTTACTGGTCAGTAATCAACTCTGTCAAATACAGGACTAAGTTGATAGAGGGTTAGCGAGAGAACCTAGTGTTTTCTGAATTAATGTATGATTTACATTTATTGCTGGTATACTGAATGCATTTTTTACTATGTATATGATAATCCCTTCTTATAGGATATTGCACTCGTTTTACCAAGTTCGTCAGAAGGTTCTGTCTCTGAATTAGAACAACTTTCCAATTCCTTACCAAACAAAGAGATGATGCCCTTAATTTGCGACTGCCTGATGGAAACATTAACCAGTGCTGAGAGCAGTTATAGTTGTCTGTTGACGTGTATCCGAACAATGATGTTCCTTACAGAGCATGACTATGGCTTCTATCACTTAAAGAGGTATGGTATTTTAAGATATCTCTGAGAACTTAAGGTTATTAAAAATGTTTGTAATGTGAAATCAGAGGTGTGTTTAGAAAGATTTAGAAATTTTATAAATTATTACTTCTCTATCTAAGAGCCCAAAATATAATTGAAATAGTGCTGTGCTAGAAAGACAGTATTTAGTGAAAGTCTTTAAGATTTACAGTTTAAAATGCAGGGGAAAAAAAACATTGGGAAGACTGCTGATAGGTGTAGGGTGTTTTTGTTTTGTTTTGTTTTTTTTGGTGTTTTGGGTGGGGGGAAAATTCAGATGATCACATTTCTGATCTAGGTAGGGTTTTAAACACTGCAGAGTTCATCGTTTGGTCGCTATAAAGCGCTTTTATACGTTGCATGGGGAAAAATGGTGTATCTTAGAATGAAATATCAGCAACATCCAACACACTGAGTAAGGTGTTGCCTTAGGCTTGTAGGAAATTTTGAGGATAAGTCATCTGAACTTTAATTTTCTTGGGGCTTTGGTGTTTTACTCTGTACTTTGGTCTCCCTTTGCTTGAATTTTTAACTGTGAAATATTTCTGCAGTATGCAAACAGAAGCACTTTCTTTTGGGGGGAAAAAAAAAAAAAAGAAACACTTGTGCCCTTCATTTCCCCACTCCAAGACAAGAGGAATAGTGTGAGATATAGTGCTTGTGCCCTGCCCTTTGAGTAATTGGAGCTGAGTAATTTGAGCTCTCTCACAGGACGTTGGAGACCTGTATCTCATTCCTTCTCTTTTAGGGGATTCAGTTTGCACCTTTCACTTCCTCAGGGTGCCCTGACCACTGGAGAACTGGGGCTTTTGGAATGGAGAATTTGTTACTACTTCTGTTGAGTCCGTTTCATTTTGAATGGAATATACACATGCACAGAAGTACTATGTCCTTTGATATTTTATCCCCTGTCCTGTATTTGGACCCATTTCTTCCTATGAAAGGTGTGTAGAGCGGTAAAAGAGTTGTGAGGCTCCAGAAGAGAAAAAGGTAGTTCCTGGAGTCTCACCAGTAAAAGGCTGTGCCAGCCACTCTTCTGGGTAATGTTACAGAATCGTGCTGCTCAGACTGCAAGAAGCTGCACTATCCATGAATGAAAGATAAGCAGGTTAAAGCTGCCGTTGTTTCTATGACTCCCATACATCTGGCTGTTGGCTTCAGTACGTGGCGTTGCTATTTCTACATTGATGATTACCTTCCTGGTTTTGTTCCTGTAGATAAGCGTCGGGCGATGCAATGAAATTGTAACGGCAGGCCTAGTACTGCTGTATACATGAGGCACTTGTGCAAGTGAATATTTCTGTACTACTATCCCATGTCCACACGAGCTGGAAATTTCATTTCTTATAGTTTTTAGAGGTATTGCTATAGTGTATATGACTGTATGTGCGGTTTGAAATATCTGCAGACACCACCAGTGAGAACGGCAGGTTAGTACAGAGAAAATAATGAAGCTCCAACTTCATAACCTGATCCCAACTCGATAATTATCAAACTACTTTTGTGTATATGTTGTTTTCTTCTTACAGCAAGTTACAGTGGAATGTGTTGACAACATATGCATTAATAAAGTGTTTTCTCTTTTTTATTGTGCAAACAGCTCCCTAAGAAAACACAGCAGTGCTCTGTACACTGTATTAAAACGAGTGATAAATAGCTTTAGCAAAGACACAGGTGAACTGGCCTCTTCTTTTTTGGATTTTATGCGACAGATTCTAAACTCTGATACGCTGGTAAGTGAATTTGTATTAAATACTTGAGTAAATTCAGCTGCATCTCCTTGAAATCTGCAGTGTGGGGTGCATTCAAGAACTGTTATGTCAGAAAGCAGTTGACTACATAGATTATTGTGTAAGCATTTTCCATCAGTATTTTTAGTGCCATCTTTATTTTTTATTAAAATCTGTGAAAGATGGGCAGAATATATATTTAATGAATACAAGATTTTTTTTTTTAGTAGGAAGAAATGGCATTGTTATCCTTTAAGGAGAAGAGTGCAGTTACTTGTTTTCAAGCTGGAAATGAAGTGTTAAAAGAAGTCACACGGGCAGTACGAATAAAGGGGCCCTAGCAAGCAAATGCTAGCTCTGTGCAGAAAACATATTTGTAAAAATGATGAAACTGAATTCAATACAGCTTATGAAAGCCAGAATTGAATTACACTTCTTGGTAGGAACTCTGGAAGAAATTGCAAAATATTTTGATGCTTTTTATTTCTCCATTAAAGTAAGAGAACTGACAGTAAAATACATAGTATTTATGGGGGAAGAAAAGGCTTTTGTAGGTTTTCTATTCTTAAAGAAGGCTTTTGAAATATCAGTTTTACCTAGGTGCATATATTTAAAACTATCAATGCTCTAAGTTGGGTGTATCAACTGTCTTAAGTGAACAGCCATGCTATTGTGTCCAGGTTTTAGATTCCTGTCATCCTGTTAGAGAGTTGCTGGGGTTTTAATTTAAAGAAGAATAGCATAAATGTTTTATGCAGAAAGGAATCTAAAGTATTTATTAATTGTTTGATACAAACCTCAGCTTATATGGGAAAAGATTGCATCCATCTTGATACAGGAGCTGAACTTTCCTGTAGAATTTTACTTTATTAAAAATACTTTGCACAGTATGTTTTTAAAGCAGTAGAAATTACTCTTGTTTTGCTAGATTTGCTCTAATGTACATTTGAATTCTAAGGGGTTGCAATCCAGGAGTATAATGAGTATTTAAATATACTTATTTCCTACTTGCCATATTTTTCAGGGATGTTGTGGTGAAGATGGAAACGTTATGGAGGTAGATGGGTCTCATCCAGGCAGAACACTGGGTCTAACCACAGCAGAGTTAAAACATCTGTTGCAGAACAAAGAAGAAACTCCAGAAAACCTATTGCTTGAGCTGGAGAAACATGTTATGGTAAAGGAATTTGAATAATCGGGTTCATGTTGCAGTCTTGTACATAAACCCTCTTTTAAACAATATAGACTATCCCTCCTTAGTAGGAAGGGTACAAATTTCTGTGGCATATCTTATGGAATTGATAGTAGCTGCTGCCATTGTTTTAATACCAATGTCCAGAATCACCTATTCTGATGCAGGATCAATTCTGACTTAACTTTAGCACAATACAAAGAATAAAGTTTAAGGTACAGTTGGGATCACCTTGTGCTGAAGTGCTCATGCACCACAAGAACATAGGTAATTAAGCGTGATGAAAGGGAACCAGTGTATGTAGTAGGGACCGCTGGACACTGGGGAGCTGATTCTTAGGGTAATAAGCAGTGGTTCCTGTTGCTTAGCACTGTCATGGGCACACAGGGCTGGAAGAAGTCATCTGAATATGGCCAATGGTTTGATGTCCAGCTGGTGACCAGTAACAAGTGGAGCCCCCGGGAGTCGATACTGGCACCCATATTGTTGGACATTTGCATCAGAGATGGATGGTAGCACATGTTCAGCAGGTTTGTGGATGACACTAAGGTGGGGCGCTGGGTAACATGACAAACAGCAAAGCCTCAATCCAGAGGGGCCTCAATAAACTTTCGAGGATTGGATTGACAAGAACCTAGTGCGGTGCATTAGAAAAAAGTGAAAAGTTCCTCACCTAGAAAAGAATAAACCTATGCGTTGATGCAGGCTGGTTAGCCGTGGGCTGAGTAGGAGCTCAGCTGAAAAGGGATTATGGTGGATGTCAGGTTGAGCATGGACCAAAAGTACATGCTTGTTACAAAGAAGGCAGGGTATGCTCTGTGCTATACTGGAAGAAGCACGGGCAGCAAATCAAGGGACGTTATTGTCTCCCTCCACGGGAGGCTGCTGAATTTCCCTTTGGAGTGTTACGTCCAACTTTGGCTGGTTTTGTCCTCCTCCCGGTTCTAGAGAGATGTAGGGAAACTACAGAGGGTCCTACCAACATGGCCTGGGGGCTAGAGCACATGGGCTATGGAGAAAGGTTGACAGAGGTGGGCTTGATTAATCTGGTGAAGAGGGTTAAGGAGCTATTTAATAGCTTCTTATGGCTGTTTGGAAGGTAGTTAAAAAGGTAAGGTAACCAAACTCATCTTGGTAGTACCAGATAATAAAACAGGGGCCAGTGACCACAGATTGTAGCTTTGCAGGTTCAGGTTGAACATTAGCAAAAAAAAAAAAAAAAAAAAAATCACTAGGAGGCTGTGGAATCTCTTTCTTTGGAGGGTTTTTTTTTTTTTTTTTTTTTTTTTAAAGACTTGGCTAGATAAAGCCATGGCTGACCTGATCTGGTTTTGATAGTTCTGCTTCAAGCCTGGAGGTTCAACTGGATGACCCCTCCATCCATTGTTTCTATGATCCTAATACTGGAATCTAATCGTCCATAATTTATGGCACCTGTGCAGTAGATGGCTAATTTAAGAGTCCAAAGAACATCTGCTCCACAAGCTGTTGGCCACAAGTGCTTTCCAGTGCTATACTCCCCTCTTCTTTCCTCCGCCTCCGAAATCTATGGTAAACAAAAGCCATAGCTCTACTGAAGGAGAAAGTCCGTTCCCAACATCCTAAGTGTCAGCTATAGCAAAGGACTCGTTAACAATCTGAGGTGGTTCCACATACTGGATTACGTTACGGAGACTGTCGCATCAGCTAGTAGCAAAGCCTAGAATGTGCATGTGGTGACTTGGTTTGTTTTATAGTACACTGAAGAGCTCTCTGGTGTTTGAATGTTTAGGTGTCTCAGTTTCACTATTTTTGGACAGCGACTGTTTTGTCTAGTGTCCCGATTTCTTTTTTTATTAATCAACAAAAACATATTTCCTCCTCTGGGAAGGCGAAAAAATTTGTGACTTGTCATGTGTTGACCTAGGATCGTTCTAAAGAAGATGATGGCCTTGAATCCTTACTGGACAACATTGTTGGTGTCAGGCAAATGTTGGAGTCAGCAGGTGATTCTTGTCCGCTAAGTGACCAAGATGTAGAGCCACTTCTTTCTGCACCAGACTCTCTTCAGAATTTGTTTAACAACAGGTAAAATTGTTAAATATGGGGATAGAAAACACTTTTTAAAAACAGTGCATTTAATTTCATTTAAACATCAAGGGTAAGGCAGCAATAGGCACTCCAAATTCTCTGATGCTGAGTGTGCTTGCAGTTGGTCATAGTTCGCAATCAGAAAGGCATTTGACATTGCTGTGTTTCAGGACTACGTACGTGTTGGCAGATGTGATGGATGACCAGCTGAAGTCGATGTGGTTCTCGCCCTTTCAGGCTGAAGAAATTGACACTGAGCTGGATATGGTAAAAGGCTTCATTAGCGGAACCGAAATGGATTTAAAAATGAGGGTTAACGTGACTGGTAGCATCAGAGATTCATTTGGCTAAGTGATTTGTTTTCCTTAGCTCACCCTTTTCTATTGACCCAGCTTGTAGGGTTTGTCCTCTTTTTTTTTTTTTTTTAAAGGTTGTTATCAAATGCCTTCATGGTCATGTGGAAACAGCCAGAAAATTAGCCTTATCCCCAGTGTCCTAGTGCAGGAGTTATCTCCTTTAGAGCAACAGTTGGCGCATCAGTCCTAGCCTGCTTTTGTGTTGCTGCTGGGGATTTTCCGCAATTTGTATTAAATGTGGAAAAGGAGCGCGATATATTTGCTTTTTTCCTTGCTAGCCTTCTGTCATTGCAGAAATACCCAAAGAACCTGGCAACTACACTCTGTGTTTTAAAATCTTTGCTCTAAAGTTACAAAAGTGGAAAAATGGCAGTAGTAAATGAAATTACTTCCACAAAAACTTTTCACTGTACTTGCAACTTGATTTCTATAACCTAAAATTTAGTTGTCATTTTGAAAAATACACAATAGCTTTCCTATTCTATTCCTTATTATTTTTACCTAAGCAATTGTTACAGTGTCTTAGTTTCCTATGCGGAAAGCTACCAACTTCTCTTGGCTTCATTCCCTTCATTTTTTTCTAGCTTTACTCTTTTTTTTTTACGATTGTACACAAATTTTTACTTCAATTTGTGTAATTTCTTCAGCAAAACCAAAACTGCTCATTCCTGTATAAAAGCAGCATTGCTAAATTTATAGGACTGTAGGCAATAGGACGTAGGCAAAAGGGGGCCTCTCTGCAGGTTATCTATTGACAAGACAGCCATTTGTTTATGAAAGCTAAGCCTTTGCTTTCTTGAGATTCAGAACCGTAAAGACAATTTTGCTGCAGCTCTGCTTATTTTGTTATTTGTACTTTTAGTTTTGAGCCACACTGATGCATTAAAAGGGGGAGGATGACGCTTTGTACTCTAATTGGAGGATCTAAAGTAGGTTAGGATCCTAGCTGAATCTTATGCATCCTGCTGCAGCACGTTTTCTTCTTCAGAAGAAAACTGGTAATGATTGTTGTGATAAAGATAAACTCTCTCACTGCAGGTAAAAGTTGACTTAATTGAACTGTCAGAGAAGGGCTGCAGTGACTTTGACTTGCAAGCTGAATTAGAGAGGTCATTTTTGTCAGAACCGTCATCTCCTGGTCGTACAAAAACCACAAAAGGGTTCAAACTTGGCAAGCACAAGCATGAGACCTTCATAACTTCAAGGTAAGATGATTTTAGTGAGTAAACAGTTAATGCGTTCTTGCTGCAAGGATTGGTAAATAATGTTTTATATATTCTCAAAATGTAGAGTACCTTTTAAATTGCATCTCCAGTACGGAGAATGCCCGACGTTCAGTAAGAATAAATTTTTACATTAACTAAATAACCACAATTTGTCATGACAGTGGAAAATCTGAGTACATAGAGCCTGCAAAGAGAGCTCATGTTGTGCCGCCACCACGAGGAAGAGGCAGGGGAGGATTTGGACAAGGGATTCGACCACATGATATCTTTCGTCAGAGGAAACAGAATACAAGCAGACCACCTTCCATGCATGTGGACGATTTTGTTGCTGCAGAGAGCAAAGAAGTGGTTGCTCCAGATGGGATACCACCAGCCAAACGGCCACCAAAAGTGTCACAGAAGATTTCTTCACGTGGTGGGTTCTCAGGGAATCGTGGAGGACGGGGAGCTTTTCACAGTCAGAACAGGTTCTTTACACCACCTGCTTCAAAAGGTATGCCTCTTATATCAGAAGTGGAGTAAATGAATTGATGATGCTAAAAAAATGCTTCAGTAGTATCCCGCTTAACCAACAATTAATCATCCTGCTGTGAACTGTTCCTGGAGCAGTGTGTCTGGGAAGAAGAAGCTGTTGGGTGCTAGAATTGTTCTCTAGAGTGCTATGGAATTAAACCAAAGCTGCAAGTTCCTGTATTGCCTCTCTCTAGCCCTCTGGTAATCTTACAAAAGTAGTTAGCTGTTTTCTTTTTGATCTAATGGTCTTGTGTATAGCAACTGTTGGAGTGCTTCAAAGCTGTAGTTGGGGTGGGGGGGGACACCCAACCTTCCCTGTCATTTGTGATATGGTAGTTCCTAAAATCAGGCATTACGATACGTCTCTGCACTTAAATGAGACTTGAATAGAAAGGATGGAGGGGCCTAACAAGATTGAGACGCAATTTTCAGTGAACTTGGAGATTCTGCTAGAGTGTTAAGTTTCTTTCATTTACAGACAAGGTTGCATTCCTTTCCTCTCCATCTTCTAATTAAGGCAAGTATTCCTTTGCACAGTAGAAGCAGAAAATATTTAGTAAAGTTATAAATACCAGGATTTACTTTAGCATAACAACTTAAATTATAGGAGTCCATCTTAATACAGCAGATAGTGGTGTGAAATTTTTTAAAACTTGAGTTCATGTCTGAAAAATAGACATTTTTCTTCTGATCCTGTGCATGATACAATAACTTGTAGACTGTGATGAGTTAGAATGCTAAGGGCATGTTGATGCCGAGTTAGTTTTGAGTTATGCAAATACTACACTTAGCCTGAGCATTGCAAAGATTAAAATGGAAAAAATGTGAGATTTACTCAACAGTATATGGGTTTTTTTTTTCTCCATATCTAGGAAATTACAGTCGTCGTGAAGGTGCTCGAGGCTCAAGCTGGAGTGCACAGAGTACGCCGAGGGGAACCTACAATGACAGTAGAGGTGGTCAAAGCAATTTTAACAGGGGTCCACTGCCACCATTGAGACCATTAAGTTCAGCAGGTACATGGTATTCATATGGGCATCGAACTATAGAAAATTCCTTGAATTTCATTTTTGCTTTACAAATGAAACCATGCAAGGATGCTACAGACACCTTGAAATTCAGCAAATGTTTTAAGCATATATGAACCGTTGTCACTGAGACTGTCAAATACATGCTTTCATACGAACTGTCCTGTAATCCATAAAACTTGCTGAATTGAACACTTGATCGCAGAATCTTAATTTTGCATTCAGATTTTTGCAATTCAGTTGTCTTCGTAACTACATGGTAGTTATAGAGCCAGTCAAAACAAAAGTGCTTGCCTAAAAGAGAAGTGAAAATTAAAAGGAGAAAACAGACCCAGTTTGTGTCTCGTCTTGTTTTTGTTTCTTATGTTTTCACAGCACCTACTACGCCTAGGGTTTTTTCTTTTTTTTTTCTTTTTTTTTTTCAACTGAGTATACTTTTCTTTGCTTTAAGGCTACCGACCGAGTCCTCGCGATCGTGCTTCCAGAGGCCGGGGTGGAATTGGACCGTCTTGGACAAGTGCAAATAGTAGTAGCAGTGGTGGCTCAAGAGGGAAGTTTGTTAGTGGAGGCAGTGGAAGAGGTCGTCATGTACGTTCCTTCACACGATAAAATGAGAGCTAAAGGAAAAGCCTACCACGTGGACTTCTTGTGAAGATGACAAAGAAAAATGGAGGCACTAAAGGACCAATTTGGAGTTACTGGGTATCTGGAGGACACCAAGAGAATATTTTTGTCTGAAGAAAACAGTTTTTGTTTGATACAAGACTTGAAATTTCAATAAAATTCAAGACTTTTTGTGTACAATTGTATATTTTTTGTTCCTTTTGAAAGAACGTTTTAATTTTTGTGGACTTTGGTAGACAATATTCAGTAAAGAAACTCTTTGAGTTAAGAGTTGAAGGACTCTTAAAGTACTCATTGTGCCAAAAAGAAAGGTACAGGTGTGTTGTGCGTGATTTATTACTGCAAGGAAATTTAAAAAAATGTGTAAGGCAATTTTAGTTTTTTCTCTCAGGTTTAGAGCTGTTAGCCCTTTTTTATCCAATCTGTAATTAATGAATGAGGTCTTCATCTGACCCACTGTTGAAGTAGCAGGGGAAACATTTAGTAGAAGATTGACTTAATCTGTGAAAGAAAGCAAATGTATAAATATAGTTTATATAAATGTTGTTGTACATCCTTGATGCCATGATTAGACGGTTAAGTAAGATCCTGCACCTCTTGAAATCCATAGAAAATCTTTCATTGACTTCAGTGAGAATGAGATAACATCCTAGTATTTACTTTACCACTCCAGCTTATATATTAGGAATATAAATATCCTTTCTCTGGAAAACAGAGCATGCTTCAGGGTTAGAAGGCAAGACACGCTTGCTCTGAGAGTCTAGAGTTAATCAGTTGCTTACCTGGCTGCAGGCTTGTGTAGCTGGGGAGAGCGGCTAGAGAGATGTATAAACTTAACCACCTCAGAGTGAAGCATTAACACCAAATCTTTCCTTTGAATAGATGGTTTGGATTTGTGTTTCTATAATTCTTCTTAGACTGAGATCTATTGCAAATAGAAAAACTTTGAGAAGTAGGAATTCACAAAAACATGTTACCACTAGATTTACCCCCAAGTTTATTTTGATATTAAACTCAATGACTGAAGTAAGCTTTTTACATGTCTGCATTCCTTTGCTCTCCATGGGATTTCATAGAAATAACTAGTTCCCAATAACCTTGCATTGGATGTTTGGATGGGCTGAGCAGTGGTAGCTTTTTTAAAAGCCTATATAAAATCTTTACCTATGATCTCCACCGTAGACTTCACTGAGCTTGATTTTTCACCCTTTGGTCTCAACATTACATAAGAAAGTGCTATAAAGGGGTCTTCGTCTACTCAAGCAAGGCCTAGTTGTACTGTTCTTACTTTAAGCAGTCTTACTTTGGGCTGCTAGTTTGCATAGTATCATAAGCTTCAACACCCTATTTTAAGTGTTCCCTAAAATATGAGCATATTTTAAAATTAATATTTCCAGCTTTATACTGACTGGTTAGATTAAGTAGGTTTTTATCTGAACTGTAGAAGGCCCCTTCTTACATGTACTTTCTCTGTGTGGGGTCTCTGGGCCGCACTGTCCCACAATTTCTGAGAGTTGATTAGTTTACACAAAGTCAATTGACATAATCTATAAAAGCGGAAAAGTACATTTTTCTATTAGTTGACTGAGTGCAGTTAAAGGGAAAAATATTAGTTCACAGAGATATGTATTTTAACATTGTTTAGATAACAAGGTGAACAAAAAATTGCTTGGAAGTCAAAACTTTCTGAATGGTAAAAATAACAGGAAGATGTAATTTTACAATAATGAACTGTAATGACTAAAATGGGTGGAGCACTCAGACATTACAGATATTAATACTATTTTTTTAAGGAGCACTGCAGAAATGTTTTTAAAGGTGACTAGCTCCTTTATGCCATGTATTTAAGTTTTTTTTTAATTTTTTTTAAGAAACTTTACAGTCTTTGAAACTAGCAGCCATGTGAGTGATTTGTTTTCACACAAGGAATTTGAAATGAAAAGTGAAGAAAAGTATCAAGCATGTGTAAATATTGAGTACTGGTTCTCAAAAATATGAAATATGGCATGTCACATTGGCCACTTTGAAATTGGGAAGAACTAAAGGGTTGTTTAAATTGTTCAAGATGAACATAATCTCTGTAAATTTAGTCAAACTTGAAAAAGAAGTATATGTCTATTTTTTTTTGAAAATAATTTAGTTCAGAGGTCCTTCACTGCACAGTGGTTCCTTTCTTGGATAAATTTAACTTGAAGTAATGCTGTAAATGCCGTGTTTAAAATTTTGAGTTATTTGGTTTGACTCTTAATTCTTATCTTGAACAAATAACACTTAAATCATTAAATTTCACTTTTTAATACCATGCCAAAAAAGGAATTTAAGTTTTGTTTCCTAACTGGAACATTAGAACACTGGAAGTGGCTGATGTCAAAATACTGTTCATTATATTATTATACACTTACTTACCTGATGAGCAAAGCACTTGGGAAGGGCAAGTAATGTTAAACAGTTCCACAAGACAATACAGTTCTTCCTCCTAAAATCCTATGGCTGAATACACAGACTATGTCTGACAGTGTGTGTTAAGAAAAGGAGAAAATCTTAACAAGAGCTGCTTTTTTTTTTTTTAGGTTTAACTTTGTAAACATTGCCTTGGTTATTTTAATGTCCTAGTTAAAGGACTGACAAATGTATAGAATGCATAGTTGATGGGCTAGTCGTAAGACGAGTTGTGCGTGTTTTATTTTCAAAGTCTTCAGCAGCTTGTGGCTTGTTATTCTATACTGTCTGAAGGCCAGATGTAGATAATGTATATAAGCAGATATACATTATAACAGGATATTTGCAAGATATGCTACTATTTACAGCTGTGACATGCAAGCTTTTAGTTTTTTTCACTGAGTAACTAGTCCCATCAGGTAGAAGAACATGCATGAGAAAGTTAATGTAGGCTGCATGCAACAAATGCATGCTCTGGCTTATCCTGTATCTTGACAGTTAATGTTTAAGCAAATACATCTCAAGATTGCAACCTACGTGCAAATTTCAAAAGACTTATTTTCCTGTTCTTATATGTTCTTACTTCACATGTAGGATATATATGGATATGGAAAACCTCCATTAGGGATGAGAGCCCTTTAATTGATGGATACTGTATTTTTCCCTTCTTGCCAGTTTATTTTCCTGCTGTCTCTGGCCATCATACTCCTGCATTCTAGTTTTCAATTTTGCTAGTTCTTCTCTGTCAGAACGGCTGCTCATCCCCTTCAGAAACTCCCATCTGGAAAGCATGAAAAACATCCTAGACCAAGATGCCCTTTGATCCAATGTTTGCCTCATTTGTTACTCAATATATCCTTTATACTTGGCAAAAAGTTACACGACTGGCTGGTATATAGCCTTACCTACTTCAGTGCATTTGACCCTCTATGACAGTTTTGTCATGGCTTTCTGTACTTTAAATATGCTGGATGCACAGTAAAGTATGCTATTTCATCTGATAAAGAGGACACTCAAAACTAACAGAAAGAAGTGAAGCAACTTGCATTCATCATTATATATACTCTTTATTAATTCAACTTTTATACAAAGTGTAATTCAAATGGATACAAATACTGTTATTGTTTCTTTTACAGACTAGAGTTTAAGGTCCAAGATATCACTGTTTTATCCTTCTTGTATCTATAAAGGTAGAAAATGTAAATACATTGGCAGTGAACCATAATGCTGGAAGACAGTTCAATGTTTATTTGTTAATACAAAGTTGCATAGAGTTGTAGGTCTTTGTAAAGGCATCTATCTGTATGGTAAAATCTCCCTGACCTACCCTTCTTCATCCAAGAAGCAGTACATAGGGAAGGAAAAGGCTAGTACTGCTCCATTTAACTATTATCTAGCACTTCTAAATAAAACAGCTGTAGAAAAGCACCATGCCAAAAACATCAAGGAGAACAGCGTATGAAAAATTTAAATTTATTTTGCAAGGCTCCCCATTCTGACATATATGTCAGGAACTGTTCACCACCTGGGATCAACTTTAACACATTGAACTTATCAAAATGACCTAAGAATGTCTGCGGTAACGCTTTTTCTTCCCCAGCTAATATGCTTTCCTGTAATATGTATTTTGCTTGACTATACAAATCACTTCTCTTCTGCCCTGACAAAAACCCACTGTATATGTATGTGTGCTGTTAAATTAATATGTCATATAAGACTGTTAATCTAGTACAAGAATCCTACTAACTAAAAACTCTTTGTTTAATTACTAAGGCCAGCCTAACTACCTTGCAACTCTTACCTCTCACTTAGATGCATGTTTCTCTATTCTAGAAGTCTTTTGGAAAGTCTCATTTAACCCCAGAAGACGCTTTCCCAAAGATTACGGTTGCCCTCCACTAAAGAAAGCAAGCCTAACCACAACAGTCCATACTGGCCAAGCCCACTGACAATATTTTGCTTTGGGAGGAGAGAAGGACAGGGCATGCAGCTTTAATACTGAAGGAAACAGGAAGCATGTCTTGAACTTGACCTCTCCAATGGAGAGGTCAGTTTAAGGGAATTAATTTAAATATATCTGAACTGATCTCTTATGTCTTCAGAATAAGCATGTAGATTTTGATTTTCGTTCAAAGACAAACTAGGTCCTTAGTGTTACTCTTTTTCACTCAATTTAACGTAGTTGTCGGGATTTGCTCAACTTCTTGTAATTTCATGTACTTTACTTAACGGCTTGCTCTCAATCAGAGTTTTATTAGCGAATCATCTCCCAGGTTTGGTACTGTTACATTTAGCGCCCACTTAGTTGTGGATAAAGGTTTAATCCCCTTTTAATTCTAATGCTATTTCAATTGTAATGCCACAAGCTAGCAAGCTAACAAGTATAATGGTGAGTTGGTGCACAGGCTGGTGCAGCTGTATCATTGCTCAGGGTGAGGGAAGGTGATGGAACTCTAGTTACTCTTTCTTTCCACTCTCCATTAACCTGGGCCTGCTCTACAGTTTGTGCTCACCCTTTCCTAGCTGCAAAGTGCTATTAGAAGCAACTAATTATACTACTGTTTGCATGGTTACTGGTCCATTTGAGTAACTGTTCAACTTGCTATCAGCACAGTCCCCATTGTAAGGAAATGGGATCAAGATGTGATTCAATCTGAGAGTATTTAGGATCATTGTTACCAGTAATTCAGTGCTTGAATCCTCCTGTAATGCACTTTGAGCAGTTTTTCATATAATCCTAAAATACAATTATGACTAGGGAACTATGCATTTCCAAATGATCATCTGCACTTACACTAAGTCTTCTACAATATCTGGACCCTTAGTTTTCATGAAAAGGATTAACAGACTGTCTGAAAGAAAAAAAAACCTTTGCTTCTGCCAGCTGTTATTAAAAGCTGTAATACAAGAGACTGCAAAAGCTAAGTTTAGATAAAATATTAACATAATGGACTATTTAATTTCATTCTAGTTGAACTAGGTAAAATGATGACTATGTTCAAGCATACCCAACCTCATATATCTCTATATACCTGTACCTCCATATACCTTCATTTAAAATACCTCTGTGAGTGCTTTCTTACTGCTAAGGGAAACCCAAGCTGACAGGTCATTCCAGCTGCAAGTGGGCCCAAAGTGTTTCCATCTTTGAACACTGGAAGTTCAAACTCCAGAGCTGGCAACTAGGAGCTACACAGATTGCACAGCAGAAAGTGCTTTTTTTACACTGAGGAGTTGTTTTCTTGCGGAGTTTTATGTCTGTCCCCTTAGGACACAGACAGCAGACCAAACGCTAAGTAAATACTAAATACATCTTATTTTCTGCACTAGAATTAGGAATTTCACCCTGTTATTTATAACTAAAAGCAAATGCAGAGATCCAATTATGCAAAAAGCATGGAGCTAATAACATGCTTTTTGTGGCCAGAACGTAAAAGATAAGGTGATCGTTACTGCCCTCCAATTCAGGAAGGATGATCAAGCTCATCTTGATAGGATGAAGGATATAGGTTTTTGAAGGAATTTTCTTCTTTCACTTTAAGCAAGGTAGATAAAAGTTACATCACAGAACCACACAGTTACAGTACACAGAAAAACATCCTGAAAAAACACTGATTCTAATAGCATGAAATCTGTAATTGCCAAGCAGCTTCAAAATTAGTGTGAATGCTGAAACAGAGCCACAAAGACCACAAACACTAACAGCTTGCTTATTTAGAGTACAAGATAATGAAAGCATTCTTAGGTTCTAACTACAATTTTAATGTGTCCACTGATGTATGTGTCCACTGATGTATGTGTGATCACTGAATGCTTGGCGTGAATGAAGGCCTAATCTTAGCTACTATTCTACTGTCTCACATTGTTAGATATGGTGCTTAAGAGATGTGCTATGTCATGAGTTGGGAAAGACTGCTCTAATGACCTAAATACTGTCAGCAATTGTAATTTAGTCTAGAATTTAAGTGTGAAATAAAAAACAAATAAACATTTGGAAATAGCTCTTCCTATGAATGTTTTCTTCCAGGAAAAAAAAAAAACTTTATAGGAGTTATTTCAGTGGATTTCTAAGTCCACACAAGGGCTGACCGTATGTATGTTTCCTTTCAGTGGTGCTAAAGAAAAAAGTGAATTATAAGGATTTATTAATGTCTGAATTTTAATTAAGAGAGCTCTGACCACAAATCCTTATAATGTAGTGTACGTGCTAAAGAAGGTTGCTGTCTCTCTCTTTGGTTATGTTGTTAGCTGTGAGAGCATTGATCTGAGTGACAGCAAGGCACACACAGTAGTAATTTGCCTTCTAAACTAGAAAACTAGCTTATTAAGACTGTTGCACCTGCATACTGTTTTCCTGAAAATTCAGAACTGATTCAGCACATTCAGTAAACAGGCCAGGTTTCCCCCTAGTTACTCCACCAAAGAGCTGTAACAGAGGACAGAATATGGCTCAACTATAGCACTGAAAACAACACAAACAGGCTGTGTGAAACTCTACAAATTTCTCAAGCGTACTGCAGTCCTTACAGGCAAATAAACTCTCCCTTGTTTCAGGATTTGTGCGCCTCTTATAAAATCTTAGCTCTTGTACAGTTGCAGACTTGAGTACTAATAAGGAAGTCCGAAGTCCATACGACTGTGCAAATCTTTGTTCATTGTGGATATTGATGTTCAAGTAGCCTTAAACCTGCCAAAAGAAAACTAAAGATACTCAGATATTCATATATGCTTTAAAGATATCGAGTACTGCATGGGCTGGTCTTCAGCTCAAAGGTCTCTGTAGAAATAGCTGCTATCTTCACATCAAGGAAATAAAGTGTTGTGAATTGTGAAAATATGCAGAACTCATCATGCATTATTACCAACTAGGTAATACACATATTACTGACATGACAGAGGTATGGGAATGAACATTAACAGCTCTCTAGGCATGCTGCTCAAATACAAACCCCCCCAAATTTCTGAATACAAAGCAAGATCCACTCCTGCAGACTCCTTCAAATTATGCACGCACCTGTATAAAAGCTTTTGGATGACAGCATTACACATTTAATAATAGACTGATAGCAAAGTCCAAGGTATCAGCCTGAGAAATTAGAGAAGCTCTAAAGCAAAAATCAACTTCACTTGAAGGTGTTACATAGCAATAGAATTAGAATTCCAAGTGCTTTCTTTTTGCCTTCAAAACATATCTTCTATAGCCTGTAAACAAACAAAATCTATTACTTTCTATTATTGACTTTCCCTGAAATTAAACTACATCCTAAATGTCATTATTGATTACAAAATTTTCTCTCCGGTTGAAGCATAAGCATACATTAGGCTTAAATGCACTCTGAAGGGCCAGGAAGGAAAAAAAAAAAAAAAAAAACTTACGTGTTATTTAATTTAAAAAGTTCTAACTTCCAGGCTTGAAGAAATCCTGTAAATGATGCAAAGAGCTACAAATCAAGCCCCTCATTGCCATTTTATGAAAACATTAGCTAAAAATGTCTTTTTAAATTACAAGTTTTAAAGTCCAGTGTTCCACAGGAGAAAATTCCCCTCATTATTTTTTATAGCCCAAGAGGAAAAAAGTAGTAATTTGGATTTAAAAAGGAAACAAGTAAATCACAAATGATATAAGGCTTACCAATCATTCGTTCATAGAAAGCAGAAAAGTTTGCTAGACAGTGAAAGAAATTAGAAGAAAATGTTTCTGAGCTTACTTTTATTTAGATAACGGTAACTTCCCTAGGTTTTCTTTTCACGCTCTCTAGTCGCGTCAGAGGGCGGAAGCTTGTTGACTTCTTGTTTCCTTCTGTAGTATTTAATCGACAGTCTTTCTGCAGGCCTTTCAGAAGCTCCATTAATTCCCGCTTTTCTAGCTCTGCCTGCTCCAGCTCTTGACGATGCTGTCTCTCTGCAGCCATCAAAGACCGTACATCTGACATCATTCGTGACATCTGACTCTGAAAAGCAAATAGAAACTACTGCAAGAAACAAAATCAAATTCTTTTCTAGTGATGGTGGTATGAAGGTGAAATGGCCACGCATGTAGGGCAATGGATTCTAAAGAACAGACAGTACTGAAATTATCTAGTATGTTTTCTGATAGCAGAACAAACGTAAACAAGGTGAGACATGATCCAGCATTCACCTTCTGAGATAGTCTTATTTCAAAGATTCCAATACAGTCTTCCCAAGAGGTACAAAAAATTCCCTATGACTTGTAATACTGGACACTAGATTTACTTGGTTGCTGCTTAAATTTCATATTTTAAGATCTCAACCAAAGTAAGGTTTTGGTTATGTTCAGATATATTCTTCAAGGATTTAAAGCCAAATCTTGAAAGAAGAAAAATGTAACATATAGAATATCTCAAGTGTTCTGGACTTTAAAAATCATTATTTATTTTGTGATATAATAAGAAGTGGATACATGAAAAAATAACCAAATAACAAGCAAGGGTTATTTTAAATTTACTGTGCAAGTCTCCAACACTTTCACCACAATTGAACCATACTGTAAATAACATTGTCTACAGTAGGGCTTTTGTGTCAGTATTGGATTAAGCCACTCTGGATAGAAATCCAGCTTCTGTTTTAGTGCTAACTACATCCAGTTTGTGAAAAAAGCTCTATGTTTAGGCACAGAAAATGCGTTTCAGACTGATTTACTGACATGTTATGTGTACATAGAACGATGTTGTCCAGGCTAGTTCCAAATGAATTTGAAGAAGATAAACTGCACTAGTGCAGCGCTCAGCCTGCTTCTCAACAGAACTCATCAGCCTAGGCATTGTGCTCACAGCTGTTTTGTTTCCCATAGTTAGTAAAACTCTCATCTCTATGAAATTCTACATTTACAAAATGTAAAAAGAAATGCAAGCTTCTTTGCATAGGGAAAAAAAACCCCAGACTTTTATTGGAAGAGCAAAAAAAAAAAAAACTATTAGGAGGAAAAAAAAAAGAGAAAAGAAAATGATCATATTTACCTTTAGTTCTTCAATTTCATTTTGCAGAATACTCTCTTTCTGGACCATATGTCTTCTCTGGGAATCTAATCTTGACTCCATCTCATGCTTTGCTTCCTCTACTCTGCAGATCATTTCTGACCTAAAAAAAGGTTATTTCTCCTTTTAAATCTTGTAAATATGGCAAAAATAAATTCTCAAATTGCAGAAAGACTTCTTGCAGCCAAACAGCCTGAAGCAATTCCCATCATACTCTACAAGACACCTCTCATTCTTGCAGCTCATCATGCAATATTCAGTGTTGTTCTTTTTCCTGGACAGAATGCCCAGATCAAAAAAAAAAATACTAGCATCAAAAAAGAGGGTTTGGTGCCCAAATGCAACAACAATGGATAACATATATAAGGGACAATCCCATCATATTTCGGGGGGGGGGGGGAAAGGAAAACTAGGAGCACGAGATCATGAATGTTGAGCTTTAAACGATTTATTACCTTTTGCCTATAGTATACACTTGGTTAATACTCAGCAGAAGTAGCCAAGATAAAAACTGTGAATACTATAGTATCTGTAAGCGTGTAATCTTGTCACTTTTATGGTGGACATTAAATAATAGGATACACTAAACTATTATAACCTAATTATTCATTCACAAATTCACAGCCAAAAAGTAGCTGTTAATACATTAACCTTTTGAGTTTAGAAAAAAGGCAAGCTAGCATCCTTACTAGCAGAATTCCTTTGTGTCCCAATGCTTTTTTAAAAAAAAAAAAAAAAAAAAAGATTTGAGCCTGACTTGACGGCAACGTTCAAGAGCACAGGACTTGGAGAGCAAGTTAAAAGACAGAAACAAGAAGAAACATGGAAAAAACAGTCCAACTGGAACATTATGGAAAGGGAAAGCTAAAGTAACATATATAAGAAGAAAGAGAAGAGGTTGTAAAGAACTGATGTATTCACTGACTGCTACGAACCTGCTATGGTTTTAATCAAAATGTAAAACTAGATTCTCAGAGGGAGATTTTAGGAGAGCGAGACTATAAACTGGAGAGAAAGATTCTCTATCAGTCAGTATCTGCCTGTAACTTCCAAAATGATTAGAGATTTTTGTCCTCAAGATTTAAAAAAAAATATATAAAATGTAATTATTAAATAATGTGACTCTGCCTCCATTGCAGGCAAAGGGAAAAATTAAGTTTTTTTTTTTTAAGCTTCAGTTTAGTTCCTGGTAGGTATTTTCTCATTTGATGCTGTCAGTTCACAATTTTGTTCAATAGCAACCAATGGTATGACTTGTAATGATTTGGACAAAAAACAACAGCAAAAAAGAAAAAATAGTGAGTTTAAAGACTGCACCAACATATAAAAATACTCTGATTAAATGATTATTTAACAGATACCAGAATCCAGTGCTAGTATTTGAAATGCTCTATGCAGTTACTTTAGGCCCAGACTAATACAAACATCAAAGAAACAGAAGAGCTGTACCGAAGTAGTTCTAGCTCAGTTCTTAGCTCTGCTACACAATTATGCTGTGTGTCTTCTGCACTGAGAATGGTGTAACCACAACCATTGGGGCATTCACGGCTCCGATATTCACACACTGCCAAATGACCATCTAAGTTACGTCGTTCAATCTGAACTGTACAGCCTGAAAAAAGAACAGTAAGATAAGCCAGCCATTAACAACAAAAGCATTTTAATTAATTCCAAACAAAAACACTCAAGCAAGCAAGCCACAATACCCTGAGCTAAGCAACTGTTAATTAAAAGTCTTTTCTTTAGAATATGGAATGAGATCATTATAATACACATACTAGTAATAGTACAGACTCTAAGAGTCTTATCAATGGTAGGTATTTTCTGTAAACTATTCTGTCACTAGTCTAGTATGAGTGCAACTTCAGTAATGACAACACTGACTGATGTCAAGCTGAGACTATAGCAGCTTGCCTGCTCTTCTACCACAGACTGCAGTGACTTGACTTGAAAAGGAAGGAAAATGTGTAAAAAACTCAAAAATAGAGAAAAGGTGCAAGGATGCATAGTAAATTAGTGGGTGAGCTGGAATGGAACCTTGTTTTCCTGACCATTGGTCTTGGGTATAACATACTAGACCACATAAATAGTCAAGAACATTTATTTATGAACCTACAAAACCAGTTGCAAAAATAGAACCATTTACACAAAAATTCTAGGATACAAACTTTACAAATCCGTAGTAACTGAAAATAAAATGTAGAGAACCAAAAAAGAATATCACATAAATTATCATCATGTTTAATACTCTAAACTTTGACGTTTGTAGTCTTACTTTTAATCTTTGAGACCATGTTTGCTGTAGCATATATTTTTAGCTTGCATTTCATTTAAAGATAAAAGAGAGAAGAAAACCGAAAGAAACAATGGCACCATGAAACTTGTCAACAAACTATTCCAGAAAATTACAAAAGACAACTCTCTAATGGAGATTTACTAATAAATATCGTGATACATAATTGAGGTACTTTGCAATATACTCTGATGTACTTTTGAGAAAGACTTCAAGAGACTTGAGAATCCTCAAGCCCCAGAATATGATACATCAGAGCTAGTGTGTGGTAACTGTAAGTGCTACTGATCTGTTTCAGTAGAAAGCAAAACTGGATAATTTAAAGCGTCTACAATAGTCGCTTACTGCTGAGAGAAACGTTAACTTCCCATAGAGCAATACTAGCACCTTAATCTTCTCGTTATTAATTTCAATGGCAGACTTATGCCCTTTGTATCATTTGTTAGAAATTAAATCTGCCTAGTAACATAACCTTTTGAATAAAGCTGAATGGAAAACTTCAACAGTAGGTTTCTTCCTCAGGAAATGCAGGTTCGTTTAAAATAAAGACATGAACGTATCAATTCTGACAAGACTTCAGTTCAAAAAAATTGTCACGCACAAGATTAGTTTTTCCTAAAACTGAGAGAAAGTGAGTGACCACACATGAAGGGTACACACCCAGGCAACTGGCTGTTTTATAAACAATGACCTATAAGCATGTGACTTCTGTAGATACTATTATATTGATTCAGTCATGACAATAAACAGTCAAAACTGAAAGACATTCAAAACTTGACAAAAAGCAAAACAAACGAATTACTACATTTTGACAAATTTGAAGTTGATCTTTCTGATTCAATTTAGTTAGTTTTTGGATAAGAAATTGTTGCTTACGAACAGGATTGCCACAAATTAGGAATAAAGTTCGCAGAAAGACTGCTGCAAGGAGTACTACCACTGTGACTTTCTGTTTAGCTCTTTTTGTATGTTTGCTGAACAGCAGCACTCATGCATCAGAGATCATGTTCGTACAGAGATGCACGAGGAGTAGAACCTACTTGTTTCTGCCAAAAGAATATTTTCTTGGCTCGTTTTGGTCTAGCATTCAAAAGATCAACATGCAGAGTTAAACCTAGAAGCAAATGAACGGCCGTTTTCCCCGTTCTGTTTGACAAAAGGTGACAAATACATGTTCTCTGAATAAAGACGATTCAACTTCTTTGAACGGTACTCACCAGCATTGGAGCAAAGTATCTGACTGTATTCACATTCCCTTTCATGCCTGTCTATAGACTCTAGAGAGCAAACCATTTCACAGCCATACTCTCTGTTCTTGCAATGTAGCTGAAGACGGTTTAAATCATTCTTCATATATCTATGTGCAAAAAATAAATAAATATATAAAAAATCTTGGATGGAAAATACATTACTGAAAAAAATCTGTATTTTCCACTTTTGGGAACAGAAAGTAGAATTGTATTTTTCCATGAGGAAAACTCATGAATAATCTATCTACAATTTTTTTTTAGCATTCAAATGACCATACTGGAAGAAAACATGGAAGATCATATTGACTTAAAAGAGAGAAGCAATGTTAACAGAAAAGCCAGTCTCCAAAATTAACCACGCAAATAAATTTCCGAATAAAGTTTTAACTGTATCCTTTAACTAGCTCAGCACATATTAACAATAATAAACACTTGGGCTACAGATTAAGCCATTCACCATTTAAGTTTTGTGTTTCCAAGCATGCCAAACTAAACTGAGTACAATAAGCACAGACAAAATAAATTATAAGCTAAACTTTGGGACTTTGTCCACATTATATTTCAACTTTCCGTATAATATAATCTCACTACTGATAAAAATAATGGGAATACCAACAGAGTTAAAACTCTATGCAATAAGAATTAAATTAAGCATAACATAATTTGTTAATTTGTTTGAGCAAGATTAGAAAACACAAGGGCTAAAGACCCAGCAGTGTCTCCTGATAAAACTCTGTGTGCTGGCAATAGCAGGAATTGCAGAAAACAAACTCAAAAAAACAGCCTGCTTTGTGTGACAAGGACCAAGACACATACTCCTATGGCTAAAGACCTTCTAAGAACAGGGATTTGAAAGCAAGAAGTCTTATTCATGTCTGCACGAACTATTCGTTACAAACTGTAAAGATATTGTTGCATGGCTGGGCAGAAAACCTAAAATCACAGCGTTTAGTGACTGTTGCTGTCAATTGCTGCATTGCCTGTTTTCTGTAAAAGAGTATTCAAAAGCATTTTCGTGCTGTAAAAGAGATTCAGAATAACATCCAGAGAGATATCTACAATCAACACTCACAGTACAAAAAGGTGGAGAACAAACTAAGTGTTCTATTCATTTTGAAATCTGCAACACCTCAAAAGTTAGAGTAAATAGAAAATGTTAACGTTCTGATCCAAATGATCGGTTTTTGCTATAGGCATACTGAGTAAGGATAATCTGAGCGACAGAAAATGGGAAGAAAGGAAGCTCTGCAGGCAAAGTTGGGAAATCCTATACTTATACCATTTCAACACAGAATGATTGTTGTATACCTGTAGAGAGGTCGTAGCAAAGATACATCAAGCGTTTGTCTGTCTTCAGGGCAGTTACTGTGATGAATAAGCCATCCATGTATACAAGCAGTACAGAAAGCGTGCTCACAAGGAGCTTGTAATGGATCTTCTAACACATCTCGGCAGATGGAACACAGAAGTCCTTCGTTAACGTAGCCAACAAAACGCTCAATATCATAACCCATGCTTTCCACACACTTTCAACCTATTAAAACAACATACAGAGAAAAAGTATTTGTCCTGAATCCACAGGGTTAGATCCACAAAAGGGCTGGAAGCTGTTTGAGAAATATGGAGAACTTAAGCTGCATGCAGAACTTAATTGGTGAGAATGCAAACACTTATATATTTTGGAGACTTCAATACCTAAGGGAGAATTTGAGGATTGTACTGATAGACTTCAGCATCCTAGTTTTATATCAAGATTCTCTGAATTCTGAAAGCAAAGACATTAGCAGATCTTTGCTTGTTCTGGACTCTGCTACAGAACATGGTTCTCATAGCCATTGTGAAAACATACAGTTTCTGTTTACCTGAATTATACCTGAAGTACAAACATCAAAAAGTTCAAATGGAAGTGCTTGCTTTCTCTTTTATTGCCTTTTATATAAGGCCTAACAAACTTACAAAATTGTATCCTTATGGATAACAGCTGTGGTACTTCCAGCCAGCAGATTTTGTATTTATGTTGCTTTCATACTAGGAAAAAAAAAAAAAAAAGACCAAACCCTAAGATTCGCTATTTGTTGTAGACTTCTATTCCAGAAGGAATAGCATAAAATCTCCATATGCCTAGAGAAGTACACGATCTCCAGGAAGTAAAAGAAGCCAGAACTGCATCTAACTTTGAAACATCTTCTCCTTCAGGGTCTGTTTTTATAAAACCGACTGCCTTTTAAACAGATTTGAAAGTTTTGTGAAGAACTAATAGGCAATCTGCCTTTATTAAAATCCTATCAGGAAAAACTTGCTAAAATTTGGAAAGACTCTACAGAACTCACTCAAAAGGAAAGTCTTTTAGCCTTTGCATTCCTCTTAAACATATAAGCTTACTTTTCCAACCCCACTGAGAATTACAGAACAGATTTTCATTATTTATGCGGTTTTCTGAATAAAGCAAGAAATCCTACCTTTTTAGATTTAACTATATAAATACCTAGTTTGTCCAAACACTTCGGAAACAGTTTTCAGATCAGTAAGATAGTAGTACTTCCTTCCTTTGGTTTCTCTTCACTGTTTCATTATGTCTATGAGAAAATTAAAAAGAACAAGGCTCAGCTGCGTCCAAGTTACTGAGTCCTATGTCTAACCAGCTAGCTGCTGAATAGTATGCTGTCTTAACAGTCCATTAAAAAAAAAGCTTTCAGAAGCATGTCACTATAAAACCTACAACTGAACACAAGAGATTTGACTAGGAAAAGGAAAAAAAAAAAATCAAGAGTGCTAATGTAGTGCTTTTAGGAAGTGTTTCAAGACAATGCATCTAGGCAATAAGTGAAATGTTTGTAAGACAAAGTTATAATCGCAAGCTGTTAGAATAATAGATTTTTAAAGTTATTTCTGCCAAATTCTACTTTTTAATGTATTAATTTATAGATAGAATTAAAAGGAACAGTTTAAAATGATTTTAAAAAGCTAGGAATAGATACATTTTGGCTTTAACTGGCATTAGATTAGTGCTGGTGAAAGCCCATATTAATCTTTTCACTATCACTAGTAATATATTTGAGACATAAAAAGGGTAAAACACAAAAAATCCACACAATTTTAAAGAGTGTTTCACTTTAGAAAAACAGAATAAGGACAGTTTTTCCTTTCCATTTTAATTCCATTTTATTATGATAATTCTTATTTCTGTACCTTAAAAGAAATCTCAAAGTCAGGACTTGAAACTGTTAACTTTTCATTACGAACAAAAAGTAACTGTGGGAATCTCAACAGAATTGAAATAAAGCACTGACACAGGTGCAATGAACTCCACAGCTAGATGAACCAAGAGATTAGAAACAGGTATCTATCCAGGTTAGAGACAGATTTTTTTTTCCCCCAGAGAATGAAACAGCTTTAGAGATTTCCAGGGCCAGAGGCCTTTTTTTTTTTTCTTCTTCTCCTTTTTGCCAAACGAAAAAAACGTAGAACTTGGCAAACATTGTTCTCCACCCTACATTCCTCCTCCATAGCATACTTCCACACAGAAGAGTAGGGGGGAAAAAAAGAAAACAAAAAACAACCCCTAACAACAGAAATGAACCAGAACGCGTCTCAGTTTGAGCTGTCCAAGATTAAATGCAGAGATCAATGAAAACTTGAGGAATACAGTATTTTGAAACTTGCAGTAGTGTGCATATATGTTTAATATAAATGTCTGTAGTCTTTAAAAAATTACATTCCTTGTAAAAATCTTGCTGATTTAGAGAATAGGGTATCCTTTTACAGATGAGGAAATCAGTTCATACAAAACTAACATGCCTTGGGTTATACAGAGCTAGTAAAAAGAACATCTTTCCCAAATCACTTAAGTCTTATCCCTTCGCCTCTCACCACCCTCCCCGCCAAAAAATCCCACACTATTTAACTTCCCAGAAAAACATAAGTTAGAGTCTTATACATTTAAAGTTCTGCTGTGCATAGTAAAAAAACAAGCCTGATAAATTTAACTCACAGCTTTAGTCTCTTTCCATTATTACTGATGCAGACACATATTACAAAACTAACACAAGGCTACCATTTGATTTTGAAGTCTTATATATTTGTCTGTAAGACTGAAGGCGACAAAACTCAATATTATAAAAATATAATTATTATAATAAAAATATTGCAACTAAAATCTATTAAAATAATATTTATTAAAATGATGAAAGATTCTTACCTAACCCGGTTTTATTCAAACATGATATGCAGCACATCTTTAAAACAGAACTGTCACAGTCAAGTTCATAGTACTTACAAACAAGATAGCTCTGATTCTTAACACAGCTAAGGATGCTCACTTAAAAAAAAATTAAAAGGAAATCGCTGCTTAAATGCCCTATGTTGACCTCTAATAATTCTGAAATGGCTTTGAAAGAGAATTTGTACCATCTAGCCAGAGTTTTGATTTATTTATCTACGTTGCTTTCAATTTGAATTGGAACTTTCTGAGAACAATATGAATCCACAGGACTAATGTTAAATTTTGTTTTCAAGTGACAAACTACATTAACAATTCCTCTTAAATGAGTACAACAGAAACCTGGAAATGAGAAGATCCTATGTTATGTGTCTGACTAGCAAAGCATATCTTCATGGATTACAAAAGGTGTTTGTGTTAGTGCGTTTGCTAAGATTAAAGTTAGTAAAATTTGTAATGGAAGTGTACAGAATACAAACAGGCATATGATTACCCAAATACAAGACTCATCATCTGCTACACAGTTTCCACATTGTCTTTTGTTTCTACTGGCATGCTGTAGTACAGCCAATTCCATGGCTTGCAGACATGCCTGAGCTAGCTTCAGATTAGCTGGGTGACCCACTAGCTGGGTGACCTAGTGACAGCACCGTCACAGCAGCATGGAGCGTAACCCATATGAACTCCTGACAAAGTCCCAAGTAGATTTCACAGCCTACATTTAGCTTTGCACTTCTGTGGCTACACTGCTATCAACAAAACAAGGTAACCAAGTTTACAGGTATCCTAGATATGTTATTCCTTTGGCTGCAGTATGGATATTCTATGTTTTAGAAGAGTGTGCTCAAGAAAATACTGTATTATGAAGATGATAACCAATTCTTTTTCATACAGTTGTTTTCTTTCATGCTTTTATAGGTCTCATGCAAAGGCAGGAGTTTCAGGACTTTGCTAGTTCAGGGTGAACACAACAAGCACTGCCTTTGCACAAAGTTGTGGTTGTAAGGACAGGCCAGCAAGGAACACAATGCAAAGTTTAAAGAGTGGGGAACAACGCTAACTATTAGCAGCGGAATGTGAAGACAAGCACTAGCTCCCAATGCAATCATTGAAACATATAGCATGCTTTTGCTGGAGGACTGTTTACTGACGCATGTATGTTTTATCATTTGAATGGTGAGCCTAAAATTTTGATTTGGCTTAGTGAATCCCAGAGGATTCAGCTTTTAGAATATTTTCAGAGAGATATAAGATTTTTAAACATAACTTAAACATACTTAAACATAACTTAACATAACAGTTTTGCTGTCCTAGAGTTTCTGTACTAATGGAACTGAGGAGGCTGTAAATTATATGTCGCACACACGTCACTGAGATCTGAACACCAACCCTTCAAGACGCTCTTTGGCTTATTTTAGCCTGATTGATATCTATCAGAATGGAGGAAAGAATATTCCTATCAAGTGGGAAAATAAAACTTCATTTGAACTTGACAAAAAAATGAAGTGCATCAAACATATATATGAAAACCCCAACCCAAAAGAGAGCTTAAATGGAAGGTGGATTGGTGCTTTGAGGTAAATGATACACTTGAAGTGTTTCTGATAAAAACTTCTAAGTTTTAAACACTGACGTAGCAGCACCTACGCAATGCCAGAATCCTTGTGGCTGGTATAATGAGTCAAGGCATGTTCTCACTCTGAAACCTAAGACAATGTCGTTCACTAAAGTCCCTGCCACGCCCTCTGCCAGTAGCAAGTTCTTGACCTGAAGAACTGGAGATGTTTTATCTCCTGCCAACTTCAAGAGATGCACATTAGTCAGGAGATAAACAGAGGGACAGCAGCAGATATATGCCAAACTGTCTAGCAGTACAGATTGTTTATTTCAACCAAACAATTCACATCAGTTTCAACTTCTATTCCTCCCCAGGGATTTCTCTTTTCTTGACGACGTTGACCTCAAAACCTCTTCTCATGCTTTGCTAGCATTTCCAAACCTTGTCTTGCCTTTGCTTTCTCTGTCTTCAAGTTTGCCCATCACCCGGCTGTTACCAGCAACAGTGTCTCTGAGGATCTGGAATTTGCAGGTGCTAAACCTGGAAGGCAAGAAAAGACAAACTATGACATGTTGTTTGGTTTCCATTGTTTCAAATGTATTTTATTTCTCCTTCTAGTTTTTGACACGCCACTGTCTCTCCCCATACTGGAGATGCAATGTCCTTTTTTAGTAGCTGTCATCCCATGTTGTCTGCAGATACATACCCACACCAGCCTTGGTGCAGGCAATGGCCTGCGTTGTCTTCACACAGATTTTGCGTACATAACAGCAGGAAGAAGCAGCATGGAATGCAGTTCCAAAAACCTTAATGGAATAGCTTGCCAAATGTCTGGCACTAATCAAAGATACTCCATTGCAAATTAAGACAGTGAAATCAGATTAATGACTTGCATTTTTTTCTTTTGGACTAGTTTCTATTTTTTGAAAAAATAATGTTCTTGCTCCAGGTGACAAAATAAAGCAAAGCTGTTTACAAGGCTTGAAGGAGTCACGAATCATCAGATGTGCAGCACTAAGACAGCACTTCTGCAAGTCCCATGCGACTAGGAGAAAAGCAATCTATGCAGGGCTCAGGTGACATTAAGATTCTGCTAAAACCCACTGCTGTTGCAGCTTCTATTTTCACAAGTGGTTATGCTCAAAAATATACTGTGCTTTAAGTTCTCCTATATAGCAACATTTTAGAGTGTCTTATGCCGCTGTCAGTCACTGTAACCCAGTTTAAGTCAGCATTAATGTCAAAAGAAGCAGCCTCATCCATTCAACCGTGACAGCAAAAGCTTGATGAATGGTAGGGATATCTGGTCTGTTCTAAAACTGAACTGGCAAAAGAAAAAGAAAATTTAACTTTAACTGTAGTCTTATAGTAGTCTAAGCCAATCTACCTACTAATTAGTGTCCTTTTAGCTTTCTTCTGCTTCTTCCCTTGAATCAATTAGAACGGTTCCTTTGGTCTTTTCCTCTTCTGGCTCAACACACTAACCAGACAGAAAACTATTCACTGATTTGCTAGGTTAGGTTTTGTTGCATTAATAGGCTAAGACGGCCTGGCAAAAGTTACAGTGATTGCAGAAGTGGTGCAAGATAGTGGATGAGAACCTGTAGCCAGGGCAGAAAGGAAGACAACAGCACTGATCCTAATTAAGCCTGCTACAGAACTAGTCTCAGATCAGTTCCCCAAACTGGTAGATCATGCAGCCACATTAACGTTTGTGCCAGCAAAAGAAAGGAAGTCGAAGGGACTAAGAACAAACGGCCAGCTAATAGCGACGAAAAAGCCTGCGCCTTCTGCAACAGAAACTTCTACGATAACCAGTAAGAGCTATACTATCAATTTAAGGTCAATGTCTCCGTCAGGAACCATTTAAGAAACTGGAACTACTTTGATAAGGCAAATTTTTTACGTAACACTTTAATTTGCTCCCCTATTGCAAAACCTACTCTTCAAGTAAAGTAATAGAAGATATTTATCTTATAGATTGCTTTTGGGGGTTTTGAAGGTCTGAAACCCCAGTACACAAAGAGAAAGGACAAGTGACAGAAAAGCATCACTCAGAAGGCTCTGGTGGAGAAGACCTCTGCACTCTGGTGAAGACCACCTCTGCACAGGTAAGAGAAAGGACTCTGGATTACGTATGGGAAAATTGTTCTGGAACTCCAGTTAATCATCTTGTCAGTGTAGAAAGAGCAAGAAATAGAATTGGAATAGATACTGGCCCATACTGGTGCAGCAACATAAACATGGAGCAACTACTTCCAAGCAGATTCAAACAATTAACACATACTTACTATTATCCCTTTGATCTCTCTAGAAAACAGTTGAAGAAGCCACCATCTGTCAGGTACAGCGACACAACTTCCAGCCTGCACTGCCTACACAACTAGCCAGGCCTGCACACAGCGAATACATCCAAGTTCCTTGTATATCTCCAGTCCTCGACCGCCCTGTCCCACACAGCTCAGCTCCACAAAGGTGTCCGCGGGCTGCCATTCCCCAATACCATTTGCCTACCCCCGCCTGCCACTTCCACAGCCCGTGTGACTACCGACTCGATAACCACGGGGCTTCCACCCTGCCGGTTTCTTACAGGTGAGGCACACACTTCCACGTGAGACTTCTCCCCTCCTTTCCCCCTCACCCCCGCGTGTGGGCCCCCCGGGGGCGCTTGGGGGCACGAGCGGCGCGAGTCGCGCGCGACCCTTGCGGGTGTAACAGTCGCCGCGAGCCGCGCCGAACGGACACAGGGGTAACGGTCGCCACTTCGGCCCCGCTCCCTTCCCAGCCCTCACCGGCACGGCTCCCGGGGCCTCTCCACGGCGGGGAAAAGCTGAGCCCGCCCGCCCCGAGCCCGCCGCTGCCCCAACGCCTCCGCCCGCTCCCAAGCCCTCCGCGGCCCCCCACCCACTCACCGAGCTCGTCGCCACCGCCCACCGACGCCCTCCGCTACTCGCCGTCGCGAAAGGGCGAGGCTGCTTGTGCTGCCGACGTTGCTTGACGGCCACGCGTCACACCCCGAGGAACACGGCCTCTTGGCCATACTGTGTGTGGCGAAAAAGGCCTCGCGCATGCGCAGCCTCCAACGGCCCGAGACGCACGAGCGCCCCGCAGGCCGGCACCAGACAGCAGAACGCACGCGCACAGCAACGGTTCCTGAGCGCGTAAAGTCAGGCATGCGCAATTGAGCGAACCGCAGGCAGGAGCCAGGAGCATGCGCACTTGGCGGAGAGCGCGGCTCTGGGTGGGCTGAGCGGCGGGGAGCGCATGCGCGCTGCGCCAAGCGGGTTGACGGGAGGCGGCGGTTGCGGCGGGACAATTGAGTGTCGAGCGCCGGGCTCCGCGAGCGGGGCGGCGGCGGCTGCCTGCGCAGGTACGGCCGGGGCGAGCGGCGCTGCCGCCGCCGCCCTCTCCCTGTGGTAGGGGCTCCGTTTGGGAGCGCACCGGCATCGCCCGTTTGGGAGCCGCCGGGGGACCGTCCCCGGCGGAGCCCGCGGCAGCCCGGGCCCTCTCCGGCGGCTCCGTCTGCCCAGCAGCCCGCCGGGCCGGCGGCCTGTCTCACGAGTAGCACTGTGATCGGGGAAGTTCAGGGGCTTGGTTTCGGTCTGTGAACACGTCGTGCTTTAATTTTCTTTAATATCCGTAGTTGAATTGTTCGTTGTCCAGCTCATGATACCGGATTAGCATCTGGCCCGGGTTATTTCTTCTCGAATAAACTCTGTAGAGGTGTCTTTTTGAATCTCATATGTACATCTTGTAGAAGGCAGACTTTTTAAATGCTTTTTTCATTATGGAGGTGAGTAACATTGGGCTACTAGCCGTTTGGATAGCATTGCATTTTGTAGCTGCCCCAATCCTTACAGTTACTGCTCCTCTAGAGTGCTCCGCTACTCCTCCTCTATTTTTCAGTAATATCAATATCCAAGATGATATGTTTGTTGCCTTAGGTAACTGCATAAAACTTGTCTTGTGTCTCATCTTTGCAAGCGTATATGTTTAGCTCAGTTTTATACACCAGGAATCTCTTCTAATGTTCAGGAAAGCAGCATGTTAAATTTGTGCTAAAACTGGCACGTAATGAGTAATGTAACTGTCTTTAATGGGGCTCTGTGCATACTCTGTTGAGCTGGAGGCGTAAAATTTTAAAATGTCCTTGTATTGTATTTCATTTTAATGCAGCTGGTGAGATATTTTAAAGAACAAAACTACTGCCTATTTTAATGCTTACAAAAACAGATTCATTTGGGCGACGTCTTAAGCTGTGGTTTCATGGTACACTCAATCTGGTCAAGCTACATTGCTAGTGAAAGTTGGGAACAGTGCTCTTCTCTTCTTATTACCTCCAGCTGTTTCCCTGGAACAATACTTTACAGTATTGTGACAACAAGGTGATTCAGCTTGCTGGTGGCTCTCTGATAGGAAGGGGCATGTTTGGTTGCCTGTTGGTTTAGCTGTAACATGGAACTGTTCCCTGAAACACGTTTTTGGCTAAACTAGACCCAACTATAAAAGATAAAAGATCTGATATCAATCACTTGTTGCACATCCATAACGGCTTGTTTTCTGTATAAAATTATAGAAAGTTTATATTTTATTTTATGTTTTTGTTATGTTTTATAAAAGCTTATATTTTGAGGACCTTGAGAGAGAAAACATATATTATTTTTAAAATATTACGTTTTAGAAAAGCAGAAAACCCTAATGGTCTTCATAGTTGTGAAGAGATGCTGCTCATAATATTGTTAAATGTTCTTAAATTTGACAAGAATGAGGTTACTGAGTTATCAAGGGTCACGTCTTTAAATTTCTTTAGAATTTGTGAAGCTCTTATGAGTCTGTTGTTGAGGTTTAAAACCAAATGATGGTGTGGAGACTAATGAACTTGAAGGGCAAAACACTTTCATGATGGATACATGCAATTTTATGAATTTCATGGCTTCCCTGTTCCAAGGGAGAGATGAGGCAGTCCAGAAGAGAGGTGGGCAGGTGAGCGGAGCGGTTCCAGCCGTGCTGGGTGTAGTGCTCGTGCAGGGTCGGGGCGGTCCCCCGGGGTCTTCCCCTGCGTGCCACCATCAGCTGTAGGATTGGGTAGAAAACACCAGATTCTGGACTGGCTTGTTCACGTGGAGCCTAACAGCTGGCTGTGGGTTGGTGCTGGTAGTCTGCCTCTCTGGAAGGTTCTTGGCAGCTTTGCAGTCTTCACAGTGCTTAACAGTTGCTTATGGGGGAGGTACTCCTTTCCTCTAGTAGCAAAGCTACTCCCTTATCGTAGGGCATTAACTGAAGTTCTTATGCTAACGCTGTTGTCAAGTAAGCCCAATTTATGCTAGCTGCTACACCTTTTGGCACAGCCAGAGACCTTCCTTGCGTTTTTAATAACATAACTGCTATAGTTTCCATTACAGCTAAGGCCGTTTTACCATTAAAGTTTACCTCTACTAACAGCATAATATATGTGCTCTTTGTTCATTTAGGAGGTCGAGGTACTCCTGTTAGTGTCTGTGTATTTGCAATGTATTTTGACAGTACTCTTACCGGTTTTCTGAAACCCTTGGAAAGAAAGGTTGCTGTGCAGCTAGTAGGCCGCTGGAGTGCAGAGTAGTGTAAAAAAAGTGCAAAAACGCACAGTGGCTGTTAGAACAGGACTCCGGTTTCTTTCAGCACTGTAGAGTCGTTTGTGTCTGCCAATCATGTTATGGCTTATTCTTACCTAGTAGCTGGGGGAGCAGTTGAAATAAACAATCCACTTATAAATGCAGAAATAAACCAAAAGATGTTCCAGTAATTGCTGTACCATACTTGTATTCATAATTTGGTCTGTTGGGTAACACTATTGGGATTTTTTGTTGTTGTTGTTTTTACTGCTTTAGAGTATAAAGAATATAATTTTTTTTATTGCAGTAGTTGCAAGTATACTTTGTTGTATTAACTTTGATGCATGTTTGGTTTTGTCCTTTGGTTTTTTGAGGGAATAATGGTCTTGTATTTTGAGGAGAAAAAAACTATAGTACGTTCCTTCCGCTGTTCAAGTGGAGGTAATATGAACAGATAATCTCCATTGTGAGTGTGAGATCGTTCTTTACTGAATTCTCATCTTATTATAGTGAAGCTGAATGACCAGTATAATTGACCGTTAAATGCAAAATACTACTCCCATATATGTAATATATCTTAAATAGTCATTGCTCATTGTGTGCTACTAACGGGTTTTTCAAAATTCAAATGTTGAGAACTGTTAATTCTGTTTCAGATTGTCTCTCTTCTCATGGACTGATGTATGTCTGTTAAGAAGCCCTATGTTGCTCATCTGTAGAGTTTCTTGCTCTTGAACTGCATTATTGGCTTTTCAAATGAAAAAGGAAGTGTTCAACTGCTAAAGTTAAATGGTGCAAATTTTAGTCCATCTTTCTTAGTACTTAATATATTGCTGTTATATTACTTTTTCATGATTATACTTGGGAATTAAGGTTGTTTTTTGGAAAATTTTTAATGCTTTTTATTATTATCTTTTAAGAGTGCTTATATTGTTATCTGTGGATATATTTTTATATTTAAAGCCTATTCTGACTACAGTCATCTTTATCTGCTTCTTTCCTTCTTTCCCGCCGTCCAGAGCAATACAATTAAATATGAGGCGATCAGCAGCTCCCAGTCAAGCGCTAGGAAATGCAGCCAAAAAGCCAAGGTTTATACCACCAGGAAAAAGTAATGCAATTTGTCCCAAGAGCGAAACTGAGGAATCAGACCAAGAAATGAAACAAAAGGAGGTAAACTGAACAGTGCCCTAAAACCCGTATTTGTTTGTACAGTTTTGTTACTAAAAGGTAGCATCTGAGCTCACCACAAACAATCCTTGCTTACATAACCTGTCTGTTTAGACTAGATTTTGATACCTTTGCTTTTACTACATTTGGCCTTGCTTCTCAGATAGGTTTCTCTCACTCAGTGAAGCAGGAGAAGAAAAATGTTTTTCAGAAAAATAAAAGCAATCAGTACTGAGCCCAAATACAAGCCTCAGTGTAGCTGAGGAATGGTTTTGCGTCTTGGCCTGGACTTTGGATTTGAATGCTTGAAAGTTTTGGCAAAAGCAGCACAGAAAACAAAATTTAGAAATGTGAGTACAATAAGTTGTGGTTTTGCTGCAAGGAACTTTCTCTGAAACTTAATATCAACAAGAAAGCATCACAATTTTTATTAGTTTTATGAATGGAAGACTTCTGTGAAATTCAGTTCATAACACTGCATGCACACTACTTGGGTATATGGTGTTTGGTATTGTGTGCATGCATTTATTTTCATGAACATTGGAATGTACACATTTATGTAGATAGAGTGGTATTTTCCATTCTTAAATATGAGAAATATCTGACTTGTAGAGCCAATTAAGTCAATAACACATAGTTTTATTAAAAGATGTCAGAATTTGTACCAGTATGATTTGTAAAGTTGCTGTGCTGGTGCAGGCCATTCTGTCTTTTCAGCATTGTGAAAAAGTGCCCAAGTTTGCATGTGACAGCTGTAGCAAATTATCGTCTTGAATTCTAAACTTCTCTTGTCATTTTTATCAGTAAAAAATGATGTACTTCCTCATTACTAACGTATGTTATAGTATTATGCATCTACTAAGATCTCTTCTTGTCGCTCTTTTCTCCCACTGTTCTTGGTCTGTGTGAATGAAATACTATTCTGAACTTGTTTCTCTTTTGCAGGTAGATGAGAAACAGGGAAGCGCTCCAGGACATACAAGAGCCCTTTCTAAAATACATAGCCAGAATCAAAATGTAAATTTTACACAGTCTGTGGAGTCAACTGGAAAAGTAAAGACTACGAACATGTGCAGTGGAGTTAATAAAATTTGGAGGTTGGAAGTGAAAACGCTAAATCCACCCAAAGCTGGTAAGTGCTCTTTTTTTAAACTGCTATCATGTACCGTGAGAGAATGTGAAAGCTTATGAGTGATACAGTGCTTACTTACGTTAGTATTTCATAAGAGTTTGCTGTCATGCAATGGTGGCATTATTTGGTCATTAATATCACTTATGTAATTATATCTCTGGATATTTTCTTTTGCTGTATATCATTATAGTGTAAAATGTAAAATGATTACCATGACTTTTTTTCAGTACGTTAATACTGAGATGTCTCTGTTGGGTAGAGTGTGAAAGGAAAATATATTAAATGATTCTTTACATTCAAAAAAGCTTAAAAAAAAAAAAAGTTGACATTTTAGGAGCCAGCTGGTAGTGCTGCTATTCATGCGCGTGTCTTCTGGATACCTTGTTGACCTTGTGCGGACGCTCCTAACCCCACAGAGTAGATTCACGTTCTTCAGGATTCATGAGCTTTTCGGTGCCAGATCTGAGCTGTTATCTTCAATGTCTCCAGCAGGCACTCTAGATTCAAGCATGGGTTATTAACTCCAGTGTAGCACCAGACCCAGACTGCCTGTGTTCATTTGTGCACATGCATTCATTCATTAGCCCCAGTAATGAGAATTACTGCAAAAAGTTAGGTGGTAAGTGCTGTAAAAGTATTGAAGTGTCTCCAGACTGTAGCAAATATACTTTGATGGGCCTGACTGATTCTGTGGGATTGAGTGTCTTCATTTCTCACTCTTCATGTGCCCTACCCACAGATGTAGTGCAGGGGTGTTCCACGCTGTGTGAATGCAGGTGCATTGCCTCTTTCACTTTGTTTTAATGTTAATTTAATTGATAATACTTTGTGTGACATTTCATGAGACCTGAAGTTTTACAAGAGCATTTCACGATGGCTAATCACTCTGACTCTGTAATGGTTGGAGATAGGATTTAGAAGGTTTTAGCAGAGCAATATTCAATTCTGTCCATGTTAAGAGTTGCTGAACCTGGTAGCCTGATAGAGGCGAGGCTGTCATAACTTCATGACCCCAGGCTCAGACACTAGTGAGGCTGAACCTGTATTCCCATTAGGCACACATACATGCATATATGTATATGTACACGGGTGGTAACATAGGTCTACACAGAAAATAGCACTTGCACAAACACAGGCAGCACCAATGGCCTCATCTTGTTTCCCTGTCTGAGCAGGATGAAAGCCTGTTTGTGGAAGATATATTTACAACATGAATCCTACCAGTAACTGGTCTTGAACATGCAGTCTATCTAATAGCTGGCTCCTGGATTCGCTGGTCACCCCAGTCGCTGGTACTCAGATCTGTGCACAGGCCCGCACAGATAAAGACACGATGGATCCCTCTGGTAATGGGCCTTAGACGCTTATTCTACCCAGTAGTTGCCCCCTAGATCCCCTGGTCTCCCCGATGCCCCATGTACAAGAGACATGCACGTACAAACATGTTTTTTCAGTAGTTCGGACTTACCAGTAGGCAACCCCGGACGTCTTCGTCTCTCCAGTAACTGGCTTGTACCTCCCTACACTAGTTAACTCTCAGACCCCTCTGGTCTCTGTTATGTGGCCTAGACTTGTAGCCACTGCAATACTTGGCTCCCAAGCCTCTTATCCTACGTGTCAGCTAGTCGTGCTTGATGTCTCCTAGCAGTCCCACGCTGATGGACGTACTCAGCCAATACATATGCATTCTGGCCTCTGCAGTTGCCTGGCACCCCAGGCATATGGGCCCCCATGACCCATGGTCCAACTCCAGTTGTTGGCGCTTAAGCCTCCACACGCATGCATGCGCACACGCAGATTAGAATCACCTCACCTAGGAAAATAGTTTAATAAGAAGACAGGACAAACTGTGGTGGTAGGGTGCAGAGCATAGGTGGATGAGTGTACAGACCAGCCACCTCCTTGCATGCAGCTGGCCCCTTTTATCCTCTTATCCTTCTGTTTTCACATACTTGTTCCTTCCCAAACAACTTTGATCCCTCCTTTTCCCTCCAAACATCCTATAATGAGTCTTGTACAATCCCAAGCTGCTCTTTTTGGCATCTCCCGGTAAGTTCCATACCCGTGTAAGGCACTACCACCTTCAGGCTCTAAGGTGATCCAGAGAGCCTCTCCTGGTGATTCCTCTTGCTAGGTTTCGCCCTGGAAGATGGGGCTGATGGTGCTTCCGTGGTAGCCTGTGGAGGATGCTAGAATCGCTACATTATGTGACCCAGTGTGTGTGTTTTGCAAAGGTAGCGTGGGGAAAATGTCGCCTCCTTGTATGTCTCATAAGTCCGTCTCGATCTAGGGCTATTGTGTTCACCTCTCTTATACTGTAACTTCTGTTACTTCTGATGATGCTCGTAACTGCAGAAAATTTTCAGTGTTTATGGGACAAGGTTCTTTGAGTGGTCCCTGTAGCTACATCTGCAAAAACTTAGGTCTGCCATTTATAGCTAACAGTGTACCTGAAAGATAACTAGTGGATTTCTTTCCAAAACATCTTCCTGTTGTCCAAAGGTAAAATCAGCAGTCTTCCCCCGACTCCCCCCAAAAAACCCTAAGTGAAAAAGATACTAAATGCTTTTTCAGTGTTATGAATTCTAAGTACAGCTGACATGGCTTCTCTGTGATGACTTTAGAAAAAACAACAAGTTGTGGAGGGTTAATTGGGAGACCTGCCTTTTGTTGGTGTTGTGCTGCTAGGTTTCTGAGTGACTGAAAAAGGCATTTTGGCTCTCTGTGCCATAGTGTTTCTGCATTTGTAGAGTGGGGCTCACCTAACAGATTCTATAAAGCAGTGATTAAACATGGTATACAACAGTTAACTAACAGTTACATTAGATATCCTTATGGTCATCAGGTTCACTGATGATACAAGCACTGTACTGTGAAAACGCTCCTAGTTAAGGTTTCTGTAAATCTTAAGTAATTTCTTAATAACTTAGATTTTCCAAGACAGCTTCTGCCCTTTATTTCACTTTTATCTGCTATTGGTTACAGCTGAAGTAGCAATTACATAGATTGTGTAAACCATAACCTCCTTTACAGTGTGAAACTGAATTGTTTTGCCAAACCTGTTCTGGTATGAAATTCGAAAGTAATGGAAACTAGTTGTGAAAGCTAGTGTCTTTTTTTTTTTTAATTGTAACGGAATTATATCTGAATGTTAATCTCTTCAACCAAAGACAACTTCTATTAAATGAATGTGAAAATAATTTAAAAATTGAGAAAAAGTCTCTGTTATTTTGATTTATTCTCTCCATATCACTTAATGTGGATAACAAAAGCTGTTAACTTTATATCATGCTCAAAGTTGTTGTGTTTGGATTAGCATTTTCAGCAGTGGTATGTGTAAATAAATACCTTAGTTTCCATTGAAATTCTTATGAAACACCTATGGACAGTTGGACAACTGCACTGTTCATTGAGCTAATCTTTCTGAAACCTAGCCTGAGAATGCTGCACATTCTTCCAAAAAAAAAAAAAAAAAAAAAAAAGCCAACCCCACAAAATACACTACACACAAACCCATCCTGTTATCTGACAAACAGTATCTGTTTCCTGGAGTAGACAAGTAAGGATTTGATCAGATAGCCTCAATCTAAGAATTAGAACTTATTTAGCTTTAAAAAAAAATACTTGCTGTGCTAGGTTTCTCTTCAAAATGCACTTTTCCTGAAAATTTCACTAATAAAAGTAAAATGAAATCAACTCTGAACTTCTGTAAGATGAGATTTTTCTAAATAGGTTTTAATAAGATTGTAGCAACTGTTGTAGAATGAAACCTGTGTGTTGTAGTTTTAGGACAGTTTTGGTGATATCAGGGTTTGAATTTTAAGTTATTTCAGATAGAAATTCATAGAAATATTCTGTTCAACAGGCAGGTTACTAATTATGATTATGACTAGTTCTGAATACTGGAAAAAAATGTTTATCCATAAATGCATAGCTTTGTAGGAAAATAAACTTTACTGCTGTTTTATAAATTGTTTTTGCTTGTTTGTTTGCTTTTTCTCCAAGAGGCAAAAAATGTGGCAATCTCTATGGTACTTTTTTTAAATTCAGAATATAGAACATGTTGATGCTGACAATGGATGTGTTGAGGGGAGATAATTTATTTAACTTTCATGACTGCCTTTTCTCACATGCCTCCAGAGAATTCTATCAAGTAAGTCTGTATGATCTTAATGAAAATTGCTTTAACATACTAAAAATATTTCACAGAAATTAGATCCTCTTCAAAATTAAATAATCTGTTTGGAAGAATGTTACTGAAGGTCTTTATAAACGTCTCTTGTGTCTGTGTGTACTCATGAAATTCTGAGGTCTTACAAGCAATTACAAGAAATGCAAATAACTTGCATTTGAAGTAACAATAAACAGGTGGATGTCTGAACTATACTTAGTATCTCCTCGGTGTCCCAGTACTCTGTCTGGATTAGTTTTTTTGGATTTGTACTCTGTGAAACTGTCAACTCTGTGCAAAGCTGATACATTTTTAGTTAGCAGGGCTGGCTAGAACTCAGGTTCTCACCTACACTGCCTTCTTTAATGTTATACATATATATATATATAGTTATATATAGATGAATCCAACGTTAATTTATGCTTACTATCTGAGTTTGCACCTTGCATTCTGTTGCTGTTTTTATTTAGGAGGATGTTGTTTAGTTTTTCTTTAGGCTTTTTATGTTATATGCGGAGATGAATGGATCTACCACCTGCTTACTTGAACATTAGCATATCTGTTAATACTTCTTCTAAGAGCAACTTTGTCAGAAATCTTATTCAAAGATTCCCTTTGAACTAATAATGCAGAGAGGTTGTAATCATATGTCATAACAGGGTTAAAGTGTTTACCGTTTGTCTCTCGACATAATGTTTTTGAGGGTCTTTCATGCTCACAGTATTAACCATATTTATTATTTGCATATAGTTTTGAAGCATATATTTTCCAAGTCTGCTGGAATGTTGATATTTACAGAGTACATTTGGTCTATAGAGTTTAGACCCTTTGCTTATTTCAGTCAGTTTATTTTTGTAACAGGAATGTTTGGCTCCTTTGGCTTTCTAGAATATTATTTCAGGTTAGTCTGGTATCTCCTGTTGTTTGATAAGAATACAAAGTCCTCTTAACTAATTGATATGCATGTTATAAGAGAAAAATCTACTTTTCATTCAGTTCTAACAGCACCAATCAGTTGCCTGTTGCTCTTAATCAGAGGATTAAGAAATGTTGTGTATTCAGAATTCATCACTGTCTGATTTCAGGCTAATTGCCTACTCTTGGTTACTAGATAACACAACTGAAAACATTTAGGTCTGATATCCCGGAATGAAGCCTATTACTACTAGAATTGCTTAGGTCTCTGCAAAAGTAGTAGTATTCATTCTAATTTCTGTTATTACAGTCATTTTAATATTTTACTTTGCAACTGAACTGTAAAAGAAATTCCAGATGAGTGTTTTGATTTTCTGTCCGTGTTAGTGGTGGAGCCGCATACGTAGCTGCGATTCAGTGGTCCCCTCAAACTTTATCTGATAAATGGTTGTTAAAGCACTTGAGATCTTTGGGTTAAAGATACTGTGTAAATGCCAGTAGTTTTGTAGTAATAACTTGTGCAGCTAAGGTGTTTCTGGATGCCTGAGTGCAAATAACTTATTTCATTGCTTGCAAGTAAGCTTTTAAAAATTTGTAAATTTTGATACAGTTGCTTATTTGAAATAATATCAAATTACTTTGCCTGCTCTTTATGATTTTAAAGATACCCCTTCTCCCTGTGGTGCTCTGGATAGAGTGGTTTAGCAGTGAATAAACTAGCTGTTGAGAGTTTCTTTACTGCTTAGGTATCATCTGTAACTGTTTGATCAGTTAATGAACTGATTAAATGAAATGTCATGAGATGGGGCCTGATTAAGAAAACACGATTAGTGGTAAAGTAAATGTATCTGGAGAGAAATTGTCCTTACCGCTGCTTTGACACTGGTTCCAGAAATGTTCCTTTGTCAGCCATGGTAGGTAAACATGCAAATTGTCACCAGTTGGCCCAATACCCCACTATTACAGCAATCAACATGTTGCAGGTAGGCTGGTCACTGAGATGCCTGTGACTTTTTTTTTTTTTTTTAAAGTCCTAGAAACTTGTATTTTCTGGTGTGCAGGTTTGGGACTCTCTGGCATCTCCTGAAGATGAAACCTTTTGCTTGGCGCTCTTCTCTGGGATGTGGGATGGTGTCCTCTATCTGATCTTACCTGGCCTTTCCACAGCTGATGATGCACACTCAGAGTTTCCCATATGCTGTGGTCAGCTGTGGTTTCCAGCTATGTTTGGAGGTGGTATGGTAGCAAAGCAGGAAAAAGTATCTTAGCAATGTAACTTTACCACTGTAATCTTTACTCTTAAAGCATTCGGAACTCTTAGCTAAGACTTCAACAATGAAGTATTGAGAGGTTCTCTGCCTTCGTCTGCCATTGCTCGTTCTCATCACCCTTGAGATTTTTTTTTTCCCATCTTCCTCTTCCTATAGATGATTCATCACCCTCTGTGTGGTAGTGGCCAGAACCATGTGCAGAACAAAACACTGCCCTTAAGGGCTTCTATTTTTGTGCTCTGCTTCAAACTCGGAAGCACCAAGTGCACCAGCCATGACTTCCCTACTTCTCTAGTTCTAAGGTCTCTGCCTGTGGAGAAACCATTATTGTGCAGTCAAATAAATTGGAGTCAGTTGCTGTAGGCCGAAAGCCAGCAAAAGAGTAAAGTGTGGTTACATGATACACTGGCCTGTTAAAGAAGTTCACATCCCTAATAACCAGTGTTACTCATCTTGAATTTGGGCTGCTAACCAGCTGAGTGGTTTAAAAAAAATACAGTGGTAGTAGGAACAAGCAGCTAAGAGCGAGTTAGGAGGAAGGAACTTACGCCAGCTTCACCACCAAAGGGAACGTATCGTATAGCCTTCAGCGAGTGCAAAGCTGCTTTCCTGCATAGGGTAGCCATCTGCAATGCAGTATAATAGGCTGCTGTTTTTTTTTTTTTAAAAAAAAAAAAAAAGCGCTTACATAATTCTAGTGTGATATTTCCACAGATAGTACAACATAAATTATAATTTGATATGATCCTATCTTGCTGTCATGTGAATAACTAGGCTTTATGTAATGATAGATGACATAACTAGGATATTCACACGTTTGAGAAAAGGGCAGTGAATTGACAGTGAAATGTACTTTTTATGTGTCCTAGTTAAGTGAGCTCTTGATACGTGCATTTGAACTAATAGAGGTAATGAAGGAGAGAGGAAGGAAACTAGAAATCAGAGGAGTGTTACATAGTCAGAAAACAAAGAAAAATAGAGCTATACTAGATGTAAGTTATCTAGCACTTTCCAAAAAGTTGGGGCAGTCAAAAGTGGTAACTTGCTTACGAAACTGAACTGTATTTGCTGCTTTAAAATGGAAAAAAAGTATTGCTAGGTTCTTTATTTTTGAATAATTTTGATATATCCACTATTGAAGAGAGCTGTGCTGCACTGAAAGATATACTCATCTTTTATGCATGTTTTCCTTATTTTTGATTTGTTGAAAATGAAGAAGTTGTAGAGAACACGACTTGGCATACTCTGTCAGTTGTGTAGATATAGAGACCTAATGTTGAAATTGCAGATATAGAAGAAACTTATATTTTTAAAGGGGGAGGGTAGTTTGGGAAATGAATCTACTATCCCCATGTTTATTATAACTTAGGTCCCTGAAATTTGCATGCAAACAAATGGCACATATTCTGTGATATGTAGAAAATGAATATCTAACACTGTAACTTTTAAAATAAGGAACTTATGAAACACTGTGTAGAAGATGTTTGTAAAGCCTGAGGTTTAGCAGTAATAATTCTTTTACTTTCCTCATTCATTCTGAGGGAGATATTTCACATAATTTCTTCTTAATTTCTCCTTGACTTTCAGAATTTCTTATCAGGTCATGTGTGTGGAAGGAAAAAAGATGGGCAAAAGAGAAAATACATGGCTGTTCTGAATATTTTGATGCTCTTCTTTTCCACTTCCCTACCCTTTGGAAAATGCTGGGTTGGGGATGTGTATACACGTATGTGTCCTCCCCTCCACCTCCCCCCAACCCTCCTGTCTCTAAGAGATACGAAAGTGGATTTAAAGAAGCATAGGAGAGAATGAAGCTATCAGGTGAAGGGACAAGAGATGCTTTACTCAAGGGAACTGGGAGTTTTTTTGAGTTGTAATGCACATTATTACAGGCTTGGCCTGGATCCCTTCAAAAACAGCCGCCAAATCTCTCTGTAGCTAGAACTATTGTTTGCATGCCCTTTGTTGCCATGCCAGCCTAACCAGTCGGCATGCCAATTCAGTCCCAGCTTTTGGCTTTGGGCCTTAAGTTTCCCCCTAAAACAAAACCTTTATCACAATATGATTTTCTTAGAATCAACAAGATGGTGGTAAGATGGTTATCTCGGATCCTCAAAATATTCACCGAGCCAAATTAGACGAATGGAGAATGCTACTTCTATGTCAAATGCAGGGAGTAGTGCATGGGAAAGTATTTGGAAGTTAGTATTTAAAAGCATAATCCCCAAAAGATGGGAGAATTGCAAAAACCTGACTACTTAGTCTCTGGAAAAAGAAAGGGTGTTATTTTGGTAACAGGGACTTCAAGAATTAAATAAGATATCCTGAGAAAATCATATTTTTTTAATCTTCCTGTATTTCTCATCTGCTTTTGATTGGTCATCAGAAAGCTTGTTGGGAAAGAAGATCAGAAAAGTGCAAGCACGTATTAGGAACTGGAGACAGTTTGACAGTTCTGAATTTGTAAAGAATGATGCTATTAGCTCTTTTTTTTTTTTTTTTTGACATGTCTTATAAAGTGAAAAGCTAATTTATGATGCTATATAGGCATTTAGTATTGTAAGTCCTGTAGGTTTAAGCTGGACGTAGTTTGAAGGATGGCTACAGATCTGAATGAGTGAGCTCTTGAATGTCAGATTAAGATGAAGATAATTTCTTTAAAATTTTGCGTGGAGAAGAATTAAACAGTTTGCATATTTCCCATTTCAGTGCGCTAGATATTGAGACTGCCTAACATCAGCAGACAGGATGGAAGTATTTCCATATCCAGCTTTTATGCCTGGAATTTTAGATGATGTAATAAGTTTTGGATAAGTTTTGGAATGGACTGTGCATAATTTAGGCTACTTTCAGGAGCCGTGTAAAGGTAAAAATTACATTGTTAGTTTCTGTGTTTTCTCTGCTTATCGGGAGAAAAAAAAGGAAAGAGGTTTAGAAATGGTTAGAAGTAACTGCAGGAGAAAGGAAAGGAATGGTCTGAGAGGTTCAGGTAGGAACAAGACAAGTGCAAAACTGATGGTGGAAGCTTGGATAAAGGGGAGAAAAAAATTGAGCAAAATGAGAAATGCCATCCTCATCCCTCTTACTGCCTGCAAACCTTGATTTTGGAGATCGCCCATGAAACAAGTTCAGCATCCAGTTCATAAAGTCATGAAACTTTATGCAGAATTACCACACTGTGTCACTTGTTATGCTAGATCTCAATTTGCCCCAAGCTCTTAAGCCAGATCAAATGACCTGGCACCTGTCTTGCTGCCTTGTCAGAAACAAGGGCTATATGATGAGCTAATGGAACTTTTGCAGGCCTTCATACCTATAGACACTCTCAAGTCATCTCATGCAGCTGCCAAATTCATTTGGAAGAGTAAGCCAAATGTGTCTGCTGCCAGTATACCTCAGTATACTCGCTGATGTATAGCCTTAGCCCATCCCAGCTGCTTAGTCCTCTTACAGTTTCTATTCAGTGCAAGGTTATCAAGGTTTTACCTCTAGCCATCGTTCTCCTGTTCTTAAGATTCTGACTCCTGGATGATGGTGGTGAATGCCACACTCAGGTCTCTCCCATGTCTGGTTTGCATAGACATTATGACAGAAAAGAAGAATGGATGTCTTTCAGACTTACTCTGGGGCTACCCGTCTGTGGGCAGAGCACACCCTCACAGAGTTTAGTAATCTTTTTTTCCATTGACTCAGGATTTCTTCCACTAAAAGGTCCTAGCTTGAATCTCTTCAGCCAGTGTCATTTCCTTCAACGTTCAAGTTTGCTGTCTGATCTAAACCATGTATTTCAAGATATATTTTTTAACGGCCTCCATAATTCTCTCAATTATTTTATCTTTTGATCATGTACCTTATAGCAGATGTTTTTTTTTTTTTTCTGGCTGATATGGAGAGACTCTTCCTCAGTTCTGTGTGATAAAGGATTTTTCCCCTCTCTCTTCCCAAGATGTTCCCCCAGTAGAAGAAATTCTGCCTTATAGGGCATTATATCCCATACTAGGAGGTGTCTAAATGTATATGGATCCATTGATGCAGATATGGGCTATGGTCCAAATCTGTCACTTCACTCATAATTTGAGCATTTCAAAAAATTGTTTTTGTAGTCTTTTGGCTACTTTAATCCCTGACTATATTCTGTCTGTTATTCATTCTTCTCCTGATAGCTCTCCAGGAAGCACTATTTGAATCCTTTTCTTGGTAATTATTCTAGACTGCTTTGCAAAGAAAAAACCTGAATTTACCTATTACCTGTACTTTTGATTCTTATTTCCCAACTGTTTCAGTTCTGGAACCCTATCAAGGGGCTATTGCTTTTGAATAGTCACACTGATGTTCCTTTCCACAGAAAACCGTTTGGAACTACTCTCATAGCTCCCATTTTGTTCTGAACTCCCAAGGATGAAGATTTAATCCACTTGAAAGCTGTTTTTTTTAATGTTAACATTTAAATTGGGAAGCATCTGGTATCTTTAAAAGGTAATTCAAGAAAATCCCCCCCAAATTTACTTCTGAATGTAAGACTGCCCTTTTTCTTTATTAAGCACAGAATTCTGAGTAGATTAGTGAATTTCGCTCTGAAGGTATGAAAGAAAAATGAGCTGTGCCTTGTTCATAGGACTGAAGCAGGAGGTATAGAAGGCAAAATGAAGTGATGTGTAAGAGTGTAGGTACAAGTATTTTCTTCAGCAGTGATGAGAATTTCCTCCCCATCAGCTATGGGTTGCTGTTCCCTCGGTGATGTCAGTACAAGTGTAAGTGTATGTAGGGCTGTATTATAAAACATATCCCTAAAATCATCCAGATTGAAAAAGCTTCTTTGGATGCTATATGTATTTCTTTTGTGCTGGTTCTTTGTCCTGTGGCATACTGGATCGGGGGACTGATGCTGCTTAAAACTCACCCGGCTTAGAAAAACGATTAATTTGCAGACAAATCAGTTCCCTGGTCTGACTTGCTCGGAAGCTTTTAAAGTGCTAATATCAGCACGGTGAAGGGAGCAGGAACGTGTCAGAGAAGGGTGGTAGGAGAGGACTGCCTGGTTTGGCAGTGTGTTGGTGGAAGGTATAGGAGGGACTGTGGCAACAGTTTTGGTTTGTGGGTTTTGTTTTGTAGTTTTCTTGGAATTACACCTATTGTTTTGGCTGAAAGAAGTCTTAAATGTTCATTAAAATCCAGGCTTTTCACCTTCTGTGATTTCTCATCCAAGTACTGACATGACCTTAGGCTGATGAGCAGTGATTTTTAAGAGCAAAAAGAAAAAATCTTGGTTGGCAGCCAGCTTCATTTTTACGAGGGTTATTTTACACTCCTGCGGAACAATAGTAATTCAAACTCTGATTCCTTCAGGCACTTGCTCAGAACAAATCATTGTAGTGGCATATTGCTAAAATTGCATTAGTGTGGAAACTTGGTCTCTCTAGCAACATTAAGCAGTAAGGTGATAAAATAACACAACTTCAGGTAGGTGTATATTAGGAGTTCCTGCACCTGGTAGCCCAATAGAGACAACGTGGCTACAGTTCCATGTTGCCAGGTCCAGCCTGCAGCAAGGATGAGAATATGTTCCCAATAGGCACACATACGCACGATACATATATACATATACACATGGCTGGCCCAATAGACTAACACAGAAACCACAGCACTCCCGCAAACACAAACAGCACCAGGGCCTCATCCTTTCCTCTCTATGGCTGATCAGGATGAAAGCCTGTTTGTGGAAAATTATATATATGCTATGGATTCCTCCAGCAACTGCTGTTAGACACTTATTCTACACAGTAGCTGGCCCCTGGATCCCCTGGTCTCCTGGTTGCCTCACGCACAGATACAAACCTGTAATGGGTCTTTCTGGTAACTGGTCCAGACTTATGACCTTACCAGCAGGCAACCTCCAGGCCTCACAGTCTCTCTAGTAACTGGCTTGGATGTCCTGGTCCCTACAGTAGCCAACTGTCAGACCCCTCTGGTCTCTGGACGTACGTCCTGATGGACGTACGTCCATCAGGCTGTATAAGGTGATCCGGAGAGCTTCTCCCAGTGACTCCTCTTGCTGGGCTTCATCCCAGTCCATGGGGCCTATGGTGTTTCTGCGACAGCCCAGGCAGCAGCTGGGGCAGGGGCCTCTGCTCCTTTGGTTGGGGTTGGTGAGGTTCCCAGCCTGTCACCGCCTGTTTGGCGGTGCTGCTTTGTGGTTGCGCAGAGGAGCCTTTCCTCACACAGCTTGAGATTAACTTTTTTTCCATCACTAAAATGTCAAGAGATTGGGTACTGCACAACTGCTTAAACATCAGAGGGTGCAGTGTAAACTTTTTTGTGACTCCTTAGTTCTGATACTGCCAACAGGTTAAAATGTGAGGCATATTCTAATTTTCTGTTGCAGCTGCTGAAGAACGCGTCAATTTTTAAAATGATTGTTAGGAAAAAAAAAAAGCCTATTCTACCCTTAATGTTAGTAAAGAGAGAAGTGTGTGGGGATAAAGGGAGGGCAGGGTGATTAAATGCAGTGGTTTTCATAAAGTGCTTCTAACCACATGTCGTGGATGGAGTGGGGAGTGAGGCACTTCACTTGGTACAGAGAAGCAACAATGTTTTATTGATTTAACAGAGTACAATTGTGAATAAGATAGCGACTTAACAAGGGTCAAATGGCAAGGTTCACTAAAGTTATTTACTGCGTGGAGGACAGGGTCAGGCGACAGTGTCAAGGAGACCCTCCCGTTGAGTCGTGAGGTTCAGAATGGACCCAAGGGATCCAGTCCTAGTCCCAGACTTGGTCAGCAGTTTATATCTAAGGTTTATGTGCATGGGCAATCAGAGATACGACTTAGCAAGGTCCGCAAAGCAAGCGGCAAGGAGGCCTTCCCGTTGAGTCATGAGGTTCAGAATGGACCCTCCAGATGGATCCAATCCTAGTCCCAGACTTGGTCAACGGTTTATATCTAAGGATTATATACACAGCAAAATTTGCCAAGTAGATGTCAGGGAGACCAAGACTTAGTCTAAGCTTTGTGCTTAAGGTTTGTGTGTACAATCAATCAGAGAGGTAACTTAACAAAGTTTCAAAGTTTTAGCATGCTATCAGTGTCACTTACAGAGGATCTATTGCTGGTAAGGAATCTCTGGACCTCAAGGAGTAACCTTGAGAGGCGTCCCTGCTCAAGAGGAGGTTCTGCAGTGCAGCCCACTGCCACGCAGGAGAGCTCAATGGGCTCTGGACCACCCCCTCTCTATGGGGGTAAGATGATTGACTCATTGTCATATTTGCATTCTAAATGGTGCTCAGTTAGCCCCTGTCCAGGTGCTGTTTATGAGGAGGTGATGTTTAGGCTGAGGGGGGAGAACAGCACATGGGCGGTGGAGGGGAGAAGCGTGCTGTCACACCACATGAGTATTTTGTTTCTTCAGTTCTATTGAAATGGACTTCAGACTATAACATGCTTTATTTAATCTCGACTTGAAAGCAATTCCAGCAAAGCAGACTGGGCAAATTTTGTTAGGTGGTATGGACAAGCCAAGTTTCAGAAATTGTTTAAAGCATGCTGGTATTCTAAATGGGAATTGACTTTAGCAGTTAAAGTCTCCCTTTGTTTAGTTGAATTTCTTGGTTTGAATATGACTTGTGTCTGCTTTGGGTTTGTTCCCCTTTGAGCAAACAAGTTCATACCTAGATCTTTATTGCCTTAAGATATTTCAAACTATAATTAGATTTCTCTTTTGTGTGACCCCTCCCCCCCTCCTCCCCCCCCACCCCCGCCCCAGGCTCCCTTGGTTTCAAGGCTGAACATGTTAAGCTTGAGAAGCCATCGCCACTATCTCAAATTGTGTTTGTTTGCACCCTCTGGACTCTTTCAATGATGTACATAATTTTTCAGACTTAGTTTTTGCTTTGTGTATTTGTGAGCACCTTTTCTTATCTCTGCAAGTTCTTCTGTTTCTGAGATTTGTTGATTTAGTTTAGACCACGGGTATTTAAAGCCTTGTATGCCTTTCTGTGTTAAAACTCGGCTTAAGGTGATGTATTTTTGAGCAAACATTAGAAATGCATGAACATAGCGTGCACATCTTGTTACTAAAAATCAGATTTTATCTGGAAGGAATGCCTGGAAGTGTTATCATAAAAGTAGATTGTTTCCTGGTGGATATTATGAAAATCCCAGTATCCACACACTATAATGCACTCCATAAATCTGTCATGACTGAATGTAACCTTTATTACATGTAGCCCGAGAGTTAGCTCATGCCATTTCTCAGTCACTGCGGCCTGACTGGCGATGACACATGCATTAAAAGGCAGGCGTGTTATAGCAGGGCACAGCTGCAGGCTGAAGTTACAATAAAAAGCTGATTCAGTGCTCGTGCTGTGGTGTTTGGGGGGTTTTTGTTTGCTTTTTTTTTTTTTTTTTTTTTTTTTTTTGCTTTAGCCAAACGCTTGGCCGTGAGTAGAAGCTGCCTCTTTAAGAAGCCTCTGTGTAGGTAGCGGGAGCAGGCTGCGAAATGGAGGAGAAGCTTAGCTTTGCTGCGAAGCCCGAGCCCGAGTGTAACCTAACTAGCTAGAGGATATGCGCTGCCTGATTGACAGCAGGACCAGCATTATGCAAATGCTGTAAGCGAGCAGCAGCGAGGGAGCCGCGACCAGGGGCTCTGTTAGGGATCTCTCTACGCACGCCATGCTTATCGCCCTGTAGTTTTTCCTTCCTCCTCCTGCTCGGTTAGGAGTCTACACGTTTTCCCCAAACAATTGTGGCAGTTTTTGGCCATCGGTACAGGCAGAATCCCGAGTGCAGTTTCGGTTCGAGATATGTGTGAGGGAGCTGGAGATATGTGTCAGAGCTTGTTACTCAAGCTAAATTAGGTAATTTTTAGCTGGGTAATGTGCTAATCTTTAAACCTTTATGTTTTTAAATCCTATGTATGTCTGGGCTCTTCATACAAAAGTGTATTTTGCTTGTTTCTTCTCGTCGTCTTCAGTCTGAAGCCTTATGTAGGTCAGGCTTGGCTTAAGCAGATTTCCTGAACCTGCGTCAGCTTAAGCTGAAGGAATTTTAATAAACCCTCCCTTGTAGGCGTGGGCCTAAATGAGACTAGCCTAGTTAAGCCTGATCTTTTTCTGTTTGTGAAAAAGAGCTGAGCAGAGCTAGGGACTGCATGGTGGCTTCAGGAACTGCTTCCTTAATTCAAAGATAACAATGGTTGGGAAGGCCAGATCTTCTAATTTTACCTTATCTGAAAAGCTTGATTTGCTAAAACTCGTGAAGCCGTATGTTCAAATTCTTGAAGAGCATACCAATAAGCATTCCGTAATAGTGGAAAAAAACAAATGCTGGGATATCATAGCTGATAACTACAATGCCATCGGAGTAGATCGCCCTCCTCGCACTGCACAGGGCCTGCGCACGCTGTACAAGAGGCTCAAAGAATATGCCAAACAGGAGCTATTGCAGCAAAAGGAGACTTATTCAGACTATAAAAGCAGCATTTCCGAGCCAACCAAGAAAGTTGTGGAGATGATTCCACAGATTTCCAATGTGTGTTTAAGAGAAAGGAGCATTTCACAAAGGTGAGATAATTTTTTTTTTTTTTTTTTTTTTTGCTGAATGAAAATTATGGCGCCTCCTACCTACTCTGTAAGGCTTTTCTTAACTTGTGTTCAGTGTCCTAAAGAAAAGGCTTACAAGAGAACACCCCAAAATTGGGAGCAATGACAAAATAGTATTTCTTTTGTTTTTATGGTAAGCTTTATGGTGACTTAGCACTGCATTCATTTTTCAGCTCTGGTTCAAAGCCTGTTTCAGAGTCTTTGTCATACTCTGGAAAGTGAGGGTTAAGAGGGAATCAAAGAGAAATAGTAGCTCTACCCCTCCCCTACCTTTTAATAGGCAGATTATTCAAACACTGGCAAAGTGGTGGCTATTCTCCTCCATTTAAGGTAATACTGCAGTCATTTTGCAGCATATGGAACAATTACTAGTTTATATAAGATGTTTAATAAAGTTAGTTCATAGAATTAAGAAGCCTTGTTCCTATACCTTTTTTATCTCATTTACTGTGATGTTTGCATATTATATTTTAACTGATCCTAATCCTTAAAGAAAAAATTGAATCCCTACACCACAGTGTCTTTGTGAGTGCAAATGTATTTTTAAATTATACTTTTCTTGCACTGACGGTCATTCTCTGAAACTGGAGCAAAGCTAATTGCAGTCTAAACTCCAAGTACTTCTGTATTGTGTATTAGATAGCTTAAATAAAGAGAGAAACTGAGAGGTACAGCAGCAGAAGTTTCCTTTTTTTTGTAGGTTTTTTTTTTTTTTTAACTGCTCAGTAAAGTGAGACACACTGTCTAGATTTGAGCCAGACATAATACAAGCAGGCAGCATGCAGGCTTTCTCACACAGCTGGCTAATGCCCCTCAGCTCTGACTTGCAACACTCTGCTGGTTCTGTATGGGTCCTGGAGGGATCAAAAAATGCCTGGGTCAGGTTTTGGTTCCACCAGATGCAAAAACTAAGATGGGGAGGAGGGAGGGAAATTCAAACCACCTCACAGCAATCTTGAGAAAGCTCTGATTTTTTTATTATTTTCACTAGCAGATTAATGGAAGTGAACTTGCCGTATTTTAATCAGATATACTGATAGCTGGTGCAACAGCTAAGCACTCTTAAGAGAAGCTGGCATGCGCATGCAGGATGAATTTGATTCATGGTGCCACTGGTTGAACTGAATGCTAACAATTGTCTAAATCCCAATGTGCCAGATGCTCTAAAAATATGCTGTTGTGGGTCCTGGCGTAAAGAAGGCTGAGGCAACTGGGCTGTGCTGCTGGTGAATGCCCTTGGAGGAGCAGCTCCAAAGGAGACTCTGGAACAAAACAGGGCTTTTAATTGCGCTAATAAAGGTTGCAGTGTCTTGGCTACCAACTTTTTTGTAAGGAAGAGGGAAGAGGAGGGGGGAAAAAAAAAAAGTTGTATGAGAACTTAGGTTTGTAGATAGGCTCATGAAAAGCAGTGACGCTTTTTATGAATGGTTGAGAGCTAATGATCTCCATAGTTTGTCTCCTATAATTTAAACATTTTTTGCAGTCCGTTGTGGCTCTAGGAGCATTGACTTGATTACTGCTCACCCAAAGTGTTTTTTCCTAGGATCAACCAATACAGTATGTGCTGAAGAAATGGAATATCATTTAAATATTTTGTTTTCTGCCCAAATATATCATTACTTTTATAGTTTTAATCTTAACTCTGAGTTACATTTTCCCCTGATTTTGAGCAGTATATTAGACTTTAACTCACTAAAGCATGGCTTAGGTTTTTGGAGGGAAGTACGACTTATGAATCCAAATTCTTCATCGCACCTTTAAGTGATTTCTGGCTTACTGTGATTAAATGAAACCTAGTGAATCATGGGTGTCTCTGGGGTTATAAATACCATCCCCCAATTGTGGTAACTGTTGTTTGTCTGTCTTTCAGTCAAGCTGTCAGAAACAACATTTGTAACCACCATACAGGAGTTTCTTTTGTTTCTCAATTCCTTCTTTCTCTCCCTGTCTAATTATTTTAAGAGACTGTCTTAAAAAAAGGCCTTCTCTGAGTTACCTGAAGATTTGGTAATTTGCTAGTTCTTAATGGATTAGACTGTAAGAGATGGATTTTTTTTTTTCCAGTTTGGAGGCTCTACGTTGGACCAAATCTTACCTATCTTTCTTCTCTTTAACCTCTCTCACTTTCTCTTTCTTCCCTCTGTTTCCCTTTGTCAGACTGACCTGCTTCTCCAGCTAGTAGCTTCCACTTTTCTCAGGCTACAAGCTGGCTAAGTGCCAAAAAATAAGAACGAGGGAAATGGTATTAGAAGCTGCGGTTGTGAACCAGGGGAAGCCCAGAAGTATAGTCAGCACTGGAGAAAAAGGGTGGCAATTTATATGGTGAAAATAAAGCATAGTTTGGAAGAAAGCACTTCTGATGCTTAGTGAGAGGAGTAAGAGGAACGTGAGAAAGGGGTATACTGAAAAAGTGAAGCTTTGTGGCATGAGGAGGAAGTGAGGTCTTAGAACTGATACTTTATAGGCAGCTCAGGTAACAATAGGTAAAATTAAGATTATCCGACGTTTCCTTCTGGGATAAATGAAAGTTCTATTTTAAGTATCTGCTTCAGGTGGATTTTTTTTTTAAAGCTTTAGTTAAAATAGTTTGGGTGGTTGGCAGAATTAATTACAGAAAGTATATTGCTCTCACCCTATTAAAGAGACTTACAACTGAGCATTGAGAAGCTTTCATGCCTTTGTTCTAGAAATTGCACCTTCATATTAATGGATGGTGGGCTAGATCAGGGTCCTGCAGAAATTGGCCACTTATTTCTTCTGAAGCAAGAGTTTCAAAGACTGTGGGGCAGATGCAGAGGCGATGATAATGCCTCCTCTTGATATCACTGTTAAGGAGTGTTCATTTACACAAAATGCAGGATATACAAATTAAATTCCTCATTTGCTTCTGGGAAGTTGAACCCACATCTGCCACTAACCAGGGCACTGTGTTAATAATTAGACAGTTGTTTCTCCAATTGTGGATTGTAGGACTCACAAGGAGTTAAAAAAGTTTAAAACTCTCTCCCCCCCCTCCCCCCCCCCCCCCCCCCACTTTTAATAGCAACTCAGGTCCTTCAGGGTTGGGGAGCATCTGTAATTACTGCTGTGAATTTATATTAATCATGGATCCACTGCCTTTAGCTGCTAGCAGCAGGTCAGTTCTTCCAGATTTGGGGAATTTCTCCTATCTGCAGCCAGTAGTTCCAGCCCCTGTTTCAGAGAATCATGGCCATGATGATATACCGGCAGTACCAGCTTAATGTGTTCCTGTTCCCATATTATAGTATACTGCCTCCCAAGTCATACTCAAAATATTCTTTGTGGATCTATACAGTAAAACAGATCAAACAGCTTATCTAGCTTAAAGTATTTCCTGAATTAAGGGGTGATATGCACAACTAAGACTTTGAAACACAACTGATGGTAGAGAAGTAGGCAGGGACAGCTTGAGCCATTATTATCATCAAAGCCAAGGTAATGTCAAATCATGATTTGAAGTGCTGCTGACTCAGGGGTTTATACAAAGACACATGAGTCAAGTGGGTGTTGTACTTTTAAAAAGCTGGAGAAACACCGTGCAGAACTATAGGCTGTTCTTGATGGAAGCCTAAAGCGTCAGAAAAATACTGAGATCACTGGTGCAAAGGGAAGGAGCAAGAATTAGCTCGACTCCATAGCCTACTAGTAAGGCCATCCTCTGGCCTCTGGTTTCTTCTCCCAAGACTCTGTGTAATTTTGTTCAGCGATTGTTTTACATAAAAATACACTTACACCTGGATGCATGAATCGACGATAGGGAACACATTAGAACAGGAGGAGATGGAATAAGTTTGGGAGATGGACATGTTTCTAGCATAGTCCACTCAATCTAAATTTATGCTTTTTCCCCATATTCTGTATTGTACAGACTATTTGCTCTATCACTTGCATCACCTGCTGCTCCTTTCCTTTTGTTCTTGTTTATCACTAATAGCCCTTCTAGCTTATCCTGTTTCAGAACGAGGACCTGCCGGGATGGTTCTCCAATAGACTATCCTGCCTGCTTAGTACTGATAGCACCTGAATAAGAGAGGGCTAAATGTACGTGGTAGAAAGGAAGAGAGGTACAGATAGTGTTCATGTAATGAAGTAGAATCATAGACATAGCAAAGATTAGTATTTCAAATGAAACTTTTGTTACTTACAACCACACTTTTTGTAATGGCTTTTCATGGATGATTTAAGTATGATTTTGTGTGTTCTAGTGCTGTTATCAGTAAAGAAACAATTGCTGGTACCAGTTCACCACAGGCAGTGTTGGATCACCATCCTGCGACAGTCATGATGGAGTTGCAATTGGAAGAGGATGTCAAACCGCCTCCCTCTTTGGTTATAGATTCACAGCAAAGTGAGAACTTAGGACAAGAGGAAGAACACCAGTTGGTGCATGTTATGGAAAGGTCTCCTTCGACATCAGTATCTTCAGTTGATATGAGAGTGATGATGTCTCCTTCTCCTATTCCAAGAAGAGATGAGCTTTTTAGGCTTGAGGTTGGAGAACGCTTTAGACCAATGTGTGGGTATGACCCACAGATGTTGCAAATGCTGAAAGAAGAGCATCAAATCATTTTAGAAAATCAAAGAAGAATTGGGCTTTATGTCCAGGAAAAAAGGGATGGTTTGAAAAGAAAGCAGCAGCTGGAAGAGGAACTATTGCGAGCGAAAATCAAAGTAGAGAAGCTGAAGGCAATACAACTACGGTGTGGTCTGCCAGAATACAGCAATATCTAAATATTTTATTACTTCTGTCAAATTCTTTGAAATACTTAATAATAAATGCTTTTGCCCTAGCAAAATTGTTTCTTATGTTAAAGAAGAATTGTTTCTTATGTCAAAATCTGGTCTTGAGAGATGAAAGCATATTTTCCACTTTGTTGTTTAAGTACCTTAATGAAAACGTCTTGTACAGGTTTGAATCCACTGACTCTTCTGAAGTATAATCAAATCCTGTAGCTCTAACTGTTTAGGATGATAAAAATCCCAATGTTTTGAATATTTTCACTTATTCCTAGTAAAGTTATAATGAGCTAATGGAAATTTAGTCCAGCTCTTCTTAAAAATTTTGATCATATGCATAATTTTTTTCAAATAAATGCCTATCCTCTAATAATCTTTATGAAGTTACAGGTTAATAAATATATATAAAAAGGAAGTGTTAGAGGCTATGTTTAAGTATCTTTCGTATTCATTTCAAGTTGGTAAATCTCATGACAGTGGTGAGATTTTGCTGATATGTCAGCTTGGAAAAAAATTACTGGATTGTTATATTTTTTTAATGTTCCGTAGACAGTTGAATAAACGTACATCTTTTAAAAAGTTAATGCTATTTTTTTTGTTTTCAGTGGATGAGTGTTTCCATAAGACATTATCAAAGTAGATACAATGAATGCAACACTTCAGGTTTTTAAAACTGCATGCATGTGCGATTTGTGTATCGTTACCATGATCGTATATTGAGTTATAGCAATTACACTGGTGAGCAACCACAAAAATGTCTGATTTGCTCATTTGCATGCATAATTACTACAGTGCATGTGCAACCAAGACAGTTGCAGATGCCTTTGATCAATATGACTATAAGCTACCAAAATGAATTAGTTTCTGTATGTTAACGTGACTTGAAATCAACAGAAGATTCTTTGTTATTCTGGGTATCTTTTATAAATGCTGTTGTTCTGGTCTTTTGATGAGTTTCAAATAAAAAGCCCAAAATGAAAAAGAAATAGATTCTTCTGTCTGTCCCATTAACAGCCCTTTCCTATGCTGTTATGATCAACATTCATGAACTGGAAGCAAAATACCTGGAAAGCACAAGTCCTAGACTATTCACTTCCTCATAACTCTTAGTCTCTTGTCTGTTATGAATAGATCCACAACTGCCTTAGACCTCTGGCTCCTTATTCCCTCAACAGTATTTTCTCCTTCCTCTAGCCTTTAGCACAGAAAAGGAAATTAAGCATAAAGAGAGAACTGTGTCCTATCTTGGACAGCCCCAACAACAGAAAAAGCAAAACCAATAGGAGGGAGAATATTTCTTCCTGTGGTTGCTTGTTCACTCCTGTCACCACTCTTTCCCAAATTTGCTGCTTTGTCCATCCCCACAGAACCTCAGCACATGAGCACGGGGCATTGGTCTACCTGAGCAAGCTCTTAGAAAAAGGTAAGCCGTGCTGTTTCTTGTCAGGCTCCTGACTGAATTGGATTGCCTTTGTGACCACAGGGATAAATGCTTATTAAAAAATGAAGGTTAGAAGCATAAAAACTTAGTTGAAGGACTAGCTGAGCTTAAAGAACTGTAGCTGAAATTTTAGGGTAGTGATGTGAGAGAAATCATCTTGACTGCTGGTGCCCAGGATAACTTTTAACAGGTTACAGGTGGGAAAAGTAGAGGAAGGAAATCTTGTTTACAAATTGAAGAAAAATATAGACAATGAAAACAGCTGTGATCAGTCAGGAGTTTCCCCAATGCTTTTGCTGTTCCAGTTGTTTTTTAGAGGAGAGAGCACTTTAATTGTTGTTTTGGGAAAGTTTGTGTGCACTGAAAATGAAGATGTCTAAATAAATGGCCTCTGTTTCTTGACAGCCCTTGGTTCTCTTCAGTATTTTTCAGTTCCAGGACATTGATCTGTTTTTTGTATAGCTGGAAACACTTCAATGAGATACTCACATCCCTGAGGTTACAAGACTCAAAATCTGGCTTTAAAAATTAAATAAGGATTTTATTTGTTGCACTTTGCCATCTGAAATGTGGCTTCTGAGAAATGGGAAAGAGCACTAAATTCCCTGCACTTCTTTTGACTTTGGAATGCTTGATTTTATATTATCCTTTCAGCTGAAAATAGGAGTTCTGGTTTCCAGGGGTAAGGAACTAATTTCTAATTGCTTTTTCTGTTTTTTATGTGAATGGGCAAACTTTTAATAAACTAGAAAATAATTCCCATAGGAGTTGTTATCTTGTAGTGGGTTTGAATTATAGCCGTTCTTGCTTTGGCCACCAAAATGCTCTACAGAGACTTTAGAAAATTTTCATTGAATTCTCCATTCTCTTTGAGATAGATCAAGAGGAGGCCTCCAGGGTTTCTATGGGCATGTTTTTTTATCAGGTACTAGAATCAGAGGAATTTCTAATCTTTGAAAGCCTATATTTGTTTCTGAACTGAAACGTGAAGTAGATGCAAAAATCAGGCTCTAGGAAGAACAAATTCTCCTTTGTATTCTGCATAAGGAGGAGGAGGAAGGATGCAAATGAGTAAAGAAATAATAAAATGCAGATCTGCTAAGAATTGTCTTGCTAGAATCAGTGTTCCCCATTTGGTTGTTTTGACTTTGTTTTTTGTTCGCTAGTGGAAGATTTTTCATCCATATTTGCAGGCAGCATATCTAGTTTGAGGTCTCTTATGCTTCCAGTTTCTTTTGTTCTGTTTTGCTGCTTTTGTTTTTTGGGGTTACTCTTCAGGGAGGGGAAATCTCTTGTGTCCCTGTGCACCTTGATTGTTTTTTTTATCTGCAAGGTAGTGTTATCTTCTTCCACTACAGAAGTGTTTCCTCCTTTGCTCCGTTATTTTGCTCCATTAGGGCATCGTGGTGCTGATTATAATATGCCTCTCTCTGTTGGTGGATCCACATTTCTTTCTCAACCCCACATCTACTTTTTAGTATCAGGTTATCTGTCAGGCATCTCATTTCTCAGTGCCTTTTCTTGTGTGTGTGTGTATGTGTGTGTGTGTGTGTGTGTGTGTTTTTTTTCTTTTTTTTTAAATTTATTTCCTAATGCAGATATGTGTGCTACGGCTGTACTTATTCCTTCTGGACCTTGAAGTATTCTGAATTTTTACTGTTGCAGCAAATGATATTTCCTTAGCATGTGTGAAAGGGATGGTGGGAAGCCCTTCTCGCCTTCCCCACTTTTCTTATCCTCTTACTCCTTTCACTGCACCTGGCAGGGCTATTCTTTGTCTGCATGTTTACAATGTACTGTGTACAAGCAGAGTAATTTTAGGCAAGGACAAATTTCCACCATATGTTCGTATCCTTCTACTAAGATAACCAAAATAAACAGGCACTAGAAGTAATTTAATTCCCAACATCTAATGGATTTATTTAAGATTACGGTAAAAAATTGTAACTGTGATACCTTTGTGATAATTGTGATAACGTGTTGTGTAACTTCATGTGTCTGAGTAATTGTCTAATTATCATTCTATGCTTTTTTCAATTCCTCCCCCCCCCCTCCCCACCCCTGACCTCCAATAAGCTCTCAACTCCTCTGGAATAATCTTGTTTGCTGTGCTTGCCTGATACTAGAATTCTTATCAGGTGAAATAGTAAGAAAGAGATGTACTCCAAGACAAGGAAAGATTACTTATACCTAATCTTGCTTGTCATAGTCTTTTCTTCTAGCATCCTCCACCTCGTTTGCTTTAATTGTTTTCTTTCATTCATTTTCTAGTTTGGGATTTTTTCCCCATACAATAAAAATATATAGACTAGAGCTTGCGTACTATCTTCTGTGGGCAGACTTTGTACCAGTTTGATGTCCAATAGGCAAAGCCATAAAATTGCTTATAATTACAAGAGGGAGGTTTTCAAGTGGGAAGATTGAAGAGAGAATTGTTACACACAGGCTTGCTGGATAAGCTGTCTTTCCATAGTTCAAACTGAACATATTTGAAAAGGGGCAGTCATGCTTAACCAAGCTGATAGCCTTCTGTGGTAGGACGACTGGCTGGGTGGATGAGGAGAGAGCAGTGGATGTTGTCTCCCTGGACTTCAGCAAGGCTTTGGACACTGTCTCCCGTCACATCCTCGTAGGTAAGCTGAGGAAGTGTGGGTTAGATGAGTGGACGGTGAGGTGGATTGAGAACTGGCTGGATGGCCGAGCTCAGAGGGTTGTGGTCAGTGGCGCAGAGTCAAGTTGGAGGCCTGTAGCTAGCAGTGTCCCCCGGGGGTCAGTGCTGGGTCCAGTCTTGTTCAACTTATTCATCAGTGACCTGGAGGAAGGGACAGAGTGCACCCTCAGCGAGTTTGCTGAGGATACTAAACTGGGGGGAGTGGCTGACCCACCAGAAGGCTGTGCTGCCATTGAGAGGGACCTGGACAGACTGGAGAGCTGGGCGGAGAGGAACCTCCTGAAGCTGCACAAAGGCAAGCGCAGGGTCCTGCACCTAGGGAGGAATAACCCCATGCCCCAGTACAGGTTGGGGGCTGACCTGCTGGCAAGCAGCTCTGCCGAGAAGGACCTGGGAGTGCTGGTGGACAACAAGTTGATCGTGAGGCAGCAGTGTGGCCTTGTGGCCAAGAAGGCCAATGGTCTCCTGGGGAGCACGAGGCAGAGTGTTGCCAGGAGGTGGAGGGAGGTGATCCCGCCCCTCTCCTCAGCCCTGGGGAGGCCTCCCCTGGAGTGCTGTGTCCAATTCTGGGCTCCCCAGCTCAAGAGAGACATGGCACTACTGGAGAGAGCGCAGCGGAGGGCTACAAAGAGGATGAGGGGACTGGAGCATCTCTCCTATGAGGCCAGGCTGAGGGAGCTGGGCCTGTTTAGCCCGGGGAAGTGAAGACTGAGGGGAGGATCTCATCAAGGTGTACAAGTATGTGAAGGGAGGGTGTCAAGAGGATGGGGCCAGTCTCTTCTCCGTGGTGCCCAGTGACAGGACAAGAGGCCACGGGCAGAAACTGAAGCACAGGCAGTTCCATCTGAACCTGAGGAAAAACTTCTTGACTGTGAGGGTGACAGAGCCCTGGCACAGGTTGCCCAGAGAGGTGGTGGAGTCTCCTTCCCTGGGGATATTCAAAACCTGTCTGGACGCTTTTGCAGTGTGATTGAATCTCGTGATGATATTGCCCAAGGGACACTACTATTCTCCTGGAGGGCAGGGAGATGATAAATGTAATAATTTTTTTTTTTTTGAAAATTAATTTTGCTCCAAAATGCATTGTACAACCCAGAGCATTCAGATTTTAAGTTGTGGTGTTTTAAAAAGGTGTAGGTAGTATATGTAACTTTTAAATTTTCTTGTATCTTATTTTGCAGTGCAATGGAATAGTTTCGTATGAATTTTAATGTTAGTAAAATCATAAAAAGGTTATTTATGGAGGTGATAAGCTACTGTTTTCCTAATATGTTGATTAATTTTAGATTCTGTATATGAAAAGAAAGAGAAGCCCTTAAGAAAGAATACTTATTAGCATTTTAAAACATTTTGAAATATATGAAATTTCGCTATTCAGTGGTATTGCTAATGAGTTATGTTTTTATTCTGCTCTCATATAACCAGTTCTTCCATCATTTGAAAAATTTCATTGTCTAAGTCTTAGATTAAAAAAAAAAATTTGCTATTTATAGTAGTTAAAACAATAAGAGTCTGTTAGCTGGGTTTTGTAACAGATAACTAAACTTCGGTCATCCTGTGAGGTAGGTTTCTGTGTTTAATCTCTGCTAAAAATGAAAGCACTCACTTTGATGTCAGCCAGGTTGCCTGTGTAGCGACGGTTGCTATTAAATGAAATCCAGTTACTCTGGACAAAGTTTCCTCTGTAATAACAATGTAATATCTTTAAATTTTACTGAGTACTAGCTAACAAAATTAGTTTCTGTGAATTCTTGCTTGTTAAACCTGCAGTTATTCAGTGCTGAAGGGGCTGTAAACCTTATTTGTGATTCTTGTGTGAGGGGGGGATGAGAGACAGAACCCATCGGAAAACCCAACCTGCTGCTGGCATTGACGTTCGCCAGTGTCCCCACCTGCCTTCTGCACTGGGGGATTTCACACCAGGTATCCTAGTGGTAACACAGCAAGAGTTGTCGAGGTATCCACACATCTCTGAGTGAACGTAACCCCATTGTTTGATTGGATATTGTTCAGATGAGTATTGTGTAAGTTACACTGAATACGTTATTTTAATCATCAGCTACTCCACCTCATTTATGTTTGCTGCTTAGCAAAACGGCAGGCTTGAAAATCCTACTTCATTTTTTATATTTTAATTTTACAAAGAGAAGTGGAAAAGAAAAAGTGTTGTTTCCTGACCGTTTCCTGTTGCTGCTCAATTTTGATCAGTAGTATAATGACAGTAAATAACATAAGTTAACATAAATGTCAGTTAAAAAATAATTCATTTGGATCATGATGCCCCTCTAGACCCAGCTGATATCAGGACGTAGTTTAGTTAAGGCTTAGTCAGTGCGTTCATAGTATTGTGTGTGTCACAATTTGCTCACTTTATGTATTTTTGTATAATCCCTGTCTGTATGCTTAATGCTTTTTCAAAATGTGTCCATTTTTAAAGTTTAGATCTTTCTACATGTTTGTAATAAGTAAATGAGTTTATACAATATGAATTATATTTTTTAGATTTAAATTACATTGATGCAATAGGAGAAAAATAGTTTGGGAATGGGGAAGAAAGGCTATGGTAGTGTCTATGGTTAATTACTACAACGTTATTTCCTCTGTATTGTATCAGATAAAATCTGTTGCAGTAATCTCAAGTCAAATCTATTATTTATTGTTGAAGGTGTCATGCAAAAAAAAAAAAAAGTTATCATAACTCAGCAGTAGTTTACAGGTAAACTTTACTCGTTTACCTGCTAGTATTAAGAATACATTTCTGTGCAATCTAGGGACATTTGTATTTGGCATGTATCAGAAATCTAGACTTGAAATCACAGATAGGCACAATTTTACTGCTATGATTGATACAGGCTGTATCATTATATCATTCATTTAGAGGCTCGTGCATCAGTAAAAAAAAATATTTTTTTGATTTTATTTTATTTATAATTAATTTTAATTATAATTAATTTATGATTAATTTATAATTAATTTGTAATTATTTTATTTATAAACTCTGCAACTTTCAGCCAAGTGATGTTTACATGGTTTTGCATTGTAAGTAAGCTTTGACAGTAAGTTGTATAATACCATGTTGACTTTCAGGTGACACTGGTACCACCAACTACCAGTTTGGCCAAAACATTGTATGCTCAGTTACCTCCTCTCAGGCTAAAATGTGTGCATGGGTATGTATTTGTGTCTAATTACACTTTTTCAAAGTAGCTTAGCTTTCTTCTGAGACCCAGATTGAGGGAGACTTATTTTGTATGTGTTTAATTCTGATGATCTTTCCTATGCAGTGTTCTAGTTTCCCTGTGCTTTTGAAGAAGTGCCTGAAATTTGGCATCAGGATGGCCTTCAGCCATTCCTGTAAAAACTCACTCAAGTTTTTCCAGTTTTAAGCCATTTGAAACATAGGATTTGGTCATTTTCAATAAAGGTTTGTTATGCTTCTTATATAGTCCCCAACAGCTGAATTCCTAGGAGAGTCCGTCCATACTGGGCACATTGCAGTGAGAGAGCAGAATTATGATTTAGGTTCTTGGCTGTGGAGACATGGATGAAAGCAAGAAAACTTGTCATTAGTTTTGCCACTAGCTGGCCAGAAAGCCTCAATGAGGAAGCTGCTTGGTTCAGACCCAGGGAGGATGACAGATGACAGCAAAGAATCTTGTACGACTGCTCTTCTTTCAGCAGGTATCTGAGAACTGATTGTCAACATGTTTTCTCAGCATTTGGTGTTCATCCAAATACAAAGGACAGCCTACAGCCACATCAGTTTCTGTGTTTTTGTTTTCCCGTCTGTAAAACCGGAGATATTACTATCTCCTCATCTGAGAGTAAGGTGAAAATAAGTAAGATTTTAAAAACCATTGAACTGTACAGCTGTATAACTAGTAGCCCAGCTGGGAAAAGTTAAAGACCAGCAATAGTGTGGAAATTATAGTTTGTAGTTATGTGATTTAGACTGCTTCATGATCTGTGCATGGAAGAGGGCTGAATTAAGCTTGCTCAGGAAATCTGGCCATTGTAGTTTGTTAAAATTATTTCTTCTAGATAAAATTTTTTTAATTTCAGAAAAGTTGTTGTTATACAACTGTATATGCTAATTACTGTAGTTTGATTTTGAAAGTAAATCAGTCCTAAATCAATTTCTAAGATGGTACTAATGACATTTTTTAGCAGTCCAAAGTCAAATATATTTTGACATGTTCAGAAACTTTAATTCTTAAGATATAATGGACATTTGTAAGCGTTGCTTCTAGATGCAATATAGTAGAGAGAAATTGGGTCATTTTCCTTAGCTTATCCTTGCCTGATGAGTATGCACTTGGACACGCACACATGCGTGAACACACACACATACACACACAAAATCAGCTCTACATATGGTAATTTGATAAGTGCTCACATTGCACGTGCTGCAGAGGCTGGCTGAACAGCTTACAAGTGACATCAAAGGTAGAAGCAATCCCTTGGGAACAGCACATGGAACTGGAGTGTGTTGATGGAAAGCTGCCACATCTCTATGTGTTTTAATGTTTCCATATGTAAGTGGTCAGCTCAGGACCAAAAATAGGCAAGACTGACACAAAGTCGGCTCTGTTGAAGGCATCTTGAATCTATGGCTGCCTGCCGGGAATCATCTTATTAATTTGCATTGGAATTTGTATGCAATTTAAACAGTGTTTGGTTTTCTTACTATCAAGAACCAGCGACAGCAGTGCATTAAGCACCACCTACTCCACAAGGATGAATTTCTCCTCTTCCCTTCTCCCTCATCTTCTCTGTTACAATTTTGCTTTCCTGGTAAGAATTACAACTAAAGCTCTAGGTTTTTGTACTTGAGCCATGAATACTATTTTTCTGCTTGGACTATTGAATGGATTACATTTATGTAAATCAAAGTTATGTAACTTGATTTGGAAAGATTACTCTTTCCCTTTCCAAATATTTCGTCAGCCAGTCTGTAAGCAATCATTGCTGAATAGCACATGAAAATTCTCAAAAATATGACTCATCCTCTGTATGCCTCTTTCCAGGGTAATGCCATAAATTTTAACCAGTCCTGTTTAAATAATTTAGACAGGATAGGAATACGTTGCATCTTGTACTTCATGACGATGGACCTAATAATTTTGATTGGTTATTTTTATTTTAAAGACTCTTTATTATAATTCGGAGACACCATAGATGGCCATTAACAAACACAAAAAACAATTCATTAAAATGGATTTCCTTCAAATATGTGCTAAAACAGATGTTAATACCAAGTAGGCATAATCTTAATAAATCCCTTTCTGCCTACTTGCTATTTGTTACAGATGTAAAAGTCTTTGGGTTTTTGGAAACAAAAATTTTGTAGATCACAGAAATATCGTTCTTTTTATTTAAAAAAAAAAACCTGCTAAAAATAATAGCAAGTGTTTAGAGAATGACAAAGTGCTACACCAGGATTTAGCTGTGTAGCTTCCATTAACATTTAACACAAGATATTGCTTGCTTAAATCTCTGCAAGCTGCTTTGAAATTTGCCTGCTTTTGAGCTGGCTACTGTTAACCTGTGATGGCTTAACATTGTAATGATTTTGCTTTACTCATTGTATGCTTTTAGTCATTCGGAGTTTTTGGTAATTTATATATTTGGAACGTTTCCACTTACACACTATTTAGATTCTCAGATATTGCAATAATACTCAATATTTACAGAACCCAAATGTAGATGTTGCTTTTTGATGTCACTTTTGCATTCATTTTTGAAGTAGAAGAGCCTTTAGTTGACAAAACTAATCAAAACAGCTTTCAGTGTGGACTAAATGCAAGATGGCACCCTTAAGAACTGTAGTAAACAGTCAACTGGGATGGCATGTGAATGGTGCCAACGTTTTCTCAAGCTGATCTGGTTTACTGCACCGTGTGATGCCTGCAGCACTTCAGAATTCTCAGTGATGCTGCTTTTTCCTTTGATAACAGGACTTGCACATCTATTTCTGTGGGCTTGACAGAAGCTTTCAGCTCAGTTCATTAAATTTTTACAGTGAAAGCTGGAGTCAGTTGGATTTTTAGACAGTTGAGAGGCTTAAGAAGAATATTTTTCTACCAAGGAGCTGTAATTCTGAAGTTATTTGCTCTCTCTCCTCCTTCCCCCACAGTCGATGTCCTTAAGAGCTAAACGTTCTGTTAAAAGGTGGTAAGAGGGCATTGTTCCTGATTGCTTCAGGTTAAGTACATCTAGCATTTCTATTATAGTGCATAGAAAGTTCGTATTTGAAAAGAAAATTATTAAGGTTACAAACTCAAGTACTCAAAAAACTGTTGCAAATATGCACAACCTGAGTTCAGCCTTTTTGTGCATTATGGTATAGTCATTAATTAAATGATCATGTATTATTATTCCATAGATTTCTATGCCAGTTTCAGTTCATAGACTGGACTGCTTCCACTTAATGAGCAGCTATTCAGTATTTTCTCCCTCTTGTTCAGTGACAGACTTATGCCTTGTTTTCAGCACACTATTCAAACTATTCTGAATTAATTTTCTAATGAGTTTTTCTCTGGTGCCCATCATGATAGCATCTGAGTGCTTCACAAATGTAATTACTTTTCACAACGTCCTTGTGAGATGAGAGGTTGGTATAATCTCCACTTTATGGGAGATAAAGTGAGAGCTGAGGCACAGAAAGAATAAAAACAAAAGGTCCTATTAGTACTGAAGGTGCAGTTGAATTAACTAGGACTGCATTATCTCAGTCCTTCAGCATACTGTAGAATTAATCTATTCAAGGCACTGCTTCCAGTTGCACCTGTGAGGGCTCAGCATGGCTGCAAATGAGACTGAATCTCAGTTCAGACACTCAGCAAATGACTGCTGCTGATAAAAGTTTGGGTGAAATGACTCCTTATACGACAAAGGAACTCTAGCAGAAATGTGAGAAAAATCCAGTTCTTTAAGGTGCTATTCAAAAGAGCTAACCGTGAGAGTAGACTTTCTCTCCTCGCAGTCTCTGCCTCCTTCATCACACACCTTTTGCCTGTGGTAACACAGAAGCTCAAGGACCCTGTAGGCAGCAGCCTCCTTTTCCCAGAGCTGCAGAGCTGTTCAGTTCCGCACACTGAATGAGAAAGAGGTCCCATGGAAAAGTAGCGTAACGTGTATCCTGTCTTCTGTAAAGACTTTATCATTAATGCTTGTGCGCAATGGGGCAGATCAGGTCACTGGAACAATCTTATTTTTGACATTTCCAAACTTTGAGTGCCTGACTACGCAACCTTAAAACTGTTTTAATGTAAGGTAGTTTTTTTTTTCCCCTTGGAGGGGGGCAGAGATAGTTTTGCACCACAGGGTTGTAAATATTACTTTTCTTCGCTTTTAAAGTAAAGTAACATTTCTAAACAAATTATTCCATGTAACATGATGTTTTCAGCTATATAAGGCATAAGCAAGGCTGAAACTTCTAACTTTAGCCTGCAGTAGGAGTTTGTTGAATTCAGTGTAGACCATTAGTGTAGTGGCATACAGCACTTTGCCCAGTGGGCTTCGCATGTATTTGCTGACTGCAAACAAACTGAAAGACTGAAAATTTTCCAGGCTGAAGAGCGGAATGTACCCAAGGGAGATGAGGAAAAACGGCAAGAGGATCCAAGCTTTAGCTCCTGTTCTGGCTCCCCTGACTTGTCCATTACATAATCAAATATTTTCTGGATTCTGGCTCCTCCACCTGCCTTAAACTTGGAATTGATTCCGGTGGGTCTCGCAGGATCAGTCAGATGGGTCCAGTGCGAAACTTAACTGCCTCCATCTCGTATGTTGTATCTACATCTTCCCTTGTCCCTCTCACATGGAGACCTGCTGCTGAATCAGATTCTGTAAAATGATTTGAAATTTCTTCAAAAATTTGTAGTTGTTTTTCTGCTATTTGTAACTTGGTAGTCCTAAAAATTGAGGTCAGGAAAAACAGTTAAACTAGAAGGATGGGGGAAGTGGAGTGGGCCTTATTTACCTATTTTATTTAAGTGGATCTTAGTGCCCTCAGTGTCATTGTATAGCCAGTTCCATTCGGGACTCACGTACTCGCCATCTTTTCTGTTGCAACTCTTTGTCGTCCTTAGCTGTTTTTTTCCCTAACACTTTTCACTTTATTTTCCCTATCATGGCCTGGTCCGCTCCAGTTCTCATTTCCTCCTCCCAAGTCTTCCTGTTTCTTTCTTTGGCGGCTTCCAGCAAGCCATACGTTCTTGACCGAACCCTGAATTTTGAAGGACAGAGATCAGATGCCATAGTTTTTCTTGCCCCAGTTCTTCTTGCTCAGAAAATCCCAGCTGTCTTTGCTGCCTAAGTTTTATGCTAGACTCCAGTTCCTGCCTGTTCCAGTCGAAGTCTGCACCCTTCTTCCTCTCCATCCCTCCTCTTCATTTGTTGTCTTCCTACTCCATTTATTCCCTCACTGGCTTCCAGCCTTTCCCTGGGTGCTCTGCTTCCAGCTCGCACTTATGGTCTCTTATCTGGCTCTCTGTTTTTCTCTTTTATAAACTTGGCCTTTCATTCCAGTTGTATACTGTCTTCTCAGGATGCTTCTCGCAAGCAGCTCTCCCTCGTAGCTGTTCATGTCCCCTCTGCCGTCTTTTCCTGCTTGGTTCCTGGAGGGGAGACGTTGTCTCTGAATGAGCAGGACAAGGAGAAACTCCCCGCTGGAGCGCTTGGAGCTGACCCAGCTCTGGTCAGAGCAGTGAGAGCTATGACTACAGAGAAAGTTATTCTCGGCCTCAGTTAGAGCATGTCCAGTGGGTAATCCTCAGGAAATTAAGCGGCAGAAAATGTGCAAACTACATTTATTTCCAAAAGCTTTTAGCTTTCAGGAATGGAAGAAGTTTTACTCCAGCCAAAAGAAAAGACGTGCTACCTTCCCCCCAGATTTCTAGATTCTTCTCCAGTGTATTGAGTTGTTAGAGCTTCTACAATGAATAATAGCGTGCTGTGACTACGACTGTATTTATCTGTGATTTTTGGTCTCACAAACAGTGATTTTTATTTTGCCTAAAGTTTTTATGAACATTGCGTGTGTGTGTTTGCATGTACGTGGACATCTAGTGTGGAAGACTTCAGCTAGCCTGATGAAAGTCTGGCGAAGTTATCAGCTATGTAAAGCAAGATATACTAATGGAAATCCCCACAGTAATTCACACTCAATCTAGATGCTGGTTTGGGATGAAATTTCAGAGAAAAGCTATGCGTACAAAGTGAGTTCGACACAGATGTTTAAAACTATTGAATCATTTATTTTTTTATCTGTATTTAAAATAGTTCTAGATGTGAAACAACGGTGAGTTTTTCAAAGAAATTTTTACTTCTTGAAATAGCAGTCTTTAGGTGAGATTGCTAACTTTCACATTCAAGAAGCTCATTCAACAGCTAGTGCAAAACAGAAAATATTTTACTTGCTTTTGTTTTTAAAGCACATTAAACCAAAAACATACTACAGATCTCAGCGCTCTGCTCTTAAAATTGGGCTGTTCTCTGTTAGGACTTGGAGCCTCTAAAGGTCACTCACACAACTTAAATACTGGCAAACCTATGGGCCTCCCCAGGCAACGGTCGGTGGTTTCATTTTGACAGTGATGTTGATTTGTGTAAGATGAATTGCATATTGTACATTTTATGTTTAAAAGAGGAGTAATAAGCAACGGGTTGTAATCAGGGAAATCTGAGATATTATCGCAGCTGTCACTGATTCCTACGGTTTTAGAGCAAGTCAGCTCCATGCTTTCTGATTGTGCTTTCAATAAAAAGTCTCATAGAAATACTCTGGAAAGAGTTATTACATATTTTTCCATCTTCACTGCATAGTAATATACATGTACATCTTAGCTTAGTATTCCATTTATCATTATGTTGAAATTACTTTGCAAATGAAGGATGATGCTATCTCTGCCTCATATTTCTTTAAATATTCCCGGGGATCTCTTAGCAGTGTTTAACATTCAGATCTTTCATACAGAACAAGATATTTAACTTCTGTGTAAACATCTGTTCTCTAAATGTTATGAATCAACCTGATTAAGCAACTTTTTGATTACTGCAGAAGTGAGCTTCTATAAAATTTTTTTGCTACTCAGAAGACAAAAGTGCCCTTGGCTCTGTTGGGCTGATAGATTGCAGGTATGCAGAGGCGGCTGCAGAGAGTGCAGCAGAGCACACCGTTGAGTTTCGACTGTGATTCATTCTGAGTCTGGATTTTCTTTCATACCAGTCCAGATTTTTGGCTCTGCCTACCTCTCTCTCTTTTTTATTCTTTAGCACCATAAAGCAGAATTTGAACTAGCTGTTTTCTTTAAACTGCAGTATTTGCACTTTGACAATGATTTTTGTTTAGAAGGCTCAAAATAATTCAAAGAAAAGTCCCTGTCATTTGATACGCACTTATGAAATAAAAATTCAGGTATGGAGTTGTTAAGTAATTTGATAGACCCTGAGCTTTCAAAATTGCTCTAATCTACCAGCAGCTGGCACTAAAAGAGGACAGTCTCCCAGTCTCCTTGTTCTGAACCACACGTTTCCTCCTGTTGTGTTGACTCTGGTTGCTCATGTGATCGGTTGGTGTGACTTGCCCTGGCTGTTCAGTCACTAAGGCTGGGGGAGAGGGAAGGAAGGAGAAGGGAAGCTGGTGGTGTCTGGCAGCAGCCTGCAGTTAGATGGTGTTAAGCCATCCATTAAACCACACCTCGGGTTGAGGTGTCTAGTGTCCTGTTCGCTGGAGCATGCTGCACTCCTTGTGCTAATGCATATTTACAGTGCTGCAAGCTACAGTGTGTATTCTACTGAAAATGCACGTTTGACTTACGTTTTGTAGTCTTTCATAATTAGGCTGTGTTTTCTTAGTGCATTGGGAGTAACCTAATGCATTTAATCAATACATTTTTTCTGAATCCTATTCAGCGGAAACTGGTTAAACTAGTTTGCCATTGGAACATTCCCCCCTTCCCCTTTCCTGGCTCCTGTCCCATTTTCTGTAAATCATCACCTTCATGAAGGTTGCTGAAACTTTTCCTCAGATCAAGTAAGCCATGGTTTATATCTTGAAACTTAAGCCCTTGCTTTCTCAACTGGCTATGTTTCTATTTGTGCAAGCTTTTGCAAGCATTTTTGCCCATATTTTCATGATTCCCAAGCCCTTCACGCTGGGAAGAAAGACAACATCATTTGCTACAGTTTCTTGACAGTTAAGGAAACTGTATTTCCATGCTAGGCAATTTGCTAGTTGGGAGAGAAATGAGTGGGCATGATTTCCTGATCCTTTTCTTATTACAGAAGTTCCCATTACTTTTTATTTTCAGTCCAAACTGAAAGCAGTTTGGACTGAAACAGCAGAGCTCAGAATTTACAATTGCAGTTTATCTTCCTGTATCACAGCAAAAGCATCTCTATTTAGATACTGTCTACTGGCAGTGAGCTGAAACAATTTTACTGTCCAAACCATTGCTCTCTGTATTCTGTATCAAGCACTGATATGCACAGCATACCAGTCTCATTTCAAGGCATGAAAAGTTTATGACACCGTATTTACCACATTTGGATATTCTGCTACTGCATTGGAATGCTTCTTCAAAGTTAAATAGGTGAGGTACTGAATACAAACAAAAGTGACAAGCTGAGCGTATCACAAATGGAAGGTTGAAGGCAAGTAACCGAAGCGCACTGGTGGAGAACAGGTTTAGGTTTTCTCTTCTAGGGAATTCTATAGAGGATGATTTGGAGAATATTTTTCTTTTTTCCTAACCTAAAAATGTTGCTTTTTTAAAGCAGAAAAATGTCTTAATGCTTTTATCTGGAACTCTACTGTAGTTATAAGTAAAAGGTGGAATACCTTATGTAGCAGAGAAACAAATCATTATTGTTTTTTTCTATAAACAGAAATTACGATCATTCAGAAGACAAATCGAGGGAAGAAATCTGAGCGTTGCAGAGTCTGTTAGTTTTCAGTTTTCCCATAGAAACATGGTGATATTATATGTAATATTTGTGTCCAATTTTCTTCTCACTGGGGGTAGATTGCTTTAGAATGCCTCTCTGCAGAAGTCACTATTATAAAATGCTAACTGTTCCCAGCACTGTTTCTATACTGTTGTTTTTTCTTATTGTTATAAAATAAGTAGAGAAAAGAAGAGTTTGAAGTTGCTGATTAAAAGATGAGAATTAGTTCCAAGGCCAAACACAAAGTAATCTTTTTTTTGGTTGAACCAGTTTACATTTAGAAACTCAAAATAGAAACAAATTTAATCTTTTGTATTTTTAGCAGTGTAAGCGTTTTCTCCTTCTCCTCTCTCCTTCATCCTCCAAATCTTATTACTGGTGGGTACTGAAGATCCAATAGTGCCCTTGTGCCTTTTTGCAAAACTGCAAGGATTTATTCTTGTTCTGTGACTCAGTCCCTAAGTTTCGTCTACGTACAGTTCTCTGCATTTCAGAAGGAGAGTCTGTTCTCTTTCCTGATCGTCATGTGGTTTGTCAATCTTCAGTAGCTGTTTTATTGTCCCTTGGAGATGGGGTCATCTGTGGTGCATGAAACGCTCAACAGGTGTAGAGGGCTAATGCCCTGAAAAAAGATCAACTTATGGAAAATCCTATATTTAGGGTCTATGCTAGCGTAGAGCTCTATGCAGACAATAAAACTTGTAGAGAACTTTGAGAAGAAAATCCTTTTTTGTAAATATAGTACTTTGCATATACTTAATACTTTTGTTAATAAAATAAAGGCTAGTCTGAACAATTACTCCAATTTTGGGCATATAACTTGCATACCAGTGTTTTGGAGTTTTAAGAAAATGTAGACTTGATTTCTAGGTTATTAGGCTGTGCTCTTTATTAGACCATTGTTAGGAACAAAATTTTACTCTTGCTGCTTCTCCTTTAAATACCAGCATAGCTGGAAAATTTGGAAAGGTTAGTCTTTGGCATAAGCAGTTTTTTGTATCAGATTTGTATAGTGTTGAATCCCAGATGGAATCAAAGGAGCAAAACGATTTAAGCCTTTAACCAGCTTGCAAGGGTATTTTAATGAAAATTAGTCTGATTCTTTCTTTGAAGTGGTGCATGTGCTGAAAAGGAATGCTACAGATACTCATTTAGATAATGCTGAGGACTTACCTACCATTACTTGACTCATGTCAGATTGCTAACTCTTGAAAGCATGTGTTTATTCTTAATCCATACTATAAGCGACTCTTACTTGCTCTATTACGATTTCTTAACCTTATTAACTTAAGTATTTCCTATTAATATTTAAATCCGTGATACTTATAATTAGTTAACTGTTGACAAAACTAAATTAATGTGAGCCCAGTAACAACATTTGAGTTGCTGCAAGCTCAGGAGATGGTCTATTTCAAGATTTGCATAATTATTTTTAAAAGGATTTAAAGAAAGCAGTTGAAGTAATCTTTTGCTCTGTTATGACTATGGTAGTTCTGCAACTTAGTTCTAGGGACTTCAGATCTGGTTACCTGCCTCCTTTACCACCTCTCTTGAGTTCTGTATTCTTGTCCTTGCTTCCAGAACGTTGCCCAGCACCAGCTCCTCAGGACTCTATTTTCATTTTCTACTAGGCTCATTTCCCTTCTGTTTTGTCCAGCCTTTACTGTTATTCTTTTTCCACTCTCATCATCTTCCATGCCAGATCAGGAACTCTCTTATTAATATACCAAGTAATGTCTGTTCCTGAAAGTGCGTTCTTTCCAAAAACAATTTAATAAGATCAGTTCCTATTTCAGGTTGAGTCCCTATGCACTGTTCTGTCTCACTCCAAATTTAGCATGAGCTACCCAGGACAGGAAATACCCTTTGTTTAGACAAGACAAAACACATAGATTGTCCTTGATTTGTTTGAAAAGAAAATAACTGTACACTTCATCAAGAGAACTTTAGATATTCCTTGTTATTTTATTTCCCTTTTAGATGCACTGCATTTGCCAACATCAGGAATGGCAGAAGAAGCAGCAGCTCAAGAAGACCCTGACTGCCTTACAAAATATTTCAGTGTCGTGTGGTGTAAGGCATCAAAGAAAAAGCACAAGAAGTGGGAAGGTGATGCTGTCCTTATTACAAAAGGAAAGTCTGTAATACTGAAAGATATGGAAGGCAAAGACATTGGAAGAGGTACTGCAGATTTGCATGTGTGTATAAGTGAAGAACTGGCTTAAAAATAATGTGCTTTGAATAAGAGAACACGGCTCTTTTGATAGTTGATAGTTCCCAACACTAGGCTGTCGACCACAGGATGCAAGAAAAATGTAGATTTTCTTTTTGGCCAAAAAAAGTCTTTATGCTTCTAGTTACACATGAGGCAGATGCATGGGGGAGGTTGGAGGAGGCTGAATAACATTATTCACAGGAACACCAAGTGCTAGTCCAGGGAGGTGATCTGGAAACAAACGGCTGCACTAATTCATCAGAACTGCCAATTGGGGGATGAAAAGTTGATTTCTGTTGCTTGAGTAACGCACTAGAGAAGGTGTTAGAATTAGGCGAAGGAATACAGGTAAGTTGCTTGTAGATATTCCAGTCAGTAATATAGTAATTGGGAACGTCTGAGATTGGATCTGTACTTCTCAGCTAGTCAAGCAGCTAAAAATACTCTCTTTGTTGCAAAGACAAGCAACAGCAACATTTTCCAGCCAAGCCAAAGTCAACTGTGTAGCAATTTTTAGTCTTGCAGTTTTAGCAGCAGCTGCTGCTGTAAGACACAGTTTGGGTTGATATCAGAGTTAAAAATAAGACTAGCAAAGTATAGGCTGCAGTCGGCTCACAAGCAGTAATTTTTTGTTGAAAGCAAAGCAAGAATTAAATTTGCTAACTGAGCCAAATTATTTAGTAGGGGAGTATGACTGGACAACGTTGCTACAAAACACAGTTTGATTAATTTTAGGACTGTCATGGCTTCTCTGCTGTTTTGTTACAATCCTGACATTGTGAGCCTTGTTAGGACCAGGCAATTTTAATTTGCAGATCGATCTCTGGCTTAGAAGCTAATTCATTTTTAGCAAACCAATGTATGTACTGGCTTGCTTGTTTTTGAAGAAAGACAGAAAGACAGTAATGCCTGGAATGCATCAGCCACCACCCTGTTGTTTTTGTATTTTTCTTTTAGAGTCCTGTCCTTTTGAATTAGCGGAAAATACGATAGAAAAATGAATATTCTGATTCTCACTGGTAAAAATCTTTTTGATGTCAGGGAGCACAATGATGGCAATATCATTGGTGCTAGCTCCCCCATTCAGAGTTGTTTTTGTTGCTCGGATGCCGCATAGCTCTCTGATTCTAAACAACTCATAAATTGACCAATTGAAGAAGTCTAAGTTTTAAATTTCTGCAATTATTCTATGCGCCTAACGAGTGAGAAGGAAAAGGACTATGTCCTGTAGTGGTGATTACCTCCAAAAGTGTGTTTAATGCTAGGAAGTTTACAGTGCCTACGAGGGTTATTATTTTAAAATGAAAAAAAAGGACTAAAGAAATTATTTTTTACTCAGGCATTTCAGGGCTGGATCTAGGAAGGGATATGAGAATGTAAAAACAGCCCTGGCTTTTTTGAGGTTAGGCAGTAGAATTTCTTGTGCTTCTCCCCTGCAGAAGTCCTAATTCCTCAATAATGTATTGCAAAGAATTTCAGAATTCTTTTCTTCTAATTTGCTTTATGTTACAGAAACAATTGTTTCTGGTAGCCAAATAAGCATTTGAGTTTTGCAGATTTGCTTTTTGCCTCTCCTGAGTTCCCATCTATCCTTAAAGCGAATCCTATCTTAGAATTAGAGCCTTCAGACCCAAATCCAACAGACTGTGCAGAGGCACCTATATTCGGCATGCTTGGCTTGCAGCTTTGTAGAGGTAGTACTAGGAAAAAAAAAAGCTAAACAAGGGTAAGTAAAAAATCTGCTCTCCAGGGCACCTCATTTAGGAAGGCACTTGCATTCACTTATGTTCTGGCATCTTACTCTTCCCTGAAAGCAAGTGTTCTTCTTTCAAGAACCAAACAAAGATCACTTTGTGTTTTTTGTATGCATTTAGAGGAGAGAATAAAGAATACCTCCTTTTCCCTTTGGGCTAGACTGTTTTTCAACACTTGCTAAGACTGTGGAACACCTCAGTTAATTTCCTCCCCTTACAGGAATTCAAATCCAGATCTTCACCTCCCAACCTTTTGGGAAAAGACACCTATCCCTAGAAGTGGGAGACATGGGTTTTGGAAACAGCTGCCAGGACTTTTTATATGTAATGATTGTTGGATAAAATGTGTATAACCTTGGAGAACTTTGCTTCTATCGCAGGCCAGTACTTTAACTGCTAGTGTACAGAGTAACGCTGTTTATTTTTTTGGCCTAACGGAAGATTCAAGCCTGTTTACCCAAAGTGGTACAAATTTGACTGTTGGGGTAAAAAATATGCTTGCTTCCAATATCGAGGTAGAGATGTGGCTTTGAGCTCCCTGAGTTAGGAGAAGAAATTATATATGTCTCCCATTTTTGTGTGAGAGCTTTAACCACTAGAATGCTATTTAAAAGAAGGAACCACCACTCTTTCCTTCATCTTCATCTTAAAAGAAGGTGGCAGCTGCTGCTGTATTTTGTAATGAGACTAATAGTACGTGTTAGCTGCTCTGAGAGTGCCCACTGACCAAGTGCCTGAGGGGGCATGGAAGAATGCTTCAGTTCTGTTTCCTGAACAAAGTATGCACAAAGTATTGAGTCGATAAACCCAGTCAAAAATCAGAGCGTAAATGCTTTAGGGCATATGTGGAAGTAAAGCTTTTAGATGTGTAGGAAACCTCAGTTGTAAAAAGCTAATTTAGAATAATTTTTCAATTGTTCAGTCTGTCTGTAGATCAATAGCAAGAGGGGCTAGTGGTGTTTAGGCATGAAAGGAAGCAAAAAGAACCCAGAGCAGTCAATAGTTTTGAGCAAGTTTAAAACTAAGTCAGGCTGCTAATTTTTGTGATATGGTGCTGTTTTTTTTACTGAAATTCCCTGAAACAAATACTTGATATTCAATAGAACTAGTCTTAGCTGCGGATGGATGATAGAATGTTTGCTCACATAGCCTTATATCTTATAATTCTGATTATTTTCACTGAAATTTTAAGCTCTGGTAAGTAGAGAAAGGCTTTATGAATTGAAACGTGTAAAAATTCCTAAAAATGCCTAACAATCTAATACTTATTGACAGTTTTGTTTTTCCTTCCTGCAGGTGTGTATTGATGTTAAGGAAGTAGTATTTACTGTGTTGTCCTAATTACTAGATTTTGGTATTCTTTTAGGTACTGGATATAAATCTAAAGAGCTAGAAAATCTTGATGAAGGTCAGACGCTGAGGATTGGAGGAAAAGAAATTGAAGTGATGGGTGCAATTTCAGCACAAGACTTCAGCAGTGGCAGGTGTTTTCAGACTGGAACAGAGACTTATAATACAAGTCCAACTGCTTTATCTCAAGCTACTATGAAACCATTCTGTAACCCATTCAAAACACTCTGTCAGCCCAATGCTAAAGAGAATATGCTCAAAGATTCTCAAAGCTACAAACCTCGCCATGATCCGAATGCTTCAAGTAAGATTTAGATTTTTAAGTTTATTTAAGCATCCTTGGTCCTATAATAAAAAACTTGAGCATGTAATCAAAATTTTCATATTCTCCAAAGTATTACTGAAGTATTTCTGAGATGTAGTAGTAATGTTTCTATTAACACCTTACTAGGATTTTATCATGTGTGCTCTTAGTAAGTGGAAAACCCGGAAATGCTCTGCGCTGCATAAGGTTTCTCATGGGTGATATTGGAGAACTGTTACATATGGCTGTAGAAAAAAGTTAGAGGATTTCTAAGAGTTTGTCAAGAAAAATGAGTGTATTGAACAGAGAAACAGTTTGACACATGCTTCATGTTCTATAGGAGTTCCAGCTTCCCACTGGGGTCAGTGAAGTACTGACAGAAAACAGCAGTGTAGTAATTACAGCGAAGGATCAGTACTAAGGAGGTTAAGCCAGATTCAAAGAATTGCTCCTGACAGTGCCTGATCCTTCACAGTCAGTGATTGTAATTAAACTGCTCCAGCTCAACAGGATATGTTTTGGAATAAAAGTTTTTTGTTTTGTAATGCTAGACCTACCCTATGCTGAAGAGCCACGAGAGTTTCACAAATTACATAGACAGAGGCTCGATAAGCAGTTGTATAAGAGGGATCCTGTAAACATTTGATAGTCACAGGAAGCAGCGTTGCTTATCTGAACAAGGAGTACTCATCTGTCTATCAATAACAAACTAGTCAGGCAGCCTGCTGATTAGGGACAATATTCTGCTGAAGGCTTTATCTTTCAGATGAAAGCTAAAATGGTTTAAAGAAATGTAATTAAGTAGAGCAGTGCGTTACTTTTAAAATAAAAAAATACAAGTTTGTTGCACGTTCTTACTACAGTTTTGCCCCATCCTATTTCTTACCTCCTATCCTGAAAGTATAGGAGTTTTCAAAGCTGGCTTACCGTTCTGTGAATTTCCTATCATCCTGTCCCTGTGTAAATAAACAATGAGATGCTAATCACGTGGTAATTAATGATAGCATTTGCACTTTTGTAAGAGCAGTCTCATTAACAGAGTCTTCTGATCTGAATTCAGCTTGATTATGTTGTGTCTAACAATGTTCCTTCCTGTGGTTTCAAGATGATACTGCATTAATTTTCTAACCTAAAATTTGGAAAAGCTGATATATTCAGTACCTGAATTAACTGCTTTGGTTTTGCACTGTTTTGTTCAAAAGCTAGGCTTTATTGTAATTCTTTTTCTTCTATGACTTATCTGCTGGTGAATTTGAGTACCTCCCCTGAGATGACCCTAAACTGATGCGAAGAGTCCTAAATGCATCAAGAGGTGGGACCTTCAGTCATTAGTGTTGCTCGCACAGGAAAATCACATAGTTTATTTAAAGTCTTGTTACGTTACTCCTTTCAAAAGTTAACTGGGACACTTTCCTAGACCAGGACTTTGAGATGGAATTCGCTGAATAGAGACCATGTCAACTCAGTAGAGCTAACTGGTGTTGGATCATTCAGAGGTGTTCATGTGGATGCCTACGACAATAGTTGATTAAAATGCAGTTTCTTCAAAATGGAATGCCGTTTATCCTCTTGTGCAACAGTATAGGACACACCTGACCAAGATGTAAAGCCATGTCTTCCGTGTATGATTTCTAAGTCTTTTTGTCCATAGCTCATCTAAGCCTTGTTTATTCCCCATCTCCGATGCTGAAAAATTTTGTCAGAAAAGTTCTCTTTTTGTCACCATTGGATTTTGTATGTGCACACGCACAATATGATTTAATATAGCAGAACTCAGCCCTTTGTCAGTAGGAAAAAAATATCCCTGAATGATACAAGCCTTCAGCCAACCTACATCCCTGAACAAAATATCACTGCAGATGTACTCTAGTGGCATAAGGTATCAGAAGCTGTTGCCCATTCTGTCCTCTAACAGCTCAACTTTTCAATGAGGATGTGTAACATCAGTTGAAGCAATCAAGTATGGACATTGTCTAGCAAAATAATGACATTAGAGTTTGTAAAACGATGATAAAAATTATGGCAAGCAAAACTGTTTTTCAGATGTAGCCAAAGCATATATCCCAAGACTTCATGCTCTCGCTGCCTCTGTATGTCTTCCAACCTGTCAACTTCTTTTATTCGTGCACTCTGGCAGCCTTTGTCAGCTCACTCTCAGTTCAGCCCACTTTTTTAACAAATCATTGTCTTTTTGTCTCTCTTTCTTGAGCAGAGAAGTCGTTCTGGGAATCTAGAAGAATATCCCCTTGAAATACAGTGTCTAGGCTTTAGCTAGGTCTTTGTTTACATTCTTGTTCCTAACATTTCCTTTAAGAAGTCTCTTGGAGCTTCTTCTGATTAGCATTCAAAGTAGTTGTGCAAAAATTTATTAGGCAGGCTGTTTCACATCATCATGAAAAATATTAAGAAATTTCTCAGTTTGTCACCTTTATATTTGAGAAGAGTGCAAACTATTTGAGCATTGTATGTAAAGAATTTTTTATTTAGAAGGCTATCTAGATGCTTTGTTATCAAAAGTATTTTCTGTCTGAGAATGGACAACATATTAAACTATTTTAGAGGGTATTACATCATATGTTTATTCTATAGTTAAATTAGAGAAATAACACATTTACTAGCAGTAAAAATAAATTATTTGTACAATACTTATATGTGTTTTGAACTTCAAGATTCTTTAGTCATGCCAAGACCAAATGCAAGCCATCAGTGGATGTTCAATAAGGCTGGTTTACCTGTGGTGGATGTAGTTGTGGATCCTTACATTGTAAATAATCTCCGACCACATCAGAAAGAAGGAATTATATTTCTGTATGAATGTGTAATGGGAATGAGGTAAGAAGATAATAAACCTTTTGGCTTTCAATGCATATAATATTTTCATGTCCAAGTTAGAAATTTGGCAATTTTGGGGAAATTGTTCAATGAATTCATATTAATTAGTTTCACCAAATAAAGATTACACAGGTTTTTTCTCATCTGTATAGAGCTTCATGCTTGCTTGACTTTGCCAGATGTGGTGAGAATCTAGTACACTGAAAAGTCTGTCAGTTCTATTAAAAATATCAAGCTTTATAAAGACAGATACTGTCTGACCTATGCTAAAGTCTACTGCCTGCTGGTAATTCAGAAATTTCAGAATTATTTATAATAAAGAAGCCAAAATACCAACCTGTTGGAAAAGATACAATACTATTTTCAGAAATATTTTCTCAAGTTATAGATTTCTTAAGGTATACAGAACTGTTAAGAAGATAATGTATTTTGAAACATTTTTAACTCAAAAAAAGATTCAAACTATTTGGTTTTGGAAGACTAGTGTATTAATCTAGAAAACAACAGGAATTTTACCCTAAGGACTTCTGATGTTAACTGAGTGAAAACCTACAGTAGAGCATAATAAGTATAAATAGGATCCTTATACTTCAGGAGACAACCACAAAAATTAATCCTCAAACCAGTTGCAACTAATAAAAATTTTGCCTTTTAAAATGTACTGCACCCTAATTATTTTTTACAGAGTTAGTGGCAGATTTGGAGCTATTCTTGCTGATGAAATGGGTTTAGGAAAAACATTGCAATGCATTTCGCTTGTCTGGACTCTTCTGCGTCAGGGGGTCTATGGATGCAAACCTGCACTAAAGCGAGCACTAATTGTCACCCCTGGGAGTCTGGTAAAAAACTGGAAAAAAGAATTTCAGAAATGGCTGGGAAGTGAAAGGATCAAAGTCTTTACAGTTGATCAGGTAAGATTTATTTTTGAAAAGGGATTAGGTCATATTTGACTCTCAATATAGGACTTGTGCTTTTTTTTTTTTTTTAAACAAGAGACCAAAACTAATAATTCTCTAGTAACATGTATCTAGAATACTTCATTCCTCTTTCAGGTAATTGTCCATGCGTCCTTTTAGCTGTCAGTGCCCAGGGGATAACTCAAGCTCACCTGCATGCGTAGCATATGTCGGTCCAATCTTTCTTCAGGCTTCACCTTTGAAGATGTAGGGGGTGATATGGTCCTCCTTGTGCCTCTTCCATTTGAGGAAGAACTTTATGTTGTATATCAGAGTGCATTTATGTAACAGAGCTTCTAGCTTGGCTGACTTTTATTCAGTTTCTTTGGTAGTTCCTTTAAGCTCTGTACCGAAAACCTTTTCCTCTTTGCTTCAGCTGTCTACTTTAGGTTACTTTAAAATGTTATTCCCTTTACTGTTACTGTCAAGAGGTAGGTTTCTGTAAGGATGATTTAAAATCTCAGGACTTATCAAACCTAGAGGCTTGGGGTTAGATGCTGCAGGTAGTATCTCATGTCTCCAGAAGAAAGAAGACAGGTACACGTCTCAGTACAAGAAGTTGGATGTTACTCATCCCCGTCCCTCCTATAGTGGAGGTGTTCCCACTGACAAGGACGCTCCCATGTTCCTGTATTGCCTCAGTGAATCCTATGTGCTGATGAAGTATTCCATCTGCTAATCTCCTCGGTAAGGCTTTAGGATCTTGCCTTTGTTTTTGAAACACAAAACTGGGTGCTGTACTGCTGAGACTAAAATCTCTAGCACAGACTCAGTGCTTCAGCAATCTTTACTGACCGGAGGGAAGCGCCTGGTAAACTAAAAGACAAACAAGTTCAAGGGGTGGGAGTATAGGATCACTGACTAAGGTCTTTTTCTGGAGGAGGTCCACATCTTGCTCTGGTGATCCAGTAAGACTCTTCTTACCATGTAGATTTTCCCTTCAAGTTTGGCTCAGTACCTCAATCAGGGGGTTGCATTCCCTCAGGGCTTGCATTTATGAAATTGTAAACAAGAAACTAGCTTGCCTTTGTTAACACTTCTGAAGCTTCCAAATTTAAGCTCTATTTTTTGCAATTTACAATCTAGTATTTATTTTCCTAAGATCCCCATGCCCGTATGGAATGGGTGTTCACAGCAGAAAGGAGAGACAAGTTAGTGATAGTAAACATGGAAACTGTGTTGTCTATGTGTACTTTCAACAATCTGCCTTCCCTCTACTTTTTCCTCTGTCCTATATACTTGAATTGCACCAGTGGAAGGCAGTGGAAACACTGGAGGCTTGTGCTTCTAAAGCAGAGAATGTATTCCTGGGAGAAGTGTGAGGGATACCTGCATATGGACATAGCTACTTAAAATATCTGAATAAAGCATGTAGGATATAAGGTACTCCAGCAGTTAAATGTGTTACGGAGAATGTGTCTTGGACAACTCCAACTACTGGAAGGTAAATAATTTTTCAATTTTTGAAGTAACCAGACACTTAGTCACCAGTGTTTGCTAGTCAGGAGTGTCTCTAGATGAAAACACTGAGTGAAGGAGAATGGAAACTTGCTTGACAGCTTTGCTTGTAGTAAATGATAGAAATATAAAACCTAAATGATAAAACATACAGTATCTACATTGGTGCCTGCAGCAGGGATACAGATATTGTTCCAAGGTTATTTTTTAATCTAATAGTTCCATACAAGTAGTACTTCATTCTGAAGATGACCTAATTCTTAAAGCAACCAGATTTGCTTTCAGTTTCTTGCATTATCTTTATCGTTTGTATGGAAGAGTAAATACTTCAGACAAAATGAAAGTTTTAAAACTCTCTTTTATGGATTTTACAAAATTATATAGAACTAATTTCTTTATGTTTTTATGTAAAAAATAATTTGTATTCCACTCTTATTATCTTTGAATCCCCCAAAGGGCTGAATCAGCTTATTTTCCACTGAGGCCAATCCATGGGTCTGTTTCAGTAATAAGTGCCCTTTGCATCACCTGCATTTTTAGTAACTTGTTTCAAGACATGGCAGTGAAGCAAACTAACTGGTCAGGAGTTGTAATGTAGTGTAATTGAGATTGAGAAAGTTTCTAAAAGAAGTAGGTACAAGGCAAAATGTAGTATGGTAGCACTTTTACCTGAAAAAAGAGTTAGAAATAATTGAATGTTTTCTCTCAATTTTTGTAACTAATGCTGGGAGGAGAAAATCTGAATTTGCTGACAATTGCTATGACCCAAAAAACCAGTACCTTTTTTAAAATTTTAATTTAAATAATTGTAATATTCTTATCCATATGACTAGAGTGATTTGGAATTGAGGGCACTCAACAGCTTTTAAGACTGTGTTCCCAAATAGCAAGGAATACATTGTCATGCAGAAGCAAGACACAGTATGACTTTCCTGGGGTATAATGAGGAATTTCAAAATAACTTCCTGTCTATCTTCTCGAGAAAAACAGCAATTACCATCCTGTTATTTCTTCAGTATAGCTTAAAAGGAAGCAGTTGTCTGAAAGGTTTTTACTATTCTTGCATATAAGGAATACATTCAAAGAACTGGCAGAGTTTTTAAGGTGTGAGGTGCATTTTGCTCACTTTCACAGTGAAGCACTAAGAACTGATTCTAACCTTTCAGTAATACTCTTTAAAAAAACAGTGCGTTTAACTTTATCTGCTTTTAAAATATGATTCCAGTTTATTTCTGTTCAAATGCAGGTGTTATGTAGAGGACATTTGGTCTTACAATGAGGGCATTTGCACAAAGGTTGCATTTAGGTCTCATTAATCCATGTTACCAGCATTTGAGACGTGTCTGAGAGAATAATTCCATTATCTGCTGATTGAGAATATAATTTCTGCTGGGGTTGTTTTCGTTTAGTTTTTAAGTCAAAACGTCTAGAGAATGAGTTAATTCAAGGTTTACACTGCTTTGTGATTCAGCACTTTTTAATTTACACTTCAGTGGCTACATTGGATTTGGACTGGTGCAAAGAAGGGTCTGTTCAAAGAGCAGGTCTGGGATATTAGGGAGCTCTAATACTGATTGACAATTGCTCCATATGTAGGTCTGAGCAACTTGCTTAAACCTTTCAAGTCATTTTGGGTAACTGCAAAAATGGAGGCTATCTTGCAGCGAATTAAGAGGATAAATTAATTAGTTGAAATTAGCTTGTAAATTTATTTTAATTTTTATTCCATCATTTGCTGCTGTTATTATATAGAGTGGTGGATATATTATATTTGGATGTAGGGGGCTTATAATATGTCAGGGCTCTCCTGATCTTTTTAAGAGGTTCAAGTAGGCCAGCAGAGTTGATGAATTACCAGGAGAGGGAAGAGGGAAGGCAGTTCCCTGGTGCCCCAGCAGTTTCCCTGTAATCTCAGCTTATGCCTAGAAAGTGCAGAGAAACAAAATGCTTTCTGAAGCCTGAGCATCTTCTGATACTTGACAATCCCCCCAAAAGACCAGAAAGGCGTTGTGTCCATCTCCAGGGCTGCAAAGAGCCTGAATGCTGGGTAGTAACGGCAGTGGCTGTCGCCTACATAGGCTTGGTGCCTGGGGCTGCTCGGTGTCTCTGCTGCTATGTTGGGAGCGGAGATCTAGGGGAAATTTTCTGTTCCTATTTTGAAACTAAGAGTAAAAATACAGGCTAGAAAACAAGCTCTTCACTACAGTCCTGGGGGAAGGCAGGGGAAGGGTTGCCTGCCCTTGTTACCTGCTCAGCACCACTCCTTGCTGCCTCCATCATGGGCTTGTCCTCTCTGAGCGGGGTGTGGGCACTGGTCTACCAGAAGCTACTTTGTTGGACTTAATGTGCCAGATTTGGCCCATAGATTCATCTGAATCGCCTACTAGGAGGTTATAAAGATTGTGCTAAGTAAGTGATGTTGCCTTTTTTGGTGTATTATACCAGCAGGCTCCAGACTTAGTTTTGTGTGTTTAGTAGCTGATCTTGTTTGATGATAAAAATACCCTCCTAGGTTCGAGCTAGATTTGCTCTCAAAATTAAAGAGGTAGTTCAGCTTGTGAGCTGGGACCACCGTCTGCTTAGTTTGTGAACACAGTTATGGAATAGTGGTTTTATTATCATGCAAAATTATTTGCCTCATTAAGAAAATCCTTCTTGTCTCTTGAAGAGAAGTCACCCTTTGCAGTCGTGAATCTGTATTGTGCCTCCTCCTTCTGGGAAAGCATATGAAATGTTGACTTTTCAGATTATAATGAAGGTTTCCTTCATTGTCTTGGGATTACCAAGTAGATATACTCACTGGGAGGTGAGGCTGCCACAGATTAGTAGTATTAATAATTTCTTGCTTAAGTGCCGAGGAAGCTATTCTATTAAATGGCATTGAGTATTTTTTTGCAAGTTTATTTGTCCCTTCATTAATTTTGGAACATGGTTAAGATCTGTAGATACTGCACATGTATACTATCTAGTTACTCTTTACATCAAGCTGTATGTAACTGTTCAACTGTGTAACTGACTGGTTGTGAGTGTTTAGTGTTGTTCTTTTCCTCACTGATGAACGGTGAATTGAATGTTCTGGCCTGTATCCCAATTAAAAACAAAAATGTACTTTTTTAGTGAGAGCTATGTAAAATCTGTTGCATATAGGGCTGCTTGCGAAGGAGTGTGGAGGCAATTCATGTCTGTAACTGAGGTAAGGGAAATGATCACAGCAGAATTTTCCATTTTTACACATAATCACAAGAAAAATTGTTTTTTCCAAGTCTTTATTCCATTATAGGTTGCACTTCTGAAGGAAACTAAACAACCTTAGTATATTCACAGGTCTGTTTGGAAATGTAATTATTTCTATGAAGCTTTTGAGGAAGAAGCTCCCTGTCACATTACAATAATTTTTTGTGTTTCTTTTTAAAGCTAGTTCTGTCTCTAAGATCTAGAACTGTTCATTTTCTATTCTGTTCAGACTCCAGTGCTACCATACAGGCAGCTCTTGTTGATTTTCTTCATTGTCATATTTGGTAATAAATCAATAAACTAGCCAGAATGAAAGGTTTTAGGAGTTCAAAAGTATTGATGTCTGTTGAAGGAAAAGGGTTGGAAGGGTGTATGGAAGTGGAGGGGCTGACCGTCGCTTTCTGACCATTAAAACAGTGTTTAGAAATCAATTCCATTTATAGATGGACAGGCATCCCCCCAGGCAGGGGATAATTATTGGCTTCAAGTTCTGGGTCCCAGCTTGCCCTTACCTGTCAGCCAACCTATCGATGCTAAGGGTTTGTTACAAAGTGAGTATCATATTCCACGTAAAACTGCAAGAGGAATTTTAGGTTGGTGGAATACATGTGGTAACTTCTTGCTGGACCACGTGACGACACACTGCAGCTTGAGATCCCAAAGTGAATGTGCAGGCAGTTACTGAGGTGTGTTCATTATCTCAGTTTTAATTATCCATCTGAAGCTCACCTAAATGCCAGGACTGGGAAGCTGTTACAGGGAGTCTGTGCTTTCCACCTTCGGGGTAATATGTCTCAGAGGATCTGAAGGCCTGGAAGAATAATAAACTGACAGTTAATAAGTTGGTGAAATTCTAAATTGCCATATCAGTTCCCATATTTCTTTTGCAAATTAGGAAAGAATCAATAAGCCAAACTCTTGGAGGAGGTAGTAAATGTTTTGTGTCAGACTGGAAAGATTTCTGTAGACACTAGGTGATTAAGTAATATGATGAATGATCTTCAGAGAGATAGTTGTATCATATATTTTCTTTATGCCTGCAGGATCACAAAGTAGAAGAATTCATCAGTTCTCCGCTTTATTCAGTTATGATAATCAGTTATGAGATGCTGCTGCGCTCATTGGATCAAATTCAGGCTACAGAATTTAACCTCCTAATCTGTGATGAAGGACATCGTCTGAAAAATAGCTCTATTAAGACAACTACAGCACTCACTAGTCTGTCTTGTGAGAGAAGAATTATCCTTACTGGTTAGTATCTATGGTTACTTCTAATATTTAGGTATGCTAAAATTGCAAGGTCGGGTAAAGGATAAAGATATTGTAAGCACAGCAGGAACACAGTATAAATTTTGGGAATTGGTATTAAATACACAGATCTTGGGTCTTGTGAAAAAAGACTATTTCCAAAAATGTTTTATAAAAAATGCAAAATTTGTTTAACTTCAGGGACAGGCAAGCAGCCTGGGAACTTCTGTAAAGGAATCAGGACTCAGTTTACACACAAGCATTATTTTCCTTTGTATTTATTTAATCAAATTAATTTAGAAATTAATGCTTTAAATTCATTTGTCACAATAACTAGATATGCAGTCTGTATAGTTACAGAGACAGTAGCTTATTAATCATGATAATGTTGTAGATTGATTAGTACTGAGTAATACACGTTGAAATAAGATATCTGTCTTCAAGATGCATTCTCAGCCATTAAACTCTGAAGTCACTGATTGTACTTCTATCAGTTTCAAGAAAAACCTAACAAATGCAGAATTATTTTTTTCTCTTTTTAGGTACTCCAATCCAAAATGACTTACAAGAATTTTATGCGTTAATAGAGTTTGTAAATCCAGGAATACTTGGTTCTTTATCCACATACAGAAAAATATATGAAGAGCCTATTGTCAGATCCAGAGAACCTTCAGCAACAAAGGTATATTATTGAAAAAAAAAAAACAATTATAGAAGAAAATTCATAGAGGGCATTGTGAAACTTACTTCCCGTGGAATAAAATGAGGTTTAAATACATGAACTCTGACTAGGTTATTCAAAGAAACCAAATTTTTGGCGTCTTCTGAGGATCCTGCATTAATATATTTGGGGGGTTGGATGCTACTGTACATCCTCTGTCTTTTTTTATGTGTAAGACCCTAGTTCAGCTGGACCCTAGTCCAGCTTATGTATAGACCTGTTGGGGGAACCAAAATAGTTGGAAAAGTTGGCATTTTAACATAGTTCAGGACTACTAATAGCAAGGAAAGCTCTTCAGCCTCCTATTTGAAATAAAATATTGTTCTTCAAAGGGAGGTGGAGGAATACATGGGTCTTGAGATCATAGCACCTCAGCTGCCTATTCATAATCAGGCAAAACGTATTCTTCCAACACCTTGCATTCCCGCAGATGCTGTGCACATTGCCATATGATGATGTGCTATTCATTCATAGTTTCTTTACAGTACTGCAAAATCTGCATGATTTTGTTGCGTCAGTCAAGAAATTCTGGAATATAAATTGAGCCTTGTATGTCTTCTAGGACATTATCTTCCTTTGTTTAAGACTTTAGAAGCCAGACCTAGCAGTCTAAGCTAATGCAGTCATACTAATTGGAGAAGAACCGATCATTATAGCCCTGTGTCCGAAAGTGATATCATACATTTAAGCTGTTCATTACTGCCTAGTTAAAATCACATAGAAAATTATTGTGATTACGTAGAAAATTATTGTGATGGAATGCAAGATTAGCACTAATTTTGTGCTTTGTTCTTTCAGGAAGAAAAGGAGTTAGGAGAAAAAAGAGCAGCAGAACTCACACGACTAACTGGACACTTTATTCTTAGGAGAACGCAGGAGGTTATAAACAAATTTCTCCCCCCAAAAAAGGAGAGCATAATCTTCTGCCGACCAACAGCACTGCAACTTGAACTGTATCGAAAACTGCTTAGTTCTCGAGTTATTAGGTCCTGTCTACAAGGCAGGCTAGAAAATAGGACTCATCTAATATGTATAGGAGCTTTGAAAAAACTTTGCAATCATCCTTGCCTTCTCTTTAAAGCCATAAAGGTATGCGTTGGGGGCATGCCTGCAATTAGTCATTTCAGCAGGCAAAGGTCACTATTAGTATGTTAATGGTCAATGTGCATGTTACTGAAGATCACTTCATACTCTCTCTTTACATGTGACTTGCTTTTTAGGAGACAGGCTTTCAAAAAAGTAAATGTTAGGAAATCTGAATGCACACAGGGAGTGTATCTACCTAACCCGTTTCCTGTTGCCTTAGAGTATTTTCTTGTTCTTTATTATCTTCTTTCATTTACCCTCTTAATCTTGTCTCTAAGTGCTTGTAGAAATACACACAAACAACAACAACAAGCAACAGTTATTATAAAATAATTTTTCTGAAGGAATGTAATTTTGAATGCTAGTGCATCTAGATAAATCTTTTAACCTGAAGTTCTTAACTAACTGCAGTGTCAGTTAGAGAATGCTCTGTCTGCTGGTTCCTCTGAAACCTGCCCGCCTGTGTGATGAGTCTCACCCTTTCTTGTGGACACTTCACTCTTCAAGTTCAGTGACAGTGGGAGCTGCAGGGTCTGTGTATCAGGGGTATTAGATGTCTCCGCTTCCAGTTTTACTGGAGTCCTATCACTGTACAGCTTGTTATTTCTACAGAAATATTCTCATTCCTATAGATAAGCAGTATGATAGTTAGAAGTTAGTAATACTTCTATAGCCACTAATCAAAATCCAGGCCAGTTGAGTGGAAATATAAATCTTTCTTTAAAGATGGTCTTCCAGACTTTGTAGGGATGTCCATAGCACGCACCTGCCTATGAGTGACAAAACTGCCTATATTCATTGAATTTACTTCAGAGTTTGAGTATCATAAATTTTTCAAAAGTGGAAGCTTAACTCTTTACAAACTAATGAGATGGAAAGGTGAATGCAAGCCATTTATTACTATTGTGGTTTGGGGGTTTGGCTAGTTCGGCTTCTTCCTCCTTGTGAAAGAATGATTTTCAAACTGCAGCAAAATATTACCTATATTTCTGCTATTTTATTTTAACTCTTGTTATTATTTGCTAGCTTCATTTCTAGTTACAAAACTGAATCCTAATGACACCATCTTTGTAAAGAAATTAGTGTTTGTGGAGTTCTGTAATAAGGTATCAAGGAATTTGGAAAGAATAAACAGAGCATTGATTTCTTTTTCCAAGTTTTAGATGCAGCTTTACTGTGTTTATATCTGTGTGGTCTTTTAGAAAGAGAAGTAGAAGTGAAACACATTTTTCGGTTCTTAATATTTCAACTTATTCTCCACTCAATTGTAAATAACGTCTTAGATTATAGGGTGTAAACCAAGGTGTAAATGCTATGAGTATTTTAAACTGTGCTTTCAATGCAGTATTGGGAGGTTATCGTGCTCACATGATACACTAGTTTATGGTGACTTTTTGATGTTTTATTTTTTCTTTGTAGTAAAAATATTAGCAAAGTTTAAACAAAATCATTTTAAAGAGGACATGGAGCATGAATCTTTTTATTTTTCATAGGAAAAAAATTGTGATTCTGTGTGCGATGAACATGGTGAATCCAGTCTCTATGAAGGTTTAACACATGTCTTCCCGCCAGATTATACTTCTGACACTTTCTCTGAAACTGACTCAGGAAAATTGCAGGTGCTGGTGAAGCTGTTAGCAGCAATCCATGAACTCAGCTCTTCTGAAAGGCAAGTGTGAAAGAAAAGTAAAATGGAGATATGGAGGTGATCTTGTGGTTATTCTGTTTTGCTTTTCAAATGTATAGTAACGTGATATTAAAAATAAAGGCTTTGCAGCTGCTTGCAGAGGTGCTAAGTACATTTATGCATGATACCCCTGGCTCTTCCGTGTTAAATTACTGAACTAGGATGTGCAGCTGGCATAATTTTCAAAGTTGTTCTTTATGTTATCTCCAGATAAAAGAACTTTTCATACTGACTTCCAGCAACTAAGAGTTTGCTACAGCCTCTGTACTATGACATACTACCTGCACTTGCACTTTCTAGTGCTTTGCATCTCCTTGAGGCAATTATTTAACGTATTGAATATTTTAAATTGCACTAAAATAGTTTTAATTGCTAGATCATGAGTTCTTTCCTCCTTTACCATGATGTTCAGTGCTTGCTGCGTTTTCTGTGTAGGGTATGTTCACAGGAGTAAGTCCCAACAAGTGAACTGGCACAGCAACTGCCAGCGTCCCCCATGGTAAACGGCACTGACATGAAGCAAAACCTCTTTCGGTTTATCCTGGGGTAGTAGGATGCACAGGGCCAGTTACTGGAGAATTGCTCGTTTCGTGGAAATCTCATATACCTTGCATGCCGTGGGTGAAATTTTTGTGTACTCATGACCTAAAGCCCAGCTACTCCAAAGATATTTATCTTTCAATTTTTATTTAAGTTGATGGACATTGGTGCTTAAATAGGACATGCTGTAATTCAGTAATGGGAGGTAACAGCAGCTCTCTTGGCACTGATATAAAGGAATTTGTTTCTTCCTGATGCTCTTTTTTTACAAAACAGAAAAGCTGAGCTTGTCATGGATATTTATATGCTTAACATCCGTTGAAACCAATGAAAGCTAAGTACCTACATGAACTGGCCTTATTTCCTGTAGCCGAAAAGTATCAGGAATATCGGGAGAAAGCAGCTTCCCCTGTATCAGTGCTATGGGAGCTGCTAAGTTGCATCTAATGTTGAGGCTTTATTTTGCAACTTTTAAAGTTTTGCTTCTTAAATTCAGTTCTATTTGTATATGTTTTAATTGTTTTTCTATTATCATAAGTACTAAATAGTTTTTGCAATATTATACAGGCTCAATTCCAGTCTCCTTAAAAAGTATATACTCTTATTTGTGAGGGAAAACAAAGGTGTGAATTTTAGTTTGATTGACAAAAAAATCAATCTTGCAAAGTCTTTACAAACAAGTCTTGGGTGTAGTTCAATTGTAGAGTCAACTGTAACAACAAAAATACTTTAAAACATATTTAAAATGCTCATTTACCAGATTTCCCCAATTATCTCTGTCTAGGTTTTCTATATTTATTTTTAATCAAAAATAGTTTAAAAAATGGAGCATCTTTGATGGAATTTTGTAAATTCAGTTCAGATTATAAAAGACCTCCAAACAAGATCTCACAGCGAATGCCCTGTGTGCACTTACAATTTTATTTATAGTTTAAATTCAATAGGTCTTTCTTTATTCTCTCAGTAGAATTGTCCTCAATACTTGGAAGGACAGAAGTTCTAGGTTTGCAGATCTCTGAAACTTATGTAGTAAAAATTTCTGAGGAAAACCACTGGCATAGTATAGTGACATAGACTAGCCATTAGTTTAAGGGACCAGGAGACTGATTTCACATTAACACCCCTCGCCCCCACCAAAACTATAATGTTTATGAAGTCCTTTGCCATCCCTCATCTCCTTTCCTTTCGGTCTCAAGATGTAGGCAAGAGGCATTGTCTTCCTATCTGACTCTCATTGTTTGGTTTCTCAGAGTTCTCCTGGATTGCGTACATAACTTCACAGTAGCCTTTTAAAAGTTTTACTGCTTAAATTCAGTACTGTTTATGTTTGTTTTTTGTATTATTTCTCTGCTGTCATCAGTATTAAATAGCTTTTTCAATATACAGGCTCAATTCCAATCTCCTTAAAAAGTATAAGTGAAAAAGTAGAGCCACATATACTTTGTATTCGCGACTGTAACACCCTCTGCAAATGCCTGTACTTTTTCTTAACAACAGTGAAACGGTGATTTTGGATAAGTAGAGATTTAAAAAAAATTCTGTCTCTGTGGTTGGTCCTGGATCCCTGCAATCCGTGCATTAAGTCAAATTCTGTTGGAAAAAAAGTACTTAGCGTGAATGCTTGACAGTAGATATAATACATCCAAATTTTGTATGTGCTTCAAATTAGTATTACATGTTTTGGTTTATGATTTATGAGTAACCTCAGGTTGATGTGTAATTTTTACTTGACTTATGATTTTATTTCCTTAGATGTCTTCAATAATTTGTTATTGTACTTTAACTTTACCGAGGTCTAAGATAACAAGATAACTGTGTTTTCCTATTTGGCAGAGTTGTGCTGGTATCCAATTACACGCAGACATTGAATATGTTACAAGAGACATGCAAACGTTATGGATACTCTTATACTAGACTTGATGGACATACTCCTGTCTCCCAGAGGCAACAGATTGTTGATAGTTTTAATAATAAATTCAGCCCAGCTTTTATCTTTTTGCTGAGTTCAAAGGCTGGGGGGGTAGGACTGAATCTGGTTGGAGCATCTCATTTGATCCTGTATGATATCGACTGGAATCCAGCTACAGATATTCAGGTCTGATACAACTGTGTACTCGTGGGTTGGGATGGGCATCAAATGAGTTCTTGGCTGATTCTGAACTGTCTGACTTTACATGTGTTATTGCTACCTGATTATCGTTCCACTGCGTCGGGACAAGTACAATATTGGAGGAAAGCTCTATCTGAGCGAAAAAGGAGAAACGTTTCTCTGTCAAATTAAATGTGTTGGTATCATTAGAAGCCTCCTCACACTAAAAAAGGAAAAGAGTAAATTCTAGTTTCCTTCAAGAATTGAGTAATGTGCCACCTGTGTCTCCTGTCACCTTTTAATTTGAAAGCTGTTTTTTTCTAAGAAGAAGACAAAATTATGATTAGATTGTACAGTGAGTGTTTCTGAGAAAAAAAGAAAGCAACTGTTTGCCATACGTGAGAAAAAGGGAGAGGTCCTGATCAGAATTAAGAGAATGAGAAAATCATGTGGCAGCCATGCTAAAAGAAAGAAAACAAAGCTGAGTGCCACGCTATTCTTGTAATGGCACTGTTGCTCTGAAGGGATTATTTAGTTGGCATAAGAACGCTCACTTAAAATACTTCTTAACAATAACAATTAAAAAAAAAATCTTTGTAGAAACACGGTAAGAAACCTCTGATTATACAGAAATGCTAAGTGCTTAATACCTGAAATAAGCTCAGATTCTTGGATTTACTCCTGTTCCAAGTGTGAATCAGTACCCTCATGTGGTCACTCGTATTGTTGCTTGAAACACCGTCTGGTAAAGCAGTCAAAATTGCTACAGCTTGCCAAATACTGCATGGCATGGTGTGAGTACCTGTACCAAATATGTATTTGTAATCCTTATGTAATCCTGTAACTGTACTCTCTCAGTTACTTTTTTGTTTGTTTAAGAATTAAAGGGTGTGCAAAACACTAATTTTACGATTTTAATAGAAATTGAAATGTCATTTTTAAAGATACGTTGTGGCAAAAATATTTTTGGAGAAGAGGAGAATGATGAATATTCCTGTGAGATGTTAAACTGTTACTAATGCTTAGAAAACAAATATGAAGACGGGATTGTGTGAGGAAAGAAATGGAACCCCTAGTTTCATGCACAAAGAAAGAGGAGCATAAATGTTAGAAAGTAAATTACATTTTAAAAATTATTTACAGTTAATACCAGAAGATTTTTATAAAAAGAGCCAGAGACAACTATTAAGGAATGCTTTGTTTGGACAGCATCCTTTTGAATGAGTTAGCAGAATTGGCAATTTGATGAGAAAAGGCTGCAAGTTTTACCTAAAATACGATTGTACAGCAGGCTGTTAAGGATCTTAATCTTTTTGCTTTCTTTAGGCGATGGCCAGGGTGTGGAGAGATGGTCAGAAACATACTGTGTGCATCTACAGACTACTAATCACAGGTTGGAGATGGTGCTCAGGCATATCCTAGAGTGAGACAGCTGTTGACATTTTGTCAATAAAAGAAGCAGAGTGAATGTTTTTGGAAATCATTCATTCTGTACATATATATATGCATATATATAATTCACTCTGACTTCAGCTAAAATAGAGATATCACATTGATTCATTTGCTTTTCCTTTGCTCTTGTTTTAATAGCTGAAAATAATAGTTCAGCATTTCTTGCATCGTTACAAAAAATGGATTTGACTTTTCTTTTTGATAAGTACCGGCCAGAAGTTAACCGCATGTATCTACTATTTTTTCAACACAGGCTCAATAGAAGAGAAGATTTATCAAAGACAGATCAGCAAGCAAGACCTTTCTGGGGCAGTTGTAGACCTTTCCAAGACATCTGAACACATCCACTTTTCCATTGAGGAGCTTAGAAATCTTTTTACACTTCATGAAGATTCCAGCTGTGTTACTCATGACCTGCTTGAGTGCAATTGTATGGGAAAGAAGGACCATCAAAGTGAGTTTCTTTTTCATTATCTCTAGCTGTGTCTGAGGAAGGGCATCCATATATGGTCTGTCACAGGAGAAAACTCTGACACCCAGTAAAATAGGATTAAAGTAATGAAGTTCTTTATGGGATCTTCCAGATATTGCCTGATTTTTCTAATCCATAGGACTCCTTCACAAGATACCGCTTGCAGTAACAACAGTGCATATGTCCCATCTCTTAATTGCTTGAGTTAGCTATATCCAGCAAGACTAGTGACTGATAACAGCCAAATGAGGTTATATAGTATTTTGTTTCTAACTATTCAAGGACAATAATGATTATCTGGTAAAATGCAATGAATTAGTTCAAAAGCTGTTTACCTGTGGACAGCTACACCAGCAAGAACCAGATGAAGATCCGGATAATAATACGTCAGATCTCTGAATATAGCCTTTCATTTCACAATTATTAGCTAATGTTGATGCAGGACGATTAAAATAGTCATTTGAGAAATGCTGGAAGATGCCTTGGCAGTCATAAAACCAAGTTGTAGATTTTTGCGTCTATCCTTTCTTTAGGAACATATCTCTCCTGTTCTTTCTGCATGTCAGAATTGTGTTACTACCATGTGGTATATAGGTTTAAGTAAGGAGCAGGTTTATAAAAAAAAAAAATTACCTTGTTTAAGTTATGTGTACACCCCATCCCTTCTAGTTTTTATAGCTCATCTGGTTTCTCAAAGGAAAGAGTGTCTATTGCCCTGATATACTTTTTTCCTTTGAGCATGAAGTAGCCATATACAATATGCATAAATTGATAATGAGGTGCAAATAGTGATCTCTTCTAAATGTAACAGTAAAATCATGGTAAAATACTGCAGTAAGATGCCACTGTAAAAAGAGCCAAAGAAATGGCTACCAGAACGTTCATGTTCTTGACAGACACAGACAAGGAATTAAGTAATATAGACCCAATGTGACTATTTTGCTTGATGGTTTGCATGTTTCCAGGTAGTAGGCTTAAGTTTTATTCCTTTCTCATCTCATTCTACCTGAAGTGGGGAGGGCTTGGTTTTTGAAGTGCATAGTGCTTCTGTAACCATAAGAATTTAACTGATTCCTTTATTTTTGCTCCAAATACTGACTTAATTGTCCTTGTATCCTTCAACCTAATGGTTGAAGAATTAGACCTTCTGTTTTTACATAGGGAAATATATAGCTCAGGTGCTGTTCTAAAATATACCAACTTCCATGTAGGTACTATTACAAGATCTGTGTGGAAAAGGCATCTTTGCTCTTAAACGTGAGCCAGATTTTCTCACTAGTGTGCAATGAGGCAGGGGGTAGAGCTCCTGGACTGCAGAGATCCAAAGAAATTTTACAACGTTACTTCTGTGGCGAACACTGGTGCATATGATTTTATTTAGCATTTTGCAATTGTCTTATTGCTCTTGACTGCTTTTCTTATGCTTTGAACACATATTGGTTCCGTCAGTTCAGCCACAGCATCAGCCTCTTGAACTTCAGGGCAGTGAATGTAATCAGAACTTGACAGGTAATCATGCCTTCCTGGTGAACAGAGCCCTTGTGGTGGTAAATCAAGGAAAAACTTGACGGTCGTTCTTAAACTTAAGAGGTGGAAATGAGCAGGGAAAAGTTTGGCTTCCTACAGAGCAGGTAACTGACTAAACAGTTTCCTAGTCAAATTGTTGTGAGTAGTGGTCTTCACGTTGATCACCCCAGAATGCAGCTACCGTTAGTTGGACTCTTTGCCCTTCCTAAGACCAGAAAGCTGTCCAGTTCCTTCATTGGAGAACCGCATCTCAGGTTCCTGGGAATGGATGCTGTTGCACAGAAGAGGCCAAGAGCTTTCAGTCATTATGTCTCTTACATTTCTAGCAATCATGATTCAAAAGGTAAACTGAAGAGGAACAAAATAATATAATACAGGCTGCGCAATGTCTAAGCTTAAAATGAGTTTAAGACCTAATTATCTTGGCATTGGGATCTCCATTAGGCCTACTAATGATATTGGATATTCTTGATCAAGATCTTGCTGTCCATTCGTACTGGGACCATCTTTAGCAAGCCACAGAACTCTCAAAAAGAAGCAATTAACTGCATATGGATCTTGCAGATGGGTTGTTTGCCCTTCTACGGGTTTTCAGATGAGCTACAAAGCTGAAAGCCTATTATTTTATCCGATCGTGGCTTAGTTTATGGAGTTAAGAATGCAGAATCTCTAAGAACTTGTGAAGTGCATTTATTCTAAATTTTCTTCTGGACAGTAAAAGATATCTCAAGCCTAGCACAAATGTGCATGATATGCCAGTCAAAAGGAAAGTCTTACATGTATGAGTCTTTATGGGCTCTCCAGGTAAAAGTTTCAAAATCTCAAGAATGCTCTGAGTCATCATGCTGCTCATATCACTGGTCTTTCCTAGGGAATACTGATTTGACTATATGTTTTAAACCAGTAACAACAGTGATGCAATTTTTTCCATCCAAACTGATTTCTTTGTCACACGTGTCAGATGAATCATGAAGTCAGCAAAACATAATATACTCTGCAATGACCTGGTATTGCTGGGGGCTCTAGAATCCTTTGTTCAAAGTGGATTTCTGTCTGTGTGCTTCACAGGAATTAGTACTTTTCCTGACTGTGACACACATTATATAATATACCGTTAAACAGCTTGGCATAACCAGGATGTACAGAGTGCACTAGAGATCAACCTCTACTGTGCTGAGTCAATGAAATAGTTAGCTATCGAAACTATTCTTAGCCGATTGGAATGACTCCTCTGGGAGGCAACAGAAGCCAGCGTGAGATTTGCTGCAGCATACTTCCATATTCAGAGTTACTTAAAGAATGCGAACAGCTGAAATGTCACAGAATTAGGAAAAGAGCACAAGGGAAATTGCCAGATAAGGCATTTCCTTTTCTATCTATTTATAAAAGGATTTGTCTTTGTGCTAGCATATGGTGATTTTCATAAACTCAGTCAATGAGCAAGAAACAGCCTTTCCCCTCTGACTCTGGATACGTATGTTTGGATTTCATTGACATAGAAGGATTACACTTACTGTTACTGTTTCCCTCATTCATTATCACCAACTGCCTTATTGATTCAGACTGAGAATTTTCTGTATCGGTTTTCTCTGATTAGTCTGCTGTATCATTTTTCAGATCCTTCCTCAGAAAAGCCTTCTGTGTCTAGAGGCTGCCAGCTTGGACAAAACCATGGGAAGCCTAATTCAAAGAAACCACTCTCCATGTCACAGTTAATGCAATGGAAACATTTCTCTGGGCAACATCAGATTCTAGATGATCCTTTCCTTGAAAGGATAAACGAGAACGTTTCTTTCATTTTCCAGAATGTAACTAGTCCAACTTCCCCCACCTAATAAAACTTAAACTGTAGGGAAATTCGTATTTCCCTTCAAATTTCATGTTCCTCCTCACAGATGTAGTAAGCAAATGATTTGCAGTTACCTTTTGTTCTTTTTTGCCAAATTCTGTTTTATATCTTTCTGATGAGGTTTCTGGGCAAATGTTATTCCTGACATTTATACAAAGTTATTACTTTTACTAAGTTAATCATATTTACAATAATTATAATACAGATGTATAAATCTAACTTTCAACTCTTCTGTTCTTCTGGTATCATAATTACTAGGATTGTTTTTGTACACATTCGTATATGTTTTCTCTGTTTTATAGCTTTCACTTGATCATAATGATTTATTACTTGTAAATGTGAAGTTGGCAACTCTGCAGCCAAATTTTATAAGATAGATTAGGCAATACTGTATAATAAGTATATATGCTGTTTACAAGAGTCTGATTGGATTTATGTTTTGACAACTAAGTTACAGATCTGTATAACTGCAGCTTTATAACAAGATAGCTGTTTGTTTCCTTGAATTTACAATTTAATGAAACAAGGAGCGTTGGCCACTGAGGTCCAAAATTCTGAGACCACAGCTTAATATTATGTCAAAATCTTAGGAAATTCTCCTGTTGCTTTTACTTGGGAAAATAAACACACTTCATTCCTTAGACATACAGAGTGCAGGCTTATCTCGTTTTTGGCTAACTACAGACAAGGACATTTTTTGCTGAACACTGGAGTATTGCACATATTTTCATTGTATATTTTTATTATGGCTATATTTTCCTTCTGTCTATAAAGGTGCAAATGTTTGAAATCCAATTATGGCTTTTAAGTGAAGTTTGACTTTGGACTGTGCAAGGCCCTGAAGAACAAAGATTGGATAACTTTCAGAAATACTGCAAACTTACAGAATTTGCAAGGCCTTAAGCAAGACGAGAGCTCCATTGTGGTAATCCTGTATTGTGCTGTATGATGTACAACCTTTTAATATTTGGTACGTGTTGTGATACTGGTGGCCCATTAGAAAGACTAACTAACTTTCAGAAAACAATTGAAATTGGTTTATTCTACACATTATAGCCGTTAGTGTTCTCCCTGACTTCACAGTCCATCCTAACCCATCATCAAACCTTTTCTTTACATTTTGATGCTGTTTGGAAACGGGAAATCTCATGCACTGTGCAATACAGATGTAGTAACTGACATCTCTTCATCATCCATATCTGTTTCAGAGGATTTTTTGAATTTCCTTTGCCCCTGATAGCTATATGTCATGAGCAGCTAATGAAAACAAAGTGAGGGAATGATGGAGAAAGACATTAAATGCAAACATTATAAATGGTGAGTTTTGTTGGCATGCAGTTTATGTTCTTAGTGACAATTAGAATGATGTTAATGTCTTGGGCGGTGTATTCCTGTTGATAGAGTTTAATTCTTTAAAATTTTAGGCTGCCTGTTACAAAGAGCCTGTTCTTTACCTGTATATGGTGGAGCATGGTGGGTGTGCTTATCTGGGTGCTGTGCTGTTGTAGTACCGTTTTTTGTTAGACAAAGGCTGTCGGATGTCTTACAGTTCCCTCAGCTTATTTCAAGTAACATAGGCCAAGATTTGCCTGCGGCTATGTAAGTCTAAGGCACATTCTAGCCAGCCTTTATATTAATGAATAATGTGATTAGTAATAATCTGTGACCAATAATTCTTGGATGTGTGCTGGCCAAGAGTTTCTAAAAGCTCTGCTCTTGTCACTGGTCATAGGAAGTATGCCAGCATTCTCTGTCCTCTGCTGACGCTGATCTCACATGTGGTTTCTTGCATCTGCATGAAATAGTGGATGCCTCTATGGTTCCATTGCTGTTTTGCTTGTGGGACCCTGGGCATTTCCACTGAATACCCACAGTAGTCCACTCTGGTTTGGAGCAAACCAACTGGAAACACTGTTGAGGAAACTTGGACATGAAACAGAAAGTTTGCTTCAGGGTCCACACCACACCGTGTTTCATCTTCTCTGCCTGAGGCAGTCCTTCAGGGGTATCTCAGCAGGCCTTCTAAGCTCACATGTTGATTTCTGCCCTCAGACAATCCTACTTGCTGGCACATCATGTGCCGGTCCACACAATACTACTGTAGCTGCATGCTGGCAGAACATGGGTCTGACACAGAAGCAGGGTCTGCAGGGTAGTTTTATTTTTGGCAGCTTAGAAAAAAAGAAAATTGGTGCTGGACCACGATAAAGCTCTTAGCGGGGCTGGGGGGGGGGGGTTCAGAGGAGATGAACCCACAGACACATATTGCTGTATGTGTGAAGGTGATCTAGGCTTAGGTCGTTTTTCTGGGAGGGATTTTTTGTGGCAGTTATGAGGAGATGGGCTATAGCACTAAGTAATGCTGTCTCAAGGTTAAAAAGCCCTAAGTACCCTCTACAAAGACATGCAATACCAGTTACTGCTTAGATATGATTCCCCAGCTGTGCCCTGCTATACCAAGTTGGACTAGAACTCTGGTGGCAGGAGCTACATGGTTATGCTTAGTGGAAGACTTGGTGGACGGTCCTCCAACATGCATCCAACCAGCCAAATGTGCACCTCCTTAACCCTTCAGGACTTCTGGGCATGACTGCTGCATGCATGTGCTCCTTGGTTACTTGGGGAAGACAATGTGATACAAATAACAGCTTGCATATGGCATCACCCATGATGCAGAGTGATTCTGAAATTTGATGTCTCCTGTAAAATGTGAGTTCTCATTGGAAGAATAGGTCGTGGAAGATATAGGAAGCATGAATACAGACTCTAATTTATTATGCCGTCTGTGATCCTCCCACATGGTATAATCAGTATTTTCGTACAGGGTGCAACATAAGGGGATGTGAATTTCTCCAACCATAGGTGAAAGGTTTCTGCAAGGAAAAGGCCTCGTGGTGATTTTACCCTAATCTGGTTGTTCACTGATCAGGATACGTTGAGGACTTCAAGTCTCTACCAATTTGCGTTGCCCCTTTTAACATGCCTGGAACCTCAGAGGGTGAGAAGAGTGGGTGGTACTGAAAGGCAAGTATTAGATCCTAGCAGATGGTCTCAGGTGTGGTTGAGCACTACGCAGTTTACGCCTCTTGGCCCTGCAAATCATTATTAGCCTCCTGCACCCAAATCCTGTCCTGTAGAAGGGGAGAGGCTAGGGGTGTCGAAGTCACAGCTGTGTTCTAGTGTGGTGCTTGAAACATGAGGTGTTAGCTGATGTTCTCGGCTGCCTATTCTAGTTTTTGCCAGGTGCAAAGTTTCATCTGCCTAGTAGTTATTCACATGGATCTACCCTAAAGAATGAGGCAGGCCTAGCAATAGCTCTGAAATGGTGGCTTCTTGAGTGCTGCATGAAAGAGAAGAGCAGCAGAGACCACAATTGTAAGCACGATGGCAGGCAGCATATTTTTCCAGCAAATGCTAAGCAGAGGTTGCTAGTTAGTGTTTGGCATTTATCAGGGCTACAGAATGAGTAAAAATAGATGAAGTATAGTGGTGTGCGTGAGGCAGCAAGAGGTGAGTGCAGTGCCTGCTAAACAGACCTGTGCCATTATAGATGTGAGAGGTTGGGGGTTATCAAGTTAGTATCCATCAGCATCCCTCTGAATTGCAGTTTAGGTGTGTTATAGGGTACTCACCGTGAATGACACAGAGTGGAGCTGATTTGCACCAGTGGGCCCAGAGAGCAAGTATTCATTCTGGCAGAGGAGCAGATCATAAAGATCATATACACGTATTCTTAGGGAACAGTCTGCTAATCTTTGAATGGCTGCTTCAGGACTCTGAATCCTGCTGGGTAAGGAGTGTTGTCAACCAGCCCTCAGATTCGGCAATCAATATTCTGTTCCTTGCCAGCTCACAGCTGGGAGGAGGTGATTTTAGAGGAATTCTGTTACTCTGGTGCAGGGCATACTGCCACGGAGACAAGGGTACAGTATGTTCTGGATTGAGATCTACCCTGATTTTAAAAGCAGAAGGGGTGGTTGTTTTATTTATTTCTTTGTATAACATCAAGTTCTATTAACTTGTTCCTATTAACTAGCTTCATATGACGGTTTTTGTTAATTCCACTTTTACACACACTAGCTCACTTTTTTTTTTTAGTAATTCAGATGATGATCCCGTGTCATTATTCACTTGCAGACTAGCAATCCAAATTGTGCTCAATTTGGATTCAGTTATTTAATTACTGTCAAGGAAATGTATAGCAAGCTTTGCATGTCATACAAGTTTTTGTGATAAGTGCAACAGGCATTTTGCGTTATCACAAGAGTCTGACATCAAGTCCAGTTAAGGGTTTGCCTTTTTTAGAGATCATGAACTTCTTTGACGTGTCATCTGCTGCAGAAAGGGTGCCAAATGGTGACTGAATGCTGTAATGGAATAAAGTCGCAGGAATTTCATAAAATGCCAGAAATGGAACAAACTTTTTCAACTGCCTGGGGTTACCACCAGGAACTTGCAAAGAGAGATTCCAGCCCTTGCAAGCACACACAGAGAAGGAAAGTAGTTTTTCATGTGCTTTCCACAGAATGAAAATTTGATGTAAATCACGGTTATTCATGTGTGGCTAAAAGGATGTGCTTGTGGCTAGAAGATGTGGGAAGGCTACACAAAACACTGAGGAAAACTTTTGGCTTTGTACAATAACTAAAGGATGAACTGAATTGAAATCTCTTTTTAGTAAGGCCTTGTGGACTATTAGTACTAAAGCAGGACTGACCTCTTAAACGCATAAACAGAATTTATTGTACTTGCAGAATTTGCAATGTATGATGCAGTGTTTCACTCTCAAGGGGCTAAGTGGCAATAAGCATGTGCACAAGCACCGCAAAATCAGGACCCACATAAATAATATGGAACACTGTAACCATCTCATGGGTATTCTTCTAGAAACTTTCCTGATTAGATATATTGATTGCTACTATCTTTCACCCAACTTGTCATCAATATATTGAAATCTATAGGTCTGTTTATAAGCCTCTGCAGCCTTTGCTTCTTCCAGTGTCTTCTCCCTCAATGTCAGCTTGTGTTCTGCCTGTGCCCTTTTGTCTGCTTAGTTTGATTTACACCCACTTGATAACATATGCTCTTCATTCCCCTTTGATTCATTTCCTTCCAAATAGGGAAGATGTCAGTCACTAGGATGAAAGCCTGTGCCCCTACAAACTACTTTGTTGGGTATTTTCTGTAAGTTAATCCAAGGTCTTTCTTTTTTCTTCGTTATGCCTACCTTGGGCCAGGTTTTAGTTTTCTGGTGTGAGTTGTGTGTCAAGTAGCAACAAGCTCCCTCATGACCCTTCACTTTTCAAGGTTCTTTTTGAGGGATGGGGCTTGCTAAAAAGTGAAAAGTGCCACCTGAAATTTCCTCCCTCCAGTTGGAACCTGTTACCTTTGCTGGGGTTTTCATCCTATCACATAACTGGTTTTAACACGCAGGTCTGCACAGAGCCTCATTAAAACAACAGAATTTTGTGCACGAGTCAAGGTTTACCCATAATCCTTGCAGAGTTGGGATCTGGATTGGATGTCCAAGTCACTGAGTTAAATAGATGAAACTCTGTGGCTTGCTTATGCCAATTAGAAATTTGACATATTTACTACAAATGTAGACAGGTCAGCAGTAGTTTTTAATGCTAAAGCTTCCCAGTACTTCCTGCTATAGAGCAGTTTTCTCATTCACTTGCTACTTTGAAACTTTTCCTATTTGGGCTAAAGTTTTCCCTATCAATTTTCTGCTGCCAGGATGATATATTTTTATGCTGAGTTGAAAGCATCTGAACAAATGGCTGATCCATTCCTAGGAATGTGGGTAGGAGAAAATAGGTAGCTCTGTCTATATTCCAGAACTCAAAACCCTTCTGCTGAAATGCTTTACTGCCTTCATATTATGGCTTAGCACTTAGAGATGGAAGAGATGAAAGGAACAGACATGACTGTTTTTCAATATTCTCCTTAGAATCTACACCAATGTAGTCAATTTTATAAACTTGTGCAAAAAAAAAAAAAAAACCAAAAGGCATTAGGAATATGTATGGTAAAGACTTCCTTCTTCTGAGCAGCTAAAATGTCTTCTGGTTCCTTCCACATTGGCCTTGTGTGGGGCTCACAACTGGTAGAATTTGCTAATTCGAGCAGGCTGCATTCCCTCATAGCTTTAACCTGTGATCAGCCCCTGTATACCCCACATCCACAGAGTGACTAAATACAGATTGACCCAAAGGTCTGAAGTTATTTCAGAATATTATTTCTGTAGTTCTTGCTTTCAGTTGTTCTTTGATGGGCAGGGTCCAAATGCAGCAGCTGACAGCACAAAAGTGTGTTATCTATCTGTGTGTTAAATCACCCTACCAGCATCCCACCCAGCCTTAGGGAGGAAAAAGAGTCAATTCAGAGCAGTAAAACCAGACCCAAGGAGAAGGCCAGGTGGTATATGATAAGGAAACCGATACAATCAGGACTGGGGCAGAGAGAGAAAAGGAAGTGGAGGGGATCTAGGGGAGTGAGGAGATGGACAGGTAGGAGGGAGGGCTGAGAATGGATAGACAAAGGCTGAGATGGGGAATAGAGTCAGGTAGAGAAGCCAAGGAAGACTAGGTCCTGCTGAGTGAGCAGGATGAATGGGAATGAGACGGTGAAGAAATCAAGGTTGGAACCAGATACCCCCACTAAAAAGAAAGGAACAGAAGTTTTGGTGAAACAAGGGAGAATGCTCTTCTCTAGCTTCTGTAATGGACCCTGCGACTCCTGCATCTCACCCTTTTCCCTCTCTTAGTAAATACCCATGAAGTCATTGGTAAAGTGATTCCTCTCAGCTGACATCTATGAACTTTTACAGAGTCACTGAATTCTCTTTGCTAGTGATTTGTGAATCACTGAAAATTTGAAAGCATGATCCAGATGAAAATATTTACAACCTTCATTGCCGCAGAGACTCTCAAAGGATACAAATACTATTTTGCCAGCTGCAAGCATTGGATTAAAGTTGTTTTGTGGATTTTTTATGGCTTTGTAAATATGCATCACAATGAAGTCCTGCATGAACGCATATTCTGTTTTATTGCCTCATTCAGCTAGGAGGACAGACAGTGATCTGGGAAAAAGTTGAATTTGTGTAATAAAGAAGGCCACTGTAAAACACTTGGTTTTTTCAGTCTGAAAGTATGTGGTCAATGAAGCAAAAAGAAGAGAGAGGGTCATAGGTTAAGGCAGCTAACTACAGCCCACGGGGACTGGAGCTTTTTGGTTGTATATTGGAGCAAGCCACTAAAACCAGAGTTGTCTAAGAGACTTGCTACTTATATTTTCTTGTTTTCTGATAACTTTCAGTCTGACTGGCGGAAGAAGTTTTGCAACTGATGTGAGCAGAATTTGTGCTTTCTACATATTATGGAAGTATGGTCCCACTTGCCTCAGAAGGGGCATTCCAAATTAGTGGATGTCTCTATTCTTCATCTTTGGAGTGTGGTTAATAACTCCCCACCTGTTAGCAGTGGTGTGAAGATAAATTAATCAAATTACATGCAACAATTGGCTGTACAAGGGGAAGGTCTGACTTGGGGTTTATAGAGAAGGTGATCTTTTGATCAAAATGATCTAGACTTTTGTCAGAAGTGAGCTGCAAAAGGACAAGAGACAACAGTTACTAACTGCAGAAGGAAAAATTCTGACTGGATATGAGGGAAAAAAAATCACAGAGAGGTTAGCACTGAAACAGGCTATGGAAGAAGGCTATGGAATTTCTGTCTTTAGCAGTTTTCACAACTGGACTGGACAAGGTCCTGAGCAACCTGATCTAACTTTGAAGCTGGCCCTGCTTTGAGTAGACAGTTGGACTGGATGACCTCCAAAGGTTCCTTCCAGTCTAATTATTCCATCATTTAGTGATTCCTTGGACTTTGTGAGGCATATGGAGAAAGTATGAATCTATGAGGGAAAACAGCCACTAACTATCTTCAGAAGTTCCTCGGGATTTAAAATCTGTGATGTATTTAGACAACAGGTTCTGGTCAGGAACTATGAGATTTAAAAATCTAATATGGAAAGAATTCAGGAATTCTGTTTTGTGGTGGGAGACTTGATATGAGCATTATGAAATACAGGCCTGGAAAAGGTTGTGAGGTCTTCTTTTACTAAGCCAAGAAAGTAGTTTTGGGAGTTGGTAGCGCTGGGTGTCAGAGTGGGAGAGGCAGCTCCCAGGAGCCTGTGTTAACCAAACAGTCTTTGACATGTCAACGGACAGTGAAATAATGCTTAAACCTGAGGGCTACTTGAAATTTTAACACCAGCTTCCCCTAAGTTGCTTTTAGCCATGGTTTTCTCTGGTCATTGAGTCCTTCTGTCCCTGCATAACTGTAAAATTAAAAAAAAAAAAATAGTAATCCATATCTGCCCCCCTCTCCCAAGTATGTTGCAAACTTTAATGGCCTGAAAAGGTCTTTGAGATCTTGCTAAAGTGCTGTAAGTTCTAAAGTCTCGGCTTTAACTTGAAAGATAAGCAGAGCTCAGAAATCACCTTGCTAGAGCTTTCATTCCCTAGCAGCTCTGATAGTCTCAGAATCGAACACTAGGAGGGAAGAATATGCTGGGGACAGCTGACTGTGCTGAGTTGAAACTCTTATGAGCAAAACCTGTTTGGAGAAGAATTTTTACTTCCTCTCTACTTTAGTGTGCAGGGAATCACTGGAAACAAGCTTCCGGGAAACATCCTCACCACTAGCAGTGACCTTAAGTGTACACAGTCAAGGAGGACATAAAGTTCCCAATACATGGTTTATTTAGTTGTGTGCTTGTATGTGCCAAAAGTAGGCTCCAGACAATTAAGTTCTTTTTTCTTCATAGGAGAACTATGGAAATATCACAGAGCTGGAAAGATCGTAGGTATAGCAGGAGAGCTATAGGAACAAAGATTTTGCCCTCCTTCAAATTGATTGTTGTTTAACTAGCAAGGCAGTAAAAGTCAGCTTTCTGGTTACAAATGAGTGCAGAACCAAAGTTTACTCAGCTGAACTCATCCCTGCTCCAGCAGCGCTGCATGCCTGGAACTAAGGAGGGGCACTGGCTTCAGAGCAACACAGCAGCTTGCAGCACTTCTGAATTTTTCCCATTGCTATCTCATCTCAAGTGTGTCAAGAGCTATGCTTCTCAGCTGGTTCAAGCTGATGAAGTTGTGGTTTGTGGTGATATAAATTCAAGCAAAATACTTGTTAAAAACTGATGAAGATTGCTTGACAGAAGCACTCTTTTCCAACCTTTACCATAGCCGTGAGTCTAGCTGCAATGCACTCTTCCTGGTGGGAAAAGGAGTGTAATGGTATAAGTGTGTCTGATCCATCTGTGGATTTACCTGGGTGAGGTGGGGAATGAAGGGGACTTTAGGCCATCCCCTTCTTTAGCTCTGGTTTCCAGTTTCCTTCTTGCTGTTCCAGCCCTTGCAGCTAACACGTTCCCAGGACCCACAGCCTGTTTTGAGCTTCTTGTTCCTGCAAGCCTAATGTAGGTGACTGGCCTCTTGCCCAGGTATTCCTGGCTTGGAGGCTTTTGGGTAGCGGAGAGCTGAAGCAGTGAGGAAATATGTGCTTCTCCCTGGCTGCAGGTATGCACTGCAGTCTCATTCCTGGACCTGAGGCAGCTCAAGAAAACCAGCTCAATGTTGTGATGTTACTGTGGCTCCAACAGTCCTCTTGCATCTCCTCTATCCACAACAGAGCTGTCTCTGCTCCTCTTCTTACATAGCACATTTTAGATTTAAAAAACTTGACTCATCCATGGCAAGCAATGTCATCATGCCAATAAGGTGCAAAAGTCATGTTAGCTGGTGACTTTGCTGAGTTTGCTTGTAGTGGTTTGTTTTAGAGACAACAATCAGCAAAAGCTGAAAGAGAGCTTTTGTGCAAGGGTGACCTGAGGGTGGCAGCAGCTGCTTACAGTACTGTTCATCTGGGTTATGCAGTGCTTAAGTGACTGTGTAGCAGGATTTAAGGAGAGGGACTGCAAAGCCCATAATGAGAGAGCATATAGCACTGAATTACAGGGTGGCTATTAAAGGGAGTCCTCAAAGGTAAGGATGACATAGCACCATTATCCTGGCAAGCATCAGGAGTGCTTGTGGCCAGAACGGAGACTTTGCTATAAAGGACACCCTATGTGAAATCGATTGGTGCTTCCAGACAGAAATAAGGCCTGATCACCATTTTTCTGCATTCAAAACAATGATGTACAGGTTGCTCTGGTGAACAGCTCTGTCGTAAGTGAATTAGGATGTGAAGAGAGGGCAAGCCATGTGGGTTTATAACTGATGCAAAAGACCACACTTATAAATCATAGCTGCAGTAGGCACCCTGTTGTGGATGCCTCACAGGAAGTGGAACTCAGGCAGTAAAGATTACATCAGCAAAAGTATCTTGTTCCCTAAGTGCAGTCCAAGTGCTGCTATAAGCACCTAAAGATCTAGAATCTTAAAATCCCTCTACAGCTGCAGTCTCTTCTGGGAAATATCTGAAGCCTTTAAATATCTATGTGTCATTTTAAAATCATGGGGGTAATCTCAGGTCTGCATTTCTTAGTTTCCACTAAGCTAAGCTTGCCACTCTGAAACCCTCTGAGGTCCCCAAGCTGGGAACACCCTTGCATCTTTTGCCTAATACTGTAGACATTTGTGGATCACAGTTTTAGGTACCCGGCTCTCCCAAAGCGTTGCAGAGCACCTGTGTATCTAACTCAGGGCTATGAATTTCAAACATGGGTAAGGCATCGAAAAGCTTGGTACTGTAATGCTGAATTTCGAAGCAGCTGTGTCTCTGCAAGTCTGGCTAATGCTGCCATCTTTCTCCAAGGCATGCTAACCAGCCAGAAAGGAGAAACAGAAATGACTACATAACACTGCTGTATCCCTTTCATCTCTGGGTCTAGTAGAAGAGAGTAGGATCTCATCAGTAACTTAAGTCAGCTTGAGGGCTTCTCTAAATTACAATGCCTGGTAATAGTTCAAAGGATTTGCTACATTATAACCCATTATAACCTTCAGACATGCCCTGAGTGGTAGTTAAGACTATGGAAGGTCCCAACACATTGCCAAATTTGGCCACTTTGCATCATCACACCAAGGACTAGGATCCCATGGGACAAAATTAATTCTTACTGCATTACAATTAGTCAATAAAATTTTGAGACCACATACAAAATTTCTTTCAGGCTATGCTTCTCCTGAGGTCCTTGTGTAAGAACTGAGCAGGAGGGGAACAATGCTTCAAGTTTGGCCCATTTTTTTTTTCTGAATCATGATTATGCTCAGGGCCAGTTCAAGCAAGTCTGGCGTTCTCCAGGTGCTTTTCCCTTATGCCTAGGTGTCATTGTATCCTAAGAGTGCTCAGCTGGGACCAGAACAGGAAGCTTAAGACCCAGAGCACTGATCTGCTAAGGAGGAATCTAGGGTAGATTTCTCCAAGTTGCTCATTTTCTCTCCTCGTATGTTATTCAGCTTCTGCTCCACCTCAGGGCGCTCACTGTGTCAACAGTGCACCTCTCTCTAACTCGCCTCTGTTATAGCATCCGAACGAACCCTAGCTGGGTTGATTTCAGTTTGGTGACATGTCTGAAGTGCATTTCTAAGAACCAAGAAAGCACCATCTGAGAAAAGCCATAGAGAAAAGTCTGGTAAAATACAGGGAAATATGTGTCACTGATAATTTTCTATTGGCAGTTAGGTAGGTGCCAGTTTCTCCATTTCATTCTGCAATGTGCCTGGCAGATAACTTCTGGTGATCCATGCTATTAGTAAAAGTTGCCGTTCTGCTTTGCCCAGACCCATTAGAACCTACTGAGCTGCCTAGAGACAGGACTGGCAAGAGCTCGTGTTCAAAGAGTACAGCTTTTAAACAACCTTTGCCAGTGGGGCTGATGCACAGACAGGTTTAATGACAAGTTAAGATGAATTGCGTAGTGTACTGTCCCTGGCGGCTACTAGCACTTGTCAGCAGCTGGTCCGTTTGCGAGGGTAGCTGAGTGTGCTTGTCCTGCCAGCTGGGGGAAAAAAAAAAAAGTTACTCTGAAGCTGAGCTCTGAAACTAGCCTCCAGACTCCCTTCCCATTGACTTATCTACAGGTTGGACCCAGTTGCTCTCTCTATGGTCTGAAGCAAAGAGGATGGTCTCTGTGCAGACCTCCTCCTTTGGTATACGTGAGGGGAAGGAAGGGAATAGTGAGACAGGGTGCTTCACCGCACATGGCGGCCATCTGTTGAATCATACTGCCCTGTGAATCCCCCTCGGGGAACACATGAACTGGAGGTAGGGCTGCAAGTGTGCTGGGCCTGGGTTAGCCCCTTCTCACCCCTGCTAGAGGTGGTTGGTGGCTGCTATATCACAGTTCCCACTGTGCTTTGAACTCATTGGGAGGTTTGGCTACTCGGCTGAATAATCTATCTGGAGGGTCCTCCTGAGGTAGCACCTGCCTTTTCCAGAGAGATACTGCAGTATTCTGCAGCTGGGGAAGGGAGGCTTTCCTGGGCCGTCCTGCTCCACCTGTAATGCTTGCTGGGTCCTGGCAGGAGGAGTTTGGCGGTTGAACCTGCCAAAGGCTCCCACCAAGGCCCTGCAGAACATCCTCAGTGGGAGCCTTTCCTTCCAAACAGTATTATGTGCATCTTAAAAGAAGATGCATGCTGCAATTTACTGCACTTTGAACATGGGACGAATACAGGAAAAAATGTCAGGAAGCAAAAAACAGGAGTTCGGAAGGAGAATTTGAAGTTACACTCAGCAGATGTTCCTCTTAGATTGGAAAGGAGTTCCTAGGAATAATCCACTATCTGTGTTGATCTCCTCTGATGCTCCTAGGTTCCTCTGCTGGCGGTGGCACCTTTCCTGGTCATGCGGCCACTGTCAGTGGGGGGCTGTAGCCAGGGGCCAGAGCTGGGGCTGTGGACACACACTAGCCTCTGTGGACAGCTAGTGGAAAGGGAATGGCTTACTTTCAACCAGATGGTATTCAGCATCATTTCTCCCCCTCCTCCATCTCCCTACGTGATTTCAAAGCCAGGAAACATATGGCTCTTTGTTCTTATGGCTTCTGATATAAAGAATTCGGTATGCGATCTGTAATGAACAACAGTTGTAGTGATCTGTTGTGCTGATAAGAAGCCCCAGTTCAGCTGTCTTGTGCTCTGTGCTTGAGCCCAGCTCCTGGGCTTTGGCCCTTGTGCAGCTCTGCCATTTTGTGCCTTGGCTGCTCAGAGCACTGTGCCCCGCTGCTGCTGCTGCTGCGACAGACCTGGCGGTGCGGTGGCAGCTCCCCGCTGGCCTGCCTGGCTGGGGATGCCCAGCAGGGAGATCCTCCGGCACTGTTCGAAGTCTGAGATTTACCTTTTTTTCTGGAACCACCAAGCAGATAAAAGCCCTGGAAACATGTGTCTGTCTGTCCTCTGCATCCCTGGAACTTCTCATGGGAGACTGAGAGGGCAGAGGATTCCCGAAAGGTGTGAGTGAGTGTAAAGTGGGAGTATAGTTCTGTCCCCTGCTTTCTCGGAAGAAATCTTTGCCTTTCTGCTTTTAAACCTGGGGAAAGAAAATCTGTGCCATCAGTCTGACAGAGGGAGGCTTGGGTTTCTCACTTCATGTCTGGTGTGTGAGTGAGGCTGGGGGAAAGGGCAGAGAAAGGTCTGCCACCCTTTTAGGAAGGGAGTTGCATGTCTGGAGGGAGGAAATGCTAGAACTGCGTGTGAGAGGAGAGAGGCGGAGAAGATGGCATCGTGGTGACTTGGGTGTACTGCTCAGAAGAGGAATATCTTATAAGGATTCCTCGATATTGTAAATGGATAATGCAGTGCTGTCAAGAGGGAAGAGTGCCAGCATTTCCCAGACCACTCTGAGATTCCTCTCAAAACTGTAGAAAATGAAAATGAAATACATTTTCCTAGGCTAGAATTCAAAAAATCAGTTACAAGTGTTAGAATAGAAATTTGTAATCACTGATACCTTCAATGCAGGCTCCAGAGGCTCCCCTTTGTGCACTCAGTGCTAACAGAATTAATTTGCAACTGTTAAGTGTCAGCCCCGTCCGTCAAGTGTAACTTCATGCTCTGAGTATGTGACTCCAAACAGGGACCTTAATCCCATATGGTCTCCTTTTGCATATAGCCTCACTTCCTGGGGCTTTCAGTGGTTATAAGCACGTTCCTAGGGCTTCCCCGCAACAAAGAAAGAGCGCTAAAATTAATTGGGATATCAATTTCTGCTTCTCTTGTTAATTAACTTCAGCAAAGAGCATATACACTGACCCGTAGCTGGTAAAACACAGCGTGTGGATATGCATTTAAATGTAAATTAGTTACTCTAGGTGAATCAATTAAACTGATTGCAGAGTCTCCTGGTTTGTCTCAAGTGAAAATATTGGAAGTCAGATACTTTTCTGCTCACATTTATGTATGCCTGAGATCATTCTCACTGCTAGCTTTGCTTAGCTAAGATTTTCTAGTAAAAGATCTTAAAAACACAAGGTTACATACATACTTAAGTGATATAATAATAACCTGTCAATGCCAAGTTTTAATGTAATGTTACTGAAAGCAGATTTAGTGGTGGGATGCCACATTGTGCTCACTACTAGATTTGGGAAACTTCATTCCTGGAGGCTATATTGCTATTGTAAGGGGAGTACTAGAGAGTCAGTATCAACACTTTATGCTTACAAACAGAGAAACAGAAATTCGAAGTTTTATATATTTTCTAGAAAGGTACTAATTTTGTGCTCTGAAATTGCTGTAGTGGAGATGTGCAGTCATAGTCTGACTGGGTGGCTTCATCAGCCTTTTGGGAGAGCAGAAGAGTTGGTAACTGTAAATACATACTTTGGCATGAGACCTTTTCTTCCTGCCTGCTGTGACTAGTCTGTCTGATGGTCATCTGGTCCTTCCAGCCACTGATGGCATCTCAGCGAAAGCATTTAGGTAGGTAATGTTTCCTTTAAAGACTTCTGAGCTCATAAGAATGAGATAGTGCATTCCCATGCGGTTAAGTTATGGTCTTACAAGTCTCAGCTAGAAGTGTTAGAAAAACAACTTTTGGTTGCTAGGAGGTGCTGTATGGGGTTTAATTAATCAGGATGGTTGAGCCTTCTGTTTGCTATCATTGCTGATATAACATAGAGGTTTCCAAAGCCTGAAAGTTGTGATGGAGTCCTGTTGGGCTGAGAGCTTTACTTACAGACACACACACTAACATAGTTGCGGCAAATATTAGTCATTATGAAATATTGCAAAGAAAAAAAATCTAAAATGTGAGGCCCACAAGAGGTGTTCAGGCTCTCACTTCTCTGTATAAGCTGTTCCTCTGTCCACATCATTATGGGCAGCAGTGGCACAGCTAATAGCTAAGATTGCTGTTACAAAAGATTTTCCGTCTCCCACTAAACGGGCAAAAAAGGTTGATATTTAGCCCAAAGATTTTTTGGTTAGATTTTAAAGCAGCATGCAAAACTTTCTGAACACACAAGCAAGAGATTTGGTTTACCCTCTGCACGAGCTGAAAATGTTCCATGGGTTCCAGGTCCCTTACTGTTGCCAGCTGAGCCGACAGTGTCATTGTTTTCTAGTGTATTTCTAGTAATGTACAGTCTAAGTTAAATTTAACTAAAATAGATGGAGGAGTAAATGGGATAACAGTATCTCAGCAGGCAAAACAGAAAGGCCTTGAGGAGGTTGGTAAAACATACTGGAAGGCAAGTTTGGAGGACTCATCTCCTCAACTAGAAGATGACATGTGTCCAAAGCCCAAAACTACAATAGACACAATGCAGTCTTAATGACACTCACATATACAGGATTAAACCCACACAGCTTTCAAGTGCCATTAGACATTAAACTCACTAAACTAGCTGCTAGCTGGCTCCAAGCATCCATTCCCTGGGAGGTACTATCCAAACAAAAATATTTAGTTTTCCCTCAGTTGAAGCCAGATATTTCATAGGCTCTTCGACAAATGTGTAGAAGGAAAGCAGGCACAAAGATCAAATACCAGAAAGCCCCTAGCGTGCTGACATGGCATAGCTAAGTTTAAGATGACTGTCCCCAGAGCTCACATACTCCCTACGCACTGAGCCAGCCTGCAGGCAATGCCAGAGAGAGATGAGGGCCCTAATTCTGTGTCTCCTGGGACTGATTCTCCTCTTTGCAGACCTGTGCTGAGTGCTGCATGAGGATGGGATTCAGAGCCCCAAACCAGAAAAGGCAGTGCCTGTAATCACCTCACCACGTCTAGCACTTGTGCGAGGGTCTCTAGGAAGGGCGAAGGCTAGATCCAGAAAAAAGTGCATGAGCTCTTTTAAGTGCAATGTAGGTGGTCTTTGGGGGACTAACTCTGACAGAGCGAGCCACAAAATCAGACCTAACCCCCTGCGCACCTGAGAGGTATTTCTTTTATCTTTGTCTCTCTTTTAACCTTGGAAAGAGGGGCCTGAGCAGAAGGTAGTGCAAGCTTTTGTGTAACGGCCAGATGCTTACACCATTCATCCATAACAGAACTCTGTCCTGAAGGGATTCAAGACTGCACCTCCCTCTTCTCTGGAACATGCCCAAAATGCTGGTTTATAAAAGAATGTAGGTGATAGGGAACATCTTCTTGCCAAAACTGAGACAATGGGCTGATAATATTCATGGAAGTGGTCCAGCATATAAGAGCATGAATGTAGTCTAGTGGCTAACAGAGTCAGTTGAGAGGTTCAGGCCTAAGCTTCAGCGCCTGCAGCGTGCATTGTTTCCTTAGGGGTAAATTGCAACAGTAGTCTAGGGAATACGTGGGTTTGAATCCCTTCCAGTTGAAGAGAGAAGCAAACACTGCTTTCTCATTTTCTGCGTGAGTGCTCTATCCACAAGGTTGTTATGAAAAAGACTTGTTGGACTTCATCCTCTAGCTATTTTTGGATGGAAATGACCATTGTTTTTATTTGTTTGTTTGATTGCCTTCTGCTAAATTGATATTGCTGAATACTTTAGATGTATACTGAGAATGCCTAGGGGACCAGGCTGTCATGGCGGCACGGAACCAAAACGAGCAGTTTGTGAATCTCAGAAGAGATATAGTCACCTTGGCCAGGGCAGTGGAACTGGAGGGCATGCACAGGACACTCTTAGGCAAAACCCTGTGTGCCTAGATCCTCTCAGGTGCACAAGTGGGTTGGTGGGGTTTGGTAGCTTGTTCTGCTACAGTTAGTTCCCCGAATTTCACCCGCATTGCACTTCAAGAACTCATGCATCTGTTTTTGGACCAAGGCTAATGCATTTTCCCTCCCTTGTGTCCCTTGCACAAGTGCTAGACACAAAGATTGATAACAGTCACCTCCTTTGCTGTACCCACTGAACAATATTGTCACCAAACAAAATGATCCCCTACCCAAGTGCTAGACTAATTATAATCACTGCCTTCTCCGAAATGATGCACTGCTTCGTTGCTAGTGTGAGAGTAGAAGCTCAGCGCAAAGCTAAGTCGGGGGAAGGCCGGCTAGTTTTGTCTCTTCTGGGCAACAGGGCTTTCCTTCTGGGCTTCCAGTACGGGCACTGCTGCATCACTGTTGTAGTGCTGCATTCACTGTTGTGCAGCACTGAACTATCAAGTATTGCTCATGTTGCAAGCTGTTTTGCAGCCTGCAGTGACAACCATCTGATATTTATGGTGGGCAGGATTACTGAAACACTGTGAGAGAGCAGCCAACAGGCTAGCCGTGCAGGCGGTTCATTTACTGTAAGTCAGAAGGTGGAATTCCCCGTGCACTTCCAGAAAAGGAAGGTAGATGGGTGCAGGAATAACGTGTTGCCCCACTGGTGCTGACACTTCTCTTTTGGCAATGTAGCTTCTAGCAAAAAGTTTTCATAAAAGAGATGTTACCTTGCAATCCTGTATTTCCAACTTTTGTTTACTGGTATCAATGTGCAAGAGTTTATTGTCTCACAAGAGACCTGTAGGTGCCTATCTGGATTAGCAGGTGACAGTCAAGTAGCACTCTGGAGCCTGTGGAATAGCTCTAGGGTCTGCAGAACCAGGGTTGCTAATGACTTCTCTTAGCTGCTCCTACCGGGGACTTTTAACATGCTGCCAGGAAAAGGAAAAAAAAAAGTTTTTACTTGTGTCACATGGATGAGTGATCATGGCCCTGGTCCTGCAAGATACTTAGTTTCCTTACTGTTATTAAAATCAATAGGGACAAGCTGTCTAAATATTTTTCAGACTATGGGACGTGAGGCACTGTACTGCTTGCTGCAACTCAAATGCATAGAAAGATCTCTATAAATATTTCATGGCCTCAGAGACAAAATATGATGTGGCTGCAAAACTAGACACAAGTATGTAGCCACAAGAATAACCACATTGCAGCAGCAATGGAGAAAGCCTGCTCCTAACCCATCAGTACTTATAGCTAGCAAATGCAGAAAGACAAAGTATTGTTAATGTTTCAGAAATAGATTTTTGTATCTGTATAGATTTTTCAATTTTCAATATGTAGCAGAAATTTAATGCCAATCTGCCCTCACATCTTCCTCATTAGTATTAATCAAGCACGCTTGCTTACAGATGAATTTGATTAGAGATCACATATTCTCTTAGGAACCAAAAATAATCAATCGTGACTTGAATGCGTGTGCTGTTGCAGCCAACATTACTGCTTGGTATCTCCTGCAGCAGTGAACTGACAAAAAACTCCTAGAACTGGAATCCAAATCGTCAGCAGCAGGAGATGGTAAATGGCACACTTGAAATAAAGAAAACAAGACCAGACAAAATGGAAAAGCTATAAAGTGCATAAAGTGCATAGTCATTTGAATGACTGCCTATGTGGTAGAAATTCCTTACTTTCTGACACAGAAAGAGCTACAATGCAGCACTCAAGCTCCATCTACATACCGACACAAATATTTTTGCGTATGTTCCAGTAAATGGCATACAGTGCGTAGCTGTTAGATTTGTGAGGTCACGCGCGTGTCTTGTTTTATAATACCAGCGGCTTCTTCTGTTTTCTTTTAGCATTGAAGACAAAAAGATGAGAGGCCTGCCTTTAGGCTGTGTTTCTCCTTGCAGGTACACTAGCATGGTTTTGTGCACAAACCATGTTTTACACACTCATCGCTGCATGTGTGAGTTTATTCAAAGCCCATGTGCATGCACATCAGCTGAGGAGCTGGCAGGGGATGCCAGTATTGCACTGCATGCAAAAAATCTTTGTTGATAAAAATATAAAAGGAGAAGGGAGAGAAGTGTGCTTTGTTTCTGTTTTGACAGTTTATTAATATTTCACATAAATTATTGTGACCTTCTGTCATCCTCTTTTGTTTCTTTTATGGTTTAGTTTTATTGTGCAGTAATCTTTATTCATGCACATATCACCAATGAGGTCCATGAGGACGGTCTGCGTGAATTAGGAGATGCGAGGCTATATATTATCTTTTACCACTATTATGTAAACTGCCTTGGCCTTTGAGAGATCTGAAACATACTGAATGCTTCACTTAAGTGCCACAAAACGGCTGCAAGTGGAGAAACAGACATATGAAAATGGATTAATACATAAAGAAGTATCTGCATTTGAAATGATTTGTTGTTGCTGGAAAGGTCTTGGAGAACAATCTATACATTTGGCATAATGCCAGGTACGTGACACTATAGATATTTTAGTCTATTGGCAGGCCTTAGCCGGCCCCACAGTAGTGGGTCAGATTGATAAATGTGTCTCCAGGTGTGCACTGTGTTTTGTGGGCACCGGCTGCAGAGGCCTCCCCTCAGGCTGCGCCTCTGGGAGGGCAGGACTGCCTTCGGTGGCACAGCCAGGAGGAGGGATCGCCCAGGGCTGAGTAGGTGTCTCTTTCCTTAGTTACTTTCTTCTTTTCTTCCGCCATTTGCTGTATCACCTGGCTGGCCCCTGGGTCTCCCTGTTGTGTCACTCTTCCCAGGGCTGTTGCAGAAGTGCCTGAGGGTCACATCCTGCCGAGCTTCCCCCCCTTCCCCAGCACGTTCTGCTCCTTCACTGAAGCTCACGTGGAGAACCACCTCTCGAGGAAGAAATACTGCCTATGCCGCTATATGCAGTGAACCGCAAAGGCACCTATGCTGCTAAGGAGCAACGCGACTGCTGCGCAGGAAAAGGCAGCTTCTCCAGTGCGCGAGAAGCTGCAGGGTAGCACAGAGCACAGGCCCTGGACGTGGACACGAGTAAAGTATTTCCATGCTAATTCACATACAGCAACTCTCTTCCAGGGACTAGCAGTTAGCTTGAGTTCTTTCCTATTGCTGTGATAACAGTACCAGATAAATGGTCACGGTGCTGCCTAGCTTCTCACAAGAGAAAATGTGCAGCCAGGAAGTCACCTTGTAAGTGAACTGGTGAGACACCATCTCCATGGGCTGACGGGTATGGGCCAGTGGTGCAACTACCACGCTTTGACTGCCTATTGTTTTATGAAACACCAGAAGTGCCTCAGGGTAGTTTGAAGGCAAATATTGAGCTATTAGGCAAATACACAACGAAAGGAAAGTTTGAAAAGGAGAAGCATATTTCATATGAGTTTTTTTTATGTACTTTTCAAGGGCAGATGTGCCAAAATGTTTCCACTGGAAACTTTATATAAAATGATTAATGGAAAGGGGTTCTGCAATTCTGGCATCTCTCCTCCATCTCCAGAGAGCCATCATGGCTCGTGACAGCTCTGTTCTGTGTATGGGAAGCATCTGCAGCTGGGAATTATCATTTGTTAGTCTTTCTGTAGCTAGATTTAGAGACTCCACTAGTAATGAGCGACTTTGCCCTTTTACCTTCAGGATGGCTTGGAATTCTTCCTTTAGGGTCAGAAATCACTCAAGCATCACATTTATAACTAGTAGAAAAAACAAGCATTTTATATGGTATTCAGAACAGTTTCTGGGCATTCCTTAACTCCCTTCAAAGAACAAGCAGAGAGGCAGCCATGCCACTGTAGCTCTGGGCTCTTTTTCACCACTGCTCTGCTTTTAAGTTATGCCCTTAAAACCTCCGCTTTGTTTTTTCCCTCTTCCCTGCATTTCCAAAGATTTAGGCAGGGAATTTTCAAACACTCTTCCTGCCTCTTTGCCTCTCTTTTCCTTTTCAATTTTAGAATTCCCTAAAGAAATACCACCTCTTCCTCGCGGTGCTGGTTGCTGAGTGTGGCTCTGGCTGTCCTCTGGCTGGCTAAGGCGCTTTCCCCGGCATGACCTACTGCTTTGGTGGCACTGGTTGGCCATGTGCTGGAACGTGACTTTCTTCTCAAAGAGGGGGAGATTAAGAGATGTGTGAGTTTTGGGAAATGCCACGTCTGCCAGGGGCCCTGGTAAGACTGCTTCCGGGACATTTGTTTAGATTACTCCTTTACTGTAATGTCACCAACACAAGCAGTACTGGAATGGGGGTTTTCCTGGAAGCCATTTGCCTTCTCAGAAAGGCAGGAAGAGTATATTTTCTCTTTTTCCCTGGCTCAGTGTTTTCATGAAAAGGCTGACAAGAACTGAATCCACACATACCAACCAGAGAAACCGCAGTGATGGGGTCGGTCTTAAGCTGCCAGTGTTCTGGCTGCATCAGAGGAGTCCTTGGAATAAATGATGTGGAGTAGAAATAAGGTGCGAGTTGCAACCAGTGGCAGTCCCCAGGATGGCTCCTCGGAGCGTCGCACTCCCTGCCGGCCTGCTCACCTGAGGATCAGACTTGGGACCTATTATTGCATATAGTGGTGTATGTGCTCTGGTGCGTCCAGATTTCCTTCCAGAGGAGAGAGGATGCCCCTCGTCCTGCCGCGGCTGGGTTGTGAGTGGGGTGCTCGCCCTGCCTTCGGGACAGTGGAGAGCCTGGCCCTGCCGCCCCTGCGCCCGGGGCCACGGCTCCCACCAGCACCCCTCTTTGCAAACAGCCCTTACTCAGTCCTGATTCCTACAGATGTCAAGCGTGCCTGTTAAAGGAGCACGTGAATCTGCCACAAGAATCTCATGTGCAGGAATTGTATGTGCTATTAATAAAAATTGCCTTCAGCTTCTAAATTCAGGCTCTTAAAACCCACAATGAATACATTTTTCATTAATGAAAAAAACCACACTCTTTTTTGTTGAAATTTAAATAGAGCCATGAACTTTTATATCATGTATGCTATTTTAAAACTATAAATCTGTTCCTCTTTTTCCACTGTGGTTATTTTTGTATTTCATTATGTTCTTACATGGCAAGTCTTTGGTCGTTTAATACAAAGGATTCTACGCTTCCAGGCGCAGGTTTTGATGTCCAACCCAGTAGACTTGGAAAGAACCTAGTTTTCAGAAACTGTTTTTTCTGTAGTGCAAGTTTAAAAAAAGGAATTAAAGAAAATATTAAAGCATCAAGGCATCAAGAAATGAGTATTCGCTTTTGGGAATTTAGATTAAGATATTCTAAACATTTTTTAAAAAGGTAAAAATGAGAAAGCTTAAGTATGGACAAATCAATTATTTTCTGCAATTTTCATTTTTTAGAAAAGCAAGTGGGGCTCAAGCTAACAAACTTTCTAAGGCCACATGCTGTATTGTGTCATAGATTATAAACATGGGCTACAACTGGATGATAAATTCTATAGGCAACATAAAGACATGACAAAAGCCCAAAAGCTATTTAGAATTCTACTAGGAAATATGCTCAACTGTGTTTCAAAGAAAATTGAATAATTTCTTTCTTTTCCATAGCAGTGAAGGAGAATACTTTTTCCTGGTCATGAAAACATTGAAAACCACAATTTCCTTTCTTCCGTGCTTTTTCCTATCCTGTCCCTTGTGCCTAGAAGAACATCTGTATGGACAGCCACAAAAGTATTTCGTCCTCTGTCAGTTCCTCCACAAAACTTTTCTGCGATTGTTCTACAAATGTTTTGATGTCTGTTATGAGGCCGATTTGCTCTGGCATTACCTTTTCTATTGACCGGTGCGCTCTCTTTGTTTCCTTCTGTTGCCCATGTCTTTAACTTAATAATGAGACTGATAGTTATCTGGGACAAGGGCTATATTTTTGATGCATGCTTGTACAGTGCTTAGCACAATAGATTCTGGTCTCTGATTGCATGTAAACTAATAATGATGTTGCTCCCAGTTCTTTCAATCTGCAGCCCTGTAACCATTTGGGAAGTTCTCGTTTACATAGTTAGAAGCAAATTATTGTTTTAGCACTATTTTGCACGTAAATTATGATTCCTTCTAACAAGCTCAGTGTTTTTTTCCAGTATTCCTCACAAGAACTATATTGGGCACAGATCATTTTATTGTTTTAATGCCCAAGACCTAAGGACGTCTGAGATCTGCCCCACATGTCTGAAAAAAATGCATGGTCGAATGGCAGAAAACCAAGCACTTGAGCTCCAGAGGGAGTGCCTGGCTGAATGAGAGCCAGGACAAAGAGTAGAACATGTGCCTTCTAATTAATCCTTGGCATATGCCCTCACTGTCAGCCGTAATTTAATCTCTAATGTTATTTCCTTGGAGTATTTACCTCGCTTATAGTACTTGTGGGATGCCCTTGTCTTAGCATAGGAAATGGCATAATTATCATAGGTGTCAGAGCCACTGTGATTCATAAACACCCCCCTTTAGTGAAACCCACTATTCCCAGGTTTGTCATTGTGACTCGTCTCTATTTTTATCGTCAAATTAATCTCTTTCTATTTTGTAAGTGGTCTCTCAGGATCTGCTTGTGTACTAAGCTAGTCTCTAAAGTAATCCTTGTGCCTAGCTAAACATAACCACAACCTATTTATGTATTGGGCTATCCCCAATTAAGCTGAAAAATACTACAACCTAGGTCAGCAATTGGGTAGTACTAAGTATTAATGGTGGCTATTTATATCATTAAGATGTTTCAGACTTGCCGCGTTGTTAAATAAAAGCTTTGACTAAGCTTTATAATGCTTGCTGTCACTTGTGGCCCCATGGCTTGAATATATAACAATGTGATGAGCCTCAAATTTTCTGGTCGGAGATGGCTCTGCTGTGATCTCCTGCACATTGCCCGTTCTGGGGTTGCAGCTCAAGTCACTGGCTTCCCTGAGCCGTACAGAAGGCAGTCTTTATGGCAGCTGTGAATGTTTTGTTGCAGTTTTGAACTTGGCAGCTCCTCCCCTCTGCTGCATCTGGCAACGTGACGGCAAGCAGGAGGCTCTGTTCACTCTGCTCAAGAACTTCTTTGGGTATGTTGCTGTTAAATAAACTGATTTCCCCTCAAATGCAGTATGAATAATTTGTGCATTTAAACAGGAAGAACTTGGGAACTTGCTGCTTTGTCTGCAGAGAAGTATATTCCCTACAAATGCATCATGGAAAGACAATAACTAAAGCAGTGACGCAGGCTTTACAGTGTACCCTACAAGAGATATAAACAAAAGGCCACTATCAGGTGCTTTGTGTAGCTCAAAAGAAATTAACAATTAATACTGGAGACTGTGCATTGCTTTTGACTCTAAAGGCACTGTATTTTTCTCACATCCAACCTTGGGGGTATTTTGTCTTTTACTTTGCCGCAGACCAGGGAGAGCTGCTGTGGCTGCTGATCTTCAGTCATGGCTGCATTTGTTGCTGTTACTGGTTTTTGTTTTAAAGAAAGAATAAATGGGTGAGGTTGCTGTTTCCATTGCTTCTAGGCCAAGCCAGGACCAGGCAGCTGAGGTGTTCCTCGCAGCGGGTGCTAACCTGGGGAAGGTCGTGCGGCACGGTAGGGAATTGTGCCATGGCACAGCTGCCACTGGGAAGCCACTGGCATGGTCTGGAGGTGAAATTAGGGCTGTGAGTCCAATAGCAGAGTGTCACCAAGTACACTCAAGATGTGGAGCGACCCCATGAAATAGCTTACCCCACACACCTTCTTCGTCAAGAATTTGGCCTTTCAGTTTTATAATTTTTTTAATGTACTTTTTCAAAATTCAGGAACATTTCCCCTCATTGTGAAAATCCCTTCCCAGTCTTTTTTAGAAATGGAAAATAAAATAATGTGAAATGCTAAAACCAGCAGAAGAGCTTCCTCCAGCATGCAGCGAGAGGAAGCAATAGGAACATAACGGTAAATTGACAGTGGAAAGGTCTTCATGACCAGGCTGTAGAAGGGCCATGCCCCGTATTTCCAAAACCTAATCATCTGAGCTGAGACCAGCAGAAATCCACCTGGCTCCTGCAGGGCTGCCTGAGGAAGGTAGCAAAGAGAACCCTCTCCTCATTTGTCTCATTCCTGTGGGCAAGGTCTACCTTGCTCCCATCTGTCCCTACACCGATCTGTATCTCTTTGTTTTCCTATGCGTAGGGAGCAGGGAAATCCCTGTTCTTACTGATCCATTCCACCAGAAGACACAAAGACAGTGCCCTGCTGGGGACATGCAGAACAGAAAGTTACGTTTCATGCCTGGTACCTCCATTCCAGAGCTTGACTGCTTCCTGGCCAGGGAAGAACTAAACTTGGCTTGTCTCATCTCTCCTCTCCTCATTGATAAAATGTTGTTAATGCAGGATGCCCTAGCCTGTAGATCTTAACTTTCTCCTAGTGCTACAGACTTTGGACCTGAAGATCATCTAAATTGCAGGTTCACCTTTCTGTTGAGTTGGAGTGAGGAATGTTCACGAGTTTGCATATTTGCTTCACAGCCCCCACCTTGAAGGGAGTGGCCAATACTCACTTCAGGTAGAGCTGCAAGCATTTTGGAGTCATCCAGTGCGAGGGCATCTACAAGTAAAGTTCTATTTTTTCCCAAAAAGCTGGAGAAAGGACTCCCTTGCCTGCAGGCTGGCTGAAAATCCATGATGTGGACCCTGGCCTCAGCCTGCTCTGAAGACTGTTGTCTTAGGGACGGCTGAATGCTTTGGAAAGCCAATATGGTGGAGCTCTTAGGTGGTAGCACCTGTCCTGATACTTGTTTTGGGCTGAGGAGGCTTGGTGCCTTAATATACTCACGTTTCTGTCAGCAATATGAGACCAACATTCTGGGAGCTGGGGTGCTAAGGACTTCCAAAGAGAACACTTTCCTGGGGTTTAGGCAATAAAAATCCAAGGAGTGACATTCAACAAATGACATTTTCAAATATGAAACAATGTGTGAATTTGCATGATCCCAAGAAGGCTATTCTGAGTATAGGACATCTCTCTCTCGCTCTCTCTCCTCTCTCCCTCGTTGGTTCTTTATTAACCTAGGATGTTAACGTGTTGCTTGTAGGTAACTAAAAGGGATCAGATGAACTGCGTGATTAAACAGAAAATGACCTAAAGGTGCTGTTGAAGGTCTTTTGCAATGTGAGCACAGACAGCAAAGAGCTTCATTCCCTGTGCAAGGAGAAGGCAGGGTAACCAAGGCAGTCGACACAATTCTGTTTTGTGTGTGAAATGTGAGAAGCATCTAGGCATGTTACGTTCTGCATTGTATAGGTTTTGCTGAACCGGAAATGTGCAGGCATATGCGGCACAAGGTGTTCCTCCACCATAGAACGTGTGGGCTTACATTGCCTTTTTTCCCTTTAAGTACTTTGGATATGTTTTTTAACCTCAATTATTTTTAGTTTTAATTTATTTTAAGGGTGATTCCTGATCTATGCCAGTGCAATAGGAGGAGACATTTCCTGCAAATAGATATTTGAAGAAATTCAGGTGAGCTGTCAGAACAGAACTTGCTATATGATGCTATAAGGAAAGAACAATTTGTCCCCTAAGGGTGTTGCTCATTATAGCTTCATCTTTTTCTAAAGCTGTGAGTGAAGGAGCCTGCGGGAGGCAATTCAGCACAGGAGCCTACCTTAGCTGCTGTGACTTCACTTCTGAAGGAGCCCATTTCCCTTCACTGACTCACTAAGTCAAAGTTGCCTTTGTGAATACCCTGCTGATGAGCCAAAGAGCTCTTGGAGTCAGCGTTGCATAGCCCAGCAGTGATGATGCAATTCCGACAGTGTAGTCTTAGGTCAGAAGTCAAACAGAAGTGGGCTTGTAACTAGGAGACCAAAATATTTTCTACGCCTTTGGCAATGGGATGCGTCCACACTGTTCCCCCTCATGTCTCTCTTTGTTCACCGTGATACGTTTTATCTTCTTAGTTCATCTTTGTGGTACATTGGGTCTTACTTTGCGATGTGACGGAGTTTAAAATCCATCAAACTGCAATTCCAGAGGGTGCATATTGCAATGGGAGGGTGAATGTGGCTTTGCAGCCTGCTTGCACTGTGTGCTTGATTGACCAAACCGTGAGCTTCAGAGAACTCACGGTTTTTGATGCTGTCATCAAAAATCAGATCCAGTTTCTGAGTCATTCTAGAATTATATTCTTTAAGCTTATGACTTTGAATCACCTATTTTTCTTAACTTCTGAATCTGCCAGTCTGATCTTTGATTAAATGACAGCAACACAGAGGCTTTATGAAAACCAGGACTGCTGTCACTTCTTCTACAGGCACACAAAATCAAAGTTTTTCCCTTCCAGTTTCTCTAATCTGATACTACATAGAAAAAATGCATGTTTAGGGACTACTTTCAGAGCATCTCACCTGAGAAGAGTGCTTGAGTAATTGATGGGCATTCCTTTTCCTAGCTACCCACATCTTTGAATAACTAGCATGCTCAGAGTCCTTGGCTTCACGAGACCAGGCCCTCTCTTGTTAGTGTGAAATCTTAGTAGTCTTTGGTGTAGAAAATGCTCAGAAAGCATTAAAGAATGTGCTAAGTGCCATGAGGAAGAAAAGTGTGTGACAGAGATCTTGCAGTTCACTGCTTCTGAAAAGACCTGTGCTGTCCCACATGTTATCCCAGAGGTGTACATTTAGCAGGTGCACACTGTCTCCCGTCACATCCTCGTAGGTAAGCTGAGGAAGTGTGGGTTAGATGAGTGGACGGTGAGGTGGATTGAGAACTGGCTGGATGGCCGAGCTCAGAGGGTTGTGGTCAGTGGCGCAGAGTCAAGTTGGAGGCCTGTAGCTAGCAGTGTCCCCCGGGGGTCAGTGCTGGGTCCAGTCTTGTTCAACTTATTCATCAGTGACCTGGAGGAAGGGACAGAGTGCACCCTCAGCGAGTTTGCTGAGGATACTAAACTGGGGGGAGTGGCTGACCCACCAGAAGGCTGTGCTGCCATTGAGAGGGACCTGGACAGGCTGGAGAGCTGGGCGGAGAGGAACCTCCTGAAGCTGCACAAAGGCAAGCGCAGGCTCCTGCGCCTGGGGAGGAATAACCCCATGCCCCAGTACAGGTTGGGGGCTGACCTGCTGGCAAGCAGCTCTGCAGAGAAGGACCTGGGAGTGCTGGTGGACAACAAGTTGATCGTGAGGCAGCAGTGTGGCCTTGTGGCCAAGAAGGCCAATGGTCTCCTGGGGAGCACGAGGCAGAGTGTTGCCAGGAGGTGGAGGGAGGTGATCCCGCCCCTCTCCTCAGCCCTGGGGAGGCCTCCCCTGGAGTGCTGTGTCCAATTCTGGGCTCCCCAGCTCAAGAGAGACATGGCACTACTGGAGAGAGTGCAGCGGAGGGCTACAAAGAGGATGAGGGGACTGGAGCATCTCTCCTATGAGGCCAGGCTGAGGGAGCTGGGCCTGTTTAGCCCAGGGAAGTGAAGACTGAGGGGAGGATCTCATCAAGGTGTACAAGTATGTGAAGGGAGGGTGTCAAGAGGATGGGGCCAGTCTCTTCTCCGTGGTGCCCAGTGACAGGACAAGAGGCCACGGGCAGAAACTGAAGCACAGGCAGTTCCATCTGAACCTGAGGAAAAACTTCTTGACTGTGAGGGTGACAGAGCCCTGGCACAGGTTGCCCAGAGAGGTGGTGGAGTCTCCTTCCCTGGGGATATTCAAAACCTGCCTGGACGCGATCCTGTGCAATGTGCTCTAGAGGACCCTGCTTGAGCAGGGAGGTTGGACTAGATGATCTCCAGAGGTCCCTTCCAGCCTTGGCCATTCTGTAATCCTGTGATTCTGTGAGAACAATGTAATGAAAGTATTAAAGGTTCTGCTAGTCTTCACAATCCTTAATACTATTTACTAATGCTGGCTTTTTACGGAATCACAGAATCTTTTAAATTATGCCCAGCTCCTGTGTTTAGCACCTGCTTTCAAAATGAATAGATTTTATGAGAACAATAGAAAGAAAGCAAGAGACAAACAAGCAATGGGTGTAGGAGGGCACCCAGCAGCTTGTGCATGCCCGTATGTGTCCCAGAGAGGGGTCTGAAGAGAGTCTGCTGCAGCTGTGCCACTCCTTTCTGGTTCCTGCAGGAATGCAAGAGCCTGCAGTGCCAAGGAACTGGCACTGTAAAGCGAAATTGAAGCTGACAGCATTGTAACTACTGGTATTTAGTTGAGTATGTTCCCTGTAAAAAGTGCTGGCTGTGCTCTTTCTTTCTTCAGGAAACAGGATTCCTGGATTTGTGCACGCTCCACGTACAGCAGAGCGTACTCTGTGTACGACACTCACTTGTTGCTCATATTTCAGTTAGGCTTTCTTGTAAAGCTGTCTCTGCCAAGTGCTTTCTAATATTGATGTGCATCTTTCGGCACAGAATCCTGACCTTTGTTAAAGGTGAACTCCTTGTGCTGTACAGCAAATGCCTGGATGTGATGAGATTTATCCGTAGTGGTAGCACACACCAGCTTGCAGAAGCTCAGCAGAAAACCCTCAGTCACCGTAAGCCATGCTGCTGTATGTCAGAGGCTGTAGTGTATTTTTATGGGCCATTTTAAAGAAATAGACATTGATATTCAGCCAGTGTGGATGGCAAGAGAGCTAATTCCTCCCCAGAGAAGTGTCCCAGTGGCTACTGGGGAAAGACCCCTGTTGCCATCCATGCTGGCCATAGTACAGGTTCCTGTAGTTTTGTAGTCAAGTTGCACATGTGTTTGTGCACCCCCTGTACCATAGCAGGATACTTTCTGAGCATCATGCTGTACTCAGCATTGCTTCTGTGATGATTGTATGATGATTGTATGACCTGTCTTACATACTGCACACCTCAAAAGGTGTACACCAGTAAAAATTTGCCTTTAAGCTGTTAGAGATAGATTCATTTCACTGGAGTGGCTGTCTAACTTGTAGACAATTAACTTCAAGGCTAATATCAGCACTGAGAGATTCATCTCCCCAAGTTCCCTCTGTTGTCTGTGGGGAGAGAGAGGCACCTCCAGGGATGATTCATGCTACCTGTATTAGATGAATCACCCTGGAGGTGCCTGTTTAACCCCGGTTCCCTTTGGGAATCAAGACAACTAGTTTAAATTAGGTTAAATGAATCCTACCCGCAGGACCTGGCACTCAGTTATCCTATACTGAAAACAGTATAATGTAGACGAAGAATTAGATCTTAAAAAAAAAAAACTCTTCAAGTTTTTGTTCATTTTCACGTCTTTAATTTTGGAAAAGTGGTAAGTGCACACTAAATGACAAAGGACTAAAGCTGTTTGAATGAAAGAGGTGCTGTTGTTCAATTAAATAGACATTAATTACATCTGACCGTTTACAGCATCTTGCTAAAAGGCATTTTGGGTGGCTCCAAGCCGCTTACATTCTGGTGCTGCAGAGGGTGTGTGTTTTGCTGATAAACACAAGCCTGGGAGCCAGAAAATCCAAACACGGCCATGAATCTCCAAGCAGTCACATGAACCATCACTTCAGTGGGCGTGAGCGCAGCAAGCAGCGAACGCACAGCCGAGCACAGGAACAGGGGTACTGATTAGACGATACTGTGTATGAGAAAAGGACAGTATTATTGAATCTTTCCAAGCAGACCATATTTAGCTGCAGTTTTGCTGCTGTTAATCGTCTACATGGTTGGGAGAACACAGGGGAGGAATGCGATACCTGAAAGCCATACTCCAGCTGTAGCTCGATCTTGCTTAGGAAGAAGAGACTAGTTGGTTTAGCCATCACAATCCAACCTATATCACACATTTTTAATTTCACCTTTCTCCCGGTGTTGATGTGAACAACAGCCCTGGCTGAAACCTGCCCAGCTGAGCTCAGCTGTGTGCCTTGGCTGAACACAAATCAAGTGTATCCACTTCTCCTCTGACCGAAACTGCCCTAGGGGCAGCATGGACGGGACACCTCGGGCTGTATTTGCTTCTGCAATGGACCTGCCTACTACCACGGCCCTATGGATGCCGTGAGCTCACCCCAGCAGAGCATATATGTTTCCTGCTGCTGAAAATACATTTCCAGTGATCAGGGTGCAGAGGAAAAGGACAACTCGGTGTCTGAGCCCCGAGGGCTGCGGCTGCCGTCCCCACCCTGTGCTGGCTGCACTGGTGGGGATGCCCGGGATAGGGGCAGACGCCGGGCGGCTGCACAAAGGCAGGGTCCCCCCACAGCTTCCCTCCCTCGCTGTCAGCTAATACCGTGTCCAGGCTCAGCGTGCGTTAATACCCAGCAGGCCAGCCCCCAAACTGCATGGCAGGGATTTCTCTAAGCAGATAATGGGCTCAGAACACCCTGTGTGATGTAAAAACGGGAGGAATGGGGCAATCTGGTGTTTATGTGGGTCGCAGAGCAAAATTCCTTGTATGTGTGGAAAGCTGAGCAGTGCATGTGGGAAGTGCCGTGGTCTCCTCCCGCTTCAGATAGGCTAATCACACAGATAAACGCACTCGGAAAGCAAACTGGTGGGTGCTAGTCGGCGAATGAGTGTTTGCATATGGTGAACTGAAGAAGATGGCATTAAAAGCTGACGGGTAACCACGATAGTTGGAGCAAGCCTCCCGGGAGATCAAGGTAAGATCTACAGGGAAGCCACTGCTGAGATATCACTGTTTTCCTTTGAACACCAGCCCCAAGGACCTGCAAGTCAAACCCCTGGCCATCACATGGAATGTTTCTGAAATAAATTTGCTTTCATAGGCTGACTAATGAGAGCTTTCTTTGTATTTTCCAGTGAAATGAAACAAATTAAGTAAGTCCCCCTGATTCTGGGTAACTATTGCTGATTCTTCTTGGTGGGAGAGTCTTGGGTATCACAATGAAGAGGAGGAAATTCCAGCTGGACCAAAAGACCTTTTTCTGAATTTCTCTTCAACAGTTCTGAAGAACAGACCCAGATTTTGCCGTCGCGTTTTCTAGCCTGCAGTTTGCTGATGTAAAAGTTGTCTATCATTAAATTACCATCATGACTTAATACTGCAAAAGCAAGTAGGGTTTGTTATGGCAAACCCAGGTATCCTGTGTTTGGAAAGGAGACTGTGATTCATCAGCCTGATTCCACCTAGGACTGTGACGTGCTACGAGGATCATAACTGGAAAAATGGTCTACACTGGTACCATTTTGCTGAAGGCTTTTTAAACTCTGATTTCAAAGAACACTTATGGCTAACCCACATCCTACTATTAGAATATTATGATTTTTTCATTTGCATTGATTCCATTTGAAAAATACATTTATTTATGTCATGTATGACATAATCCTTTTCCCTGTACTGTTATCAGCGGAATCCTTTAATGTCATTCAATGCAAGGGAGGGAAATAGGCAGTTCTTTTTCTAAACAAATCTTACTGAAATAATTGTGTTTTACCATGAGCTCTTTACCATTGTTCTTTTTTTCCCACAGTAAAAATTTATTTTGATCTGCTTTTCTTTTCAGTTAACTAAACTCACAAATAAGTTGTATTTTATTATAAGCTGAGCAGCATTGCTTCCACTGACTGCTCACTTCTCAGTCTTTGCTTAGTATTCTACTGTGTCTGCTTAATGCAAGAGTAGTGGCCAAAAGGTATTTTCCCCATTCGCTTCAGTCTTAAGGACTCTGCAGTGGACAGATGAGTCAGACCTTCCTGTTGGGACATCAGAATCCAGATTATCTCTGCAAGTAATGAAGGGTTCCCTAGTGAGGTAGCTTATTAAGCACAATCCTATTCCATGAAAGCTCCAGTGCTGGGTTTTACCTTCAATGCTATCTAATGCATAAGGAGTACAGATCAGTGCTTCTTCCCTATTCTTGTGCTCCGTCATCAAAGGATCATGTTCTGCCTTTCATGACCATTTAAAAAATTGAAATACTGCTGTGCTGTGGAAAAAAGGAAGGAGGTAGTACAAATTCAGTGCCCTTTGCAAGCAATTGGTAGAAACACTGTCTATCAATTCTGCTCTTCTGAGGGGATTAGGGGCTGTTTTGTTAAACATCTTTTTTTTGTGGTGGAGCACTTTAACATGCTGCTGCCTCTATTTCCCTTAAAATAAATCAACTTTTTATTATTGCTTAATTCCTGAGTCTCTTTCTCTCCCCTCTCCTGAGCTTAATTAAGACCCTCGATAGCTCTCCCCAGGCTCATAACCCTTCATTTACCTAGCTCACTCCTCCTGATTTCAGATTACTTTCTCTCCCCTTACCTCCCCTGCTAGGCGTGCAACTTCTTACTCAGTCACTGAGTGTGAAGCAGGAAAGCCAAAGGCAACGCTATGGATACAAGCTGATGTAAATAAGTTTTTGGTCCCATTGCTATGGGTCTAATTGTTACTCTGCAATGTTGTGTAAAAAGCCGTCGCCCTGAGTTTTAATATTGCTCCAAATGGCCGCACTGAGCGTTCCTGTGCTTTATGACAGCACCTGGCCTTATGCTTGTCTCTTCTCATGCCTGTATCTCAGGCAGTTTTAGTTACAGAACCATTGACCAGCAAAGAGTGCAGGAAGATAGAGCTGCCAGAGCCACATGTGCATCCATCAGTCTATTGGCTTCTATTTGGAAATTTAAGCCTATAATCAGCCTTATTGAGAAGGGCTCCATTCATATGCCTCATTAGTCATCCTGCTATTATCCTTTGTAAGTACCAGCAGGCTTAGGATGCTGCACATTTCCCCTGCTTAAAAAAAAAGTAAAAAAAAAAAAATTCTCCACAGTTACAAGGATTGGAATTCATGGGTACTGATGACATTACCTGAGGACTGACTGATATCTTTGTTATAGGAGGAAAGGAGGCATATTGTAGTTTAGAACAGGCATGGAGAGTTAATTGTCAAGTCGGCAAAACTGGAAATAGGCTCAGAAAAGAAAACACAAGGGAAAATATGTGTGCAAGTTTCCCAAATACAAGCCCTTCATGTCATAGCTGGGACAATCCCTGTGGACCGTCTTATAGAAGAGATACATTGTGTGATCACTAGAAAACCATGTTTCGTTTGTCTGCCTTGAATTTTATGAAGAATTTATGCAAGATGATGTCTAGCAATTCCTGATCTAAGACTAACCATAATGAAACACAAGTGCTTTTGTGCTTTGGTTTATTTCTACTGTCTGTGCTTTCTACTATGATATAAGTTAATCATTTAGGTGAGACGTTAGAGCCCACAGTTCTGCTTAGATCAATCTGACTATAAATCTCTCCATTCCCATGGTAGATATGTTTTGCTTTTTTATATGTAGTGACAAATTACCGACAAGTTAAAGAGAACTAAATGGATGCAAGATGCAGAACACAGTACTCCAGTAACGCTGTCACCTTCATGATGGAACAGCTCATCCTGGAGGTCATCACTAAGCACATGGAGGACAAGAAGGTGATCAGGAGTAGTCAGCATGGATTGACGAAAGGGAAATCATGCTTGACCCATCTGATAGCCTTCTCTGATGGCATGACTGGCTGGGGAGATGAGGGCAGAGCAGTGGATGTTGTCTCCCTGGACTTCAGCAAGGCTTTGGACACTGTCTCCCGTCACATCCTCGTAGGTAAGCTGAGGAAGTGTGGGTTAGATGAGTGGACGGTGAGGTGGATTGAGAACTGGCTGGATGGCCGAGCTCAGAGGGTTGTGGTCAGTGGCGCAGAGTCAAGTTGGAGGCCTGTAGCTAGCAGTGTCCCCCGGGGGTCAGTGCTGGGTCCAGTCTTGTTCAACTTATTCATCAGTGACCTGGAGGAAGGGACAGAGTGCACCCTCAGCGAGTTTGCTGAGGATACTAAACTGGGGGGAGTGGCTGACCCACCAGAAGGCTGTGCTGCCATTGAGAGGGACCTGGACAGGCTGGAGAGCTGGGCGGAGAGGAACCTCCTGAAGCTGCACAAAGGCAAGCGCAGGCTCCTGCGCCTGGGGAGGAATAACCCCATGCCCCAGTACAGGTTGGGGGCTGACCTGCTGGCAAGCAGCTCTGCCGAGAAGGACCTGGGAGTGCTGGTGGACAACAAGTTGATCGTGAGGCAGCAGTGTGGCCTTGTGGCCAAGAAGGCCAATGGTCTCCTGGGGAGCACGAGGCAGAGTGTTGCCAGGAGGTGGAGGGAGGTGATCCCGCCCCTCTCCTCAGCCCTGGGGAGGCCTCCCCTGGAGTGCTGTGTCCAATTCTGGGCTCCCCAGCTCAAGAGAGACATGGCACTACTGGAGAGAGTGCAGCGGAGGGCTACAAAGAGGATGAGGGGACTGGAGCATCTCTCCTATGAGGCCAGGCTGAGGGAGCTGGGCCTGTTTAGCCCGGGGAAGTGAAGACTGAGGGGAGGATCTCATCAAGGTGTACAAGTATGTGAAGGGAGGGTGTCAAGAGGATGGGGCCAGTCTCTTCTCCGTGGTGCCCAGTGACAGGACAAGAGGCCACGGGCAGAAACTGAAGCACAGGCAGTTCCATCTGAACCTGAGGAAAAACTTCTTGACTGTGAGGGTGACAGAGCCCTGGCACAGGTTGCCCAGAGAGGTGGTGGAGTCTCCTTCCCTGGGGATATTCAAAACCTGCCTGGACGCGATCCTGTGCAATGTGCTCTAGAGGACCCTGCTTGAGCAGGGAGGTTGGACTAGATGATCTCCAGAGGTCCCTTCCAGCCTTGGCCGTTCTGTGATTCTGTGATTTCCAGCACATTGCAAAAACGAGCAACGCTGAAAGTGAAGCTGAGTATGCAGGCAGCAAAAGAGTGAAGTGTTCCTCCTAGAAACTGCTGGCCATGCCATAAAGGTAACACTAAACTCTCCCTGACAGAGGTTTTGCTGGGTTTTGCCATGCTGTACAGAGCTGTTGCATATGTGCTGCGCAGAGGATGAGCTGTTTTGTGTTCTTTGAGGTGACCACATGGCAACAGACTCAGAGCCTGCTGTGCTAAGGACCGGTGAGTGGGGACGCAGGATCTGCGGCCAGCTCAGCTACTGCCAAGCAGTAAGTTTTGTCTGAGTACTCTGTTAGTAGATATGAATAATTTCCATGTATGTTAATATGAGCATATACTTTGGAAAAGCAATATGCTCGTACTTGGACATGGTCTCTATTGGGCTCTCATCTCTTTAGGCTTGAGAATAGGCTCAGAAGGTGCCTGAAAATCCCCAAGAAAGACACAGGAATGCAAGAAAGGCAAAGGGGAAACAAGACGAGCATATTTCCAATGCAGAATTTGTGAAAGGTCTATGTTTTCACAGGAAAACAAGTCGGTTTACAGGTTTTAATCAAAGCATAAAAATGTAGAGGTATGTGAAATAAGTGCTAGACACCAAACAGTACTAGACATTCTTTTCTGCATATCACTGTTCTCTTTAATAAAGATATATGGTTAATTAAAGGCTTACTTGTCTGTAACTGAAAAGAATGGGGTCATGAAAAAAAAAATTCTTATCCCTGTTCAGAAATGGATCAAGTTGTTCAAACTAAAGTGCAACATAAAAATTACAGTCACACGTTGATTTTAGGGGACAACAGACTAACCAGGAGATTGTAAATATAAAGGAAAATTTTCTGAGCTTGTTTTTGAGCTCATCATAGATAACGCAGAATTTAGATAATTGAGGGCTGACTATAGAGTTTCCATATACTTTTATATAACTTGTGGCATCCTTACCAAGCAGTTCATTTTTCATCTGTTAATCGAGAAGTACCTTCTCTATGTTGTTAGGAGTGTCCCCCAGTGGCACAGTATTACAGTTTTTTTCCTCCTGGCAGAATTTCTTGTGCCAATGACATTTGAGCTTGTTAAAATTTAAGGAGCAGGCCCTTGTTTTGCGCCACGTACACTATATATTCATCTTTCCTAATAAACTATGGACTGCATAAGCACTATGCTACTCTGACTTTGTGCTTGTTAATGCTGATACATCTATGCCACTGTCAAGCTGGAGCAACACAGAATTTGTGGTCTGCTGTTTTTTTTAAACCTTTGCTAGTAAAGGGTTACAGCAGAAGCGAGAGCTGATTATGAGATTCAGAAAACTGCATGCAGTGACTTGGAGGCTAAGAGAAGCAGGAAAAATAGGATCTTATGTATTAGAACTTCTTTTTCAGAAAAAAATAGAATAATCCTCCTGCTTTTAAGATATCTTCAAAATAACATTATGATATTTTATTCCAAAGAAACATTTATCCACCAGATAGTCAGTTGCTTTTTGCAGAGAGACAACATAACACTTTTGCAGCATTTTATGCATTAATAAAGCTTATGCCATTTTTTAAACATCATCAATTTTAATAGCACTTGACTGAAAAACTGAGTGATGATGAAACAGCACATATAATTTTTTTTTTGCACTTTCCTGTCTTCATCTTGTGAGAACCAAACATGTTTATTTTACTGGCAACATTAGGGGAATCATATGGTTTCAAGGAAAGCTTTTGAGATTGTTTGTAAGTTTTTGCTCCTCTGCGTGTCCGCTTCCTCCCAGCTGGGGGCTGGCTGTTGTATGGAAAGGCCAAACACGTCACGGAAAAGCCCTGTCTCTGATCAGATGGGCTTAATATAAACCAGGTTTGCTGAGAGCGAATTAAAGAGGCAGCCCATAAGTAGAAGAGGATTTGCTTTGGCAGACCAGTTCAGTGTATCACACTCCACTGAGAGAGAAGGGCAGGGAGAGCAAAGGACCTGACTGCGGGGAAGAGCCCGTCAAAAGTAAGGCAGTGTTGGCTGAAATGCATTGGTCCAAATGCAGTATTTTACTATAAGTAAATGACAGACCAAATAGCTAATGCTAAATGCAGTTTGTGGTATGAAAAATAATTTGAAGTGGGAATGCTATGTGCAGTAGTGAGTTATAAGACTTTCTCTTGTTTGGATTTGTTTAATGAAGGATGATAATTTGTTAAGGGAAAAAATATAAAATATTTATGATTTGGACTATTTATTGATTGACTGTTAACTGAAGATAGTGATTTAGTGATTGTTCATTGTTTGACTGGATTAGAGGTGGCTTTTCTCATGCATTGTTTCAGAGGGGAAACTACAAGAAAAAAATGGATTTTAAAATTAAAGTACTGGAAAAACTTCACTTTGTTTGTGAAGCAGTCTTCGTTTGGTGCGAGGTTTCTAGTTACGTATGCTTTTTCCTGGCAAAGTTACTATGACTAGACTATGCATATGATCTAATCTTGCCACAAAGTACTGTGCGTCACAGTGAAAATATCACATAAGTTGGAATAAGTTTAGTTAGAGTGTGCTCTTTCTGCCTATTTGTTCTATGACCTGCTGCACATTTATTCTAAGAAGTTTTCATAAAGTTTTATGTGGATAGGAAAAACAATTTGTATATGTCTTTTTGATGTGTTGCTGCAATTATTTTCATTCACTAGTTCTTATTCAAAATATTCAAAATTTGTTATTGAAAGTGGTCTGATGCGTTGTGCAGACAGATATGCTGTTTATTAATATAGAGAAGAGAGCTAAGAAACATCAGACATATGCTAAAATGTAAAATATCTAAATAACTGTCACTTTGGAAACTGGAATATATCAAAGGATCTTTCCTAAAAATGGTAGCTGTTAGCCTGTGAAAATGACATCACTGCACTCTGCTTCCAACCAAGGCAAAATAGAGTTTGCAAAGTAAAATGTAATTAAGAGCCATGCATAGATAAGGTGAGCTAACTAGCTGTGTAAGATGAACAAACGTTCTTAGATAATGTGAATGAGCAGCTTTTGTGGTAAATTAATTTATTGACTTACTATCTGTAACTTTATGAGCTTTTACTCTCAGTGATACCTTCTTTAGAGGTCAGATTCAGTATCTCCTCAGAAAAGCCACTGGACTTGGTTGCATCCTCACTTTTACCAGCCAAAATGCTACTCTGTGCGATAGCTATTTTTTATTTGTCCTGCTATAGCTGAGATCAAAATCTATTCAAAATACATTATAACAAGACTTGCTTGCATCATTTGTTTCCAGCATGAGGGCTGTCTAGCACGTTTTACTTTCCCAAAAGATTAAACTTTTAACTGAGGCAATGGGAGCGATATTGCAAGCAAAATAGGATTTATTTTGTGACTGTGTTTTGGTGTGCACGGCTGACATTGCTGGAGGAACCAGCCTGTCTATGCCAGGAGAATGTAGGGAATGGGGCGCAGCCGTGGGGTGCGCCCGTGCTCACCCTTTACACCCACTGGAGTGGAACTGGAGGTGACTGCGGCTGGTCCCTCTGCCCACAGTTGCGCATGAAGGGTGGGGACTGGCACCTACAGGGTCCCATCAGCTGCCTCACTGAGGATGCAGCTGTATGCAGGCTCCCAGGCATGACAGCGCTGGCAGATGTTGCCCCTTTGCTCTCCTCCTGGGACATAGCAATGCTGCAGTATCTCCAGGGCTGCGCTGCACCTAGTACAGCAGTGAGCCTGCAACAGCTAAGCAAAGCACAAAGCTGGGATTTAGCATGTGACAGTGGTATTGTCCCTAGGATGAAAGCTGCAGCTCTGACTCACTAACTAGAAATTTCTTTGTGTACCAGCAGCAACAAAGAAGTGCAGAAAGCCTCTTTTTTTGTTGTTGTTGTATAGTCCAGCTCTTCTGTAGGGTTCTACATACTGTCCTGAGGTTGGGAAGAGGGTGTTAACGCATTTCTAATGCTTTGTGGGTGATGTTTGTCGTTTCCACGTTTCTCACCAGGGGTAAAAAATGACCCTCAACAATGTTACCATGCGTCGCACCAACAACAGTGGCTTGCAGCAGCAGCAGCGATGGAGCATCCCTGCTGATGGAAAGCACCCGCTGGTCCAGAAGGACTCCAATGAATACAATGCACAGAAACGATACACCATCAGTCCTGACGATTACTACAGAAGGAGCTGGTCCTCGGAGTCGTCTGACTCCGTCATCTCCTCTGAATCCAGCAGCAATTGCTACCGGGTGGTGCTGATCGGGGAACACGGTGTAGGCAAGTCGTCGCTGGCCAACATCTTTGCAGGGGTACATGACAGCATTGACAGCGACTGTGAGGTGCTAGGAGGTAGGTCATGATGGCCTGGGGCGCTTGTTTACTTGAGGGCAGCCCTGTCAGTAGCAATGGCATTAAGGCACAGAAAATTAGCAAGACCATTTAACCTGAAACTGAGGTAACCAACACTTGGGTCTGATCATCAAAATTGATTCCAACACATCTATCTCTCTTAAGAAAACAAGCAAAAAAAATTAGATACGAGGACTAAGGTCCTCACTAATGAGGATCTAAAGCCTCTGCAAGGCAGCAATGTAGCTTCTCATGCTATTTCATTTTAAAATACCTGTTGGAAGCTGCTATGTTCCTGCCTGTGCCTGTGTTATAGGGAAAGGCTGGTTCAGCTCTCACACATATGTCCAAAATATGTCACCACTGGCTCCACAGGGTCAATTCCTACTTTCTGTGCGGGACAGAAAAAAAAAAAAAAAGAAGATGCCCTTGTTTTATTAGAATGTAATGCTTAAAAATAATATATAATGAAAAATACCCCCTCCCCATCCAGTTCTTTGATCACCTCCAAAATATTTGCCGTTAGAAGTCGTGCATAAATATATTGCCTCAGCATAGGCTGTTTGGAGTGTGAGTAAAATATGTCTCCTCCTCATTTCGTGTTACTTGTGCAGCATGGCTTCCACCAGGGGAAAACCGGATAAAGACACTTCAGCGGTGTAAGGAAATGCCTATTGCCCAAACGGTGGGAAAAGGCACAAGCGATAGGCCTTTCTTTGACACTTCCCCCTTGATATTCTCCTGCATTTTTGGTCAGGGCTGTGAAGTTTTCTTTAATCCCAAGGATCAGTCAATGCAGAAGATGAAGTTGCACACCAAGCTGTGAGCCATATCATATATGAGATATTACTGTAGAAGGGTTATGCTGTGACAGAAATCCTTGTGGCTCTAGGGACACATGCTATCAGCTTTGGAGGCTCATTTTGCTAGTCGATACACATGACTTTCCTTTTCCCCAGCATAATGCTTCTGCCTCCTGCCTGTTCCCCTTGGTATGATGGCACTAGTGCTAGTACACAGAGTCTGGGGGCTTCTGCTCCAGCCTTCAGTGCACCTCAAAAAGGAAACTCTTTGTGTCTCTACCTGTCCAATTAGGAGAGGTATAACCCAGGGCTTAATAGAACCCAGAATTAAGAAGGTAGAACCCACGTTTTCCTTGAGAGTTTCACAAACCAAGGGTAGAAATCTTGGTGCCTTTGGGGAATGTGAAGTTGCTGTGGTGCAGTGACTAAATCAGTTATTCAGGTGTGTTCTGCCTTCAGTTTCCACTGACTTTTCCGTAATCCCTCTGGCTGCCCTTCAATCTGGAATATATCTGATAAAATGTTCGCTGGGGCTACACCAGCGAACTAGGTTAGGCCCCTTGGGCAATCAGTCAGAAAATACAGCCGATTTACTTTACGCACCATTGTCAGCCAGTTTCCTTCTCCTCTGTAGGAAGCCATTGGGTTTCTTCTTTCATTTACACTCTTAGCAATACCACTTGAAGCATAGTCGTGACAGATTTTCCTGGCCAGGTCTCCTGAGGTATCAGAAAACTTGCTGTTGTAACATTTCTCCTTTGCAGTGTCAGCTTTGAAACAAGCATGAGCTCTCTTTCACTGTGTTTTATATCCTATGGAAGTTCCTTAGGATTGACCAGGGTGCAAATGAGTGCTGAATATGCCTGTTTTGCGCATAACATTTTCAAGGAGTGTGCGTGGATGTTTTCAGCTTCTCCAAGTATAACAGAGACTAGAGAAGTAGTCCTCTGAATGCTGTCCTGTAGTTCATATGGAGCTTGTTCCTATGCAGCTGCCTGGTCAGTTGACGAAACTATTCTCCAAACTGTAGCTTGCGAACTGGAAATCTTTTTTACAAGAGATAATAGCTCAGAATAGCCAGTTCATAGAGCAAATAAAGCTGCTGCTATGGACTGCTTTTGCTACTGACTATAGGATTAATCTAACTCATAAACATAAATGTCGTGCCATTGGGCCTACAAGGGGAACGCCTCCTCTTGATTAGCTTTGTCTTTTTGATATCTCCATTTTAAGCTGTGCCAATCCTGCGCTCTCATTTACAAAGTTTCTCAGTATGCAGTAGCTGATTTTATTTTAAATATGTAATATTTTTGGCTCATGCTTTTTCGTGGACGCAGACTCTTGACTCCTGAGAAAGCAAGTGATTACAATTTGAGGGAAAGTTCACTCTAGCAAAGCCCACCAGACATCTTATGAGTCAAGAGCTAAGACACAGCCCTATCTACACCATGGTTGGGGCAGCCTCTTCAACAGTGCACTGAAAGAAGTTGCATGCCCAAAGGCTGGCATTTTTCACTGACAAGCAGCCCAAGACTACAGGTGGGCCCAAACCCCATAGCACTCCTCCAAATGTCCCAGATTTGAGGGAAAGAAGAGAAATTTAGAACGTGAAGCAGGGGCTGGACTGAGATTTCACAGCAAGGATTGATCTTCATTGTTGGTGGGAACAGCTCCCCCGGGTCTAAGCAGCACTTAGTCACATGGAGTTTGTAATCTAGATATGAATTTCTGTGACTTTAGTAAAAAATAATTGAACTTTTGTAGTTTGACTCCTTTGCTTTTTGACATTAAAGGTAATGTGGGAAACTGAGATGGGAGACAAATCTGTGTCTCCAAAACTCAGCAGCCCTTGTCTTGCAAAGCCCTGTCCTCATTGCTGGGTAGGCTGTTAGCTGTATTGCTCTCAGCAGCAGTGACTGTTCACCCGTGAACTGTCCCTGCTAAAGTGAAAGCAAATATTTTCCATTACTCAGCCTTGCTGGACTCTGCTGCTCCCATGGGGCAAATGTTCAGCCTTTGGTTATTTCTTCCACGGGTTCTATTTTCTCTCTCCCACATAAGATGAAGAGAATATCAGCCAAAGTAATGAACATTTTGTTTCATGATCTTTCAGTCTCGTTCATATATCATGGAAAGTAAGACAACCAGCAATGAACAGAGGGCAGGTTCAGTGCTGACAGAAATGAGCAAAGAACTGAATGCGAGCCAGCATAAAATCTGGCTCGCTAGCTCGAACTGTGAAGAAATTATATGTATCCAGCTATTTGTTTTCATAATGTACATGATGCCACAAAATAATATATAACATTTCTGATTTTCCTTTCAGAAGACACATATGAAAGAACCCTGATGGTGGATGGTGAAAGTGCAACCATTATACTGCTTGATATGTGGGATAATAAGGTACTTTTATTTGTTCCAGTCAAATGCCAAAACAAAAGTGCATATGCTTGTGTGCTAATATCAAATTAGGTATCTTTTCGGAAAGAAAGTAGGTATTTTCTGTACTTCAGCATCAGGGGAAATATAGGATTAGACATGCACCCACCTCCCTCCCCACGTCCCAGCCAAACCAAGCGTGCCTAAGGACTCTGCAGTGTGAGCTTGAGAAGAGCAAAGATATTTACCTTCTTTACTTTTTTAGTGATAAAATAAAACATGCAAGGCATGCTCCAGAACCACATTCATTCCAGTCTAAAGCCAATACAATGAATTCTTTGGGCCAACCTTTGCCGTCCTTTGTGGTGATGTATTCATATCATCACTTTGGAATCACTTTTAGTATAATTGTGGTTCAAACCATACTCAGTGTAGTTACACCAGGAATGGGTTGGATTCTGTAATGTTATATTTTCTGAAGAAAATCCTTTCAGTGCTTAATGATGGCTGACCGTTTCATTTGAACAGCGCGAAGGCGAATGGATTCGAGAGCACTGCATGCAAGTGGGAGATGCATACTTGATTGTTTACTCCATCACAGACAGAGCAAGCTTTGAGAAGGCCTCTGAACTCAGAATACAGCTCCGTAGAGCACGCCAGAAAGAAGATATCCCCATTATTTTGGTTGGCAACAAAAGTGACCTTGTCAGATGCCGTGAAGTTTCAGTGGCAGGTAAGGAAAATGATGAGGACAAAAACTAGGTAAACATTAAGAGTCATCTAGTAGCTTTTGAAAGCCCACAGCTCCGGCTGCGGGAGTACGCTGTGATCAGGTCTGGCCAATAGAAGAGTAATAAAAGAACAGAGAACTGGAACAGTAGACAGAAGATTGGAAAGGACCTGCCAGGTCCCTAAGCCTCCCCTGGTAGTGCAATTACAATGTCCCTCTTCATGGAAGACCACTGCAGAATGATTGCTCTGGCAGCTGGAAACTCTTTGAATTTCCAATACGTATTTATGCGCAATCAGTTTAGGGCCCTTCATTCTGCTGCCAAAGATAACCTCTTAGTTTAACCAGTTCTCTTTCCTCTCTGGCATTTAATTTCCTGATGAATTTACATTCCCTTCCACCCTTTCTTTTGCTATTCTAACAACTCCCAGCTCTTTGAATGTGGAGAATGGTACAAACATGCCCCACCAGTGGCAGGGACATAAAGTCCCTTTGGCTCAGTCTGGTGCTATACAGCCCTACTCACATGGGGTTGAAAGCAGCCTACCTGCATTAAGTAGTGTGTAAACCTTGACTGTCAACCAAACAAATTGGGGTGGGACAGAGCCTGGTTAATGCCTGGGTCGATTGGCACCTGCAGGTTAGACATGACCGTAGCCTCTGCTCTGCTGGGACTAGGCAGCCTTTCAGGTGAGCTCTCCTTGGTGCCTTGATCTGGGGTGCTAAAACAACCCTCTGCTGCATACAAATGAATAAACAACCTGTGTTGTTCTCCCAGACCTCTGGGAGTCCAGAGCCCACAAGCAGGAACAGAGACTGCTGGGAAAGCTGCTGCTCCCTCTGAGGGTCTGCAGCTTGTAAAATCTCTCCTTGAGTCTTTTTTGAGGCCTAGGTGACAGAATTTAATTCCTTGCTCTGTGTTATATTATCTCATCTCAGCCAGAACCCATCAGAAACGTGGTCTCCTCTACCTGGCATTTTCTCCTTTCTGCAGCTGTTCTCCTCTTCTGTTTGCTGACTGATCTAGACGTTTTTTTTCATTGGGGATGTGCATAGCTCCTCTGGCCTCTGTCACGGTTGCCTGAAGTGAAGAGTGTGAACTGAGGCAGCTTACCAGTAGTCCAGGGATTCCTATTTTCCTCTCATTTCTTTATAGCCTAGCTGAAAAATGTGGTTTATTTTGAGAGATGGAAGATACATTCATGTTAGTCTCACCTAGAAGACTTAAGTTTACATTCAAATAATTAAGGATAAGAGCTAAGATTTCAGACTGAACACTGAATTTATGGGCGTAGTTCTGCGTTTATGTAAGGATTTTGTATGTGTCTGTTCACACCAAAACTGTTACTATTCAAAGACCCTTTTTTATAAATGACCTGTAGAGGAGGATTGGGCCATGCCTGCTATGGTAAAAAGAGCTGTGCCATGCTTATGGAGGGCCCTATCACCCCCTTTTAATATGACTTGAGCAGTGTGCACGTGAGAAGATGACTAAGTGATTTTTGGGTCATGGTTGACCTCTCAGCCACTGATGTCCCAGTGTGAGTCAGCCTTAGCTCCCTGCACAGTTTGACAGCAAGAACTGGGCTCTTCCAGGAGATTCACTGCCCCTTGCTGTGCAGGGAATCTGACACAGGCCAGATGAATCATGAGCTAGAAAGCAGCCCAAGGTGATTAAAGACTTATGCATGCCTATATTAGGCTAGAGGAATTCCCCCGCTAGAGCTGGCTCCCTGCACGTGGCAGCCTGCAACAAGTTTGCTCCCCCTGCCTCGCTCATGCCACCTCCTGACATCTCCGCATTACAATCTTGCAGAGGGCCGAGCGTGTGCTGTCGTGTTTGACTGCAAGTTCATCGAGACCTCGGCAGCCGTGCAGCACAATGTGAAAGAGCTGTTTGAAGGCATTGTGCGACAAGTCCGACTCAGGAGGGACAGCAAGGAAAAGAATGAGAAGCGGCTGGCTTACCAGAAACGAAGAGAGAGCATCCCCAAGAAAGCCAGGCGCTTCTGGGGCAAAATAGTTGCCAAGAACAACAAGAATATGGCCTTCAAACTCAAGTCCAAATCTTGCCATGACCTATCAGTACTTTAAGGACTCCGCCAGAGTTTGTGGCATTATGTGGACGTTATCTCTGTTGTGGGAAATAATCTATATTAGATTGGGCTATAAAAGTGAGTTAGATTCACAGTTATGATTGTGGTGAAATGTGCTGGCATAGGAACAGCACGGTGCATGGAAGTATCTCTTTCTCTTTTGTTGGTAGCTTTAAAAGAAAAGTATAGACCAGAATGACCCAAAGTTGTGCTGGGAAGTGTTCTGGAATGTACCTGTTGCTTCTCCTGTTACCTTTGGATAGTAGTGTAAGAACCTCAAACCATCACGACTTGGGAAGTGAATACTACACTCTACTCTTCTCATTATTATTTTTTTTGGAAAACTGTGTAAAGAAGTGAGAAACTGACTGGGGATTGGTTCTTTGCCAATTGACTGGTCAGGCTTAAGCACCCACAGCTGAAAACTCTGCATTTTTGTAAAATAGCCACCAAGACACTTACTTTTTTTTTAATTTTAAGGATTGGTTTCCATGAGTTTACACATCTTTTACTTTGGAAAATATTTAAAGGAAAAATCCTATAATCAAACAGATTTTCCTCTCATATTTTCATACTATGGGGACTGTTTAAAAATTGGAGTAAAATATAAAATCAGAGTGCAAATTGTATCAAAGTGCGTCAAGTGCAAGATGCCAAACCTTTAAAAATCACCTGAGCTTTTATGAGAAACCACATGGACTTCTTGTATCCAGCCTTGGCCTTTGTCTATGCCAGAGCTATGCTATATTTATTGTTGTGCAAAATAGCAAGCATTTTAATGTTGAGGGGAAATGTATTTATTACCAAGTTTCTTAAAAGAATAATGTTAATTTTATTACTATTTTCTATCTAATATCTTTTTTCAGATTATACAAGTTTTTACTTACATGCCTTGTAATAAAATAAATAAAATATGACTGCCTTTGAGCCTCAGCAGAAAATCCCTAAGAATTTTTTCAAGTTGAGAAAATATTTTGAATGCTTGGGAAGACAGCTACATGACAAGCGCAATGAGGATTCCTTACATGCACCTCTGAACATGGATTACTTAGCAACCTAGAATCACAAAGCAAGAATCACCTGCAATCTCAGCACTATGAATGCACAGTATCCCCTGTGTGCCAATGGGGTTGTGATGAAAGAGATTAAAAATAATTCATTCTTAAATAAGATATTTGACCCTAAGCCTGAAAACACTTAAGAAATGAAGATAATTCTCATTACGCCCATTTTAGAGACAGGAAGTGAAATGCTGCATTCAAAGACAGAAAGCAGTTAACCAGTATGACCTCTAGGGCAGGCTGTGCCCTAATTCTCAACTAGTGTTGGAAACTATTTTACTAGCATGATTCCCCAACCTAGACTATACTGGCTTTTGTGAGTGCGCCTCCGAGTTCAAGGCAGAGGTCCAGTTATTCCATTTTGCCAACAGATAGCTCAGAAAAGCCAAATGGCCAGCCTGACAGCTCATTTTTGTTGCTGATGAATGCAATAAAATGAGCTGCTGTGAGATGAGATTGGGTTCCACATCTTGGGCTGTGTGGCATTTATCTACCAGGTGCTCTGGAAGGGCATGAACTTGCTGAGTGTTTGCCCAAAACTGCCTTTGCTAATAGGATGAAAAAGGGTTAGCAGTTCTCTAAGGGTAAAATATCACACTGCAGTATTCAAGTCTCTCTAGAAGGGCATTCCTGATCTAGAATAAGCTGTTGGCAAGAACAGAATGCAATAATTTGAACAGTGCAAAGACAAGATCCCTGTTGAGACCAGCCTATGTACGTGAAGGATTTTAAAGGAATGTATTTCAGTTGTTGGCATGCAACAACTCGATCCAGAGGAGCCTAGAGAGCAATACTTACTCCAACACCTGATGTGAGAACTTTTAAATTAACATTTCCTCTTTCAAGAACAGAAAAAAAATGGCAAAAATTAAACTGATACTAACCTTCAAATACTTTCAAAGACAGTTGAGTGCAGGCAGGAAAATTGCTTAGTTTGTTCTGTGTCTGTCAAGCTATGGGCCCTACAAGTCTAAACCAAGTAGGCTTTGAAGAACTGTGAAATATCTATGCTGATCATGTAGGCTTTATGGGTAAAAGCTACTCAGGTTCAAAACACTGCTGAATGCATAGTTGGTATCATAAATGATTGGAATTACCTACGCAATTTTCACGCCTTGCTTGTCTCTCTTCCACTCCCTCCCAGAATAACGAAATTTCTTTTTAAAACATATAATTTTTTAGGAAAGCTTTTGACTTTTTGGTCTTCTATTTTCTGAGCCTTTAAAATAGTCTCTGTGTTTCAAGCTTTTCTCTGCATCAGAGAAGTCTAGAATGTATTTTTAAAGGAAAGCAGTGATGGCCGTGAAGTAGACTCCTTCCACTGAGTTGCCACCACTAGCAGCTTTGTGGTGGCAGGTCTGTTTCTGGGGTTACTGCTGGCCCAAGGCCAGTCCTGCTGCTGAGTGTGGCAGTGACCTCAGACCAAAATGCTCTGGAGAGTTACATACACCTTGTACATCCAAGTTAACTTCACAATGGCCGACTTGGCCCACTGTGCAGGCTTCTGGCTTGATGAGAGTTTCCAGGAAGAGTTTCTGAGCATGGAGGAAGCTGAGGAAAAACCACTCACAGCAATACCTCCAAGGAGCTGTCACTTCGGCTTGCTCAGGCACCATTAGGGCATGCTGCTGCTCAACCACTGTACGTGGAGTGAAGCGGCTGGTGCTGAGGATCCATATTATGCAAATTTCAGAGCTTTTTCTGCTTTGGATCAGGTCTAGTGTGGTCTCATGGACTGAATGCCTGTCTGAGGCTGCAGTCCTGAAGGACATATTTAGTTTCTTATGAAAGGGATCCAAGTCATGTGCTATGAGTCTCCTTCACAGCCCTGACGAGCTGGGCACGCAGAAAGGGCCAAGGTTTTATTCTGCAGCTCATGGGATGAATTTGAATCACCTTTTTAGCTGGCCAACACCAGGTTATCAAATACAGAAATGCTCACCATTTCTAACGACTAGGGTGCCTGGAATGACAACTTAATACTTAATTATTATCTGGAATGTTGACATTTCAAACCTTAATAGCCACAGTCCCTCTATTCATCTCATATGTGAGTGTCCAAAAACATGGAACGGATCAATCAGTGATTCTAATCAGTGCTCTGACTATTTATGAAGTCAGGGCTACAATAACAGATCCTAATGCGATAATTACAATGTTGGCCTCAGAGATCTGGCAGTAACTGTGGAATCAATGAGTCACAGCAGTGAGTGCACCAAGACCAGAATGGCAAAACTCATGGAGTCCAAATAAAATATAATAAACAGAACAAAAAAAAAAGAGTCTAAGAATATATGAAATGCCAATTGTAGTGTAATAGCTCTTATAAAAAGCTCTTTTTAGAAAGATAGGTCAGATCAGAAAGAAGCATTAGGGGGAATGTCCAACTTCAATTAATTTAATTATGACAGATTTACTGCAAGAAGAAAGGTCTACTTATGCTTGAGGGTAAGACTACACTATTTCATTACTTTCCCCTGATAATTTACCTGAGGTACTATTCATTACCTCTACTGTGGCACCATGAGGTTCTGGACGGTGCTACATATGCTCCTATTTGGGAGAATTATTGATGAAATTTAGCTAAGTATAAGGGAGATATTTTCAATTAAATCAGCACATATACTATGCTTCTAACCCTCACATTTACAAGCTTTTTAACATCAATCCCTTGGAAAGTTTTAAAGAGCGTGGACCAGAGTTAGCTCACTTGGGCTGCTTTGGAGGGTAGATATAAATGGGAGAAAAGGCTTCCGACAGCAGCGGTCCTGGTGTCAGGACGACACCATGATTAACAAAAGACTACGTCAGTAGAACCAAAGTGGTCGGCCTCTATGCAGCATTGTCTCTGTGAGCAGCCACACCTCTCCTTTCTGGCTGGGAAGGTTTTTTAGAGAAAGCTGCGGCACCCAGAGAAGAGGTGAGAGGGCAAACTGTACTGCAGGTGTTTCACCGGTGAGATCCCTGGACCGATATATTCTTGAATTCCTGAAAGTGAACGCTGCACTCACATTCCTTGCAACACCTCTGAAGAGTTGTCGAGCTGCACCTACTGTATAAATCATTCTTGGATCTGACCTACAAACACTCTCACCTATGAAGGAGACATGAGCCAACAAGCAATGTGTGACAGGTCTTCCTCTGACTCTCTTCTGGGCTTACTAGAGACTGTTGTTCAGTTAGGACGGCAAGTGCTGCAGGCTGTGGTGGTGTTCAGCACGTCACTGGCACTTAACTGATGTTACTTCCGGATGCACAAAATAGTATTTATTTATAATTGTTTCCTTTGCCTACAGTCCCATGCCAGTTGTAGTTCAGTGGGGAGGCACTGGACAGCCAGGACAGGACAAAATGTGGTTTCTTTGGTGCTTGCCTAATTGAAGGACCAAAGCAATTGCTGAGCATGATGTAATGCCCAGGCTAGATGTGGATCCCTGTGTTAAAATTATACTAAATATCACAGTGCTGGCTATACTCGACCAACACTTCTAATTGTGGCAGACACTGTGGGATATTTATGTAGCCACCTTTAGGCCTTTAGATGTAGCCTCCTTCTGTTAAAAAAGGGAGTGCAACTGTGTTGTGCTGTTAATTACCCTCTGGAAAGACTCTGGAGAAGCCTTGCTCCTTCAGCTGTTTACAGGAGAGGTTGTGGGAGGCTGCCCTGCAGGTATAAGACTCAACGGCTGACGACTGCAGGAACCAGTATGAGTCTTGGTCCTTCCCATCTTGTATACAGTGAGTGCAGGACATAACACTAGTCTACAGTCTGCCGTGTAGTTTCCTCATGTGCTCCTTCCTTATTGTGTTCTCACTCCAGAAATCTCTTACCGACATTGAGGTGAGCAGGACCTCCTCTCTCAGTGACAACCCCACACAAGGGCTGGAAATACTTCTGATTTTACTCTCTAAGATCACGTAGGTGAGATGATCAAATCAGTGGCTTTTTGTCTAGAGATATTGAAATTCAGTGTGCTAATTTCTTGAAATTTTAGCTACTTTGCTGCAACAGGTTGCGTGCTATCAGAGAGCAAGGATGATACACCCACATGAGAGCACCCTAGTCTTGCATAGCTTGCTTTACGCCACCAGCAATGTCTCATCACCTGGCTAATAATTTACTAAGGGAATGATTAGTATAGCACCCTTCCTCCAGGTCTTGAGACTTGTACCTGAGTAACATTAAAATCAAATGATTTTTTTAGGGGAAGTCATATCAATGTATTTATGCCTTCTGAGTTGAACACCACATTTGTGAAAGTGCTCCTACTTCAAGCAAACATGATAGTTCAGAACACTGCAGTGTGCAGAAAACAGAGACTCTGTGGGCGAACTCATAAGCCTCCGTTTGCACTGACCTGTGATCCCAGAGCTGAAGTCGACGTGCTTGTTGGCAAACAATCCTCTCTCCACATTGGGCGAAACAGCAGGAGATAGGGTGCAAGAAGGCAGGGCGAAAATTCAGCCTATCACATGGATGTGCTGAACAAACCTTGACTTGAGCTACTGTACATGCACATGCTGCTTTTGCACAGCCCAGAGCAGACAAGGTGTCTCCCTTACTTGCTCTGCTATCTAGTGGCAGGGCTGGCCCGGGATGCTACATCCCCTGCCCTGGTGACACCACTTGCCCATGGCTGGTGTGCTGGAAGGGCACCGGGCAAAGGTGAGTGCAGCCACAGCCTATTTATCTGGAGAAGGGACCTTGGTTCAGCTGAGCCTTGCACCCATTCTTGTGGTGCTTTTTGCTGAATTGTTTAAATTGTTTAACTTTCACTGAAGTCAGAAGTGACTTCCCATTAATTTTCACATGGGCAGGGTATTATTTCTGAGTTTACATTCCCCAGGTACAAGGTGGCTTTCACTGGAGTGTGTGTATTTCTCTGATTCACAATCTTGCTCTGAAGGTGTTCAGAGTATATCTCCTCTTTAAATACTGTTAAATCCTAACCGATGCCTAGACAGATTACTCGAGCTTTGCCCCTAGGATATTATTTTAGTCACTTTTTAACTACATTTTTAGTCTTCTAAACGTTAAGATTTTCCTCTTCATCATGATGAAATCTTGTGGCATAGATGGCTGCATTTGCTTCTCCTCAACTTGCTCAATTCAGAAGTGAGCCATTGGGGCTGTAGTGATCCCTTCACACCCATGGCAGCATTTTTGCCAGTGTTGGCACTTGGCAACCACCCCTCCCCGCCACCAGGATTTACCTAAGACCTTTTGGCACCTGGGCTCCCACTGGAGAAGCTCCTACGGCACCTGAGATGTGGTCAGCACATTGTGCACTGCCAATGAAGCTCTGGGAACGGAGATGCCTAGTGCAACTATGTTGACGTTGTCCCATCAACAAATGGGAAAGCACGTTGGCAGAGGAGTGCTGGGCTCCTGTCTGTGTCCCAGGTACCTCACTCCAGGCTGCTGAGAGAGAAAGTGAAACATTTCAGCAAATGACATGGGAAGAGCTTGCAGTACCCAAGCCTGGGGATTACAGAGGCGATGGAACAAACACGTCACTCACATCCCACATGAATGCACTACCCACCCAGAAACCCCTCCTCTGATGTTTTTGACAAAGACAGCTAATACGCCTTAGTTTATGGTTTCAAATTGCCACTGGAAAATGATCAGAAGGAATCTAAGAAAGCAGTAAGGAGAAATTCCCTACTGGCTTGGACCAGTGGTCCTTCTAGCCCAGTTTGGCCCCTGAGAAAGGGAGGTGAAGCAACAAGAGGAGATGCCCTTTAGGGACCTCACCTAAGGGATATTGTGAACACCAGTTTTGCACTCACTTTCTCCACTGGCTGCATGAGTCTGCAAATCTCAGTCATTTTCCCCTCAACCTTCTCCTCTCCAAAATGAGGAGTCCCAGCCTTTTTAGTCTGCCCTATAAGGCAGTGGCCCCAACACCTTAACTATGTTTCTTGCCCTTCTCTATACCTCTTCTAACTCCATCCTCCCTGAGGGGCAGAGGCCAGAATGGCATGTACCACTCCAAATGCAGCGGTAGCTGTGTGAAATAGTGATAAAGTGGCATACTCTTTCCTGCTCTCAGTACCCTTCCTGCTTAGGTCCCACATTTTGTTGGTGCTTTTGGCTGCCATTGCACATGGAGCCAATGATTTCAGGCCGTGGTCAATGGTGACGACAATGACACTTTCCTGAGTTGTAACTGCCAGTTCTAGGCTTATCATATACTTTAGATAATGTTTTTGCTAGATGCATTATCTGACATTTATCTACACTGATATTCATCTAACACCTTTACCCTCTCACTTGGTTTCATGAGATCCTTCATCACCAAAAGAATTTTCATGTAATTTATGCTCTATTTAAATGCACTGTAGCACTTTCATCCATTATTTTGAAAATGACAAGATAATTTGTACAGTTCTTTTTATAACTGGCGATTTATATACATATATTTGGTTGTAGTATATAACTCCCATATTCTGAGTGCAGCAAAACTTGCCTTCATAAGGATTATCAGAACAAGCCCTTCTTGTAGGTAAAAATCTTAAATAGAATCCTGAAAAGAGGTGACAAGTTGGTAAAAGACAGTTCTGTCTGCCGGTGTCTGGTGTCTTGTCATACAAAGAGCATGCAAGAGGGATGCCTGCAGCTAGTGCTTATGGATGTTTGTTCATGCAAATAGTCCACCTGATGTTATGCACACTAGCGGTGTTTCTGGGATCAGACTCTGTCCTTTCTGTTGAACTGAGAAAGAGCTGAGTGCCAAAAAAAGGATCTTTTTTTTTTAGTTTGTGTGTGACCAAAAAAGCTACGTCATTCTCTTGCATGAATAGGAGATACACCATGGTTTCTTCCGGTTCATCTAATACTTACTTTGTGGTGTGCTTTTATCTCTGTTGGGTAGGGCCCGAAAACATTCTGCACTTTGGCACACACTGAAACAAGTTATTGTATTGAAACTAAATACAGACTCTTCTCTAAGCTATGTGCTTGTTGAATGGAGAGAAATTCAATTTCAGTGCAAGTAAAATTTTCCATCAGCTTGTACAGGCAACCTCCTTCCATCTGTCACTGTTTAGGTTAACAACAAACATTTAAAAATGGCAAGAAGCCATGAAATGGCATGTAGATCCACTAATTGACTCACATTATCTCTGAAAGAGTGATTTTTTTGCCTAGAAGCTGGTTGGAAAGAGGCTTCTCAGAGGTCTCAGTGACCTCAGGGCTGGGAAAGATTAACATCTTAAAATTATTCCTGATCCTGCCATTGACTTTGCATCTGATTATAGCCAGACAACAAATTCTTATCTCAGTTTGCCCTCTGTATCCTAAGAGAAGTACTGCCTCCTCTTCTAACACACATGATTGAAAGATGTCATTTTAAATACCTATGCAGATCTCAATACTGCCTTCTGCATTTTGGAGGTATCTGAGACCTGTTGCTCAGGACGCAGTAGGCGACCTCCAACTCTGCCAGACACAATGTGCAGCACGTGCACCTGCTCCCCAGCGGCCTGGAGAATGACAAGAAACATGTCCCTGTCACAGGCAGGCTGAGGACTTTGGGGCTTGCCAGCTGGGAGAGGTGCTGGAAAAACGTACCAGTGGTCCAGCTCCACATCTGAAGGCCATGCCTTTAGTAGCTGCTACCTGTAGTATTTCATCAGTATGATGATGGAGAACTTGTATTTAAATAGAAGATAGAAATAGCGAAACTGTGCCTTAGATCCATAAAAGGACTCTTGCTAGCTTTAAATACTTGGCTCTGGAAGGTAGGATTTGCTACCAGTGCCATACGGACTGTGCAGAACTTCTGCATCCCCAGTAGGCAGCACCCGTTTATTACCTCCTGCAAGAAAACTGCTGAAATACAAGCCACCAGTAACATTTTCAGTTTCCAGAGCAGGAACTCAGAGGGAAAAGATGAGTTTTTGTTCCTGGTTCTTCTGTGGGAATTAGAAGATCCTGCTTACAACAGTCTGGACTAACGTATCCTATACGGTAGAGGAAATCCTTTTGCAGAACTGTAGCTTCAGAACCTGCACAGGCTCTATCAGTGCCCTTTTGCAACAGTGGTTTTGGCTATGCTTGGGAAAGTCTTTGCCAAAGTTTGCTGAAATACAAATAAACTAACAAACAAACTCTTCCCTCTCAAATTAGAAAATGAGCTTAGCATGACCGCAGGCGAGCGTATGTAAGAATTCAAATATATACACAGTATCAGGATTATGACCTCAAACCACAGAACGAAAAATTGTATGTCTCCAGAAGTCACATTATTGTTTGCATGCAGTATGAACTTAAAATAGTTACAGAAATATGAACCACATTTACAGAAGTAGAATACCAAAGTCAGCTATTGACGCATATGCTAATGACTATCATAAATTGCAGTCAGCCTCTCTAAAGAAAATGAAACAAGGTTCACATCTGAATAAGAAAAAAGTAGTGTCTCTAATATGACTCTCCATAGATCTGCAGGGATGTTAGTATAAGACCATACAGCAGAAGCCTCCTTGCACCTCTGAAAATCCCCCAGAAGAAAACACTCTGCTATCAGCCTGCTCTGCCAGCTCCGCCAGCTGAGGTCCTGCCGTAGGGCTCTATGTCAGTAACACAAATGTTGGTCATTTCATATTGCTTCTCTTTCTGTTGAGATCTTTGCTGGTTTGCAACAGCACTTTGCATCAAGAGTCATCAGTAGAGATGCGTAATCAAAGGTGCTACCTAACCATCTGACCTCTGCGTAGCTGATCTAATAACAGCCCCTTTGCTGCAGCAGCTTGGCTGGAAGCCGACCTCTGACAGTCCACGCTGCTCAATAAGCAGGTCATACAAGTAATGGCTACAGGCTCCTTGTCAAAATAGAGAGCCACAAAGATGCAAGAACCTTGAGGGGCACCCAAGAAGTAAAGCTGTGTTTGGAAAGAAAAATAAAGGGGAAGAGAGCCAGTGAACTGTTGGCTTTCAAATTATCCCGAGTCAAAATAATTGAGGCCCCTGAGAACACTGTGTTTTCTTTTCTTTCTTTTGTTTTTGCCTTTTCTTGTCTTCCTCTTCTGAATCTTCCTTTTCCAGTGCACATAGATGATAGCTACATGTGCCTTGGAACTAAAATACAGTGAGCCAGAAATTTACCTTTCTGACTGTAAGAATAGTAAGGCAATAATAGAAGTGAGATAAACAATTTGAACTAGCTGCAATGGGCCAATATCTGCCCAGGAGGTGATGTGGCAGCAGGAGAGGAGTGAATGGAAGAGAAGACTTGCTCTGTGCTGGATGACACTCAGTTCGGCTATGCTGGCTCTGTGGGTGAAAGCTATGCCAGGCTGTCACCAGGACAGCTTGTCCCAGGTCCCTCCTGGGGACACACTCCTGTGCGCACACAGCGTGATCACAGCTCTTGTCCTCAAAACTAAATTCTCTCTTTCATAAAACAATGTGTCTGTTGTCAATCCAGAAAATTTGTTCTTCCTCTGAAGTAGTTTTAGTATACCTACAAAATGCCTGCCACAAGCTTTGCAGTACCAGCTAGCAGAACTTCCTGAGGGATCGACTCAGCTCCAACTTTCAACCGTTGGTAGAAATCACCAAAAAAGCAATTCTTGACCGCAGTAGCAGTCTGGTTGGGCTGCGTGGTAATGCCTGCATCTTGTGTAGATCCTCACACAATAGTCACTGTTGTCCAAACTGAGGAGTAAAAATCAGTTACGGAAATCCCCAATGGCATGAAAACATAGTTCTGGAAGATCTGCAATAGAATCTTTGCTAAGTCGTACTTTCAGATTGAGCAAAAATCAGTAACAAAAATTTTGAATTGTACTACAGATACATAGAATAGTACTAAACAGAAGAAGTAAGGGGTCTAAATTAATCATATAAGAGAGAAAGAATTAATGCTTACAAGTAAATTAAGAAGAAATACATACATTTATATGTTATATACGTAATATCTTCATTATTTATAATAAACTTAATAATGGCATTCTATTTAAATAGAACTTACGCAGTGTCAGATTCCCTTTCCCATGTGAATGCTGTGTCTTTCACAGCATTTCTGTTGTTGCTTATGTTAAATACTTGTGCTTACTTGACAGACAGGTTTCCATGCAGCAGCTAACCTTTTCGTTAAAAGAAAAACAAAACAAAACTTAAAACATCAAAGCTGATTTTTTACTGTTAAAGTGTAGCAGAAAGACTGCAAATATGGCATATTTAAACTAGCATACCAATAAGCCACCAAAAATCAAGAACAAAACCCAAAATGAGTGAAGTACATTTGTTTCTGTCATGATCATCGAGGTTAATTTAGTAAAAAATTCCAGTAGCATGAAGTAACCAACTGTAAGAATAACTAGCACTGTGTAGGAATTAGCTGCAAAAATACTGTTGTAGTCAAAACATATAGTCACATGTCCAGCTTTCATTTTTCCCTAGAACAGTATACCATTGTTTACAACTGCAACTTCTCCCATGCGTGCTTTTAAAACACGACTGGGCTATCAAATGCTGTAAAAGTTCCATGTTTGTAAATTGCTTTTCAAGTTAGGATGTTACTGGAGGTAAAAGGGCTCTAACTTAATGGGACTTAATAAAATGATAAACTGATTTGTATTCTTAAAGATTATTCAATTCTTAGCAAAAAAAATCATTTGACAATAAAAATGTGATTTAAAAGATAACTAAGCAAAGTGTCAGTGTCTGACAGAGGTGGTCTTGCAGTTGACGCTATTGTAGCTTTAGAAATGGTTGCTCCTCAGTTGTCCATTCCAGTCTAGAAATTGCTGGTGTCGCAGCAGAGAAGAGGGAAAAGTGTCCAAATGTCTTAGTCGTGTTGGTGCCAAGTGCTGCATGGCACTGTGAATGAAGTTGACTCGGCACTGTGAATGAAGTTGACTTGAATGTCAATGTTTGTGATTTTATCACAGCAGATTGCACAAGTACCAGGGATGTTGGACATGTATTGCTTCTCCTTCTACATTAGATGCTCATTGTGCTATTTAACTTTGCAGTAAACTCATTCATAAAAATTTACTGCCAGGACTACTGCTCAGTGAACATAGCTCCACGTCCTTAGATGGATAACAACCTATTTATCCTTCAGTTTAGGTAGGTATAGATAAAATGTTTAGCTAAATTAGCTAAACATCTCTGTATTTCCAAACAGCTTACTAATTTGTTTGAAGAATTCATAGAAAGTTCAGACAAAGCTATATTTTTGTTCTTTCAGCATGCTGAAACAATCTTATTCTTCATTGTTTGTCTGATAGCTCCTACAATCCTATCAATACGTGAGAAGTTTCCTTTTGTCCAATCTAATCTTCACAGCTATAAAGAAACTTAATGAGTCACATGGCAATAGGTGAATAAAAAGACACTCATTCATGTAGCTGTTCTTACTATGATCTTTTTAAGCCTGTCATAGTATTTTGGGGCCTGAATTATGGTTTTTGAAATGGGAAACCATCCTGTCAAATATTAGCAAAGCATTTTACAATCTTGCATACATAGATAGTATAGTCCATTTCCAGTGAGCTGAATACCCATCTTCAGACCTCCAGTAGCAAGACTGGCAAAATGAGGTATTCTCATGAAATTTAGCTCACTGAAAGTAAAAGAATTTTGATCCTGAGAATTGTCCATTAGTTGTTCAAAAGTACACATCCAAAATCAAAGCTGGGAGACCATCTGTTTTATTTAGCATGGCAGTTCCAGGGTGGCTTAACAATAAATCTTTGGAAATTTATAGTTGAGACACAGAATCAGTATCACTGAGAAACACCGCTGCAAAATGATGCAGAAGATTGCTGTCTTTGTCCCCCAGTCATTTTGGGGTTGACAGTGGAAGTAACTAATGTCAACCGGGCAAGTTTGGAAGTACAGAGCATGATGGTTGCAGCAAGAAGTGTGGTTTCTTTAGGATGCAATCTCACAAGCGCTTGCAGGAGACCCATAATAACCAAGAGGATCAGATTATCTACAAAATATTTTTTGTTTTATAGATGTGCTAATAAAATGTGCTATCTCCTTTTTGGGCTGTGAGTAGAATGCAGCCTGCGGCAGTGCGTTTGCGAGGCATCGAGCGCTTGTTCGCTCTGCCCTACCCTGCTGTACCTGAGCTGGTGATATGGTCTGAAAAGTAGCTGTAATGGAAGGAAATGCAAAGCTGAAAGAAGGCTAGAAGCTTTGCTGTGGTCCAAGCTGAGCTGATTGCAACATCTTGCTGGAGTTCTTGGGTAAAAGGAAATGACCTTATTCTTCAGCGAAACCTTCAACATTTTTGTTGGGCTTCTAAGAAAGTAGTCTGTTCTTTCTTTCTGTTGTCTTTGACCATGAAATTAACCCCCGAATACACAACATTTGGACGCAGTTTGGCTGATCCTGTATCACTGCAGTCTGGGACGTACGTTGGCGCCAGCAAACCAGGCCAACACCCAGTTAACATCCACTGGCTGCACTAAGCTTGACGTGCAATAAAGGTAAATGTAGCTACTCACAGAAGGATTTATCCCACTTACTGTCCTTTTACCTTGAAAGGTAATGCAACAGAGGCAAGTTTGATACTTTAAGGTGGGAGACGGGGAAGGGCATTACGTCGTGCAGTTTCCATCAACGTCAACCAGGCAGAGGTGTGTGTTCAGTCAGTGATTTCCATATAAGTCGCAAATGAAGCAAGGAATGAGCTAAAATGGTTGCATTACAATCTTTGAAAGTACAGAAAAAGTGAACATAAAGTACATACGCTGATAGCCTAATGCCACAGCTATTTAGTCATACAAATAGTCCCATGAGGTCCCAGCTTGTGTACGGCAGGCCAATGAAAGCTGGTTATCCGCTGCTTGCAGAAGTTAAAATTCCATGGTATTTCTGGTATTTCCTATTCTAAGCATAGGAATTAGTGCTTTAAATAATGTTCATTGTAGGTGGCTGCAACACAAAATGTGCGCAATCGTCTTTTGCAGACAATAGGCCTTATCCTCTAATGGCTCATCCACATGACTAGTTTTTGATCACAGAAGTAGGTAACTGAAGTAAATGAGATCACTTATATCTGACTAGGCCTCTAATGCATGTAAAATTCCCTCCAACAGATAAAAGTCAGTTTCAGAATTCATTCAAGTACCAGTTTGTCATGAGCCATATATTTTGGTTCTGAAATGAAATAGCCAGATCCCTAGAAGGCTCAAGTCCACTTCTGGCACTTCTGTGGGAGTTTATAATGCTTTCAGTGAAAGGCACTGCTACAACCAGGACCTCATGTTCCTGATGAGATGAGAGGTAATAGAACTGATACATGGCAATTTTTCCTGCAAGAATTGCATTTATGCCCATCTGGCAGTGCCTCTGAAAAGAATGGGACTGAAATGAACCTTGAATTTGATATTTCGACATAACATACCTCCACTGCTAGTCAAATTCAATGCAAATATTCAGTCCCTTGCTACTAATTCTGACCCTTGTCAAAGGCTTCAGAGAAGGCATTCAGTGTGAGAAATGCAGATATTATTTAGGGAAACCTACTCTGGGAACTCAGCTATCAGTAAGAATTCCTGATGAGCTGAAGTTTGTTTGCTCTTTTCACTATTACAGTTGCTGGTACAAATCTTTATGAGGGATACTGCGCTCAAGAAAGCCACTTGGTATCTTATCAGGCTGTAAAAGTTCCACCCTGTGATGTGAAACAGTGTCATTCTGAACACTGCGTACGTGGGGAAAAGAAGGGCTAAAACCCCCAGGAAAATGAAGGAGGTGTGTCTGGTCCCTGCTTCTGGAAAGACTGTGACTTTTTTTTAAGCTGGTGGATCAAGCTGAAACTCTCAGTACAATTTCTTAGGTTTAGATGAGTATGACAACAATAAATCCTGTGGTTTACAGGACTCCTCTTGAGATGAGGGTGTTGGATTGATCCACTGTTGCTGCTTACACAGCCAGGCATCCACGTCTTGACCGAGGGGAACATGGAAGGAGAGTGACACCTATAGCAATCCCCAGACTTCTCCAGTGTGCTCACCCTGCTGAGCATGGTGGAAATGTGCTAAGCCTGAGCAGAAATTCAGTTTGTGTTCAGACGTGTGGGGGTTAGAGAGAGACAGAAATGGCATCAGCTTCCAGTTGCACAATTGCAGTCCAGCGACTTATGTTGGTTTTTGAAAGATGTTTTCACCCAAAGGCCGGTTTTCCAGGTTTCCAGCTGGGTTCAGGGACATGGGGATGCCCAGCCACTGCAGATTTGTGTATCTAGTCCAGCAAATTTCAGTTGGCTTTACAGACCTTTGTAACTGTCATCACAGCATATTATAGTAGTGGTTTTAATAAAGGAGTTAGGAGTTGGAGCTAAGAAAAAGCTTAAACGCTGCTGGGCATTTCTTTTAAACACCTGATTCTCGGAGTAAAATCCAGCCCCAAAGCCCAGAGGCCTTGTTACCGTCCCCCTTAATAGGAGTGCGAGAAAGGATGTCCTTTACTTTCCTATTGAATCTTGTTTACAACGCCGAAAGAATGGCTAACTGTGGGGTTGGAAGAGCCCTCAGGTCCTGCTTCAGTCTGGAGACAGGGAACCTTGGCAGCTGGGCTCTGCTCCCAGATTAATTTCTGATTTTTTATCCAGTAATTGCCGTATATAACAGTCCAGATAGTAGAATCTGTGATCACTGTGATAAACACAGTCCTAGAGGCTGGTTTATTTTTTTCAAGGCTATTTCAACATGTCCTACAGGTAGGCATGTATACTCGAATGACTGAGTGCTCACAGACCATCTGCTTGGTGGATCCTAAGGTCATTTGCAGTTACATATGCATGTGAATAAACAAAAAAGTGTCAGCCTGCCAGCTTACTGGTTTTCTCTTGTCGTAATATTGTGATGCTCTTTTCTAAGTAGGGCATAGCTGAGAAAAGGCTCTGGTTTTGTATTGTGTCTTGATACAATGTTATGTTTTTTGCTATATCTTGAGCCTTGTAAATTGTGAGCATGCCTATTATGTATGGAGAAACGGTCAAAAGAGGTAAACAAGCTGCTTCTTTAGCATTTACAAGAAAAAAATGTCATAATTTGAAATATTCAATTCATAATTTCTGATTCATATATCACTCCATGTCCTCACGAGAATTAGCTAGAGGATACCAGCGTCCTCAAAGAAAGTGAATTGCCCTATGCTTCAGGATGGAACATAGCTTTTAATCTCCTTTGGAGGTCTTGCAAAAAGTAGTGTAAACAGAAGTAATCTCTAGAATATGCATTGTTTATTCCAGAAGAGCTGTTTGGTTCCATTATGTCATTGCTTTCATGAAGAAAAAGGGAGACTAAAATCTATCATCTTGACTGGGGCAAGTTTAATAGCTTAGGAGTTTAATAGCGTTAGCTCAACAACTAACGAGGGCCAGGATCCAACGGCAGCAAGTGGGGGAATCTGTAACGGACTTCTTGTGTTAATAACGGAGAAGGCGATTCTGTATGGTCTCTGCAGTGGGCAGTGTTGTGGCAGAGGTCTGACTTCTGTGCCTGGGTGAGTTAGGGGCCATAGCTGGGAGGACTACACGTCTGTGGGAACTGATGCAGGGCTGGAGCTCACCGAGGCATTCGGGGAGATCCTCTGGGAACAAAGGTGTGGAAGTGCTGCCAGGTGTGCTACTAATTCAGCTTTTGCCTGCATTGAGGGTGGCTGCATGTAGGTACAGATGAATCCAGTCTGAGACAGCTCCGCTCAAGTGTCCTGTTCTGGATTTACTGAACTGCAAAATAGCATCAGTATCGATGGAAGCACAAAATAAGATACAGCATGGGCGAAGGGCCGCAGGAAGAGGAGGTAGGCTAAAACGCTTCGACAGCCGTGACAATTTCATCGATATAACAGGCACTGAGTCCTTCAAGGAGAGGGAAACTAAGATGCTAGAGATGTAGAATAGTGGGGAAGGAGCAGGCCATTTTGTGGGGTGGAAAGGTGCTGCACGCTCCCTGATGCAGGAGAGAGGCCTCATCTCCCAGCAGTTGTGCAAGCCACAGTGACAGCTTCAAAAAAGAAAGCAGACAGTGTGTGTCTTTGAGACAGTGTGGGGAACCAGTTTGTGTACTTCACCCAGGCTCCTGGTGGTCCGTTACCTGTTCCCCCAACAGGCCCTAGAATATTGCCAAGTATTATGGTTAGCAGGTCAGAATGGACTATCAGGTTGTGGGAACAAGAATGATTCAGGTGAGGTTTTCCATCATCCAAGGCATAGTCATTCAGGGGCCAATCAGAAATACATATATCCTGGAGATGAGTGCAGGGTTGCATAGGTAGTTCGGCTTCATTGAACCTGGGCTTGAAGCACTTCTGAGTATCATGAACTGCTGGATACATTTGCTTACCATTGTTGTGCTCCTGTTGCCTACACTAGCGAGAAGGATTTAAATTAGGATCAGAGAAGGCTGACGGTGAAGGCCCACAATACAAAAACTATACCAAGAGCTTGCTAAATAGTCAGTGCCCTGCTTTGTTTGTATCCCAACATGTGCTTACGCCGCTAGCCCCCTTTGCCCCCTTTACCATGGTGGCACCTTCTTTTGGATGTTTTAGCTCATTGCTGGCAAAAATCTGTGCCCATCTGATTGTCCTAGTTTGTGCTTTGTGTCAAAGGTCCATCTCCCCAACACCACAACATCTGATAATATTGTATAAACATAAATAATCTCAACATGGACAATGGTCTAAACACCAGAAAGGGCAAAGCTATCAAAACAGAGTGAGAGATGTAAAAGGAAAGTATGATGAACGCTTGAAACGCAAGTAATACGGGGTCCCGGAACTCGATATGTTATCGAGATTATGGGAACTACAATGATTTTGTTGAATGGCTTGTAACTGGGCTGTTTGTATAGAAGGGTAAAGCGCTTCAGAAAGAACTGTCAGGAAAAAAAGTGAAATATTTACGGGGATGAATATAATTATTTTGAAGTCCAGAGCGTAGGAAATAGGGATGATGTAAGTCTCTGGTAATTATGCCGTGATGAAACAGAGTCTACAATTCTTGCAGAGTGAAAGAGGGAACAAGAGAAAAAAAAAAAAGAATAAGGACTTCAAGAAAGCAGAGTTCCATAAAATCAGATTATTGATAAGAAGGATTTCACGGGAAATACGTCGAAGAAAAGCATTAGCAGGAATGACCAGGCCTCTGTATAAATGCTTTGAAGGGCATGCTCTGTCCCAGTGTGTCAGTAGTGTTAGGAGGGGAAGCAAAAACAAAGTACTTATTTAAATCAGAGCTCTTAAGTGACCTCAAACTCATAAAGGAAGCAAAAAGAATGTCATAAATAGATTTCACTACTGAAGGTGAGTATATAGTACAGACATACAGCACAAACATATAGCACAGTATAGACAAAATCAGAATAAATGAGGTGCAAATACCAACAGATAATGAAGATAACATGAAAATACTTTATAGCTAGATTGGTAAAACTTTCATTTCTCAGCGAATACTGTTTGTGGGAGTCTGTCCTCAGCAGCTTTGGGAAGCCTCATTTGGAAGAATCTGGGGCAGAGCTCACCATCAAAGATGGAGAACAACGGAACAGAGTCCAGAGGATGATGGTGTTAATGACCAGGTGTCTGGAAGCACCAGATGAAGCAGTTGTGTAGACTAGAAGTGGCCATTGGTTGCATTTTTTGCAGTCAGGAAGGTTAGAGATTGATTCTGCCTCAGGAGAAGTGAAGGAGTTGATAGATAACTAGCTACTTGAGTTTTCTTTAAGCATTATTTTTCTGTGCTGCTGTTTCCTCCAATGGTGCTAGCTCACTTTAACACATACTGTGAAATTATCATGCCCTGGGAGATCCATAAAAGTAACATTCTCAGAACAAGGAGAAAAGGAAAAAACCTGAGGTTAGGGAGGTCCAGATAGTTTTGGAAATGAAGGAGGTACATGGAAAGACATCAGGTGATTAAAATAGGAGAAAGAGTAAAAAGACAAAAAGAAAAAGTGGAAAAGGAGAGAGCGAGGCATGTCAGAGCTGATAAATGGGGAGAGTGAAGGGGATATGACTAATGAAAAGGGAAGAGTTGTTTCTGGAAAAACTGACTCGTTTAACAATGATTCACACAATAAACACCTAGACACTTGCCTTCTTTTCATCAGATTTACTCAGAGAAACATCTGGCTCAAGGAACTAGTCTCACTGCTGAGTTTCTTCTTGTGATTTTATCTGTGGCACCATGTTATGACTGTTGTAAAGGCTTAAGTGCTTCTGGACTTTGTAATGTTTTTGACATGGGAGAATTTTTTTCCTGTGGGTTACAACCTGCAAGCAGTTGCTCTGCAACTGGGAAATTATTTCAGCCAGGGAGAGACACTGGGGGTGAACAGACTCACCTATTCCAGTGACTTTAAAAAATATATGCATTCAGTTAAGCACATGAAGTACCTTAAATTTATATTTCAAATACCCCGCTGCACTTCCTAATAATAAGAATTCTAAACATTCACTTCAGCATTTTAAGGATAAATATCTGACTTGCTTATGTGACTCTGACTTATAACACCATTTCTTGAGTTATTTTGCATTATTTTAATGTGAAGGAAGAAAAAAATGACATTCAGAATTTGTTTACAGGAATTTGATTGTTACTGCAGTATGAATTCTTGCTGTTTTAAAATATATGCTTCATGCTGAAAATACTGCTCATTCATGACCAACTAATACATAATTAATCTCCATATAAGTCACCTTAAGTCAATGTATTTCCAAGAAAGTTCAGTTCCCTTCCCTTTATTATATTTCTTTTGAAATCATTAACAATGAGTCCTAATGCTTTAACGGAAACTGTTGTTTTTGAGCTGTGCTCTAAAGATAACTCTCTGCTAGCAGCAGTTTTTGAAAATGTCCAAATCATGCTGAGTCTGCGAGCAAATGGAGAACAGTTGTGTCTGAAAGCATGCTGAAAGCACACTCTAGATTTTTCTTCCTGCAGAAACAAATATTAATTTCAAGAGAAAAGTGTGATCTGAAGTACAGAAAACTCACCTTTCCAGAACTGTACACCTTCCAGCTGTAATCAATTCAAAACACTTGTTTCTTTGAACTCATAGTCCAGAAAATGCTTAATGCACTGCACAAAAAACTAAACAATGATCAAGAGTTATACAGCATACACAGGAAATTGAAGCCAGAAGTTAGAACCTGGATGAAAATTAACTTATGAGAGAAGAAAATAAGGCTGTTCAAAACATCTGAAATAAGTATGTTATTAAAAAATGAGGTAGAAAACATAACATCTCAAGGATTACGACTTATAAAAACTTCCGTTTTTTCCAAGTATAATTTCCATGGTATTTTATTTATTATTTATTTTACCACAGTCCTTTATAGTCCAGTTGATTTCTATTCACCTTACTATAGGTGCTATAGCACAGAAAGTAGCAGGCATTGACTCCCTTGAAGAACTGAAAACCTAAATAGGCATGAAGGATGAAACATGGGGGAGAAGAGTTTTTATATTCATCATGAGATGATTATCTGGAAACAGGCAGAGAGATTTGCCTAGAATTACCCGATGTAAATTTATTGCAGAGCTCACAGAGAACTTAAACTTTTTGAGTCCATGTCTGATAAATTATTCCTATAAATAGGCTGAGTCCTCCCCATGCACAGATCTGCTGTGAAAAAAGTCACTTTAATGTCCAAGTTCTTGTCTTCTGACCGTGAATTATCACTGTGACTAGGAGAGTAGCAAACCTGATCTCCACCAGAGGCCCACGCCTTCTCCTCTCCACCTGCTCTCCTACAGAAAGGACAACTTGCCCCTGGGGGCTCCAATCCATGCATTGCTTGTTCATTTCCTGCAGCCACACTGAAAAACTGAATTCAGACAGAAAATCCCAAAGGAAATAAAGAGCCATGAATTATCTCAGAGCCACACTGCTTCCTTACATGGCTGCTATTTCATACCACACCTAGTCATTAAGGATCAATAATTCTCCATGCTGTTAATGTTTGAGCCGCTGAACCTCTAGGGTGAGTTTGAGAAACTATAAACTGTGTGGAGAAGCACAAACGGACACTACCAACCTGCAAAGGTGATTCTCACAGCTAAAAGAAAGAAATATTTTTAGAGCAAAACAAGATTTTCATGTTACAGGTAAGAAATGATCTGTCATTTCACTGGAAGAGCTTTAAAACCTGAAGCAAAGGGTTTCGTGAAGGTTTTTTCTGGCAATGTTAGGAACTTAGCTGTCCACGTAAAATGGATGACTGCTGTGCTAAGGCTAAGTCTGGTTTGTATTTGATTTGGATCAATTTCTTCTGTTTTCTCTTTACTGAGTTTTAACATCTGAAATCAATCATTTAAAGAAAACCAACATTTTTTTTTTTTTCATAGAACCACACACTTACGACTAACTGATCTTTAACCTCTAGGAATTTTCTTTGTTCTCTGAATGTTTATTATTGAAAGTCACTGGGATAATTTGTATGTTGGTTATCCTAAAGATTTCCTTGCAGGTGGGGAATCCATAAGGGATTATGAGGGGATATAGCAGTTAAATGAAACCAAGAAATGAGGGGAAATATGGGTCCAGTCCTCAGCTGGATCTCAGGCTCCTTTCAGTTAAGCTGATCCTATTCTAATCCTGAAATTTATCCTGTCTATTATTGAAAATTTTTGCATGAGTCTCAGGGGTTCTAAATTTTATACCGGACTCTATACTGGGTGACAGAGGATAATGCGTTTTGGGGCTCAGGTCCTTGGCAGTGCCATGAGATTTCATGAGATTTAGTAGCAGCTTCCAGTGGCTCAGCACTTGGCACTGAAAACACCCAGGATAAAGGTTCACATGCTGACCAAGCCATTCATCCTCATCCTACAAGAGGCAAAGTAAATGGCATGACATTAGGCAATTATATTTGCTTTCAAAGGAGAACAGTAAAGGCATTTATCTTCCAAACCCGCAATCTACAAAATGGCTATATTTCTTCTGTTGTATTTCGCCATCGGTTCTGGATGGGGATACCAGACACAGCAGACTAAAACAACCACATGAAGGAGTACATTGTCCGACAGTTCCTATCTCCTACTTTAAGACCGGATGTGTTCCTTCCTTAAACTTTCTCCTTTCCTTAACAGGCCTGGCTCCTTGTCTTTTCCCTAAAGCCAAACTGCCATAACCCCAGACCGCCGATATCCTCTTTCTTCCCCTCTTGGTAGCCCCCGGTACTTCCAGCTCCCTCCCGGCCTTCCAGCAGTGGAGTTGAGGGCAGGGTGGCCATCCTCCCTGGGATGTTGGCGCGGTGGGGCACAATGGCAGAGCACACACTGCAACCACCTTACCTGTTACCTCAATTTAGTAGGGAGCTGATTTTTTGAGGCTTCTGCTCCACAGTTAAATGCAGCTGAAACTGGCCAACGTATTCCAAAAGTCCTGGGAGGAGGAGAAAGAAGAGGCTGTCAGGCAGAGAGAGGAACTGAACAATTTTTCTTAGAGTACCTAACTGAATTATCAGCTATATGTGGTTCAAACTGGCTTTTTCGGTGGATGCATCTAGGGCCTTACCCCTTTGCCTGGCTTGTCGCACATCCCGGCTCCTCTGGTTCCCAGCAGGACAGCGAGGGATTGCCTCAGCAAGGACCAGTGCCCAGGAGCAGGGGATTACCTTCAGCCCCAGCTTCCTGACAAAGTGATTTTTCCGCTTACCTCGTGTTTCAATGGACTGCCATTTTTTCTCTTCCAGTACCCATGCAGCTAACTCCTATACATGGAAGGAGCCTAGTAATTTCAAAGGGCATAACTGCATGAGTAATAAAAATCCGCTCAGGATGGGATTTGCAAGGTGAAGCCCTATGGCACATAGCAGCAGGAGTGCTGGGAGAACAGCAGTGTGGACTTTTTCAGCTTTTTGGTGGTTATAATGTTTCCTGTGAATGTATCGTTGCCTTTAGTAAAGCAGAAATGAAAATAAGGGTTGCGTGACATCAGTTAGCCGAGTAGTGAGGTTACGCGACTTGATGGCTTGTGCTGGTTTTAATCTCTTTTTGTCAGCTCTGTGAGGCTGCCGAGGCATAGAGGAGCCCCACGGGAGCCCCTGCCACTGCAGGGCCAGAGCCTGCTCTGGCTGGCCCGGTGAAGGGCTGGTCCCTTCAGACTTCGATCCTTGACTGCTCCTTCCCTCCAGCTTCAGAGAAGTTTAGCTACAGCTTTACTCTCAAATATAGCAGGTCAGTCCTACCAAGTTAAAGTGTCTGTTACCTCTTCTTCGCAGGAGTCGAAGCAAAATGTCTTTCAGTATGTTTGGACTGTGTGGATTTCAAATTCTGCTTTTCATTCACTTGGTGAGTTACAGCTTTTCTTTTATTTTTCTGGGAACAAACAGCAAAAGTCACATGTGAGCCTTTAGGCTATAACTCACGAAGGGCATCTCAGGTCTGAAAGCCAGACTGGCAGCATGCTGCAGGCAGAGTCAGGGGAAACTGGACGTGGAAGTATGTCCCCAACACATGTGCCCCATGGCCATGCCCCATAGCTTTAGAAGTTATGTCAATCTTTAGGAAAAAAGCTTAAAAAATTGAAGTAACCGGCTACCTATTTTGCTTCTTATAGTTCCCCCTTTGATACTACTTTTTCCAATAAATGGATTTCTTGCTAATAAAGAGTTGAAAATACTGCAACAAATCATCAAACAATGCAGACATTGTTATCTTCCTAGTTCCAAGTCCTATATTATAATCCATACATGTGCTGATAAATTGTAATCTATGATAAATGTACTCTATGTATTCTATATTAATTCTATACTATATAGTGGTATATGATTTAAATCATGCTTATTACTTATTTATCTTCATTTTTCTATGTGAATCCATTTTCAGAGGATTTTCTGGAGCTGAAATGTATTAATTATGTCATTTATGAATCTGATCTATTACATTAAGTAGGTTTATTGGTTTTTGCTAAGGCTACAGAGATGGTTCTTACGTTACATTTGAAATTAAAAGTAAGGCTAAAAGAAGAGTCAAATTTAAATATAATGAAAAATCCCTCAGAATATGGAGACCCTGGAAGTGGGGTTCACGTGCGGTAGTGAACTCCTAGTTTTTGCTTCCCATTTCAAAAATTTGCTTACTAAATTAGCGCCAGTTCCTGGGAAGTCACTCTATAGCCATTACAGCTGGCTTCAAAAGAGCTGTCAACTAGATATGGCCTAAGGAGAAAACCCTATTTCCCCTTCAGGCCCCCGAGTCATGATTCATACTGTAGACATACATTTGGAAATATTTATGGTCCATATAAAGTAATTTTAATCAACAGGAAGAGATAACTCTTACTTGCTTCACAGGCTGCACTTTGAACCTGCTGGGTTTTATAGTGCCAGCCTTTGTGCTTTCATGGGGAAGCAATACACGCTATAAAACGTTACAGAGCAAAAGCTCCCCACAAAATGTCCCTGGGAAAAATATCTAAGTGCCACGTTATGCCCACCAGTGTGACATGGGAACAGCAATAATGGGTCAGATCCAGGGTCCTGCTAACCTGGTGTCTTGTCCCTGGCAGAGGCCAGAGGTGAGCAGTTAGTTAGGGAAAAAGTAAAGTGTACCCATAAACTACACTTTCCTGACATGCCGATCTATTAAATAGCTTTTTCACAAAATCACAGAATGGTTGAGGTCAGAAGGGACCTCTGGAGATCCTCTAGTCCAACGTCCCTGCTCAAGCAGGGTCCTCTAGAGCACGTTGCACAGGATTGTGTTCAGGCGGCTTTGGAAGATCTCCAGAGGAGGAGGTTCCACCACCTCTCTGGGCAACCTATTCCAGTGCTCAGTCACCCTCACAGAAAAGAAGTTTTTCCTCAGGTTCAGATGAAACTGCCTGTGTTTCAGTTTGTGCCCATTGCCTCTCATCCTATCACTTGGGTACCACTGAAAAGAGCCTTGTTAATACGTTTCTAATGTCATTAGTAGTCCCTTAGCATCCTTTCCCCTCCCTCCGCAGCTTTTCCCCTAATTCTCACAATATGCTAGCTTTCCTGTTTGCAAAAAAGTCACAAACCCTTGTCGGTGAGGAGGGCAAAATCTCTGGCTATTAATAAGCAGGATCTGGCGTTATTCAGACACAGCTTGTGACATGCACACAGCAGTGCTTTTGGGTAAATTATGCTGAACTTGGTCACGCTTTTGTCATAGTCTGAACTAAGTTTTCCCTTGGTAATATGTAAGCTGTGCCTTTCTGTGACAGGCCAAATAGCTGTCCCACAAGCAATGGGATCAAATTCAGGGGAAAAGTCATAGGGCAGAGAACATGCACAGGACAATATCACTACAACATCGCTCCAAATTCATATACCAGAATAAAGTCATTTTTCCTCAGGAAGAATGGGTCTCAGCAGGGAGTTTCATCTGCTCAGCCGAGCGACAGAGTCTGAACTCTGGCAGGAAGCTCCTCAGTATTGGCGAGACCTCAGTGACAGGGAGAGAAGAACAGGAGTTTAAGGGAGTTTTATTTTGCCTTTTAAGATACAGGTAGATTATCCAAATCGTAGGCTGAATTGTCTTGTATGCAAAAGCTGCTTTAAGAGACTAATTCTGGTTTTGCTATTTTTGATTTGCAGCTCTGAAATGTTAGGGCAGAAAAACGCATCGGAGTGTGCCCAGAAGTCTTCAAGAGCTAGGGAGGGTGTGGTTCCTAAAACTCATGAAAATTTTGCCAGATGAAACAGCATGTGAACTGAATGCCAGCCATTAGGAAAAAAACAGGCTGAGACAGTTTTATATGTCATTTTTGCCATGAAGCAGAAGCCAGAGATCAGCAGGACATCTTTGCTTAGGCTGCAGTTTATGCTTAGCAGCAGCTGAGGTGAAGGGGTAGGGCCTGAACAGCTTGCTCAGGTGGCCAGAGCACCTGAGGGCAGCGGGGTAGAGGGCCTAAGGAAGTCCACTTTTTCCCTCATAAAACAGCGCATGGTCATGTTTGGATTTACTGAGGAAACTGCAAAGAGTGCAGCCCCAGTTTTTCCCCTTCCTCAAGTCGCCTGTGTGGTGTTGGGTCTCCCAACACACTCGTGGCCGCAGGACTGTGCAGCTCCTAGATGGGATGTGGCTGGTCCTACTGGGGACCCAGGTGGTGCTTCAGAAATGCTTTTATGGATTTCCTCTTGCTCTCAATCTGTCCTCAGTTCGTTGGTGCATGTGTTTGCTCTTGAAGGCAGACAAAGTTGCATTAAATTATGTAGTGTTTAGGAAAGGGCAGGATCTAAACGTTTGTTTTGAAATCAAATTAAGATGGATATGCACTAAAGAGCCAGGAGAGGCTCAATATAGGCCAGCAAGTATCTCTTACACTATGCTACACCAAAATAATCTGTGACAGCCTCTGTGAGGGAGGGTTGCTGATCATGCGCGATGACGCTAGACACCCCTCAGCCAATTTCCTCCACTCGTCTCTCTCACAGGCTATGAGCCAGAATTTCGGGGACCTACATCTAACTGGACCTCTGAAGGACATGAATTTCTCTGTTCCAGAAGGACCCGGAGTGCGCCTCATATACCAGGTAATCAGTGTCTCTTGGTATCAAAAAAATCAGTGTTTCTTGGGGTCAAAAACCCCGTAGTTTTCACACACTGATCTCATAGTGTTGTCATCCATGCTGGTGGGGCAGTCTCGAGACATGATCTGAAATGGACTTTGACTTTCATTATCTGAGAATTCAAGTGTCTTCACGCAAAAAAAAGAAGACAATCCCTTCTCTCAAATACATTTTAAGAGGATATCTTAAAACAGGGATGACCACAATCAGCAGTCCTAGAGAACGGGCATCCATGTAACTTGTGTCACCATTTTCTTCAGGCTCTGAGGTTTCTTTCCCAAAACCACAACCACAGAAGGGCAGATCCAGCTCCCAGGCAAATGGAGGATATGTGTCATTATTTTCCATTGCAGTGCTCAGATAAACCCCTGTCTTAGGCAGACATTTTCTTTGGAGGAGAAACCACAGTTCAGATTTCCTGTAGCCTTTAGGAAATAATGTGAAAACTCTGTTGAGGATCAGAAAAGAGCAGCTTGCTTTGAGTGGACTCTTAGAATACCATTCCTCCAGAAAAACACACTGTTGGCAATAGATTTCAAAAGACATAAAAGCATTAAATTCTTTAAATTATTCTTGAAAAAGGCCTTGATTTTTCCTCTGATTTTTCCCCCACTCTAGTTCACAGCTGAGCCACCCGCTGTGAGTTTCAGCATAACTGGTGAAAAAGACGGAATACTTGACATCGTGCCGAAGACAGGAGTCCTGTATCTCAATGGCTCTCTAGACTGGGAGACCAAATCAAAGTACAGTCTGCAGGTGAAAACTCAATTAAAAACAGGAAGAGAGGGTTATTCATGTTTATGCATTTTTTTTTGCTAATACTTGAAAAGAGTAGAAAACTGTGCTGATGTTTCAATTGTTTCTTACCTCTCTGTTTACAGCCACCTTTTTTACTTCTAATAATGAGTTTTTTCAAAGACGCATGATTTTACAGTCCTGGAAGACTTTGCTGTTAACCTAATGATGGCTGTGGACTGTGAGCAGTTAGAACAGGAGAGTGCTCTTTAGCACAGAAAGGTTATGTTGAAAACAATATTTACCCTGTTTTCAAAATCAATTCTATAATTCTCCTAATATAAGGAAAGCACTTGATTGGAAGTGAATAGACTGATTTGGCACCATGAATGAGACCTGCTTGGCATCATCCCCACTTGGGTGGGGTGAACCTCATAGTTGGAATGTGAAAATAAATGATTATAATCTATTTAGGAAGATTATAATTATCTAATGACAAATGCTGTGACTAAATGACATTTAGACACAGAGACACGGATCTAACCTCTGGCAGAAGGCTGTTTGGCAGACAATGGAGGCTATTAGAGGAAAGATCACTGTGTGCCTGTCCCATTACTATATTCTTTTCGTAAGCATCTCCTTGGGAGCTCTGTTGGGAGTGGGATGCTGAGTAGGAGATCTCCTTATCAGACGCAGTACAGCCCTGTGCTCTCATTCTGTGTCAAAACTGGCACTGCCTTTTTCTGAAGCACTATCAACTGAGAAGAAGATGATCATGAAAGGATCAATGTCTGAACAGACAAAGTACATGACGATGTTTTAGCTAGCCTCAGCTATCTTACTAAAGAACAAGATGCCTAGCACTTCAAGCTTAATGATTTCATGTTCTCAGCTCTAAAGCACCCTTGGATTAGTAATATTAAAGAGGACAAATTTTCTAACCCCAGAAGTTATTAACCCAAAGCTTAGAAATCCTTTATAGATAAGAAGTGATGACAGAACTAAAAAATGATGCTTGTTTAGGCAAGAACAATCATGATTTGATCTATTATGTGCAAACAAAATAAAGTCTGACAGACATACTATATACCTATAAAGCATAGAATGTTCTCTAAAAATCACACAAGGCTGAAAAATGAGAAGTCAAACTGTTTGGACAAAAATGCAATCTGAACTAAGAATTAAATGTTCCTAACAAATTGTTGAATCAGCTTATTTTTGTAGCTGATATTTACAATAGCACATTCAAGTCCTCTATATCGTGTTCGATTTTCTCCTTGTTCTTTAGAAAGTATCTATTTCTATTTAAAGAAAAGCATGAGGTCTAATTGTACAAGAGTCCAAGTAGTCTACTGAGACTGGAGGTCAGAAATAGCTTTCTGAAAAACATCAGACGAAGCAGGGATAGATTATTATGTATTGTTGGCATTACATACTGTTCACTATTGTCAGTGAACTACCGTGATGAATTTGTCCCTGTGGATGGAGCCACCCAGGGATGGCTCTCACCAGATTTGCATCACAGTAGGAATGACTTGATGTTTGCCATCCTGACTGATTTAGATCTTTAAACTCAAATTTATATATTTGAAAATGCTTCTTTGTTTTTCCTTCTTTTTCCAAATCAAGGTGGAAAGTCTTGACGAAAAGGGAGAGAGAGTAAAAGGTCCATACACTATTATAATACTTGTTGAGGATATCAACGACAACCCACCAGAATTTGATCAGGCAGAGTACACTGGAGTAGTGAGGCAGAACTCACGTCCAGGTAATTGTCATCATAATTAAGTTTTATAGTTAACAAGAAGTGAAATAAAATGCTCGTGTAGCTGTGTGATATGAATTTACTGCAACTGATACTTCTCAGAATCAGGCAGCCTTAGATTACGGGCTGCAGTAATCCTGTCCAGAAATCATGGGAGTACAGAAAAGCAGTACAAGACTCACATCCTGGAAATGAAACAAAGAACAAGGCCAACTATTATTACTGTGAGCATGAAATCAAGAAGAAACTTTCACTAAAGAACGAGCATGTAAGGCTCCATGGTGCAAGAAAATCATTCTGTGATTTTTTAGTATTTAATTCTTCAGCTTCGTCCAAACCAAAAAGGTTTTGAATGTTGCACAAATCAACCAAGGGCAAAAATTCATTTACGTGGCCATGAATCTCTATTTTTTTCCATTATCTTTCACTGTGCCATGGCAGTGTATGATTGTTTGTATGATTGTTCCTTTAATCACAACTGTGTCACAATTGCCAAGCACTTTTCTCAAGGTGTTTTTCGTTGAACTGATTTGTGTAAGGACTACAAAGTGGCCTAAAGGAATGAGAGATACCAGTGGAATACAGTCCTGGTGGAGGCCCTCTTCGGCTGGTAGATAGCTCCTTGAGTTAGTTCTGTCACCTTCTATATCTGCTGCTATTTGCCGCTGGTGTGACTCTACTGAGCAGGGCTAGTGGAAGGGTGACCCGCGAGACAGTACACAAGCAATGTAACCTCCACGCACAAGCACGGCTTGCTGGGAGTACCGTGTCGCGGAAAAACAGCAGCTTCCCGTGAGCGGCCTTCCCTGCTCTGCTCAAATGTTCATGTCGAGGTTTCAATTTTTTCTTATCACAGTCCCTTCTCTAATCCAAACAGGCAAGCCCTTCATGTATGTCCATGCCACTGACCGTGATGATCCTTCAACTCCCCATGCACAGCTGACTTACAGCATTCTCCACCATTTTCCCAATCCTTATTCGAAAATGCTTTTCCAAATCGATAATGTAACTGGAGCTATCTCACCAAGCAGGACAGGTAAGTACAACGATCTTATTTTTTGTTTTTCAAAAAGTAAGCATGAATTCCTGGGTGTATGCAGGAACATGGAGACAACAGTTTTGTTGTCAGATTCTGAATAAGGGTAGTCTGTGGGACATACTCCACTGTGGCCCTGTTTTTGAGTATTTTGTTCATGTTTCCTATCAAATTCAAGTGAAGTTAGCAGAGCTGGAAATCACATCTGAAAGCAGAATGAGAAGTGATGCAGATCCTCTGGCGCTCTGGAATATGCACAGTCAGATCTTAGGGTTAATTCTGTTCCTTGAAATCAAGAAAACCAAAAGCGGTAGCATGAAAAATGTGGAAAAAATTGGGCCAGCCATGTGATCCTACCTAAAATGCAATGATGTAGATAAGCAGGCTCTTTCGCTGGGCTGAGTAAATCCTTAAAGAAAAGAATGAGGGCTGTTCGATGATGCCTCTGCACAACAAAAGACTGCAGCACAGAGATCTCCTGAGCTTAGCCAGGGTCAGTGGAATGGCTATGTCCACATGATGCAGCTCTGCATCGTTCAGAGAAGCCAGAGAAAACAGCTTGCCAAGATCCAGTATAGAGGTCCATCTAAGGAGCGAGCCTGGAGCAGATGCAGAAGCAAGGTGCACGTATGAGGCAATGGGCCAGAAGAGACTGTAGTTGAACAGTTACCACAGCCTCTGCTTCATTTCACTTACAGCTCTTTGTTCCGTTCTCTAGGCTCTCAATACTTAGATCCCAAAAAGCAGGACACCTTCACCCTTGTGGTCACTGTGAAGGACATGGCAGGGATGACAACAAACGCTTTCACCAGTAGCACTGACGTGGTCATTACTGTGAAGGAAAGTCTGTGGAAGGCCCCCCCTATAATCTACATCCAAGAGAACTCCACCCAGGACCACCCCATCAACATCAGCCAGGTAGGGCCTGGAGCTGCAACAGTGATGACTGGCAGCTTGGCCTTGATCCTGGCATTTCTCCTGAGCACCACTGAATCATCTTCTCCCAGCGAATGGTGAAGATGCGCCCACTGTGCTCAACACCAAGCTCTGCAGAAGCTCTGCCTGGCCTGAATCTGAGTAAAAAGAGGCTTTGGCACCTCTGAATTCTGTTCCATGTGGCATCCTTTGGAAATGATCATTAGTGCAGATCTCATTAACCCATCTTTAGTTTGAAAGAAGTGGTTTCAATGTGACAGCGATACAGCCTAAGTCAATATAACTATCAGACTGACCAGGCACTGGCCTTCAGTTTAGAGAGGCTATTAGCATTCTCCATGTGTGAGAACATGCTATGAGCACAGGAAACCTTTGGACAATTTTGTTACAGTCTAATGACTGGAAGAAAAAAGGTGCTTTGCAAGGCCGTTTGGCACAATATGAAAGATAAAACCAAGGATGCACCTAATGAATTAGTTTAGGGACTTAAGCAGACCTTTGAAGTGTACTAGCCTGGAGGAAAAGTTCAGGAGGACCGTAATAGGTGATACTTCCTGTGACAGTAACTGTGTGGCCTGATTTCCTCTCCTGATGACATGCCCTTGTGTAGGTGTCGAAGAGGAAGGAAAGCCATATGTAGCTTCTGTCAAGAGGCACGCTGCTGCCTGGGAGGATGAGCAGCGTGTCCTGCTATACGTGGAGCAGTTCTGTGCCTCTGCAGACACGCTGCGGTTCTCTCTTGCTGGGTTTCTCAGCACTCCCAGCCTTGCTGTGACACCAAGGGCTTTGAATGAATCAAGAGCTAACTTCTTTAAGGTCGTTTTGAGATTACCTTCTTCCTTCTACAAAAGGCTGAAAGGGGACCAGCTCAAACCCTGGTGTGATCAGTTCCCCACATTCAGAGACATCTGCTGCGACCAGCTTTGTGTGATACATTGCACCTGCTATATTAAAAGGACCTAAATGCCCTACTTCAGTTTCCCACATCACCATATTATCTTTTACCATTGACATTTCACAGTGCAAATGCAAAATATTTTGCCTATAATTGCACAGCAAAAGTGATGTACACAGCAGTAAATATTGACTAATAGGCAAACACCCTTTCAGAAATATTTGACTTTCTATTTGCTCCATTTCTTTTTAAATGTAAAGATGCCTACTAGCGATCCTTTGTTGCAGACCTTGATGAATGTAAACAGTATGCACACACATATGTACAGATAGGTACTGGATATTTGCTTTGTTATTCCCCATCTGTGAGCTAGCTAAACCAAAACAAGAGGCAGGAATAGATGGTTTAAGATGGAATAAATTAGTGTCAAGACATTCAAATAGTAATAATACTTCCTCCTTTCATATCACCTTTTATCTGCACATCACAAAACTCCTTCATACAAAGGTAAATGTCAGGGCCCATCTTAGATAGCTGAAGACGATGAAGTAAAGCGGCTTTGCTGCAACAGTTTGGTGAGCAGATGTGGATTGTCAGCCTGGTTTTCTGAGGCCTGCTCCCAGCACTGCCAAACTGTAAATTTTCTCATTTATGACCTAAAGAGAAGCTAACAGAAAAGCAATCTTTTCTGTTCGTGGTCCAAAAAGGATTCTTGTCAAATCTCAGTCCGCAATTCTCACTTCCTATTTTAACTTACTTTATGTTTTTAGGTGCGCTCAAATGAGCCAGATGCAATATATGGGCTTTTTGAAAAAGAAAACCTGCCCAGGCTCCCGTTTTCTGTTGATCAGCAAGGGGTTATTTATGTAACTGAGCCATTGGACAGAGAAGAAAAGGATGCTGTAAGTAAACATATAAAACCTAATTGATGGGAGATACCATAGCAGGAAGCTGATTACTGGTGTATAAATAAATACAAGCAAGCTAGAGAGGACAGGAAAAAAGGAAAGAAGAGCTTGATTTTTTGTCATTTCTATACGGAAAAGAATGGCTTAGTAGATATGAAAGCACATTCATCAACTACACTGTAAACAGTCTTCAGCTTGGTACTTCACAACACTTCTCTGTGGTCTTGTAGCAGTCACTGCCCGCTGCATATGTGCAGCACAACATGGAGCTTGCTGCGGCAGAGCTAAAGGAATTTGAGCTGTGGCGTAGGTGGAAGCAGGGGCTTTTGGCATTTCACATCGTCCTAATTTACTCCAGCACGCAGCTCAAAGGCAACTCTCGCAACAGAGAGAACAAACAAACTTAAGAAATGAGCTTGCCGTTAAGAAAGCCAGGAGCTTGCCGAGCACTGCGACCGAGTCCCAGGCACTTTCTCTCTGCCTCTCAGTATGTTCCTACAGGTCACTCCACCAGGAGAACCTGTGACCTTCCTGTACCAAGCTAAGCTGCAACCACGTGCACACATGTGCATTTTGCTAACTAAAGGAGTTTAAATGGCAGTTGCAAAGTTACCCTGAAGTTTCCCATCCAGGGTTTTTCAGACAGAAAACCCTCTGCCATTCTTGCTCTTGGAGGAAATTTGTGCACAGAGAGGCCAAGGATCAGCTATGCTGGAGGAACCCCATCCTCTCATGTGACAGATTTGTTTTTAAAATTACAAAAACGAGGTATTCTTGCCTTTCTCGGGGTTTTGAAAGATGAAGTTCACAGGACAGTGAAGTATTCAGGCCTTTTCAGCTCTTTTGAGAATCCAGGTCATAAGCAGTAAGATGTCATGGAAGACCTCTGAAGTAAACAGTGTGAAAGGATATCTTGTTGTATGCAAGGCATCCATTTAAATGTAATCCATTGTCATTCTGGAAATTCAACACATCTAGTAGCAATGTTCTCGTTGCAGTATTCATTCTTTGTGATCACAAAAGACAAAGAGGGAGAACTGGTGGACAAACCCCTGCAGATTTCTGTTGTCGTGGAAGACATAAACGACAATCCCCCTGTGTGCCAGAATGCTCTCACTGTCCTTGAAGTCCAAGAGAATGAAGGTGCAGGTAAGCAAACAGGCTCTACTCTTTTACATACAACATTCTGGGGCTGTTATTGTTTCCAACTGAGCGCAAATAAAGCTAAAAATTCTCATCCCAAACAGTAAAATGTAGCTCCCCTGAAGGAAAGTTTCCTAGTGCAAACAGCCGGGTTGTTTTCACTTTGATAATTCATGTGAAAAGGATTTTAGCAACTTAAGAATGACAGACCCCAGACCGGTATTTAAAAAATGTTGTTTCATTTAAAATATAAAATTACTTCGTCCCACAACCAGAGTTTTGTACAACGGTTTAGAATGTAAAAAGAAAAAAAGCCCTCCGTTATTAGTGGGAGAAATATTGTTCTAAGTGGCATGAGCCCATTTTCCCAAATTCTGGTGCTCCTCCAGAATAATTCCTTTTGACCATTACTGAAATCTGCCCCTAAGTGCTCAAGGCTAAAGTGATCTGCTGTGATTACTTCTGGGCAAAACACATAGCACTGTCCTTTGGATTACTCAAGCCCAAAATCGGGCTAGGATGGGATACTAGAGGAAAGACTACAAAAAGTTAAATGATTGTATCCATTGTAATGTTTTGCATACAGTTATTTTTTTATTGTGACTCTATTGTTTGCATTGGTATCACTGTAAGCACTACAGGCGTATGGGGAGGTAGGGCTACTGCATTATCTGACTGACTCCAATCTTTTCTTGGCCACAGGAAGCAATATTGGAACCGTGTCTGCTACAGACATGGATGAGAAAGGCACCCTGAATTCTCGTCTGCAGTTCAAAATTGAAAGCCAGGTTCCTGCAGTTCCTGCAAGTGATCTGTTCTTGATTCAGCAAGACACTGGGATATTGCAGTTAATTAGCCGTTCATTAAACAAGCGTATTGCTTCCAGCTATTCCTTGAAGGTGCTGGTGACAGATGCAGGTATGCAAAGCCTGTTATAGATTGGAAAAATTTTGTTCACTCTGGCACCCCCAGTGTTCAGTGTCCAAGGGGTTACAGGAATCCTAAAGGATGTATTAAAGGGAGTAGCAGCACTGAGAGCTGTTTTTCTCTGGAATTGCACTTTCTTGTTGTAGAGATGCAGGGAGGTTAATGTTAATTCATAATTTAAGAATGGAAAGCTACAAGCTCTAGGGCAGAGCACAGATAAACCGGGTGGGCAGTTTGCTAACAAATACTCTTCAGTAAGAGATTTCCTTCCGTAGGGGAAAACACTGAAGAGATCATATGATTTAGGGTTTATATACTATTTTTCCCCCCCAAAATCTCTTAAAAGGGGTCATGAAAAAAAATGGATGCACTAAATGCAGCTGCCCAGAAAGTCCAGATAATATATTTTAAGAGATTAAGAATAGAAACTTATCTTTAAAAATAATCTTGTCCGTCATGCAAGATCCCGGGAATCCCTTATGGTTCACTGAATGGAAAGGGAATCAAACTCCATACTAAAGTTTAAAGCTTTAGCCTGGAATTCTTACAGTTTGGCAAAACTTAGGCAGTGGAAAGAATGAGCATGTAAATAATGCAGAGCGACACGTCTCTTAATAAAATAGCATCACTTAAATGGATGGAACTTTTGAGGGGGAGAAGACGCTGATTTGTTTTGGATGTTTATCTGGATTTCATCCAAACAGTTTTGTTTAGGATATTCCCTAACTTTCTGTTCATGAAGCACATATGGGAAATACCAAACCCAGCTATGTCTGATCAGATGGAGCAGGCTTGCAGATCCCTTGCCTATGGGCACGCCTGCTTAGGGAACACTGTTAAATTGACATGGATCTTAGGTTCAAGTCGAACTGCAACAAAAAAGAAGGCGTTGTCTGATGCCCCACCAAGAGGAGAAGATAGAATAGCCTCTTGGGGGTTACTTTTTGACATGGAAAAGTCATACTGAGAGAGCAAAGACAATTCATAGATGTCCTTTTGCTAGTAAAAGGGTATGGTTAAAAAAAAGAGGGAAATGAAAAGAAGCAGAGTGGGCAATATTGAGGGAACTGGGAAAACAAGCAGGAAGAGAGATAGTGAGTTTCTCACTGACTATAAGGTATTGGAGATTGTCTCCTTCTTACAGCAGCACGGCTTTGCTCAGATCAGGTGATGTGACAGGGCTTGCTACATAGTGAACCCTTCTGGAGCAAAGTTGTTTTTCTGCAGGAGGGCTGCTGTGATATCATTTTGTTCTCTTTCTGTGCAGTATTCCAAACAATCTGTGATGTGCAAATACATGTCATTGACATCAACGATCAGATTCCCATCTTTGAAAAATCAGATGTGAGTATTTTGATGTCCTTAACAAACTTTTACTAAATATTTGACACTACATTGACTCTTTAACTCAATGTCTCCTGAAGTTAATGGGAATCTGTCTGTTAAAGAAAGAAATGGTTCTATTAAAGCACTTTATTCTAGGAATGTGGGTTCTGGAAGGGAAGGGGAGAAAAAAAAGCTTTCTAATCAGTTAAAAAGTCTCAAAGGGAAAAAAAAACCTGATGTAGCATCTCCCAAGTTCCCTTCCAAACACAGTATTAATGTATCCAAAAAACAGAAGGTGAAATGTGCTTTTAGTTGAATGGAAATCGAACAGGCTATTTTCTTTAAGCAAAAACAGTGACCTAGTAATCCCTGCCCAAATGCATTCCTGCTGGCCCTTGCTTCAGGAGACAGCTTCAGGCTCTTGCCTCTTACTTCGCTGGAGGTGCCGAAGTCTGCCAGCGAGACCTGCAAAACTACAGTGATTTCCATTAGTTGGCCTAGGTCTCACTTCAAACGCTGCAGTGGGTATAGTGGGTCCTAAACATTTCCACATTGCCTGAGGAAGCTATGGGTGGGCTCCTGCACTGGATGCAGTCACTTCCACTAGGTGTCTAATGCCCCATGTATTTGTAGGCAATGACAGCAGTGGGGTCAGAAGAGCTGTCCTGCTAATCACATGTAGGTGTTCTCTTTTGGGGAAGCTGAATTTTGTTTTAGGCTTGGCTGACAGCATTGATCACTCTCTGCTGACTATAATGGGAGCTTCAACATGTGCAAACTGTCAGCCCATGTAAAAGGCTGTTAAACCTCTCACGAGCAGGTCTCAATCCAGGATGTGCTCTCAAAACCAAACTGCTCAGTCAGGGAACAAACACATCAGTGCAATAAGTGGAGCTGGGCCACTACAGTAGCAGCGGCTTATGGTGCATGGAACAATTAAATATTTAACAGTCTTAGTGGCTAGGGCTTTCAATGAGGGCAGAAGAGACCAAGGAGCTGCCCCTACTGCCGTGAACATTTAAATATTGTATGTAAATGGAGAGTTTTCAATAGAAGAAGTAAAAGCTGTTCCACTATGTCTGGTATTGCAGCTTTACTGGTAGCTTACACAGACAGAGATCCCTTCACCTTTACTAAATGTACAGCTAATAGCCAGGAGGCTATTTGGAAAGGGATATAGCAGCTTTGCAGAGACTGTAGTACCCAGCTTGCAGCTCTGGATTTCCCTGGGCAGCAAGGTACCTCAGCAATCCTGCTGTCAGGCGCTTCACTAATATTTTTGTACATCTCTCTTTAACCTAGCTATGTCTGTGCTGTGAAATGGAGCCAATGCTTCCCTACCTCAGAGCGCTGCTGTGGGTTGAAATACCTTAGTGCTTATGGGTCATGAGCCTGTTGTAGTGCTGACATTCTTATCCTCAGCTGGTGCCCGGTGCGTCATATTTCAATGATCTCTCTCTCTCTCCACAGTATCAGAATGTGACTGTTGCAGAAGATCTCCCAGTGGGAACAGTGATATTAGAAATTCAAGCTACTGATGCAGACGAGCCTCTCACAGGGAGTTCTTACATCATTTATGAGGTTAAGGAAGGTGATCCGAACAAAACGTTCGTCATAGAGACAGATCCTGAAACAAACCGAGGATCCATCAAGATTAACAAGGTGAAGAGATGGGTTTATTCTTTTCATCTCTATTCTTTCAGCTCATTTCATTTGTCACATACGGTATCTATGCTGGTGACCATTTGCAGACAGACAGGTGGTCTGTGAGGCCACCCCTACGCCATGTTCAGATTGCAGAAGGCCCCACGCTCGAACCCACGTGCTGTGTCTGTGCTATGCCCAGGCATACCTATCCTTGTGCCTTCCCCATCAGCTGTTCGCCCTCTGACGGCTCTGCTGCTGTCCTGTGGTCTGGGAGCTGGCTGATGAAGTAGATCTTTACACATCCTGGAAAGAATTGCATTATTTAAACGATTTTGCAGCAGTCTCTCTTGAAAACAGGAAGCCAGCTAAGCACTGCCATGTGCTGTGGTCACAGTGATGAACAATCACAGTGCAGATCCTCCTCCTTGATGGTGCTCTGGGCCCGTGGTGACTTTTGCAACGGGAAGTGCAGGTGACTGGCTTGTCTCCACATCAGAACAAAAAGGCAGTTTGTTCCTGCTGAGGCAAACACTAACTGAGATAAAGCCAAGGTTAGTGTGTGCTGCGGCGGATGATAAACCCCACATTCTGAACACTGTAATCAGAAATTTCAGGAACATTTTCATCTATGAATTTCAATAACAAAGGTATTATCCCTTTGAAATTAACCTTCTCAAAGGCACTTGTAACTATGGGCCCAGAAAAATTATCATTCATTTTCCAAGTAGTGACACACTGTTTGCATGGAGTCCACCTGCAGCCAGACAGGCCAAGGGCAGGCAGGCAGATGAAGCGTTTGGTGGATTATATCTCTGCTGAACCCCAGGGTTTTTTTTTTTTTTTCCTGAGGAGGCAATTGTGAGAAACTCCATGGTGTTTTACACTCTCACATGACTTTTACCAATGAGAAGTCTTCCAAGGCCTTTTTGTACAGAACTATAAATACTATTGTTGTAAACAGGATATACTTATTAAACTTAGTCAGGCAGGTGGCAACATTATTTGGAAATGCAGTTGTTGAGGGAGCCTCTGAATGGGCATATGATTTCATTTAAATTCATTCTTCCCAGTGTCATTTTGCCCTTGACGGGTCTCTCTTGTTTCTTCCAAATCTGAGCTGCAATCTCTTCCTTGGAAAGAGGAGGATTTTGTTGTTGTGTCTTTTGGCTTCCCATGGAGGGAAGGGCAGGGGGAACTCTCTTTTTCAGTTCTGCAGCAGCACCAAGGGCACTCTGACGTTGTGCATCGAGCCCCATTGACAGGTGTGTTAAAGATGCCAGAATGAGAAGTTCCTCATGTCTGTCTAGGATATGCTAAAACAAAGTATTTTTTCTAATTTATCCAGGCTCTTGATTTTGAAACAACTCAAGTGTACAACCTGGTGATCCATGCCACAAACCCTGAGCCTCTGGTGACAGGAGTGCAGTATAACTCAAGCTCCATTACGGTTTTCAAGGTTTTTGTAACAAATGTGGATGAACCACCCATTTTCAGCAGAGAAGCTTACCTAGGAGAAGTCTTTGAAAACATTCCTGTTAATACCCTAGTCATGACGGTGGAAGCACATGATCCTGAGGGGGATACTGTACGGTAAAAAAAAATGACTGTGATTTCTGTATTATATTCCGGATGTAGTTGTCATTATCAGCGTTAGCCCAGTCCTCGCTCTGTGAATATCCAGTTAAAATCCTGAGATGAGGTAGGGCTTAGAAAATTATTATAATAGAATGACAAGGAAAACATACCTAACATTTGGCATACAGGAAAAGAAAAGACATTTTTACCAAAGTTGTCTGTTTCTCATCTAATAGAAAGTGCTAGGTGTAGTTTGGCAGTGGCCTGGGACCTACTTGAAGTAGACTCTTGGGAAGAGCTTTTCCAATCATCTTTCTCTCTATACTGTAGCAAGCATCACCTAGTGGGCCCCTTGAACCAGGAAACTAAGTGAAAAATACATATCTCCAGGAAAAAGGTAGAGCTGGTTTGAGAATAACAGAATTTCCAAATCCATATTACCAAATACCTTTAACAATGAATGAAGTACGCACAGAATACTCCTAGGAACCAGCAGGACTGTGGCTGCTTTTCTTGTTACTCAGGTGACAGCACATCAGCAGAACACACAACTTAGAAAGAAGGTCAAGTCTATATTTGAAAATTCATTCATTTTCTTTTCTACACAACTGTTAAAGACTAAAGGCCGGCTTCCAGTATAGATGCCAAGATATGCTGGGAAGTCCACTCATATGATTATGAGTGGGATGCCAGAAGTCTCGAGCTGGTGCAGCCAGGTGGCTCAGTGCTCTGTTGTATGGTCAAATCACCTCGAGACTCTGCCGGGTCATGATCTGTGCATCATGCTCTGCTGCGTGGTGTGCATGTACCTTTTATGTTAGTGACAGATAGAGGAATTGCTTGTGGTTCTTGCTGCATGATTTCCAGCTAGAATGCTGAAAAGGTCAATCCAAACTATATTAAACAATCCTTGAAATTTAACTAAACTTCAGTAAAACACCAAGTAGTTAATGGATTTGCAGTGTCTGTCTCTTAGGCCTCCTGTGGAATTCTATTCCCAGGGGGATTTCATCTGGCTCTTTACTTTCCCTAAATTTTGGGAACTTAGCACGTTTGGCCTTCTCTCAAGCTGGTTTGAGCGTGAGCCACATAGTCCATAAGCTCTGGGGGATGATGACAGAAACAGCTGACAGGAATTCATGTTTACATAAACCATATTTCTGCTAAAAAATAGGTTAAAAGAAATAAAATAAACAGCATAAAAAATAAGAGACATATAAGCACGTTAGAATGCTGTTTTCAATGCAACAGGTACTGAAAGAATGGAAGCGTTGCATGAAAAGGTCAGGTTGCATATAGTCAATGTCCGTATTTTAACTCAGTCATATGTTCATCGTTAAATCTCTGTATGTGAATACCCTGAGACCTTGTTTTTTAAAAATAATATAAAGGCAATGATATGGTGATGTTTAAAACACTCACCGTTCCAAGGCTGCTCCTACAGTAATTAGAGGCTGTGTCTAGATGTGCAGCAGATGACCAGTGCAATACATCTTGGGGTCCCGGCCCCTTGGTTGTCCAACAAAGGGCCTTTCGCTGCACTACTACCTCCACCCCAGCTAGCCTTTAGCTTGTGCCACCATTGAAACCAAGACATGGGGGATATGATGGTGAGGGAGGGAGGATGGGTTGGGACAGCAGACATTCTTGGGCTGAAAGCTTGGAAACACCTTCCTGTTCCACAGTTAGGAGGAAGACAATGCTGAAATTTGCATAGGATGCTGCTTCTTTGGAGTGGCACTGACAGCCCTGGGGTCCTGCTCTCATTGTTTATCCTCTGAACCTAATCCTCATGAGAAACCAATATTTTTGGCTTCCATTCCTCTATCTGTATCTCCTGGATGGCTGTATTATCAGGACTTTTTCAAGAGTGCTTTCTTTGAGTGCAATTGGAATCAAGCTATTTGCCTATAATCAATGAAGAAGTACTGACTTCATCAAGAGTTTTTCTCTGATTTGGAATAAAATATATGTTTTTTTTTTCTTTTTCTTTCCAAAGATACTCCTTAGAAGGAGATGTGAGGAACTGGCTGAGGATTGATTCGTCCACTGGGAAGATATACACTGCTTCCCCATTGGATCGAGAACAAGAACAAGCGTATGAAGTTCAGGTTGTTGCATCAGAGTCAAGTAAGCAAAGAAAGGACTACGTATACACACAGCAGGATCCCTCACCCTTGCTGCCTTATGAGCAACTACCATACCTCTTGCAACACCAAGCTTTCTTCAGGAAGATACAGGCAGCAAAACTGAACCCATGAAAAGTACAGGAGCATGAGCTACATGAAAGAGTCTCCTAGACTGGGGTCATCAGGTGCATTTGATGCAATAACATAGCCACATGATTTTAAATAACTTTTGACGTATCCTTAGAAGGATTTATTCTTCAGCATTTACCTTTTGTAAAATAAATCTTGATGTTGCAGGTAATGAAGATTAAAAAAGCTTTCATGAAGTTAGGTATTATATGCCATTATATTTGCTGGAGCAACATAGCATACAGAGAAGGTCATCATTTCTTCAGTGATGTCAGTATTAGCATCTGACAGTATTATCTACTATATTTCTCCTCCACAGCTATAAAAATTTTAACCCTTCTTGTAAGTGTGTTTCAGTTTCTTGAAGACAGATGTGGAGAGTAACTGGTAATCTTGTATAGAATTTCATTTTATTATGAATAGAAACCCCATATTAGTTAGTTTGAAACACATTGGAGTTCATAGTTCCAGCCATTAGGATCTTCCAAGTAGTCCATCTGAGGATTATGTGATTTATACTGAATAGAGGTTAGAAAAGCTGGGCTGTATCTGACTGAGTAAGGAACAAATCTAGGTTTCCCCTTAAACACAGATAACCAATAATGCTGGCCATTATTTTCCGGATATGATACGTAAAGACGAAGTTATTGTATGTCAGGAAAAAGGAACGCTTCCTCAAACATTGAGCTGGAGCGGGGCCATTCTTGTGGGAATGGGCAAAAAGAAATGAAAAGGAAGGTCTTGGGCCCCTTGTCTTGGGCCGGAGCTAGAACACTGACTTGCATTTCCTACATATAGAAGGGTGGAGGGGAACATTTGGAGTTTCATGCTTAGAAGAGTGCTCTAAAGAGAAAGTGCTCTCACCATGGACATGACCGCTTACCAGAAAGCATGGTCTAGCTGTGTCCTTTCACTTGCTAGTGTTCCATAGTTAGCAAGAGTTGGGGGAAAATAAACCCTATTATTTTATAAGTGGTAGTAGACATCATGAGTCCCTCAGGACCTCCTGAGACTCTGCCTCTGCGTCCTGCAGACAGAATACCCCTACCCACTGCATGCCTGATGGTGAGCCAGTACACTTTTACTTATAGCTGCAAATGTAATAGCTCAGACTGTAAATCCAAGATATGATGTATAACTATTGTTTACATTCTACAGATAATGTAGCTCAGAAATCCACAGCAACCTTCATAATAAACTTAAAGGATGTGAATGATAACCCTCCACGGTTAGCTATGAATTATACTCTGTTCTTCTGCCACCCGCTCAGTGGAGGAGAGAGAACATTGATTCAAGCTACGGATGATGATGAACAGAAGTATTATTCAACATTTACCTTTTCTCTTAAGGATGATATGAAGACAGGAAATAATTGGGAAATCTCAAAAATCAACAGTGAGTTGATAAGCCTACTGTTATATGGATTTGGCACTCTTTAAGTAATTTGGGAAATGTAAAGAAATACTGAATTCCTTTTCATTCTTACCAATGTATGTCGAATATTTAATGCAGAAAAAATTTAGGTTGTTAAGAATTTACATGCATTTTGGTATGTATTTATGTGATACCTAAGTCGTTATTTTTTGGAGCAATGGCATTTAGCATATTAGCATGCAAAAATGTCACTAACATTTAGGAGAAGAGAAACACGTAGCAATAAAATACACTGTGTGCTTAAATGAATATAAGTCATTTCTGATAAAGAAACAGAGCAGCTTGCAAATTGTCTATTACAAGCATTTCCTGTGCAAAGGGAAGTTCTTCCTCACAAACTGACTGGAGTTCTTTGAAAGGGGTCAGTAAGCATATGAATAGTGGCGATAGAGTCTGCTTGCATTCCCAAAGGACTTTTGCTGAAAGGTCTCAACAGAGAAAGAAGTGTTGTCATAATGTAAAAATAAAGGATTTTGAATAATCCTTTAAAATGTGGAAGTTGAAGAAAATGGTCAACTCTTGCAGTGGAGGGTCTTTGCTAGGACCTGGGGTGTTCAATATATCCATAATAGATGTGGTGTACAACGAGGAGGCAAAGTTCATTGACGATACAAAGTTATTTGAGAAGGAATCAAGTGTGAAAAATTGCAGACGGTCTTTGTGAGACTGAGAGGCTGAACAACAAAATGACAGATTAAATTTGATGTAGATACACACAAAGTGAGACACATGAATAAACCCCACCTTCCTAAATTCACATATGAAATAATGGGCTCTGAGCTGACCATTACAAGCCAGGAGCGAGACTGTAGCCTAACGATACGTAGTTCCATGAAAATGTCACATCAAATCATCAGTAGTGCTCAAAAAAAAAAAAATCGAATATTAGAAACTGCTAGGAAAGGACCAGAGAAGAAACAGACTTTGTCATTATGCCCTTGTATAAATCCATGGTTTGTTCACATCTTGAACGCTGGTCCCTCAGTCTCAAAAAGATAAAGTAGAGCTGGAGAAAGGTTAAGGCAGAGCAGCAAGGATGATCAGAGTTATGGAATAGCCTCATATCTATGTGGAATGCAGTATGTGGCAGCAGTAAAGTAAGCTATCATTCTTCAGGTTGGGAGGTAGTGGGGAAGAATAGGATAGAGGTCTGTAAAAGTCATGAGGGATACGGACAGGGTGGCCAGGGGTTGGTCATTCACCCTTTCTTGCAATACACCAACTTGGGAGCCTCAAATGAAGCTTGTGAGAGTTACTTTCTGTGCAAACTGAAGGAGGAAGTAGTTGACTGTGGAACTCTTTGCCACAGGGTGTTGTGGATATAGAAAGTTTCCAAAAGTTCCACTGGAGATTGGACAAGTTTGTAGAAGACAAATCCACTGATGTTTGCTAAATGGACATCAGATATTACATCTGGCTCAGAAAGCCTCTGAGCTGAAAATGCGTGGAGAGTATTAAGATAAAATAAAATATATGCTTGCTTGTTCTTATAATCTCCACTTAGTCTAGAGGCAATAAACTGTCTAGATGGTCTAGATGGACCTTTGGTCTTATCCAAATGGCTGTTACGTTCTTACTGTGCAATATTTAAAAGGATCTCAGATGTCGCAGTGTAAGCACACTAGAAGGATGAAGTATGCTGTGAAGTTATCTTGGGAACAATTTAAGTCACTTACGGGGTATGAGAGTATGGGATCATATTTTGGTTTAGATGTGATGACACTGGTGTAGCACTCCTCAAGATTTTCCAGAAATTAAGAAGGAAATTCTCTGCACATATTATGCAGAAGGCTAGACTAGGCATTTGGATGGTCCCTTCTGACTTAATGTCTGCAAGCCTGTGAGACCTGGAGGGATGTGGGTAAAGAGGGGAACTACCAAAATGTGCAAAGCAGCTTTCAGAAACAAGACCTCAGTCACAGAGCACTGCAGCTAGTGTGAATGTCTAGCTAAATTTCTTCCTTGTGCTAACACAAATGTCCCATTTCTTACTTACAGGGACTCATGCTTACCTTTCTCCAAAACATACTGACTTTGAAGAGAAGGTCTATAATGTTCCAGTAATAATCAATGACAATGGAAGACCGCCTTTGGAAGGAGAAGTAAATCTTGAAGGTATACCCGTGCACAGAACTGTTAATTTCCAGAGAACAGTAATATATACGAATATTGAAACTGAGCTATTAAAATTCCCATTAATTTTGTGGCATTTCTTTTTGCAGTAAATATCTGCGAGTGTTCAAGCGAACAGTCATGTTTTATAAAAGTACAACGTGAGCACTCCTGGCCAAGCACAGGGCAGGCAATTGGGATTCTTCTTGGGGTATTCCTAGTCATTGGTAAGTGACTTTTTCTTGGTTGATATGAGGTGAGCCCTACCAAATGTGACAGTGCTGTTGCACTTCCGACAACGATTGAATGTTACAGAGTAAGCGAAAAGATGGAAGATCTCACTGTGCTCAAGCACTGTGATCATTGTGATCATGTAAATTTCTGGTCCAGGGATGACTTTTTTGGACTTTGTATCTGCATGCACATGCACTGGCACTGCAAACAGCTGTTACTAGGGAAAAGAGTGCACTCTCAGCAGATTTGCAGATAATACAAAACTGAGGGGAGCAGCTGATGCACCAGATGGTTGTGCTGCCATTCAGAGGGACTTTGTCAGGCTGGAGAAATGGGCCAACAGGAATCTTATGAAGCTCAACAAGGGGAGATGCAAAGTCCTGCACCTCAGCCCGTGCACCACTACAGGCTGGGGGCTGACTGGCTGGAGAACAGCTTGTCAGAAAAGGCTCTGGGAGTACTGGCGGACAGGAAGCTGACCACGAGCCAGCAATATGCCCTTGTAGCAAAGAAGGCCAACTGCATCCTGGGCTACACTGGGCAAACTGTTTCCAGCAGGTCAGGGGACTTGGTCACCCTCTGCTCAGCACTGATGAGGCCACACCTGGAGTGCTGGATCCAGTGCTGGGCTCCACAGTATAAGAGGGATATGAACATACTGGAGTGAGTCCAGCAAAGGGCCACAGAACTGATTAAGAGACTGGAGCATTTCTCATACGCGGAGAGGCTGCGAGAGCTGGGATTGTTCACCCTGGAGACGAGAAGTGAGGGAGCTGACCAGTGTGTATAAATATGTAATGGGGGGAAGGAAAGAGGATGGAACCAGACTCTTCTCAGTGGTGCGCAGTGGTAGGACAAGAGACAATGGGCACAAACTGAACTTCCACTTAAACATAAGAAAAAAATGTTTGTGGTGAGGGTGGCCAAGCACAGGAACAGGTTGCCCAGAGAGGCTGTGGAATCTCCATCCTTGGAGATATTTCAAAGACGCCTGGACACAATCCTGGGCAATGTGTGCGAGGTGGTCCGGCTTTGAGCAGGGGTGTTGGACTAGCTGATCTCCAGAGGTCCCTTCCAACCTCAACTGTTCTGTGATTCTGTGAAAAGGCTGTATTTGCAGTAATAGTCTCTTTGTCAGTAACTACCACCTTTTTGCTGTCAGAGAATGGACTGGAGTCCTGTCCTGGGCTTTCAGATTACAGTGAAGATAGTGAAGCATCCAGGGATGTTTTGCTGTTTACTGTCTGTAAATTTCCATTCAATTCCTGACCATAGCTTAGAAATTATGATTTTATTCACTGACTTTAGTTTCTTAAGTTTCCATTTTCCAGTGAGAGAACTGCTTTGAGTTGTGGGAAACTTGCATTTGTATGAACAAAGCATGGTTATATTGTTAAATAGTACTGAACAGAATTATATTCTTACAGGCATGAGCTGATGCAACTTTGATAAATAGCTTAATACTTTTTCCAAAACAAGACAAAATCTTGTTTGGCATTCTTTTTATAACTGTAAGAGCAAAGCAGTCAGGATGACTGTTGATCGGATCCAGTCCCCTAGGAAGCTAACAGCAGAAAGAATTCAGTGCACAATCCCATGTGATTTTTGAATGTGATGGTCACAAACAACAGACTAGGAGACTGTGAGTCATCTGTGGAGAGGGGAGAGGGTGTGGGAGACCTGTGGAGAAAATCAAATAAAAGAAATTAATACATTACAGACCTCATATTCAAAAGAGGCAGATGAAATGAGAGGATAAAAAGGAAAAACCCCAAGAACTTATGTAAGTAACAATTACATCATTTCTGAAAGAAAAGAGAAAGAGCCCCTGAGAACAAGTACCTAAAAAGACAAAATTAACACTCTATGATGACTTTTCTTGTGTAATTCACAAATCCCTAAGGAAGAGAAAGGGCTGGTGCAGATGTGACGCATATGTGTTTGTCTTTTGAAGACAGAAAAAGAAAAATTTCCAATTCAAAGAAATCTAAAATGGAAGAAGCCATACTCAGATCATGCAATTGACAAAGAAAACCCTCATACTGCATCTTCACCATCTCTGCTCAAGCTTCTGACATCACTCATTTCTGCATGATACCTTGGTCTGACCACTCACTTAGTATGATGTTATATATAAGTGAAAATTTTGTTGGATATCCAACTAAAGATGTTTTCATTGCAGGAGTACTGGCCAACTTTAGAGAATACAGTAAAAATTGCTACTGGTTCATGACTTAAAAAAAAAAAAGTGTGTGTAGCTCATAAAGGCTTTTAAAAAGAATTCCTGAAATGAACGTGCTGTTTTTCAACAGAGAGCTTTTCCACTTTAAAGCCACAGTAAGTCAGCTGATAGCCTCTCAGATGGATTTAACAGGGATCAGAGATGGGTAAGGGACAAAAAGAGAGATATAGAAAGAATTTACAAAGCCTTGAAAAGTTACGAACTTTGAGTTTGACTTTGAAACTCAGAAGATATGACCAGAAAATCGACCATTTTCTGGAGACCTAGACTAGAATGGACTACCCCATGAGCTAAGGACTGTTTCAGACCTCAGCACCTTCCCTTTCCGGAGCAAGGCATCTGTGAACTTATTTTCTTTAAGAGAAACACAGAGCATAGGCACTGGAGAGCAAAATACAACACAATAAAAAAAATACTTCAAATCCTCAGCCAATCCAGGGCACCACACACTTTTAATAAAACACACTCCCTCTCTCTTGTAAGGTATTCTTCCCATGTAGGAGAGAGTGGCAGTATAAACATCACATGGCAGATATTAGGCATGTTGCTTGATGAACTACTCAGATACTACAAAGATGAATGTGAAATAAGGACAACTAGTGAACAGAACAAATTTTCAGACAAATGAATAGGGGAGGGGGTGTAGATGAGCACTTCTGTATATTTTATTACTGTATAGGAAGAAGGAGATGTTGAAATTCAAAGAAAATTAACATTGATAAAGAGGAAATAAGTTTACATATTGTATAACAAGCTTATGATTTAAAAAGTATTAAATATACATATAGAATGCTGTATATAATTTTTATATAAAATATATTGCATTTAAATATTTAAATATTTATGTATTCATGCATTTACGTATTTATGTATGTATATATTTACGATTTATGAGGGCAACTATAGACGCCTTAGACTGGATATGGTAAATGATAATAAAGAGCATGAAGCCTTCTAACCCACGCCAGAAGCAGATCGCAGTCATTTTCAGCTTTAGGTGCACAAATCTCTAGTATCCAGCAATTATTTCTAAGAGATACAACAAAGTTACCTAAGAAGAACAATTCTCATGTCAGTAGTCTTAACTTTTCTATAACAGAATTGCCATTCCATTGGGAAAAAATAGGGACTACAAATCAAGTAAAAGATGACAAATCAATGCTCAAAATGCGGGTGCTGAAGAATACGTTTGATCAGCTATTAGAGGGGAAGGTCTTGCTGGAGGACGTCCCTTCAGCCCCTGATGTAGCTGATACTGCCCACCAGCATCTCAGGCCACTGAACCCTCTACTGGTCCAGCACAGATTGATCATACCCCAAAACCATTTATTTCCTTTCAAGATGTAAAGCAGTGTGACAATTACAGCGTGAGTGTCAGATCTTTTGCTAAAATATATTTTCAGAAAGTTTTCTCTGCCCTTTACTGACCTTCTGTTCCCTCTGTTTTTCAGGTTCCATTTTAGGGGGTGTGTTTTTTCACATGAAATACAAACAGAAAGATAAAAAGAAGAGCCATCGGGAAGATGCAAAAGATCAGGCTGAACTTCGTAATCTGGCTAAATGACTGTTTCTTTCATCAAGAGAATAAATGACCTTTGGGTTGGGAAGAAGTGACCTTTGCGGCTCCCAAAGCCCAGAAGTGTATTATCATGAACTGAGGATACAAACATGCAAAAGCAAGCTCCCATGGTTTTGTCCTCAGTTTTATAGATAACATTATTCAGTCACAAGACAAAAACTGTCTATAAACTTCAGCAGCAGCCATTAATAAAAATATCAGCTTTGACAAGTGTTAACTCATGATGACACCAAATGCTGAGCTCCTGCAAGGATCAATACGTGGGACCAGTTTGGCAGCTAAAGTAAATATGAACTTTCCAGAGGGCTACATTTTATCTGACTCTTTGGCTCTTTATGTATCCACCTCTAAGGCTCTTTTTATCTCAGTGTGTTGCTGAGTAGCAGAAAGGGTAATAAAGTCCACTGCTGCATTGAAGATGTCCCATGAAGTAGGAGGGATCCCTCTGACTCTCAGCAAAGCAGCTCCTAAACTTAGTGCAATCTGTTCTCCTGGATCAGGCCTACGTATGTTGTGCTGATGAATTTATACTAGCAATGTGTAAGGACAATGTGACATTTCATTTTTTCATTTACGACATGCACTGGCTGTGACCAGTTTGTGAAGTGCCATGGCTTTCAGTTTCTAAGTTAAAAAAACACATGTTGAGTCATGTGGAAATTGGGTGATGTGATGTTTTATCATACTGCTGCAAATAAGTTGCTTGCCCTTTTGATAAGAATAAAAATGTTCTCTACAGGTTTTAGCGTCTATTTATTGAAAAAAAAAAAGAAGAGGGAGAGAGAGTGTGAGAGAGAGTGCGTGAGAGCAAACCATGGTTGCTTGGTTACCTGTTTTATTTAACCTTATGTTTTGCATAATGCAGGTTAGAAATGGCCCTCAGGTCAGAGTGATACATGGCTGTTTGAAATAAGATGCAATGATTTCTGGAAACACTGGTATATCGGTTTCAGCAAACTGAACTTGGGCCTAGGTTGACACTCAGAGAAGGAAAGCCTTTCTCTTGACAGCATGCCTATAGAAGGGCATTTCTGGTGACAGTTTGAGGGAAACTTTTCTTTCAAGCTATAAACAAAAACTGACAAGTATTGTGCTAAACTGAAAAGACAACATACTTTTCAAAACGCTGAAGAAAAGGTCATATGGAAAAGAGTATATTTGTTTATGTAGGGCTTTTTGAATAACTTTTGCATGCAGCACAGAACTAGAAAGAAAATAACACTTTTTTGGTAGCATTGCATTTTAATAGGTTTTCCTAGAATGCTGCCAGCAAGAACTTTGCTTTTGGGCTTCAGTGACACAGCTCAATTTTTGCATTTCTTGCCCCAGCTTACCCAGCTGTTGGATCTCTGTTATTTGCTGTGGGGCTCACTGCTGGAACGTATTTATTTTATGATGGGAATGCAATCCATTCTATTTGGAAAGCATGACGTTAAATTACATCAGTGAGTCCAGGGATTGGGATCAGTATGCTTTTTTATAAATAAAGGAGCCAAAGTTCAGGGGTCGTTGTACTTGTGTATAGCAATACAGCATTATCTGAAGATGGGGAAAATATGCATAAATTCCCCTTTGTTCTATCTTCCTGACCTGAATGTCTCTCTGTTTGCTAATCTTGCCCAAAAATATCTCCTATTTTCATGAATTTCTTTTTTGCAGCAAGGGGAATAAATAGCTTACCTAATTTACCTGCATTCATCTCATCATCAAAAGACTATACTATGTTACTGGTTTGATGCTAGGACCTTATCCTTCACCTCAGCCTATGCAGGCGTTGCTTTGGTTTCTATATCTCACGAGGCAATTCACCTGGCTTTCTGCCTGCCCGTCCTCAGGCCTGTGGAGCGCAAAACCTCCAGCCCAAATTAAAAGTCCTCCATGTTCAGGGTCTTGGCTACATCTTCAAAATCTTCAAGACTTTCAGCCTCCTTGTAGCAGATGTCACTCCTCTTGTAAATATTAATCTACAAAAATTTCTTCATATGTGCTAGGAGGGTTTATTCAATCCAGTCCTGCTCTGGCTCCTCTGTTAGTTCTGTCTCTTTTCGGAGCCAGACAAAAAGCTGTCACCCAGCTTTATTCCCCAGCAGACTGCTGCCCCAGCCTCTTTTCCAGAGGCAAAATTCAGTTTTCATTGGGTCTCTAGAGAGGAAGAGAAGCAATATTTATTACTGTTCCTTCTTGACATACTTTTCTACCAGCCCAGCTGGTTCCCTGCAGGAACTACCGATACTGGAACTTTTTCCCCTTGTAGATCACAATTTCATCTGAATTTGAGTTTTACGGTACGAGCGCATCCTTTTCAGCTCCTAAAATTCCCGTAAGTGTCTGTTACTCACTGCATCCTCCAAAGCACAGTCAAGTTTCCCTGAAGTTTCTTGGTAAGAACTAACATGACGTAAACCGCAGTGTAAAGATATAGGCAGCACTGAAAACAGAATTGAGAACAAACCTTTAAAAAATAGTTTGCTAAAGTTAGGCCATGTTATTTTTCTGAACCACAGGAAGTTCCATCTGAACCTGAGAAAAAACTTCTTCGCTGTGAGGGTGACAGAGCATTGGAACAGGTTGCCCAGAGAGGTGGTGGAGTCTCCTTCCCCGGAGATTTTCAAAACCCGTCTGGATGTGATCCTGGGCAATATGCTCTAGGTGACCTTGCTTGAGCAGGGAGGTTGGACTAGATGATCTCCAGAGGTCCCTTCCAACCTAAACGATTCTGTGATTCTGTGATTCTGTGATTTTTTCTTAGAACAACTCTGAAATGTTGGCCTACATTCATTTCTCAAGTTCAAATAATAGGTTTGACATACCTGCATGATACGCACACTTATATGATCTATTACCAAGTAATTAGTAAGGTTCAAAGCATTAAGCCTGAAATAGTGCTTTAAATGCATGGTAGGTAAAAGAAAATGGAAGGGAAGCTAAAGCTCTCCTGCTTTATACCCACAAATTATTAGAACAGCTTTACACATTGGTAGAAGAAGGACAGATTTTGAAAACAGTGTTGATCACTTTGGACTTCAGTTACAACCCTTCTGCCAAAAATAATATCACACAAAAAGTCCAGTGATGAAATCTGCTGAGGGTATGTACTCTGGCAATGCTCATTGTCATGGCTCCTCCTTTAAGTAAGCAACATCTCATTACAACGTTCAAAGATAGCAAAAGATGTTTCAGTGCATTCTAATTCTTTTTTACAAGATTAGAGAATTATCAGGGTTTTGATTATCTCCAGAATTAATGACATACATTAATTAAACTGTCATTATGCCTATTTTTCAACCCTTTTGTAAATACAAACTTGAAAAAATATGAACAAGATTTTTATCTGGGTTTACAGAACAAATGCCACAGAGCAGCAGCTCCTAGAAAAAAAAGTGCCCTTAATCCATGTTTTGAAGTCCTGCTCACATGATCAAATACTGAACAGAGAAGATTGTATCCAGCATGCATAGCTACTGCTTTGCCTATTAACTGGGATAAGATATGGCAGCTGTAAGCAGCACAGTGGTGGGGGCAGCGGGTGGTGTGCCAGGAGCGCAGCCAGGAAGCCAGGATGGCCCGGCTGGCTGAAGCCACCGATGCTAGTGGAGGGCTTGCTGGTTGAACCCAAACCTGACAAATGCCAGGATAATTGTGTGAGCGGGTCTGGCTTTTCAGCTGTAAATAGCTTTTAGTGAATAACCTGTATTATTAGGGTTGGCCCACCACTGTGTGGAAGAGCACAAAGGGACCTGGGGAGTGGTTAGGGACTGGACCTATGAGGATGGGTGCTCTACCAATCCCGCTGAATAGCAGGTGATCCTAGATGCAGCTCACTAGGAGTTTGAGAAGACTTTACACTTATTCTTCCAGTTTAAAAATGAACCTATTTTTGCTGTTATATTCCCTAGATTTGCCAGAACTGGGAGCTGAAATTAGCTAATTTCTTTGCAAAGACTAGAACAAGGAACCACATAGTTAATAGAATTAATGCTCCTTCTAGACAACAGAAATCTTGTATCCAGTCTCTAAATGTCATTCCAATGTTATTCACGTCTCAGACAAGTCCTCCTTTTCCGTTTTTTGGCTTGGGGCACTGAACAGAGGAGCCAGAAACAAGCATTTTAAACTGCAAAACAAATTCCTAGAGCATCAGGAAACTGCTGCAGCAGGTCCCCTGCGGACTGGACTCAGAATAAGGGAGGCATCACAGCTTGTGTCCAAAGGGTACAAGAGCATCCACTAGTGCAGCTAAAAATGCATGGAAATATTCAGAGAGATGAACAACAATATAGCATTAAGGATCCTAACCCAGGAAAAACACTTGCAGTTTGTTAATTATGTATTCCAAAAGCAAAACAGAAGATGAAAAGAAAAATAGCAACAGATCTTTGAACTTGTTGCCGAACAGCATGTTCCTCCACTGATAATGGACATTTGTACAGGCTAGGCAGATGAACTAGTTGAGCCTGTTATGTTTACAGCTTGGGGGCCAGAGACAGCGATAAGTATTGTTGCAAAAGGATGTTATGCCACAGCTTAACTGAAGGGGAATAAGTGCCATGCTTTTGCAGTCGGGAAAATGACAGTTATTATTTTCAAGAGCTGCATGTGCACTTACATCCAGTTCCTTCAGTTATGATATCGGTATCCTAAGCGAACTCATTTCACCATTCCTAAACCATTCTCTAAGATGCATGTTAACTCTGAATATGGTCAAGAAATGTATTTCCACAGTCTCCTTTTCCAATATACTGTTTTTCAGGACTAACATTTAACCTGCAAGTCCTCTGGGGAAGAGTAGGTCCACCATTTCTCATTGGCAGAACTGAGCAGTAAAAACAGAAGCTGGAAGCTAGACACCAGGGGTGCTCGCCAGTGCAATGATCCCATCACCAGGTGAAGAGCAGGGATTACCAGCTGCTAACTGTCAGCATACGCACCCTTCATGTTGCTTCTCCTCTCTGAAGATTTTACACCCTGAGGTCTTCAATGCAGAACTAAATTTTCTACATTTGAATTATTTCTTTTACTTGGGAAAACTGAAGTGAAGCAACACCTGAGCAGCGGTGTCCACAGAGCATTTACTTGGGGGACACTCACTGGGAGGCTATCACACACTTCTGTGCAGTTCCACAGGGTCGCACACGCTGCTCACCCCTTCCCACCGAAGCAACTTGTCTATCCATTCTCAGCATCAAAAGGGAATTGTGGGAAGACAGTGGACGACTAGCAGAACTGGAGTGGAGCAAGTAAAGATCTACTGGCTTGATTTACCAGAGTTATAACTCCAGATAACTTTTCAGAGCATTTGTAAGAACAGAAAACCTTGCTTGTTCCAGCAAACGGAGCATAATGAACACAGGTGGGGAATGACATAGCAGGTTTGGCATTGTTTTTACACTGTTAAATCTAGGCAGTGAAGGATTACCAGTAGAGGTGGTAGTGGAGAGCATTGAAGAGCAGAGGGAACAAGAAGGCAGTACCAAGCACGACATGCCAGAAAGTGAGAGCAGAAGTGTACTCCAAGCCTCAGCTGAAGACTTGTGTGAGTGGCCATGCCTGAAGGCTGTAAAGCTCCTCTGAACAGCCTGCCTTTCTACCTGGGCAGAGCTTACTGAACCTCAGGATGCAGGTACATGCCTCAGGATCTGGCAGCTGTTGTAGGGAAAGAGGCAGCAAGTGCTGGTGGCTTCAGAAGCCAGGGGATTTCCAGGTGCCATCCCTCTTATGCTCCCTTGGGTGGTGGTTGCTGCTGCCAGATCTGACTGAGAAAGTGCCTGTTTTTCTTTCATTTTTGGCCAATATCTGAACGGCTACAGACTTTTTTTTTGGCCCTTTCAATAACTCTATTGATGTTAAAATCTACTCTTATTAAACATTTTCCATTTCCCCAGGAAATATTTTGTGTTAATATATTCTTATCCTTTCCTTACTGATTTAACAGCAATGCATTTTGCCAAGTCTAATTTTTAGCACATTACGTTTATTGTCTTAGGCCCTAGTCGTAAGTGTTTCTCTGGGCTCCATTTTTTTCCATGATGCACAATGCACTTCTTCCAAGTGAAGTGCAGCTAATAGCAGTTTGTTATTTCTGCATAAGTCAGGCTGTCAGTGTGGTCTAGCAGACAGTGTGAATGAGTAAAGAGATGGGGCATCTTCCTACACGCTTACATCAGTGGAGCTGAGGCCAAAAGAAAGCTGGATGATGCTTAATTAGTTAGGACAACATATAAATGAAAAGGGGAAACATGAGAAGCACTAGGCAGTGACTGTGATTGCTCAGTCTTTTGGATATGTGGGTTCATGTGTTAGTAAAACATTTTACACCAAGTCATTTAGTTATGAATATCTCATATTCTTGGAGCCTCCTGGATGTTGGGCTTGCAACCAGATTTGTCACCTATTAATCTCTGTTACCTTGCCTGAGCTTGCAGGCGAGGGTGACCCAGGGGACAGGGGAAGTCTGAGCACCCCCAGGGCAGGCATTGCAACCCCCCCATCCCAGCGTCTTATCCATGCTGGTCACTTGTTGGCTTTTCAGACACCAGTCCCCATGCTTGTCTCATTTTTTAAAGCCTAGAGCTTGAATGCGCTAAGCTGCAGTTATAAAAGTAGATGTGTTCTCTGCCAGCTATATGCCTTGTCTGTTGAAGCAAGACCTGAGAAATGCCTTTTCAGCCAATTTGTGGAATTTCATCATCTGCGAGCAGCTGTGGGCATCCGCAGTAGAGTCCCTGCGCCAGGATCATCAGCTTCCGCCAGCACTGCTGTGATGCTGCCTGCTCTGGCAGACCCCACCTCCCACTCACTTGACCTGGCTGAAGCCACCAAGAGGCTCCTCTTGAGCTGTTTGTGAGAATGATGCACCCTGCTTTCACAGCAAGAACAACTCTGCACAGACTGAACAAGCTCCCAGCATAGACAGCAATGAGTAAAAGCAGTAAAAGCCGTGGCCCATGGTGGGTCAATGCCATAGCAGAGCCTCTGGGAGTGCCGAGCAGCTCTGTCCCGGGATGAGGACTGCTGGCTTGGGAAGGGAGTCTGACTGAATAGCCCTCCCTCCCTGGGCACCATTTAACAGACCTGCAGCTCCTCAGGGGTCTGATGCCAAAGCCTGCCACAGTGGGAAACCGACAACAGGCCAGTCCCAGACCGGGGAGGACTGTATTCCCAGGGGCTCAGGGAGGCGTTAGGACAGTGGAGCTGCGGTGATAGCCACTTTCCCAGAGTATCTGGAGTGAAAGACCCTGTGGACATTTAAATATTATTGATATTAGCAATCTCCAGAGCTTGTTTAATTTGCAATGGCCTATCACCCAGCCTCCTCCTGCCTTTGATGTGCATTCCTGCATACACGCAAAGCGCATTCATTTCCTTTTGCAGTGTTTTCATTTGCTGCTAGAAAGCCTCTCTGTCAGGCCTGCGGCTATTCAAACAGTGTCAGTAGTTTTCATATCACTGAGAAAGTCTTAAACAAACACTGCTAGTTTTCTTCGGCACTGCATACCAACATATTACCATGGTCAGAGAGTTTTAAAATTCCCACAGTAAGAGCTATAGTTTCTGTTCAGAAATTACCCACCATCATCACTACAACTATCCAAAATATTTGCTTGAAAATGGAGTTCTTGCAAATGCCCACTGTGGAGTTATATTTCTAAACCTACAGCATACAACAGGGCTTTCCTTTCCAAAAGAGACATAAATGTATCCACAAGAGCACACTACAAGAGAAATAAAATGGGATGTATGTACATCTCAGATATATCCTGAAGATGCTCTTAACCTGCAGAGATATGCATGTGGCAATGTTACCTGGAATCTGCAAGAGATAACAAACCAAGTCTTCCCACTTCCCCAAGAGATGTCTGCCTAAAATTAACATGAATGGAGGGAGAAGCTGTTCTCAGTCATCATGCCATTCCCTATTCCACCTCTTCTTGTGCCATTTTTTGTTTACATCAAATACATGGCAGAATGAATGTAGTGAATCTATCAAGGGCATTACTCTTTCTCAAGGTGTACTACTGTGTCTTCAGAAGGTGGTACAAGAAAAGGCAGGCAACCATGTTGCAGCTGATGTCTATTATCGAGGATGCAAGGTGGACCAAGCTGAAACTGGAGGAAAGCAGAAGTAAAAGGAAGCAGAAAGTAGGGTTTGCGTCAAAATAGGCTAGGTTCAAAACCACGGAGATTATGGAAGTGTCTATCCAATAGACAAGGTGGGCCCATGGTAAAAGGCCAGGTCATGATCCAAAAATCAATAAACCTTGACCTAAGAGCATCTAATAGGGAAGCAAGGGTGCAGCCTGGAATCAGAGAAATGTCAGAAAATCTAGAAAGAAAGGATGGTAGGGAAAAAAGTGACTGAAGCAGGGTATACAGGATGATTAGGAGCACTCACAAAGGTAAGTAAGTGTTGTAAAACAGAGGATAAGGAAAGGGAGATAAGACATTAAGGATCTTAGAGACAAATTAGGACCCAAGAAACAAAGAAATGTAAGTCAGTATACAAGCTCCCACGGAGTCTTTGTATAGGTGCTGACTTAGCGTCTGCCTTTGAGCCCTAACCCCATGACTGAATCTCCTTCCTAACTGGTCTGTAGCCAATAAGATGAAAATATTTGGCCCCCAGAAATTCCTGATAGTCCAGCATTTCCGAACCAAACTGTATCTCCAGAGTGAAATCCTACCTTTTTATGACAGAGTAAACAGCCTTCAAGACTTAATTTAAATCCAAGACAGCTGTTTTTGCCTGTCCAGTAGGGCAGATCTTTACTAGGATCTTTATTAGAACTATCTTTCTAGGATAGTTCCAGTTGAACGGGCTCTATAAATTGTGCATTTTTTCACTGTTGAAACTGGGAGGTCTCAGAATAGCATAGCTTGTATTTTGCCTTTACAGGACATCTGCCTTGCTGTTCTGATTACTTGACTGATAAGTAAGTTACAGAAATCTAAACAGTGAGAAGAACAAGGACCATGCCGCCTGTTGCTTTGATAGCACAGCCTTAGTAGCAAAGTTAGAGGCATCTGCCCCCACAAAGAAGAGTCTGCTGGGTTTCAGTGTATCAGTGTAGTGATGAGGTGACCATCCACTTTGGCCGCTCCAAAGTAAAGTGGGCTTCCCTGGGACATTTAATCTGGTCCCATTTTGGAAAGTGCAGTTAGGGGGACCACCCTCTTGAAAAGCCTTTGATGAACCTGTCATATAAACCAACATGAAAGCATGCATTCTTCAATTATTTGGAGGAGACAAGCTTCTGGTATCAAAACAGTAATCTAGAAGTGCAATGTAAGCAGCCCCTTGGAAGATGTTTTGCAACTCAGAAATACCATGACTGTCACTTTCCAATTAGATGGACAGATTAGCTTGACAAAGATGTCTCAGGACAAAAGAAACGTGAGGATTGCTCTAGGTTTCCAAGAAAAGAGGTCATCATTGTATCATGTCACTATACGTAGGTATAATGCTAAATGTTATGATAAAATCCTGGAACTTCACTGGAGCATTAAAAGACTAAGTATTTTAAGATGCCTAAACACCTGCATCAGATGTAGAACACGGTCTTCCACTCACTGCTCTGATAGATGTAGTTGTGTTCACTGAATGTCAGCTTAATGAAGATATATGCCTTCTGCTGTCTTTGAAATAGGTCACTTCTGAGGAGCAGAAGATATAAATTCCCAAATTTAACTTTATTCAGAATCGAGTAGTTTACATAAAAGACAAAAAGCCTGGACTTGCCCTCAGTATGAACTTCATCTTTCACTAGCAATTTCCAGGGTACCCTCAGGCAGTACCCTAGTATGATCTAGCAGAAAGTATTATGGGTTTATTCATAGTGTGCGTGAGGAAATATGCTCTTAATGTTGTTAACTCAATCGTGCCACATGCTGCTATGAATGGCAATATGTCATTTAGCTCAAGATACTGCAGAATATCTGTAACCCTCCCTCCCACCCCCAAGCAGTATTTTGTCTTATGTTTTTAACTTTCTAAACACGGTGGAGTCCATCATGTTCCCAGAACAACTTAGGGTAGGATCGTAAAAATCCTTGACCAGGTCCTGTATCAAATGTCTTGACTATGGTGACAGTATGGCAGAAGCATGGTCAGATGCAGCATGCTGCTGCATCTCATAGATTTTGAGGGGTATGTGTAAAGGTAGAAACAAAAATGTACTGGTGACAGTCAGATATCCTGTGTGCCCTAATGACATGAGATACTACTGAAATAAGAAGAGATAGAAGGGATAAAGTAATCTATTTCAGTTAAAGCCATTTAGGAGAAAGTCAGAAAAATATGGTTAGAGCTGGGAGCTTGTCTCAGGTCTCCAGAATCAGATTTTGATTTGGCTAGCGATCTCTAAGCCAATGTTAAAGAGGGACATACTGACAGCAATGATGCTGTCATGGGAGGCATGTGATATATTTGTTACAATATCAAGAAATTAAGCTAAAATGTAGTAGCAGATCATGTGCATGATCTTAGCCATCATACTGAAGCAGAACATAAATCTTTAGGATGTAGTGACTCAAACAGATGCAATCATGCAAACATATTCTAACTTTTCAAGTTCAGTTTTGAGAACTAACTCTACTGGGGTAGTAGAGCTTAGATGTTCCACGACATGATAGCCAGAATATGCCTTCAAAAGATTACTGAACAAATGAAAACAATATCATTTTTAGACTTGACTTTGACAAATGGGAGGAAATTATACAAGGTTTGATTATAGAATAAAACTTTAGCAATAATATTGAAAATTTACATTTGGCCTAAAACCAAAACTTGCAGGCCCTAAAGCACACACTCTGGTAAATTAAGCAAAAAATAGTCAAGTTAGTTGAATTGAAGAGCTCTGAGAAATGAATATGGAATAAACTTTGAACATCTTTAAGTCAGATATGCAAAACCTGCTTGCAAGGAAAGAAGAACCTATAGAGAAGCACTACAGATCTAATTGACTGAGTATCCTCTCAAAGAAGATACTAGGAATAAGCAAAGAGTCTTCACACAAATTCTTATGAGCAAAGAAAATTATGTTTTGCCCATCAGGAGCGCAGAGATAAAGTAAGAATAATTCAAAATTCAAAACAGATTTAGATGCCGCAAGGGAAATTAAAAACAAACTGACATTTTCCAGAAGGGGAGACACAACAGAGCAAGGACTAGATGGCTAACGCAGCTCATGCGATGCCTTAGTTTACAATAAGAAAAATGAATCTGAATACGGAAAAAGGACAAATCACTGAAAGGAAATTATTACATTTGAGGCGTAAACTAGACTTTCAGGTACTCTAATAGTGGGCTGCTGTCCATCTCCTAAATTTGGAAATATTAGGTATATGAAGCCACAGTTTTGGTAGCAAGTTAAAAATGGTATGACTGTGAATGGAGAATAGCAAATATGATGCCTTTATTTCAGGAAGTAAAAAATGGCATGCTGGGCCAGGACCAGTAGTTTGACTTCAGGAGTAGGTGCAGTTTTACAGAACAAGCACAGTCTGAAAGAAAGAAGAATTAAAGATATGGAAACAAATTCAGAATGAGATAAAAGATAATATGAGTTTACAAAGTTTATTTATCTCAGACTGACAGAAGAATAAATTTCCTCTGGTGAAGAAGTGCAACAGATCTAATCCTGCTGAGCGTCAGTCAATATTTCGATACACTGTCAAATGGGAAATGATTAATATAACCAAGGAAGGTGGAAGACAGTACCAGAATTAAAAGGCATATAAGGATTTCCTACAGCGGAAGAAAAAACAGATCATGTTGAAAAGGAAGCTATTGGGCATGTTATTAGTACAACTTGTCAAACATTAGCCTTTGTTTCCTCTAATTAAATATTTTCCTTTGGGACTTCAACAAAAAATGTAGTTTTACTAATGATATTTGCTAGATACACAAAGTAATGGTCAATACTGTGCAGGATCAGAAGATCACAAAGGAATAAAAGGTGACCTTGAGAAGTAAGTAATAGAAATCAGTTGGAAGTTTACAGTATGAAGGGTGCAGTCACTTGCCTCAAAATAATTTCTTCTGTGTCTGAAACAACACATGGGAACAACTAGGGGGAAAGGCCTAGTTTATTACTATGTTGTTTGATGAGCATGAGCTGCTGTTGCAATACAGCCATGAGAAAAGCAAACATGTTCTTCGCGTGTATTGGAGGAAATACTTTCACTACGGTAAGAAAGTGGGAATATCTTTCTCAGAGACACTGTGAGACCTCACCTGAAATACCGTAGACAGCTCTGGTCATCCCCAGTCAAGAAGGATTAATGGAAACTGGAACAGATGCAGACATTTATCAGGAGATGGAGACTATCCTACATGAGGAAACAGAGCTTAGTCTACTTAGTAAGGAACAGAAAAGAATTAAAAGGAATACAAAAGTTTTCTATACATACATCAAGAAAGAGTAAAGATCAGGGGGAAAAAAGTAGATATATAAGGGAAATTGGCATAAGATGTATATCTCAACTAGTTACAAAAAATGTTAGTCTAGAAGATAGAATATGGTTGTTATGGATCAGAAGAGTGAAACTGTGGGACAGCCTCCCAGTAGAAGCAGCGGAACAAGAAAGTTTTGCCAGTACCAACTTACGGCTTGGTCACTGTATAGGAAGGAGTATACATGGCATGGCTGCCTGAGAAGCAGGAGATTGCACTTAGCATTCCCTTGTGCTGGAAGAGCAGGCAGGCCTCTTTGTACGGTGGCATGCCAGGAAGCCCACACTTCTTAGGTCTAAGCCACCACCCTGACCACCAACCAGAGCTCTGCAGCTCTCCCTACTCCACAGGTACCTGGAATTAAATATTCTATAGGGGCAAACCTAAAGGAGCTCGTCTCCTGCAGCCAAGAGTGTCTCTCACTCCAGATCTGCTTTAACAGTGTAAATCATTCCTTCCTTTTGAATGAGAAGCTGTTCACATCAATCTGGCTGTTATGCTTTATGCATTATTATATAAACTATACTATTGTAGTAAATCATCTGTTATGTATCACTGATAATATTCTATAGTAGAAGAATGCATTCCTTATATTGTATCCCATTTTTAGGCTTGCCAGTTCTCTTGGTCGCCAAGAACATGTATCTCCATACAGACTCTTTGCTACTTCTTCCAATGGAAGGTTATCTCTCTTTAAGTTACAGAAAAATTGTATTTACACAGGCCATGGGTTATATAAAAAAGCTATGAACTGCACATGATTTTGTAACGTATTTTGTTTGTAACAGGAGATGTCTTCGGTAGTACAGTGGGTGAAGTATAATAAATACATTCTACAGTTAATGTCTAAATGAAAGAAAGCATAAAGTGGATTAAGTGCTACCCTAGTTCTATCATAGACATGTGATTAGGAGAACTGCTCTGTTTAAAAGTTTCAAAATCTGTTTGAAGTCTAAGCTTGGATGAAGCTAATCTGCACAGGAAGCAATCATTTTTCTTTCTTTCTATTTAACTGTTGTTCTTGCGTTTCAGAGGCCTTAGAGTTTGTGCTATTTAAGCAAACACACTGCTGGGCATCAGGGAGTGGACTACTGCAAATCCTTCCTCTTGCACAGCTGGGGAATGTGTTCAAACGGCTGGGTTTGCTCTAGCACCCGGGTCAGAACATACGATCTCAAAGGTCAGACATTCAGAGTTAAGGCTTTGATCTAAGGTTTTAGACGCACGCTATCCTAAAGTTGCAGATATTCTGATCACAGCTTCTGTTTTCATCTTCACTCATTAAGTGTACGTTATTTCATTGTAAGTTCAAGGACAGACTATGCTCAGGGTCTGCACTCAGCAGATTAGACAGCAGTGTTCCCATCGTCAGAAATTCCTCACAGTTTAAAAGGCTTCCACTCCACTTGAGACAAAACTGAAGCCTTTCCAGGTTTTCCCTGGGGACAAAAATAAGGAACGGGGCCCAACTTAGAACCGCTTGACCACGTTAGGTACGTACCTCCGGCACAGGAGATATGAACACGGACGGGACTGTGTGCTCTTGGCTTCAGAGGCTCTCCATGCCTCAGGGCGCTGAGGTGAATTTTTTATTTACTGGAAGTGTATAAATAACTTAGGATTCACTGGGCCCAGGAGTCAGGAAATAAAGAATAGAAAATCAATGCTTGTGGCACAGAATGCAGGACAGGAGAGGAAGCAGGCAAACTGCTACTGTCTGAGGAAGCTTGCATTGCAATTTAAGGAAAAGGTAGCTGAGGAAATAGGGAAGAAGGGAAAAGACACAGAGGAAGCAGAGATAGAAAGGCATGTGAATGCAGGAGGAGTTCGTGTAGGTATTCAAGGAGAAAAGCACTGACCCATAGGAACAGGATGGAAAGGCAAATAAGAAGACACAAAATCACAGAAATGCTTTGCGCACCCTGCAAAGCTGGTGCTAAACTTAGAACATACCTAGGTGCATTGAGCATAATTAAGCTTATTTAAAATTAAGGTTTAAAATTAAGCACAAACTTAATTGCTTTCGTGATTGCCATCCTAGAACAGACAGCGAATTAAGAACAAAAAAAGAGTATAATGCCTTGAACACTGAGACAACCCCTGTGTTTGTAATGAAGTGTGCAATGATTAGTGCTCTTTTTCAGTTTGGGAGCTGATCTACTCACTCCTCCTCCTTCCCCCTTTCCGTGAGTGCAAAAGGAAAAACAGTACTGGGAGAAACTACCTGGAGCTGTTTGTTGTCCATGGGCTAAGTGGGCACTTCGGGGCACTGAAGACGTGATTCCTGCTGGCTGCCTCTCTCCACTCTGCAGTCTCTAACGCCTGCTTTCTCCCTTTCAGCCTCTATGTTCCGATGCTGGTGCTAGAGCAGTGGGGGAACCAGAATTTCTGTTTGGGGGAATTTTTTTCTTTTTCTAATTCAGAACTGGAACAGAGCACCTCAAAATTTTCACAAAGCAAATGCACTGATTGAAAACCTGCCATTTCCCGGCCATGAGACTATTTCAGATTGACTTTTGCCTTTTCAACAAGAGAGAGAGAAAAAAAGAAAATTTGAAAAAAGATTATCTTGAAATAAAAGAAAAAACATTTCATTCTTAAAATTTGCAGTTGAAATTATTTATTTAAAAATAAAAAATAAACTGGAATAGTCCATCCTATTTAAGGGCTTTTTGAGATTTTTCTTTTCCAAAGTAAAATTCTCTGGACACAGCCATTTTTTCCACACAAAGTTTCACTGTTGACAGGCATGGCATTGTTTGACCAAAAATCAAGTGTTCCACTGGAAAAATCTTGACTCATTCTTGTGTGGCCCTCCCCACCCTTCTCTTTCTCCGCAGTATCTTTCTTTAGTCTTGATCAGTTAGTTCCCTGTCAAAAAAGCTCCACCCTTCAGAAAAAGGAGCAAACAAAGTATGTTTTTTGCTCTTCTGTTCATTGCTGTACATGTCCTGCGCTATTTTTCCTCAACTCTTTGCCAGTCTAGTCCTTCCCTACTGCAAGTTTCTCAGGGTAGCCTCTGCCTCCTGCTCTGTATTTGCACACTGGGACTAGTGCGATGGGCAGGATCCCATCTGGCATAGCTCTATGTTGTTGTGGGAAAGGTAATGCAAGAAGCCTGTGCTGCATCCATTGAAATATAGATCTTGTCCAAAATCCCCCCATCACAGAGAAGACATCTCACTATGGTCAACAGGAGCGTTACAGACAGAGCGAGCAGAGGCTGGTCCAGCAAGACTAGATTTTGTTACGCTGCGCGTTCACTGTCCTAGCTTGTCAGCTGTCTCAAATTTGAATAATGTGCAATAGGTGCCTACTAGTGACACCTAAGAAATTCTTACTGAGTGCTGCTGTCTGTGGGATAGCAGCACTGAAGACATAGGCTGGAGGCAGGTGCTGGTTTCTATCAGCTAACTGCTTCTGTAGTATGGGAAGAGAATTTCTAAGAACAGAAAATGTGAATTAGTGCAAGTGCTGCATAAAGGTATTTTAGGAAAAGGGGTTAATGCACACAGTATGTCTTGCTATTAATTCTACATAATCCCAGGACAGGTGAGTTCACAGTTCCAGTGGCAGATTCAGGGCCTGAGGAGGATTTATTGTTATTACTTGATTTTATTAAAGAAAGCATCAGTGGAGGAGAGGGCTGTTCTAGTAAACACAGTGGAAAAATCATCCATGCCAAAGAGCCTTATGTATCCTGAGAAGCCAAGTGAGCGAGGAGGGAACCTGCCAGCCAAGTGCCCCTGCATGATATTTAAACCATCTTCGACTCTGCACTGAAAACAGGCACTTGTTTTAACACGTCTACTACTGAAATGTTAAACACAGATAAACATCATTCAGATTCCAGCTACCATTTGGCTTCAGGTTATTATAACACGCAGGTGGGTCAGGTTTGCCGTGAGATGTTTTGCCACGATGCCCAGCTGGGTCCGGCGAGCCACCGCTGTGAGCTGCCTCCACACTGGCGTCGGGGGAATGGCAGTCCCCACCGTGGTCAGAGAGCTGCTCTGAAGTGGTGTGAAGTAATAGCAAGCTGTAAATCTTACTGAGTGGAAAGAACAAACACAGCGACGTAAATTCTCGCTGGAGTTTGGCGGCAAGGCATAAATCCTGACTTTGTAAATCTCAGTGGAACTACTATGAGTATGATTGAGTAGGAACTGGGATTGCTGTGGAAATGACAGAGGTTGACTGAAATATTTATGGATCTATAGTTACTTAAAAAGAAAAAAGTTGCTCCGCAGTATCTAAATTTGTGAGCAGAAGACTCTCTTATCCACTCAGTATTTCAAAATAAGCAGTTAACTATCTTTGCCAAAGGAAATCTTTGAAGATTCATAATATTTATTCCTTGTAATTTGAGTATTTGATGTGGTGTCAGTCCCTGAGTCCATGTTTTGAAAGGAGAGGTAACAAATGCTTCTGAATAAAAACATAGCTTCATCAAACACTGTCATGCCAAGCTGCAGCCTGTGTCACAACGTCTCCACTAGAGGACCAGTGCCCCACCACAGGCACTCCTTTTGGGCAGCGCTGCGTAGTCATTCTCACTTCCAAGCAGCAGAGGTATCCATCACTAGCCAGGGTTTTGCTGTCTGCAGAGCCCTCAGATTCGTGTGCTCTGAAAGTGTCCCAGCTCTCTGCCTCCGGGACGCTACAGCTCCACTTGTGGGAGTGTGATCCTGCTCTGTTGCCGATCGCCTCCTCTGAGAAGTGCTGGGCACCTGCTCTGTAGGAAGGGGCACCGTAGTTTTACTTAACCATAGCCGTTGCGGGGAGGGAGAAGCTATTTTTAGGGCTTACATATGGCTACTTTAGAAGTGACAATCCTCTGGTTCCTGACAGGCAACAGACATCACCTACGAAAGGGACAGTATCAAAACCAGCAAAGCAGAGATTGAGGTGTTACACGCTGCAGGGAAGCCCTCGGCAGACAGCACTGGGCTCTTTAGTGCTTGAACTTGATTTCAAGTCCGAACTACATGTCTGTCTCTGTTATTTGCAATGACACATGCAGCAGCGCAGCACAGAGGTAAAACCTATGGCGTTTCTTTGCACTCAGAGCTGCTGGCAAGAGTGTTCAGCAGACAAGAGGAAAGAATCCTGCTTTACAAATCCTTCTCACACAAGTGTTTCTTTCTTTGTGTCAATGGAAACGCGCATCACCATTTATCCTGGCACTGGCCAGCAACTGCAATGAAGCCAGAGGTCTCTTCTGTTTGTAATCTCTGCTGAGCAGATGAATAATTGCTGTGCATCATCAGATCATTTCTGTTTTATAACACCCTGTTCATTTTGCTACAAAAATCTAGCCCTGAGTATAGTAAATTAATTTCTCATTTTTTTATCCTCATATTCCTTTTGATATTTAGAATGTGATTTCCACAGAAGAACAGAAATGCTGACCTGTGCCTGGGGCTAGCTAACATCAGATTGTAGGTGGTGTCTGGCACAGTACTTTTTGGGCACCAGCCATCTCTTAGCAGATGGGCTCCTTTGCAACAGACTCCTCTTAGTCATCCAGCTCACACCCAGTCATCACTGACTTGCTTTTTCATCCTTCTGCAATAACAAGATAGTACTGGAAAGTTTATCCAGTCCAGTCCTGGCTGCCTAATGTCAAGTTTAAAGCTTCCATGGCCTTTTTTTGTGAGTTCACCTGGGTACATCCCATCCAAACTGTACTACAATGTGCTAGTCTTCGTGCATTTGCTCAGCAGTTACCTTCAAACAGGAGACAACTGTGTCTCAGTAGTGCTGTGCTCTAAGTAAGTGTTCACCACACAAAAATCTCCAGAGGACCCGCCAAAATGAAAAGTATGTGTAGTTATCCACTGTATTGTCTAACCATACCAACCCCCAAAAGTACAAAGAACATTGGGCCCACCAAGATCAACAGGGATCCTCCCCATGACTTTGCAATGAGACTGAAATTGCACCCATCTACCATGTGCATTCAGCAACATCCACAGTAATATATGCAGTGGAAAATATTCTCCATAGGTAGTCCAAACAAAAGGAAAATGGAGCTTGGATAAAACCTATTAATATAAAATAGCTCATCTTCTGGTGAGAGTCTTCTAAGATATTGTACTATAATATATGCCATCTTTCTAGTTTACTTTTTTATTCATGGGACTTCTTGTATGAGCTGTTAATTTCTTTGGCTCTGTAAAGTGGTAAGGATCAATCCTCCGTGTACTGCTGGTGGAAAAATAGCTCTGCTAACAATGGCACAGCCAGAACTGCAATGTAGTCAAGCTAAACAGAAAATAGCCAGAGGGATAGAAAAATTCACTGATACACAAACACGGGTACTGATAGAGGGGCTAAGGCTGTGACTCGTGCCCCTGCTCTGGGCTCCTGGGGCTGATGTGGACGGCTGCACGCAGTCCTGCTGTGCTGGTGTGGTCGGGTTCCCACGGCGCACCTCCCTCCCACCAAGCCTCCCTCTGACCGGGGCCCTGGGCTCTCACAACAGTGTAATGGGGTGGTGAGGACTACAGTGAGCTACACTGCATCAGTGAGCCCAAACTTTAGGGAGAAGTCCTCACTATCGAGGTGGCATTGAAGCTGTATGGTTGGGGTACTGATTTTTTGGGGGTACAACATAAACATAAAAGGAAGAACCTGCTGTCTGCTTCCCCATCCAGCTGCAATGCCATTTGGTCCCCTTTGTATGTCACCTCCCAGGTCTGGGCTTCTTGGAGACCAATGCAGGGATCTTTCCTCTAATACAAATCTCTGCAAAGTGGTTCAACTTGGTGGCAGGCTCTGTAGCCTCTTTTCATAGGGAATGGCGGCTTAGAGAGGTTTGCCTGCTGATCCTCAAGCTGGTGTTGAGACTCTGCGTTCTTCCATTAAAGAATCAGAAACACTTTGAGTGTGGCCCATTTTTAAAGAAGAAAATAAAAATTCAAGAAAATGTTATATGTAAAGGTGATTGTAAACAAAATGTGTTTTGGAGTTTAATTGAGGCTTTGCATGCACATACTGATGTCAAGATTAATTTATTGTGCTTGGTTGCTTGAAAAAGCATGGCAGAAGCATCTTCCTGTATGCAAGAGACATAGCTGCAGCAAACCTCCTTTCTATCTTGTTCCCTACCAAGACATTATTTCAGCTGCTGCCAGCTGATAATTCTTTAAGAACTGGCTATCTAGAATGTCATATTGTAAGTGTGCATTAGTCACAAGGCATAGCAGAAATCTCTTCAAGGAGATTCTCCTGCTTTGCTAATAGGGGGAAAAGGATGGAGCTCCCCAACTGTAGTTCTTCAGTTTGCTACAGCTGGGAAATACCTCATTATATCCTTGATGGTGTTTGAGCAAATAGTTGCTAGTGCATGTAGGTGCCCATTTAGTCAAACATATTTTGCTAAGAATGACTAAGGAGGTACCTGTGGACCATGACCACAAGTCAGCTGGAGGACAGCAATCTGCTAAACCACAGTCAACCGGTTGCCTTTGGTTATATACTCATGGCTGTTTTGGGGTTTGAGGCACATTGACAAGACAGAAACTAGAGAAGAGAGGTAAAATGCTCAGCTAATTTAAAGATGAAATTTGGTGAGATTAGGAAAGCGACTGAACGGTAACGTTGTGCAAAGTAGAAGAAAGCTGGATTCGGTGACGTCAGGTAGACAAGAGCAATTTTTCTCACAAAGCAGATCATGCTGTCTATTATAAAGCTACCAGAGGGCTCCATACCATCATGGGATGGGATGTTTCCTTTGCTTGACTGGGTGAACAGGAATTCTTGTAACGTGGCCCAAAGCGCATGCCTTCACCTCTACAGGAGAAGCATTCATTCAGCCCACAGTCACATGCCCTGTCATGTAGTCATGTATCCCAGAAGTGCTTAGAAAAGAACAGAGGGATGCATTGCTGTAGCCGTCAGAGCTTGGCTTCGGTCTCCTAAATCCATCCTTAATCGAGGTGGGCTCATCTTTTCCCTAGCTGAGTTACATCAGTATGGCCACTCAGAAATTCCTGCTGAATTACAAAGCCCCTTAAAAATGTTCATCCGACCACTAACTGTCTTGCAAACCGGCATGAAAAGTCTCCTTTTCACCCTGCTTGCAACTGACATTAACCACACTGTGAGCACACTGTCCCTATCTCTAGACTGTTGCAGTACTGTTATGGAAAAACACTAGGAGGAAACATAGATGGTATATCTTTTCATATAGCAAGCCACTTTTGAAATGAGTTATATTTTCCTGAGATCCCTCTGTTTGAAACAATAATTATTTTTCCTTACACCCAACATTAAAATTAGTGGCAATGTTCTCAAGTCATCAGCTGCATGAAAGCTTGCAAGTTGTACATTTTTAATTATGTATCATTTCTCTTACTCATGCAATTAATCTCATTGCATGGGTCTCTCCAGAAAGATATTTAACTGCTAAGATTATTCACACATTAGCTATCTATCAAAACAACATATTTAACATATATCAAGATGTGATACAGTTATTTTAATAACATAATTTGCTTAATTATATAATCTGTTATTTTACTAACAGAGTAATAGCAAAACTTACTAAAGTATACACAGAATCCTCATTACAAAATATCAGAACCGACAATAAATATCCAAGAAGTCAGACGAAGAAAATATTGTGAAAGGGCAGGATAATCCAAAGTGTATTTTTCTTAGATAAAAAGTGTTGTGTCAAATCTGAAAGGGTCATTGTGTCTAGTCTTGTTCGTGCTGTGCTCTTCTGTATTAATGGACTTTTTCCAATGTACTATACAATGTGCCAAGTGCTTGAGGATATTAAATTCTAAGCGTCACAAGCTGTTGTGCACTGCAGATTCAAAGCTGAATACAAACACATCTGGTTTTAGATGCTTTGTAAAGATCTCTTAGACTGATAAGATTAGCTTTCCAAAATACATACTGCAAACAAGAGAGGCAAACATTACAGATATGGGTTGGCTTTTATGTAGTCTTAATAATCAGAATTCCCTGAAATTCCATGGAATTTCTACTGCAGAACTGAAGAGAAGACTGAAATGGAACTACGGGATGTGGATCACAGTAATTAGAGAGAGAACTACCTCTTGGGCCTTTTGATCGTGTTTTTCATCTATGTGTGCTTTTCTAAAACGTTTACAAATCCCAAGCACCATGCTATATTTCATAGGCAGGAAGCCTGAAACAGAAGAAAATCTTTTCCTAGCAGCACTGATTTTAAAATTCTACTTTATTAGTTACAATTAGACCTACAGACATGCAACTAAATGTAACAACAGATACTAGAGATTGCAGCTATCACCCAACACTGAACTCTGTCAGTAGACTTCAACAATATACTCAATAGCTTTCTACATCTTGCTAACATTTATGAGTGGCATTTTGTTAGTTAAAATTGTGTATTTAGAGAAATTCAAATTTAGAGAAATTTAGAATTGTGTATTTAGAGAAAATACCATGAACAGTCAACATATACTCAGCTGCATATGAGTACTTGGGCATATTGTCACTGGAGCTGGGTAGATGTCTTTGATATGCTCTCCTATTCTGAGGCCTTTGGGCTTCCAGCATCAGCCATTACATTAGCAAGCGTTCCTGGGTGTTCCTGAAGTCAAGAACTATCCTCAAATCACAATTTCTATGATTTAATGACAAGTCTATGCTACCTCACAAAAGTGCTGAGAGCTCCGAGTGCTGAGCGCAGTAAGACTTTCAAAACACTGAATGTTGTGAGAGAAAGAGCATGCACGGATACAGCCCTTATATAGGTTACTTTTAGTATAGTCGTTTGCCAGCTTATGAGCTTTAGAGAGAGCTGTTTGACTTGCCTGTGGTTCTGCCACGGCCAAGTGGTCACTGGCTGGGAAGCGTCTCAGCGGTGCGGCGCAATGGCTGGCAGGGAGGGTGAGCATGCAGCCCCAGGGCGACGGCTCAGGCCCCGCAGTACTCGAGCTGTGAGAAGCTGTGAAGGGCTGATCTTAGGGGTTGCATAGGGGAGTGGTATGATAGAGGAGCTGTGTGGAGGAGCATAGGGAATGGGGCAGGACTTGGGACTCTGGGCTCATCTGCTAGATCAGGTCACTTCGTTGCTCTGTGCTACCGATTTGCTTTCGGAAATTTCCTTTTGAGATGACATTTACGGCATAATCCCCAGGCAAGTACCACGTCCTTCTTCAGTGTTCACATGACACGCACACCGGGGCCTTCACCCATGTGCGGAGCTACTTAGTGCTCCTGTAAAAATCAGCACCTTCCTCCTTCCAACGTTCGTTCTTCAGAATGGGTCCAACTGTGTACGTCTGCAAAAGTGACTTTTTTTTGCCTCTTTCTAGTGATCCAAAGCCCAGAACGTGCTGGCTGTATTTAACAAAAACTCCCCCAAAGCCACAACAAAAAAATCTGTCCTCATTGTGCTCCATTTAAAAACCATAGAGAGCTTTGCTGCTGACAAACATGAGAAGGACGATGCTGCTTCTTCCTGCCTGTGCTGGATCTGTGGCTGTTGTGCTGCTGCCCTTGAAAATCCAGTGCTCAGTCAAAGCCTTTCAAGCAAAGAGCTCTGTGCACTGACAGACAAATGCCAACCAACCCTAAAAGTAACACTTCTGGGCAGTCACAAGACCAAGGAAAATAAAGATAATATTGTAAAGGAAACGGAGGGAGCTGTTACAGTGTTAGGGTGTTTTTTGGAGACAATTTATATTTAACCTACTTAAATAAACTGTAGCGGCTGTTGTGTGAATGCAAAAATGGATTGAAAGTTTCCATTTGATTAAATAAGGAGAAGAAATTACCCTGTGGCTAGTCTGTACATTCACTGATCAACAACGAAATCTCGATGGAAACTAGTGACCTGCCGCTGTCAGCATACAACTAATTTGAGCCGAACTTAAAGGGGCCAGTCACGCAAGCGGCACTTTGGATATTTAACATCACTTGCAAGCATAGCTCTTTGCCTAGCTCACGTTGCTTTCTGTACAGCGATGGAGGAGACGTGCTGGCTCTGGCCATGCTAGTGAATTGAACGGTACTCGGTTACACCGGTACCAAAGTGCGATTGCCCGCCGGAGGGGTCCCTGCACCCTCTGGCCCTTCCGGCTTCCTCCAAGCGTGCTCGGGGGGTGTTGTGGCAGTGGGAATGCGTTGCTGCTCTGCCAGGCAGAGAGGCATGTGCACCCCACCGGTGTCTCTTCTTTCGTTGTCCAAGCCCCCCAGGAAAAGCAGAGCTGACTGCACTTCTCACACCTTGGGAAATCCCGGGGGCTTACGTGTTTGCCAGTGAGACCTGCTCAGTATAAAAAGATAAGCCTTAGCCTAAGCTTTTCCACACTAGAATTCCTGACATGTTTTGTCCTGTGTTAGGCTTCTAGGGGACTTAAAAACAGAGATGACAAAATCAGGTAATTACAGATTTTTTTCTGACAGCTTGCTAAATTTTGCCATCCTTATGCAATGTCTTTCCCTCAACAGACCATTGCCAACACTTAAAATACATTCTCAGAAGAATTTACAGTAGAATACTCCGCTCTCAGTTTTCCTCCAGAGAGAAAGTGTGCTGAGGGAGAAATATTTAACCCATATGAAGAATTTTAACATAAACAACATAAACAGCCAACTGTCCTCCCACTTGGTGCTCAGAAACTTAGTCCAAGTATTTTCCTTTATTTCAAGATTCATTATCCAGCACATGAAAAATGCTCAACATCGCTTGCTTAGTTTAGAAGAAAGTTGTTGTGGAGTTCTTGTTATTTCAGTGTTTACTGGAAGCATAAGAATACTTTGCTTTCTCCTCCCAATATTTATTGGCTCTTTGAATTCCGTTAGTAAATTCAAAGGAAGACGTACAAGCAAGGCTGCTCCTAAGTAACTTTTCCATGCCTTTTTGCAGGGACTACATATTTTCCATGCTCTTAAATCTCTACATTTGCCCTGTGGAAACACAAAACCTTTCCCCTTTTGGGGAATTTGGCTGAAGAGATCTCTGCCATCCTTCTGAGGCAGTTTCCTGGTGTTACTTTTAATTAGGAATGAGGTTTAAAAACCGTAATCATATCTCTTTGATTTCAGATTTCCTCACAGATCTTATTTTTAAGATTCATTCTTATAACTTTCTTTTTAGATGTTCATCTTCATCAGCTTTGTAAATTCTCTGGATCACATGAATCTCCTGACTTTTAAAATCATCTCCATCTTAGCTCTGTGTCTGTATTTTTTTCTGCTTTACTTTTGGCAAGGGCAGAGCCAGAAAGGTGTACGGGTGGTGACCGTGACCTTACTTTGTGCGCGTGCCTGCCAGTCGCAGTGCTAATCCACCTCCCCGCCATGCGGCATCTTCTGCAGTCAACAGAGCCCTGTGCACAGGGAAAGCCCAATGCCACAAAAGCAGAGCCACAGCAGCTGTGCGTGCAACCCGTACCCGAAGACCAATGGGGGGAAAAAAAAATCTATTTCTTTCTTCCTTTATAATACCGTGTGACACTCAGAGTTTATTTCCAAAGTTTTTGGTTGCTCTGCCTCTCTCTTTCCCTTGCTGGAGAAGCAAAAGGAGTGACAAACAGTGAGGGTGAAAAGGAGGAGAGAGGACAAAGCTTCTCTCCTTCGCTTTGACATTTGAGGAACATCAGTTCTCAAGCACAATTTTAGGGGAAAACATAATGCAGTTTGGGGACCCTCAAATTTGTCTTGGCTTGTGAATGTCTCTGTAAGGCTGGTGTTTCGGGTAAATCACTTCCTGGGAATCCTAGTTGTGTTACATTTCCCTGAAGTTGCTTTTAATGCTGGACATGTTTCAGTGGGAATTAGCAAGTTTTATTCTGCATCAACAAGCAAAGGGAGACATTTTAGTTGTGCAGTTACGAGCGCTGTTACAAAAGCAAAGTATTAAGTAAGAAAATGCTTTTAGAGATCCTATTTAACAGCAAGGCTCCTCCTTAGTTCCTCTGGTACTTTGGCTTGCAGGAGCTCTCATTTCCCCTACTATTTCTAGGGTTACTTAAACCCCCTAGGGTTTTATCTCTTTTTTCTTCTGTTGTTAAAGATAGAAATCCTCCGCCTCATTTCTTTTTTTCAGCCTTTGAAATCCTTCTTGTTTTTAGTTTCTTCCCCGTTGACAGTCAGAGAGGAGCGGATTGCTCCCCTCGTCTTGGAAGCTTCTCTGAGTTTGCAGTCCCATCGCTTTCCTCAATTAGTGCATAGCCTGATATTTTAAAAAAATCATTAGACACTGACAGTACATATATATTTTAAACTCAGGCCTCCCAGTTTGCTCTTAGCTTTACATGGTGCCCACATATGACAAACTAATAATAAGGATTGTAGGTAATAACTCAGCTACAACTGAACTGGTTATGAGCGCATTTTTTCTAAATTACCTTCTCCACCGTGGGAAAGGCAGTAAGCTACGTTAGGGACTGGGTAATAACTCAGAAATTGGACTGTGCCCTGTCTGAAGAAGCTTTCAAGACAAAGTCAAGGCACATGAATTAGAAACAGTCTGTCTACTCAGAAAAAGAACAGAGCTCTGTTTGCTAGCAGGTGAAAGGGGAATAGTTTCATGCCATGGAAAATGAGACTCTGACACTGGAGTTTACTGGAGTAAACTGCACTGTCGATATACTAATAAAAAAAAGGAACATTGGCTGTGAGTACAAGGAGCATATTGACCTCGTGGAGTGAAACTCAGCTTGGCTGGGAGAGCTTGAAGGAATGATTAACTAAAACAAGAACATTTTACTAGACCTTTTCTATCATTATCTGAAAAGAAATGATGGGGAGTGGTGTAGATTTACAGTCCTGGGGGGCACCAGTCCTTAAAAGGTGGGTACAGTCAGTCCATGGTAAATTTTGTACTTTTTACCTTCATGTGGAACATTTTCTATGAAATTTTGGTTATTGGCATTATGGACTGTGCTTAGTACAACTCTTTGTCCTCTGAGAGAAGGGTAGAAATGATCTGAAGCCTGTCTTCACTGCTCAGAGACGCAGACTACTAGTTCTGGTTGTCAGCAAAGTGCCTGGCTATTGGTATTCAAAACACAGGGAAAAACTAAAGAAAAGCTGGATGGACAAGCTCAGAAGACAAAACTGAGGATGATGCTGGTATTAAAGACAAAGTAGCAACTTCTGGATTAAAGCTGTTTGCTTGAATTTTTTCTATGGCATCAGCTGGAAAAGTATTACCATTTACTCAGAACTATAAATCCACTTGTAAAATGACCTTAGAGCATTTTCACAGAGAAAAAAAAATTGTTACCAACAAAGTGGGTTTTTGGGAAGGGGGCTGGAGCCAGAGACCCTCCCAGATGCTGAGGCCCCATCTCTCTATTCGTGGCTGTGATTCAGCAGCACGTGGTAACATGAGTATCATGTTAGTGACAGCCTCAGGCAGCTGGACTCTGTTTTCTGATGGCCGAGACGCAGTCCTGCTGGTAACACATCTTCAGAGCCATCACACTGGCTCACGTCATGGCAATTACAGATGTAACGAGCTACACTAATGTTACAACTCCTGATGTTGTAACTAGGATCACCAAAGAGAGCGTCTCGCAAGAGTCACACACACACACAAAAATCACTTAAGGCTGGTGCGCAAAGTTTCATTTTAAAAAGCAAGGCCGGAGGCCTGCAAGCATTTCTGTGGAGTTACTCATCTGCCTAACTTCAGGTATGCACACAGGCATTCAGATCTCAGAAGCAAAATACTGTAAAGAATACACAGGATACGTGAATACGATAGTAATTTATGTCAAAACTAGAAATTTCTAGGCAGGCATAGACTTTTTGTGAGGACGTGGTGTTTTGTCATAAGTGTGAGAGTAAAAAATATTAATAGCAAAATCAGTGCCAACAAATCTGAAGTATCCACTATAAAGGACTCCCACTGAAAATTATTTAAACTCAGAGCAAGAAAAAGAATGTAGCCATAAACTGTAACTAGTAAGAGCTTAGCAACATTTGAGAAGCACTTTGTAAAATCAGGTTTCATGTCCTTTCTTTCACTTATTTTCAGTCAGAAGAAGTAGGGGCACTTTTTGCCTGCGCCTGTGTGTTGTGCCCTTATTCATCCTTTCTTCTACTCTTCTTCACTTGCATCTTCTACATGAAAATAGTTAGATGGAGAACTAGGAAGAGGATGAAATAAGGAGCAAGCCTTGTATATCTCAAGAAGACAGCTCTATAAAAGGGAATTACTCAGCAGCATTGAGAATACAGGAGAAAAAAAAAACAATCTAGCCTTTACTGCCCTTGTCAGCTATTTTGGATGAATCAGATCCAAAAGCAAAATTTGACCTCTAGCATCTGGAAGAGCGAGCAGTACTTAGTCCTGTACCTGGAAACAATAATGCTTCAGGATGGTACAGCAGTGTGCCTCGGCTACTTGCTTCTTTTGTGGTCAGCCTCTCTGCCGGAGCGACATATGCTAGAGAAACGCTGTTCTCAGACTTTTTCGGGGACTTTTCTGCATTGCTCAGTCTGAATATGAAGGAAAAACTTCTTTACCGTGAGGGTAACTGAGCACTGGACCAGGTTGCCCAGAGAGGTTGTGGAGTCTCCTTCCCCGGAGATATTCCAAAGCCATCTGGACACAATCCTGAGCAATGTGCTCTAGAGGACCCTGCTTGAGCAGGGGTGTTGGACAGATGATCTCCTGAGATCCCTTCCAACCTCAATCACTCTGTAATTCTGTGATTCTGCTCCTGGCCTGCCAGCTGGCTCCTGTGGCAGGGGACAGTCCTCCACGCTGTCCTGCTGCCAGCATATTCCTTGAACCTGAGGCACACATGATTCATGGAGCATTTACTGAGATCTTGATAGTAGCCAGTGAGCCACATTGTTGGGAGTTACTGCTGGAGGTGCACATGGTTTAATACCTACAGATCAAGACGGATTTACAGTTCTGGGAAACTCAGCTGACCTTGCACAATGGGTTTCCTACATAGGCAATGTAGAGAGACAGTTGTCTTCAGAGGGCAATTCAGCACCAGAGCTGGTATGGACATCCCAGTTACCCTCTGCAGGTGCCATCTTTCTCTACGGACTAAACAGAAGGGGCCTTAGTTCCCTCTAAGGAAAACAGCTTCAGTTTGGAGCTGGAAGTGAGGTAATTTGATCATCTCCGAAGAGAACACTGAGATGCTGAAACAAGAAGCATGCGTTGACTTGCTGTGCCTGCTGCCAGGTTGCCAGGGTGCAAACTGACTTTCCAATGCCAGAGACAGTCTATAGCTATTTTCTGGCTCTTCTGATGGAGCAGAGAACTGAAGGGAAGAGTGGGATCATGACAACCTCCAGGAAAAAAGGCAGAGGAATTGAGTACAGCATGGGTGAAAAAACTTGACCCACTCCTGGTTCATGGCTCCTGATCCTGGATTCAGTGGCTGCCTGTATATTAAAGCACTGGTTTTCAGATGTGCTTTGTCATTAAAAGGCTGTTATGGGAAGCTACAAGAAAAAACCCTGCAGTGAGCAGAATGCTGACTCCAGTCCAAAGATGGTCACACAGTCCCTCAGGTGCACGTGTGCAAATGAGCTTGCTCAAAACAGAGCTCGAGTGAGACGGTGGATCTGCTGCCTCGAGCTTCACTCATCTGAGCCTCTTGGTAACCACTGTTTTGGAACAGTTGCCTGGATACCACAAGAGTCTGGCTTCAACTTCACGCAAGTTAATTTGACATTAAAACTTGACAATACCAAATGTATTCCCAGGTCAAGACACACTTGCAGATGAAAACCACAACATTGGTAGACATCAGCATTAAATCTAACTGGAATGAACAAACCCTTTGTCAGAGATCTGGTTGAGCTCGCCTTTTCTTTCTCCCCAGGCTCTTGCAGATTGTTGCAATAAGACCCACGTACTAAATTTCGTGTGCTCTCAGCTTGCCAGCCTTTGGAGCTAGTCCGAGCGCCATGCCCTTCTGTCTCTGATCTCTGCTGCGGGTGAGTGTTCCAGGTGCAAGTGCCTATTTGTCAGTCCTCAGCAGCGGGGCACTGCAGTTTAGAAGTTCGGGCTGCAAAACCAGGAGGCTTGCATACTCAGTTCTTGCATGTTTTTTTATGAAGTCACTTAGGGCATGAGCTTTCTGGCTCACAGTTTCTTTCTTCAAGGACTTATATTAATGAAGGCAAACAGACATTATTTTAGGGCATTCTAACTTAATAACCTAGGAACAAAAACTAACAAAAATGGGATCCTATGAGGAACCTCCCCTCCCACTCTCTTTCTCCCATTCCATTTGAAGTCTGCTTCGGTCCAAGTTGGCAGGATCCCCTGAATCTGCTTGTAGTGAACTTCTTGGGCTCAAACAGGTAAAAATGGCTGAAGGCTAATAATAAAACACTTATTAATCTTTTGTAGCTTTCTGTTTTTTTTTTTTTAAGCTAAATTACCAACCCACATAATTCCAGGCTACTCCTCCCTTGTTTGTATACTCAGAAATATAGAATGAATTAGAGGTCATTTTCTCTGAAAGTGTTCACTAAATACAAGTATACCAGCTTAAGTCTTGCATTCTTTAATCAGGCATTATTATCAAGAAGAACAATGGAAAGGGGCCTTATTTTAGTGAAAATCAGACCGCTCTTTTGTTGTTTTCTATTTAATATATCTCCCTTGGCTTGAAATGAGAGAGATTTTCTCTCTCATCCCAATGGCTGAAAAATGTGGCCGTTATTTCCCCTGGGAATCATGTAAAATGAAGGGTGTAACATAGCATCTGAGAAAGAATAACCGAAAAAAAGTGCTGTAGACAACATTTTAATAAGCTTTATCAGATGATGAAAAATACCATGTTTGCCTGTGCTGTGCAGTCACGGAGGCTACCTCATGTGGCTTTGCATTTCTAGAGACTAGATGGATCCAAGAAGCTGTCTCCCTCTCCAGTTTCCAAGCCTTCTACTATATACTTATGCTTGTCCAGTTTTACCGTCTACAGATTTTTCAAGCTACCTTGGTTTTCATTGTGGAACATTTTGCAATTTTTGATTTCTGGAAAAATCTTTAGGTGAAAAATTAGGTGCAGCAAATTGATGAAATTATTTGGCTTGATTAGAACACAAAGAAACAAATAATTTGTTTTCAGATGGAAAATACATGAAGATGAAAATGCGACTTCACACCATTTTATGGTCATTTCATGCAAGATGTGTTTCTTAGCCTGGCTTTTTCTTTCCTTCTTATTGTAAGAAAAAAAAAAGGAGGTAGTTATTGTAAAAAGATGATAAATTACCTTAAATGGACAGCTGAAGATTTCCATGTTGGTAATTCCCAAGTGGAATGGAGCCAGGCAGTGCTGACAATTCTGCAGTGTTTGTTTCTGTCCAAAGAAAGAAAGAAAAAGAAATAAAGAGAGAGAAGGAAAGAAAGAAAGAGAGAAATAAATAGAGGGAGAGAGAGAGAAAGGAAGGAGCTGTAGCTATCCCTAGGAACGGGGAAGTGCAAACATTCTGCGGAAGAAATGAAATAACAAATAGCAACTAATTCACATCGGTGCCTGCTTCAGGTAGGCACCTTCTTTATAGTTAGAATACTTTTTACAAATAATGCTGTCCCTTTTTGATAACATACACAGAAAAAGCTCTATATTTAAAAGCCTTGTGGGGAATTTCAGACTCAGGAGGAAAGTGTGCAGTTGGAAGTTGCTAGATGTCAATATGTGCAACACTGTAGATATAAACATAGTAATGCTCTAACAACACAATATCTTAAGTGCCAATTACATACTTGTAATTTTCAAAAATAAACTTAATGATCAGTATGTATTTTATATATATGTTATACAGCTTCACCTGTATATTTTCTAAGAAGGCATATGCTAAGATGCCCTCACCAAGGTATCAAAAATTTATATGCTAGGGAGAAAATATACAGGGGAAAATTAAGGATGTTATAATTCCTTATCTGACATCAGAACAATGAACTTACCTTTATCAGGTAAAGGTAAAATAAACAGACCATTTATAAGTTACTATATGAAGATCTGAAAAGACACACTCATTATTTATTAACCAGTAAGAGTAAAGGCTGCATCTGTCAGGACACCTGCTGATAGAATTATTTCTCAGTGTAACTGAGAAAATCTATTTTTAGGAAAGAGTAGCATATTTTTCTTGTAATTGGAAAGTTCAGCAGGAAGAAATAAGTCAATCTTGTAAAAAATTCCTACGGCAGTGCTGCAGTTTCTTTACTGCTAGATTTTACCAAGATTAGTGTACAGCAAAAGTTAAAAAAAGAAAGAGTTTTGCTTTTTAAATAAAGGAATTGGTACTTAAAAATGTTGAACTTCTATTAAAGTTCCTGCAATCAGACTAGCAAAACAGGAGGTCTAAAGGCATACTGGGAGGAGGATATTCTATTCCCAGCAGAGAAAAGATTTTTAGTATCATTCAGTCATTAGCATTCTTGTGTGATGTTTAGATTCTCCATCTAAAATATGTTTCAATTTTGTGTGATGCTTAGCAAATATAGGGAGAGTCAAACTCAAACCTTGCATCTAAAGGTACCTTTCTATATTGAGGAGATATAATCCTGGCCCAGAGGTGTGCAGTGGTGTCTCCACAGTGTAGCTGCAGGATGAATATATCTAAGCAGCTGTGCATGATTTACTTTGTCAGAGCATCCACGCAGAGTGGATGTGGCTGGAGAAACCTGGCAAAAGTATGGCAGCCCTCATCCAACCATGGAATTGAATTCAGACTTTGGAGGACTTGTCCTTAAATTTAACAAAGAGCACTAAAGCAGTCGATGGTAAACAAACATAACGTATTTCAGAATTGGTCTTCCACTTTCCAAAATTAATGAGAATATTGAAGTTTCAACTGAGCAAACTTCTTCACAAAGAAATTAGGTGTTCACTGTGGGGAATGTTCATGCCATTAAACAAACACCAGAAAACATGTCACATTTTTACCATAAATATTTTCTATTTTAGTGGAGCTGGAGCTCAATTCTTTCCCATCCAGGCTTCTCTGTGGTCTGGACTTTACAGGACATCGTCCTGGATGCACAGGGGAAGTTCAACAGAGGAGACGTCGTGCTGTATCGCATGGAATGGGATGTGGCGAGAGACTCTGCCCACGGCAGGAAAGGCGAGAGACTCTGCCCATGGCAGGCACGAACGCTGCTCGGCCTGATGGGCATAGGCAGAGGCAATTCAATGTTTAGGATCTGACTGAAAATAATTTGATTGTTTAATAAAGTTTTTGAAATATCTACTAGATGTCTCTCCCTCCTTTCTCCAGGCATATGCCTAGGTTTTCCAATCTTCTGTCCTGCTCATCTGTCTGCCTTCTGCCCTGCTTGCAGTTTATGAGTGATTTTAACTGATAAAGGGTACACTGCAACACATGACAAAGTCATGTCACATTGTAAATGACAAAGCAAGCATCATCCTACATCTGAAAGGAAAAAACACAAACTGAGTGTCAGGTGTGAACGACAGTAAAAAAATGGTATGATTTGATATCATTGCAACTTAGATATTCAGAAAGAACTTGCGATCCAGAATGACTGCCAAGATCTCAGTTTCTTTAACAAAGTTGGCTGATACAGCTTCAAAATAGGATCTCTTTACTGGAATCAAAGGCAGCTGAGAGACTACACCGCACTTGGATGTTAGGGACGGGGAGGGTGAGTGCATCCAGAGAAGACCAATAGGTAAACTTGAACTTCTAAGTCTTTTACAAAAACTATGTCTTGTAACAGAGTCAATGGTATGGCCCAACAGATAGGCAAGCTGGGAGACTTGGGATATCATCCCAGTTCTGCCGCTTCCTTCCGTGCAAGTTTTTGTCGCTATTTGTAATAAGGGTGGCACATATTGTAAGATGCTTTGAAAACTAGCAATAGTCAGATATATGTTCTATTTCCTTACATTGTTGGATGCTTATTTTATATTTCAAACAGGTAGAGAACAAGTAGAAGCAACTGAGTTTAGAAGTGACTTTATGTGTTTATATTATAAATGAATTTTTCAAAATGAGGTTTAACACATGGAATTATATTTTCAGTCTAAAAACAAAGAAGAAAGTGTATTTTTAATGTTTCTATATTTTCAAGAGGAGTAGCATTTTTATTGAAGTTAAAACATTAAACTGGGAGGAAAGAAAAAGGCCCAAGTTTAGCTCTAGATATAACTAAGTATCACATAATCCCCCTCTACATGACTTATGCATTCTAATGTATCTCATAACTCTCTGTAAAATAAGTCCTATGATCTTAAAGTAAGCCTAGGATAAACTTACTTCTCAAGATAATGTCAAGTAAATTTCTTATAGGTTATAGTCTGAACAATTTTAGAATAATTACTACCTGATGGAAAATCCTATCAATTTGAAATAACAGCTTAGCTTTTAAAAAGAACCGCTTATGCTCTAGTATGAAGCTCAATCTGCCCAATGACATGAGACATCCAAATGCGCTAACATCACTGCTATTGCAGAAAAGCTTGCATGTTCCTGCTCTCTTTTCCTTTGTCTCCTAATTACCTATATTCTTGTGAAATTTTGACCTTCAAGCAGTGAACCCATTTTTCAGTTCTTTGATAGCAAATTTTCTTCTTGGGTACTGGCCATGGTTATGTGAGATTTCTATTCAGACGCTGAAATTCAGAATGTCATATGCATTTGAGAAAAGCCAATTTACATATAATCTTTGGATCAGATTGATTCACGAGGTGAAAATTTACTACAAATTACACTGATATTCCTAAAATCTTTGGTGAAAAATATTCACCAAATGCTCTACTTTTACTGATTGCCTGTACGTATGGATGAGCTTCTAACACCTTACTTTTCCTGATTATGGAAATGTACATTTATCACAACCAACCTATAGTGTTGCCTACAAACAGAAGCTCCTTAAAAAGTGTGGGCAAGATGAAGGGGTTGTTTATTGAAGGCACTGATGGTGGCAATGTGTTATTGGAAAGGCAGAAATAAAAGAGGAAGAGAGAATGAAGCACAAGCAGAATAAAGGTAAAGGAATTTTATAAAAGAAAAGAGAAGGAAAAGAACCATCTTCTGTATTTCAGCTCTGCAACCTGGCCTAAGTGTCAACCTCCAGATTGGCATTTGAGGATTATTCAACCCCACTGTGAACTGGGAGAAAGATAAAACAACAGGAAAATAACAAGTAGACCGTCTCCAGAGAAATTTTTTCCATTTGTAGTGAGGTTAGAAACAAATAATTAAAACAAGATTCTGTGCAACTTTTGCTTTTTCCACAAAGGTTTTCCTGCCAAAAAATTTAATGTCACACAGATCTGGTAATGCTCCCAGCCCAAAGCAGCCACCCAGCTGCCATGGCAGGTCCCTCCAGAGGAGACCTCTGCTATGGGCATGCATGGCCTGCAGCACACTGACCTCTCCCGGGCTTTCGGTCGCCCCTCCAGCACACTTACCCCTGAGTTCCCAGATCACTGACCAGCTATCTCCAACCCTTTCACTGAAGTGCACCCCTAGGATCCCACTGCCTTAGGCCCTGGACTAAGCTGATGCCAAATCCATCTTGATAATCTGTGATTACGGTTCACCTCTACAGGTGTTGTGGATAGCTAAGGGTATGGGAGATAACACGTTCACAGCAACTCCCTAACCACCTCCATAAGAAATGTTAGGGAAGGCAACAGCTTTTCATGGCTTACAAACCCAGAGGCTAGTTACTTAAGCTAGCAAAAGAAATGTACAGATCTAGGCAAAAGAAGAAAACATCTGCAAGCAGTTCCCTGCTCCTTGGAGCATGACAGCCATTTTATCTGCCTACCACAACCTCCTTGCCCTCCTGAATGGAAAAGATGCATTTCTAATAGATAGCAGTTCTCCCTATGGCTTCAGCATAGCTGCCAGATGAGAGAACAGATCTAGTTTTTGTGAGAAAGCATCATGGTATTTAACTTTTTAAATTACTCGTATATGTAACAAGACAAACACCCCAGAGCAAAGCCATGATCCTGATTGTAGATCAAAAAATAAGCGGACTGAAGCTTAGCTCTGGCATCTTAAAAGCTGCAAATTCCACCATCCTCCAGCGTGTAGGAGGCAATAATTTTGCGGAAGGCAAAACCTGGGAGAGTGAATCCTCAGACAATCATACAGTGGATGAAGGAAATTAAACATGAGAGAAACACAGCTACCTTGGAAGGCAACTATTGCATGATAGTGGTGCCTAGCTACCACAGTACACAAAACTACAGCCATGATCCTGCAGTGCTTTAGGTGCAACCTGGGTGTAATTGAGTCATGGATTTTCACAAATTGGTCTCACCTGGTATGTGTAGAAGGAGAGGCAGAGGGAAAAGTTACAAGATCTCCATTGCTGAATGGAGACATCCTCATCAGCAACAATATTGTGAAAAAGCTAATTATCAACATTGAAAGTTTACTCTGAAGTTGATTTTTTATTTTAACAGATAAGATTAACATTAACACTTCCTGGGTATTTGGGCTAGGTAAGCTCAGCCACTCAAAAGCTATTGTAAGTGAAATGAAACAATTGCAAATGTAGTTCAATCAATTTCTTATTTCAGATCAGATGAATGTGCTTGAAATGCTTTGTTGCTCAGTTACTTATCTAGAAAAAGGCATAGGCAATCCTTCAAAATGTGCATGTGAGTACAGTACACTTATCTTGAAATAGCTGCCCATGTAATACTCAGCACTATGAAATTGCTATGAGTAATCTTCATATTTGCAGTTCTCTAAGATTTACTAATGCCTGTATTGAACACCAATATAAACAACTAGCTTTCAGAAGGCTTTCCATCCAAGGAGTGAGAAAACAAAGGTAAAAGGATGGTTTGACTGAGTGCTATTGTCATTGTCCTTAAAGACGTGGAACTGAGCCTACTTAGCCACTTTTGTTAGCAAGATTTCCCACTGAAAGTTTTTCCCCTTCATAACCAGCACAAATGCAGAGAGATGGTGAAGATATTAATAAAAATATGCAGCATAATCTATACAACATTCTTTCTTTTCTGTTTTCCTTGGGGAGAGCATGGTATGTCTCCAGTCTAAGAGTTTCTGTAAATCAGATGATCCTTGTAACTCCTAGCAATCCTTTTGCTTAAATTGTTGTCAATGTGATCTGCAAGGTGTAGGACAGAAAGCAGAAATGTAGCTGTACTGTATTTGCCTTACACTCCAAATCAAGAGAGAATGGAAAAATTAAGAGTCAGACTGGAAAAATAAAATCCTCATTTCTAAACAATAAGAGCTATGAGATATCCACTATTTTGGTTAGTATTTTTTTCCATGTTAAAAAAAGCATATTTATTTTAAAATATATTTATAGAAGGCATTCTGTTATTCTGTGTTTTACTATGCCTTCAATTTTAATTGATGTTAAATATTATGTGGTAGAGAGGGATTGTAGTGGAACTTTTTCAGTACGGTAAGTTGGAAGTGGCTAATTTAGCTTTTGCTTGCAAAGTTTAGAAGCGTGTTTTGCTGCCCATTGCTATGACTGGTGTGGTTTCCCAGTGTTGCTGCTCAATCACTTCGGTGCTTTCCATCTTGCTGTAATAATATGATATATTAAGTGCATCGTATAGTACTGTGGGGGTAGAGAGACTGCAGCAATGAATTGAGCTGTGCCTGAGATGACAATGTGTTTTCCACACTTAGCCCAGCAAGAAACTCATGGGTAAGTAAGTGCACTGCTCTAGCAGAGATCACATTGCATTCAGGGAAGAGTATGAGGAGAAAATTATGGGAAATCCTCCTACCCCGATGATCCCAGTCTTGCTTCTTATCCAGGAAAGCAGGCTACTTCCTTGCTGGGACGATCAAGGGCATAACACTCCAGTTATGAAAGACCTTCTTTTCCCATCTTCAGAATCACTGAACTCCCATGAGGCCTCTAATTATGGCCTCCCATGAAGCCATCATTATTTCCAGTTTCTAGTATTTCTTGTAAATACAGACTCCTCAGCTCTGCCAACACTAAACAGAGCTTGACCATTGGCACTCAGCTGTCCCCTTGGCTCAGTTCTGCTGCCTGGCACAGTTTTGGACCAGGCTGTGAAGTCGCCTCACAGGCAATGCCCGGTGCCTTTAGGGACAGCCTAGCACAGGAGCTATTTCTGGGAGTGAGCGTGGGTGACACTGCTCTGCTTCAGGAGGACAATGGTTTAGGTGTGTGGGCTTTGGCCATACTTGCCACGCTGTGCAGCCTGCCCCCAGCATGGACCGGCAAGCCCTGGGGATTTCATTTAATAGCACAGACACAGCCCATGGGCCCAGTGTGATGCCCAGCAACAAAATTATCTTTTATAGGTTTTGTTATTTCAGCCTAAAGTGTTCAAAAACTTCTGAGGGCTGTGCTGCATATTTGATGGTTCATGTTCTGGGCTGTAGCATGAGAGCAAGTGAGGCTGCCTGCGGGTTTGAAGACTGCCAGGAGACTGAGAGACGGTTGTGCAAGAGGAGGAGGCCAAACTGGGCGAGTTTCATCCTTCCTGGCTGCTGGGAGGGAGCCCAAGAGTGGGGCACACCTCCAGAGCCATGTGCACATTTTGTTTCAGAGGGAATCAGTCAAGTTCCTCCAAAAGAGAGATTAGGAGTGAACTCAGACTGGTGACATGTGGACCAGGAAACCAAGAGATAGGTGTGAACTGCAGATTTAAGCTTTCTGAAGTGTAGATGTCATCCTAAAGTGAACTATCCAAGAGGTAAGATTATGACTGATATTAGTAATATTATATAATCCATTAAATAGAATATTCCAAAAAAAATGCTGAATTCATATTGATGAATTGAATCCTGTTTTTAAAGCTACCTACTTCCACAGCCTCCCACAACCTCTTTTCCACATCTTCATTTAAAAGCAAGAGAGACTTCATTATCCTTGTGTGATAGGCACTGTGCGTTTGATAAAAATGTCTGTAGGACACAAATATCTTTGGATTACGTTTAAAAACTAGAAAAGAGAGCCAGAGAAAGTTAGATGAATGGACAGAGGAGTTTCAAAGAAAGGGGAAGCAATCTAAAAACAAAGAAACTAGGAATAAACTGAGAAGCTAAGGCAAATCTCTTCTGTGCAAAGCTGTCCATCTGGAACAAGTTACTGAAGAAGAGAAGTGGGATCACATAGATTGTTTCTGGAAAAGGAGGGGCTTGAGGGGCATGGAAAAAACCAACATGGTTGAATTAAGAGCCAGCCACAAGCACTGAGCCAGATGGCTTTTTCTCTTATAATGATGTATGTTCTCATCTTTCCATATCGCTGCTAATCACTTTTACACAGAAGTACATGGAGCAAGATGTTAAGGAGGAAACAGAGACCTAGGTAAGATGAAAAGAACTTTACTTATGTTGTATGTCTTTCTGTACCATACACTGACATTCAAAACAAGGATGTCTCTCTTATGCAATAGTACATCTGTTACCGTTCTGAAGACTTTCGGCAGAAAAACTCCTTCCAGACAGGGCAGAGAAATCATTTGAATGTTTTGACAAGTTTCCAGCTGCAAGCCATATATTTGTTTTACAGCAAATTTTAGGTTAGTTCCTAGAATTTAAAACATATTCAATCTGCTTTTGTTTTACAATCTGTAAACACTTTTAGAGCTCTATTCTTTATTTAATGATAGATAGGCACAACACAGCTGTTCTCTAGTGTCCTGTATTTTCAGTATAACCTTCTTCTTCCCTACATGCACAGTTCAGAGTTTTGCATATGCTAGAAGAATATGGCCAAAGCATCAACAGGCCAACAGTGCTCTGAAATAAACAGAGAAGGGAGACAATTTTTAATTCATATCTGCAAGGTGGTGAAACTAACCATCTCTCACAGTATCCAAGACCAGAGAAGACGGCTTGTTTACAGCTAGTACAGGAGTGTGTCTGCATTGCTCAGCAGAAGATGCTCAGGGTAGCGTGAGGGCTAGAAATAAAATGGGCATGTCAACACAGAACCTCTTCTTGGACAAATGCATATGGTGTCTCAGAAAGGCCAGTTAGCTCAGGTCAAGCATTGCATCAACACGACTATAACTGCTCCTTGTAGCCAAGCCACCTCATTCAGAGCCCATATCTCAGCATGGCACCGCCTCATGTCACATAGCCCTGCCAAGAGAAGCACTGAGGGGAATAAGAGTCCTGGTTAGCACAACAACTGTATGGAAAGCAGCCATGAAATTGTCTAGCTTAAGTCAATTTTTGCTGCCTGCACAGCTACTTCAGAAGGTTGGTTGGTACCTCTATTTAATGGTGCCCTCTGGTGTGCCCCAAGCTTTCTTTCTACAGGGTGCATTATGTGACCTTCCCAACAGCAACAAAAAAGCCAGCTTCTACTTTGACTTCAGTTTATACTTCAAAAGCTGTGATAAAATGATCTCCCAGCACTGAGGAATGCAATGTGTCATTATAATGAACACAACAGGCCCTCAGAATTAGGCTGGCACCCAAGCTACATTACTAGTGCTTGCATATAATCTTTCTTTTTAGAGATACTATGCTGACAAACTGTAACTCTTGTCTTTGGATTTGCCCAGCTCACGTTCCCCACTGTAAACACTGCACATTCACAAATCAAGCCCACGCTCCAGCAGGATAAGCAACAGTAATAAGTTCAAATTCACCTTCTGACAGGTCAGTGCAAACACACAGAATTCATATCTTGATGCCAAGTAGTCCTTCAAGGAGAAGAATTTGCTTCCAGAAAGTCTTTCCCTGTCCTTACAAAGCTTTGAGGTGGGAAATCCTGTCAGCAGTAGCCTTGACAAGCGTTTCTTTTTTACATGCTCTCATTAATAACTTGATCCTGCTCAGAAAATACTTGACTGCTCAAAACAAGCTGTCCACATGCATAGGGACAGATCTGCAGATAATGGCCAGGACCAGTTTCCCTCCTAGATACTGAATAGGAGATGATAAGTAAAATGAAGTAGTAAGTCAGGGGAGACTTTGCAAGTGAGATATCGGAAGTGACAGAAAAAAACAAACTGCACAAGAGAGTACTTGCATGGTCAGACCATGGCAGCACTGTGGACAGGAATTTGTTAAAAGGCAGAAAATTAATATCACAATAAGGTTTTGGTGCTAGAAGTGGGAGAGCTGTAACCTCCTTGATCCCCACTGTGCTCTGGGAAAAAAAAAAACTATTTGCATTCTTCACAAATAAACAGGGATATATCAAAGAAACTACTGGTCCTATTGCCAGTTTCTCCTCCTAACCTTTAAGATTCAAAATTTTAGGTCAAAAGGTGATGTTATTCCACCTAAGTATAGAAAACCTGAAGTAAAGAGGGGCTCTATATCACAGCATGTCCTAGTAAGTCAGAAGAGACGTAGGCATCATTAGGTTGCTCAAGGCAAGTGGCATTCATAAAATAGCTTCTCACAGGCACTGATCCAAAGGCCTTTTGAAATTAATGGGAGTCTTTCTTCTGACTTCAGTGGGATTAGGATGAGGCCTCTCCTCTGTCCCACCAAGGCTCCCTTACTACTAATAAGTAACATATTTAAAGAATCCATCCTGAACAGACGGTCAACTTGCATCATGGAAAAGCTTCTTTCAGAAGCTCTCTTCCAAGGCTGATGTAATGCCTAAGAAAAGGGTTGATGTAGTAGATGTGTATTATACGTAAACACAGGAATGCATCTACTGAAATGTAAACTCAAAGAAGAGAAAGTCTGTTACAGGTCTCACAGGATGTTTCCAGCACTTCAAGAGTTAATAATTTTCTATAAATTTGCATGAAACTCACTTTGACCTTTTGACAAAGAAGTCATTCTTGTAGAAAAATCAGCAACTAAAGCAGCTTTGACTTACTGCACTCTTTTTTCTTATGTTGGATTCAAGGCGCTTGCACTAATAAAAGGTGACTTCTTTCACTTCTCCTCCTTCCTGCAGAATATCCCCCAGCTACATGGAAATTTTTGCAAACTGTGGTGATACTTGCATTCTAGCAATTCATACTGGGAAAAAAAAAAAGAAAGTAGAAGTAATGAGAAGAGTTACTGTTTGTAAAACAGTACAGTGTATCAGCAGCAAACAAGGAAGAAGAGCCATCCGGAGAGGTCTGCACATAAGATTGAGAAAAATAACACAGATCTGCTGGAGAAAATTACAGTGAAGTGCTAAGTTACTACCACAGAAATAGTCCGGTTTGAAAATGAGTTGGAAAGGGATACAATCACACTAGTAGCAAGAAATTATTCTAGAGCAGAAGATTCTTGTACTGATTAATAAAGAATGTCTTGAAGCAGGAGGACACAGGACTGTGCTTTGCTCTCTGGAATTGAAACATCTGCTTCTGGAGCATGGTTGGAAATATGCATTGACAGGGCTGTAATTTCTCTTAAAGAAGATCAAGAAAAGCCACACCTGACTGCCGTTAGATCAACATGACCATACAACATTTCCATAAGTATTTCAGCAAAAAAATAAATGGGCAGCATTACTTCACTATGTGGTGGTGGCAATGACTATACCATTTCAACAGTTCCAACTCACTTATACCTACATATACGCTTTTTTTCTTTATGGAAAGCATTGTTGTATATCATGACTGTAAACACTTTAGGAACGTGGATGAAAGTTCTGGTTTATAAAGCTAATTGAGAGTTGGGCAATAGCTGGTGACGTTCCTCTGGGCAGACACGGGACAGCATGTACCTGCTGTGCAATGGACACACTCCCTACTCCTTACTCAGGTGGTTGCTTCCCTTTTAGCTTCTGCAGGTAGGAAGCAATAGTTGTCTTCTAGCATGCACTTTCACGATAGGGAAGACCCCTCCCTATCTTTTTTGCCTAAATCCTTGTGTCATATAAGAAATCAGGCAGAAAGATATCAGCCATTTTACTTCAGTTGTTCACTTATATTCCTACTAGCTAGAAAATTGCCGTGCCTAAATAAGATCCATTTGTTTGTTTGTTTGTTTTACTAAGTAACATAGACAACTTTGCTTTTTGAGGATTACATTTGTATATTGCTAATTATCTTTTCCATGAGTAGACCAGCTAAAGTTTGCATGGAAAAACAAACAAAAGGATGTCATTAAAATGGGTTCCAGAACCTTTCAAAGGATTCCCAGTGGTCTTTCCTAATTAAAACTGAATGAGAAAACAAACATGCTTGCAATTTGCTAGAATAATATTGCGTATTTATGAATTTTGTCAACCTGGGCCATATGTGAATAAATGAAGCTGGTGGGGTTGAGTTTTAGATCATAATCAAGCAATGTAAGCTGCTTGGATTGAATTAATTTTATAAAGTATAGTACAAGCATTTATCTTACAAATCCTTACTTACATGAGCTTGTTCACTCCTTGAGAAATACCTGCATAAGAATTTCACAGTGTCCCCATTACTGGAACAGGTGAGCTTCTAATGTATAAACTGATGTGAGTCAGGCATAACTTTGCTTTGGGACAATCGCCTGCTCTTAATGCTACTATGCACACTTCTAATCTATGTAAGGAAAGTGGGAAGAAGCAGTTTTTTTTTTTAATTTAATATATATTTATTTCTATTTGAACATCAGGATAGACTAGTTGGTAGCACTAAAACGCTAGAGACAAGTGACTGACTGTGAGGATGGCTGCAGAAACATTACACCTCTCGTACAAAACTATTGGCTTCATTTGGCTTACCCAAGTGATATGTTTAGACTAGCTGTAGATAGGGTGTGCAACCAACAAACAGTTTAAAATACATATCCAGTAGAAAAAAAAAATCCCTACATATAAATACTCACATAAACATCCCAAATTCTAGCAAGTCAATGAAGAATTTAGGCAATAATGAACGGCAGGAGCAGAATGCAGGATCCCCTGGCGTGCACTGGATGTCCATACAGCTCATGGGTTGGAGTGAAGTATCTGCAGAAATACCCAGAATGCCCCTATTCAGAGGCAGACAATAAAAAGCAAGGTGGAGGAAGGGGATTACAATTCTGAGGATCTGACAGAATTAATTCAGAGCTGCCAGCAGGTGTTTCAATCTCTAGAGGACCCAAAGCTACGAATCCTTCTCAGAAGAGGTACCTACAATGCTTCTTTCAAAGAGTGGAAAAAGATCCACTCTTTACTTTCAGAGTGGCACCTGCCTTTAACCTATGTGGCTGGTGATGACAAGGCTCCTCCAGGAAGCAGGAGACCTGAGCTAGAGAGCTGCTCCTCCCAGGAGGACTCAATAACTGCTAAAGGAGGGGCAGGTGGGAGAGACAGGGACACAATCTCTCCTTCTGTTGAAACTGCATATGAGTTCAGGAGTGGATCTGAGAGACATGGGACTGAGGAGTGAGAAGACTTGCGGAAAATATGATGGCTTTGATAAGGGCATCTGACAAGGATGAGGGAACACCATGGCTCCTTCTTCTAAGATTATAACTCTTGCTTATGTTAGCAGTCACAGATAAGATGCAGAAACGGTCCTGGGAGTGATGAGGAGAAGAAGGCAGCCCTGATGGCACTTGGTACGTAGTCCTTGGCCATTATTAATGCATATATTCTGAGTCTTCTGGAATGGGTCCTTTAGTGAACTTGGCACCACTCTACCTAATTTCTCTATCCCAATCTGGCTGTAGGAAAGCCCTATACCTATCATCTTGGGCTGAGAGTACCTCAGCATGCGGAATAAAAGCTCTAGATGGAAATAAGCAGGAAGTGTAAGTACTAAATTAGTTTTGGACTAGATACCTCCAGTTTGCCTAAATCCATTAGTGAATATAGCCCTCAAGGACAAATCTTGTTCCAGCTTCTGCTCTGACAAAGCCCCCCTCAATTCCAGTGGGCCTGGGAAAGGACAATATCAATTGTCCAACCTTGGCTGGAGAAATAGCTGGGCTGTAACAGTGTATTTCATTATAAATCTCAGTGTGCTAATACAGGGGAGGGAGGAGGCACTAGTGAGCACAAGGACATCAGGTTTTAAAATGATTGCGAGACACCACTGTGCTATGTCTCTTCTGCAAGTATATTAGCCCATCCTGTGCAGCCTGCTTCCCAGGGAAGCCTCTGTCGCTGTCTCTGAAGCTCTCCGTGGCACAGACCAGGCCAGTAACAAAGATGGAGACACCTGCATTCCCTTGGCATTGTGCAGGCCTTTCAGCAGCAGCAGGCAATTGCTTTAATGCTGCCAGTGGTGGCAGGCCTTCATTCCAAAGAGGTGATGATTATAGACGCATTCAGCTTTCTGAGCGCATGCAGATGGACATGGGAGCCCAAAATGAAGCTGCCTCTCAGTCAGGTAAAGCTTGTCTGTGTTGCAGATGAACAAGGACAAAAAGGTATCTCCTGATTGCTGCACATGCCTTTCTGCACCTTGCTTTTTCAAAAGCTACTGTAAGCAGGTTTTAAAGTAAGTGCTTTTAAAATACAAAACACCAAAACAAGCCCTCTGTTGAGGTGAAAACATTCCACTCTTCACACATCTCTCCTCTTCCCTAGAATAAGATGAAAGAAAGAACCAACTACATATGACAGACATTACTTTGCACAGGCTTAGCTCTACAAAGGTGCTTAGGACTGGTGATACTGTCTGTTCAATGTTGTTTTTTAGGTACTCGTAGGTTTTACTTAGGTAAAAAGGAGCTGTCACAGTTTTTTGTATATTATCTATTATAAAAAATAAAGGAGGATCAGGAATTGGATCTAATTCTTTTGCAATTCAGACCTTAATCTGTCACTTCCAGTGTCAGCATCAGCAGAAGATGACTGTCTAGATGTTCTGTTATTCAGATATTCAGAGCAATCTGCAGCTCTTCATGTCCTCCCATAAACAGTGCTATGCTCTCACCAAGAAACAAGGGCCTATGTATATGAGAGGAAGTAACTGCTAGATTAGCAGTTAACTGGAATGGTTGTCACTTTTTGCTCTGCTTCCACTTAAATCAGCACTGCAGACAATTAGTGACACTAAGAAGTCCACAGTCAGATATACCACCTATTGTCACTGCTTCCTTTTCTAGCATATAGTTTTCTAGTCATGAATGCTAAGCAAATTATGTAGCAGTAAGTTTCCTTCCACAGAACACTGTTATCTATACAAATTATCTTTACCATTGGGACTGCTGCTACTTTGATCTGTCGCCACTGTGTGAACTACCACAGCTTATCGAAAAGAATCAAAACTTCTTCTCTGTACTTGCGAAACTTCCCAAGGGCCCATACACAAGCAACTACAGCTAATGTTCATCCTTTCTGGGCTCTGGTCTCCAGCCGGAGCCCAGCTGCTCGTTGCAGGCTGAGCAGATGCTGCCCCCTGCCTGGCTTCCCGTTTCTTGTCCCCAGCTGAGCTCAAATAAAAGAAAAGGAAATTTTTTTTTTTGCCTCTCCTTGTATGCTGACAACCTCAGGTGTATCACAGGAGGAACTTCAACATTAAACTAGGAGTGCAAGAGAGGAAAAAAAAAAAAGTATTTCTTCAGGAAAGCAATCTTCATAGATGCCAGATAGCCATTGTCAGTAAACAGTTACCCAAATTGCTTAGCATCATTTGAAAAGGAAGAAGAAGGACCTAACTTCATGTTACAGCAAAGCAGTAACTAACTTGAGATTACCCCAGACCTTTTAGTGCTGCAGTAGAAGGACTTTATGAGACTTTATTCATTTTTTGCTTATGCTGTTTTGCATCACAACCTTGCCAAATGTCCTGCAATATTCATTACTAGAGTCTGCAGCTTGTGGAAGAAACCATACCCAAGGCAGACGAGCTGCAGTGCAGTTCCTCCACCACTTGGCTCCTTTCAGCTAAAACAGTCCGCATTGGAAATGCCGCTGGTTTCCTTCCAGGGGCTGCTAAATTTCCAAAAGGCATGAGGCCTCTTTTCCAAAAACTCAAATCAAAGTCATTCTTACATGATATCGACAGACATTGGATACTCATGAGTGTTTGTATACGGAGAGCTTCAGAGACAGCAACAGAGGCTGCCCTGGGAAGCAGGCTGCATGGGATGGGCTAATGTACTTGCAGAAGAGACACATTTTAGCTTTTCTACATAAAATAACATATTTTTCTATAAAAAATGATTCTGTATTAGTGAACTCTGCTAGGAGTGTCAGGGTACTCCAGAATAAAAGCTTCCCCACATGAGGCCCGTTCCTGTGTTTAGTTGAAAGGATTTCTAGGGCATGCTGTGATTATTTATCTCTAAGGTAATCAAATCTACTCTGAGCATCCCAACCGGTATATGTTCTAAGTAGATTATTTAACCTTCATCTTTTTAAACTGTTTCTTCAAGGATTCTAGCAGTTGCCTTTACTAATTTTGAATATTTTCCATTTAAAAAAAAGAGAGTAGGTATTACCGTTTGCAGTGCAGCACTCTGATTGCGCTGATTGCTACTGGTAGCATTGAGGATTTATTCTGCAGTGGCAACCCATAGCTCCTTTAATGACCTGAGCCAATTTTATTAGGCATGGCCCAAACATTGCCCCAAACTCTCTCCCTAAGAAATTTATTTAACAAAATTCTATGGGCATTAGCAATGTTAGCTAACGCACAATAAGCATTTACATGGGGTATCTTTTAAATGCTTCCTTCAATAAACAGGAGGAGGCCAGTGACCAGCTCTACAGTCGCTGCTACCTGTAGCCACCATGCTCTCAGGTTTCTTCACACTTGCACATTAGTTTGCAGAACTGGGTGTCTCTGCTAGAAACTGCAATTTCAGCCCCTACATGGACAAAAGTTGAGGATAGGAGAAGGAGAAGAGATGCATTAGAAATTTGAAGGACTGGGAGATATGCATCCACTTCTTTAAGCAGTTAGAAAGAGTAGGAAAACATTTTATTTAGGTACAGGGCGGGTGAAATCCTGACACTATCAAAGTGAATGGCATTTTGTCATTGTCTTCACTAATGACTCAAGATTTGACCTACTGTCCTCAGTTGAAAATATATAATTATCCCATTTTATAAGCAGGACAGGTTTGTCCACATTCATGCAGCAGAGTGATCAATTAGAAGCAAGTTGAAAATTATTTTCACATCCATAAAAAGTGTTGAAATTTCTAAACAAAAATATCAATCCAAAAAAAGAACAAAATTCAGAATCGCAAGCATGCTTACACTCTGGAAACGTGTAAAAGAAAAACCTTAGATTAGATGTTTCAGTTTTTTATTGTCAGGATCAAACATTTGGTTTCAAATTGGCTTCAATTTTTCTGTAAATCTAGATTTCAAAATGAGACTGTTTAAAAACCTCACTCAGAAAAGTCAAAATAGAATATTTAAACAAGTTTAAGGCATTTTTCAAAGAGGTTTTAAACATATTAAAATTGTCCTTTTCTAATAGTTTGTGAAATTGGCACTTTCAGTGCAAAATAATTATACTGATGAATTTCTGAATAGCTCCACATGTAACGCAATCTGCTTTTCACTATGATAAGTTTCAAGTAGAGCTTAAAATTAGTAGTTCTGCTGGTAGGGTTAGACTGTTTACTTAACAAACCCTAAGAAGATCTCTGTCAGAATGGTGGGTAGCCAGCTTAGCGGTTTGTTTCTGGATGGCCATTTTTTTCCTTGACTTGCTGGTCTTTGGACTCTTATCCTATCGCTTCTAATAGGGTGGATGAATCACCCGCTGCACCTGGCTGCTCGTGCACCATTGACCCACGCAGGCCCGACTGTCATGTGTACATAATAGCCCATTTGGATAGGGATAGTAAGTACATCTCAGAACATCTCAGAAAATGTTGGGTCCCCTATTTTCTTAACACCTTGCTGTATAACAGCTCTTCCCACAGGAGCTAAGAACATCATTCTCCAGGACTTTAGGAGATCAAGTGGGTTCCAGGACAAATCTGCAGAAGCTGGTGATGATGGTCACACTGAGTGCAGAGCATGTAAGGTTTTCACATTGGGCTGTCACTTCACCCTTACCAGCATAGCTTTCAAATACTGATAGGGGATATGAGGAAACCACTGAGAAAAAGAACTAAATCCCCAAAGCATCTCCACAGTAGTGAAGAGCCTGCTCAGTATCTATGCAATCCTTACATGCTGCTGAGATACAGCAGGGCAGGTACTGCACATATCTGTGCCAATCAGGTCTGAATTGAGAGGAAGACGTGAGAGGCGATTGGGTCTGCTGACTCTTTACAAAAAGCTGTGACAGATTATAGAGGAAGAATGGATCCAATTGACTAAAAGGTGGCTAAACACGAGGAAGAATGGCAGTTTGACTTTACAGAAGCCTATAGGTGAGGATAAACCTTTTAAAAACTGTTTAAATTAGATTTGTCTAAGCACATGGTTTATCTAAGTGCCAAACACTTAAAAAAACAGGTCAACATGGTGGGAAACACCAACCCTTGTATTACCCTTTTAACATTATAATAGTATTATTTTAAAACTTCTGGAAACAAGCAGCCCTTCAGATAAATCATAAGAAAACATTCTTTCTTATTAAATAAGGAAGGTATCTTCAGTAATAACGGTATCTGCAGAACATCCACTTCAATGACAATAACAAATGTCCAAGTGTCAAAATAGCACCAAGGCAACAATGGTGAACTGATTTTTTCATACTCCAGGCTTGAGCCAAGCCACATTACACTAATGAAAACTGACAGTAGGTTAGGTGGAACAATGTGAATCACAATATAACATCTATATTAAATACATAGTTGAAAATAGAACAAAAACTTCTCCAGAAAACTCTTCCATTTACGAGTGCTAATTTTAAATTATTCAGGCTATCTTTGTGTCACACCACATTAGTGTACCAAGCAAGTGCTTTGTTTTGGATATAAAATGTACTCGTTGAAAAAGATTTCCTATTCCAAAACTTGTAATGTTCATTTTGGCATATCTTTAGCTCTTCTCTCACCAGTTACTTTTTGTGATACCTTGTATTATTCTTTGATGTTTACTTTATTTTGCTTCACTGCATTTTTTCCCTGTGGAACTATTTGCACCATAGATAAAGAAAATGGTTTTGGAGATTGACATCTGTCTATTTTAGCTACAAAATGTATTGGGATTTCCCTATGATAAATTGAAGATTAAATTAGAATTTATTTTGAACATTTCATAAGTCTAGAGGGATTGAAGAACTGGAGCGATCAATCCTTTCAATACCTATGAGAACTACTGCCTGTCTAAGCGGCCAAGAAGGAGAGGAGGAGAGAGAAAAAGAGAACAAAACGGAGACCTCACCCATAAGGATGCAGGCCTTGATCCTAACAAAATGATAATATTTATATTCAATATTGAGTAATGAGGTTTCCAGTAATTCCCTCCAGAAAAATGGTTTTAAGCATAGTGAAGAGTCCATCTTTTTAAGGGCATTTGTCTGTTTAAGTAAACAGTGCAAAGGCCGGTTAATGGAAGGAGGGACTTGAAAAGGGATATGGCTGCTCAGTGTCTGCCATTTAAGGGAAATGTTTTCTGAGCACAAAACATTGTATTTGCTGCTCTATGAAAAGGAAACATTTGAAAATTCCAGTTTAAACCAAGGAAAATGCCTGGAGACAAAACCCTATATTTTAACATTCTTTGATGTCAGCTGAAAAGCAAAGACAAAGCAATCTGAAGCTATAAAGTTGAAGTGAATCTAGAGAGATACATTCTTGACATATGAGTCATTTGATTTGTGCCAGCCGGAGCACATACACACTCATACTTGTGAGCTGGGTATGCTTTTCCAAATAGCCCCTGCTAGCAGCATTTAGTTGGGCCAAACTTTATGACAAATGTGAGAAATAACAAACAAAAATGAAGTTCAGATGTGGCTTTCAAGCAGTTACATGGAGTAAATTCAAAGACTGTCAATATGTGCCCTTAAAAATTCAAAGCAGCGTTCAATGATGCAATAAGGTTATCCAGTAATTTCAATAGCTCAGCCCCTATCCATTCCTTCCAAGAGCTGAAGATCTGAAGGGTGGCTTACTGGGCATCATGCAAACAAATGTATTTTTTGTTTCACACAATGATGATGCACCTTTCATCTCCACAGAGAGGCTGAGTTTAGACTATATCTCTTTTCAGAAAGTACACAAACACAGCACAAATACTGCCAGTAAAAGGAAATCAGGAGGTTACTACACAGCAGTCTCTCCCTGGCACTACATTTAGCACCTCGTGTGGGTATAACTAAAAGCTGTAGTACCTCAGGTACACGTATGATAATTGTTAATACATAATGAGTTTTTTAGTAATACAAAAATTAACAAAATTAAGGTTTAGAAAAATTCAGGATGGGCTGGTTTATTTCAAAGTTTGTAAACTTGCACGTAATGCTGAATTTTCCAGAGTTTCCAATCCTGAGATAATTGAATCTCCTTGGCTACAACGGTCTTATCTTTCAGAGCCAGGCATGACTGTCAGATGAACAACCTGGAACCTGCCAATTAAAACCTGAAAAAAAAGAACCTACCAAGTTCTCTACTAGCATTCTGGCAGGCAGTGAGGATACTGTCAGTAAAACAAGCCAATCATTTGCCTTCCTTATCTGCCTCCTATGAGCTATTCAGAAGAAGCCTGACTTTCACTGAACAAATATAGCAACATAAGAATTTTCAGATAGCCCAGGTCAGAAGTCTGTTCAGTACAAAAAACTAGGATAACTATCAGTATCTGATTTATCAGAAGCATTGACAGTGCCTATGACCAACTGCAGCCTGCTCAGTAAATTCCATTTCAAAATTCAGCCTCTAGTTACTGTTGGGGAGCAGGATCACTTTCTAGGCTGAAAACTTGAATTATAGACACTGCAATTCACCTGTGAAAGTCTGACTGCATGTAGCATCTGCAGTTCTGTTCTTTTCAGGAAGATGAAAGAATTAATGTCGCATAAATGACAGGATTGTGCTCTCATAAAATATAGGAATATTAATGCAGAACAGAGACTCTACAGAGAAAACTTATATTAAAAGAAAAGAACATCTATGCATGCCTGGTTTACAGAGTGACTGTCTGCTCTCTGCACGGAAAGATGGGCTGGCTGGTAAAATGTAATGCTTATCTATTCATACATCAAGTACCTCTACTCTAAATCAGCTCTATCGCAGCATATATCTACAAAATTCTTTGTCTTTTTATTCCATTTACACTTGGTTAGACTAGTATATTCTACTGTTGAGGAATAGTACACATTTCTACTTCGAGGAGCCCTCGGAAGGCAGCAGCAGGCACCAGAAGCGGAGCAGAAGCGCGCACAACGTTGCTGTTGGGCAGCAAGAGCTGAGCTTGGAGCACGAGGCCCTGGAGAAACAGCCCGCTGTGTTGCCTGCCCGATCCTCCAGCGGCGCTCCACCCCAGTCCTCCTCCAGGCACTCCCTGGAGACCTGCTTCCCTGCTTCCCACGGCCCCTCCCTCATCCACCCGGGACCTGCTGCCCTTCCCTCTCCCTGCTTGCGGGCCGCAAGAACCATCTGAGCAGTCACCAGCAGTCCTCTTGCGTGCCGAACCGGGGTTCGGCAGCCTTCGGAGCCCCCCCAAGGCCATCGTGGGCGTGGAGCAAGGACGATTTGCCTGCTTGCAAGTGCTTTCAGTCTAAACAGCAGGGCAGGCTGAGGAGAACGAAGGAGAAGCTTCAGGCTTGCGCCTCTGAGCCAAGAAGCCACACACCCTGCAAGGAGAGGAAACCTTCTGCGTTCCTGTTAGGAACAGCTAAACCTGCCGCGGGTGTGGGAGTGGGGAAAAGGAAAAAAAAAAAGAAGACGACGACGAGGAGGCATGAAAGAAGAGGCATGAAGGAAAAGGGAAGAGAAGAGGGAAGGAAAAGGGAAACCAAAAAGGGAAAGGGAAGGGAAGACAAAGGAAAGCAGGCAGGACAGCAGGAAGGACAAAAGGAAAGCCAAATGTAAGGAGAAAAGGAAAGAAAAGGCAAAAGAAGAATAAGCAGAAAGAAAAGAAAGGCAAGAAAAAGAGAAGGCAGGAAAAAAGAAGAAAAGAAAAGAGAACAAAAGACAAGAGAAGACAAGACGAGAAGACACGACAAGACAAGAGAAGAAAAAGGAAAGAAAGACGAGAAGAGAAGAGTGGGAAGGAGAATGGGAAAAAGTAAAAGACTGGAGGAAGAAAGAGAAGAAGAATGGAAATGAAAGGCAAAAAGGAAACATGGGAAAGGAGGAGGAAAAGGAAAGAAAGTGGAAAGAAAAATCAGGAGAGAAAAGTAAGAAAAGAAAGAAGGGAAAGCAAAGGAGAGTAAAAAAGGAAGAAAGGAAAGGCAAGAAGAAAGAAGGGAAGGAAAAAGAAAGGAAAAAGACAAAATTGGGAAAGACTGCCGAGGACGGAGAAGGGAAAGAAAAGGAAAGTAAAACCAAGAAAGGGAAAAGGAAAGGGAAAAGGGAGAAAATGGGAAGTACCCCCAAAAGGAAGGAGAAAAGGTTAGGAAAAAAAAACCCGGAGAGAAAAACGGAGAGAAAAAAGGGGAAAGGAAAAGAGAGGATGAAAAGGGGGAAGCGAAGAGGAAAGAAGGAAAGGGAAGAGGAGGAAGCAAAGGAAAGAGAGAGAGGGAAAGGGAAGCAAGGAAGGAAAGAAGCAGCCCTTAATCACGCTGACACCATGGCAAAACCTGCAGGACAGAGGAAAGAAGAAAAGGACAAAAAGAGCGAAAGAAGGCAAGAAGAAAGGAAAGAGCAAGGGAAGGAGGAAGAAGGAAAGGAAAACAAGAAAGTGGAAAGGGCTTTAAGAAGGAAGAAGAGAAAGAGGGAAAGAAAGAAAGGGAAGAAAACAAGGAAGGGAAAAGGGAAGAAGGCAAGAGAAGAAAAGAAGGAAGTGAAGCAGCCAGGCACAAAAGAAGGAAAGAAGGAAGGAAGGAACAGAAGGCCTGGAGCGAGGAAAGCGAGCAAGGAAAAGGGAAGGAAGGCAGGAAAAACAAGGAAGGAAAGGAGAAACCCTTGGCGGCATGCTTGTCACCTGGTCACAAGGGGACAGCCTGCAAGGAAAGGTGGTGGCTGCCTGTTTGAAAGAGCCAAACCTGCCGCCGGTCACTTCAGAAAGGCACGGGAAAAAAGGGAAGGCACGGAAGAAGAAAGCGAGCAAAGGAAAGGAGAGGAGAAAAGGAGAGAAGAAATGCGGAAGGAAAAGGAAAGGAGAGAGGCAGAGAACAACAGGGAGAGACAGCAGAATCCAACAGAGCCCAGGACAGGCAAGCTCAAGGGAAGGGCAGGCGGCAAGGAAAGCAAGACAAGGCAGCAAAAGCGAAAAGAAAGCGAAACAAAGAAACCAAGAAGCAAGCAAACAGAAAGACGAAAGGAGGCACGTGCAAGAAAAACGGGAAGAGAAACAGGGAGGGGAAAAAAGGCAAGGGCAAAGGGAACGCGAAGAGGGAAGGGGAAATGGGAAGGCAGGAAGAAGGAAAGCCGAACAAGGAGAGCCAAGCAAGACAGTAGAAGGGCATGAAGACAGGCCCGAGAAGCAAGGAGAGAAACACTCGGCAAAGACAGAAAGGAAAGAAATGAGGAAAGGTCAGAAATGAGGAGAGAAATGCAAGGGGAGAAAAAAGGGGAGAAGACAGGAAGAAAAGAGGAAAGAAAAGGGAAGAAAGAGGCCTAAGAAAAGGGGAGAGAAGAAAGGACGGGAAGACAAGAGGAAAAGGAAAGGATAAGGGAAAAGAAGAGGGAAAGAAAGGTGTTGGGCAAAGGAAAGTGAGGAGGGAAGAAAAGAAAGGAAGGCAAGAAGGAAGGAGGAAACACTGGAAAGAGAAGGAGGAAAGGACAAAGGAAAGAAACCCAGACAGAGAAAGGGAAGGGACGACAAATAAGGAGAGGAAGGGAAAGAGAAGCAGGGAAGGAGAAGGAGGAGAAGAAGGCAAGGAGGAGCGACAGAAGGACAGACGGGAAGAAGGGAGGAAAGTGAAGAAGGAAGAAACAAGGAAAGCGAGGCGAGGAAAGAGAACGAAAGGGAAACCAGAAAGGCAACATCGCAGGGAGCAAGCCAAGGAAGAGCAGAAAGGGTGGAAAAGGGGAAGGGAAGGAGAAAAGGAAGAAAAGAGGGAAGTGGGAAAGGAATTCCTTAAGGAGCGGAGAGAGAAGAAAAGAGAAGGAAACCAAAACCAAGGAAAGGAAAGCAAAGGAAGAAGGAAGAAAGAAAGGAAGAGGAGGAAAGCAGAGAAAGAGGAAGAAAGAAAGAGAAAGGAGGAAGAAAGAAAGACCAATAAGGAAAGGAAAGGCAAGAGGAGGGCCAAATGAAAAGGAAGGCAGAAAGCAGGCAAGAAAGCAGGCACTGTGTTTGGACGCGTTGGAAGTTGTCTTTGGTTAGCACTGAGCTGCCCGCTTAGGGCTCAGGGGAGCCTTGGGGCAGGAGCGGGGGCGCCGCGCCTCCGTGACAATAAAGCACTTTTGTGCAGCGCTAGTTGCCTGCTCCGTGCCTCTCTTTGAAGCGCTCCGGCACGCCACGTCTTGCAGTCCCTGTTGCCACGCGGCAGGTGCGGCAGGTGTGTCTGAATGCCCTGGCAGAGCTACGCAGCAGGAGGGCAAGGGACTGAGCAGCGGCCTCGCTGCTCTTGCTGTTGTCAGAGGCTGCAAGCGAGGTTTGGGGAAGAAAAGCCTCTCTCTGCTCTGCTCTGTCCTTGGGCAGCCTCTTGTAAGGCACTTGCAAGAGGGGAAAGGGAAGGAAGAGAGGTGGCCATAAGCCAGGGCAGCTCCACCCCTTGGTCAGGAACAAGCGGTAGGGGGAAGGAGTTGCTTAAAGGCGTGGCCCGGCCCCGCTCCGCTTGCCCTTGCCCTGCCTCCAGTCCGAGAAGCACCACGCTTCAACAAGACCCAAACGTAGGCAGACCCCACAAGAGCTTGACTTCCTCAACTACAGAGGCACAGAACCTTTGTCTTCCTCCCTCTCTTTCCTTGCACGCTTGCCCTGTCAGGCCGCAGTCTCTTTTCACGACAAGCCCCTTCACCCGCGTGACACCTCTTCCACACACACGCTTTAGGAGGCCTCCAAAGAGGAGAAGGACGCAGAAAGCAGAGGGCTTTGCTTTAGCGCTCCGTGTTCTGCCTGCAGCTCGGAAAACTGCTTCACCAAGCTCCCAGGGCACCCGACCACAGGCAAGGCTCCAGCCCAGCCCTCCTGGCCTCCGGGGCTAAGGCACTTGAACCACTGTCGCCAACAAGGCCCTTATCGGAGGGCCTGGCTCAAAGCTGCCTTTGGCCGCCTAGCCAGGAAGACCAGATGCCCTTTTACAGCTGCCTCAGCGGCAGCTGCCTTTTGGCGCGAGAGCCAAGTGATGTCAGCCAGGCTCCTCTGATCCTTGGCTTACTCCACTAGGAGGATTGCACCACCTGCTTCACACTTCACCCCTTTTTGGAAGAGAGTTTCTGGAAGACGCTCGAAACGCACAAGCACGAGGAAAGCAGAAGACGCCAGCACTGCGCTGGCAGACAGTGCTGGAAGTCCGGCTCTTGGGGCAGCTGGAAGGAAGCTCCTTGTGCCTGCCTCCTGCTGGGGCTTTAAATCACGCCATGCCCGCTGGTCTTCCCAACGGGATGCAGCTGCCCTGGGGAGGCACCACGGTTGCGCTGCAAAGGAGAAAATCTTTGCTCCGGCATTGCCCAGCTCAGCTTGCCCAGCACAGCGCCCAGGCTTTGCACACCGTGGCCTCTCTCATTTTCGAGCATTGGCAAGAGCCAGCCGAAGAACAACGGCCTTCACAGACTGGCAGAATGGTGGAGGTTGGAAGGGACCGTCACAGATCATCTGGACCAACCGCCCTGCTCAAGCAGGGTCAGCTGGAGCAGGCCGCCCAGGACCGTGCCCAGACGGCTTTCCAGTTTCTCCAAGCATGGAGACTACGTGCTACCTCTTGGGGCACCGCTGAAAAGAGTCTGGCTCCATCTTTACAGCCTCCCTTCAGCTCTTCAGGCCCATGGAGAAGATCCCCCCCTCTCAGGCTTCTCTTCCCCGGCCTGCACAGGCCCAGCTCTCTCAGCCTTGCCTCATCTGAGAGATGCTCCAGGGCCTGCCTCCTCTTTGGAGCCCTTTGCTGCACTCCTAAGCACTCCAGGAGCTCCCAGCAAAGCTCCGCTGGGGTACGATGGTGCGCCAGACCATTGCTGCAAAAGGCATCTGGCAGCACTTTGTAAAACGTCGCGCCAGAAAAGATGCCTCCATTTCACGGCCAGATTTCTGAAACCCTAGAGCTGAGCGGTGGCAGCCCACCTTATGCAGTTTGGAGCGCGCCTTGTAACCCAAAGAACGTTTGCCCAAATGCAGATCCCCCCCGGTACGTCAAGAGGGATTTGGCAGGGGAGGTGAGTTGCAGCTGAAAGGCCAGAGGCTCAGGTGCTGTCAAATGGCTGAGGTGCATGGACATCAGTGGAGCTTCACTGCTTTACACTTCTGGACCTGATTCATAAGCCCCAATCCCTTGCCTGAGTGCAGAGGAAGCGTGCAACTTGGAGTCTAGCCCCGGTTCTTGAGCGGGCACAGACCCTCCTGCTTGCCCCTCCAAAGCAGGAGTCCTCCTGGGCCAGCAACTACAGCGCATGTTGCAGCCGTGCCAGGGAGACTCCCCTTTGCACCCCTGGCGCTGCCCGGCGGCCTGGCTGGCGCATCACAATGTGTTGCGGTGGCACCACGTAGCCTTGGCCACCAGCGCCCGTCTCTTCACCAGTGCGGCGCTGTGCCAGCGTGGGGCAGCAGGGAGACGCAGTTTCCCAGCCCAGTGGCACTGCTTGGCACAGGGACACTGCTCCCAGCCTTGCTCAGGCTTGGCCGGTGCCTGCCGCTGCTCGGCACAGGGCACGGCCGCGCTGCGGCCGTCTGCCCCGGCCGTGGCGCCATGGGACAGGCCAACTGCTGCCGTGCCCGGGGCGCTCCTGGCCCTGCTCCTGACGTGCAGGGACCGTCCGGAGCCCCCGGCCACGCGGCTCCTGGTGCCCGCCTCGGGCTCGTGGGCAGGGGAGCCTCCCGGCCCCCGGCGCCGCTCGGCGCCTTTGTGTCGCGCAGGAGCCCCCAGCTCCTGCTCAGCGACCGTGCGCAGGTGACCCGGCACCAGCGCACGCGGGACAGGCACCTCCTGCTCTTTGCCGATGCCGTCGCCATCGCCAGCTTCAAGTAAGCAAGACAACCCCAGCCATCCTTCCCCCCACCACTGCCTCTGCCACCAGCCCCCGGGCACTGCTCCTCCCCGGAGCGCCTCCCGCCAGAGCAGAAAGGGCCTCCTTGGGGCTGCCTGCCCAGCACCGGGCAACAGCTCTCCATCCTGCCAAAGAGTGCTTGCCCAAGCCTCCAGGATCCAAAAGGCCCATGCAGGCCTCCCAGAAGGAGGCCTTCCTCCTGTCCTCCCTCCCTAGGGGGAGGCAACGCGGGCATGCCCTTTGCTCCTGACCACGACCCGTGCTCCACACGGCCTGCAGTTGCCTGCATGGCTGTCCCTACGCTGCGGGGAGCGACACACTTTCCCTTGCATTCAGGGCGGTGGAAGAGGAAAGGGGCAGGCTCCTGCCTTTGCCGTCCTCATGCGCAGCCCCCGACCAAACGCCTCCTGCCCGAGGCTCGGGGTGGCCGCCCCAAGGCTCTGCCCCCGGGCTAGGCCTCTGTCCTGCAGCACTGCGGGGGCTGCCCCCACCACACCACCTCCAAGGCGCTGCCTGCTCTTCCTCCCGGCAGATGGGGCTCCACCTTCCTGCTCAAGCACCGCGTGCCTCTCAGCGAGCTCTGGGTGCTGTGCGGGAAGGACGAGGCGGTGTGCGGGCGGGCAGAGGAGGAGGAGGAGGAGGAGGAGGAGGAGGAGGAGGTTTTTGGCCTGAAATGCGCCAACTCCCTCATCCTCGTGTGGCCCAGCGACCTGTGCGTGGTCACTTTCCGGTGAGTCTAGGGCACATGTCCAGGGCCGGGGGGGGCGTGCAGGGAAAGGGCAGGTCCTCTCCGGGCTTGCTGGGGCTCAGCTCAGGCAGCGGGGAGAGAAAGCACAGGCCCTGCTCGCGTTTCCCTCGCCCCCACCGGCAGCTCCAGGTGTGCGCGCCCCCCGCCCCCACCACGTCCCTGCAGCTCTGCTCAGCCCAGGGACGCGGCGGGGGGACACCGACGGGGGGCTTGGGTGCATGGCGGTGTGGAGCGGTGCCAAGCGGGCGAGATGTGCCTGGGGGCCTGTGCCTCAGCAGGGGAGGAGGAGGAGCGGGCGCTGAGGCTGTTTCTCCTTCTGGCGGCAGGTCGCAGGAGGTCAAGGAGCTGTGGCTCCAGGCGATGCTCAGGTGAGCCCTGCCGGGGCTGCAGCCTGCCGGCGCTGGGCGTCCCGGCTGCAGGCGGTGGAGAGCTCCCGGGGGAGCTGCCCACAGCCGGGCAGCAGTGGAGGTGGGGGAAAGGGACAGCCCCTGCGCGGGGCCCCTGCTGGGCTGAGCGGCAGGAGCAGCTTGGCCTTGAGAGGGCACATGGGCAGCAGCGGCGGGGAGCTGTCACCGCGGCTCCTTGCTTGCCTGGACGGGGAGCCTGAGCTGCCCCTTCCCCTTCCCCCACGGCAGAGGCCCGCAGGCCGCAGGGCCGGGGCGTTGCGGAGCGCTGCTGCCAGCCGGCGCTGCCGGAAGGTCTGCTGTGCCCGGGTGGGGTGGAGGTGCGGGGCTGGTGCCCGGGGCGCGAGCAGAGAGGGCTGGCTGTGACCGAGCTCTGCCTTTGTCGCTGCCCCGTGCCCAGGCAAAGGCCAGGAGCCCAGCCGACCCGGCTCACCCGCCTGACCTCCCTCCGGCTCCTTGTGAAGGGCGTTGGCTTCTACGGTCCCGTAAGTGTGGCGGGGCTTTCCGCTCTGCCCCGAGTGCCACGGGGCTTTTGGGAAGAGCCCCCGCGAGCAGCTGCTCACCTTGGCTCTTTGCTCTCTTGCCTAGTCGGTGTCGCTGAGTGCCCGGACCGTCGAGGCGCTGATTTCGGCGGAGGTGAGCAGGGGCTGCCTCTGGCCCGGCCCTTGCCGGCTGCTGGCGGGAGGTACCTGAGTGTCGGGAGGGAAGGTGGCAGGGGCCCGAGCCCTCCAGACACCGGCCGCTGCCCCACGGGGAAGCCTGGGAGGAGCTGCCCAGTGCCGGGGGCAGTGCGGGAGGGCAGCCTGTGCCCCGGGCCGTGTTTGGGCACCTGGTGCCTTCTCGGCACCCTCTCGGCACCCTGCAGCGACTCGCTGGCAGCCCTTGCTGCTGCGGGGCGGCTCTGTAACCTGGACCCGTTTCTTGCAGGCTGGCACCACCCAGGGCCCTGTCTTGGTCCCATCACCTCCTGAAGAGGGACTTTGCTGCGGGCCTGGTGAGTTTAAAAGAGCAACCGAGGATCTGCCTTCTCCCATGGCGCTCGACGGCGGCTCTAAAGCACGAGCCCCTGCTGCCCCGCCGGCCAGCACCTTGGCCATGCCAAAACCCTCTTCAGTCGGCAGCACACGGCACTGCACGCAGACACCTCTCCTCCTGCTTTTGGAGCCTGACTTTTGCTTTCGTCTGGCTTGCAGCTGATGGGCCTCGCAAGAGGAAGACGTTGCTGCCCTGGCCGTTTGCTCGCAGGCACACCTCGGCCAACGGGGGCTGCCCAGGGCAGCCGCAGGCTGGCCTCAGGAGCCCTCTCTTTGGGCAGCCTCTGGCAAGGCTTTGCGCGGAAGAGGAGAGCCTGCCCCAGCCGGTCCAGGTAAGCCAGCCTGGCCGTGCAGCAGGTATGCTGCTCCCAGCTTCTCGCGCGAGGCAGCGTGCGCAGTGCTTGGGCCGTGACTCTCAGCAGACAGGGCATGTGGGGCTTTGCCCTGGCCGCTCCCTTCTCACCGGCAAGGCCTGAAGCTCCCGTCCCCTCCCTTCCCGGGCCTTTCTGCAGCCGAGGAACGCTTCTGCCACCGCTGCTTGCTTTTTCCTGCAGGATCTCCTGGCCATATTGTACAGGGAAGGACCTGCCAGCGAGGGCATATTCCGCAAAGCTGCCAATGAGAGGGCCCGCAGGGACCTGAAGGAGGCCCTCAACCAAGGAGGGCCCGTGGAGCTGGAAAGCAAGCCCGTGCACCTCCTGGCAGTCGTCTTGAAGGTGAATTCTTCTGCCTTGCAGCTGTGCGAGTACTTTGCGAGCCGGCATGGGCCCACTCGAGGGCCTAGATGGGCCCGGGGGGGCTCAGAGCTGCAACCCGCGGGAAGGCAAACCACATGTTGTCAGGCTGGGGAAAGCTTGGCAGCTGTGGTTTCCACCTGGTTTGCAGTGTGCCTTCTTGTGCCACCGATTTCCTGCCTGCCCCAGGCAAACGCACTTGCTCCTGCTCGCCAGCACCCTCCTCAGGGAGGAAGAGGGAGATTTGGGGGTAGACTCAAGGCTGATAGGCACCAGGGCCTGCTGCTGCCCTCAGACAAGTGCGGGCAAGCACGCCACTGCTCTGCCAGTGGCCACGAGCGCCTTGGAGAGCAGGTAGCTCAAAGCAAGCTGCCTCGTCGGGAGCCCGAGGGCCGGGGATGCTCCGCCTGGGCTCAGGGCTGATGGCCAAAGCCTCACCTCTGTGTCTTGGCCTTGCAGGACTTCCTCCGCAGCATCCCCTCCACACTGCTGTCAGCGGCCCTGTATGAGAAGTGGATGCTGGCTCTGGACAAGCCAAGCAGGGAGGAAAAAATTGCAGAATTGAGAGAGTAAGTGCGGTAGGCAGTGCCTGCCTTCGGCAGTGCCTGGGAGAGCCTCCCGCAACATCTCCTGACAACCTCGCCTCTGTTCACGCTGTGGACGACTGAAAAGCAGGGAGGGTGCTGAAACGCCTGCCTTTTGGGCAAGATCTTGCCACTCCAGACCTTGTAGTTCAGCAGCTGCTCAGCTGCCGTTGGGGGGTTCTCAAGCGGCCTTGTGTAAAGTAGTGAAAGGAAGCAGAGGCGTTGCTCTCTTTGGAGGACGCGCCATTTGTGGGAGGAAACTTGAGACGTGCGCCCAGCAAGAGGCAGCGGCCACTGCCCCCTGAAGTCACGGCACCTTCTGTTTGTGTTCCCGTAGGGTGGCGGACCAGCTGCCCCGGCCACATGTCCTCTTGCTCAAGCCTTTGCTTGCTGTACTCCACCGCATCAGCCAGAGCGCACACACCAACAGGATGGACTCCAGCAATCTTGCCATCTGCCTTGGGCCCAGCCTGCTCAGCCCAGGCACGGAGAGCACGCTGCCGCTGCAAGTGCAGATGGAGATGAACAGCAAGGTATGTTGGACTCCCCAGGTAGCTCCCCACTTTGGGGCACGGCCACCCGTCGCACGGCCATTGCAAAAGCTAAATGCAGCCGCATTTAGCTGGGGAGCATGCGGGGCACCCCTCAGCTGGGCTATCCACAGTGTGACAAGCAAATCTCTTCCTGGAGCTGCAGCCCCAGAGCTGCACAGCTTTTGGCACACGAACGTCCGTCAGGAGCAGGCAAGCCTGTGGAGCGCGTTCTCAGCCCTTTGCCCTGACGTCCATGCTTTTCTGTGTGCAGGTGACGGTGCTGGTGGCGTTCCTCATTGACAACTGCACAGCAGTGTTTGGCGAGGACATGGCCTTTCCCGGCAGCCCCGCTGCCGACGAGTCCCCCGAGCACACCGGCAGCTCCACAGGTAGGAGGCCGCACTGAGGACGGGCACTGGCCAGGGCTGCTGGTTCCAGTTCTGCAGCTGGCTCTCGGAAGAGGCCTGTGGCAAGGCAGAGGGGTGCAGAGGGTCCCGTAGCTCATGGCAGTGCTTTTGTGCTGCAAGCCTTTCCCGAAGCTGAGACAGACCGTGCTAACTCCACAAAAGTGCTAACCACCTGTAGAGCTGCTCTGCTCTTCACAGTGCTGCTCCCTATGGACTAGAACTGCGCTCTGCCCGTGCACAATATCGCCCCCGGGGCTCCTTGTGTCTCCTGAACCGCCCCTCACGTCCATAGGTGCTAAGGTTGCAGCTTGCCGGCTGCTGCGGCTGCGTGGTGCCACCGGGAAAGCCCCCCTTTCCCTTCAGAGGGCCCCTCACAACTAGCTAACAGGCTCTTTCTGCCCACAGCACACCCAGCTGCTGCTCAAGAAGATGCTGCTGCCCACCACAGCCCAGAGCCTGCAGCTGGCTGCAGCCCCCCAACCTCTGAGGCGCAGCAGCCCAGCGGCAGAAGCCCCAGTGGGAGCGGGGCATATGCAACATGCCTCTCCGCCCCTCCACTGCTGCCTCCTTGGGAAAAGGATCTCCGCCGGATGGCCAGGAGCTCCTCAGAGCCAGCCCTGTCCTTCCAGAAGCCCTCGGAAGGCAGCAGCAGGCACCAGAAGCGGAGCAGAAGCGCGCACAACGTTGCTGTTGGGCAGCAAGAGCTGAGCTTGGAGCACGAGGCCCTGGAGAAACAGCCCGCTGTGTTGCCTGCCCGATCCTCCAGCGGCGCTCCACCCCAGTCCTCCTCCAGGCACTCCCTGGAGACCTGCTTCCCTGCTTCCCACGGCCCCTCCCTCATCCACCCGGGACCTGCTGCCCTTCCCTCTCCCTGCTTGCGGGCCGCAAGAACCATCTGAGCAGTCACCAGCAGTCCTCTTGCGTGCCGAACCGGGGTTCGGCAGCCTTCGGAGCCCCCCCAAGGCCATCGTGGGCGTGGAGCAAGGACGATTTGCCTGCTTGCAAGTGCTTTCAGTCTAAACAGCAGGGCAGGCTGAGGAGAACGAAGGAGAAGCTTCAGGCTTGCGCCTCTGAGCCAAGAAGCCACACACCCTGCAAGGAGAGGAAACCTTCTGCGTTCCTGTTAGGAACAGCTAAACCTGCCGCGGGTGTGGGAGTGGGGAAAAGGAAAAAAAAAAAGAAGACGACGACGAGGAGGCATGAAAGAAGAGGCATGAAGGAAAAGGGAAGAGAAGAGGGAAGGAAAAGGGAAACCAAAAAGGGAAAGGGAAGGGAAGACAAAGGAAAGCAGGCAGGACAGCAGGAAGGACAAAAGGAAAGCCAAATGTAAGGAGAAAAGGAAAGAAAAGGCAAAAGAAGAATAAGCAGAAAGAAAAGAAAGGCAAGAAAAAGAGAGGGCAGGAAAAAAGAAGAAAAGAAAAGAGAACAAAAGACAAGAGAAGACAAGACGAGAAGACACGACAAGACAAGAGAAGAAAAAGGAAAGAAAGACGAGAAGAGAAGAGTGGGAAGGAGAATGGGAAAAAGTAAAAGACTGGAGGAAGAAAGAGAAGAAGAATGGAAACGAAAGGCAAAAAGGAAACATGGGAAAGGAGGAGGAAAAGGAAAGAAAGTGGAAAGAAAAATCAGGAGAGAAAAGTAAGAAAAGAAAGAAGGGAAAGCAAAGGAGAGTAAAAAAGGAAGAAAGGAAAGGCAAGAAGAAAGAAGGGAAGGAAAAAGAAAGGAAAAAGACAAAATTGGGAAAGACTGCCGAGGACGGAGAAGGGAAAGAAAAGGAAAGTAAAACCAAGAAAGGGAAAAGGAAAGGGAAAAGGGAGAAAATGGGAAGTACCCCCAAAAGGAAGGAGAAAAGGTTAGGAAAAAAAAACCCGGAGAGAAAAACGGAGAGAAAAAAGGGGAAAGGAAAAGAGAGGATGAAAAGGGGGAAGCGAAGAGGAAAGAAGGAAAGGGAAGAGGAGGAAGCAAAGGAAAGAGAGAGAGGGAAAGGGAAGCAAGGAAGGAAAGAAGCAGCCCTTAATCACGCTGACACCATGGCAAAACCTGCAGGACAGAGGAAAGAAGAAAAGGACAAAAAGAGCGAAAGAAGGCAAGAAGAAAGGAAAGAGCAAGGGAAGGAGGAAGAAGGAAAGGAAAACAAGAAAGTGGAAAGGGCTTTAAGAAGGAAGAAGAGAAAGAGGGAAAGAAAGAAAGGGAAGAAAACAAGGAAGGGAAAAGGGAAGAAGGCAAGAGAAGAAAAGAAGGAAGTGAAGCAGCCAGGCACAAAAGAAGGAAAGAAGGAAGGAAGGAACAGAAGGCCTGGAGCGAGGAAAGCGAGCAAGGAAAAGGGAAGGAAGGCAGGAAAAACAAGGAAGGAAAGGAGAAACCCTTGGCGGCATGCTTGTCACCTGGTCACAAGGGGACAGCCTGCAAGGAAAGGTGGTGGCTGCCTGTTTGAAAGAGCCGAACCTGCCGCCGGTCACTTCAGAAAGGCACGGGAAAAAAGGGAAGGCACGGAAGAAGAAAGCGAGCAAAGGAAAGGAGAGGAGAAAAGGAGAGAAGAAATGCGGAAGGAAAAGGAAAGGAGAGAGGCAGAGAACAACAGGGAGAGACAGCAGAATCCAACAGAGCCCAGGACAGGCAAGCTCAAGGGAAGGGCAGGCGGCAAGGAAAGCAAGACAAGGCAGCAAAAGCGAAAAGAAAGCGAAACAAAGAAACCAAGAAGCAAGCAAACAGAAAGACGAAAGGAGGCACGTGCAAGAAAAACGGGAAGAGAAACAGGGAGGGGAAAAAAGGCAAGGGCAAAGGGAACGCGAAGAGGGAAGGGGAAATGGGAAGGCAGGAAGAAGGAAAGCCGAACAAGGAGAGCCAAGCAAGACAGTAGAAGGGCATGAAGACAGGCCCGAGAAGCAAGGAGAGAAACACTCGGCAAAGACAGAAAGGAAAGAAATGAGGAAAGGTCAGAAATGAGGAGAGAAATGCAAGGGGAGAAAAAAGGGGAGAAGACAGGAAGAAAAGAGGAAAGAAAAGGGAAGAAAGAGGCCTAAGAAAAGGGGAGAGAAGAAAGGACGGGAAGACAAGAGGAAAAGGAAAGGATAAGGGAAAAGAAGAGGGAAAGAAAGGTGTTGGGCAAAGGAAAGTGAGGAGGGAAGAAAAGAAAGGAAGGCAAGAAGGAAGGAGGAAACACTGGAAAGAGAAGGAGGAAAGGACAAAGGAAAGAAACCCAGACAGAGAAAGGGAAGGGACGACAAATAAGGAGAGGAAGGGAAAGAGAAGCAGGGAAGGAGAAGGAGGAGAAGAAGGCAAGGAGGAGCGACAGAAGGACAGACGGGAAGAAGGGAGGAAAGTGAAGAAGGAAGAAACAAGGAAAGCGAGGCGAGGAAAGAGAACGAAAGGGAAACCAGAAAGGCAACATCGCAGGGAGCAAGCCAAGGAAGAGCAGAAAGGGTGGAAAAGGGGAAGGGAAGGAGAAAAGGAAGAAAAGAGGGAAGTGGGAAAGGAATTCCTTAAGGAGCGGAGAGAGAAGAAAAGAGAAGGAAACCAAAACCAAGGAAAGGAAAGCAAAGGAAGAAGGAAGAAAGAAAGGAAGAGGAGGAAAGCAGAGAAAGAGGAAGAAAGAAAGAGAAAGGAGGAAGAAAGAAAGACCAATAAGGAAAGGAAAGGCAAGAGGAGGGCCAAATGAAAAGGAAGGCAGAAAGCAGGCAAGAAAGCAGGCACTGTGTTTGGACGCGTTGGAAGTTGTCTTTGGTTAGCACTGAGCTGCCCGCTTAGGGCTCAGGGGAGCCTTGGGGCAGGAGCGGGGGCGCCGCGCCTCCATGACAATAAAGCACTTTTGTGCAGCACTAGTTGCCTGCTCCGTGCCTCTCTTTGAAGCGCTCCGGCACGCCACGTCTTGCAGTCCCTGTTGCCACGCGGCAGGTGCGGCAGGTGTGTCTGAATGCCCTGGCAGAGCTACGCAGCAGGAGGGCAAGGGACTGAGCAGCGGCCTCGCTGCTCTTGCTGTTGTCAGAGGCTGCAAGCGAGGTTTGGGGAAGAAAAGCCTCTCTCTGCTCTGCTCTGTCCTTGGGCAGCCTCTTGTAAGGCACTTGCAAGAGGGGAAAGGGAAGGAAGAGAGGTGGCCATAAGCCAGGGCAGCTCCACCCCTTGGTCAGGAACAAGCGGTAGGGGGAAGGAGTTGCTTAAAGGCGTGGCCCGGCCCCGCTCCGCTTGCCCTTGCCCTGCCTCCAGTCCGAGAAGCACCACGCTTCAACAAGACCCAAACGTAGGCAGACCCCACAAGAGCTTGACTTCCTCAACTACAGAGGCACAGAACCTTTGTCTTCCTCCCTCTCTTTCCTTGCACGCTTGCCCTGTCAGGCCGCAGTCTCTTTTCACGACAAGCCCCTTCACCCGCGTGACACCTCTTCCACACACACGCTTTAGGAGGCCTCCAAAGAGGAGAAGGACGCAGAAAGCAGAGGGCTTTGCTTTAGCGCTCCGTGTTCTGCCTGCAGCTCGGAAAACTGCTTCACCAAGCTCCCAGGGCACCCGACCACAGGCAAGGCTCCAGCCCAGCCCTCCTGGCCTCCGGGGCTAAGGCACTTGAACCACTGTCGCCAACAAGGCCCTTATCGGAGGGCCTGGCTCAAAGCTGCCTTTGGCCGCCTAGCCAGGAAGACCAGATGCCCTTTTACAGCTGCCTCAGCGGCAGCTGCCTTTTGGCGCGAGAGCCAAGTGATGTCAGCCAGGCTCCTCTGATCCTTGGCTTACTCCACTAGGAGGATTGCACCACCTGCTTCACACTTCACCCCTTTTTGGAAGAGAGTTTCTGGAAGACGCTCGAAACGCACAAGCACGAGGAAAGCAGAAGACGCCAGCACTGCGCTGGCAGACAGTGCTGGAAGTCCGGCTCTTGGGGCAGCTGGAAGGAAGCTCCTTGTGCCTGCCTCCTGCTGGGGCTTTAAATCACGCCATGCCCGCTGGTCTTCCCAACGGGATGCAGCTGCCCTGGGGAGGCACCACGGTTGCGCTGCAAAGGAGAAAATCTTTGCTCCGGCATTGCCCAGCTCAGCTTGCCCAGCACAGCGCCCAGGCTTTGCACACCGTGGCCTCTCTCATTTTCGAGCATTGGCAAGAGCCAGCCGAAGAACAACGGCCTTCACAGACTGGCAGAATGGTGGAGGTTGGAAGGGACCGTCACAGATCATCTGGACCAACCGCCCTGCTCAAGCAGGGTCAGCTGGAGCAGGCCGCCCAGGACCGTGCCCAGACGGCTTTCCAGTTTCTCCAAGCATGGAGACTACGTGCTACCTCTTGGGGCACCGCTGAAAAGAGTCTGGCTCCATCTTTACAGCCTCCCTTCAGCTCTTCAGGCCCATGGAGAAGATCCCCCCCTCTCAGGCTTCTCTTCCCCGGCCTGCACAGGCCCAGCTCTCTCAGCCTTGCCTCATCTGAGAGATGCTCCAGGGCCTGCCTCCTCTTTGGAGCCCTTTGCTGCACTCCTAAGCACTCCAGGAGCTCCCAGCAAAGCTCCGCTGGGGTACGATGGTGCGCCAGACCATTGCTGCAAAAGGCATCTGGCAGCACTTTGTAAAACGTCGCGCCAGAAAAGATGCCTCCATTTCACGGCCAGATTTCTGAAACCCTAGAGCTGAGCGGTGGCAGCCCACCTTATGCAGTTTGGAGCGCGCCTTGTAACCCAAAGAACGTTTGCCCAAATGCAGATCCCCCCCGGTACGTCAAGAGGGATTTGGCAGGGGAGGTGAGTTGCAGCTGAAAGGCCAGAGGCTCAGGTGCTGTCAAATGGCTGAGGTGCATGGACATCAGTGGAGCTTCACTGCTTTACACTTCTGGACCTGATTCATAAGCCCCAATCCCTTGCCTGAGTGCAGAGGAAGCGTGCAACTTGGAGTCTAGCCCCGGTTCTTGAGCGGGCACAGACCCTCCTGCTTGCCCCTCCAAAGCAGGAGTCCTCCTGGGCCAGCAACTACAGCGCATGTTGCAGCCGTGCCAGGGAGACTCCCCTTTGCACCCCTGGCGCTGCCCGGCGGCCTGGCTGGCGCATCACAATGTGTTGCGGTGGCACCACGTAGCCTTGGCCACCAGCGCCCGTCTCTTCACCAGTGCGGCGCTGTGCCAGCGTGGGGCAGCAGGGAGACGCAGTTTCCCAGCCCAGTGGCACTGCTTGGCACAGGGACACTGCTCCCAGCCTTGCTCAGGCTTGGCCGGTGCCTGCCGCTGCTCGGCACAGGGCACGGCCGCGCTGCGGCCGTCTGCCCCGGCCGTGGCGCCATGGGACAGGCCAACTGCTGCCGTGCCCGGGGCGCTCCTGGCCCTGCTCCTGACGTGCAGGGACCGTCCGGAGCCCCCGGCCACGCGGCTCCTGGTGCCCGCCTCGGGCTCGTGGGCAGGGGAGCCTCCCGGCCCCCGGCGCCGCTCGGCGCCTTTGTGTCGCGCAGGAGCCCCCAGCTCCTGCTCAGCGACCGTGCGCAGGTGACCCGGCACCAGCGCACGCGGGACAGGCACCTCCTGCTCTTTGCCGATGCCGTCGCCATCGCCAGCTTCAAGTAAGCAAGACAACCCCAGCCATCCTTCCCCCCACCACTGCCTCTGCCACCAGCCCCCGGGCACTGCTCCTCCCCGGAGCGCCTCCCGCCAGAGCAGAAAGGGCCTCCTTGGGGCTGCCTGCCCAGCACCGGGCAACAGCTCTCCATCCTGCCAAAGAGTGCTTGCCCAAGCCTCCAGGATCCAAAAGGCCCATGCAGGCCTCCCAGAAGGAGGCCTTCCTCCTGTCCTCCCTCCCTAGGGGGAGGCAACGCGGGCATGCCCTTTGCTCCTGACCACGACCCGTGCTCCACACGGCCTGCAGTTGCCTGCATGGCTGTCCCTACGCTGCGGGGAGCGACACACTTTCCCTTGCATTCAGGGCGGTGGAAGAGGAAAGGGGCAGGCTCCTGCCTTTGCCGTCCTCATGCGCAGCCCCCGACCAAACGCCTCCTGCCCGAGGCTCGGGGTGGCCGCCCCAAGGCTCTGCCCCCAGGCTAGGCCTCTGTCCTGCAGCACTGCGGGGGCTGCCCCCACCACACCACCTCCAAGGCGCTGCCTGCTCTTCCTCCCGGCAGATGGGGCTCCACCTTCCTGCTCAAGCACCGCGTGCCTCTCAGCGAGCTCTGGGTGCTGTGCGGGAAGGACGAGGCGGTGTGCGGGCGGGCAGAGGAGGAGGAGGAGGAGGAGGAGGAGGAGGAGGAGGTTTTTGGCCTGAAATGCGCCAACTCCCTCATCCTCGTGTGGCCCAGCGACCTGTGCGTGGTCACTTTCCGGTGAGTCTAGGGCACATGTCCAGGGCCGGGGGGGGCGTGCAGGGAAAGGGCAGGTCCTCTCCGGGCTTGCTGGGGCTCAGCTCAGGCAGCGGGGAGAGAAAGCACAGGCCCTGCTCGCGTTTCCCTCGCCCCCACCGGCAGCTCCAGGTGTGCGCGCCCCCCGCCCCCACCACGTCCCTGCAGCTCTGCTCAGCCCAGGGACGCGGCGGGGGGACACCGACGGGGGGCTTGGGTGCATGGCGGTGTGGAGCGGTGCCAAGCGGGCGAGATGTGCCTGGGGGCCTGTGCCTCAGCAGGGGAGGAGGAGGAGCGGGCGCTGAGGCTGTTTCTCCTTCTGGCGGCAGGTCGCAGGAGGTCAAGGAGCTGTGGCTCCAGGCGATGCTCAGGTGAGCCCTGCCGGGGCTGCAGCCTGCCGGCGCTGGGCGTCCCGGCTGCAGGCGGTGGAGAGCTCCCGGGGGAGCTGCCCACAGCCGGGCAGCAGTGGAGGTGGGGGAAAGGGACAGCCCCTGCGCGGGGCCCCTGCTGGGCTGAGCGGCAGGAGCAGCTTGGCCTTGAGAGGGCACATGGGCAGCAGCGGCGGGGAGCTGTCACCGCGGCTCCTTGCTTGCCTGGACGGGGAGCCTGAGCTGCCCCTTCCCCTTCCCCCACGGCAGAGGCCCGCAGGCCGCAGGGCCGGGGCGTTGCGGAGCGCTGCTGCCAGCCGGCGCTGCCGGAAGGTCTGCTGTGCCCGGGTGGGGTGGAGGTGCGGGGCTGGTGCCCGGGGCGCGAGCAGAGAGGGCTGGCTGTGACCGAGCTCTGCCTTTGTCGCTGCCCCGTGCCCAGGCAAAGGCCAGGAGCCCAGCCGACCCGGCTCACCCGCCTGACCTCCCTCCGGCTCCTTGTGAAGGGCGTTGGCTTCTACGGTCCCGTAAGTGTGGCGGGGCTTTCCGCTCTGCCCCGAGTGCCACGGGGCTTTTGGGAAGAGCCCCCGCGAGCAGCTGCTCACCTTGGCTCTTTGCTCTCTTGCCTAGTCGGTGTCGCTGAGTGCCCGGACCGTCGAGGCGCTGATTTCGGCGGAGGTGAGCAGGGGCTGCCTCTGGCCCGGCCCTTGCCGGCTGCTGGCGGGAGGTACCTGAGTGTCGGGAGGGAAGGTGGCAGGGGCCCGAGCCCTCCAGACACCGGCCGCTGCCCCACGGGGAAGCCTGGGAGGAGCTGCCCAGTGCCGGGGGCAGTGCGGGAGGGCAGCCTGTGCCCCGGGCCGTGTTTGGGCACCTGGTGCCTTCTCGGCACCCTCTCGGCACCCTGCAGCGACTCGCTGGCAGCCCTTGCTGCTGCGGGGCGGCTCTGTAACCTGGACCCGTTTCTTGCAGGCTGGCACCACCCAGGGCCCTGTCTTGGTCCCATCACCTCCTGAAGAGGGACTTTGCTGCGGGCCTGGTGAGTTTAAAAGAGCAACCGAGGATCTGCCTTCTCCCATGGCGCTCGACGGCGGCTCTAAAGCACGAGCCCCTGCTGCCCCGCCGGCCAGCACCTTGGCCATGCCAAAACCCTCTTCAGTCGGCAGCACACGGCACTGCACGCAGACACCTCTCCTCCTGCTTTTGGAGCCTGACTTTTGCTTTCGTCTGGCTTGCAGCTGATGGGCCTCGCAAGAGGAAGACGTTGCTGCCCTGGCCGTTTGCTCGCAGGCACACCTCGGCCAACGGGGGCTGCCCAGGGCAGCCGCAGGCTGGCCTCAGGAGCCCTCTCTTTGGGCAGCCTCTGGCAAGGCTTTGCGCGGAAGAGGAGAGCCTGCCCCAGCCGGTCCAGGTAAGCCAGCCTGGCCGTGCAGCAGGTATGCTGCTCCCAGCTTCTCGCGCGAGGCAGCGTGCGCAGTGCTTGGGCCGTGACTCTCAGCAGACAGGGCATGTGGGGCTTTGCCCTGGCCGCTCCCTTCTCACCGGCAAGGCCTGAAGCTCCCGTCCCCTCCCTTCCCGGGCCTTTCTGCAGCCGAGGAACGCTTCTGCCACCGCTGCTTGCTTTTTCCTGCAGGATCTCCTGGCCATATTGTACAGGGAAGGACCTGCCAGCGAGGGCATATTCCGCAAAGCTGCCAATGAGAGGGCCCGCAGGGACCTGAAGGAGGCCCTCAACCAAGGAGGGCCCGTGGAGCTGGAAAGCAAGCCCGTGCACCTCCTGGCAGTCGTCTTGAAGGTGAATTCTTCTGCCTTGCAGCTGTGCGAGTACTTTGCGAGCCGGCATGGGCCCACTCGAGGGCCTAGATGGGCCCGGGGGGGCTCAGAGCTGCAACCCGCGGGAAGGCAAACCACATGTTGTCAGGCTGGGGAAAGCTTGGCAGCTGTGGTTTCCACCTGGTTTGCAGTGTGCCTTCTTGTGCCACCGATTTCCTGCCTGCCCCAGGCAAACGCACTTGCTCCTGCTCGCCAGCACCCTCCTCAGGGAGGAAGAGGGAGATTTGGGGGTAGACTCAAGGCTGATAGGCACCAGGGCCTGCTGCTGCCCTCAGACAAGTGCGGGCAAGCACGCCACTGCTCTGCCAGTGGCCACGAGCGCCTTGGAGAGCAGGTAGCTCAAAGCAAGCTGCCTCGTCGGGAGCCCGAGGGCCGGGGATGCTCCGCCTGGGCTCAGGGCTGATGGCCAAAGCCTCACCTCTGTGTCTTGGCCTTGCAGGACTTCCTCCGCAGCATCCCCTCCACACTGCTGTCAGCGGCCCTGTATGAGAAGTGGATGCTGGCTCTGGACAAGCCAAGCAGGGAGGAAAAAATTGCAGAATTGAGAGAGTAAGTGCGGTAGGCAGTGCCTGCCTTCGGCAGTGCCTGGGAGAGCCTCCCGCAACATCTCCTGACAACCTCGCCTCTGTTCACGCTGTGGACGACTGAAAAGCAGGGAGGGTGCTGAAACGCCTGCCTTTTGGGCAAGATCTTGCCACTCCAGACCTTGTAGTTCAGCAGCTGCTCAGCTGCCGTTGGGGGGTTCTCAAGCGGCCTTGTGTAAAGTAGTGAAAGGAAGCAGAGGCGTTGCTCTCTTTGGAGGACGCGCCATTTGTGGGAGGAAACTTGAGACGTGCGCCCAGCAAGAGGCAGCGGCCACTGCCCCCTGAAGTCACGGCACCTTCTGTTTGTGTTCCCGTAGGGTGGCGGACCAGCTGCCCCGGCCACATGTCCTCTTGCTCAAGCCTTTGCTTGCTGTACTCCACCGCATCAGCCAGAGCGCACACACCAACAGGATGGACTCCAGCAATCTTGCCATCTGCCTTGGGCCCAGCCTGCTCAGCCCAGGCACGGAGAGCACGCTGCCGCTGCAAGTGCAGATGGAGATGAACAGCAAGGTATGTTGGACTCCCCAGGTAGCTCCCCACTTTGGGGCACGGCCACCCGTCGCACGGCCATTGCAAAAGCTAAATGCAGCCGCATTTAGCTGGGGAGCATGCGGGGCACCCCTCAGCTGGGCTATCCACAGTGTGACAAGCAAATCTCTTCCTGGAGCTGCAGCCCCAGAGCTGCACAGCTTTTGGCACACGAACGTCCGTCAGGAGCAGGCAAGCCTGTGGAGCGCGTTCTCAGCCCTTTGCCCTGACGTCCATGCTTTTCTGTGTGCAGGTGACGGTGCTGGTGGCGTTCCTCATTGACAACTGCACAGCAGTGTTTGGCGAGGACATGGCCTTTCCCGGCAGCCCCGCTGCCGACGAGTCCCCCGAGCACACCGGCAGCTCCACAGGTAGGAGGCCGCACTGAGGACGGGCACTGGCCAGGGCTGCTGGTTCCAGTTCTGCAGCTGGCTCTCGGAAGAGGCCTGTGGCAAGGCAGAGGGGTGCAGAGGGTCCCGTAGCTCATGGCAGTGCTTTTGTGCTGCAAGCCTTTCCCGAAGCTGAGACAGACCGTGCTAACTCCACAAAAGTGCTAACCACCTGTAGAGCTGCTCTGCTCTTCACAGTGCTGCTCCCTATGGACTAGAACTGCGCTCTGCCCGTGCACAATATCGCCCCCGGGGCTCCTTGTGTCTCCTGAACCGCCCCTCACGTCCATAGGTGCTAAGGTTGCAGCTTGCCGGCTGCTGCGGCTGCGTGGTGCCACCGGGAAAGCCCCCCTTTCCCTTCAGAGGGCCCCTCACAACTAGCTAACAGGCTCTTTCTGCCCACAGCACACCCAGCTGCTGCTCAAGAAGATGCTGCTGCCCACCACAGCCCAGAGCCTGCAGCTGGCTGCAGCCCCCCAACCTCTGAGGCGCAGCAGCCCAGCGGCAGAAGCCCCAGTGGGAGCGGGGCATATGCAACATGCCTCTCCGCCCCTCCACTGCTGCCTCCTTGGGAAAAGGATCTCCGCCGGATGGCCAGGAGCTCCTCAGAGCCAGCCCTGTCCTTCCAGAAGCCCTCGGAAGGCAGCAGCAGGCACCAGAAGCGGAGCAGAAGCGCGCACAACGTTGCTGTTGGGCAGCAAGAGCTGAGCTTGGAGCACGAGGCCCTGGAGAAACAGCCCGCTGTGTTGCCTGCCCGATCCTCCAGCGGCGCTCCACCCCAGTCCTCCTCCAGGCACTCCCTGGAGACCTGCTTCCCTGCTTCCCACGGCCCCTCCCTCATCCACCCGGGACCTGCTGCCCTTCCCTCTCCCTGCTTGCGGGCCGCAAGAACCATCTGAGCAGTCACCAGCAGTCCTCTTGCGTGCCGAACCGGGGTTCGGCAGCCTTCGGAGCCCCCCCAAGGCCATCGTGGGCGTGGAGCAAGGACGATTTGCCTGCTTGCAAGTGCTTTCAGTCTAAACAGCAGGGCAGGCTGAGGAGAACGAAGGAGAAGCTTCAGGCTTGCGCCTCTGAGCCAAGAAGCCACACACCCTGCAAGGAGAGGAAACCTTCTGCGTTCCTGTTAGGAACAGCTAAACCTGCCGCGGGTGTGGGAGTGGGGAAAAGGAAAAAAAAAAAGAAGACGACGACGAGGAGGCATGAAAGAAGAGGCATGAAGGAAAAGGGAAGAGAAGAGGGAAGGAAAAGGGAAACCAAAAAGGGAAAGGGAAGGGAAGACAAAGGAAAGCAGGCAGGACAGCAGGAAGGACAAAAGGAAAGCCAAATGTAAGGAGAAAAGGAAAGAAAAGGCAAAAGAAGAATAAGCAGAAAGAAAAGAAAGGCAAGAAAAAGAGAGGGCAGGAAAAAAGAAGAAAAGAAAAGAGAACAAAAGACAAGAGAAGACAAGACGAGAAGACACGACAAGACAAGAGAAGAAAAAGGAAAGAAAGACGAGAAGAGAAGAGTGGGAAGGAGAATGGGAAAAAGTAAAAGACTGGAGGAAGAAAGAGAAGAAGAATGGAAACGAAAGGCAAAAAGGAAACATGGGAAAGGAGGAGGAAAAGGAAAGAAAGTGGAAAGAAAAATCAGGAGAGAAAAGTAAGAAAAGAAAGAAGGGAAAGCAAAGGAGAGTAAAAAAGGAAGAAAGGAAAGGCAAGAAGAAAGAAGGGAAGGAAAAAGAAAGGAAAAAGACAAAATTGGGAAAGACTGCCGAGGACGGAGAAGGGAAAGAAAAGGAAAGTAAAACCAAGAAAGGGAAAAGGAAAGGGAAAAGGGAGAAAATGGGAAGTACCCCCAAAAGGAAGGAGAAAAGGTTAGGAAAAAAAAACCCGGAGAGAAAAACGGAGAGAAAAAAGGGGAAAGGAAAAGAGAGGATGAAAAGGGGGAAGCGAAGAGGAAAGAAGGAAAGGGAAGAGGAGGAAGCAAAGGAAAGAGAGAGAGGGAAAGGGAAGCAAGGAAGGAAAGAAGCAGCCCTTAATCACGCTGACACCATGGCAAAACCTGCAGGACAGAGGAAAGAAGAAAAGGACAAAAAGAGCGAAAGAAGGCAAGAAGAAAGGAAAGAGCAAGGGAAGGAGGAAGAAGGAAAGGAAAACAAGAAAGTGGAAAGGGCTTTAAGAAGGAAGAAGAGAAAGAGGGAAAGAAAGAAAGGGAAGAAAACAAGGAAGGGAAAAGGGAAGAAGGCAAGAGAAGAAAAGAAGGAAGTGAAGCAGCCAGGCACAAAAGAAGGAAAGAAGGAAGGAAGGAACAGAAGGCCTGGAGCGAGGAAAGCGAGCAAGGAAAAGGGAAGGAAGGCAGGAAAAACAAGGAAGGAAAGGAGAAACCCTTGGCGGCATGCTTGTCACCTGGTCACAAGGGGACAGCCTGCAAGGAAAGGTGGTGGCTGCCTGTTTGAAAGAGCCGAACCTGCCGCCGGTCACTTCAGAAAGGCACGGGAAAAAAGGGAAGGCACGGAAGAAGAAAGCGAGCAAAGGAAAGGAGAGGAGAAAAGGAGAGAAGAAATGCGGAAGGAAAAGGAAAGGAGAGAGGCAGAGAACAACAGGGAGAGACAGCAGAATCCAACAGAGCCCAGGACAGGCAAGCTCAAGGGAAGGGCAGGCGGCAAGGAAAGCAAGACAAGGCAGCAAAAGCGAAAAGAAAGCGAAACAAAGAAACCAAGAAGCAAGCAAACAGAAAGACGAAAGGAGGCACGTGCAAGAAAAACGGGAAGAGAAACAGGGAGGGGAAAAAAGGCAAGGGCAAAGGGAACGCGAAGAGGGAAGGGGAAATGGGAAGGCAGGAAGAAGGAAAGCCGAACAAGGAGAGCCAAGCAAGACAGTAGAAGGGCATGAAGACAGGCCCGAGAAGCAAGGAGAGAAACACTCGGCAAAGACAGAAAGGAAAGAAATGAGGAAAGGTCAGAAATGAGGAGAGAAATGCAAGGGGAGAAAAAAGGGGAGAAGACAGGAAGAAAAGAGGAAAGAAAAGGGAAGAAAGAGGCCTAAGAAAAGGGGAGAGAAGAAAGGACGGGAAGACAAGAGGAAAAGGAAAGGATAAGGGAAAAGAAGAGGGAAAGAAAGGTGTTGGGCAAAGGAAAGTGAGGAGGGAAGAAAAGAAAGGAAGGCAAGAAGGAAGGAGGAAACACTGGAAAGAGAAGGAGGAAAGGACAAAGGAAAGAAACCCAGACAGAGAAAGGGAAGGGACGACAAATAAGGAGAGGAAGGGAAAGAGAAGCAGGGAAGGAGAAGGAGGAGAAGAAGGCAAGGAGGAGCGACAGAAGGACAGACGGGAAGAAGGGAGGAAAGTGAAGAAGGAAGAAACAAGGAAAGCGAGGCGAGGAAAGAGAACGAAAGGGAAACCAGAAAGGCAACATCGCAGGGAGCAAGCCAAGGAAGAGCAGAAAGGGTGGAAAAGGGGAAGGGAAGGAGAAAAGGAAGAAAAGAGGGAAGTGGGAAAGGAATTCCTTAAGGAGCGGAGAGAGAAGAAAAGAGAAGGAAACCAAAACCAAGGAAAGGAAAGCAAAGGAAGAAGGAAGAAAGAAAGGAAGAGGAGGAAAGCAGAGAAAGAGGAAGAAAGAAAGAGAAAGGAGGAAGAAAGAAAGACCAATAAGGAAAGGAAAGGCAAGAGGAGGGCCAAATGAAAAGGAAGGCAGAAAGCAGGCAAGAAAGCAGGCACTGTGTTTGGACGCGTTGGAAGTTGTCTTTGGTTAGCACTGAGCTGCCCGCTTAGGGCTCAGGGGAGCCTTGGGGCAGGAGCGGGGGCGCCGCGCCTCCATGACAATAAAGCACTTTTGTGCAGCACTAGTTGCCTGCTCCGTGCCTCTCTTTGAAGCGCTCCGGCACGCCACGTCTTGCAGTCCCTGTTGCCACGCGGCAGGTGCGGCAGGTGTGTCTGAATGCCCTGGCAGAGCTACGCAGCAGGAGGGCAAGGGACTGAGCAGCGGCCTCGCTGCTCTTGCTGTTGTCAGAGGCTGCAAGCGAGGTTTGGGGAAGAAAAGCCTCTCTCTGCTCTGCTCTGTCCTTGGGCAGCCTCTTGTAAGGCACTTGCAAGAGGGGAAAGGGAAGGAAGAGAGGTGGCCATAAGCCAGGGCAGCTCCACCCCTTGGTCAGGAACAAGCGGTAGGGGGAAGGAGTTGCTTAAAGGCGTGGCCCGGCCCCGCTCCGCTTGCCCTTGCCCTGCCTCCAGTCCGAGAAGCACCACGCTTCAACAAGACCCAAACGTAGGCAGACCCCACAAGAGCTTGACTTCCTCAACTACAGAGGCACAGAACCTTTGTCTTCCTCCCTCTCTTTCCTTGCACGCTTGCCCTGTCAGGCCGCAGTCTCTTTTCACGACAAGCCCCTTCACCCGCGTGACACCTCTTCCACACACACGCTTTAGGAGGCCTCCAAAGAGGAGAAGGACGCAGAAAGCAGAGGGCTTTGCTTTAGCGCTCCGTGTTCTGCCTGCAGCTCGGAAAACTGCTTCACCAAGCTCCCAGGGCACCCGACCACAGGCAAGGCTCCAGCCCAGCCCTCCTGGCCTCCGGGGCTAAGGCACTTGAACCACTGTCGCCAACAAGGCCCTTATCGGAGGGCCTGGCTCAAAGCTGCCTTTGGCCGCCTAGCCAGGAAGACCAGATGCCCTTTTACAGCTGCCTCAGCGGCAGCTGCCTTTTGGCGCGAGAGCCAAGTGATGTCAGCCAGGCTCCTCTGATCCTTGGCTTACTCCACTAGGAGGATTGCACCACCTGCTTCACACTTCACCCCTTTTTGGAAGAGAGTTTCTGGAAGACGCTCGAAACGCACAAGCACGAGGAAAGCAGAAGACGCCAGCACTGCGCTGGCAGACAGTGCTGGAAGTCCGGCTCTTGGGGCAGCTGGAAGGAAGCTCCTTGTGCCTGCCTCCTGCTGGGGCTTTAAATCACGCCATGCCCGCTGGTCTTCCCAATGGGATGCAGCTGCCCTGGGGAGGCACCACGGTTGCGCTGCAAAGGAGAAAATCTTTGCTCCGGCATTGCCCAGCTCAGCTTGCCCAGCACAGCGCCCAGGCTTTGCACACCGTGGCCTCTCTCATTTTCGAGCATTGGCAAGAGCCAGCCGAAGAACAACGGCCTTCACAGACTGGCAGAATGGTGGAGGTTGGAAGGGACCGTCACAGATCATCTGGACCAACCGCCCTGCTCAAGCAGGGTCAGCTGGAGCAGGCCGCCCAGGACCGTGCCCAGACGGCTTTCCAGTTTCTCCAAGCATGGAGACTACGTGCTACCTCTTGGGGCACCGCTGAAAAGAGTCTGGCTCCATCTTTACAGCCTCCCTTCAGCTCTTCAGGCCCATGGAGAAGATCCCCCCCTCTCAGGCTTCTCTTCCCCGGCCTGCACAGGCCCAGCTCTCTCAGCCTTGCCTCATCTGAGAGATGCTCCAGGGCCTGCCTCCTCTTTGGAGCCCTTTGCTGCACTCCTAAGCACTCCAGGAGCTCCCAGCAAAGCTCCGCTGGGGTACGATGGTGCGCCAGACCATTGCTGCAAAAGGCATCTGGCAGCACTTTGTAAAACGTCGCGCCAGAAAAGATGCCTCCATTTCACGGCCAGATTTCTGAAACCCTAGAGCTGAGCGGTGGCAGCCCACCTTATGCAGTTTGGAGCGCGCCTTGTAACCCAAAGAACGTTTGCCCAAATGCAGATCCCCCCCGGTACGTCAAGAGGGATTTGGCAGGGGAGGTGAGTTGCAGCTGAAAGGCCAGAGGCTCAGGTGCTGTCAAATGGCTGAGGTGCATGGACATCAGTGGAGCTTCACTGCTTTACACTTCTGGACCTGATTCATAAGCCCCAATCCCTTGCCTGAGTGCAGAGGAAGCGTGCAACTTGGAGTCTAGCCCCGGTTCTTGAGCGGGCACAGACCCTCCTGCTTGCCCCTCCAAAGCAGGAGTCCTCCTGGGCCAGCAACTACAGCGCATGTTGCAGCCGTGCCAGGGAGACTCCCCTTTGCACCCCTGGCGCTGCCCGGCGGCCTGGCTGGCGCATCACAATGTGTTGCGGTGGCACCACGTAGCCTTGGCCACCAGCGCCCGTCTCTTCACCAGTGCGGCGCTGTGCCAGCGTGGGGCAGCAGGGAGACGCAGTTTCCCAGCCCAGTGGCACTGCTTGGCACAGGGACACTGCTCCCAGCCTTGCTCAGGCTTGGCCGGTGCCTGCCGCTGCTCGGCACAGGGCACGGCCGCGCTGCGGCCGTCTGCCCCGGCCGTGGCGCCATGGGACAGGCCAACTGCTGCCGTGCCCGGGGCGCTCCTGGCCCTGCTCCTGACGTGCAGGGACCGTCCGGAGCCCCCGGCCACGCGGCTCCTGGTGCCCGCCTCGGGCTCGTGGGCAGGGGAGCCTCCCGGCCCCCGGCGCCGCTCGGCGCCTTTGTGTCGCGCAGGAGCCCCCAGCTCCTGCTCAGCGACCGTGCGCAGGTGACCCGGCACCAGCGCACGCGGGACAGGCACCTCCTGCTCTTTGCCGATGCCGTCGCCATCGCCAGCTTCAAGTAAGCAAGACAACCCCAGCCATCCTTCCCCCCACCACTGCCTCTGCCACCAGCCCCCGGGCACTGCTCCTCCCCGGAGCGCCTCCCGCCAGAGCAGAAAGGGCCTCCTTGGGGCTGCCTGCCCAGCACCGGGCAACAGCTCTCCATCCTGCCAAAGAGTGCTTGCCCAAGCCTCCAGGATCCAAAAGGCCCATGCAGGCCTCCCAGAAGGAGGCCTTCCTCCTGTCCTCCCTCCCTAGGGGGAGGCAACGCGGGCATGCCCTTTGCTCCTGACCACGACCCGTGCTCCACACGGCCTGCAGTTGCCTGCATGGCTGTCCCTACGCTGCGGGGAGCGACACACTTTCCCTTGCATTCAGGGCGGTGGAAGAGGAAAGGGGCAGGCTCCTGCCTTTGCCGTCCTCATGCGCAGCCCCCGACCAAACGCCTCCTGCCCGAGGCTCGGGGTGGCCGCCCCAAGGCTCTGCCCCCAGGCTAGGCCTCTGTCCTGCAGCACTGCGGGGGCTGCCCCCACCACACCACCTCCAAGGCGCTGCCTGCTCTTCCTCCCGGCAGATGGGGCTCCACCTTCCTGCTCAAGCACCGCGTGCCTCTCAGCGAGCTCTGGGTGCTGTGCGGGAAGGACGAGGCGGTGTGCGGGCGGGCAGAGGAGGAGGAGGAGGAGGAGGAGGAGGAGGAGGAGGTTTTTGGCCTGAAATGCGCCAACTCCCTCATCCTCGTGTGGCCCAGCGACCTGTGCGTGGTCACTTTCCGGTGAGTCTAGGGCACATGTCCAGGGCCGGGGGGGGCGTGCAGGGAAAGGGCAGGTCCTCTCCGGGCTTGCTGGGGCTCAGCTCAGGCAGCGGGGAGAGAAAGCACAGGCCCTGCTCGCGTTTCCCTCGCCCCCACCGGCAGCTCCAGGTGTGCGCGCCCCCCGCCCCCACCACGTCCCTGCAGCTCTGCTCAGCCCAGGGACGCGGCGGGGGGACACCGACGGGGGGCTTGGGTGCATGGCGGTGTGGAGCGGTGCCAAGCGGGCGAGATGTGCCTGGGGGCCTGTGCCTCAGCAGGGGAGGAGGAGGAGCGGGCGCTGAGGCTGTTTCTCCTTCTGGCGGCAGGTCGCAGGAGGTCAAGGAGCTGTGGCTCCAGGCGATGCTCAGGTGAGCCCTGCCGGGGCTGCAGCCTGCCGGCGCTGGGCGTCCCGGCTGCAGGCGGTGGAGAGCTCCCGGGGGAGCTGCCCACAGCCGGGCAGCAGTGGAGGTGGGGGAAAGGGACAGCCCCTGCGCGGGGCCCCTGCTGGGCTGAGCGGCAGGAGCAGCTTGGCCTTGAGAGGGCACATGGGCAGCAGCGGCGGGGAGCTGTCACCGCGGCTCCTTGCTTGCCTGGACGGGGAGCCTGAGCTGCCCCTTCCCCTTCCCCCACGGCAGAGGCCCGCAGGCCGCAGGGCCGGGGCGTTGCGGAGCGCTGCTGCCAGCCGGCGCTGCCGGAAGGTCTGCTGTGCCCGGGTGGGGTGGAGGTGCGGGGCTGGTGCCCGGGGCGCGAGCAGAGAGGGCTGGCTGTGACCGAGCTCTGCCTTTGTCGCTGCCCCGTGCCCAGGCAAAGGCCAGGAGCCCAGCCGACCCGGCTCACCCGCCTGACCTCCCTCCGGCTCCTTGTGAAGGGCGTTGGCTTCTACGGTCCCGTAAGTGTGGCGGGGCTTTCCGCTCTGCCCCGAGTGCCACGGGGCTTTTGGGAAGAGCCCCCGCGAGCAGCTGCTCACCTTGGCTCTTTGCTCTCTTGCCTAGTCGGTGTCGCTGAGTGCCCGGACCGTCGAGGCGCTGATTTCGGCGGAGGTGAGCAGGGGCTGCCTCTGGCCCGGCCCTTGCCGGCTGCTGGCGGGAGGTACCTGAGTGTCGGGAGGGAAGGTGGCAGGGGCCCGAGCCCTCCAGACACCGGCCGCTGCCCCACGGGGAAGCCTGGGAGGAGCTGCCCAGTGCCGGGGGCAGTGCGGGAGGGCAGCCTGTGCCCCGGGCCGTGTTTGGGCACCTGGTGCCTTCTCGGCACCCTCTCGGCACCCTGCAGCGACTCGCTGGCAGCCCTTGCTGCTGCGGGGCGGCTCTGTAACCTGGACCCGTTTCTTGCAGGCTGGCACCACCCAGGGCCCTGTCTTGGTCCCATCACCTCCTGAAGAGGGACTTTGCTGCGGGCCTGGTGAGTTTAAAAGAGCAACCGAGGATCTGCCTTCTCCCATGGCGCTCGACGGCGGCTCTAAAGCACGAGCCCCTGCTGCCCCGCCGGCCAGCACCTTGGCCATGCCAAAACCCTCTTCAGTCGGCAGCACACGGCACTGCACGCAGACACCTCTCCTCCTGCTTTTGGAGCCTGACTTTTGCTTTCGTCTGGCTTGCAGCTGATGGGCCTCGCAAGAGGAAGACGTTGCTGCCCTGGCCGTTTGCTCGCAGGCACACCTCGGCCAACGGGGGCTGCCCAGGGCAGCCGCAGGCTGGCCTCAGGAGCCCTCTCTTTGGGCAGCCTCTGGCAAGGCTTTGCGCGGAAGAGGAGAGCCTGCCCCAGCCGGTCCAGGTAAGCCAGCCTGGCCGTGCAGCAGGTATGCTGCTCCCAGCTTCTCGCGCGAGGCAGCGTGCGCAGTGCTTGGGCCGTGACTCTCAGCAGACAGGGCATGTGGGGCTTTGCCCTGGCCGCTCCCTTCTCACCGGCAAGGCCTGAAGCTCCCGTCCCCTCCCTTCCCGGGCCTTTCTGCAGCCGAGGAACGCTTCTGCCACCGCTGCTTGCTTTTTCCTGCAGGATCTCCTGGCCATATTGTACAGGGAAGGACCTGCCAGCGAGGGCATATTCCGCAAAGCTGCCAATGAGAGGGCCCGCAGGGACCTGAAGGAGGCCCTCAACCAAGGAGGGCCCGTGGAGCTGGAAAGCAAGCCCGTGCACCTCCTGGCAGTCGTCTTGAAGGTGAATTCTTCTGCCTTGCAGCTGTGCGAGTACTTTGCGAGCCGGCATGGGCCCACTCGAGGGCCTAGATGGGCCCGGGGGGGCTCAGAGCTGCAACCCGCGGGAAGGCAAACCACATGTTGTCAGGCTGGGGAAAGCTTGGCAGCTGTGGTTTCCACCTGGTTTGCAGTGTGCCTTCTTGTGCCACCGATTTCCTGCCTGCCCCAGGCAAACGCACTTGCTCCTGCTCGCCAGCACCCTCCTCAGGGAGGAAGAGGGAGATTTGGGGGTAGACTCAAGGCTGATAGGCACCAGGGCCTGCTGCTGCCCTCAGACAAGTGCGGGCAAGCACGCCACTGCTCTGCCAGTGGCCACGAGCGCCTTGGAGAGCAGGTAGCTCAAAGCAAGCTGCCTCGTCGGGAGCCCGAGGGCCGGGGATGCTCCGCCTGGGCTCAGGGCTGATGGCCAAAGCCTCACCTCTGTGTCTTGGCCTTGCAGGACTTCCTCCGCAGCATCCCCTCCACACTGCTGTCAGCGGCCCTGTATGAGAAGTGGATGCTGGCTCTGGACAAGCCAAGCAGGGAGGAAAAAATTGCAGAATTGAGAGAGTAAGTGCGGTAGGCAGTGCCTGCCTTCGGCAGTGCCTGGGAGAGCCTCCCGCAACATCTCCTGACAACCTCGCCTCTGTTCACGCTGTGGACGACTGAAAAGCAGGGAGGGTGCTGAAACGCCTGCCTTTTGGGCAAGATCTTGCCACTCCAGACCTTGTAGTTCAGCAGCTGCTCAGCTGCCGTTGGGGGGTTCTCAAGCGGCCTTGTGTAAAGTAGTGAAAGGAAGCAGAGGCGTTGCTCTCTTTGGAGGACGCGCCATTTGTGGGAGGAAACTTGAGACGTGCGCCCAGCAAGAGGCAGCGGCCACTGCCCCCTGAAGTCACGGCACCTTCTGTTTGTGTTCCCGTAGGGTGGCGGACCAGCTGCCCCGGCCACATGTCCTCTTGCTCAAGCCTTTGCTTGCTGTACTCCACCGCATCAGCCAGAGCGCACACACCAACAGGATGGACTCCAGCAATCTTGCCATCTGCCTTGGGCCCAGCCTGCTCAGCCCAGGCACGGAGAGCACGCTGCCGCTGCAAGTGCAGATGGAGATGAACAGCAAGGTATGTTGGACTCCCCAGGTAGCTCCCCACTTTGGGGCACGGCCACCCGTCGCACGGCCATTGCAAAAGCTAAATGCAGCCGCATTTAGCTGGGGAGCATGCGGGGCACCCCTCAGCTGGGCTATCCACAGTGTGACAAGCAAATCTCTTCCTGGAGCTGCAGCCCCAGAGCTGCACAGCTTTTGGCACACGAACGTCCGTCAGGAGCAGGCAAGCCTGTGGAGCGCGTTCTCAGCCCTTTGCCCTGACGTCCATGCTTTTCTGTGTGCAGGTGACGGTGCTGGTGGCGTTCCTCATTGACAACTGCACAGCAGTGTTTGGCGAGGACATGGCCTTTCCCGGCAGCCCCGCTGCCGACGAGTCCCCCGAGCACACCGGCAGCTCCACAGGTAGGAGGCCGCACTGAGGACGGGCACTGGCCAGGGCTGCTGGTTCCAGTTCTGCAGCTGGCTCTCGGAAGAGGCCTGTGGCAAGGCAGAGGGGTGCAGAGGGTCCCGTAGCTCATGGCAGTGCTTTTGTGCTGCAAGCCTTTCCCGAAGCTGAGACAGACCGTGCTAACTCCACAAAAGTGCTAACCACCTGTAGAGCTGCTCTGCTCTTCACAGTGCTGCTCCCTATGGACTAGAACTGCGCTCTGCCCGTGCACAATATCGCCCCCGGGGCTCCTTGTGTCTCCTGAACCGCCCCTCACGTCCATAGGTGCTAAGGTTGCAGCTTGCCGGCTGCTGCGGCTGCGTGGTGCCACCGGGAAAGCCCCCCTTTCCCTTCAGAGGGCCCCTCACAACTAGCTAACAGGCTCTTTCTGCCCACAGCACACCCAGCTGCTGCTCAAGAAGATGCTGCTGCCCACCACAGCCCAGAGCCTGCAGCTGGCTGCAGCCCCCCAACCTCTGAGGCGCAGCAGCCCAGCGGCAGAAGCCCCAGTGGGAGCGGGGCATATGCAACATGCCTCTCCGCCCCTCCACTGCTGCCTCCTTGGGAAAAGGATCTCCGCCGGATGGCCAGGAGCTCCTCAGAGCCAGCCCTGTCCTTCCAGAAGCCCTCGGAAGGCAGCAGCAGGCACCAGAAGCGGAGCAGAAGCGCGCACAACGTTGCTGTTGGGCAGCAAGAGCTGAGCTTGGAGCACGAGGCCCTGGAGAAACAGCCCGCTGTGTTGCCTGCCCGATCCTCCAGCGGCGCTCCACCCCAGTCCTCCTCCAGGCACTCCCTGGAGACCTGCTTCCCTGCTTCCCACGGCCCCTCCCTCATCCACCCGGGACCTGCTGCCCTTCCCTCTCCCTGCTTGCGGGCCGCAAGAACCATCTGAGCAGTCACCAGCAGTCCTCTTGCGTGCCGAACCGGGGTTCGGCAGCCTTCGGAGCCCCCCCAAGGCCATCGTGGGCGTGGAGCAAGGACGATTTGCCTGCTTGCAAGTGCTTTCAGTCTAAACAGCAGGGCAGGCTGAGGAGAACGAAGGAGAAGCTTCAGGCTTGCGCCTCTGAGCCAAGAAGCCACACACCCTGCAAGGAGAGGAAACCTTCTGCGTTCCTGTTAGGAACAGCTAAACCTGCCGCGGGTGTGGGAGTGGGGAAAAGGAAAAAAAAAAAGAAGACGACGACGAGGAGGCATGAAAGAAGAGGCATGAAGGAAAAGGGAAGAGAAGAGGGAAGGAAAAGGGAAACCAAAAAGGGAAAGGGAAGGGAAGACAAAGGAAAGCAGGCAGGACAGCAGGAAGGACAAAAGGAAAGCCAAATGTAAGGAGAAAAGGAAAGAAAAGGCAAAAGAAGAATAAGCAGAAAGAAAAGAAAGGCAAGAAAAAGAGAGGGCAGGAAAAAAGAAGAAAAGAAAAGAGAACAAAAGACAAGAGAAGACAAGACGAGAAGACACGACAAGACAAGAGAAGAAAAAGGAAAGAAAGACGAGAAGAGAAGAGTGGGAAGGAGAATGGGAAAAAGTAAAAGACTGGAGGAAGAAAGAGAAGAAGAATGGAAACGAAAGGCAAAAAGGAAACATGGGAAAGGAGGAGGAAAAGGAAAGAAAGTGGAAAGAAAAATCAGGAGAGAAAAGTAAGAAAAGAAAGAAGGGAAAGCAAAGGAGAGTAAAAAAGGAAGAAAGGAAAGGCAAGAAGAAAGAAGGGAAGGAAAAAGAAAGGAAAAAGACAAAATTGGGAAAGACTGCCGAGGACGGAGAAGGGAAAGAAAAGGAAAGTAAAACCAAGAAAGGGAAAAGGAAAGGGAAAAGGGAGAAAATGGGAAGTACCCCCAAAAGGAAGGAGAAAAGGTTAGGAAAAAAAAACCCGGAGAGAAAAACGGAGAGAAAAAAGGGGAAAGGAAAAGAGAGGATGAAAAGGGGGAAGCGAAGAGGAAAGAAGGAAAGGGAAGAGGAGGAAGCAAAGGAAAGAGAGAGAGGGAAAGGGAAGCAAGGAAGGAAAGAAGCAGCCCTTAATCACGCTGACACCATGGCAAAACCTGCAGGACAGAGGAAAGAAGAAAAGGACAAAAAGAGCGAAAGAAGGCAAGAAGAAAGGAAAGAGCAAGGGAAGGAGGAAGAAGGAAAGGAAAACAAGAAAGTGGAAAGGGCTTTAAGAAGGAAGAAGAGAAAGAGGGAAAGAAAGAAAGGGAAGAAAACAAGGAAGGGAAAAGGGAAGAAGGCAAGAGAAGAAAAGAAGGAAGTGAAGCAGCCAGGCACAAAAGAAGGAAAGAAGGAAGGAAGGAACAGAAGGCCTGGAGCGAGGAAAGCGAGCAAGGAAAAGGGAAGGAAGGCAGGAAAAACAAGGAAGGAAAGGAGAAACCCTTGGCGGCATGCTTGTCACCTGGTCACAAGGGGACAGCCTGCAAGGAAAGGTGGTGGCTGCCTGTTTGAAAGAGCCGAACCTGCCGCCGGTCACTTCAGAAAGGCACGGGAAAAAAGGGAAGGCACGGAAGAAGAAAGCGAGCAAAGGAAAGGAGAGGAGAAAAGGAGAGAAGAAATGCGGAAGGAAAAGGAAAGGAGAGAGGCAGAGAACAACAGGGAGAGACAGCAGAATCCAACAGAGCCCAGGACAGGCAAGCTCAAGGGAAGGGCAGGCGGCAAGGAAAGCAAGACAAGGCAGCAAAAGCGAAAAGAAAGCGAAACAAAGAAACCAAGAAGCAAGCAAACAGAAAGACGAAAGGAGGCACGTGCAAGAAAAACGGGAAGAGAAACAGGGAGGGGAAAAAAGGCAAGGGCAAAGGGAACGCGAAGAGGGAAGGGGAAATGGGAAGGCAGGAAGAAGGAAAGCCGAACAAGGAGAGCCAAGCAAGACAGTAGAAGGGCATGAAGACAGGCCCGAGAAGCAAGGAGAGAAACACTCGGCAAAGACAGAAAGGAAAGAAATGAGGAAAGGTCAGAAATGAGGAGAGAAATGCAAGGGGAGAAAAAAGGGGAGAAGACAGGAAGAAAAGAGGAAAGAAAAGGGAAGAAAGAGGCCTAAGAAAAGGGGAGAGAAGAAAGGACGGGAAGACAAGAGGAAAAGGAAAGGATAAGGGAAAAGAAGAGGGAAAGAAAGGTGTTGGGCAAAGGAAAGTGAGGAGGGAAGAAAAGAAAGGAAGGCAAGAAGGAAGGAGGAAACACTGGAAAGAGAAGGAGGAAAGGACAAAGGAAAGAAACCCAGACAGAGAAAGGGAAGGGACGACAAATAAGGAGAGGAAGGGAAAGAGAAGCAGGGAAGGAGAAGGAGGAGAAGAAGGCAAGGAGGAGCGACAGAAGGACAGACGGGAAGAAGGGAGGAAAGTGAAGAAGGAAGAAACAAGGAAAGCGAGGCGAGGAAAGAGAACGAAAGGGAAACCAGAAAGGCAACATCGCAGGGAGCAAGCCAAGGAAGAGCAGAAAGGGTGGAAAAGGGGAAGGGAAGGAGAAAAGGAAGAAAAGAGGGAAGTGGGAAAGGAATTCCTTAAGGAGCGGAGAGAGAAGAAAAGAGAAGGAAACCAAAACCAAGGAAAGGAAAGCAAAGGAAGAAGGAAGAAAGAAAGGAAGAGGAGGAAAGCAGAGAAAGAGGAAGAAAGAAAGAGAAAGGAGGAAGAAAGAAAGACCAATAAGGAAAGGAAAGGCAAGAGGAGGGCCAAATGAAAAGGAAGGCAGAAAGCAGGCAAGAAAGCAGGCACTGTGTTTGGACGCGTTGGAAGTTGTCTTTGGTTAGCACTGAGCTGCCCGCTTAGGGCTCAGGGGAGCCTTGGGGCAGGAGCGGGGGCGCCGCGCCTCCGTGACAATAAAGCACTTTTGTGCAGCACTAGTTGCCTGCTCCGTGCCTCTCTTTGAAGCGCTCCGGCACGCCACGTCTTGCAGTCCCTGTTGCCACGCGGCAGGTGCGGCAGGTGTGTCTGAATGCCCTGGCAGAGCTACGCAGCAGGAGGGCAAGGGACTGAGCAGCGGCCTCGCTGCTCTTGCTGTTGTCAGAGGCTGCAAGCGAGGTTTGGGGAAGAAAAGCCTCTCTCTGCTCTGCTCTGTCCTTGGGCAGCCTCTTGTAAGGCACTTGCAAGAGGGGAAAGGGAAGGAAGAGAGGTGGCCATAAGCCAGGGCAGCTCCACCCCTTGGTCAGGAACAAGCGGTAGGGGGAAGGAGTTGCTTAAAGGCGTGGCCCGGCCCCGCTCCGCTTGCCCTTGCCCTGCCTCCAGTCCGAGAAGCACCACGCTTCAACAAGACCCAAACGTAGGCAGACCCCACAAGAGCTTGACTTCCTCAACTACAGAGGCACAGAACCTTTGTCTTCCTCCCTCTCTTTCCTTGCACGCTTGCCCTGTCAGGCCGCAGTCTCTTTTCACGACAAGCCCCTTCACCCGCGTGACACCTCTTCCACACACACGCTTTAGGAGGCCTCCAAAGAGGAGAAGGACGCAGAAAGCAGAGGGCTTTGCTTTAGCGCTCCGTGTTCTGCCTGCAGCTCGGAAAACTGCTTCACCAAGCTCCCAGGGCACCCGACCACAGGCAAGGCTCCAGCCCAGCCCTCCTGGCCTCCGGGGCTAAGGCACTTGAACCACTGTCGCCAACAAGGCCCTTATCGGAGGGCCTGGCTCAAAGCTGCCTTTGGCCGCCTAGCCAGGAAGACCAGATGCCCTTTTACAGCTGCCTCAGCGGCAGCTGCCTTTTGGCGCGAGAGCCAAGTGATGTCAGCCAGGCTCCTCTGATCCTTGGCTTACTCCACTAGGAGGATTGCACCACCTGCTTCACACTTCACCCCTTTTTGGAAGAGAGTTTCTGGAAGACGCTCGAAACGCACAAGCACGAGGAAAGCAGAAGACGCCAGCACTGCGCTGGCAGACAGTGCTGGAAGTCCGGCTCTTGGGGCAGCTGGAAGGAAGCTCCTTGTGCCTGCCTCCTGCTGGGGCTTTAAATCACGCCATGCCCGCTGGTCTTCCCAACGGGATGCAGCTGCCCTGGGGAGGCACCACGGTTGCGCTGCAAAGGAGAAAATCTTTGCTCCGGCATTGCCCAGCTCAGCTTGCCCAGCACAGCGCCCAGGCTTTGCACACCGTGGCCTCTCTCATTTTCGAGCATTGGCAAGAGCCAGCCGAAGAACAACGGCCTTCACAGACTGGCAGAATGGTGGAGGTTGGAAGGGACCGTCACAGATCATCTGGACCAACCGCCCTGCTCAAGCAGGGTCAGCTGGAGCAGGCCGCCCAGGACCGTGCCCAGACGGCTTTCCAGTTTCTCCAAGCATGAGAGAAAATGGACAACCCCTTGGGGCAACCTGGGCCAGTGCTTAGGCCCAGTAATGAAGCTTTTCCTTATTTTTCCATGGAATTTCCTGGGCTTCAGTTTGTGCTCTTTGGCTCTTGTCTTGTCACTGGGCACTGCTGAAGTGAATCTCCATGTTCTTTACAGCCTCCCTTCAGATATTTATATATATAGCCATTGCCACCAGCGCCCACCCATCCATCAGTGTGGCGCTGTGCCAGCATGGGGCAGCGGGGAGACGCAGTTTCCCAGCCGAGTGGCAGTCTTTAGGACAGGGACACTGCTCCCAGCCTTGCTCAGGCTTGGCCGGTGCCTGCTGCTGCTCGGCACAGGGCACGGCCACACCGCAGCCGTTTGCCCAGCCGTGTTGCCATGGGTTCAGGTTCTGGTTAGGGTTAAGAGAGGGAGAAAAGAGAGCCCCACATACTGCAAAGGGCATTCCAAAGCAGATGTGGGGCTGCAGCGAGATCCCTCGCAGGACAGATTTTTCTTTAGTCCATTAAGGGGGCTGCTGGGCCCGGTGTCAGGCCACAGCTATGATTAGGGTTAGGATTTGGATTCAGGTTTGGGTTAGGAGAGAGAGAAAGTGTAGAGCCCCACGTGCGGTGAGGCTGCAAAGGCATGCCAAAGCAAATGCGGGGCTACACCAACCTTGATCCCAGCGCAACTTTTTCATTAGAGCCAGGAACGGGGGCTGGTGGGCTCAAATTTTGGGCCCATCTGAGATTAGGGTTCAGGTTAGGGTTCAGGTTAGGAGAGAGAGAAACGAATTTTAAAAGGTATCTTTCTCCCAGTGTTTCAGGATGAGGAATTTCCATTAATTACAATACAGTAATACTAGCTTCTGCAGGAGGTGTTTGTTTGGATAATTGACTGAGCTGGTAAAACAATTTCCAATAAATCCATACAGATATGCATTATACTTATTTAATTACTACAGCATTCTCCCACTGTTCTGTGATTCTATGTCATCTATATCATCTCCAAAGTCAATATCATAAGAAAATGTAGAGAAAGGTGCAAGAAATCCACAGTATGCAGCCAAAAATAACTTGCCAATAAAGCAACTTACTCCCTACTATGCTCAAAATAGTTCATATCCTTAAAGGTATGGAAGTAATTCCAAATTCCAAACACTTTAATAAAATCCTGCCAGTACTTCAGCTGTTTATGCCCTGATTCTCTCTGGGACCATGACACAGAGACGATGACAATGACTCATTTAGGCTCTTTTCACAACACATTCTACAGGTCAATTATAAGGAAATCTTTATTTTAGAAGTTTGACTTTTACTTCCTTTCATTGCTGTTGAATGTCCTCTTCTCACATGGAAAAGGGCAAATATTGATTTATTTTATCTAAAGACCTGTACAGAAAAAGCTTCCAATGTCTACGTAGGTTTTTTTCTGCACCCAGTAGCATGGATACTGGATAATACATCAGTCAAATTTCTTAGCCGACAAATATTAGGAAAAGGATTTTTAAATGATTATTTTCATACCATATCTCCATTGCTGTTATAATCCTAGTCCCAGTGGAAAATCAATACACCTGGCCATTTGTCATTAGGAAATTGATCACAGCACTGTGGTCACAATCCTGTCTTAAGGACACCCTCACAAAAGAGGTTAAGCTTAGTGGTTGGCTGTCTCCTTGGGTTGCTTTGTGGCTCAGATGGCACTTCCTCACTCTGTTGCTAACAGAGGAGGAGGAGAGGTACCCCTCTAGGTACCAAATCCAGTTCCAAACATCTGGATTGTATCTGCTAGAGAAATTAGATGATGGTAGAGACATGGTTTTGTTTCTCCTTCTCCTCCCCTTATCTTAAGAGTGAAAGAGAAACAGTACTAAAGTGAAATAAAGTAGGATGACTGTTTTTTTTCCCTTTGTCAAGTGGCTGTTGATGTTACCCTTGCTATTTGTCAAAGCTGGGAGCAATAGAAATGTCACTACCAGGAGCAGGACCATCTGCTGATCCCACTGTTTTTCCTGCCTGGGGAGTCTATATGATAGGCACAAAGAGAAGCAGTGCTTTCTCAAGACACCATGAAGGTTCAGTTAATGTAGAAGAGGGGGAGCACTGCTGAGACATGAGAAAAATATATTCTCTCATAAAATTCCTCAAATGTCACTATGCAATAACTTCTATTCCAGCCATGCTCTGCATTTGTTTATTCTAAACTATGTAATACTTGCTCTTTTGAATCACAACAAATAAGTCAAGATTTTCTAAATCATTTTTGTACAGAATGCATCAATTCCCCTTGAATGGCTTCCTTTCACAAATAATCAAATTTAAAAATTCTCCAGAAGGATTATATCTAAAAAAATTTAAGTATTTTTATTTCAGATGGACCTAAATGTATTTAGACTTTTCCTTATTACGTTTTTTGATTGGAAATAAACAGGAAAAGGGAGAACATCAAAGACAAAGTGCATATAAGAAGGACCTGTACAATTTTAATGAGGTCAAAAATTGAATTTTTCTCACTTGAATGTATAGAGTTTCCATTTGAAAAGGATCCTTCATTTCAGTATAACATTCAGATATGGTATTCTAAGGCTGAAAACACAACAAATTATTTCAGCTTTCCTGAAAGAATACTTGACTGAAAAATCATCAGGAAACAAAATTCTGGACAGACACGCAGATGGGGTTACTTTCTATGAAAGAGTTTCCTCTCCAGGTTCTTCCTGGTGCCAGGTTAGCTGCTACTAGGAGTGGTTTCTCCAGCTAATGCAAAATTCACTCAAAAGGAATCAAAGGGTGCTGAGCAATCTTGCTCGGATTAGCCATTTGCATCCTTGCAGCCATTGTAATTTAGGTTGTTTCTTAATTTCCCCCACGTTGCAAATCTTCATGACAATCTTATCAAAACCCTTACTGTGCATAAAGAGCTTACCAGTCTCTTCAGGAGAGCGTGTTCCCTTGCGTCTCCTTGGTCTGGCTTTTTACAAAAATGTCTGCAGAGTGCAGAATCATGACAGACTTGGTCTTGTATGTGAACACTAGGTGAAATGTGAAATGGGTGCTGACACACAACTTTTTAGATATCATTCGTTAATGATTTCTGTCTGCTTCTAAGGCTAGGCAACCTAAAAATGTAGATCTAATATTTTTTAAAGTAGAGATTAGACCATGTTGCCCAATGCTGTGTTACAAAGATTATCCACAAGGAGGAGCCAAATTTACAGAGACTTCATTATGGAAAAAAATACTGCAGCTCTTAGCTCGGACCCAGACCAAACAGATTAGTGAATAATTATTGCAGGATGAAAGAAATAGTGTTTCTTTCAGCTAAAGTCCCATCATGAAAAAGATTCACTAGCTAAAGGATGTTGGGCTAATTACATTATCTTGACTTTTCCCAATTATGTGGAGATCAGAACAGGTGTTTTATGACTGGAAACAAACACAAAGAGAGGGAACATCAAAGAGAAAGTGCCTATAACAAGCGCCTATAAAATCAAACAAAAGCACCTAACAAATTGAACAGGCCAGTCACTGTAATATTGCAGCCTAGTTTGGCTTTTTTTTTTTTTTTTAATTCAATTAGTTATGATGCCAAACAAATTTTGCCCAGGCAGGAAAAGTGTAACTAAGTGAAATTGATTCCCCTGGAAACTGCTGGATGATGCTGAAAAAAAAAAAAAACTGCAAAGGTTAGTATACTACACGCTAAAATAAAGTTACTAAATTAATGTATAAAAGCAGTTTGCATTTTGAATCTACTGTGCTAATTTCAGTACAACCTACAAACCTTAGTTTATCCTTGCGCAGTCTTTGTAAATATCCTCATTACTATATTATGGCTATACAAATCTGTAAAAGGGTAGGAGAAGTGACACATTCAGACAGAAGGGCAGGACTGCAAAACGGTTGTTCATTTATGACTTCTTTTGCTGGATTTTCAGGTGTAGTGAGCCTTCAAAGGGTCTTGTGGTGTCAGAAGGATGTTTATGCACCCTGAGCTTATATGGGTGTAGGTTTTGAAATCATTATCCAAAGCCTGAGGTTTGTAAATTAAGTGGGTGTGTTTGAAAACATGACCCTGACCAACTTATCTGAGGTTACCCAGCCATGCTTGACAGAAAAAGCAACAAAATCCTCATTTGTTAAAGATGAGGAGTAAAATCCTGCCACGTACCCAGCAATCATTTCTCTTGAATTCACTTGAGCCAGGATTTCATTCAAGATTTCTTTCACTAAACTGGTGTTAGTTCAATTTTTAGCCGACTCACTTTCTCTGGAAGTGGTATGGTTTTCACTTCCTGTTATACATTTGTTTTATATGCTTACCCAGAGGTCAGAATAAGGTAAGTGGTTTCTCTCTTTTCATATATCTGTTACTATCTTAATTACATTTCTGTTTTCTTAATTTACTAATTGCACTGCAAAATAAAAGTACCTGAGTTGTTAATTAAGATTTCAAAAAAATCTGATGGCTATAGTGTTTTTTCTGCTCTCTGTATTATTTGGAAACAAGTACCTTCACAAGAGTCAAAATTTTTTTTAAGAAAGTCGATTAAATATTGAGTTTTGACATTCTAACAAAACCCTGCACAACGGCAATTTCTTCTGGAAGGTCAACCCAGAAGGTTTCTGGACTGCACTGATGACAACATTCTGCAAAGGAGTGGATGAGGAGAGGTGCTCTGCTGGACCTTATATTTGCAAATAAGGAAGAATTGGTTGGGAATGTGAAGGGCGGGGGCAGCATTGGCTGCAGCAGCCATGAGATGGTGGAGTTCAGGATCCTGAGGGGAGGGAGCAGGGCAAATAGCAGGATCACAGCTCTGGACTTCTGGAGAGCAGACCTTAGCCTGTTTAGAGACCTGCTTGGAAGAATATTGTGGGCTACAGTCATGGAGAGAAGAGGGATCCAGGAGAGCTGGTTGATTTTCAGGGTCCATAATGATCCATCCTGATGTGCAGAAAATCAAGCAAAGGTGGCAGGAGGCCTGCATGTATGAACAAGTTGCTCCTGACAAAACTCAAACATAAAAAGGAAGCACACAAAAGGTGGAAGCAGGCACAGGTGACCCAGGAGAATTATAGAGACACTGTCCAAGCATGCAGGGGTGGGGTTAGGAAAGCCAAAGTCCGTCTGGACTTGAATCTGGTGAGGAACATGAACAGCAATGAGAAGAGCTTCTACAGGTGTATCAGCAGCAAAAGGTGACAGAGGACCTGGTGACAAAGGACATAAGGAAGGTCGAGGTACTCAATGCCCTCATCATCTCAGTTTTTATTGATAAGACTGGTTTTGGGGGATCCCACACCCCTGAAACCAGTGGGAAAACAAGGAAGCTGGAGGACGATCAGGTTAGGAAATTTTTAAACAAACTGAACATTCATGGGATCTGAGAGTATGCATTCTGGCGTGCTGAGGGAGCTGACCAATGTCTTTGTAAGGCAACTCTCAATCATGTTTGAAAGGTCATAGTGATCAGCAGAAGGTTCCTGAGGACTGGAAGAAAGCAAATGACACTCTTCAAGAAGGACAAGAATGAGGATCAGGAGAATTACAGGTCAATCAGTGTCACCTTGATCCCTTGGAAGGTGATGGAGCAAATAATCTTGGAAACCATTTCCAAACATATGAAGGACAAGAAGGTGACCAGGGTAGTCAGCATGGATTTATGAAGGAGAAATCATGTGTGACCTATCTGATAGCCTTCTATGATGGGATGACTGCCTTGGTGAATGAAGAGAGAGCACGAGATGATGTTTACCCTGACTTTAGCAAGGCTTTCAACATAGTCTTCCATAACTTCCTCACACACTGATGAAGTATGGACTACATAATTTGGCAGTGGGGTGGATTGAAAACTGGCTGAACTGCTGAGCTTAGAGAGTTGTGAATGAAGTCCAACTGGAGGCCAGTCACTAGTGGTATCTCCCAGGGGCCGATACTCAGCAGTTCAGCCAGTTTTCAATCCACCCCACTTTCTTAGGCATAATGCTGTTCTGAAACGCGACCACAGGACATTGAAGTAACTGTGAAAAGCAAACTGCCATGCACATTATGAAGAGATGAAATAAAATGAAAATCTATTTTTAACTTGCACTCTGGAGGATGTGTTTTTTTTAAAGTGAAAATCAAAAGTTTCTCTTGCCATTTTTTAAAGCATAGTTTAAAATTATTTCCTATTGTATTTTTTCGTTGCTTGCCATTTGTGCTTTCACGGTATGTATAAGTTAATTGAAAATTTTCCAACAGTAAAAATTTTCTTTCCCTTGAAAAACTCCAGTTCATAAAAACCAAAATGTTGCACAGAAATGTGATTATTAGGAAATAAAACAGAATGAACATTTTATTTTGGTCAACAATTAAATTTTTCTAACTTGAATATATAGAGCTTCCATTTCAAAAGGATCCTTCCCTTCAGTACAACATTCAGATATGATATTCTAAGGCTGAAAACAAATGATTTCAGCTTTTCTGAAAGAATACTTGACTGAAAATCATCAGGAAACAAAATTCTGGGCAGATACACAGACTGGGTTGCTTTCATTTCACTGTGATTCAGGATATATAGAAGAGTTTCCTCTCCAGGTTCTTCCTAGTACCAGGTTAGCTGCTACTAGCAGGGATTTCTGCAGCTAATGTAAAAGTCACTTATAATGAATAAAGGGTGCTGAGCAATCTTGTCCAGATTAGCCATTGCACCCTGCAGCCATTGTAATTTAAGCTGCTTCTTAATTTCCTCCTACAAAAATAGTTGCAAAGACCTATTTCTTGTGTAGGTCTAGGTTTTTTTTTCAAATAAGGTAGTAGATCAAAACTAAGATCAAAACAATTTGATAAAATATTTCCTCTGCCCTTTTCATTCTTACCCTTCCATTAATTTTTTTCTTTTTTTTTCTCTCTCTTTCATATGAAAACTTTGAACTTACAGTGGAAAGTACTAATTTTTTGTTCCACTTTTTTATTTTTTTCAGCTGATATTGGATTTTCCACTTCACATTCTATGTACTTTTATCAAGAAGTGTAATGTTTTTACTGTCATATTATATACATTACCCATTAAATTATCATGCCTGAGTATGTTTTCATTATCTTTTTTTTGTATTCCTGTCCCACTTTGCAGACAAGTCTAGACATATTATTGCCAATATTAATCTAATATTCTGGAATGTAATTTTTTGCTTAATGCACAGTATGAAATAGCAGTTTAATAATTCATATTTTACTACTGCAAAGGCTAAATGTTGGAGTTATGTTCCTTGCAGGTTCTACCTAAATGATCACATCATCTATATATACTTCACTATTCTGCCAAACTCTTTCCAGTGGAATATTTAGGGAACTAAATTAATCTCAAAGGAAGTCTCTGGAAAGTCTGCCTGAAAGCCAATTTATGATTTAAATCTTAGTTCTTCATCTAACAAGCTATATCTGCCAGGCATCATGTGATGGTCCCAGTTTTGCAAACAACTCTGTCATCTGCCTATTTACTCCCCCTCTTGGTGGTGGCTGACATGTTTCTTTCACATTCTCTGCAGGACTGCTGGGATCGCCGAGTGTCCTGAGGGCATTTCATTTAAAGAACATACTTGAACCTAGCTCACCCTTGTAGCAGGTTCTTCTAATGGGTGAGGGTGATTTAAGATGGGTGCTTTCTGTACTTTGTCTTCAAGACAGCAGTGTCACCCAGGTTATGGAGAACTAGAAAAGTTGTCCAACTAGTGAATGCCACAGTGATTAATATTGATTTGGGCAGCAACTGGTGGGATGTATGAGAGCAAAACTTCCGTTTTAGCATCTTAATGACCATGGAAATGTCAGCATACAACTCCTTTTAACCACACTGTAAGCTAAACATAAACTTTTCGTGCTCCAGAGGCACAGCCCTAGGGCCCAAAAGTCTGTGAGGAAACATACTGCAATCATCCAAACGAGACAGAGTTGGAGACTGATTAAAAAAAAAAAATGAAGTGACAAGTTGATAAACAAAAGGGTAACACCGAAAAATAGGCCATGAAACGAAGAAGAAAAGCTGTGAGGGGTTACTGACTGTGCACTGTCCTCACAAAGTATCAAAGAAGCTAAATGAATTCCGGTATGTCAGCTACTCTCTGTATGTGCTTTTCCTTTATCATGGATGCTTTACAGCTGTGATCTTGATGTCTTCCCTCTATTTTTCTAATCCTTATATTTCCTTTCTTTGATCACAGCTGCCTTTGCTCTTTCTCCCTTCTGCACTGAGGTGCCATAGTAAGATATAAAATCAAAAGACTAGTATTTTTTAACTTGTGTAAGCATTGATTTTTAAAATTTCCTGTGCCCATAGGTCTGTCTTGATGACTGATCTTTCTGTTTTCATCTGCTGATACAAAAATGGCAACATGTGCTTTGTTCAGCTTTTGGGGAGAAGGTATGGTGTGTGAGATTTCTGATCTCATGTGCAGTCAGCTTTGTTTTTACTTTGTCTGAGCATGGCTGTGCCACCAACTATGACTGATACAAGATACTTGTCTTCATAGCTATCTTTTGTAACATTATTATAGCTTATTGGGCTGCCTTTTGCATGCATTTTATGACACTCAAATAGGTTTACTTTTGTGTGTACAACTTTGGTTTTAAAGACACCTCACAAAGTGATTTTTCTCTTTTATGTATTCCTACTGTATTCCAAATTTCCATTTAGGATTCACATTCACTATATTTCTGGGTGCTATTGAAAAATTACTCATCCTGTTACTTTTCTGAAACTGTCTCCTTCCTACCTACTGCCATTTCAGTAACTGCCTGAAGATTCACAGAGCCTCTCTGTTGGTCATGATGTGCTTTTTCTATCTGTTCATTAGCGGGACAGATTTCGGGTCGGATTGTCTAGAGTTAGCTGATGTACTAGGTAAGTGCTGCCAAGCACTCTTCCTGTTGGTGCCCTAGAACGCTTGATCTTACATCAAAGAGGCTTTCATGATTCCATGATTTCAGAACTGAGCTTTTAATCTCACAGCTGTGAAAACCTCAAAGGCTTCTGCAAGCTGCATCAGGCAATGGGGCATGCAGCATTCTCATATTTCTATTTTAATGCAGGTTACAAAAACAGAAGATGAAATTGTCAAAATTGTCACTCTTAACACATTCAATAATTATGTATTTTAAAACTGTTTGAACCTTTGTCATAGCATAGGCAATTTTACTTCACAAAATATTTTTTTGATACAGTGGCTTTAAAGTGCAGTAATATTATTAGCTTGAGGGCTTGCCAGCTGCTAACATGGAGGGGTTTTCTCTTACTTCTGGGGCCTAATCTTGCATTACGTTTCATTTCTCTCCTCCTTGTACTTTATGGTCTGTTGGATTTTCGCAATAGTTTCTTACATGCTCTTGACAAAGTACCAGGAATAATCAGTAGCCTTCCTCAGCTATAAGAAATAAGTATCTATAGATTTTTTCATCTGCTTGGAGTTGATTTGGCATGAATTTACGCAAACATAACCCAAATGTAAAAAAATCAGACCATCAGGTGTCTGTCAGAAACACCTATGAGATTTTTTGTGCTTACCTGCATTTCTAACACTGGGCTAGACAGCTTCTCAGTCTCTTTCATGTCACCGTGTTTGCTAATCACAGTGAATCGTACCTTTATGTCCACTTCTAGATCAGATTCTCTGATTCTGTTTGACAGGAGTCTGCCTTACACTGTCACATTACATTCCTGTGGAGATGCCTGCTAGAAGACTCTTCTCCCCTCTGTACAGCCTACAGCAATATAAAAGTTAATTTTTTCTTAATTATTCATATTTTAGTATTTTATCTGCTGGTCAATTATTTTGGCAAATGGCATTTTCTCCACAATTTAGGAATTAATCATTTTTCAGAATGAGAAGGGGCAAGTTGATTAACTTGCCTTTTCATCTCTTCTGTACAGCCAGTAGTTCTTAAACCTGAGCTTTGTGGTGAAATCAATAGAAGACTATAGATTCATCTAATCAATTGTGTTGCAACCTTTACTTTTACAGATCCCTACACATGCAAGCTAGAAGTAATGCTGGGAACTGTTGCAGCACAATCTATAGAGGTCATGAAAAGGAAACCACATATTGCTGTAGGAAGCGCACACAGAACTGTTAACCAGCTAGACTCTGCAGCAAGTAAAAGAAAAGGAGTCCTCAGTATAGCAGCAACGGGGGGAGGGAGGGAGGAGAAACCTACAGCTCATGACAGCCATTTCACCCTATACCCTACCTAGTCTGTAGGTTGACAGACTATACAAAGGACACTGGGCTTTGAGATGCACTTCTGTATACTTAAAGGGCCAATATGCAAAAAAATGTGCCCTTGAAACAGTGTTATTCGCAGGCACATGACTAGGTGCAACATCGAATTCAAAAACGTAGATATGGCTGTTAGGTAGGACTAGCAGATTTGAAAACCACAGGACTACTGTATTCTTGAAGATATTGTAAAGGATGAGATTTGCCTCCCAACAACAATATCTAAATGAAGCTGTCTATATGTGAATAAGTCGTCTAAACTTCCGTTACAGTCAATGGCATCTAATGCGTCTTGTTTTAGGGTGGGCTGAACAGCTATTAAGATTCCACATCATGCCCTGAATAGAGCTCCATAAACTGTAATAGGAGTTTGGATACTTAGCAGTCATGTACACCACATACAGGTTCCTAAATTTAGGTGTCCTAAGCTAAAGCTGAATCCCACATAAGGTGTCTCTCCACAGTAGAGTAACTATGTACACATAGGAGAACACTGAATTTTGCAGGGACTTTTGAGTTAGAATAGCAGAAAGGGTAGAGCTGTATTACTGTAGCATTCTGTACAGGTTATTGTATCTTGCTTCTTAGCAGAAATAATAAAAGCACTGTTGTACTACTGCTAGCTCTTCTGTACAGCAGTCACGGTTTTTGTTAAGAGATGAGTAAAGATTCCCTGCTTACCTTTTCCCCCTCTAAAAAAGGGCTGCTATTGGGGAAGATCTTTATCCTGCTCACTCCTCTCTCCACTGCCTAAAACTGGAAAGACTGGCAGGTTACTACCAGCAGTTTTAATCAAGTTTAATCAGCAATCTATAAAATCCTAGAAAAGGGTATTTATTACCCTAGCTGTCGAGTCACCATCGCTTGCAAGGAGGCATTGGGGATGGGCACCAGGGAATACCTACAGAATTCATGAGCTTGCAGCAATGTTGACATATTACAAAAGTAGTAGGGGGGGCCTCATTTAATTAGGTTACAGAGCTTTAAAAAAATAAAAAAGGCATAATGCACGGTTGTGTCACCTCATGGGATGCCCTCCTGTTAACTCAATGATTTCCCTGTTTTTCATTATGCCTTTTTTTCCTCCCTTGTCTTTCAGCTGGCTTTCAGAAGACGTGCACAGGGTACACACAGACAGACCTAAGTGGATTAATTTTGCAATTAAGATGTGAGGCACTATATCAAATGTTATAATATCCTGTGTCCTGTACTTGAGGAGAACTACTGCAAACTGTTTGTTCATGACGCAATATAAAAACACACTTTGGTATTGGCAAGTTTTAATAAATATAATTTCCTAAATAGGAAGTTACTAATAGAAAGAAAGTATATAAATCAAGGATAATATTTCTCCAAGAGGAAGATCCACCACAGTGGCAAAGTTTGCTGTTTACAACGTGATCTGTGAGCTGAGACCAACTACCCACTCTTTGCTCTTGTCTGATTCAGACTAGAAAATCTAGAAACAGATATACATTTATTTTCTCCCCTCCCCCCAAAATAAATATTTCTTTTTTGGGGGTACAGAATGGGGTGAAAGAAGGATTGAGGGAGAAGCATCCCAGAACAATCAGCAGTTGAGGGCCAAGGCCATTCATCTACCACACAAGAAGTCCTCCTTTGACCTTAAAACTACAATCTAGGTCCTGCACACCCTAGTTGAGTAGCCTGATTTTTTTTAGGGTGGCTTGAGTATACTCCTTTTATTTGTTAACAGATGAAAAAACAAACAAACAAAAAAAATCCTCATTTCTTCTTAATTATTAGAAGCAAGTAAAATACTTAATTACGATGGTACAGTAAGCAGTGTCCGTATTTTCTTAAGTTGTGTTTTATGTCATCCTGGAAAGTTTCATGAGTGATTAAGGAGAGTCATTTGCAATAAATGCTGTTTTTCTAAAAACTTACACAGTGATCAATACAAGAATCAACTTGCCCCAAGGCCTTGCCAGCACAGATGAGACCAGAAGACTCTCATATGCATCCACCTCAGATTGCTTTTGTTTTCACCACAGGATGCTGCTGCCAACTCATGCTCAATTTGGGATCCAATTATGATGGTTAGAAGGTTATCCTTTCTCATTGCCAGCAATGTATTATTAACATAGATATGAGCAGCAGATAAAACAGAATGCCTAAGCAGCAGAATAACCATGAACTAGTCATGTCCACTGTATCTCAAACGCAACCCTGGATTTATCAACACATCAATAAGGTGGGCAATTTATCACCACTGAAACCTGTCAAATGGAGTTAAAGTTCAGTTCCAGCTACTTAAGATTTTTCTTGCGTTGAAACAGCACAACATCTACAAATGACTTGGGTTGTGCTTCAGCACTTGATTCATATGGATGGAAAGCACTTGAATTAACTTTTTTTTTTTGTTAAAAGTATGTACTAATTACAAGATTTGGTCTATTTTTTCATTTCCTCAAGAACCTACTTCCAGAGATGCGAGCAACTTAGCAAGTAGTTCCAAGTTTTAGCTTTTACAAGGCAATAATTAAGCTTAGCAGTCATAACTTTTAATACCTAAGCTGGTTAGGATTGGTAGGGGGGGAGGAAAAGTGAACCTAAGAGTTTCCTCTACTGCACAAGTATTTGATGTTAGAAAGTTCATAACGCACTTTACTTTCACTTAGACTGTAATTCATAGTTTACTCTTGTGAAACATGCTAAAAGAAAAAATTCCCTAATCAAGATTTGGTAAGTCAGGTTAACGTACAGCTGAAAAGAAAGTCCAGTAATGAGTTTGCATAACTTCAATTTGATATCACTTTCCTGACAAAGGGACAATACCCACTTGTTTGCACAGCAGTTAAATATGCTGTAGCTGTTGAATAAATAATTTAATCCAGAACATTAGCAAGCCTTTTTCCTGCACAAAGAGAGGACAAAGATTCTCTAAGGGCAGAGATTAATCAAACACTTTGGTGGTAGGAGAGACATGAATAGATCCTGCATTCACTGCTGAAAGAAAAGCAAAACAAGAAGGGGCAAGATCCTGAAGCTACAAGTCACACTTGGCACATGAGTTTTCAAATAAGAATATGAAAAATAAAAAGACAGTATAACCTAGCATTTAAGAACATGAATGTATACATTCTAAAGCCCACTTCACTTTAAATCACACTTGTTTTTAAAACAGGAAATACATAACAATGAAGTGTCTCATTAAAATGCTTAACTTCTGAACTTAAGCCTGTGAACATATTGGAAAAAAGCATCTACCAAAATAGTGCTTAAAGAATGCTATCATAGTTGAAGCACTTCTCAGAAGGATACACAGATGGTTTGATCTCTGGAGACAGTCACTTTGGATTTGCTCATTTTGATAAGCTAAATTCAGTGTGCTCATTGTAAACGTAGCAAGATAGCTACGAACTGCACTGTGCCATTTGGCACGCTGGAAGAAAGCTACTTCTCCTTCTGCCCACAGCACCTGTTTAGTTCTAAGCTTCTTCAAATTAAAGACAGGGCAGTTTAGCCAGATTTTCCAACCCCAGATTTTGGGTTTCTTTTTATACCTTACTGAAGAACGAACAAGAGGCACAAGAGTTTCTCACATAGGATCAACTCACAGAACTATTCCCCTGGCATCACAAAATGCATAGTGCTAGCCCTTTTTGGACTGCTATGCAGCAACATTGATGGCAGTGTTCAGGACTCCACATTCATAATGGCCACTGATGCAGATCAAATGGTGTGTATTTATTAGCAGTCATGAAACCAGATGCATCAGGGAGTTTAGGACATCGCAAACAATTGGGTCTAAGAAAACCTGAATTACAAGCATGTGTCCCAAAAGAAGAGAACAGCCTAAACATTTTGTATAGGGCATTTATCAGAAATAGTTACTAGGGGTTCTTGTGCTGCAGAATTGTTCAAAGTACAGGGATCTCAGTTTAAGAGTCTGATTATGAACAACACTTCACGATGAGAGTATGCTCCTTGTTACAAGTACCATGTAATAAGCTTGCTACCCACAGAACTACCCTATGATGAAGTATAAGCAGAAAAAGGAAAATATTTTCAAGATATGCACTTATGGAGCCCTGCACACAGAAGGCAAATTGAGAGCATGAAAGGTACAGTAACACTGGTGCATTTCCTATTAGCTTTTGACAGTATTTTATACCCACATACTATTTTGAGCACAATGGAAAAGAATCAGAGAGCCTTAACTTGAACGCATAGGCCAAGAGAAGACTTCACAACTCTCCTCATACCTATACCACTGATGTTAAACAGTTCTGTTGGCACATTTGTCTACAAATTTTAAAGACATTGGTTTAAAGGCAAATTTGAAGGCTTGTGTTAACTGTCAAAATTCAGTCATTCTTCTGGGCTGAGCCACATATTTGCAGCTGTGACATCCGTATTTGGAAAAGCATTCACAGCAGCTGCCTCACTTCTCATAATGCAACAGGTCAGGTAGACTGCACAAACTGGAAGAACCTGCCCTCGGCCTGTCACATAAGTTGTTCTTATTTAGTTCACCATCATTTCATTCTTAAGGCATTTTGACTTGCACATAAATATTCTAGATCAGTTATTATTCATGAAATTTGTATTCCTTTGTACAGAGTACAGTCCACAACTTATTAATCTTGAGTTTGGCTGTGCACTGTTAGTAGCTTGCTTTTTCTGGCACTGACCAGCACCGTCCTTTAAGATATTAAGGAAACGATGGAAAACAGGACATACAGTGATATTGACAAGGAAAGATTTAAATTTTGCTGCCAGGGGCAGCAGCAGCATGCTTCATCCAAGGATTCACGTCTCACAGTGGAACTTAACAGCTTTAAGCCCAGTTCTCCATCTGTTTTCACTTATATTTTCATCTGCTATGTTGGGCCATCTGGTTTATTCGTAGTGGGGGACTACACAACGGAACACATTCTTGAAGTAAGACAAGTAGATCATAAGTTTCATTTTCAACAGAATATTTATAACACTTTTATCAATCTAATACACATGGATGTCTGCATAATTGATCATTTTATTGGAATCTATTAAAATGTGTTTGTTCAGATCACCTGTTCAGCAGGCAGTTACGCTGCTTCTGTTCACTGCATACATACTGAGCAAGTCTCCAAGCAGAACATAAATACTATATTGTTTGGCCCTACACATATGCTTTACTACAAAAAGCAGCTTTACTTCAATAAAAGTTGTATACATGGAACCAATGTTCAGTTCATCTAGCTATGACTTGTACCAAACCGATATTAAGAATCATAGGTTAAATACATCAATACATGTAATTAAAGCTTAACAGTAGAAAAACTTAAGTAAATGCTGCAACAGTTCGGATACAGTGTATCTGAATGACAGACTAAGAGAACAAATATATTGACCTAGCAAATGACAGTCACCAAAACACAACATATAGAAGCAGTGTCAACAGCCAGCACTTGTCTAAGCATTTTAGAGTTGTTCTTTTCTCTTTGGATAATGAAAGGCTGTTCAGATCTTGAAGGTGAACTTAAATACTATTAACCATACAGCAAGGATGATCTTGAACTTTTTGGAGTGGGGTAAAGAAACAGACATTAAAGCTGCAAGCCACTAAGTACACACAGCATTTTCAGGTTTGACAAGCCAATGTTTACTACAGCACAAATTCTTTGTTCAAACTAAGTGTACTAAGTGTACCCTATGCAATAGTAGCCTTCACTGGCAATATCTTTATTTAGTAGAAAATGCCACATTGCTCAATTGAAAATGGGAAGCTACATTTTCTCAGTGCTGATTTAATCAACTATAAGGGCTCAGAAGTTACTTTTAATTAAAATACTTCTGTAAAATTAAATGTGCCGACTGATAATTGTTCTAGAGTTTCTACAGCAGAACACAGGACTCAAGTTAGTGTTTTCTTAGTCATCCAGGACTGATATTTCAGCCAGCACTAAATTTTTAACCTAAGGGTGGGTTAAAGGAAACTTGTGTGCAATGCAACATACCTAAAACAGATACAATGAAGACCATTAAATCAGTTGTCAGTGCCTACTTTTTACAGTTACAAGTCATTACAAGTTCAGGCACACAAATTATAGTCCAGGGCATTATCTTTTAAGTTCATACTCAACCATTGCAACCAGAGACCCATTTAAGAGACTGCTTTGTGACAGCGTTCTGGATTGTAAAAACATGCATATACCAGTTGCCTGGAGATATACAGCTGCTAATAATGAAGTTGTCACAAAAAGCCATTATACATACACATGCATGCTAGTTAGTTTCCCAGCTATTTACAAGCCATACTCATTTTTTTGTAACTTGTAAATGGTAGTCTTCAACCTCACATACCTATAAAGAAGTTCAAGTGCAAAACATCCAATATGTGACCACCTGAACAGCCAAAGTGAAAATGAGTGAAAGTTAGAGTTTAGCAATGATTAAGGAATTCACATACTGGTGACCAGATGAAAATTTATCTTATTATCAGACAAGTAATACCAGATAGGATTGGAGTCCACGAAGGTCACGACCTTTAGAGAAGCAAACACAATTTTGGCCAACAGCACTGACTTTTTTGGAAAGCCTGAAAGTTTCTTCATATTGCAAACTGAAGTCTTTCACAAATAAAGTTTAGTATCTTATTGAATGTGTAATGTATTATTGCCCTATAAGTTGCACAGAAACCCACAAGCCAAGAAACTATTAATGCACAAGAAGTTTTGAAGTTACTGTGCATAAGATGATTAAACTATAATAATCTCAAATATTGATTATGGCTTAGACCTGCATTGAAAGTCAACACTTACACAAATATCTTGAAGTGAATGATATTGTTACATTGAAGACTTAGTCAGCTTCCTCTGTTTAGAGGAAAACAGAGACAGAAGATATTCACAAATAACTACCTACTTTGCAAGAAATAGCCCTGTAAGAATTCAACAATATTAGTAATATCTTCAGGAGAGTGTGCAGATATTTACAAGTGTTTAGAAACAGGCTTTGTTTCTTGAATAGCTGAAAAGTTTGATAGTTAATTGTGTCCTCCTTCCCTCCCTCATCTAGCCCTGCCAAATTCAAAACACTGTTCTAGCAGCATTCATGAAATCAATAGTGCAAAGTTATTACAGAAGCCTCTTTCCAAGCTGTGTCACTCTCCAAGTTTGTTAGGTCAATAGCACTTTTCCATGCGTTTCGAGCTCTGGGAGAAGGCAGGAACAATAGATATGTTTAATGTAACAAGCAACCAATTGTTTGCCTTTTTTTTTTTTTAAATCTGCTGCTCATACTGGCCATTGTTACAACTTTGGCGACTAGTTCACTATATTAAAATTCACAGTTCCTCATTTTGACATGCACCTACAACATGCGAGTTGAACTGCACCACAATAATTGTAATGTCATCTCTATACATTCGAGCCAGCTCTTCTGGAAGACTAAGCATCTTGGACAGTCGCTCATGATCCACAGTGCCAAACTCATTATTACCCACTGCATGACGTATCAGGTGAGTGGCTGCATTCTGATCTTCAAATACTGAAGAGATTCTTGCTCTTCTTTCTGTTAAGAGACCATGCATCTGTCCCAAAGTTACCTTATAGCCACCAACAGCTATTGGCTGTTGATGGTGAACACCAGTGAGGTACTCCCCTACAATTCTAGCCACATCTTGCCTGTGCATAGTCTCCCACAGTCCATCTGTGGCCAAAACCAGAAACTTGTCCTGTGGCCTTAATTTGTGATGTATGACTTCTGGCTCAGCTGTGAGGTATGGAGGAGTGTGATAGTTTGGAGGAATAAACTTAGTATATTCATTGTCATTCAGCTGATCAGGGCCTGATTCTACTACTCTCTTCTGTAGTTCAATACTCCATTTAAACTTCACATCACCAAAAGCTCTGAAAGGCATCAACAGACCTAAGAGGCGGTCTTGTTTCACAAGACTTTTCTCTTCAGACTTTGGATGCTCCATTTTCACACGTTCCACTTCATGTTCATTTTGTGCATTGTGATCATACGATAGATTAACTGCAGACCAAGATCCATCTTCTTCCTGAACCCCAAGCATTGCCCTACTGTCACCTGTGTTTGCAACATGCAAGTCAACACCATCTACATGAGCCACGCAGGCAGTTGCACCAGAAAATGCTACTCTTAGTACTAGATAGTTGAGGAAAGAATTTGGATCTCCTACTTGAGCTTCCAAAGAAATATCATTATCAAGCCTTTTAAAAGCATTAATTAAAGCTTCTTTCACATCAGTAGTCTCTCCACTATTGAGATCAATAAGCTCCTGCCAGTAAGTTCTCAGACTATTGAAGTAAAGCTTGGAAGCTTCTTTGCTAAAATAATCATTAGGATGTTTGTGCCACTGTAATATGGGCAACAGAGCTCTACCACTTTCCACAGCGTTTTCTATTTCAAGTAAAGTCTCATGAGGTAACAAAGAGACTGCAATGTAGTAAAACAGTCTTTCACTGACTGCTTGAGCACAAGCACAACCTGCATGGCCATCAAATACACCCAGAAGCATTCCTCTTGTTTGTAAGCAAGTGGCAGCACTCCTCCTGTCTTCTATTGGAGCATTAGCAGGCAGCTGATTGCTGTCAAAGCCAAGGACAGAGCTTACATTTTTACCATCAAATTCTGGGACTTTAAAACTGTACTCATTTGCCTTCAGAATGCTGTTGACTTGTGGAGGAGTGAGGTAAAATCTCTGTGGCGTAGAAGCATAGTCCCTTGCATGAATAAACTGATTAAAGTTCTCCTTTGGCTTACAGAGCGCTGCAAATTTCCTCTGAGGTGCATATCTGAAGTGACTGTGAGCAAAATGAGATAAGCAGCACAGATGTTTATGGTGGCAGTAACACACAGTACTGCATATTCTGCCAATCTCAGAGTTACGAATCAATGGAAACAGATGAGCCGGTGCTGGCATGGCATCAGACAGCAATGGCAGCCTGGAGCTTCGGACTGGAATTGCTGGAAGACAAAAGAACAACTAGGCTTAGGGGAACTGCTAAAAGACTTTTCCTAAAAGCCAGCATTAAAATATTTACAGTTTCTAAACAAAGACGCTTATAATAAGGAATATATAGCTTCAACACGTCTTGGAAAAGAGGAAAAAGCATTAAAAAGTGCTTGTTTATAAACAATATGCTAGGTTATAACAATAAACTAGGTCATAGTTGGTAGTTTGGCTCTTATATCCACTCAAATAGTGGACAGGAAGCAAAAACGTCATCCAGATGGACAATGCAGCTTCATATAGAAGTTATAGATAAAAGTTAGTGTGTACCATTGTACAACACTGCAATATTCCACAAGACTCCCATGGAGATTTGCTTTCATGCTGGTTTCCCAGCTGACAGAGCCAGATATGGCACACAAGGAGAGGGTGGGGGGAAGTCAGTCCTTCTGTAAGGCTGAAGAGGAGATAAAGCACTTAATTGCAAGATTCAAAAGGCAACTTTGAGATGGTATACAACTCAGTTCAAGATGAGGATGTTTTAGGTGATAAAGGCAAGGAGTAGGTCATCGCTTGATATTCTTTAAACAATCATATGCTAGTAAGAGGTTTTGTTTCTTCTGCCCCTCATTCAAATGCAAAGCTTAATATTACACTTGTGACACATGGTGTACATGTAGCTTTTTTTAGCTTATCAGATAATAAAAGGCACACAGATGTGTACCTACACAAGAGTTAGTGTCAAATAGCACCTCCCTTAGAAAGGGGACAGATTCATCTCTTTCTACCCTACAGCTCCTCTACCCTATTAAGTTTCAGGGTTATTAACTGCTAAACGAAAAGTGTCAGTTGAAGGACTGCATACAATTTGTATTTGCTTCTACTACTAGAGTAGAGCCAGGCAGAATAGCCTAAAGCTACAAAAATATTCTAATACATTTTGCCACACCTAAAATTTTCAGTCTTCTGAAGAAAAGATTCTGATAATCTCCCTTCTCCCGATTTGTATATACAATCACTACAACATTAGTGTGAGCTCCTCTTCAATAAATTATTTATTCTCCATCCTCAGAAAGGCTTCTACAATGTACTACCTGGGAAAATAATTCTACAAATCAGTGCAAAAATTTGAATTTCATGTCCTTTTATGTGAAGAGCATACATTTAAGGGGAATCCAGTTTTCTCTTTCCACTTTTTAGGATCAAATTTCAGCACATCTTCCTAGAAGAGACCATTATCTTATGAGGCTTACTATAATACTATTCTTAAACTCTAATCTCTATCAGCACCACTGTGTCTCGGGTTTAATTGTACTATTGAGAAACTGGGTGCTGTCATGTTGTGCAAGGTGTTTGAACAGTCACTTAGCTGATTAACTTTTTCAGCCAAGCAGGTATATCACTACATTCAGAAGAGATAGAGCACCTATAAAATAGGCTGTAACCCCCAATCTAAAGGGGTCATGCAACACAGAATTAAAATGGTGTTTTGTGGCTGCCCTTGTCAGTGTGCTTTCCAGACTTTTCCATGCGGTTTAATCACCTAGATCAGCTGAGAGGTATCTGGAAATACATGAAACTTTATCCCCTTCTCTTTAGGTTGGGAGAGAAGGAAGTGACATTTGCTCCAAATTCACTTGTTCTCCTTAGAGCAATCAAGAGTGGGATCTGTTACTCTTGCAAAATATGTAAGTGCTGAAGGCAAAGTAAGATTCCTGTTTCCTACCACTCCACTGGCTTTCCTAGCATTACATCTTCATTCCCCATAAAGAAGTACTTGCCATCCTTGATCTAGACTCACAAAAATTCTTGTCCATTGACTCTCCCAGGTCTCTTAGTAACAGCCATGAAGACTGACTCACCAGTTTTCTGTTGTTCAGCTATCAGGAAGAACTTCGGTTGTAGTCCTGCAGACCATAGCCAGCTATCCAGACACTTGGCCATAGCGTAATAGCTTGAACTTACAGATGCATACTACATGCTACGTTAGCCATTTGCTTCCCAGAAAGTGTATTTCTCCAGGTCAGCCTCACATGTATAAAGCATAACAGAAGTGAACTGCAACTCCCAATACAGGTCGTGGAAATATTAACAGCCTTCTAATTACAAGGGAGCTATTTTGATAACTGTTGTGTTTATTCCTTCGATTTATTCATTTAAAAGCAATCTTTTTGCTTACAGAATGAGAAGCTCCATAGATTCTACAGATGTGTTTGGTCTGCAATAGCAACTGGGATTTTAGATTTGTGTCTCATAGGAATCCAACTGAACCTAGTTCTTTTGACTGCTGAGCATGTGTGTTCAATGCTGATCCATACATCATTCCACAACAGCAATTCTGTGGTCTGTTGCTGATAGTTTTGCTGTTGATCCATGATGAAGCAAAAATAAGTGCCTTGCTGTTAGAGGCTCTGCAGTGCCACCAGAGGTTATTTTGCCAATTTTTAAATCATTAGTTCATTAAATATTACATGCAACCTAACAACATGCAATCAGAAGGTACCCTCAAGTTTTTCTTAGCCTGTATCCTTTATGGTCATCCATAAAGGCCAATCCATGTCAGTTGAAGATACCACACTTTTTAATGCCAGATTTAACACGTCCTAGCTGATTAGGTCAAAGAAACGCCAAGTTTGCTAACCTCAAGCAAAGTCACTCCAAGTCTCTCTATTTAGCTGTACAACAATGTTGCCCAGGATATCACAAGATACTCCAGCTAACCTCCTCAGATAAGTACTTCAAGGTCTCAAGTTCATTGCAAATGATCAAGAGATGGCAGAGAAGAAAAGATTAAGCAGAAATTTTGCAACCCAATCAAGGTTTACCAAGTGATCAGAAGCAAGTCAGCCTTAGAATACATCTCCAAGCCCAAAACAGGATATAAATACTACATTTCAGGCCACCAATATGATACAACAAACAAAGAGTTAGACAGTCAATTCAAAGGTTTTATAGTACTATATTGATAAAAATGGAAAAAGTCCAACTCCTTCCTTTAAGGAGTGACTGTTCTATCAAAGACACTTGATGCTGCTCAGACAGGTTCCTCCAAAACACCCGTCTTAACCGTGCCAAAGACACCCATGGCTTAACATAAAGCACACTTACCCCAGCTGCCTGTCAGACACTTGACAGACCTGAAAAGAATAGCCTGTGGGAGAGGACGGAGAAGGAGGAACAAGAAGTATTCAACACGAGCAGAGTCGTTAATCGTTCCCTGCGGCTGGGTCTCAGCCCAGCCTCGCAGCCCCTTCCCCAGGTCCCATCCGGCCCCAAGCCCAGCGCTCCAGCAAGTACCGGTGCGAGATACGTACCGATCCGCCTGGGCCCGGGGCACACACACATTCTCCTGTCACAACAAGAAGCCGCCAACATCCACAAAGCAGAAGCCCGGGGCGGGGGGGAGGGGGAAGAAGCAAGGCAGAGAGTTTGTTAGAGAAGACGGAGAGCCCCGACATTGAGGGGGACGAGACAGAGAGAGGAGGAGACATGCACACACGCACGCAGCTGGCCTGCCGCCGCCGCCCTCCCGGCGGACAGGAGCGAGGGGCCCCCCGCAGCAGCGCGCCCGCAGCAGCCCGCAGCGAGCCGGCAGCCAGCGCTCCCCCGCCCCGCCCCGCCCCCCTGCCCCGCTCAGCCAGCGCCTCGCACCGCGGCCCGCCGGGCCACCGAGCCGCCGCCGCCGGCCCCACGCTCCCTTCCGGCAAGGGCGAGGCGCCGCTCCTCCGCGCCGCGCCCCGCCCGCGCCGCCGAAACCGTTACCCCGGCGGGCACCCGCGCAGCCCCGACATGGCCGCCCCGCCCGCCTCAGGGACGACCCCCTCCCTCCCGTCCCCAGCCCCGCGGACACAGACCTGGCCGCCTTCCTGGAGGGCTCAGCCCGGGTCCCCACCCCCCAGGCGACGCGGGGAAAACGGCTCGAGGGAAGGAGCGGCCCCGCACCTCGCACGCCACAACCGCCAACCGCGACACTCCCGGCACCGCCGCCCCGCTCCGCGGCCGCTTATAAAGCCCCTGCCGCCCGGGCCGCGCCGCCCATTGGCTGCCAGGGCGGGCAAGGAGGGCACGTGACGCGGAGGCTCGGCGGCGGCTGAGGAGACGCGGACGGTTGGGGTGGGGAGGAGGGGCGATGCGCGCGCGCAGTAGGCGAGGGAGGGAGGGAGGGCGCGGTGACGGGGCGTCTCCGTCTCCGCACCGCGGCGGCGGCTCGCGCGCCCCTGGGGGCGGGGGGCGGGGTCCCTCCGGCCCCGCCCCGCCTCAGCCCGCGGCCCGCGGCGGGAGGGAGGGCGACGGGGCGGGGAGGGGGCCGCGGTGGGAGCCGCCCCTGCGCGAGGCCGCCCGCCCCGGGCAGGGCGCCCCGGCTCTGTTACAGGTGGCTGCGGGAGAAGCGGGCGCGCTGTGCCCCGGGCTCCTGCTGGCCGGAGCCTCCGGCCTCCGGCGCGGAGCTGAGGAGGCGAAGGGCAGGGGCGGGCGGGCGGGCGGCGTGTGCTGCCGCCCTGCAGCTGCCGCCCTGCCGCAGTCACCGTCGCAGCCGTAAGCGCCGCAGTAACCTGCGATCAGAGTCCGGCACCTAACTTCTGCCTGCCGAGAGGACTGAAAATGGCGAAGACTTCCTTAGAATCTTCTATAGGGTACTGATTTTGAGTCAAAGAGAGAGAAATAAGAGGGTGTCGCCCCCCCCCCCCCCCGTAATATACATAGTGTCTTTACAATCAGTATGTTAATTTGCCGAAAGACCACTGCAGCCTGTGCTGCAGCATGTGGGTTTCCCCGTATTTCATTTGCTCCCTGGTGTTTTGTCTTGACGTGAATGGCTCGAAGCAAAGGCGAAGCAGGCCGCCTTGGATGGCCAACAAGCAGGAACCCTTCCTCTGCCCTGGCTTTCACAAGGAAGCCAGGTTTGCTGCTGCTGCCCTCCAGGGGTTAAAGGATGGATGGAGAGCAAGGGGGGGCTCGGAGGGGGGAGCAGGCAGTGCCAGGCCGAGCTGCACCTGCTGCTGCTGCCTGTGCGTGGTGGGTGGCGGGCAGCAGCAGCAGCAGCAGCAGCAGCAGCAGCAACAGCAGCAGCAGCAGCAGCAGCAGCCTCGCCTCCTGCCTTTCTGTGCCCCTCTGTTGGGAACAACCCTGCCCTCCCCTGTCCCGGTTCCTCATCTGTAGGGCCACATTCAATTTCACATACACTTTTGGGATACTTTGAGCCAGCCTTATTCTTCATATAAATTTTGGAATTAAAAAAGCGTATACATTCTGCAAAGTTTTAATTTCCTCGATCGTCACTTTCTCTGGTTATAGATGCGCATGATCTCATGCCTTTCTATTTTTAAGGTGGCTGGGATGCCCACTTTTCTGATGCTGTGCGCTGTTGGCAGCAGATGATGTGTTCAGCTAGCTAGCTAGTCTGGGAGTGTTACAAGTACCGTTCCTTCAATAGCTGTAACAAAACCTTGATTTTGACTATACTTATATCTTTATCCAGCTTTTGTAGGGTCTTAACAGCTGAAACCAGTGGTGGAAATAAAGGAAAATCTTCTACTGTGAGTGCCCAGAGGATGCAAGAGGCCTACCTGGGGTATAAGAATATGTCTAGAAACCACTAGGAAAGTATAGTACTCGGTGACCATCTATGTGAAAGCCAGCTAGGAAGATAAAATGGTGCCATCCTTAAAAATACAACAGTACTCCGTAGTAATAGTTGGAACACAAAATATTAACGTGACCGTTTATTGGTGTCCTAGGTGAGTATTGTGACATTTATTTGTTTATCTAGAAGTGTCCACCATCATCATCTCTTTGAAGTTTATTTGAGCAACACACCCCCCCAAGTTAACTGCATCTGACAAACACCATTGTACATTAAAGACTTCATTAAATGGCATGGAAGATGAATAATTTACATTCTTTTTTAACAGTAGCACATGAGTAGAAATAGATTGGCACTGTGTGCTATAACAACAGCCATTTACATAATTTTCTACTTGCAGCAAGAGTGACTGTGAAGCACCAGCGTTCAGAAGTGTTCGTAAAAACTACGTATAAGAAGGCACAAGCAAGGCATTCTGTTACGCAGTCAGAATGTAAAGAGCTGTAGAAGCAGAGCGCTGTGCCTGAGTATATTCATGTGACAGTTGTATCAGTAGATATGCAGAAATGGGTTGTTATGAAATCACCACTGATTATGTCCTGTTCGTGGTTGGAAGAATGAGTTTTATTTTTGTATTGTCCATCATACCTTGTATTGGATGAGCAGTTACTGCTTTCAGCAGCATGCCCGGTGCCAGGGTGCAACAGGTCCTCTGGGACGCAAGACACCTCTCAGAGGTGTGGACAGTAGGCACAGGGCTGGGGACGTGCAGCAGTTCTCAGCTGCTGTATGTGGGAAAGGTAGCAAAGTACTCATCACACAATTGTCAGAAGAGGGCTGAAGAAGTGTTACTGTATGGGAAGAAATCTTGAAAGATCCATGTCCAGTCCTTTAGGTAAGAATTGTAGGAGTCTTTCCCTATACTGAGCGGCAGGATTGTCTGTGTCATTAAGGGTTTCATGATGCTGAATCGCTGACCTTTCCTGACTTTGCAGCATGGAAGATAGATGCTACAGTCTGGGATTTTGCTGAAGTGATGCTTTGGAAGTAGATTTGGTTCTTTGCTGTTCTTCCTTCTCTTTTCTAACTAATGGACAAAGGAAGAACAAGGTACTGGATGAATTGGTTCTCTCATGTAGGAGATCAGATGAGATGATTAGAGTGCTCTGGGTTTAGATATCTGGGCTGAAATGAAATTTGTTGTCAGTTTGGGGAAAGCGTTGGCTGCCAAGAGAAAAGTGCTGATTAGCTGGGAGGACAGGAGACTTCCCTGATAACTGTGCTTTAAACCAGACAGTGCTAATTTTCGAATATGGATGTCAACTGAATTCATGCTTTGATGACTTCTTAAGAGAATGACACTAGGCTATAATTGCCTACTGAGGAAAAGTAAAACCACAAAATTATTAGCATTTAGCATTTTTGGTGTTCAGAACATCTTGAAACCATTCATTCGATTCCCCATAACATGTTGTGAAATTGCAAAATTAGTGTTATAGCCCTGTTTTTTTATTCATCCCCTTTTCTCCCTGATTAAAGGCCAAGAGAGAAACTACTTTTAGCGTTGGTATTAGAAGCTGTGGCTTCCGTTCTCACAGCATTCTGTTGAAACCACATATCTCTGAACAAAAGATAGAAAATGTCTAAGCAGCAGTACAGTTAAAATATAGCGAAGATAGGAAAAAGTTGGAAAGTGGGTTTTTTTCTACTTCTATTAAATCTGAATTTTAAACTATCAAGAGAGAAGAGAATTTGGCATTAGCAGCCCCATATAAATCTCATAAATTGAAGACAATATACTAAAACATGGCTGACGTTTTGGTCCTTAAGCTCATGCTAGTTTGCTGACATGCCAGAAGCTGGATGTTGCTGCCTGAATGGAATGCTAGGTTTTCCTTTTCCTCGTCTTGCTGCTGTCCAGACCTTTTTTTTCAATTTGAGCGACTGTCCATTTTTGCTAATTTTAATGCAAATGTATGACTGAAAACATGTAGTTCCATGTTTGACATTTTACATGATGTATTAATAGAAAAGCAATTATGTGTAATTACTTCAAGACACGTGAAGTCTCACTGTTTTCCTGGATGAAAGGTTTATCATCTGTGTGTGATGAAAGATACCAATTCTCATTTATTGTGTCTGTTGCCAACAGTGGGTAATTCTGCATTGCAGAATCAATAGGCTATGCATGATCACTGCAGCCAAAGTGCTGCAGTAGTTACCCTAAAGCTTTTTACACAGATTTTCAGGGAGACTCTATTACAGATCATCAAAATGCATTTTCATATTAAATCAAGTGTTTGTAATAACCTAGTTTAAATAAGTCCCTGTGCCTAAAGTAAAAATATTTTATTGGTTCAGTTTTACAGAAAGTCATTTCAGGAACACAGGGTAATACTTCAGTTGATTTTATATCTCCTGACTGCGCAACATTTTTCCAATACCTTTGCACACAGCGTTTTAAAAATGCCATTTTGCTCCTGTGTCTTGACTGCAGTAAAGAGTAGTCTCCTAGAAAATTTGTCACAAAATTCTGTGCACAGATCAAACTCTTCTATCTGGCATGCTGCCATACGAACCTGGAGCATAAACAAACCTTTGTATTGAAGATTCATTAAAGTTTTGGAAGCCCCCCAAAACCCCCTAACTTCTAACAAAGAGAAAAATAAGAGAAAGAAAAACAGCATACACTGAGTAAATATGGAAGAATAGGACAAAACTAAGTTATCTTGTCTCTGTTCCTGAAAGCACTAAAGAAGACTGATAGCAGTGTAAGTCTGTTCCACAGAGCAATAATTTATTTTTAGCAGAAATTAGTAGCTTTACATGGCAAAAATAAATGTGCCAGTAGAGCTTGATGCAGACAGAATACCTGCAAATAGCAAGGGCCTGTAATCTTCATTCAGTCTACTCCAAAGGTTGTTGGTTGCGCATTCGTGTATTCCACAGCCCTGTTGGGAAGTGTTTGCTTTGTACAGCACATTGCTGCTTGCTTAACACAGCTGCATTCCTGGATACAGGGAGTGTTTCTGAAGTTATACACTGAGGCCTGCAAAAGGTGATTTAAAAACAAAAAAATCTCTTAAGAATGTCAACCTCAGAGTAAACCAACAGTGCTGAGCACCACGGTTTCTGGGGTTTGACAAAGATGACTCCTCCCTCTCCTGCCCTTTTCAAAACAGTCAGGGAGAGGCCAATGGTGAGTTCCAAAGACAATTGCTTTGAATGGATATTTTGCCATCGCTGTCCCCTACCCAGGGATAGTTTGTTTACTCTGTTCCCCATGGAGACCCTTTGTTTCCTCACTTTGTTCCTTTCTGAAATAAAGCACGGGGTCTGGCAGGTTTTAGTTCTTTTATTATTTGAAAACAGCTGGGATCTAGTGTCCTAGAATTACAGAATAATTTAGGCTGGAGGGAACCTCTGGAGGTCATATAGCCAAGCTCCCTGACAGAGCAGGACCAACTTCAAAGCTGGGTCAGGTTGCTCAGGGACTTGGCCAGTCCAGCTCTGAAAGGCCCTGAGGGTGGATATTCCACAGTCTGTCCAGGCGCCTCTTCCAGTGCTTCACCACTTTCCTTGTGAAGACTTTTTTCCTTACAGCTAATCAGCATTTTCCTTGCTCTGTTTATATGTTTTCTGTGCATTTGGTAGGAGTTGTGCTCTAGTCTGTGCCCTTCACCTGGGTAGATTTTTCAGGGTTTAGTATCCAGTTTGAGGAAAACAGTATTCTGACAACTTGATGAAGTAAAGGAAATATTGTACATAAATGCTAGTGGGGAAGACTTTTTTGGGTCAGCTTCAGGAATGATACTTATGACATTATCAGTGTCTGTGCTATGAGCAAGCAGTTTCAGGATATCAGGAGGTCAGCTCCAACAATTATCTTGGCTCTGGAGGGGCTGATCACTTTTCCAGCTGCATTTGTATTTATTTGATACAGTCATTTTAGAAAGTGACTACCTTTGCAGTTATGGTGGCTGCTTGCTGTGCAAAATATTTCAGTAGGCTCCAAGGGAAGCAGTGGAGATTGAAGCTGGGAAGGGAATCTGCCTCAGCTTTTCCAGAAGGAGAACAGCTTTATGCTTAGTATCAGACAAAACACCGTGTTTACCTAATACTGCTCGAACAATGACATTCTGGTTTCATTTTATCATGTGGGCTACTTCTGAAATTGAAATCATTCAGAGATTGCTGATTGGCCATGAACTTTCATGTCTAGTCTAGATCACTGCACTCAAGAGATGGAAAGCCCACGGATGGTCTGTAAAAAGTTGGCTGATTTGACTTCAGAACTTGCTAGACAAATGTGAACGTTAAAGGAACAATAATTTCCATTTTTAGGCTGACTTTGGACATGAAGAGATGCAGCCTATGATTCTGTATTTGCAGAATCATTCTTATGTTTATGGCTCTAATGTAACTGTCCTGGAGAAAGAGGATGAAAAGATGCTGCAAAGGGAGGAAGATGTGGGGGATTGCTCTTTCCGGCAGAGCTCTGCAGTGCTGGTGGAGGCAGGCTCGTGGGACAGGGTGGAGAACCAGAGAAGACAGCTCTAAGGGAGTGCCTGGGCCTGGATGTTAAAGGGAGTAAAAGGAAGAGGGGTGATGCATTCTGCCTGCCATTGTGGAGATCTTCCTAAATGATGTAATGAGGGCCTGAAAGAGAAGGTGCACCTATTAATTGGCAGTGCGGGAGAAGCTACATCACTGCCACAGTTCTGAGCGCATCAAGCTACACTGAATTGTCAGTAAGAGATGCTTAGCCTCTCGCTGAACCAGAACACTTTTACACATTGGTCAAAAGGGCTATTGGCTACTCAACAGAGTGTTTGCAGTTCATATTAAAATCACCAATGTTGTTCTACTTGTTGGGGCAGCCTCCTAGGTTCTTGACCACCTTGATTCTGGCAAGACAAACTCTTTTTTTCCCACTTTCACACAGCTCTGAAAAGCTGTGTGTTCTGTGAAACACTGCAGTTTTGGTCACACATCCCACCTTGTTCCCTGCTACATTATCAGACCTTGTGTCTGCACTCTGGTAGCTCTTAAGATGAGAGGTTTTGTTTGGTTTCTTTAGTCCATTTAAAGTACCATACGGAATTAATCCTATCAGTGAGGGGATGATAGAAATATGTCCAGCTGACGTTGACTTTTTTTACATAAACAGCCATCATGTATATTGTACGTATAGGATGTAAACTTTCCTTTAAGAAATGCTAGTGGTTAGATGTAACATCCATGCATTGCAACTCTGCAAAATAAGTACATGGCAACCTGCGGGAGGTCTCTTAACCAGAGCTAGAGCCATGAAGCCTGCTTATGCAAGCAACGATAGAGCCTGTGCTGTCAGAAGAACTTTCTTGGTCTTCAGGTAATAAAGAAACACATCCTGCAAAACCTGTATCTTCCTTCACACTGTAATTCAATATCTGACTTATAAGCCCAGCACTACCATTAAATTTTCAGGCCAGACACATCTGCAGAAATGTAAGCATGCTCTGTGTGCTGTTTTGGGGGAGGAAGTATGAGGTCAGGAGGGCGTGATGGGACTAGCACTAAGTGCAGTTATCTCATGGTCTACCCCAGCAATGAAGAGAAGCAACAGTACTAATGAGTACCAAGAAGTACTGGTGTTACCTTCTTAGCATTAGCCTGTATTTGGAGTGGAAAGTAGTTATAAAGATTAGCTCAGAAATTTGGATTCAGAACCAGGAGCAGACTCTGAACTGTCTCCTTAGATGTCTTAGCATCCGGGGTTGGATCAGGTTCCATTTCCACTCATAACAGAGGAGGTTAGAAAGACTACCAGAGAAAGGTGACCTCTTTCACTTCTCCTGCAGTTTGCCGATGCTTAAATGTTGTGGAAATAAGATCTAGTCCTATCTTTGGAGGGTTAAATTATATATTTGATGCAAACATAAAATCCTATTTTCTGTAAAAGAAACATGACTTAGTTTAATGTTTTCCTTGGTTAATAAAGAGTTATTGTCTCAAGTAAACCTACTACACAAATATTTACTGTTCATTTTATACTACATATTTTCTTTATATTTTTAGAAAACAACCCCCAAATTTATTTATTTTCTCACCTTGAACCTGGCTTGCCTCCTGTCCCTAGACAGTGTGTTTCTCAAAACAAGGAAAATACTTTCCTATTGGCTTGGAAAGGATGTATTTTGGGTCTAGTCATAGACAAAAAACTGAGAATGTAGTTTATTTAATATAAACATTTTATGACGATCTGAAGTCTTAGGGCTAGGTCTGGTAAATTATTCTACTCTTCCAGGTAAGTGCCCTGACCAGAAGACTGCAGAGTCCCAATCTCTGAGCCAAGGAATGGTGGATTCCTCTGTGGGCCCAGTGGGGCCAGTTTTCACTGCAGGGGTGAGGATTACCCTCACCTCAGCTGACCTCTAGCTGGACAGTTACAGTACTCTCCTGGAAAACCAGGCACTGTGGACTGAAGGTGAAAATTTACCAGCATTTTCCACTTCTAGGGAATAAACTTTAGCGGCTGGGCTGTTATATGGTAAGACAGGAGCAAGTAGAAGGAGCAACAACATGACTTAGAAGAGTGAGCTTTGCTTATGGTGTGCAGACACTGGAGGTAGGCACCTACCTCTGAGAGATCCTGCGTATCTTAGCTGTGCCCCTGCGTCAGGCTTTCAATCGCAAGAGGCAGCTTGGCTGTGTCAGCAGCTTTTCCATTAGGTCGGCTTTAGGGGTGGCCTTCTTGTCCTGAGGAGTTTTTCAGAAGCTCATTTAGGGATCCCGACTCTGCTCTTGCCCTGGGCTGGCAGCCAGGTGCCTCCCTTGGCTGCAGATTGCAGCCCAGCGCTGGGTCTAGCTCGCAAGCCCGAATAGCCTGCGTGTCAGTTGCACAGATCAACGATGCCCTGATGGCAGAGGGTCAAGGAGATACTGCAAAATTACAGGTTTCCACGCAAATGGGCTGTGCGTCTGAGGAGCCTCCAGAAAGATCTGGGAGCCTCAGGAAGATGCTCGATAAGTTGAAGGTGAGAGCTGACCTGCTTATTTTCAGGAGCTCACAGCAAGCGTTTCCTGTGGATGCTTTTGTGTTTGCAAGTTAGGAATCCCGGCACCTTACTGTTTCCCCACAGTCATTTTTACCCAATGATGTGTTTCACGTGTCCTGGAGCAGGTCCAGATTGTAAGCTAAGTATTTCAGAGCAGTATTTTGAGAGGGTAAGATTATCTCTTCTACTAGCTTTGATGATAAGCACTGGGGCTAAACAGCAGCCACATCGGGCTATCTCTTTAAAACTTCTTTGAACTCCAAATGTGCGTCTGTAGCACACAGCTTTGTATAACTGCAGAGGTTTGTTCAGTTTGACTGGGTGTTATATAATCAGTCTTTTATTTTCCCTTTGCTTGTGATCATGTTATGTAGGCAGCCTTCTTAAATTTCGTCTACCCTAAGGCAGCCTGAGTCATGTGTGTGTGAGGCTCTTTTTTGCGCTGTTGTGTAAGTTAGTGAGTTGCAAAGGTCATGGGAATGAGATATTTAAAAACTGAAACATGCTGGGCTCTTTCCAGCTTAGAATAGATGAGCTCAGAAAAGCTTTTACGTTTTAAGTTACAGTGTTCGTTATCAAGGACTGATAAGTTTCAAGTCAGTATTTCTGTTTCCTTAACAAACTGCACTAAAGCACAGCAGCAAATATTCCTATTTCTTTTATATGTGTTGCTGATATAATCATGCATTCACACAAGACAATGAATAAAATATTGCTTTCAGTCTTCAGAAAACAAATGCATTTATAAGTATTGCTATTGTAGCTATACTCTTAATGCTTGTTATTTTTCAGCAGTCACCAGATTTAATGTCCCTTACCCTTTGTTCTCAATGGAAAGTATTAGATTCATTTTGTAATCAAAATACCTACCTGCGCACTTTCGGTCCACCCACTGGACAGCCTGGTTGCAATGAACAACCTCTCGCTACGCTCCTGTGTGATCTGGCTCAGTCATAGCAATGCCATGCAGGAAAAAGGCAGCGGGAGAGATAACTGTGGAGGTCCGTAGGGCACAGTTTTATGTTTCTGCTCTCTCTGTGACCCACCCGGTTTAAGTCATCCCAATGCACGCACTTTCTTGCTTCCTCCCTCACTGACCCTCCCAGGTCCTCCAAGTTATCATCCTTGTGGGAGTGCTAATCTAAGTGTCTGGCCATGCTTTAAAGTGGAAGTGCTCTAAAGCAGCCCCAAAGCATTTTTTAACTCAGATCATTTCACAGGGCCGTTCAGAGCGTGGCTCTGCAGATAGCTCAGCAGGCGCAGGGGGGCAGGTGGCAGCCACTGGCAGACGGGCAGCGCAGACCATGGGGCCTAGGGAGCGGGACATCGTTAACGAGTCGTCGTTGCCTTCATCAGTCTGTGCAAATATCCTAACATGATTTTGACCATTTGCAAAATCCCATGTGTGCAATTTTAATTTACTTCCATTTTCACTTAGCAAAATGTGTGTAATCCCATCATTTCTTGGTAAAAATAGTAACAGAAAGTTAGGGCATGAGATAAGATATGCTAAGATTGGTTCAGTGTGAGGAATTAGTTAAATGACTCTTTGACCGCTAAAAATAAAAGAGTACAGTCTGCCACCCAAAATACTGTATCAATATCACAAAACTAAGCAATAGCTATCCCATACAGGCTAAGCTATAGTGTGCTGGTAAATGATACAGACAAAAAGTAGTTAGGCCATCAGTTTGTGGAGTCACATGTGCCCATATAAGAGAAAAAGGAAAAACATCAGAAAGGAAGAGTGGAAATGCAAAGGGCAGAGTGAAAAGAAAACAAGTTCAGGGACATGACACTGAAAATAACAGAAAAAGAGAGCACTGGAGCAAAGTGCTTCCTGGAAAAGGCTTGAATGTGAGCGCAGATAGATCCTTGCTCCTTGCCTGCCTGCTTTCTGATGTGTTCAGGAGAACAAGAACTCTGTACGTGTCTTTTTAAATAAAAAAATTCCATAAAGAATAATACTTGACTCCATTGCAGTATACCCAGCACCAACGATTTGACTCTGGGTGACTGCTGGGATCAAACAGGGACAACTATAAAAGGAGAACTGGCACGAGGTGGAGAGAGGGGGCTTAAGGGCTTTGACGTGTTAACCAAAAAAAATCCCAGTGATTTTCCTAGACTCAGGTCTTGCTGATACATACTGGTATTGCTATGTATCAGCAGGTAGAATTTAAAAGGTTTAAAGGGCTGCACTTTCCTTATACGTCAATAATGAAGGAATGCCTTACACTGAGTCAAAAGGCAATGCATTAGGTTCGTCCGCAAGACTCTGCTTAAACCTACCATCACCTGCAAATTGTCAAACAAACTGGCTTTCCTACAAAGCTGAGCAAAAGCAATCTGTGGACAGAAAGTCTGTTCCCTTCTCTAACGCTGCTCCTCCCCTCTTGAACTACCTCAGTAGTTCATGGAAGACGGCATGTTCTGCAGGCAGGCGGCTGCTGGCAGGCGTACAGTACAGCTGCGAGTACGGCGCTCCCTGCCAAACATGAGTCTGTGATTTCTACTACTCTCCAATTGTCAGCTTTTTGAGGACACCATTTACTCATTTCCTGGGAAGACAAAAGGTGCCCGTCAGAGCTAATGATACTTTCCCTGCACACGCGGTGCCGTGTGGGAGGTTGTTGTAACGTGCACTTGAAAAATGAGCATGACGGAGGCAAAATGACAGCAATGAGGTTGATGCAGCAGTGTGCAGTCAGATGGTGCTCAGGGTCTCTGCGCCCTTTGGCAAACAAGAAGGAGTTGTCTTCTGACTTACTTTTCTCAGCCATCTACATAAGTAAGCAGGAGAAATGAGAAGGGTGCTAGTTTTCATTAGCTTTTCATTTGAAGCCTGCACAGCTGAGTGAAGTCACTGCAACAGTCCACAGACGCTATCTGAAAGCCCTGTTGAATCAGAGATAATTCCTCCCCTCTCCCTGAGAAGCACGTATGAAAAAAGGTGCTTTTCTCAGAGGCAGTTTCCCCGACAGTGCTGGCAAAGGGCCTTGTCCGGCATGAGCAGTGGAAGCAGGTCTGGAAAGTCATTTTGGGCTGCTGCAGCATTCCCAGGGCTGTAGTAAAGGTCAGTGTGTTGTGTCCTTCGGACCCATGGAGTTTTGCTTAGCAAATCTGCATCGCTGACAACTCTGAACCGCTTCCAAACTGCGATATATTAGAGCTCTCATGTGCAAAAGAAGTGCGCTCCCCGTGCCCGGCTTGTGCTCAAAAGCATGGGACTTGCCACCCAGCTTTACGCCGTCATACCTACTACAGTGAGGCTCACACCCCAGCGTTACAGGCATGTCAGGAAATAGAAGTTTAAGAATGTTGTTGTGCTGCCAGGTCTTTCACAAAAAAAAAAAAAAAAAAAGGTAAGTTCAAACACTTCAGGATGACCAATAAAAACAGATCAAACTCCCTGTCTCAGCTGCATGCCTGCTGTGAGCAGTGATTTTGTGTATTAAACAAGGAAAAACTGATTTAGGGAAAAGGGACTGTAGCATGACTGGGTGTCTCTCCATGCACGCGAATCAGCTTCGCAGCATGTCACCATGCCGTTTTCCCAGGGTCGTTCCTTAAGGCCATGTCTCAGCACTCACAGTGCCGGACCCTCCTGTTTTCAGGATCTTAATCCACCTGCAACAATCATATTTCTGCCATGTACCTTGCCACCTCTACCTCTTATTTTGCGACCATGTCCAAGCCTGTCTGCCCTTGCCACCAAGACCAAGCCTTTGGTGGTAGCGAGGTGCTGGGAAGCCACATGTCCCCGGCCTTCCCAGGGCTCTGCCAGCTCTGCCCTTGCGTGGTGGAGGAAGAGCTTCAGTGAAGGGAGTCCTGCTAGAGATCTGCCCTTCCTTGCGAACTGGAAACTCCTTTTTATTTTCCTGTGTCCAAGTGCCACTAACCAGCTTCATGTGGCTAAGGTTTGGGTGAACTCCAGCTAAGGGACCATTAAATGTAACTATGCTGTTGTTGCTTCCATTCGGTACATTGGCCTAATGAATGTCAAAGCGATCAGGGATCCGGAGCATCTTTCCTCTTCTTTTGATCACCAGTAAATAGCAATTGAAAGCTCATTCACTGGCTGCTTTAAACCAGACAACTACATCAGACATATAAAGAGAAGGGCATTGTTTTTAGTTTCTAAAAAGTATTCTTTTTCTTTCTTTTGCTTTATCTTCTGTCAGCCACATACACTTTCTGCCCCAAGTCACTGCAGCCATAATAAATCCTTTCTCCTCTGCAAGCCCACCCCAATGCAAAGCCTTGCCAAAGTGACGTTGCATAGTTTCTTATCCCTATTTCCCCCTTCTTGGAGAGAGTACTCTCATTTTCCACTGAATTTTGGATACTCTGTGACATGGCACCTGCTGGGAACTGCACCCATATCGCAGCCATATTGCAGCATCGTGGAGGAGGTCAGGCTGAGCTGGAAGTGCAAGGACGGATGGCAAGCAGGTAACAGATCACACAGCAGCTGGCAAGTGCCGCGTGGCTGGTTCCCAGGCCCGCCTGCCACTGGCCACCGTGACAGGGCACCTCACCTCACTTCTACCACTGGCACTGACACTCAGAAATACAATTGCGGCACAAAGAGGCAGCAAAAAAAAGCGGATGAAGCAGAGCAGAATGACAAGCTGTCCCAGGCGCCGGGGAGCAGCGGACGAGGGAAACTGGTGGCCTTGCTGCCAGCCCAGACCATCAGAGGGGCTGGAGGCGGAGAGGAAATATCACTAGGTTGATCTATTACTTTTGTTTTGTTTTGTTGTCTGTTAATATTACACTGCTCCCTTATTCAAGCTCCGGTATGGGGAACACCAGGGACTGTGGCACCACAGCAAGCTGAAGTCACTTCTTATAAAGTTTGATTTTTGTTAGAGTTCATATCTTTGAAATATTTGTAAGGCAATATTATAGATAATTTATTCAGGCATGCTGAGTGTACTATCTTTTTATACTCTGTTAAATACTGTGAATGAAGGTTACCATAGTTACAGCTCAGTTCAGAAGTTAGCTTTATTTTATTGTAATTCCAGTTTCTTTTTCTGGTTCCTCTTGCTCTGATGCAATGAAATACATGTTTCCAGCTCTGTATTAACCCTCATATGAAAGATCTTGCTCATTCATTTTAAAATGCATGAGCAAGTGGGAGAGGAGAGCATTTTTCATTCTCTCTTTTTTACCAAAAGCAGTAAGCTATGATACTTCCTGCACCCAGTCTGCATAAATACTGTGTATAACTTCTACTTATTTCTTGAAATTTAGTTTGGCATTTAGTGAAGCACAAAAATATATACCATAAAATGAACAAGTGCACCCATGATTTCCTTTTATAAAGGATATATTGCATATAAAGAAGTGCATTGTATTAGCATGTATTTTGATTTAAAAAAACAGGCCCAGATGCAACTGGATTCAATAGGAATCTTAACACTGATTTCTGTGCGATTTGAATCAGGTCTTAAAACGGTGGATGGTATGAAGGAATCGTCAAGGACTTCATCTAATAGGTACTGAAAAGCGAATGCCTTCTCCTCTAGATGAGACATGACAGGTATACATACTACTGCCAGAACAACTGAGCTCTGTGAGCTGCTCGCTGGCGCATCAGGAATGATGCACGGATAACTGGTAACGATTCGGGAGTCCTCTGGAGCTCCTGGGTCATTGTGAAAGCTGCCTGTGAGGCCATTTCAGGCGAGGGCAGGGCCCGCGTGGGGCTCAGTGGGGTCGCGGTCACAGGGCCGTCTGGGGAGCTGGGCACGGGTAACGTAAATGTGCTCAGCGTGCCCCTGCGCCTGCCCTCATTTTGCCCCTGTCGCCTGGCCCTCTTCCGCACCGCAGACCCTTTGCGCAGCCGGTGCCAGGGCAGCGGCGGACCGAGGCGAGAGGAGAGCATGTCTGTCTGTCCTCCTGGCGCAGCTCTGTCATCAGACTGGACCTTTTGTGCTTACAGGTGCGTGTTGCGATGGGATGTGTTAAGAGTTAGCATCTCTCACTTGATACAGGAATGCGAGTGGGTCCGAACACCTATGCTATGTGTTTCTGACACAGCAGGCAGGACACACGCACAGCAGCCAGGGTGCGCCATGAAGTGGGGACAGGGCTGACCTTCTCTCTGTGAGTTTGTTTCTTGGATTTTTTTCCCATACAAAAATAAAGCATGTGTTCACCTTACAGAAGGGATCCACCGGCCATTTGGGACAAACCACCATAAGCTGACATGAGGAGGGATTTTATTTCAAAGCATTCCCGCCAGCTGAACATGATATTGGACACAACATTAGCAGAATATTAAGTAAAACCCAACATCTGCCATGCTTTAATATTAAAATGGAGTGCTCGGAGATTGTATCCATGTAACATCTATACAATGGACATAATGAAATATGCATTTCATACCCATAGTGAAATAAACATTGAACTGGCTTGTAGCACGTGTACTGTGACGGTGTGTGCTTGACTGAGCGTAGTTGCTCCTGGGTGTCTGCGCAAGGATGCTTTACACATGGGTTGAGCCACTTGATGAGTCATACGAGTAGAATGCACAGTGGAAAAGCTCATTTCCCTGCTTACTCAGAGGTAAAATATTTTTGGAATGAAGCCTGGTTTGTGTTAGGGATATTAAGGATGTTTCTGTTTTTCTGATAAAGTTCAGTTAAAAAAAAGAGAGAGAAAAATCATTGCTTCAGTTACCAATGGATTCTTTCAAAAGCCTACAGCTGAGCTTTCCTTCCAAATCAGTTTGCACAACTTTTTTGAAACACACCTTGAAAAAGTACTGTCAGCTTCTGGATCAAATACAGGGGATTGCATTTGCTCTTTCATCTTTGCTTTATATTTAATACCGCACAGCAAATTGGCTTTGAACCCTCATCTGAAACATGGACTGTAGGAAATCTGCAATTTTTCGAGCCTTGATGCTGTAATTATAACATGAAAAGTCAAATGACAAAAAAGATTTGAAAGAAATAAAGGCATCCTTCGTTCAACTAAAGCTACTCAAGTTCTTCAATATAACAAGTTGAATTAAAATCTAAGCACTGGAACGAGTGCCCAGATTTTCCCATAGTAAAATCTGATGAAGTTAGGAGTGAAACAATGCTGGAACTAAAAGTCAGCTAATAAAGTGGGACCCATTCTGTGTTTAGATATTTGCATGGTACTAATCGACTCTAATGACATCTGGATTTGAGTGGCTGAAAACAGAACACGCTGTATTACAGCAAACACTGCAAAAGCAGACAATCAAAGAGAACAAAGACAAAGATTAACCACTTGTGTATCTCTGAGACCGGTAAACCTATATCCATCAGGGTGGGAAAAGGACAGAATGTTCATTTCAAGCATTTCTCTCTCCATTTGGTAAATCATAACCACTTCTAAATTTCTCTTTTTTGCTAAGAGGAATGCAGGTATTATGAACTAAGCCATAAAATGTGAATGAATGTGTTAGGAGAAAGCTTTTCACCTGGCTAATAGATTTATTGATGAGCTGGCCAAGTCCGGTGGGAGAATGGGGGTAGCAAACCCATGCAGAAGAGACAGAGGGACCATTAGGTGCAATTGCTTCATACACTTCTATTGCAATAGCTTAAGTAGAGCTCATAAAGCCGGTGTAATGCTTGTACCACAGGACTTAGTAATGGACTAGAAAACAATCCAGGTCCACTTCTAACAGGGTGGCCACCTGGCTAGAGAGGGCAGTGGGTTCATTTCAGCTGTACATGATCTTGATGGACCCAAATCAAAGGCATCACACCGATGTAAAGATTCTGCCTTTTCTGCTGAAGTCACAATACTACAACTTTGTTAGTAGATGTTTCTAATGAACTACAGCAACAAGGTCTGACAATGAAAAAGCGGTAGGAAAAATAGGGTGATATATCAGTCCAAGATGTATTTGACATTAAAAAGCCATCTCATTACCCATGTCATAGGCACCAAGGCTCAGCTGTGACAATGGGAAACTTTCTCTCCCCCAAAGTCCCTCATCTTTCCTCATGTTCTCTTGCTTGCTGCTCCTCACCTCATCCACTCCTTTCAGTGAGTTACTCCTTTTCATGAGTTACATTCAGCGTCTTTGCTCAAATCCTGCTTGAGTGCTGGGGCACGTGCTCTATTCCCAGCATGGGGTCTGCCCCTCTTCGCAGCTGCGCTCCTGTGCTCACGCCTGCACCCCGTCTGATGCCGTGAGAGCTCTGCAGGAACGTGTGGATGGCTGATATAGATGTTAAAGAGGAATCTGAGTCAGTGCTCACGACTAAGCTGATTCCTAACTACAGGTAATCCTCAAATACAGCAGAAGCAGCTCTTCAAAGGGCAGTTATGCATCTTGTTCCCTTGGGATGTGGGTCTGTCAGAGCTGAGTAACCCAGTTCTGCAAAATGCCTCTGAATGTCATATTCAGCATGAGCTCTGCAGATCAGATGTTACAGAGCTGCAGGTGCTAGGTGCTGGTAAGCCATCAGGACAGCTCTGCACGGGTAAGAAAGGGAGGGCCGCAGGACTGTCACCTTATACAAGAAGCCCTTGAACTGTGCCGAGTAACATTTGCTCCTAGGATCTATTTCAAAAGACTCATCCAATTTGGCATCTGATCTTGCCCTGAGTGATGGAAGGAAAGGTCTTCCCAGAAAGAGAGACTGCTATAACCACAGCCAAAGCAGTACGTCTCTTATTCCACCCTATCTCTGGATCTCATAACGGCAATTTCATTCTGACATACATCAGAGAAACAACACCTGTCATTATGACACCTTGGAAATCATCGGCAAATAGCTCTTACAAACATCAAACACAGGAGAGAGAAGCACCTGGATAAAAGGATGAAATGTGTGCCCTCAACTCAGTGAAGCCAGCACTAAGGGGAATATGTTTTCCTGTAAGAAATCCACAGAAAGAATTACAGATCCTGCAACAAGTGAGAGGAAGGACTGGAGAGTTAGAGGTGAATCAGCTGCACGGCAGGTAATAAAGACGCTCACAAGAGGCAATTTTTCAGTTTTCCCCATCTAGGGGAAGGCTTGGTTTGATATGAACATGCTACACATGCAGGATATTGGCTGAAGTGTGAATCTCAAGCACTCTTCTTCCCAGCAGTGCAAGGACAAGTGGATTTGTATGTCACAGACCACAAAGCAGATACCAATTTCAAAACAGAGTTTGGGAGAGATATAGACGTGTTTGCGATCTGAATATAATACTTTGGTTTTAAGTTGGTTACTTAGGGTTTGGTGCTTCTGTAAACTTCATTTCTTCTGCAGTTTCCTTTTGTATTATCTGAGTCCTGGTTTAAATGTTTTTACCAATTTTATTATCAGTCGTAACAGCAATAGCAGCACTTATGAGAACTTATCAAACTCTCTGGTCTCTGAGAGGTTCTGAAATTCAAGAAAACCTTAATTTCATTTTAGAAATAAAATTATAAGCAGGTGTCCAGGCTCCTCATTCCCAGGAGGGGCGTGGAAACCCTGACGTCCTCAGTGTGAGATGGTATCCTCGGGGATCCCAGGCTCCATCCCATGCTGCCAGGAGCTAAGCCCTCTTCCTGCTATGTTTTTCCACAGTCCCCAGCTCTGGAAAATAAAAAGTCCCTGGGCCTAAAATACTTGGAGTCACAGATTTGGGAGTCCTGGCCTCCTCTGCAGTTCAAGAAACTGGCAAGGAATGAAGCAAGTTTCTGAGAAAGATCTGTTTCTTTTTTCGCAGAAGTTCATTAAAAACTGGTGTGTTGGTTGAAAGTGTGCTGATTTTGATGAACTGGCATTTTCTGATGAAAACCTATTGTTCTGATGGAAGAATTCCCAGCCAGCTGTAGGACATACATTGCTGCCTGGCAGCGCTGCTGTCACCCTCATCAGAAGGGTGCGGGAGCTCGGGTCCCGCTGCCCCAGCAGTGCTGCCCTGTGCTCCTCGAGATGCCAAGGCCTGAGAGGAAACCTTAAAAACAGCCCAGGGGCTGCGAGAGGCAGGGAAGAGGCACATAGTCGTCCTTTGTCACATCTCCCTTCACTGGCTGTTCGAAGTGGCTGGCCCTTCTCTTTGCCTGGTGACACACCACTATTAGATAGGGCTTGTATATCTCCAGAGCAGTATCTAATTTGTTTATTGACAATAACTGAAGCACATTTTTACTTCTGTCAGTAGAGAGGATATAGCTGCAAAAGAACCAGCTGCTTTGCCTCGTGCATTATCAGCAAAATTGCCAGCTAAGCACTAATTCCTGCACCTCTTTGTGGCTGATGCTTGGCAATGATGAACGGAGCAGAACAGCAAAACAAGTTGTTTATTTACATTTTGATGTGCAGGGAGTTATAAAAATATGATTTTAACCACTGAAGTGACCATGTGCATAAAAAGGCAATGTATGTAGATGTAGGTGGAAATATGGCCCCAACTTACCATTGTATGGAAGTACCTAATAATAATTAATCTAAAATAGCTGTCTGGGTGTTTGGTAATGTGTAAGAGTTTCCCGCAATTCATACTTTTTGAGTAAACCTGCTAAGACTTAGATGACAACAATAAGAAGTTGGTGGCACTGGAGTGATTTGTGTCTTCTGCAGTTTTGTTCCCTTCACGTCCTACCTGGCATGAAGGGAAGGGCAATGGCGAGGGGAACTACAGGCAACACTGAAGAGTAGAGGAATGAGAGAGACGCCAGAATGACACAAGACATGCCGAAGACCCACCACGGAGCTGCTGAATCAAATAAACATGAGCAAATTCATGATAACAAACGAAGCAGAAAATATTTAAGGTCACTTACGGGCAGGAAAAACTTGAGAGACACATTATTTATCATCTGATCTTTTGCAGCTTTTAAAATATTTTTTCACCTGCTGTTCTCTGGGCACACAGAGTTGTAATCCTTCACTTTTACCTGTCTCTCTTGTATCAGATCTTATTGCACACATGTTGCTTTGACATTGTTTAAAAATATTTTTTCTTTTTTTGCTTTTTTAGGACAATTAAAAACCCCCCTAGCACTCTAGGCAGAGATTGCCACCGGCAGAAACACAAGGCTCTGCCTTTGGCTTCTGCCTTCAAAATCATCCCCACGGCAGCCAGCAGCGACACCGTCGGACACGGAGGGGACGGATGGGATGGTTGGGGGATGTCGGGGCTCCGTTGGCTTCGAAGAAGCTCACGTGTCAGGTCACACGGGCCAAGATGCTGTGGGGTGTTTTCAACTGCTGAAAAAATGCTGGATATGGATAATGAAAACACTCAGCGTGTAGGTAATGCGGCCACACGTCGCCGCCGGAAAGGCAGCGCTTGGGGCAGAGCCCGTCCCGCTCAGCGCGAGCGCTCGGCCCCAACCGGGCCGGGAGCAGGGCCCTGGTGCGCGGCGGCGGTTTTGTGACGGGGAGGTCACACAACGTTTTGCCAAGTACCCAGGGAGGTCGAAGCGTTTCGGGCACCGTTTTCACCGGTCACCTCAAACTCGCCGTGCTGCGGTTGCATCACAGGCGCAACGTCTTCAGTCGGCTCAGGTATTTCTGGGACACAACTGCACCCTTCACAGAAATGTATTTTTCCCGTGTTCCCGGGCATTTCTGCCCCTCCACCCCCACCCAGTCCCTCCTGTCCCAGGAAACAAAACCAAATGCTCGGTTAGTCCTGAAGGCAGGATTTCCTGGGGCCCGAGATGGCCCTGTGATCGCTTTGTGCCCGGGTAAAGGCGCGTCGCTGCCCGCTCCGGCCTCCGTCGGGGGGCCGAGCGCCGGGGCGACGCCAGCCCGCCACGCAAAGCCTCTTCGCTGTCCCTGAAAGCCAAACCCGAGCCGGTTCCCTCTCTAACAGGGCCGGGCTGGCTGGTGGGAGGGATGCCGGTGCGAGCGCTGCCGCCCCGCGCCCGCCTCCCCCGCCACCCTGAGGCCGCTTTGCGGGAAGGGCCTCTTTGCATCGCACTTTTTAACAAAAATTTGTGTTTCGTCCTGTTTTTTTACAGGCTCCCGAGGATGCCGGCCGGCCGGCCGGGGGTGGTGGCCGGGCTGGGCGCAGGCAGTCCCGAGGGAGCGGCGGTGGGCTGCAGGCCCCGAGCCCCGACCGGCGCCCCAGGGCGGGCGCCGCCGCCGCCGCTGCCCGCCTGGCCTCCGCACGGCCGCCTCTTGTGCGCGACAGCACGCTCACGAGCAGGCACGAGAAGCGTAACGGGCCGCCGGGGAAGCTGGGCGACGTGGATGCCCGTCCTCCGCCGCGCCGCCGCGACCCTCGCGCTACCACCCGCGCTGGCCCGTTGCCCCGGGCAGGACGGTGGGGAAAGGGTTTAAGCGAGAGGCCTCACTCCCTCTTCAAGCTGTGAAAGAAGTTTAAACGCTGTAGCAGGTCACCAGCAAGACAGTATTAAGTCAATACTGCCCCAGCACTAAACAAACGAGAGGGAAGTTATTTAAAGCATTTCTGTTCTAGGCTTGGCCGGATGACAGCCTCCATTACGCCTTTGTAAACCAGGAGCAAAATTACATTTTAGTAACAGCTTAGGTAGTCGGGAGCATGCATAACTTCCCCACTCAAAAATTAATCCTAAAAATAAATGTACCATGTCAGCGCCTGCGCTAGCAATGGGAACAGGCCGCCGGTGAGGCTTCGGCCCGGGCTTGGGGGGGTTCCTTGATGGATCCATTTACAGGCACCGGGGTCCCTGACCACAGCAAACGGGGAGACTTTGCTCTCTCCCCCTTGCTGTCCGTAAAAGCAGTCCTTGGCACTTTGCAACATGGGGCAAGAGACAGAGATAGCTGTAGGATCGCATGACTTTGGACAGGGATGTGAGCTTTGGACGCTTTTATAACGGCTCATAACTGTTTTTTTAAATTCCTAAGCGATTCCTTGGGGCCATAAGATTAACTGGCCCCTACCGGCTCTCAGGCTAGGGCCTAGGAAAACACCAGCAGCGGTGCAGGAGAGCTGAATAAATGCCCATGTGAGAATCTGTCATCACAGGCCCAGGGTCCCTGCTGCACCAGGGTGCGGGTCCATCCTCGGTCCAGCTCGATGCACATCAGGCGGGCGGCTGCGAACAGCCAGGGCTTGCAGCCATATTTTGCATTCGGCATTAAATCTTACCACATGCTCTTCCCTGGAAAAAGGCACTGGAGAGAGGGAGCCCACGGGAACTGTTTGCTTCGTCCTGCCCACGTGATGCAGCAGGAGTGCTGCCAAAAAAACAGCCGAAAGCGCTTGTGAAGCCGCGCCGGCACCGTGCTTTACGCAAGCCCCACGCAGCTCTTGGCCTGGCTCAGCCCCCGCTCCCACATGCCCGCGTTGCTGCAGGTGCCCCTTTCCAGGACTGGCTCCTTCACTCCTTCCTCTCTTACCCTGATGCAACTGGCAGCCGTTCTGGGCCTGCGGGGGAACAGGCCCTGCGAGGGAGTCTCACCTAGCAATCGCATTTCACATCCCCTTTCCCTTTTAGATCCATTACAGCACCATGTCGAAGACGATGCTACAGGCCAGGGCTCTTGCAGCTCATTCCCAGCTGCGTGCTGATTTCTAAGGGTATTCATTACCGAGCACATGTGTGCACAGAGCTGGCTTGCTCTTTTAGCAGACTTCCTATTATACCAGTCCTGATCTGAGAGACTGATGAAGAGAGTGAAAAGCAGTTAGGATTTTGCACTCTCACATATATTCATGCACAGAATGTGAAAACACCCTCCTTTAATTGTACACTGTCATTTGCAGTACAGCTTTTTAATTACTGGTGGCATGATAATGACTGGGGTTTTTAAGCTTCCCATATTCTCTAACTGCAGCTTTCACCTGCTGCACCGATTTCAAGCTCTCATAGTCAAAGCAGCTGCAACTGAACAGTGCTAGAGAGAAAGTAGAAGCTGGATAAAAGCTAAAAGCATTAGGAAACAAAAGCCATTCCCCAGAGGGTATCAACTTCTTTCTGTTCCTCTGGTGAGATACATTTAAATGCATCTGCTCCCTAGTTGCATCTTTAAAAGTCCCAGCCCTTTAACAGTAATGATTGCTGAGATGGCAGAGTTGCCCATAATGATAAATCATGGGGAAGCAAAGGGCCACGTTTGGAAGAGTAGAGCACATCCAGTGGCATACAGCAAGAGCAAACTAGATTATCTAATGGTCCCCTCAGGCTTGAAATCTGGTGGGTATGCACAATGGCATATTTTTATTTCCAGAAAAGTGTCATCTAAGCATCACTCTGAATTTATTTATACTGTCAGAAAGAAATCACTGGAGACCAGTGCTAGCTCTGAACAGCAAGAACTTCTGGAAATTGTGGTTTCCTCACAGCACGGCGGTTTAGGAAGCAAAATTTCCTTGCTGGCAGCGCTAGACCCCTGCCCTCCCCATTACACCAGAATGTGTAACAGGGATGTAGCAGCAGGACATCTGCAGCTGTAAACCAAACAGCAGCGCTGTAAGGTGCTGCTGGTTCTGTTGCCAAATCGGGCACGCCCAATCCAGAGAGCTCAGATCCAGCTTTTCCCCATCAGCATGTTCACAAAAGCTCTGGGACTGATCACAACTCCTCCAGCCTTCAGAGGAATTCAGTATTTTGCCTTCCAAAAACATATTGCTAGGGGCTCTGCAATTCCAAAGGCAGGATGCTGTTTTTGAGAATAGCATGCATCATCAGCATGAGTCAGAAACAAGAGATTTAGCTGTGTGCAAACCATTCAGCCATACTCTTTCATTTTTTGAGAAATATAGTCAGGTCTACACTGTCAAGCTTTGCCTTCAGGCCTATGGAGATGGATATTTCCCTGTCCTTGTAAAGTGGGTTTGGGGATAATGCTGGGGAAACCTAGAGCTTCAGCAAGCTCTGCATTGAGCAGGGAGCTTTCGTAACACAACTCATCTCTGCATAGCAATCCCTTTGCAAAAAATACTTTCTGTATATCATCTCATGTATCGACCAGTGACTAGGCCAGAATATTTTCCAGTGTTTGTAAAAATAACTGCTGCATACATGCCACATATTAGCAGCTTGGGTATTTCCAAAGTTCAGACCTTCAGATCCATGAATACCAAATTGCTTAAAATGGGAAATGCAACCTTTTCCTTTCCAGAAAATAGTAGGCTACAGCATATTTTCCTCCAATTGTGAAACATGCAGAAACTAATTTCTGACTTTATGCTTTTAGAATTAATGAACACCCAAAACCTCCCTCTCCCAGCATTACCTCTGTCAGGACCTTTCAGTGTTATATAATAAATACCAAGCTTTCAGCTAAAATGTTATTAAGTATATCAGCAACACACATCACCTTGCAAAGATTTCTGGGGAATTTGGGCTGTGCTGCAAGCCCAGGTGAACCTGAAAATGAAGAGGTGAGGGGAAGTGGCTGGTGCAGGTGTGGAAAGCAGCCTCGGCCCCGCTTCAATGCTTGCTGCCATCTGCTGTCACTCTGCTGGGTGTTTCTAGCCGGGACGCTGTGCTGGTGGCCAGCCATCACAAGTGACCCCAGAGCCAACCAGGGCTACAAGGGCCTTATGTAGTCTAACGTGTGGCATAAAACATAGTACTACCAATAGCGTCACTGTTTATTTCAGAGTAAATAATAACATAATGGGGGATGATTACAATCCAATGATAAAGAAAATCTCATGATGAATATATACCAGCAAATTTAAGGGCACAAGAACACCTGACTTCTTTCTTTCTTTCTTTCTTTTTTTTGGATCTACATTTTATCAGTGTATATCGCATAGCCTTTCCCCTCTATGGCAAGTCTTGCCTGATGAGTGGCGAGGCACGCGAACGCTGTGCAGCCCAAGCGAGCCCCGCAGCTCTGCCAGCAGACGTCCCGCTTTGCTGGCTGCTTCGCCCCACCAGCCCCAAATGCCTGGCATCTCTGGCAGCACATTGGCCTCGACTCACAGGGAAATGGCTCAAGAGAAAGGGAGGGCCCATGGAAGAGCAAAATCCAGTTGTCCTATGGCAGTACGGGCAGCCAGCGCCGGCTGAGTCCCTTTGCTGGCTGCTGCGACTTGGCTGCAGGACAGAGCGACTGCAGGGAGGGCTGGGCTGGAGGGGAGGCTCAGAGGGCAGACTCAGAGACATCCTGGGTCCCAGACGGTCCATGAGCTCAGATGTCTCCAGCACGGCACAGACAGGAAGAGTGATTAAGTTAGGCCTTGGGAGATACTGGGCTGTTTGCTATGGACAGAAACGAGTACAATTCCTCTTGCCTCAGGGGTCAGCCAAAGGCAAAAGTAAATATCTCAGTTAAGCATTTGCAGGAAAAACTAGAGACTTATTCTGAAATGGCATGAAGGGGATTATTTTTCTGTCCCCAGCTGTAAACCAGGGTGAGAAGGTCACATTGACCTTCTCTTACAGATTTTTTTACAGATTACAAATTTTTTATTTCATTTCTTTTTTTTTCCCGTACTTCACCAGCTGGCCAGCTTTTCCTTCATTATTTCCTTTAATTAACCAAACAAATTCAACTTCATTCTGTGGCATTCTGCCACCCTCGTGCACAGAGCTGTAAAACTGAAATTCAGTAGCTGTTATAATAGGAGGCACTTTTGCAAAAATAAATAAAAAACAAAGAAGAGGAAGCATCTCCATTTCTGTCTCCTAGTTGTTGCATGTTATGTAGGTGTAACTGCCTTAGAACTCTGTGACAACTATGCTTTCTTCTCTTTGGCTATATCCTCTACTTTTGATACCATGAACACAACAGACTGCGAGGAGATTGTCTGATATGGTCTCAAATTCCATGGGAAAAGAGAAAGTTTTCTGAACGTTCAAAATGTGAACTCACGCAATGCTGTCTTCTTATGTCTGCGGAGCCACCAGTAGTAGAGTAGCTGCGGAGCTACTCTACAGGTGCTTACAGGTGAGCTTTAAACATCAAATATTTTGTAACTAACTCCTCCACCTATTTGTTGTCTGATTTATGGTATTATTGCTCAGAGGAAGGTTAGCAGGGAGAACTGAGGGGGGCAGCAAGTCTTGCATAGCACCAGTGTGTTGATAAAGCTTAGTCTGATTGGGTCAGAGAGCAATACAGATTATCAAGGCTCTGAAATGTCAAGGCTTACTGAAACTCTGCTGGTATGAGATGGAAGTGGTCTTCTTAGGGAGAGGTAAATGCATCTTCTGTGGTGATTCCCTGAGGAACCTCACTTCCCTTCTGCGATCCACAGCCTGAGCCCTTAAACATGCCCTAGCCACACATAGCAGAGCACAGAACCGCCTGCACTCTTGCCTGTGGGAGTTGGCAGACCTGTCTCCATGATTATATCCGCAGCCACGCTGTTGCTATTAAAAGCTGTGACAATATCAACCTTGCCTGAGAGGGATTGTTTTCAGTGTCGTTTCCTGAGGAAATGGGGCTTATCTGTTGATTCCCCAAACAAGTTTTTAACTTTGATATTTGATACAAGTGCAAAGGTCCCCAAGCTATGAAGGTCTTACATAAATATCACTGGCTGGTACAGAGAGTGTCTCAAATATGAATGCCCTTGCTAAGGAAAAGGCAAGCAGAGCTCTGTTGCCCTACATTTCTTTGGCAGCTGGTGGCTGGCCAGTGAATATATTGGTATTTCAGGCCAGCCATGACATGTACCATCTTTTGTCTGCTGCAGGTGGTGTTAAGAGTTGCACAAGGAAGCTGGGAGTGCTGGGTGGAGGCGGTATTTACAAAACAAAGGAGGCAAAGCTGGAGAAAGCTTGGTTCTAATACTTGAACATTGACCTGTTTCTAGGTGTTCTGGTTTCATTCATTCTTCCCTTCAGACAGGTATGGAAATCTGGACTTTATGCTTTTAAAGCTAATGCTTCTAATGCTGTATTTGCATTTTCATTCTTCACCCCTTAAAACCTGCTGCCCTCTTAAAACATAAGGTACATAATCCATTGCTGCATATCTTCGTAAACTCCCCCACAAAGGCGTTCTTCCTCCAAGCCTTCTGGCCAGTCAAACTGCACCTTCCCTGATTTGCCCAGAGAAGTGGGACACTGTGCCTAGGCAGTAATTCCCCCTGGTGCAAAGCTGTGCTGCCCAATTTTGCATGCAGGAAGCCAGGGTCAGGATCGGAACTTTGACTGCAGCTGGTGAGATGAAGAACAGGCTATGACAAACACCAGGTGGACATACTGGCTTGAGGAATGACAGAAGAGGGACAGGGTACTAGTGTTTTTAAAAGGTGAAGAGGCACAGCAGAGAAGGCCATGATACTGTGATCTTGGCTAGAAAAAAGAGATACAGCGGAAAGCAGGTATTGCTGAAGAAGACCATTTCTGAGTTCTGAGGATAGTAACCATCACCTCAGCTTGCTCATGATTTTCATAGGAGTACAGTGCAACGCTGCCCTCCGTAAGCCATCTCTTTCTTATAGACTTCCTTTCAGATTGAAAATAAACAAACCCCAGTTAGCTTGGATGGCATTGTCACTTTTTCCATATAGGAGCAATCTGATGGACAACAGTGACATTTTTTTAAGGGCTCACTCTATATTTTGTGCCAGTTTTGCCTATGATTTACCTCAACGGACACAAAGGACAGGGCAAAAGGCCCTCCTCCTCCCCATTGTTCATTTTAACACTGTAGTCAAATACAAATTAAGTTCTCACTAGTAAATGAAATCTATGAATTTTAAATATATTCTTGAAATTACTATATCCAGTCATTATGACTTGTTTGCACAGGAGTTATAATTTTTTATGGCATTGAATATTTTGGCATCTAGCCACTTAGACACCCAGCAATAAGCTCATTTCATTAGTTGTGGTTATCCAAAACTAGGAAAGGGGATATTGCAGTCTGTATATAAACTTTTCCTGAAAGAGCTTCTGTGGACTGCAGAACCAGAAGCCTGCTGCCGTACTCTGGAACTTCTCATGTTCTTGGAAGGAAAAGCATGCTGTAGAGAAATTCATTTAACAAGTGGAAAAAAAAAAAAAAACAAACCTCCAATCCTTTAAAATTTCTTTATTGCTCAGAGAGACAAATATGGAAGAGTTTGAAATGCCATGTGATTTATTAAATTTAAAAGCTTGAAGACAGGCCACATGAATGACACATTGTAACTGCATATTAATTAGAAAAAGTAACACCATTTAGTTGGAATTACAATCACAAGAGCTACTTGTTGAACAAACATCAACCAATATAAGAATAAAGTGTAGTCAAACCAATTTCAAGTGTTCACTGGAAAGCTAGAATGAAGAAACATTTCTATGAATTCTTGTAGTTTATGATTCCTGTAATTATTTCTCCTAAAGCATGTAGTGTGAACATGTTAGCTACACTAACATTTTAGATAAATGATCTGGAAAAATAAAACATAACAGAGATGTGTGTGTAGTGTGGAGAAAGACTGGGTCCAAGGGATGGAACTGTTTCAACAGGACATTTTTACATTAATTAATCATTCACCTGTAACAATGTGCCTTTCAAACTGAAAGGCCATTAAAACTTCCACATGCCCTTCTGGGCAGCACATAATTAAAGGCATATCTAAAGTCAACTCAGAGCATGATTTTAACATGGAAAAGTGTACCTTAGCAAAAGACTGAGGGCAGGCATGCAGCTGTGTCTCCATTGCTACTGTTAGCAGACAGGCTAAATTAAAACTGCATGGCTGTGTCTATACATGGCACAATCATATCTTCCTTTTGCCTCCAGACATTCCCTGTTTTACCTACGTCTGACTATTACTTTTTACCTATTCTGACTGAAGTAAGCCATACATCAAAGCATTCTAGAAGAGGTATGTTTGAAGTGTGGGTCTATTCTCTGAAATAATATATGACTAGAAAATCATCAGAATCAACACAGAAAAAGCTTCTGCCTGTTATCAATGAGAATGATGGATGGTTATTATTGCTGGGAGGCAACAATATGAGAAGAACTGTACTAGGTTCATTCATGGTCTACTTGCTCACTTATTACCACAGTAACTTTCTACGTCTTTTTAGTGACATTAGTCCTCTTGAATAAATATGGTGACATGAAAGATTGTATTTCCTCTTGTACACCAACACTTCAGTATGATTTGCAAGATCTGGAAAGTTTAGTTCAGTTAAGTGATGCAAAGATATTGACCAGAGAAATATACGGACATCACACAAGCATAACTTTGCCTTGCAAATGTTCTACTGAGGAACATTATTCTGATGGCTCCTTAGCTTAGTTTACAGTTTGGCATTTGATACATCACTGACAGGCAATATGACAGAACACCTCACAACTAGTGAAGTTGTAGTCATAGCACTGAATAGAAATTCAATGTATGGCTGTTTTAACAGATCCAGATGGACAGCTTAATTATACGAAGACAATAACCTTCATTTTATTCACAGTGGACACTTACATAGTGTTGGAAGTTTTGTATTCACACCTTTTTCGAGGCATAGGCTGCACCAACAAAGACTTGTGCACAACAGACAAAAGTCAAGAAAGTATGATATGGACAGACATCCCATGCTATACTGTGTATTAATAAATACCTTGCTGTAACCTTAGTCGCAGACACAAGTTCTATTAGATTACAGTAACTATGTTGGTCTAGCAAGTCACATTGCTTTTACAACTCCAAAAGCAAATACGCTAGAGCTACAGTGACCCTGAGCTTTAGGTCTATATTACTGACAGCTTGAAATCATGATATGGTATCAATACGAGAACACCTTCCTCTTTATGAAGCAAAGAAACACCTGAAAAAACAACGCTGCTTTAACTCAGATAAGCATATCTGCATTTAAAATCTGTTAAGTCCAACTAACGGGGCTGAATTGCATCTTTAATCTCCACTTTGAAAAAGGAGGCTAACTTGGACTTATACTTTTATGGTGTTTTTGCTGGTGAAAGTCCCTTGCTGAATCATCTAAAGACAAGCAACAGCTGTAAAAACAGAAAACTTCTGGGGTGATCATTTACTGAAAAAGATATAATCTTAAAAAACATTAGTAAGAGGATTTTTCAGAGATACAAATGGGAGGTACACTAAGATGTTTTGAAACCCATTCATAATCTCCCTTAACACTTATTAAGAGACATTTGCATTTGATAAATTGGCTAAATTCCAAACAGATAATAAAGGTAAAATGATTATGGTTACTGTGTTAAATCTAAAGATAACTAAACCAGAAAATTAGAGCCAAAAGATATAGGCATATAAATATATAGGCACCTGTGAAAACACTCCAAAAAGATGAGAACCATTACTTCTAATTCATTGTCTGAAATCAGCACAGAGGAATTACTGTATTTTCCTGGGCATCGCACATTAGATTACAGAATATCAGTAACAGACCAAAAACATCCACCTTCTCCTCTACTCTATCAGTATGCTATTCTTCTGCATTGCTGTAACACTACTGTATCTCAAATACATGGAACTTTGTAACATATAGTCCAAACTCAAGAAAAAACAATAAGTTAGGTAAATGCAAAGGGAGGAGATAAAAGCATATAATACTATGCCAACAAAGAAAAATTAAAGTTTCAAGTTGAAGTCACTGTAAATAAGTGACCTTTAAAGGGTCCTCTTGAAACACTTGCTAGTTTAATTCTTAACAAATCCTGTATGGTATAAAACTTGAAGTATGTTTGCTAAACATTATATCTCAAAAAAAAAAAAAAGGTTAAAAAAAAAAAAAAAAGATTTCAGTTATTTTTAGAAAATTTCAGAGATGACAACCTGTCCTGACAGCAAGTATATTCAAATTATCACCCCAAAGTGAATGGTCCATATCTTAGCAAAAGCCATTAAATAAATTTGGCCTTATGCCAATTACAACATTAGCTTTACTTCTGACCACTTATTTTCATGTACCTTTCCTTTCAAAGGCCTAGGGCTTACGTTTGCAAATTTAAAAATATTTTTAATTACATAAAAATAAAAGTTAATAGTACAAAACATATAAAAAGATGACAAATATCAAAATCATTATTATTGAACAGCATACTACAATTAACCTGTAGTTTAGAGATGCTTTGCTCCTGGATATGATTTCCATGATGAACTAAATGTATTTCATCTTCTTAATCAATTAAATGAGAAATCTTTCATCCACCAGCGTTTTGGATGCCAAATTCTTCTGTCCAACTGTATTACGAATAAACTTAAATATCTAAGAATATTTAGAAAAATCATATTAAAGATAGAAAGTTTAAAACACATTGTTTCAATATCTAACATAAAATAACAACTTCACATTATCTTTAATTCATTGACATGTTATTTTTGATTTAGGTGCTTAACTCCCTTTGGTGATTTTGAAATATTTTCCAATATCTTTTCACTCTGAAATATTAGCTAACTATCTGTGATTAATTTTAACTGATACTTTTGTTTTCTATTGAAAGCTATTTGTACCCTCTTTATTCATGATATTTATGAGGATAAAACTAATCTCTCACGAAGTCTATTTTACACATACAAATCAAAAAACTGTTTTATAAGCTATCAGTACAATCTTATGTCATAACATACTGCTTTACAGAGCTTAAGTATCTAGCTAATTATATGAACTTCCATACTAACCCATATTTTTAAAATATGATTTTTTTTTTAAAATTGCATATTTACCTCCTCTTGCAAATATGTTAGAATAGCTGCTAAAACAAAACTTTGGGAAGCCAGATCCACGACAGAGAAAAACAGGATATCAAAGATGAGCAGTGTTGTCTCATTGCCATAATAGAGAACATCACTGAAAGTGTGTCCCTCATCTATAGAAACAAAATAATTTTTTAAAAAGGATTATTTCTGTGAAGTGCAAGTTTGTGAAGCTTGTCAATCCACATGGAGAAAGCTGATAAAGAAAGGAAAGTCTGAGCAAGAAAATACCATAAAAAATAGTTATTGCATTATACTTAAGCAAAACCAATACAAAGCTTTTCACTCACAAAATGCCTTAATACTGAGAGAACACAATATAAAAAGCCCTCATATACCTTTATTCACTTCAGAAATCTGAACTAGACAGAAACAGATCAAAGTTCCTTGCTGTTAAATTTCTTAGCAAGTGCTGACTCTAGCCCCTATTCAACAACTAATAAAACACATGCTTAAAGCCTTTCTTAAGGGGAGTTTCAGAGTTTAACATTATCTTTGCTCATCTGGTTAACAGTTTTCCTGGAAACAGGTTTTATAAGCTTAAAATACCTTTTTTGTAGCCAAACTAGTTTAGACCACTTGTTCCCTTCTTTATCAACAAGCACCACTCTCAAAAGAGAGAGCACTTAAAAGGAGCAATTACAGAAAATAGAGTTTCTTTTCGCTCTTTCTACTTTTTCAGAAAAACATGTCTAATACAAGTTCTAGTGTTAACAGCATGTTTTCATTCCATATTTTACAGGTTCGTCATTAAATCCTGATCCACACCTAAACTTCTAAGAACTACGGCAATCTAAGCCATCAAGCAATATATTTATATCAATGCTGAGGGTTATGATTTTAGAAATACCAGCACTCAAAAGACCAGATCTCTGTTGAACACTGCATGGTTTGGAGATATCACATCATTGTTTCTATCAGTAGTGGTTCAACATTTAATTTTACCTCAGGGATTGCACACCTGACAATATTTAAGGCCGAGTACAACTGGGGTTGGCAATAAGGTTTTGGAACTGCCAGGTGCAGAGTCACAGACTGTGGCTGCTGAAAGTCCTAGCCATAGTTTTAGTGTAGATACTGGTTACCTGGCAATATTCATTACTAAAGTCAGCATTTCATAGAGATACGAGTGGAGACCCCAAGCTTTTGATGAATTACGTGTAATTCAGACATCTCTAGTATCAGGCTATGGCCACAGCTTCTATTTAGTTGCAGTACATGTGCTGCATTCCTAACCATATTTATAGCAAGGCATGTGGTTCAAATTAGGGGTCAGCTTTTGCAGCCTTGATGTAAGCGAGGTCAACATAACTTCTGCATAGCTCAGCAACCTAAACCGAGGACTGCTGTTACATAAGAACAAAGACATATTTTTAAGATGTGTACTGGTCACCTGCTAATATCAATGCTTTGAATTATGGTTTTGATATGATTTAGAGTTTCTGAACATTGAAAATGGACAACTAAGTACTCGAGGGACTCAAAATGAGGGCCTGCATCATCATGGATCACTAACTTATACCAAGTTTTTGTGCAGATGATGGCTGTATTTATAGCTAGGGGTAGAATGGGGTTTAAGTTAAGATTTTCAAAGATACGGGTTGGAAAAAACTGTGTTTTTGATGGATTCTGGACAGCTTGAGGGCCGAGAAACAAAGCTTGCAACAGCCTGAGTTTACAGCTTATGTTTCATTTTAATGTGGATACTGGTCCCCAGGCTGTATCTTTTAACAGGATTAAAGTTGGACTCAGGGTTCCAGAACCTTGGGAGTGGAGGCCCTAACCCTAGATGAGGATTGCTGTCATTCAAGGTCAGTCACCCGGCAGTAATTACAAGTAGATTAAGATTTTTGGAACCTTGATGTTTCACAGCATCAATCTTCCAGGGATCTAGATTTAGGAACCTAGGTTTAAGATTAAGAGATGGTCAAGAACTGTCATTAAAACTATTTTTAACATAAGTAGTGGTCACTTGGAAATATTTATAGCTAGGCTTAGGGTGGGCTTGGGATTCAGGACGATGCACTGGAGAACCCAAGCGTTGGATTGCTTCTGCATAACTCAAGGACCAGAATCAGAACTGGTGTCATCCCTGTTCCTATTTCAATACTCATTTTTCACGTAGGTATTGGCAGTGTTTAAAATGCTTCAAAATGAAATATTCAAGAACCCCAATTATTTGGACTTTGCCTAACTTGGTGGTCAAGGATGAGTGGGTGGGTGTATTAATATCAATTATTTCACTAGAACTTCCTCACTGTGATTAATACCTTCTTCAGAAAAATCACCTTTCATATTTATGCTTTTAGATATCTCATAAGAAGTTCATTTCTATACAAAAACATACTGCTGAACTATTTAAATAGTATTGTGAGTCTTCTTTCCATTTACAAGATGGAAAAATGGATCTAGATAGCTAGAGAGCACCACATAAACATGGGCATATCTCTATGCAGTATCCTTTCAGTTGCCTGAAGGAAAAAATATTGGAAGAAATTATAACCAGGATTTCTGCAACCTAGAGATAGTATCAACCTGGAGAACATGTACAGAGTCTCTTAAATACCTCCCTAACAAGCTGTTGTTTAACTACCTCTCCTGCTGTAAAATCCAGTTTAGATTGTAAATCCTGGGACAGAAATCTACACAGAAACCTACACACTTATAATAGCACAAACACCAAGTCACAGATCCTTTTACCATTGTAGAAAATACTTTTCTCTATTGGTTCCATGAACTCCATGCCAAGAATTCGTTCAAGCAGCATCTTATCTTTTACAATATAATCCATTTCTTTATGAACCTATAAGAAAAGACAAGACAATACTTCCAGTTTTAAGATCTCAAAGGAATGATACTTGTTACAAGGTGGAGTACAGCTATTTAGACCTGCATGAATGAAAAAAAAGGTCTATTCTAAGTGCATAACAAAAAAGGATTTGTTATTACAAGAGCAGGCTGCACTGCCAGACAGTATTCTTTTCTTCTTCCTTGAACAGACCAGTGTTCTAGTTGCATAAAGTCTTTAATAACAAGTCTTTAAGCATCTATGCTTAAAGAGAAATTACAGCCTTTCAGAATTACAATTTTTCATCTCTACTTATTATGTTTTCCTTAATATATTAACGTCAATATACATACGTGATCAATAAACGAACCAAGAAATTTGTTCATAGTGTTGTATGCCTTTGTGCTTTGTTCAAAAGTATTTGCAGATGTGTCCAAAAGCCTAGCAGGACCACGTTTCTGAAATATAACATGATAAGGACTTCAGTGGAAAAACCCAAATTTTAAATAACATTTACAGAATACAAATATCTCACTTACCCTTGTTAGGGTTTCATGAATCCTGTCATACTGTAGTCTCATTTTTCTTGAAATGGAAATCTGAAATGTCTGGCCATCTGTGTTTGGTAACAAACCTCTCTGACTACACAGATTCTCCTGTAATTGTAAATTAACATTATTAATATCACTCATATATAGAACAGAAAAATCAAAAGCTTTTCATCTCTCTTTCATGTGCATATACTACTTCATATCATTAAATATCGGAATACACTACACTTTTATAGCAAGATTTCCCTAGGACATGAAACCCTGACCCCTGCTGCCACAAAGTCATATTCCCCTTTTCACTTATATTCAGTTCATTACATTCTAAATATCTTTTGACGCTCATTCTCCAGCCATTTGTTTTGTGTTTATAATTTATTCCGTATTTCTTCTGCTCTGTCTTGTGCTTTGGATTTCTGACTTTCTCCACAACTTTTTCAAAACTTACTTAATAAATCTCAAAAATCCAATAAAATACAAAACTCAGTAATTCCATAGGAAAATATGCTTCTTCATAAATTACATTAAAATAAAAAATTAGGAAAACCTGTAGGAACAAGCAATCAATGCAAAAATATTATTTAAAATATTGCTTTGCAATTCAATGTTTGAGATTCAATTTTCACATGTTTATGTTTTTTCTGGTCAGGTATAATTAAATTTATCAAAACCCTTTATCCACGATATTTTCCTCTTACTTGTCCCTACAAGATATCATGACATTTAGTACAGGCTGCTCCAATATGTTTACCTAATCTGGCAGCAAATATATAAGGTATGATGAACTACAAAAGTCGTATTCAAATGGATTTCTATAAAACATAGTTATGTCACCAAAGGGGTACATATGGAATAAGAGAATTTATTAGAAAAGTAGATGTTTAGTAAGAGTTTTTCAGATTTGCCTCTTTATGAAAGCCTCTTAGTGTGCATCTCTTCGAATGTGGCTATAAGCCTATGAAAGGTTTCAGTATCCAAAAGACGATATATACACAAGAGAAAAATAACTTACTAGAAAAACAGGAATTTTACATCTATGAGATCAGAAAAAGAGAATGTGAAGAAGATGAGAGTAGGAGAGCTAATTACAGGAGGAGTTAATGAGTCACTTATTTACAGATCAACAGCTGACATTTTTTAGAAATGATAACTCAGGGTGCAACATAATGCACATAGGGACACATAATACAATTTTTTTTTTTTTTTAAATAAATGATTAGGTGTAAATTTTACTACTTTTACTTACTGCTTCTCTCTTTAGGTTCATACTCATTTCTTCCATATTGGTATCTGCATGGCCATGCACAGAGCGCCCATGGATATAATAACCAAAGCAGCTGTGTGACAAGAGAAATACTGAAATCTAGAAGGGGTGGGAGAAGAGAAGAATACTTTACTTAAAATAGTATATTTTTATTTTTGTACTTTTGAATCCACAGTGGAGATCAGCAAGACCAGCAGTACTACAAAATACAAAGTAGGCAGGAACCAAAATACATACGGCAGAAAAAATTTTAATAACTCTTTCATGTATTAGTTAAATCTATGTTTAACGAGAGACACACGCTAGCTTCAGGTTTAGTTCATTAACTGCAAGGATCACTATTAATTCTACAGTGTCAAAAAGTTAAAACACGTTTAAGCAAAGACAGTAGCTTTAATTTGGATTTAAAAGTTACTTCTATGTTGTATAATACACATGCACGATTTCAGTTGAGCTCCAAGGAGATTGCATGTAACAGAATTTCAATCAGTATGATACAATGCTTATATATCATGCAGCATACAAAATTTACTGCTGTCACAACCTATGCACTACATCGGTTTCAGCCAATAAAACCTAGAAGTTTTGTGGAGAAGGAAGAACCAAGGCTGGAAAGGCTGATAAAAGGGGTTAATACCTCTATTTAATAAGCTCTGGCCAAATGAGCTCATTCAATCTATTCTGACTGCACTCTTGTTAACCCAGAATTCCTGCAGCACTAAGACCCGTATGTAAACTAGAGAAAGGGGAGTAGTTCAGATGTAAACGAAAGTGTAGGAGAAAGGTGATAGCTATCCAGGGTGGATAACCATGAAGTTAGTGGATTGAGGAACAATCAGAAGCTAGGAGCAGAAACTGAATATAAATATATTAATTAAAACCAGAAGAGCTGCGTCTAGAAGACAAAAGCACCAAAATGCAAATCAGAAGAAAGAATGTGAGTATATAGCTCCATGGCTAATTTCTGTCATAATTTGGTACTTTTTAGTTCCATATGAGCATATATAACTAATATAACTCCAAATAACAACCTAAAAATCGTATGTCTAAACAGACATATTGATACCTATGACTCTAGAATCTTTTTCCAGCTAAAGTTAAACTGAAATCTTCTTGCAGATTGCACTGAGCTGAAAAAGTACTGATTTTGGGTATTAGCTAGTGATCTCTGATTAAATTAAATGTATAAATGTTATTTAATATTCTTAAAACCATCTTATATACTATCCTATTCAAAATGCCATCACAGAAGTTAAGATTAAGAAATACTTACATTGCTCATGCAACACAAATCAATAAATTGTGTTATCTTATCTTCAACAAATCTTTCATAAAACACAGCAAAAAATATAATCTGAAATAAACCAATGACATTTTACTTTATTAGTTCACCAGACCTGACTTTATCTTCTGAATTTTAAAGCAGTTAACTTCAAAGTTTAACAGCCAAAAACTACAGATTTCAGCAGTGGTCATCTTTGCACCGGCCCCCAGAAACGTGATTAACATCCTTCCTCTATGAAGTAAAATTCTAGCAATAACTTGTTTTTCATTTTGCATTTAGAGTTCCTTCAAAGGTGTTTAAAGCAAAATAAAGTAGTTGCATAAATTCTTCCCCTTGAGAAGATAGTGAATACAAAGAAAGATCTTTCATAGCTTAGAAGATTCATTTTGAGTTGTAATGTGTCACTACACTAGCTAGAAGTTAGAGGTCTAGAACCAGCAAAGCAGTTAAGAACACACTTAATGCTATGTAGTGCTAATGTAGTGTGGGTGGCCTAATATATGCTAGCTTCAGAGAACCAGTCCCACAACGATAATTCAGCATATCGTGCGTCAGTTACTCACCTGTAAGAATGCAATGGCTAGCCAGAGCGCAGCAGACACACCAAATCTCAAAATACGGCTCCAAGGAGCTATGTAACTCTCACTGCTTCTTGTAAGACTGGAAGAAGAATCCATTAAAGCCAGGTTTGAAAATCCCACCACCTGAAGAGATACGAAGTTCATTTTAAAAACATGGGGACCATGAAGAGCATTACTTATGACTCTGTTGTTTCCATCGTAACAGAAAGTAAAAAGAAAAATTCAGGAAAAATGCAGCTGAGAAGAGTAGCATGTTTGTTATAACAGAGTCCAATTGTGTGATCCAGTGTTATTATTTAGAAACATAATTAAAAACATATGTATGTATGTTTGTATGTATGTTTTTACGTATGTTTTACTCGTATGTTTTTTGTATGTATGCAGATACAGAAACACAAATACACAAAGGCAAAACTCAGGAAAAGTCTACACTGATTTTTATTGATAAACACTGTAAGATTCTACAGAGAGACCGCACAGGGATTCTATGTCTGCCAAATTTCAGCTTTCTGTTCTGCATCTTCCAGGGCTAAAACAATTTTTGGATTTTTCAAATGTAAGAAACTGAGTTTTTTGTTTTTATTATACAGAAATATAATTTTCTCTACTGTCCGTATAGTTGAAACTATTTTAAAAAAAACTGTCTAAAAAATCCACAAATAAAAATAAGAGGAAAAATTAGGTTTTGAAATATTGATTCTAAGACGTAAAAATTTTGAGAAAATCATTCAGAACTGAAACTAAAATAGAAACATACTGAAATCCTTAGCTCTGCTGCCAAAGTACCATCTTAACTACCCATATAATAAACTCTGCAGTGGTGACCAGTGCCAACCAGAAGCTCCTTTAGTGCTAGACATACGGCCTGAGGGGAGGAAAAGTTCTTCTACACTTCTTAGCTTCCTCCAGCTCATACTTTTCCAGGCTTGTTTTCTACCACTTTACATCCTGTCACCATAACTAAGGCAGATCAAATAGTCACTTTATCAGTAACGGTAATTGGAGAAGTCAATTTTGTGCAATATGACAGTTTTTCCTTTGTATCCAGCAGCTAAACGCCGTGTCCGTCTGGTTTGTCATACTCCTGGGGGAGCAACCTTCCAACATGACAATGAAGGATATTAAGATTATCTGGGGTTTCGCACATGCTATTTTGAACCTACTGAGGTATCTTCCAAGACTTCTTCCACTATCAGTAGAAAGGGATTTTTCCAGATGGGAATACATGGCAACAACTATAGAGCAAGACATGAATCACCTTCTACAGGAGTATCTCTGTACTAACTAGTAACAGCAGCCTACGAAGACTAATCTCAGGAGACTAGTTAGCTTTGGGAATACCTACTCAGTTTTCTCCCCATTCCTTCCCCCTAACATGGCACCTAAACTGGTCCTGACCAGTATTTACCAACAGGAAAAAAATGAAGTAGTTAATGAGAAAAGGTTGCTTACTGCATTTAATTTAATATAAAAATAGGACATTTAAAATAGAAATATTAAAATGAATAGAAATATTGAAAAAATATAATAAACCTCACATAAACAACTATAAGCTACACACTTCAAAAGTATATACCAAAGTAAAAGCACTTACCAAACAGTACAGAAGAAACAAACCAAAGTATTTTCTAAAAGCTAAACTACAATTACTTACATACCCTTAAGCAATAACTGAAGGCATACTGCCTTATGTTATGACATCAAGAACAGAACCACCAGATTTCATTTCCTGTTTTATAAAAGGTCCCTCTAGCAAATTAGCAGGAAGGAAGCTCCACTTCAGATAAATATAAATGCCATAGACTGTGGCAGAAGGGAGCCAGTAGGCAAATAAAGAATTAAGTGTGTACACAAATTTAGCAGTCTCTTAAGCCATTTAGGGCAACTCATTAGCTTACCAAAAATAAAGAAAAATAAAGCAAAAACAACGGTGTCCAAGGTAATCAAGGTTGGTTGTTTTTTTTGTTTTTTTTTAAAGTCTTTTCATAATGAAATATTGCAATGACATATAGATTCACACACATACATAGATATAGAATTAGATATAAATAAAATGAAACATTCAAAACACTAACTTATTCTAAAAAGTTACATTTTTTCAACTGAACTTGACGGTCATCTGCTATTACCATAAAGACTGGAAGAATTAAGAAACAGACTCTTACGTTATGCTCTGGTTGTGAATTATAAAAAAATAACCACAATAATAATACCTCCAGAAAAAAAAGAACAGCAAGCACTTGAAAGAGGGGATTTATCTTCCTCACTGTCTGAATTTCATTCCATTCATTGGCTATAAAATATGTCCTCCATATGCTCACAGGTGCAGCAGCACTTTTTATAACACCTTCACCTAAAAAGAATAAAAACAGTTAAGCTCTGAAATTTAATACTTGACAGTAATATCAGAATTTAATCAAAGTTGTATATACAAACAAGGTTAGCTTGAGTTACCTTCAACTGCTTTAAGAACTTTCCCCTTAGGTCTTTCCCAGTCAATAAAGAAAATATCTATAGTAAGCTGTGAAACTAATTTATGCAATAATTGCAGAGCCTAAGAAAAAAACAAAAACCAAAAAATTGTAACTTGAGTAAGCAAGAGCATACAGGCAAAGAAAAAGAAAGTCATTGCAAGCACATGTTCTTCATTAAAGACAGCAAAAAATACACTTGACTATACCTGACACTGCAACTTTTTAATTAAGCTTTTTATATTAAAATTTAAAGCTTAGAATAATTGTAAGTCATAATAGAGCTCATGAGTGACATCATAATCAGTCAGCACTGTGATTATGCCCAGAATTATCAGGAAAATAATACCAAAGTAATAAATTCCAGCAAGATGAGTAAGGATCTTCCTAACGCATTTATCTGTATTATTAATTCTTATTCAATATACCACCCAAAATTAATGAAATACTTCTATGTCTCATGAAGAGAGAATACTGACCTCTGAATTCTACAGATATGTTTGAACATAATTATTTTAGTCTGTGTTATGCTTCCTTTTGGTCAGGAACTGACAGCACGGATTTTTATTTTGCTCTAAAAAGAAAGCACTTCTTTTCGTGATATGTTGTTATTTTACTTGTGTTTCTTTACATTTTTATCTTTAAAAGAATAATTTTCCAAAGATCATCTTTCTTAGACACTTGTTTCCTTACAAAAAACTCCGTAAAATCTATTTCCATGGAAAAATGACTTAGTTTTTAGAAATAAAGTTAAAATAATTGTTTACCTCTATACACTAATAAAATGCACTGCACAAGACGTTTAAAAACAAGCCTAATGAAAATATACAGAAGCATATGTAAAGTGCCTTGAATGCCCAAAGAAAAAACATTTACCTTTAGACTAAAAGCACATCCTACATACGTAACAAAATCTTCTTCTTGAGATGGAAGCGGTAAAAAGACAGAGACAAACTGCTGAGCCTATAATTGAGAAGCTATATTGAAACAGCATAGATGGCATACGTAATTACACATTAAGTGCTCAAGAGTGAACACCTTTTGCAGAAAATGATCTATATTTTGTGTGTAATTGTTTCAAATTTGTAAAATATTTTAACTGACTACTAAGAAGACTACAAGCACAATGGAATCTAAGGAAAGGAAAAAGCCAAACACAAAAATTTAAACACACAGAACATCATATAAAAACTTGCCTCAACAGTCTGACCAGAAAGGCAAAAAACAAAAAAAAAAGTTTTTAAATTCATGCAATATTAATAAGTATTCATAACAACAAAATCTGAAAAAAGACTTACTTTGAAAAACACAAGCCAATAAATCCCTGTGCCCACTGTGATGATAAAGAAAACATTGGCAAGGTCTCCAGCATAAAATAGTAAGAACTTCAAGACTGTCTGTAATTATAAGAGAACATTGTACAAATCTGTAGAACTAGTTAATTAATGTATACAGTCCATTCATATAAAATGTTATGCAGCTCACACTACAGTAAATTCTGTTAATGAAAAACAGCCCCTAACAGAATTTTTCTATGTTCACATATTTATGATATATTTAATATCTGAAACTCCCATCAGCTGGTTTATGTTCAGAGGAGAACTAGTCTGAAAACTAGTTAGACCACTCAACTGATAAGATTTATTCTGTTTATAAATACCTGCATTTATGCCTTTTTAGCAAAACTATTTCCTAAATGACAGTATCAGAAGCCAAAAAAGGGGGAAAAAAACCCCCCCAAAATCTATTTGCTCAAGTGATCCTAACTCCATAGCTCCATGCAGCTAGATTTAAACAGCTATACATTATTTCAGTTACCATAAGAAGCAGAATAGTTATACCACAGGGAATGATAGCAAAGGTCTCCTTAAAGATAGGAAAACATGTCCCCCTTTCGGTCTCCAGTTATTTATACCTGCAAGTCAATTACAGGGCTTCCCGTACGCCTCTTCCAGCCTGCAGTCTTGAGAAGGGACCATAAAACTGCAAGTCCGCCCAACACACCTAATGCAATCTGAAGAGAATGAAAAATTATTTGCAGATATTTTTAAAGAGACAAAATATAAGCAAATCACAGTATCAACAAATTAAAGGACAGTTACTTACATCAGTCTGAACCTGAGCCTCTGACTGGTTCATCTCATAATTGACTGAGAAGGAAACCTGAATGTTAAAATATAAAAAGTAAATATGTACAGAAATTCTGAAATGCTACACCGATTATAGTCAGTGGTGTTTTACTACTTTTTAGTTGGTGGCAATTGCCATCTAGGACTACTGTAGAGGTGCAGTGTACTTCCTCTTCTAGCGCACACGTCCTGACCTGATGTGCCGCAGTGCCAGCCTCGGTGCTGGCATGTGCTCTGTCATACTTAATGTCGGAGATAACTGAAACCCAGACAGATCTTATCACAGATAATGCTGGGGATGGCCCTCTGCTCTGCCCAAGTTAGGAGCTGCACCGGATTATAAGCCTTACAGTTGTGCATACTTTGCTTCAAAAAGGAGTTATCAAGTGTTCGATACTTTCCCTTTTAACAGTGTTGATTAAGAGTAACTTCAAGTAAACATAATTACACTAATATGCAAAATTGAGAAGGGAGCTCTTACATAGCTCAAGCAGCATTTTTTTCTTCCAGTACAAATGAAATAAATGTTGTTACATGACTTCAAAATTGTTCTCTCTAGCTTAAGTATCTATCTAACCTAAGACCTAATTTGAGTTCATTTAAAAGAGTTCTAGAAGGAATTAAAAAATCTTTGTCTTGGTTTTACAACATTTTGGCCTGGGTCTTTCTTACTGCAAGGCTAAAGTTAACAGAACATTATAATGAATAGCATTTGTAATTCAGTTTAAACAAACAAACAAACAACAAAAATTGCCATGCTAATGGACAGTACCTTGGTTTCCAGAAACATTTGTTCCTGTCACAGCTAATGCTATCACCGTATTTACATTTGAGAGTAAATATGCTCAATTACCAGAAGCCAAGAGTTTGAAGAACTTGTAATGAAATTTAATGTCTTTCTGCTTTTAAGAGAGCTCTGCATCAAATTTGTTAAATACATGAAAGACATATCCAAAGTTGACAGCACCTAAGTAGATTGGACCTACATGTAGGGGGGAAATCATACAATAGCACAAAATAGAGAAACTGAAAACAATTGTTCTTGCCATCTCCATTTGACTGAATTATTTTCTAAAAATAGTCCTGTTTCTGTGATTAAATAAAGGCATTATTTAAACAGGGAAGAACTGTCTCACTCTAATTTTTCTATCCTTCTTATTCCCAGCCTATTCTTCCCTTTCATGCAACTAATAGTCAGTGAATATGAATGCTTCTAGCATCAGAAATTTCTAGGTAGATGTCTATCAGTATCGGAAGCCTGAAGCATTGAAGAAGGTTGATAAGCAGAAAACGTTAGTATTAACAGTCTGTGCACATTTACTTATAGCGGAATGATTATTACACTAAACTCAATATTTTCATTTTTTTAAAGCAATGTGATCTAATAAGCAACGAAGGCACAGGACCTGGCCTGTCAGACATTCCCAGCAGGGCCCGCTGCCCGTTATGGTGGGCGGAAGGAGAAGTCGGAAGCAATACTCTCCTCTTTTGCATCTCTCACAGCCGAACTCTGTGGCTTTAAGAAAAGGAAGATTCCAAGCTGGTCTCTGACCTCTGCAGCTACAGATTTTGGATTATTTAACGCTTAAGAGATCTACTGCAAATAATGAAGCAGAGCAGACAGAACACCAAAGGATGTTAAGATTTATTGCCAAAATCTTAACTTAAACCACAAGTGACCTGAGATGTCTGTGCCATAACCATCTCCTGTTAACACACAGCATTAAGAAAAGTACTCCATTTTGTGCTTAAATTGCTGCTACTTTCAGTTTAGCGCATAAAGAATATTTTTTTCTGGTTATTTTCTGTGCATACATTTTTTAAATTTGCACTCTGGCCTAATTTACCATTATACAACCAACTGTAAAATTCTAGGTATTTTAATTTAAGAAGGACTTAAATAAAATAAATTTACAAGAAAATACTTTGAATAGCTTTGTTTTAAAAGCTTTTAAAGCTTTAATGAAAATTTGCAACTCCTAAACTTTGTAGAACTAGAAACTGCTTATTTCATTTCATAATCAAAAAAAGCCATTCACTTAGCTGGAATTCTGACAGAACTAAAAGCACCATGAACAATTCTGTTCAATTAAAATAGCAAAAAGAACTCACCATCACACTCTGAGTATCTGGGTTTTGGATAACCACATCTGTGTAAGCAACAGTAATCAGAGGTGGGTAGATAGTTCCCCTCTGAGTAGGGGATGCCAAACGAATACTGCAGAAATACAAACAGAATATTATTTTTAACCCAGGAAATGGATGAGCTGCTTGAAAAGCATGGATTTAAACTTGTACCAATAGGAAAAAAACTAAACAAACAAAACAACCTTATCAATAAAATGTGAGTTACAAATCCGATGACATGGCAACTCATATTTAAAAGTGACTGGACTATAAAAGGCATATACAAACATATAAGAAGAAAATGGGAGGAGAATTGTTAATTTGTAAGAAAATATCTTAAATCAATCTTTACCTATAATTCACATTACAATAGCTGCAACTGAAGTTAATTCTAAAAAGTGAATTTTCTCAAAACGTTACAGAATTACTTTTCCTATATTTATTTTGAATCTCTGGCATTATCCTCTTTTCAAGGGGTTCTCCCAGCATGTCTGAACAATCCTTATTTTCTGAAATAACGTAGTATGTAATTCTCAACAAATAGAGTTAGTATGTTAAATGAATCTTAAAGACTGTTATCTATATGGACCAGTAGTCCTTGCTATTCATAATTAATAAATTCTGAAGTGCAGTAAGTATAAGAGACATCTCAATTTTGTTTAGACAGTCATCTCGGGAAAAAAAAAAAATGACATTAAGAAGGAAAAAATGTTCTTCTAAAACATGTTCTACTTGAAATAAAGAAGCAGTATGACCCTAAGAGGTAGTCTCACAATTGCAGTTAAATGACACAAGTCTATTCTGGACTGTATGACAGTATCTATAAGCAACAGCTTGTAAAAATACTGCAAAAGAAGAACATGGAGTATGAACATGCCCACATAGACAGCAACAGCCACACTGGAAAAGAGGAGTTCTTAGGTCTAGAAGCCACCTGCTTCCAAGAGGTGACTGAATGCCTGCTAACTTCTATACACACATGGTCTAATCCATCTTGAATGGGAAGTAATCACAGTAATTTTAATCCAATCAAATCAGTGTTATGTATTCTCACTTAATCATCAAAACAACCTACTCTTGCTATTTCTAAGTATGCAGTGGAAAAAGCAGCAAACAATGTATTAGCAACAGCACAATAACACAACTTTCCTTTAAGATGCAATAAAATGCAGATTGCACAAGACTGGCTTTATTTCATATGCATCTCCATATACAATATGTATTTACTCACCTTATTGTTATTTTGCTAGCAATTCGAATTATTCTTGGAAGTTTTCCCAAGTCATTCTCTTTTCCACTTAGTGCATCCACCAAAAAAAATCGACGAGTCAAAAGCCAGTTGTTCATACTGCTGCCTTTGAAAAAACATGGTATAGTCATGCAAAATTAAAAAACTGTAATTCAGTAACAAAAGGAAAGACATCTACTAAAAGTGAAAAACATTATTATATCTAAGATGTAAATGATTTATTTTCAATATAAACAAATATATTATGAAGTCAGATAACCTTATTTGGGCATATTACTGATTGGGCCAGTGTATGCAACCAAAGCTTACACATACCACTATAATACCTTGACCACAATATACCAAATCCTTAAAACAGGAAAGTTACGGTGGATTGTGGTATCTTTAAAAACAACTCAATGATTGTAATTAATAAAAATGCTTGGTATTTGAAAGCATTCAGATTATTTCATAGAAATGTTACTATGACATTCTTACCTTGATTCACAAACATTTCATTGTATTGAAGATTCAAGTTTAAAACTGGCACAGCCCAAAGATATTGCTGTCCCTCACCATCATTATATTCAAGGAATACGTCATAAAAGATTGGATTAGCAAAATCCAATAACACCTTTGAAATTGAAATTTTGCACTACAGGAAAATAAAATGTTAGAATAAAAAGATCAGTTTAGCCATTAAGTGATTCTCAGTAAGTTGCAGATTCTTCCCCTATAAAATTATTGTGACATCTGTCCTATGTACTTTGCAAAAGACAAAGCATTCCAGCTATGCGTAAGCAATTAAGAAGTACTCCAAGAGGCACAAACCTCTTGGAAATGACCACAATTGACCAGAATGACTAATGAAGAATGAAATTCTGCTAATATTCTATTTTCAAGAGATTAGGAAAACATATCCTAGCAAATTTCACAGAAATAAAATTTGGAATAGCATAAACACTGAAGTCAAGACATTAGAAATGAGGGTGGATAGGTTTTTTTGCATATGTAAACTACCATGCAGTCCTTAAACAGTCATACAACATTTCAACTGTACTTTCCCCAAAGCTGTAGGGAGAGGAAAAAAAAAAAAAAAAAAAAAAGCGATGTATACAGTCCACGAAAATAACTCTATGAAAAGATACTCAGTAAGTTAATACTTATGGGTGTTAATTTTAAACTTAGTAATAATAACTGTTGTTAATACTTCACATCTTTTACATATCAATAATAAATACAAGTTTCGGGGGGAAAAAAAAAGGCACAAAAAAGATTAACCAAACTGGATCAGTTCAATGATCAAAATAGAAAATAAGTTTCTGTTTTGTCTGCAGTACTTAAACATGCACTAAACAATTTTATCACTTGTCATGATAACTGTTTAAAGAGTAAAGATATCAAAACAGATATTTGTCAAAATTATTTGGTAAACTCTGCAGTTTACAAGGACTAAAGCTTTGACAGCTTCTACACTACAAAACTTTCACACCACCCAAATAGCAGCAATATTTTTACGCTGCAACACATCACGTGGGTATTAGTTTTGAATGTTAACGTATTAATAAATATTACTAATGGATAAATAAATAGGTATTAGATGCGGTGCACACATACAGAGCGCACTCTTTGTGCGCAAACATACAGCTTTATACAAATAAACTAGCTATTCTCCCCTAAAAGAGATTACGACCTCCCTTTTTAACATGTAAGTGCCAAAACTAACGAAGCCTTATTGCTGGCAGAGCTGAGTCCATGGCTGTCTGACTGTAGCATCTAAATAAACACAAGCTCAAGTTTTACCACAACAGGGACAGATAAAACTGCTCTGTCCCCTCTGGCTTTGCTGCTGTTTAGTAAGCGTGAACTTCCAATACAATTTTTTCCATAGTTAGGACAGTAAAAGAATCTCTTTCCTCTCCCGAGTCATCTATGTGCTTAAAACTTGTAGGAACTTCATTCTCTTTGAGATGTCAATCCCTATTGAATTTGCTGAAATTAGGGAATGTATTAAAGAGTTAATAGGGGTGCTTGATAGGCATGGCATGACTGACAGACCTTATACCTTGTCTCTGTATGAAAGAGGCAGGAAAATTAGAAGTTAGAACACAGCATATGACTGTCAGAATGCAGGCATAACATCCTTCCATAAGTCAAGTGCCTCACTTGGGCAAGCGTCAGCTTCATTTTTTGGCTGTCGATGTAGTAAAAAGTTTTGTGGGGTGTACTCCAATAATTAACAAGCACATTTATTTCATTCAAAAATTAAGAAATTAGAATAAACAACAGTTGCACAAGAAGAAAGTCCATGTTGCAGCTTTTGGCTCAATGCCTGAGGGCCTTCAATGAGCACTGAATTACTGATGACATGTAAAGTAACTTAATTCGAAATTCAGTATGACATTTTATCTCATACTTACATTTTGTTCATATGTTGTTCCAAACATATAAGCTGCATTCAGTTTAGTCTGGGTATCAGGACAAAGCTGAACAAAACATATTAATAATTAACCTAATTCACAGGGAAAATTTTCTCACAGTATGAACTATTCACAGATACCCTAGGCAGTTTATGTACTCACAGTTCTAATAAAAGATGCACTGAATTTTATTCTTTTTTGTGTTTAAAAAGAGAGAGATTGATTTTGAAGAGAAAACATAATTATTTATTGTAATAACATTAATATTCTTAAAATACTGTTTTAGCTTAGTCACACTTGCATAGTATTTTACAGTTCTGTCACTGAACTTCTTGAAATTTGTGGAACAGAGCATCCAACCAGCTAAGAATAGCCTTTCGGGGCACTGAATGTTAAATGCACAGTGTTGTGCTGCCTCAAGCTTTATTAGTGCCTTCTGTTAAAAGTAAGAATCCTATGCAGGGAGAACTCCACGTTCACCTATCCTCCTTCAGGCTAATATTCGCAGAGTATCAAAGTTATGATGGAAAATAGGATTTTTTTTTTTCCTTTTTCAATGTAATTTTTTCTGTGAAGAACAAGTCATACAAAGATGATTTAGGAAAACAGGCCAAATTCTAACTGAGGACTGCACTTAGTGGAGCGATAGCCATTTTGCCAAAATGAAAAGTAACTCTAAGTTTACATAAAACACAATCCAATTACTGTGCAATGAAAACACAAGGAACTGTTACAATGAGGCACTGAGGCTGCTTTTGGCACTGCAACATCTTATTGCCCTGCACAATCTCTTACATTTAAAAAGACCTTGAATGGAAAAGCTATTCCTTTCTGCGTTGATTTCTGATAGCTACCAAAAGCTCTGCATCTGGGAAATTAACGTGTCCAATAAAGCCTTAACATCTACATCAGAATATCTTATTTTCTATGCACAGTAGATAGCCTTAATGACCTGTTTTCTCGAGCATTACTTTCCTTTAAATTTGGGAGGCAGATGCAAGACAGTTCATCCTGAAACAATACTGAAAGAAACAGCAGTCACTGCTATTTCCTGAAACTTAATTGCTCTTCGGTAGATACTACAGCATTTGAGTATTATCTGTGCTCCAAGAAGTGACACAAAGAACCTAGAAAGGCGACAGACAATTCCCAATTGTTCTTGCCAGTATCCCTATTATTGACTGCCTGGAGGATTGCTGAAAGTGCCTATATCACCACTTGACTGCTAAAGAGATTACAGTCTGTGACCTGTTTCACAGCTGCCCAATTGCTGCTGAAGTGTTGTGCTAATTACTACAGCACTTTGTGTTTGCATCTTCGCTTCACTTTTCACACCCTAGACAGCATGCAACTGCTGAAGAGGAATGTGTGTGCGCCACTGAAATCCAAGAGTAGTGTCAAGGGGTACAGTGTTCCCCTTTTCCATGTAAAGTCTTCCAGTAAGTTTTGCAACTTCATGCTGTGAACAAGCCAGGCAGATACTGGCTAAAGTGTACATTTTATATTTAAAAGCAAAAGAAAAAAAACACAATAACAAAGAAAGACAAAAGAGAAAGGGTTGGTAAACTAGTTTTCCTACTTCTTTTGTCAGTAACATAACTACTGATGTGGCATCCCCATAACGTAGCAGGAGTACAAGTAACAGTATCCAATAGATCCCAACCCCCACAATCTTCTGAAGAAGTACATGGACTGAGCGCTAAAGAACACACTTTTCTCATCAACAAAAAGAAGGCTAATAATAAATTATGTAAACAGGTAACTGTATGCTCAGTGGAAGAAAGAAGTAGTAGCTGAGACTTGGTTCTAAGTGACTACTGCTGTTTTCCAGAACTTTCCAATATTCAGAGTTCATATTAGTAAAGAGAACGAGAGCAATTTTGAATTTCTACATGTGATTAAGGGGAGAGATCACCCTGAGCAAGAATCAAAAGATATTTTCTAATCTAACTAATTTAGTTCTGTGGCTATATTAAGGCTGAACTGCCACTACTGCAGTTATCAAACTCTTGGCTTTTGTCTTAACTTGGCTCAAGACAACCAAAACATCATAGTATCAACAAAAGATAGTTAAAAAAAAAAAATCAAACCTACCTGTAAGACTCCTCCTTCCAAACTCTGCCACTTAAGAAAGTTTCCCGCTGCATCAAATGAGGCTGCAATAAATTGCAGTTTTATAACCTTGATAACAACAAAAAAAAAATCTCCATAGAGCAGACCTATACATTTTAAGGGACCACTATCTTATCACTTCATGCTTCCCTAGAACTTTCAGCATAACGTCTCATTTTTCCCCTTTGATTTTGTGTATTTTAATCCTGGTTTTGGCAGTTTATTTTTTTAAATGCAGTTTTCAACTCTTCTACAGCTTCACTGATAACTCAAATGAAAATTCTGGGCTGGAGTGATAGATTAAATCTATCTGTGATACAACTCAACTTGCAGAAATTTGTAACAGAAATATTAAGTTGGTATGAATGAAGTATGAACGGAAATGTGTGTGTGTGTAAGCATCGGAAGTAACAGAAGGAAAAGGGTTAAACAGATGGCTTATATCACAGAATCACAGAATAGTTTACGTTGGAAGGGACCTCTGGAGATCATCTAGTCCAACCTCCCTGCTCAAGCAGGGTCCTCTAGAGCACATTGCACAGGATCGCGTCCAGGCAGATTTTGAATATCTCCAGGGAAGGAGACTCCACCATCTCTCTGGGCAACCTGGTCCAGTGCTCTGTCACCCTCACAGTCAAGAAGTTTTTTCCTCGTGTTCAGATGGAACTGCCTGTGTTTCAGTTTGTGCCTGCTGCCTCTTGTCCTGTCACTGGGCACCACGGAGGAGACTGGCCCCATCCTCTTGACTCCCTCCCTTTAGATATTTGTACACGTTGATGAGATCGGCCTCTCAGTCTTCTCTTCTCCAGACTGAACAGGCCCAGCTCCTCAGCCTTTCTTCAGAGGAGAGATGCTCCAGCCCCCTCATCCTCTTTGTAGCCCTCCGCTGGACTCTCTCCAGTAGTGCCATGTCTCTCTTGAACTGGGGAGCCCAGAATTGGACACAGCACTCCAGGGGAGGCCTCCCCAGGGCTGAGGAGAGGGGCAGGATCACCTCCCTCCACCTCCTGGCAACACTCTGCCTCGTGCTCCCCAGGAGACCATTGGCCTTCTTGGCCACAAGGGCACACTGCTGCCTCATGGTTAACTTGCTGTCCACCAGGACTCCCAGGTCCTTCTCGGCAGAGCTGCTTGCCAGCAGGTCAGCCCCCAGCCTCTCCTGCTGACTGGGGTTCTTCCTCCCTAGGTGCAGGACCCTGCACTTGCCTTTGTGCAGCTTCAGGAGGTTCCTCTCCGCCCAGCTCTCCAGCCTGTCCAGGTCCCTCTCAATGGCAGCACAGCCTTCTGGTGGGTCAGCCGCTCCCCCCAGTTTAGTATCATCAGCAAACTGCTGAGGGTGCACCCTGTCCCTTCCTCCAGGTCACTGATGAACACATTGAACAAGACTGGACCCAGCACTGACCCCTGGGGGACACCGCTAGCTACAGGCCTCCAACTCGACTCTGTGCCACTGACCACAACCCTCTGAGCTCGGCCATCCAGCCAGTTCTCAATCCACCTCACCGTCCACTCATCTAACCCACACTTCCTGAGTTTACCTAGGAGGATGTGATGGGAGACAGTGTCCAAAGCCTTGCTGAAGTCAAATATATCAATAAAGAAGATTACTGTGTCCAGCAATAAAACTGAGGAATGCGTTGTGATAGAGCCACAGCACAGACAACTTGTCAGCAAAAGACCCCACACCCTGATGCCAGGAGGATGGCAGCAAAGTTACAGCACATCACATATACCTTTTTTTTTTTTTTCCCCTATTAGCTCACCAGGAAAGTAGACAATAGCTATAAAGATGTATATATTTCCAACAAGGAAGAAAGATGAAGTGCAGCAGCTTTCCCTAAGATTTATGGAAACTGAAGTAAGCAAGATTGTGAAGCATAGCTCAATCCTAAAAGGCATAAAACATCTGCCCAATACTAGTTCATCTCTGCCAATCAAGAACAACCCTCAGGGACATAATGAGGACTTAATAACTGGCATCCCTGATTCCCTGTGTCACATGCAATTGATCCTGGCCAGACCACTTAGGCACGCACATCTTGGCCTTGTGAGTGTGAGAGTGTTAGTAGATGAAATCTTTGAGTGAATGACTGCAAGTCAGTAAAATCATCTTTCTTTGAGATTCTGTACACAAATATCACCTTCCCCTTCCAAAAGATGTCATACTGATTTTTTTACGCGAATTTCCTCAAAATTATCTTTAGTAGTGCTGTATCTGCAATGAATCTAAACATTTTCATATTATGATGTCCCCTTCCTAGTTTCTGCTTCCCCATGCCTGCTACCCAACACCTACCTTATTTGCTCCTTTAAAACTGAAGCTTGTAGGAAAATGTGTTTTCTCGAGCACTTGGGATGCTAATCCTGGCTGATCACCATAATATAGCCATGGTAGATTATGCCTCCTAAAAACAATTACAATCTGTTTTCTCTAAAGGAATACAATGTTTTACATATTGCACATTAAAGAACATTCAGAATATTAACTTCTATATGACATTTTTATTACAAAGTGTGAAAGAGGAAGCTTACCAGAAGGATATTGAATGAACAATGCCTAGCCTTGCTGTATTGGCATAAATATACTGAAACAAACCACAGGCATCAGTACTTGAAGAACTTAATGAGTTCATATTCATCACACACATATTTCCAAGAGCTTGGCATGCTGTTAGATTGGAGTACAACTGCAGTAAAGAAACACAAGAACACAAAAATATTTGTACGACCTTCCTTTGGTAAGGCAGTTATAAAAACTGACGTTATCTTTAATAAGCCATGTCTAAACCCTTGATTTACTTGAAAGCGATTTGTTTTGTTGACACCTAATATTTTCCTCCAGCTATTCAGGTTCTGCATTTTTTAGGTCTAAAGATGGCAGTATGAAATCAACACTTTTACTTTTATAGTACATAAGACACCTTGACTGAAATTTCAGAGTTTATTTCAGTTACAACAGCTAGATAGCATGATGTGACAGAAATGTCAAAATCTGCTTTTAAAAAAGTAAATTAAGAATCAAAATCTTTAAACACCTCAGGTTGCACGACAAAGATGACTCCATCAAAGACCTAAGACTGACAGCATATTATAGTTGTCTGTATAGTGAATGTCTTTTCATTTCTAGTACAAATTCTATTCTGTTGTTCCTAAACTGCTGTATTTACAACATTGTTAAATTTTGATAAACAGATTACTGCCGTGTGATGGGCAGAGGTGATGCCTGGCATCTGTGTGCAGGTGCTGACCACAGCACTAGTATTAACCTGTCATCAGCTATCGCCTTTGTGTGGCTCAGCCCAGCCATTGCACATGCATCCAGACAGCATCTCTGAAGAGCTGAGAGGGTGACCCGAAGTAGACAGAGGATAAAACTGATGAGGGTAGTCTTGGTTTGTGGGAATGGAGGGGATAAGTAGGAAAACACAGTTCGGACCTGTGTGTCAGAGGAGGAGAAAAGGTGGGGCATGAGAAGTTAAAGTCCAGTCCTGAGGAGATGAATAAGAAATGGAAATCAGGATGTGTGATAAGACGGTTGATAGAAAGAAGGTAGAGGCGTATCCCACGTGCAGGTGCATGGTCCTGCTGCTGCAGCCACTCTTCCACCCACAGTTACTGCCATCTACAGCAGTATAATGTTAAATAACACTTGCATACGTAAATCAGAGCAAAGCCAAAAAGGATAGTTCTAAGGTTATCCTTTTCCACCATGGAACAGAATGATTAACTGAAAGGCCAAAGACCAGCTGCCAATTAATACTGAGTAGGTGAGAAATTAATTTTCTGACCGATCCTTTACCCCAATATATTCAACAGTTCACGTAAGTACTGACTACTGCAGCATTTTTGTTTATAAAACAGTAGGGTCACAGGAATTAAAATTATTCCTTATTAAAACTTCTATTTTAATACATTTCCTCTAGTCATGTACACAGTCTTTTACAAGATCCACGACCTTATGTTTCTATTAGTGACATAAACCCTCTCCGTTAGCATCCATTCACCTTGTGAAGATCCCAGCTGTAAAGACTTGCACTAGCACTGGCTAGTGTCCAATACTCTTTTTAAACATGCTGCACGTATTTTTCCTTCTTACATGCTGTCATCATCTCAGAATAAGATTCTTTAAAAATAAATAAGTTAAGGCTTTAATCATTGGAAGTTATGTTTGAGGTATTTTAAGATTTAACAAGATTTTAAGATTAATTTTTTTTAATTTATAGCATTGCTTCTATATAAAAGATAAACTGCAAACACATTAAAACTCACCCAACAGGCAGAGGCTGAGGCTTGTAGGTTTTTTAGATACCATGCTGATATCAGTGTTACACCCTGTAAATAAGGAACTGTTTCACTGTCTTTGTTCAGAACAATTTACTCAATGTATAATAATCTGAAAAACAATATGCCAGCCAAAAAATGCACATATTTTTTGTAAAAGCTTTTTGTCCTTGTGAATGTCTAAATCAAACCAGCTCAGTTCAAACACAACTATAATACAATAATTTGTTTCACTTCACCAAATTAGACAAAATACACAGGATTAGAGTGGTTAACCTTAAGCTTTCAACATGGATTCTGTGAAAAAGGAGTTTTCTTTACTGCACAAGGTAAGTGCTAAAAATTTCAAGGGTAAAGTGTTGACGGTGGGGTGAATCTAAATCATGACCAAATTTCACAAATTACTTATTTCACAATCTGCTTTAACTACTCATATTGGAGCTAAATACAGCTTTTGTACATACTGTAAACAACTAAAAAGACATTTTTTCAATGAAATATTATTTAGAAGACTAAGCATTTTCAGAAAGCCAGACAAATACTTACTTTCAAGAAAACTGAAGACTTTTCCTTGCTTTCTTTTAAACAGGACTCTAACTCTAATTCATTTAACAAAAACTACATGCAAAATTGCTCTTACAAACAGACTTTGAAGATTTACTGAACATAAAAAATGAGGCAGCCTGACAACCTTCAGAATAAACACACTTTTCAAAATAAACACACTTACTATCTGTCCAAAACGAACAGTTGCAATTCCCTTTGGGGGCAAGTTTTCACTAGCACTGAAACATAATCCCCCAGTCTGAAAAGGCAAAAATAAAAAAATGGAAATTTATACCTTTGTCAATGTAATTCTCATTTTCTGAACTTCAATATAAGAAGCCTTCTTGTACTTACTAAAATATTCGGCTTGCTACAGTCACAAGACTTGCTTGCATTGATGAATGTTTGTTGACATCTTATACATCTATAGATCACAAACATGAAGAAAGCATTTAAATTGTAGTTAAGTATGGGATTTAGTACTTAGTGAAAGCAGATTACAAAGTTTGCGTTCCAAACAGGAAAGGCCTGGTAACATAGTAAGAAAGTTCCATAATTTGAATTGAAATCCAAACAACATCATTACCAATTTGTTTCCACTGTCAGTCAAGTAGCAAAGAAATAAAATAGTTAATTATCAAACTAAGATTTCCATTTCTGTTTTCAATGCAAAACCTGCTCATAGTCAGTCTGAAGCAAAGAAATGTATGGTTATATAAGGACTTAAGTGAACACAATGATTTCAATGTGAGCTTCCAACTCACTGCTTTTAAAACTGCCCCTAAGCATTAAACATGTATATAGTAGAAGCAAATGAAAATATTCCTATTAGTCAGAGATATTTACAGTCTGTCTCACAGACAGAGACTGTTCATAAAGAGCATTCTATTTAAATTAGATCATGACAATTTCAAATTTACCAACACAGAAGAAACAAGAATTCTTACCTATTTCCTAAGGCATCTGAAGCAGAGAATGACTGCTTACTTCCATTACACTGTATACATAACGCTTCATTTAGCAAAACGCCATCAATACTTCTTTCCACTAAGTGGAAAAGAAAAGCAACTGATAAAATAGCATGATGCACAATATGTCACGCAGGTTAAAAACAGTGCTAAAAAAGAAAGTAGCTACACAGACCTCTGAAAGAAATGCAAAGACCACATTTTTTAAAAATTCTAGAGCACAATTTGCAATAACATCCACTACAAATGCACATGAATATATGGATATAAGATATATATTGTTTATATTTATGTGCATGCAATTTAGTTTTAATAAAAAATGCATTATTTCATGTCCAGCATTGCTGTTCCTTTGATCTTTAAACCAAATTTCAAATCAAAACTTCATTGCACACCTAAAATTCAAAACATTAAGTTTACAAATTACTGAAATATTATTTTTAATTTTCATCTGAAACGTTTTGTGAAAATTGTCACAAATTCAAGTTTCAAAATTGCATCTTTCAACAATCATATCATTTGTCAAGAGGTTTCAAGTCTAACTACGAAAAAAATACATACAAAAGCCTCAAAGAATTACAGTACTGAAGCTCTGCAGGTAGAAAATATGAAATCAGCTTTATTCTCAATATTTTACCATGAAGGTGTGAAATGTATTTTTTAACTCTCATAAAGCTTGAAGGAGAGAGGTAGGTTTTTTTTTATTTTAAAGAACTATAGGAAAACTTTAAATTAGTCATGCGGAAGAGAGCAGCTCTACAGTATGCTCTTTTAGAAATCTAAACAGTTGGACAACATTATGAAATACTCTGATTCAGAGAGTTATATGGAGTTATATGCCTTTTTGGTCCTATATCTGAAAATAAGGAAAACAAGAGCACCCAGGAGCCTTTTCACACCCTTGGTAAAAACTATACTGTGCTCTCAGTTTTATGCTACGAAAAATAAGCAAAAACATAGTTAACGTTTACACTATATTAACATTAAAATTAATTTTCTATGTCCACTGAAAAGCATCTGCAACTATTAGAGAATATCAAGTAAGAGTCACAGATACATGGAAGCGTGTCTTGGGGAAGCACAGATATAGGGACACGTCCCAGGAAAGCATGAAATCCACTGATCTTAATCCACGGCAATTTGCTTGCTCAGGTTCTTCTGGTCCACCTACTAATGTATCTGTAACTGCTGTACTGAGAAGTGCTTATTCATTATATTCCTCAAAGCATTTTTATTTTTCTTCTTAGTCTATGACGACATTGTTTTTATCCTATTTTTAACTCCTCCCCCCAACGCTGGCCAGCTTAAATGAAGTGATGTACTGCTATTCATTTTGAATTTCTGCAGTATAGCTTTTAATATAATGAATAGTGATACAGATATTTCTGCTCTCTTTGAGGAATGAAATTTCAAACTAAAAGGAATGTCCCATTTTTACATTAGAAGTGTAAGCATATGTTAAATTTCCTTTGTTGTTTAATAGCAGAACATGCTGTCTTAATAAATTCCAATATGTAAAACAGACAGTAATATTTCATAATTTGCATATGTTTCTTACCTAATATTTCATTACCGAGACATTTACATTTTCCTTCTGAAGTTAGGCCTTTAGGACAAGTAATACAATTCCACCCATCTTTAGTAACGCCACTCTAAAATAAAGTGTAAGATTATAATAATTTTATTAAAAAAAAAAAAAAATCACCAAATCCCTGTGAAAAATGCCTGATTCACATGTTATTTACTAGAAAATGTGTTTAGCTATAACAATATCAATAACACTCATGGAACTTTAAAGCCAAAACAGGCTAAGCAATCTGGCAAAAAGAATCCTTGTGCAGAGACAAAGTAAAAACGATGTTCTTAAGTTTTTTTGAAGACACTAGTTAACATCCATCATGAAGACAAGAGTTGGTTAAACGCGCTATGTTTACAAAAGAAATAGAGGGTGTACACTTAAAAAAAAAAAAAACCCTCCATAAATGTTAACAATGCAGAAATAATCATATTTACCTATACATACATACCTACACAGAAGCAATGGAAATGGAGGAGTCTTAAGTCAAGGTATAGCAATTAACACAGTCGCATGGAAACCTGCACTTATCCAAAGAGCTCACAAGCACACTTGTTATCCCATGAGTAGCTACCCTACAGATCAAAGGCGAGGAGGCAGACGAAGGGAACTGATCCTCTCAGGTGATACAGATGTTAATCCCTTCTCCCTTGTCACCTTTTTGTCTTTGCATGAGCTTTGTCTTAGGATCAGAATGATTAATAATAATGATAATGCCAGCATTATAGGAAAAAAAGAAATAGCAGAAAGATCAAAACACCAACGGATATCCCTCAAAGTCTTTCTAAAGTAGCAACAAGATGATGAAAAGAGGGAGGAGATTAGTTACGTTACCCAGTCAGCCATTAAGCATCTCACTAACCCAGCTCAAGTCGATCTCTTGAGAGTTTTTCTTACTGGAGAGAAAGAAGTACTTTGGAAGGCTCTTACTTTCAAGAGTTGTTTTTGGTAGAGAAATATTATTTCTCTATTTACTATAGCGGGAGAAAGCTGGTTAAGTCTGGTGCCTGTGGCTCACTGCTGTGAATACTGAGAAAACTAAGTTTACTTTGTCGAGACAGGCAGAAAGAACAGAGCAAATCACAAAGGTATGTGTAACTAAAATAACGCAAAATGAGCTGCTGCTTTTAAAGTGAAAAGATAAATGACAGGGTACGAAGATACAGCCCAAATATTACAAAAATAGGATTTATATAAATAACCAAATAAGATAAGGAAAAAAACAAACAAACAAACTAAAAAACTGAAACTCATCTTTGGCTTTCTATAAAGAAGTGGTCTCAGGGTAAGAGTAACACAACATGAAGCAGAAGAGAAAAGGAGCAGAAGGAAATTAAACATTTAAAATACTCTTACTTTGCCTAAAAACACAATTTTATAATTAAAAGGTCCCTGCAAATTAATAATAATAAACAGTTTTAAAGAGGAAAATAAATACTACATGGTCTTAAGGTTAAAAATTCACTGATTTTCAAAATAATCTAAAATTAAAGAAAAATAACTTGCAGTTAGATGGAAGTTCCAGACTTAAAAAAGCATTATTATGGCAGACTATGAAAAGTTCAATGCTTACCATACTTTCCGGGCATTTTTCACAAATAACAGAGGGCCCACCATTATTAGAAACCATCCTGAATCCTGGCTGACATACACATGAATGACCTGGAAAAAAATAATTCCCTTTTAAACTACATAAATCAAAACTGTTTTTTCCACATAATAGAGCTGTTATTTTTCTTAAGAGATCAGTTTAGTTTCTTAGGTACACAAATAAAACACTTGAGTGTCATGTGCATGAAAATCGCCTTGTTTTTTAAAAAAAGTAGATGTTACAGACTGTAGGAAAAGGTTTTGGGAAAATCAGATTAGGTTGACTGATACAGTGGGAGAAAAACTATACTAGGTGTGTGTCTTTGCGTTCTTCCTTCAGCTATACCAGTTGATCTAATAACTGGTACAAATCTTGACTCACTTAGCCCATCCTCTGGACAACAGTATTAGCATCATATGTCTGTATTCAGTTTTTAATCCTTCGAATAGGAAATCACTCTGAAAAACAAAACATAACCTTTATATGCGAAGATTTTTTCAAAAATATAAATGTAGTTTGTAAAGCTATTTTAAATTCAAAGCTTTTAAAACTGTGCATCCGGATCAGTTTCCAATGAGTAACAGAGCGTACCTAATGTTTATTATTAAAGTAAACACAATTACCATGGCACACCACAGCAGACGCTTGTTACACTCAATAGCATTTTTTTCCAGTAACTTTTTACTCTCAAGATATTGTGGATCCCTCTCTGTAAGTTCGAAGACATTTTATTAGTACTTAGAGTCAATTCTGTTTTATAGTGTGTGTTTATTATTATTTAAGGTCATAGAAACGTGCATGTAAACATTCACATAAAATTTGGTGAGGTTTTATAATCTAAACCTAAACTGCTCTAAGAAGATGCTGTGGAGAAGTCTAAATCCTTGAGCTCATGGAATCCTTGAGCCTTGGAATTTATATGTTTCCTTGAAGCCCCGAGCAGAACAGTGATGTTAGAGGAAAATTCAAGCCTAAAGGACTTACGGATTTAGATAACTATATGATCAATGCAACTGAAAACCGCTACAGTATGTTTCTTATGGATATCTTAAGATATCATTAAAGGTGGTGGGACAGGTGACCATCTTTTTTTATGCAACAGTCTCAAGCCAAGAGTATCCCACAGCGTGGGGACAAAGGCAAGGGACAACCCATCGTTCTTGCTGTAGCTACGCCGTAGGAAGCAGAGCATGCAACAGTTCATTGGCCAGAACCTCACATAAGGGAGCGCAGCTGTCCAGATGACTGCGTTTAATCGAGGGACCAGCTCCAAAGAAATAAGCTGTTGGGTCTTAGTTTGATTTGTTAATGTACATACACCACTGAAACTACCACTTTTCCAAAACTGAGTATTCATAAAAGCGGAACACTATCATACACTCATGTCTCTTAAAGAAAGCGAACATTGCTCACTTAGTACATTTTTCACTTAGTACTGTCAATACGTGTAGCATCCTCCACATTCCCACATGGGACTCGGATTAATCTGTGCACAGCCTGAAAGTCTCAGATATTTAAGTTCTCAGACATGTGAGTTTTGACAAGAAGCTTCAAGTTTTGGAAGCTCTCAAGAAGAGAAATTTAGGGACCTATAGAATTTTACTGATAAAAAAGTGGGCATTTGTAACAACAGAAATGCCTAAGGAAAGAAAGATTAGAGAAAAGGTGTACATATATTGCTCTTGGATATATAACAGAATACAGATATCGTATCTGTGCTACGGACACCTATGCCTTTTGGAAGGTCTGACCCTTTCCACTGCTTTTCAGACTCGTACCTGAGAACAATCGTTTTGCAAACTAAAGCAGCCCAAATCTGAGCCCAGATTTGGCACCTCCAGCCGCGAGGAGCCCCGCTCGCCCGCCCCCCTGCGGCGCGGATCGCTCACCGTCGGCGCTCGGCCTCTGGTGGGGCCCACACGGCCCGCAGGCCAGGCGGGAGATGTCGAAGTAACGGGCGTCGCCGCAGCCGCCGGGCCGCCGCAGCGGGAAGGAGAAGCCGCGGCCCGGCGGGAGCCCCGCGGCCAGCGAGAGCAGCAGCGCGGCGGCGCCCCACCACCGCGCCGTCGCCATGGCTACCCAGCAGCTGCAGCCGCGCGCTCTCACTGGCCAATCGCCTCTGGTACGGAGCGCCCGAAGGGCCCAACCGCGGAGGCGAAGCGTTCACGGGGGAGAGGGCGCGCCTGCGCCGGACGTGCCTCCGCCGGGGAGCGGGGAGGGCGGCAGGGCATCGGCGGTGCGGCAGAGCAGCGTCAGGTGGTGCAAACGTGTGGTTTTCGTTTTTAAGGAGACGGGTAGCAGAGCGATCATACAGAATGCCCAGATGAACGCACACAAAGCCAAAGTTACCCCTTTTTTCACTTGCTCTTATTCACTTTCCCCCAAGCATCACCAAAACTTTTCTGGGTACTCGAGCGTCCTCGGTTTTCATTATTCCTCACTATCTCTTTACTGAATGATAACCGCATAACTATTTTGAGTCCGTATAATAGTGCTGCTTGGAAGCATATATGCTTATCGCACCAAATGCTTCATTCCTAATCAGATTTGTATTGCTGCGTTGATGGAATTTTTTAAAGGCTGAGATACTGGGTGATTATGCTTAAACTTTTTATGCTTCAGTTCCTGTTCATAACATCTCTCCTAGAGATAGCGAACAGCTATCGCAGATAATTCCTATGTTGTATGTTCTTTTTTTAAACATCTCCAGTCAAGGAGAAGACAGCAGCTCCCTCTGTGCCAAGCACCCAGGCAGTGAAGCTAGGAAAGTGGGGTTATAAGCATTATTTCCAGAGAAAATAGCATTTATACCTGCAGTAAAATTATTTCTCAAGAATCTTAACCCTATTTTTGTGAGATTTCCAACCACTGCTTCTAAGCTATATCATGTGAAGAGGGATTTCATAAATCGTTAATACTGTGATAACCAGCAAGCTTCTGGATGCCAAGAGAAGGCAGCTTCACAACTTCTGGTCAGCCTCATGTCAGTTACTTTCTAGCTATTTTCTAAGATATAATGGAATGCAATTCCCCAAACTCAGTTTGAAAGGACAGAAGGACCTCATTTTATTAGTTACTCATGGTGTAACCAAACCACCAGTGCTATGTAATTGTATTGTTAAATCAGGAAACGTGTTTCCAAAAGACACAGAGAAGAGAGAAGCGTGCTTTGGATGTGGCTCTGCGGAAGACTCCATCAGAAGCACTTTCTCATATTCTACTTCCTAGGCTCCAGATAGAGATCGATCCCAGAAAAGACAGATAAGGGCTACCAGGATGACCAAGGGGGGGGGGGTGTGAATCTACCCCAAGCTTTTTTAGTCTATCAGAATGGAGCTGACTAGCAATAGAACTGCTGTCTAGAAATATAAGGGAATACGTCTAAAACACAGGGAAAGGGAGGTGAGATGAACACTGCATGGATAAAATACTATCTAACCTTAATGATGAAAGTAGCCTGCCTCTCCCCTTCTGCATGGACAGTCTTACCCCTTACTTACTTCTCCCTTCCTCCCATTTCTCCCAACGCACGCTTGGAGCCAACCTCGAGAAAGTTTAGGTTGGAAACTGTTTTTCTAACAATTGGCCCCTGAGCTTTGGGAACCGCCTAGGAACAGAAGCACAGGGTGCAACACCCCCTCTCCGGTGCCAGAGGCGCCCGCAGGCCCAGGCCCAGGCCTGAGGCGGCTCCCAGCGGCTCTCAGCCTCGGGGCCCACAGCCCTCGCAGGGACTTCCCCCTCGCCCCTTTTCCTGAACCGGGCAGGCGCCGGAACTGACGGAAGCGAGAGGCTGAAGGTCGCTGCAAACAGCCGTAACCCTAGCGATCAGCGCAGCCGCCACCGCCCGCTGTCACCGCGGCGCGGACGACACCGTTCTCCTCGGCGGCGCGCGCCGCCAACGCTGTCCCGCGGGGCGCCCCGGCGGCGCATGCGCACTGCTCGCAAAGCGGCCCCCGCACATCCCGCCGCCGTGACCACGCGACGCTGCACGCGTCAGCGGCGCGCCTACGCAGAGCGCATGCGTACTGAAACGAGCGGGGAGCCAGACAGCGCATGCGCAGCGGAAAGCGCGGTAGGGACAGGGCGTTCCCGGCCCCGCCTCCCGGAGGCGGTTCGGAGAGGGGGGAAACCGCGTGCGCGCCGAGCATGCGCACGAGCGCAGGGTGGCGCTCGGCGCCGCGCCGCGCCGCGCGGCCGGCGGGGCCCGGAAGGATTCGTGCAAGTTCAGCCGTAGGGTCGGAGGGGAGGGGGTCGCGCAGGCGCAGTTCGGCCCCGGCCTGCTTGTTGCGGGGGGAAGAAGGAGGACGCCATCTTGGCGGTGCTGCGCTGGGAGCTGCGGGGCTCGGTGCTGAGCCTGTCCCGGCGGCGTGTCCGGTGGGTGGATGGCGCGCGGGAGGGCGCCTGGCTTCCCTAGGGCTCTGCGTAGCCGAGGGCGCGGGGTGCGCGCCGGCGGAGCGGCTGCGCGGCGGTTGCCCGCGCTGAGGCCCCTCGTCCCGGCTGGCGGCTTTCGCCCTTCGCTCCCTAGTGCCCCCATCCCGGTGCCGCGGGGAGGCCGCGCTCGTTCTGCGCGGAGTCGGGTCACAGGCGGCCTCTCCGCCGCTCCCCGCGCCTCGGCCTCGCCCGCTCGGCGGCGGGGCGCGTTTCCGCCGGTGCGGCCGGCCGCGCCGCTGCTCCGGGGCTTCCCAGCGGCCTCTCGCCGAGGAGCAGCGCTCGGAACCGGCCCTGCGGCCGCCCAGCTGCAGGGCACCCTCCCGTCTGCCTTCAGCGGTGTTGGAGGCTTTCACTCCCAGTGACTTACTTTGACTATTGAGGCTTGTTTTGGAGAAGATTAGAATAAACAATCCTTCCCTGACCCAGCATATTCTTAACTCACATATTCATCAAAATTCAGTTTTATGCTTCTGGTATTTCTGTGGGTGTTCCTGTTGGCTTCATTGCATACAGATTGTGTAATCTTTCTATCCGGTAGTAAAAGTGCTAGTCTAGTGCAGTCCTATTTTCATGAAATATTTGAAGGCTTTTTTTTTTCAGTGAGGTGGTATGAAGTTTTAATAGCATTTGCAATGTGCTCTGCAAAGGCTGTGGAAGTGTAGGCAGGCACAGTACGACTTTCTAGTTAGCTCAGCTTAAATACAGAATTTCCTAAAGCATTAGTGTGCACTTTTCTGTGCTTTTAAAGTGTTGGCATGAGGCCATCTGTTTATTATCTAAACACTTGTTCTTTGAAGGCCTTGCTCAGTTGATGATCTGGTTTTTGTCTTGTGAGATATTTTCATCCTAAAAGTCACTTTTAGGTCATTCATTTAAACAGTTGCACTGGTTGTCTGTGTTGGCTTTCGCTTCTTCGTTGCTTAATGCACAGCTAGTTAAAGCCTATTATCCGAACTTGTATTTTTGGTATTTTTGTTTATGGACTTCTTAAATATCACGTTATGATCTTGAATCGGTGTGTCTTGTTTGAGCACTGCAATTTGTATTCTGTATCCGTGGGCCGTCGTGGAGGACTTGACGTTTACCACCTAAGAAGTACTGAGGATATCTGGTTCTGAATGCTGGGTAAAAATTGGGATAGGAATACAGAGTTGCAAAATTCAGAAATGCTACAGGTTTCATACATCATGAAATAGCAGGCCAGCGGATTTGATTTTCCAAGAAACGAAGGTTCTGTACAAAAATTCTGCCCTTGAGTTCTCTCCTTGCTTGTTGGCACTGCTACCATATCTGTTGAGAAGATCGATTATAAAGATGCGGAGAGCTGATGATCTTCATTGCAGTTATCAAACAGGCAGTTGTCTTCAGTTTGTGTTTATACAGTGCTGACCTAGAAGCAACATAGAATCAGTTAAAAAACTGGGGCTTCTCCGACTTGTTTTGTAAGCTCAGGAGGAGCGATTAGTTACTGTGATCAACAGATAACTGTGCATCAGAAATCTTCATTCATTAGTGTGTCATGACACTTGTTATTGAGCAAGAGTTTTGTCCAAGGAATATTCTCAGATACTTGTCATCAAGGTCTTGGGCTTTTTTTCTGAAGGGATGCAGCCATTTGTCTGGAGGCTTGTCGTTGCTCTGAGAGAGTAGCGTTCTATGTATATATGACACTAGATGATAATTTAAAAAACTGGGATGCATGGAAGTTAGTTTGTTAAGTGATTCTTATATTTGAAAGGCAGTATGCATTTAGGGAAAATAGTGAACTCTACTTTGTAAATTGAAGTAGTCACTGAAATATCTCCTTGTTGACTCTTTTTGCTCTTTCATGCAATTGTCTTCACTGTGTACCCTTAAGTGCAATGCTGGAATGGTGAGTAGCATACTCTTGTTGTGAACTTTAAAAGCAGGTGGACTTCAGAAGAATGGACACGTACAGTAATATTGAGATGGACTTGTGCATCATTCAAGGACTCCCAAGAATTGAGGGTGTTCCCCTCACTTTACGATCAGTCTGTTTCATTTCAACAGTTCAGTGTGGCACAGTTGATGAGATAACCTCAGCGTATTTTCACCGTTTGCAGAAGTCAACTTAACTTTTGAATGCTCTTTGCTTCTAAAACGGAGACACAAAGATGCAATGCATAGCATTTTACTGTCTTTCCCTTGGAACAAGGAAGGAGTTCTTCATGGTACCCCAAACTGTGGTTCCATTACAGTGCTTGGCTTTATTATTAGCCACTGCTATGGATGAGCTGCAGCAATGTAGCACAGTGTGTAAACCAAAGTACGGATATCAGCCATTAATTATGTTTCGTTTTCTTTCCACAGTTAAGTTGATTTTACAGAATTTATCAGGTCTTCCAAGCAGAAACAGGTAAGCTGCCAAAAGCTTAACGCTTTTCACTGAGTATTGTGAAAAGATCACACAAGGCCTTTTCTCACAGACGTGTGACTGGGAAATAGGACATACTCTCCTGAGCGCATGTGGCTGCTGCAGTTAATACTCTGACTACATGAAAGAGACAACGTTTTTGAACGCTGAGAAAATATACACGTTATTGAACAGAACTGATCACTGGCTAGAGCAACTTGAGAAAGCATTAAAGTCGTCATTGTTGGTGAATTGCTTCATTTCTCAGTGATGTAGTTGTTATTTTTTCTTCTTTTATCATCAAGAATTTTCTGCGTTATAATAGCAAGTCTCTTGATCAAAAGTAAACAGGAATTTTTTGTTCCTTAGGATTAGACAGAGAGCTCTGGCATACAGTAATTATACCTTGAAAGACTTAGGTGTTCCTTATGTATTGTGGATGGTGAGGAGTGACTTAGGTGGATTTTGTTGCCCTTAGGATAAGGAATATTGATAGATGTGTGCACATGTGCAGGTGGAGTAGCTAATTGTTCTGACTAATCCACTTTCAGTGAATGCTGTTTTAATCTTATTCTTGTGTGAACTCGTGAGTTTTTGTTTGATGCCTTCTCTCTTGATCGAGACAAGGCCATTCATTAAAAAGGCTCTAGCTTAAGTGTTAAGATACTGTAATAGCTGAGTACTAAAGACGTGCTATCATGTGTACCTTTTTGTCTGCAGGTGATTTTTGCTGTGGGTTGAGCTCAGCATGGCTGTAGTCATCCGTTTACAGGGGCTTCCTGTTATTGCGGGTCCTGCAGATATTCGTCGTTTCTTCTTGGGATTGAATATTCCTGATGGAGGTGTGCATATTATTGGAGGAGAAATTGGGGAGGCTTTTATTATATTTGCAACAGATGAAGATGCACGGCGTGCGATGAGCTGTTCAGGAGGGTTTATCAAGGACTCACGCATAGAGCTCTTTCTCAGCAGCAAGACAGAAATGCAGAATACCATAGAAATGAGCCGGAAACGATTTGATCGTGGGGGACGAGAAACTATATCTGGGTCTAGACGAACGTGTACTAATAATTCTGGTTCATCAGGCGTTGGAGACATTTCACATATAGTTGCAGCTATTACAAAAGGAATGGGCAAATCTAGTTATGGTCCGCCAAATCATCCAGAGGTTGGTTTCCATACCAATGGCACAAGACATGGTGATGCAGGTATACCTAAATCAAGCTATAACCAGTCAAGAAAAGATTCTCATCCATTTAATCCAGATGATCTTTACTTGTTTCTACGTGGTATACCCTACTCTGCAACAGAAGATGGAGTACGTGCTTTCCTTTCTGGGTTACGTGTCGATGGAGTGATTCTGATAAAGCATCGCAATGGCTTAAACAATGGTGATTGTTTGGTAAAATTTGCCACGCCTGGTGATGCCTTAGAAGGACTCAAACGCCATAGACAATACATGGGTCAGAGGTTTATAGAAATAAGACCATCTACAGAAGAACGGTGGATTGAATATGGTGGGAGGGTAGACATGACAAGTGAAATGGATCGCTTTTTGTGCAAAGAACATTCTCCAACAAGAAGTGCAGGCTACATGCATTCAAGGAAGCATTCTCACTCAAGATCACCAAGGAGACAAAGAACGCGTTCTCGTTCACCTCCCACCCAGGAATATTACATACACTTAAGAAATCTATCTACTAGTCTTGAGAAGAGAGATCTGAGAGCTTTTTTCCCTGATCTGGATATTTGCAGCAAACAAATCAAGTTCCTAATGGATAAACATCAGAGGAGGACTAGAGATGCCTTTGTGATGTTAAGGAGTGAGAGAGATTATCAGGCTGCCTTGGAATATCATAGAAAGGTTCTTCTCAATCGTCCTGTTTACATTTTTCCGATTTCAAGAAGATCAATGTTGAAAATAATTGATTCTTGTGAGAGGAAACGATCCCAGGAAAGAGATCATCCTGGACAAGCCATACAGGAAAAAAGTTATCAGGAAGGTCATTCTGGCCCTAAAATATGTGTTTATGTAAGAAATTTTCCATTTGATGTGACAAAAATTGAAGTGCAGAAGTTTTTTGCAAGATTTGATATTGATGAAGATGATATTTACTTGCTCTATGATGACAAAGGAGTTGGGCTGGGAGAAGCATTAGTGAAGTTTAAGTCTGAAGAACAAGCCGTGAAAGCAGAAAGCTTAAATCGGCGACGGTTCTTGGGAACGGAGGTATTATTAAGACTTATATCTGAAGAGCAGATGCAGGAGTTCGGTGTAACTGTTCCCTTGTCTGGGCCAAGTGAAATGCAGGGTCATTCACAGGCATATGACAGAGGTGAGCTTTCCCGTCCAGTTGGTTCACCCTCTGGACCACCACAGGGACCACCCATGCGTTCATTTGGTCCCCCTGGGAATTTTAGGCATCCTTCTGAATTTAGGCGCCCCCCTGAGGATTTCATGTGCCCTCCTGAGGATTTTAGAGGTCCTCCACCACTCATGGATTTTGGTGGTGATGGTGAACCTTTTGGCAGAATGGAGTTTGGAAGCAGTAAAATGGGAAGTTTTCCTGAAGGAAGATTTATGCCGGATCCAAATTTCGGTGGCGGTTCTGAACGCGTTGTTCCTATTCGATTGAAAAATTTACCATTTAAAGCTACTCCTAATGAGATTCTGGATTTTTTCTATGGCTACAGAGTCATACCAGAGTCAGTTTCTATACAGTATAATGAGCAAGGATTGCCTTCTGGTGATGCCATTGTTGCTATGACAAACTATGAGGAAGCTATGGCTGCTATTAATGAACTGAATGATAGGCCAATTGGTCCACGGAAAGTTAAGTTGAGTTTGCTCTAAAGGAGGAAAAATGCTCTAGAATAAAATATTCTAGATTTGCCAGTATTGACAATTATTTTCACTTTTTTTAATTACTGGAAGATGCAGAAGAAACAGTTTCCATCAACGGTTGTAAATAGTATCCAGTTTAGTTGTTTAGTTCTTGATTGAAATATCTGAATGGCTAAGATCTCTGAGAACTGTATCGTGTCCTCTTCTTGTGGCAGAGAAGAACCCAGAAATTCTGGAGGACACTGAATATCAAGGTATAAAAGCATGGAGTTGCAATGTTCCTTTTTTTTTTCCTTCTTTCCCTCCCCCCAGTTTTCTTTAAATCCATGTTCCATGACTTTTCATCAAATAAAAGTGTAAGTGCTGAATGATTCACCACACAAACGGTTCAAGTAGAAAAACTTCAGTGCTGCCTGCATTAGTAAATTACACTTTTTATTCAGGATAGCTTAAAAAAAAGACTTTTTTTTTTTTGTGTAAACTGTTCAATCTTGGTTCAGTTTCCTGTGGTTACAGGCATCTCAATGAGGGGGGAGGGGGGAATTAAGAGCTTCCTGTTCATATTAGCTGGCTTTGCTGGCTTGCAACTTTTTTAAATAAATAAAAAAAAAAAAAAGCCACTAAATGTGTGTCTTTATGTTTAAAATTTGTATAGTTACTGATCTCAGCTACCTCACTCATTATACGTGGATCTTGGTGAGAAGGATACTGGCTGTTTTCTGTGGGAAGAATGAACTTGTCAGCCTAGCAGGGACTAGTTAGGTTACAGTGACTCCAAAACTGTATTACTCAGTATGACAGGCTTTCTTGGTCTCTTCACACAGTGAAATACCTTGAGGCAGAAAATGAATGTTTGGAGACAGGTAAAGCGTTTGGGCTTCAGACTGAGGTTTCAGGGTGGTCTTTGTTTCATCATGACAAACTTGTTATATGAATATCAACTTGCCAGTGATGTCTGACTGCATACCAGGTCACTCTAATTAAATTAGTCTGTCACCTTAACCAAGGTGGCAGTTATCTTACATAAGAAGATATTTATTTCTGTGTTTACAATGCTTTCTAACTTTTTTGCCAGCATATTTAAATTTTAACATGAAATAAGTTGACCTGTTTTGGGAAAAACTCTGCTTTAAAATTTTAGGCTCAGTAGGAAACTTATTTTGGTTGTGTAGGTAAGGACTTTGCACACTGTTGACGTTGAGGTTATACAAGATAGTATTTGGAGTACTAAAGAATTTTATGAAACGCAATCTTCAAACTGAGCCAGCAAACTTGCAACACAGTGGTGAAAACTTGTAGCATTAACCTTTGTTCAGGTGATACCAAAAATCATAGATTCATTGACTAGTTAAGAATGGAAGGGGCCTCAGGAGATCATCTAGTCAAGCCCCGAAGCTCACAGCAGGGCCAACTCCAGCAGGTTACTCAAGGCTTTCTCCAGTTGCGTTTTGAGTATCTCTAAGGATAGAGACTCCACAACCTCAGCAACTCTACAGCCTGTTCCAGTGATCACCCTCACTGGCAGTCAAACCTTAAATTACTTCTTGCATCTGAAGTCATCATTAATTACCAGATGATTGTATAAACTCTTGAGTAGAAACAAACCAAAAAACAAGAGACCTTTTATTGTATAACTTTTAAAAGACTAGTGTAGCTTCAGTTCTTTTGCATTTTATTTGTTGTCTGTTACAAGTACTACGAAAAAAGTATTTTAAAAGAAAATAGTAATGTCAGCTCTGCATGTGTAGATTCCTTAGAGCAAAGAAACTTAAAGGTAGCAGGATTTTCAAATTTTGGATACAGTCTAGTAGGAATCAGCTTCAGAATTGTACTGTGTTCTGAATGCTCCCTCAAATTTAAAGAGATTTTAAAAATTTTGGTGCTTTTTCTTCCCAGTTGCACTAAAAAGGTCAATAAACACAAGGCTAACAGACTTTGCAGGAAAAATAAAGACATCTGTTATCAGGAATCCTCAGAATAAACTTGTTTGACCTAATCATGCAGTTGAAAACTTCAGTGTGATTTTTGTTGTAAGTTAACATCATCTTTACTATGAATTCTTGCTTCTTTATTATCAACTGGATGTAGCTCATTTCTCCTCTAGTTAATCAGCTTTCAATGATTTGTTGTTTTTAAAGTTCTTCCAGCTAGTAACTTCAAACACAAAAACTACAGCGTTAAAATTTCAGCCTGGCTTCTAGAATAGAGATGTTACACAAAATAAAAATCTTTAATTAAAAAGATTTGGAATTTGGAGGGATAGGGGAAATCTTATTAGTGTGTTTGTGGCTTGAGTTTTTTTGCTTTAGGAAAAGCCTATCTCAGTGACATTATCTGTTCTCCAGAAAGTGTGAGTAAGTTCTGATAAAGTACCATTAATTTTAGGGAGGAGGAACTGCATTTTTTTCACAAAACCGGACACAGAACGCATAGTGGCAGCGGTCATAATTGTGTGATTTAAGGTTGTTTTTGTCTGCCCTATATCTAATTTGGCTTTAAAGCCAAATTACAACTTATGACTCTTATACATTAATCTATGAAATGTCTGGTTGGCAGATCAAAACAAAATTTTTAAGGTCCATAAAACCAAGAGCTGTACTTCTTCCAAGTATGCGTAGATGATCTGGAGCAGAAGGAAACTGGGAAAGAATGTATATACATCAGTCATCAAGAAGGTTCCTGGGACAGTAGATTCTAAACTTTGCAGCTATTATCTGCCTAGTAGGTTTTGTTAGGGGTGTGCATGTGCACATACAGTTTTCACTGAAACCTGATTTAGGATGATACAAGTGCATAGAGTGGTGATAGCATGTCCTGTTGTTCCTTATTCCCGATAATAAGGGTTTTCTAACTTTAGACGTTTTAATGGTTTGGAGGCACTCTCAGTGTAAAGGATGAATCTAGGAAACTTTTCTACCTGGAATTACATGGTTTGAAGTTGGTGAATTACTGCTCTTTGTTAAGTTCCATGCATTACAGTAAAAGAAAAACAACAAAAAAATGCAATTTGTGCTGTTAATCTTAAATATATCTAGCTTCCTAGTCACTCTCAATCTGAGGTTGCTTTTGCTACAGTTGTCCAAAAGTTCTGATTTGATGCTGCAGACCTTTCTTCTTTAGAAACTAGTAAGAGCGATCATTTATGAAAGCAGCTTGAGGCATTCAGGAGATCCTTAACATCTGATAATCTGAAGAGGACAACAAGGTGATCCTAGTCCCAGATAGATGGCCCAGCATTTTCAGTGGAGCAGCAAAATACACGTTACAAGAACTGATAAAAGCCTGCATCATGTAGTCCCCAGTGGTCAGAAATATATACAAACTAATAGGGTCGCGTAAGTCTTGCACTAAGCAGTTAAGCCCATGAGAAAAATCTCTGCAGAAGTATCTTTAGGCAATGTTTAATATCTTCCATATTCTTAAATCATCCTTTGATGCAGAAAGAGGGTTTTGTTTTGTTTTGTTTTCTTCCCTGTAGTGGTTGTGCAGGGGTAACAAAACTCGAGGAAGATGTACTTATTCAGTATATAGTCTGAGAGTAGGTGTGGTGAAGGCCCTATCTTACATGTTCGGATTTTCTTAGTAAATGAGAGAAGTCATCTGTAGCAAATCTCAGAAGAATATTGAGGAAAATTTTAAAGTAGAAAAATAAAGTATTTCAGACCTGACACTTTTAAAAATATCTGTTTTAGACTTTTATATTTCTCCTGATCAATATTATTTATTTATTTATTTATTTATTTGAGGTTTTTTTAACTTGTAGCTGGGAGATTTCATGCATATATATAGAATGCTTGTATTTCTGAATTTGAGACTGGCTTTTTCACAAACAAAATCTTATCTCAAAACATTGCTTCAAAGTAAGCATTTCCATTTAACTGTTGTATAAACTATGTGTGAAGAACTGGTGTTTCAGAGATGTACAGCTGTTCTAGTTTTGACCTTGATTTATGGTCAACTGTTAAGGTGAGTTGTGAGAAAGTACTTGGGGGAGGGAGGCGTATGTAAAATTTGTCTCCTCTACATTTCAAGAGTGAAACAAGTCTTTGCTTTGACAACTTAATATATGATTTTTCTATTTCTTTGACAGGATGACTGAAAATATTTGTCAGTAGGAGTTTGAGTAGTTCTGTAATTACATTCTAAATTCCTCTTCTTTCTGCACCCTGGCCACTAATCTTTTAGTGGGAACTAACCTAAACACTACTTCCTCTTTTATTCAGAACTCCTTCTGAAGGAGTTCAGAGATAGTTTCTGTAATTTTTTATTATATCTAGACTATGGCAGCAGCTTTCTGGCAGACAATTACATCCTATTCAAAAGTAAACATGAGGAAGCATCATTTCCAAATAAGATAAAAACATACTCAAAATGTATAATTTCTTACGTGTTTGATAGAATTGGTAACTTAATCAACCAATTTAGTCAAACATGTAAACTTGAACTGTATATAAAATGTCAACTATAAAAAATAGTTTTATTATGAAGGCACTTTTATTTAAAAGCAAAGCAGTATGAAAAGTAGATGTTGGGCCAGACCCTTATACTTTTGTTCATGCGTCATTCTGTACATGTAAAGGAATCCATTAAAAATCAGCTCAGTCAAGCCTGGGGAAAATAAAAATGAGAAAACAGTATTTATCACTCAGCCTTCTGTCATCCATGAGTAGATAATGAAATGTAGCAGGATTGCTGCTGTAATTGATTATTCGGGTACTACGGTTATTTTAGGATGTAGAACAACCAGTATAGCATGTATAGCTAGAAGACAACCCAAAAGGTGTGTCTCTAGAGAATAAGGTAATATTTTGGCAAAGTGACAAGCACACCCCTGCGTTCATAACTGCTTGTCAGCTTAGTGCAGTTTTTGGACACTGTTCATCATGAAAGTGTATGCAATCATGACTGCAGTATAACATCTATGCAAATCTAACATAGGATTCTATTTAAATGTTTTGTTTTTTGTCTACTGAAATTGTCCATTTTCAGCAGATTTTTTCCATTCTTCAAAACTGCTTATTTGTTGTCTGCAGAACACAGTGCGCTATTATTGCAAAATTCTTGCTGCTGTTGGAATTTTAAAAATACAACCTCAGTGAAAATGTTCATTAATACATACAAGCTGTTAGGTAAAGGGAATTCTCTTTTTTTCTTTTTCCTATCACTTAAAAAACTTTGGACTTAGAACAGTTCTGTTATCTCTCTTCTTTAGTAGCATCTAATTCCTCCTCCTCCTCATCTTCTTCTTCATCTTCCTCCTCCTCTTCTTCTTCGTCTTTTCTTAGCTGACTGCTGGAAATCTGCTAAAACCAAAATCAAAAAAAAGTAAATTGAGTATGTTTGTTTTCCTGGAAGGAAAACTTCTGTGAACATTCAGAATCTATGCACTTGTAGGTTGTTCCTGTATTTTCCTTTTTTGGGGGGTGGGGGGGCAGGGTTTATCAAATGCTCACCCCTTCAGCTTCTAGCACAGACGATAAATACGGTAAATGAATTTTAAAATGTAAAAGAGTGCCCTGTAGTTCTGACAGCTATTATATAAAGGAACAACTGTGTACTGATGGAGTTAATGTTAAAAATCAACATTGCATAAGCCACATGCTTTGTGGGCTGGCAGTTCAGATAACAGGCTGAAGATGAGTGTCAATGAATAATTCTGAAGACACCACACTCTTCCAGTTTAAAAAAAAAAAATCTAATCTAATTCCTACTGAAGATGTATTCTAAATGTTCCAGCTTACATGAAGAACTTAAAACAGAATATGGGGCTTTTTTTTCTTGAAAAAGGAACATTAAACTCTACAAAAATAGAGATCTAAGTCATTTAGAATGCTTTTGAACAATGATTTTAGGTTCAGCAGTTATCTGAAGGCATCTGCAACCCCCATTTATCTCCTAAACATCAAACTAATTTCCCATTTGTTTCTTTAACTGTAGCTTAAAATTATTTTAGTGTATAACATAACATATTGCAGTGTAATGATCTCTATTCTTAATGAGCTACAGTGATCAAAACAAAGGTATTTTTGTGTTAGTTTTTTTTTGGGGGGGAGGGGGAGCATATTTCACAGGACCTTGTATTGTTCACAGAAAAAACCTTTGTGTGAACAGCTCCCATCTCATTCTGTTGCAAGCAATCAATCATGCACCATTTAATTAACACTTCTTAAAACTAGCTTCCATGGTGGTCATAATTTTGTGATTCTCTGCGCTTATATATAGCCAATTGGTCCATTTGTTCTTGGGTCAACACTGTTTAATTCAAGTAATTCTTCTTTATATTTACAGAGTATCCATTAAAGGGGAATATGACTGTTAATTAAGCATAGCTTCTCTAGTTTTCCACTGGAAGTAAAATTTTCATTTCTAAATATAAAAAAGCAAAAGAGAAAGATATGAACGCAATATCTATAGATACAAGCAGATACAAAACATAATACGTTTACCATTCTAAGGCTTGGATTTGGGGGTTATTTTTATTTTTAAAGCCTTTTCAGTTCAAGGCTGATTTTCTATCAATCCAAGTAAAATGACTGTCTGCCACTGACGGTGGTGGTTATAAGCTCTACTAATACAAAGAGCTGTTATAGGAAAGTAACAAGAAATAAGGTATTGTTTAATGAAATTCAATTTCCTTGCTGCATAATGAAGACTCTTTCAGGTTGTATTTATTCTACTGCGAAATTCCCCAGTAATCCGAAATTCCAAGAACTTTCTCTGTATGGCTTATCTTCACAAACACACTATCATATCTGTTATATCTTTATCATATCCTGTATTATCATTATCATATGGCCAGTGCAGCAAATATTCATTTATTCCATGTGTGAGTAGGGACAGTAGTGGATTCGATGCTACACGCATATTTAGGACATTTATTGTGTGTTATGTAGTACAACAATTCTACTAAAACGCTGTAACCCAGCCTTGCAGAACAGTATTTCCTCTGGCTGCCAGTAATGAAGCGAGTTCTTTGTGCCTTAAAAAAAAAAGCTGTCTTTTACTTTCCATCATTTAAAGAACTTAGTTCTTTTTACAAAGGTATGAATATGACATTTTGGAACAGTACTTAAAGAGGAAATGCTTCACAGATTAGTGTAGTCATTATGTATGCATTACACACCATGTTTGCAAATGTTCTGATTTACAGTGTGTTCAGGAAATTGCTAAATATTCAGTTATGATTCCTGAGTTTTCTCACAGATGCTTATATCTGTAGACTTCAGTACTGAAGAAAAAACTTTCCTTTTTTACAATCCCCTATTTTAAAATCCTTAGAAGCTGGCTATTAAACTCTGACTTTTGAGATTTCATAATTTACATGGAGTATATAGCTAAGTACCAGCTGTGTAAAACAGTAACACAATTTTTTTGTGTATACATAAAGCAAACTGTAATCATTGAACTAATGGAACTAGAAAAATCCTTAGAGTTGTTGATGCTGTCATATTTAAAGGCAGTTTGATCTCAGGCAATGCAGATAATTGTGCTTGGTATAAATACTATCTTAGTTACAAATCTCTAAACATAACAGAAAATAAAGTTAATCATTAGATGGAACTGGGTTAACTTTGGGCTAAATGCCTAAAAAACCAATCTTTATTCTTCTGTGAAAGAAAAAAAAGACAGCAACACTGATTTGTAATTGGAGATTTGGGAGTGCTGCGGATAGAGCCTGTTAAGGTGGCTTCATTTCAATTGACAGACTCTAAGTTTTCAAGTATTTTCCATTTAAGTGCATCTGAATTTCTTAGGCAGAGCTTCAATCACATTTCTGAATAAAAGATTCCTCCTTTTCTTTCCTAGAATAAGAGGTACTATTTGGGGTTTCAGGTTTTTTCTGCTCACTAGTCAAGTACCTTTGACCAAGCTGTAGATTAAATAAATACTATCACTGGTGGAAGTGAGGTGGCTGTTAAGATGGCTAACCTAAGAACTAAATTGGATCAAAGTAAGGAAAGTGATAAAGGAAATTAGGCATTCAGATACCTGCTACTGTGCCATAAAGCTGAAGTATACCAATGCTTTACTTGCATTACTTAATGCTGAAAAGTAATTTGATCTTAAAAAGATAGCGCCATCTGATAATTTGCTGCTTCTTACCATATGCATTTTCACGTGAAAAATGAATTCTCTAAGCTTTGCATGACTGTCCTTGCTCAGGCTGTTTAGCTGCATATTTCACTGCAGGTCCTACAGAAACGATGGCAACCTATTTCAGTCAGGAGGAAGAATCTGCAGTAAGTCCGTCTCTCTTATGCTACACTCTCCTCCTGTTTTACACAGGGGACAGGCCACTTGGGAAGAATATAGCAACGTTGTCAGAGTATGCAGGGATGCAACAAGGAAGGCTAACGCCCGTTTGGAATTAAATCTGGCAAGGGAAGTCAAGAACAACAAGAAGGGCTTCTTCCAATGCATCAGTAGCAAAAGAAAGACTAGGGAAAATGAGGGCCTGCTGCTGAATTGGGTGGGTGCCCTGGTGATGCAGGATACAGAGAAGGCAGAGTTACTGAATGCTGCCTTTGCTTCAGTCTTTACTGCTAAGGCCAGCCCTCAGGAATCCCAGACCCCGGAGACAAGAGAGGAAGTTTGGAGAAAGGAAGACTTTCCCTTGGTGGAGGAGGACTGGGTAAGAGATCATTTGGACAAACTTGACATCCACAAATCCATGGTCCCTGATGGGATGCATCCACGAGTGCTGAGGGAGCTGGCAGACGTCATTGCTAGGCCACTCCCCATCCTCTTTGAAAGGTCCTGGAGAACAGGAGAGGTGCCTGAGGACTGGAAGAAAGCCAGTGTCACCCCAGTCTTCAAAAAGGAGGATCCAGGAAACTACAGGCCAGTCAGCCTCACCTCCATCCCTGGAGAGGTGATGGAACAGCTCATCCTGGAGGTCATCACTAAGCATCTGGAGGACAAGAAGGTGATCAGGAGTAGTCAGCATGGATTCACCAAAGGGAAATCATGCTTGACCAATCTGATAGCCTTCTATGATGGAATGAGTGGCTGGGTAGATGAGGGCAGAGCAGTGGATGTGGTCTACCTGGACTTCTGCAAGGCTTTTGGCACTGTCTCCCATCACCTCCTCCTAGATAAACTCAGGAAGTGTGGGTTAGATGAGTGGACAGTGAGGTGGATTGAGAACTGGCTGGATGGCCAAGCTCAGAGGGTTGTGGTGAATGGCGTAGAGTGTAGTTGGAGGCCTGTGGCTAGTGGTGTCCCCCAGGGGTCAGTGCTGGGTCCAGTCTTGTTCAATGTATTCATCGATGACCTGGAGGAAGGGACAGAGTGCACCCTCAGCAGTTTGCTGATGATACTAAACTGGGGGGAGCGGCTGACCCACCAGAAGGCTGTGCTGCCATTCAGAGGGACCTGGACAGGCTGGAGAGCTAGGCGGAGAGGAACCTCCTGAAGCTGCACAAAGGCAAGTGCAGGGTCCTGCACCTAGGGAGGAAGAACCCCAGTCAGCAGGAGAGGCTGGGGGCTGACCTGCTGGCAAGCAGCTCTGCCGAGAAGGACCTGGGGGTGCTGGTGGACAACAAGTTAAGCGTGAGGCAGCAGTGTGGCCTTGTGGCCAAGAAGGCCAATGATATCCTGGGGAGCACGAGGCAGAGTGTTGCCAGGAGGTGGAGGGAGGTGATCCTGCCCCTCTCCTCAGCCCTGGGGAGGCCTCCCCTGGAGTGCTGTGTCCAATTCTGGGCTCCCCAGTTCAAGAGAGACATGGCACTACTGGAGAGAGTCCAGCGGAGGGCTACAAAGAGGATGAGGGGGCTGGAGCATCTCTCCTCTGAAGAAAGGCTGAGGAGCTGGGCCTGTTCAGTCTGGAGAAGAGAAGACTGAGAGGCCGATCTCATCAACGTGTACAAATATCTAAAGGGAGGGAGTCAAGAGGATGGGGCCAGTCTCCTCCGTGGTGCCCAGTGACAGGACAAGAGGCAGCAGGCACAAACTGAAACACAGGCAGTTCCATCTGAACACGAGGAAAAAACTTCTTGACTGTGAGGGTGACAGAGCACTGGACCAGGTTGCCCAGAGAGATGGTGGAGTCTCCTTCCCTGTAGATATTCAAAATCTGTCTGGATGTGATCCTGTGCAATGTGCTCTAGAGGACCCTGCTTGAGCAGGGAGTTTGGAGTACATGATTTCCAGACGTCCCTTCCAACCTTGGCCATTCTGTGATACAGTGGGCAGTGCTGGAACACCTGGCTGCACACAGTTTCAGCCGTGATGTTCTAGGACTTTGCTGTCCTAGAAGGGCAGGTGCAAAACAGCTGGCTATATGAAACGCACATAAACAATAAAAATTGTTTAGTTTACCTTGATCTAAAATGCCTGGGAAAGTTTGGAAAATGTCATTCTCTGCTGTAGTTCTGGCTAAATACAGCATACCAATCTGAATCAGTAAAATGAAACACCAAAGATAAAAATTGCCAAGTAAGTAAAAGGCAAAATGCAGGAATTTTTGCTAAGGACTGTCATGAAAACATACATAGATTTTCAGCAATTGTGTAAAATTAAGTATCTGCAAAGTTTCCTGTTTAAAAAACAAAATCCCCAAACCCACAAAAAGGTTTAGAGCCAGCCTATGAATAACACCTTGATATTGTTTCTTATACATTAATGTTTTCTCTCCTGATTATCTTAATTGCATAGAAGTGAAAAAATACACGTTTTTATGGTTGTACTGTCAGTGCAGCTTTGGACATTAACCCTTTCTAACAGGATTGCCCATTGCTCTTTTCCTTGTGGTTTTATAGTACTGTCTGGTAAATGAAGTCTGGCAGGTATGGTGGAGGAACTGGCATCTCAATTTCTTCAGCTACTGTGAGTGGAAGATGAAGACTAAACAACTATGAACGTCAAGGGGGAGAAGAGTTGCGGAACAAAAGTAAAAATATCAAGGATGTAATTTTCTTGTCTGTAAGTGGTCTTCACACATTCCAGCTCTAACTGCTTCAAACTGAAAATTCAGAACTACGGCATTACGGTCAGTCACGGATTATTACATAGCATGAAACCAGACTGATATGAAAACTTTGGAAGTGAAGGATCCACATAGAAGGTGAGACTAGTCAACTGAAGGTTTTGCTCAACACATTTTTTGCTAGCAAGATGTTTGGTTGCTTCTAGGGATTATAGCCCCTAGTTTCAAGGTGCTGATACTGATGCAGTTAGCCACAATGTACTGTTTGCTGAATTAAAAAGGGCTATGCGGTTAAGTGTGCTGACTGGGATGCCTGCATCTTCTTTATTGCCCTCTACTGACTGCAGTAAGGTATTCCACCCCTTTTTTCCTGCACTGTGATTCTCTTTTGCAGACATACACCACAGCAGATTAAGGTGACATCTATCGTGAATGTGTAGTGCTTTCGCTCTAGGTCTAGATGACTCCCTTTACTTCTCACACATTCCAACAGGAGGTTAAGAGAACATTAACATCCAAAAGGTATAGCTGAAAGAGAGGCCTAGAGAGAAAAGTACAATAAACTCGTAAATTAGCCAAAATGGAATTCTCGGCCACCTCTGGGAGAAATCTCAAGGTCATACATTCAGATTCCTGTTTTTTATAAGGTCCAAAAAGTGTAGCTATCTGTGGTGCCTCAAAGTAACTTACAGATACTACTACCCTTGATACTGTTTTACAGTGCTACGGGGAGTTCTCAAAGCAGGTAAGAACCAGCTTTCTCTGGTGTTCAAAAATGAACTGATAAACACTTCCTCAAATACGTGGTACCTATTATTTCCTCAAATAGGTAACAGCAGATCATGACCGTAGTGTACAAGGCAGAAAAAACAATCTCTTTCCATGTCGTCTCTTATTTCTGTCCACCTAAACAGGTGAAGTGGCATTAATCTCAGTTAGATAGGGACTATCAAAACAGCTGTACTCTTTATGAATTTGTAGAATTGCAACATATATTTTAGAGGGAAGAAATTGGACACTTCACAGTAGCTGTCCTACACTGTCTTCAGGCAATGTGTATGAAGTAAAGGAAAATGTCCCTTGGGTACCAGAAGGTGTGACCTTTCAGGCAGCCAAATTTTACTTCTGTAACAAGATAGGCTTTTTATTTAAGCCAGCCCGTGAAGCTAAAAGAAAACCAGTAGGGATCTCACATGTGAAAAATGAGTCATAAACGAAACAGTGGTTTTAAGGACTTCTTTTTAATCTAAAGGAAAAAAACTTTTACATCTTGAAATACTGCACTCACTCAGTACTTCAAGAGATACCCAGTCCTGAATAACAGTGTCCTGCCATTTTGATACGACGTGCCACAGTGAAGCCATTTAAACCCTTCTGAGACAGGCTTGCATGTGTTATCAGAATTCTGATAGTGTTCTGAGAATGAATGATCTGGCTTTGCATTTGGGGCACACTACAGTTCCATAATTTGGCCTTGGACCCCAACATTGCCCTTTACTATGACTTCACAGGACAAGATGCTATAGCTCTGTACATCTCAGTGCATGGATCTTCATGTTATGGGGGGTTTATTAGCCTTTGTTTATTTATGGTATTAGTTCTTTCACCAAAAATAACTTAGTTGAAAGTGGGTACTTCTAGATTTTTAGCAACTAGCACTTTCATGATTAGTTACAGTCAAGGAAGCCAGCACTTGAACCTGAAATTTGCTTGTCTGACTGTGAGGATGGGCAGCTTATTCAAAGTAAAGGTTCGTCTTCATGCACTTAAACACTGGATTCTTTCATCTTTTGAAATGGAATGAATCACGCTTTCAGCAACAGAATAATTCAACTGTAATGATCCGCTATGACTTGTGAGGCGAGTAGGGGTAATGCTGTGTGTGAAGTCAAGAAAACTAACTTTTCAGTATGGCAAACAACGTGCGACTGCAACGAAAGCAGAAAGGTGGGATGCCGTCATTTTAATTTAGGGCATCTTTGTCTTTAACTGATACACCAGTAAGAATCATCTTACTTATTGGATTAAGACTATAATAAAGAAAAATAGCTATATTGAGATAGCGTCTGCAAGTTTACTGCTGCAAACAAGAGTCAAAGACTTGCAAGGCAGCTGGTTCAAAAGCTGTGGCACTTACTCCAGCTGTTCCATTTCTTACTATTCTGCTTTTCCTCACCTGCTCTGCATTTGTGGAGCATAAAGGGAAAGGTACAGGTCATTGTTTTGCTAGAAAGTATTGCTAGTTTGAGCTGTGCAGTTGGTGGTTCCTGTGACTAAGACTACGCAAAGGTTAAAGAACATCATTTCAGTTTCTAAGAAGCTCCTAGTGTTCATTTGCTCTGCAAGAACCTATAGTTTGTTACTGAAGGAAATTACATCATTAGAAAGGACAGTCTTCAAAACAACATTGCTTGGAAAGCTAATATTTGTCTTGTGAAAAAAACCTGTATTTAGAAGCTGTATTATTAAAAGCTTAATAGGATCTTTATAGACTTGGAAGTCCCTTTATGTCTTGCATCTGTCCTAAACTTACTAAAGACAGTGGACTTGGGCACATTTACATTAGCTCTACGTTAGTAGAGCTAGTAGAGCTAATGTAAATGTCATAGGCTGTAATGTAAATGTCATAGGCTCTACTTAAGACATTCTTTTCATACTGTGATCTAACATTTAATTTTTCTTTCTTACCTGTAGCATCCTCAATGAAGATTTTGAGGAACCAGTTCTTTGCAAGGGGGACTTTGAATTTGCACGAACTATATCTAAGCGAGATTGATAGTCAGGTGGATAGAGCGAGCTCCGAAAAACCTGTTCAGAAGAAGAGAGCTGTGACTTTGATGCAATGATACAGCTTGCAAGCTAACAGTCTACAAGACTGAAGCTCTCTAAAAGAAGTGCAACACTGGACAATTGTAACAAAACCCTGCTGTAGAAATATGTATCAACTGTAGTTTGGATGGATCACTTGGGATCACTTTTAGCAGAAGTAACATCCCCGCTCACCCTGAGACACGTCACACATATCAACACCTTTATGTGGTGCAACTACACATTCTTCAGAGATCTGAGGGGATGCAGAATTCTAAGAGTGATTTAGAGGTGGGAATCTGCAATGGTTACCTGGGGTCCTGGCACATGCTGTGTGTGGTATGAGGCAGCTGTGTTTCAGGCTGAGCTAGAGATACCAACCCCAGCTAGAAACAGTAAACCACTGGCAGGCTCTCCAAATTTTGGGGGAGGTGAATCGCTGCGTCCCTTCACCAGCAAATTCTTGCTGCCAATCACAGTTACATCACAAAAGTTTCCTCTGAAATGCTCAAGAGACATGTGCAGCTCAAGAACAATTTGGGAAAAGCCTTAGAATACAGGGGAAAACATAGCCTTCGTTGTATTTACTAGTTCTTTCCATTATCCAAACAATAAATTATAGGACTAGCAGCCGGATACTGAAAACAGTAAAATTATTGATGCAAGACTTTTTTTTAATAAACTGAAGGAAGATAGTAGGATCATGGCCAGTCAATATTTTTATAGGAAGTAAATTTTGTCAAATTAACAGGAGTTTTTAAGTGAGATTAGAAACTTGGTTGCAAAAAAATAAAATATTGACTTAAAGGATTTTCTTTTTTTGATTCAGTGATAGATGATATTTTAATTATGGAATTAGAATAACATAACATTGACATGGCAGTCTAAACGAAGTTAAACAAAAAAAGCCACTATTGGATCTGAAATATGACTGTCACTGAAGAATCATGATTTTACATATCTTCCAATGACTGAATGCTGCCATTCTTAGTCCTATATAATGTCTTAGAAAAAATAAAGTTAGTACCGTAAGATTTACAAAAAGCAGAAAAATATTGGAAATGATCCAGTTTGCTTGACAAACTGAATACATGCACGCAGTATCCATTTGAATAGTAGTAAGTTTAAAGGTTCAATATCCAGAAGAATTGTAACTCAAGAGTAAGGGTGACTTGAAGGCAAGCTGTAACTGCCACAGGCCAAAAAAAATTGGTAACAAATGTCTCTTCACTCTAGCAACAGCCTAATAAACGGTATCTAAGGATGAAAAAAAGCAAAAGTCAGAATAGAAAGAAAATACAGATTTTAAATGGAGTAATTAGTCTTTAGAACATCTTATCAGAGTAATGATATGATTTCTCTCTTAGCGTGCATCTTTACAGCAAGATTCACTGCAAAGGTTATCCTAGAAGGTGTCCTTTAATAAACTGTGATCGACCTCGGCTTGGAGTGGCAATTAATTTAGAAAAAGTCTCTTATCCGTATTTTGTACAAAAGATTAGATAGTCACTGCTGTTCTCACCTAGTTTTAAAATCTCTGGGTTTATAAACCTGTATAGTCTGTAAACTCCTTGTTGGAATGGTGCAGAAAGAGCTCAGTGTCAAATGATAGTTTGTTCTGCTCACCCATACAATACGTTTCATTTTTTGCCTGGAACATGTGTAGCTCAAGAGTGTGGAAAAAAATGACTTCTTTATATAAGAAATAAATTGAAAAGTAAATTTTAATTACTCTTACCTCTAAATCTTCATTTTCATCAATATTTTGGATATTTTGATAGGCAGCAGTATAAATCTCTAAAGCTTTCCCATGGAATAACATTTCAATAGTTATAAATTCAGAAAATATGTTCTAAAAGCAAACGAAAACAAAGGTTTTCTTAATGCAGTAAAGTACATTTCTGCTTCTAATACAAGAACTTACTGATTTGTGTGTGTGATATTTTTATGATACAAATGACTGCACAAAACCTTCTATTTTTTGTAGTAAGAAGTTGGACCTGCAGTTAGAAATTAAATAAAATGCTGGTTGGGCTGTCACTTATCCAGTGGTTGTTTCATACTAAATTCTACGTAAACATTTGAAAAGCAAAGAGGACACTCATTAGGAGTAAATAAAATGAGATCATAAAATCTATTTGCAAAACCTGTTCACTGCCTTTTGCTTTACAGATAGCAATCTTAACTTGTTTGGAACAAGTTATCTGTAAACTTTAAACATATATATAATTTAGAAATAATTATATAGGAGATAATAATATAATAATTTTCATATCTACATACATACATATATACATACATATATATACACACATATATGGATATAATCCTTCCCTTTACAATGGTATCTCCTAAGCTCACACAATCTTTTTCACGTTATATCAAATACTGGTGGGTTGGTTGGTTGGTTGGTTTGAACTCATTTTAATTCTTTCATATGTATATATTTTTTAATAAAAAAAGTATTTCACTTCAGCAATTTTACAGTTCAATATGAGATCACATAATTTAAACCTTCTCAATTGCTGTAGTCTTTGGGACTTTAGCAGTCACTAAACATTTGATACTTTCTACATGAGTAAGACTTAACTCCAGTAACCTACCCGAATTCCAGCATGGATCATTATATTGTTTACTTTATTACTGTTCATTTTGCTGATTTAATATACACGTCATTCCACTAACAAATGCAGCTACTAGCAAAATAGAACACAGCAACTTTTGGACACTGCAGCCGCTAAACAATCTAATCCAGGAAAATCTTGAAGCCACTGAAACCGTAAGAATAATTAATTCATTTTGTAATTACATGCAATTTCGCAGTCTTTGGATTATGAAAAACTTGTGAATATTACATGATTTATATTTACATAGACTTAACTAAATGCTAAGTTATGCTAATCTTGCCAAAGAGTAACTACAGTAATTTTAAGATGCAAGATGAAATGTGATGTCATATACTGAAATGTGAGCACACATACTTTTATGTCCTTTATTTTCTGTTTCTCGAAATTATCAATGGTTTCCTCTAATTGCCGAGTTGTTCGAGTTGCATCCAGTGAAGCTCTCTGCAATTCAGTTTCAGCCTGATAAAATAGTACAAAGGTGAAATCAGTCCTGTATTTGATACATATATACAAAGTCATTCGCTATAATTACTATGAAAACCTTTAAATTTGGGTTTTCAAAATATTACACATCTGGGTTACTTATCTGTAGATTTCGTTATAGCTTAGTAAACAAATAAAGATGCTTTCTACACTGTCATGACTTCGACATGAAACAGGAAAAATGACCAGCTCCAGCCAACTGGGAAGGTCCCTCTGCCCCAATCCATTTTCTGCAATGCCCATCTGCTAATTCCACTAAGCCATCCCTGACACTTATCTGACTACACAGTGACTGGGTTCAGAGAATTAACCATGCGGATGGGTTTACCCTTCAACAAAGGGTAATAATTCTCTAGAGCTGTTACAAAGGAGAGGACAGGAATGCACAGGCCAGAGCCGCAAATAAGAAACCAAGAACCACCCTTTCTTTTTGAGTGTAGATCAACTCATTGTAGAATGAGTCTTTTCTAGCGCTGAGCCTAGTTTTACTAAGTTTTTGTAGACCATTTAAACAGTCAGTGGAGCAGCAGTTGGAGCTAATGCACTTTGTTGGTAAGTATCAACAGACTAGAGAGTAAATATCATTTTCAGATCCATAAAATGTTTCAGCTATTTTATAAAAACATTTTAAAATATTTATTTTATAAAAAATGGAACATCTTCAGCAGGGCACTGGGAAAGAGACACACCAACCAATCCCTAATGCATAAACACTCACACACTTTTTCTCATTTTGTTACTACAAAAACCATTTTCGATACGTATTTTGATTCATCTGTTAACTATATTATTTAAATTGTACTGTGTATTTTTAAAGATCCTGAAGCTATTCTGGTTAAGGACTGTGTACTCTTACAAAGATGTAAGCGTTTGCAGTTGAAGACTCTAACATCTGGGTCTTAAGATTTTATTTTCCATAAAATACCAGTGAAACATCATGGATTAGCCGAGACAGTCTTCTCTTACAGGCTCTGTTAGCGAGTATCTTCAGGAATCTATTCTGTCCTGGAATTTGAAAATGGTGTATGGATCAAGCTATGATCAAGATCCTGGATTCTTCCTATTCCTCCAATACTGCAGCTTAGAGAGGAACTTCTTTACAAGTGCTATGGCAGGGAAGCAGATACCATGGGCCCAGTTCCCATGACCTATTTTTTAGCGTCGTATCTTGGAACCTAACGCATAAAGCGTACTCTCTTGCTTTTTTCCTTTGATTAAAATCTGTTAATCCTGTAACAAAAGGTTATCAACTTGAAACCTAATCTCCTTACAAAAAAAAGTTTAAAGTTTGCATAGAAACTATTCTGCCGTTACTGGGTAAACAAAATTGGTAGCAATTTTAAAGTATTAGATTTGGTCGTGTTCATTTCCCTTTCTTGATTTTTCCCCACAGGCAGGAGGGAGACAGACTAAGACAAGATAGTTTGTGTGTTCTCAATTAGAACAATCATTATTTGCTCTTTTTAAATGAAAGCAGCTGTTATACATAAGCAGTCATTACACATGCAAATACTGTATGCTATTTCTGTGATAATGAAATTTATCTTCTGATCCATCTTAAATAGTCTGGGCAAATTTTGCATGCTGATGCTTTGGGAAAGGAATTTTGTTTGCTGTAGAGTGAAGTGTTTAAACTTGCACAATTTGCACAGTTTGCAGAACAGCAGTTTGAAATTAAATATTTTATTCTGATGTTTTCTCTTCTCAAATACCAACCTGTGACTGGAAATACGGGTAAAGGAAAAATGGCAAAATAATAATCAATATTCATCACCAAAATAGCTACTTCCACATCCACCATTTTTATTATATTGTTAAATATATACTTCAGATGTTTGAAAACTTCTGTATACTTAGAGGCTGCTATTATTAAGGTATCTGAAACTTCCTATTATAGGATGTTCTTACAATTTATTATAAATTTGTCAGAATTTGAGCATTCAGGCTGAAATATTTCATGATAGGTGTTTGTCTTGGACTGAGAGTTTGCTTATTTTTTAATTCGGACAACCTAGGTAGGCCGTTTCGGAAAATGGATTTTGATTAAAGAAATGCATTTTCATTAAAAAAAAAATGTGATAAGGTTTTCTTTGCAAAACTCTACTACCCCCACTTTTTGTAACATGGGCTTCGAATCTGTGAATGAGTACAGATCTTTTACTAAATATGGCCAAAGCTATTAACTGCTCCTATGTCACAGCGGCTCATGAACAGCAGAGCCACTGCTAGAGCCTAACAGCTATGCTATCATCAATGAATGTAGTCAAGCCTCTCTCAGACCTAAAAAGCTTACCCACATACATCCTCCAAAAGCAAACGAGCATATTCCAGCCCAGCTCAGATAAATTAAATGTTCCATCTCTGGGAACGGGGTCAGATATAGGAACTAAGCTTGCATCTAATACCTTGCATCTAACATCTGTTCTGAATGTTACTTTAGCTGGGACCCAGGCAGTGTGGAAGAGAAGCTGACTGAAGTACCATAAAGTAAAGGCTAGACAGTGGACACTGTGCAGGGCATCAGTAAAGAAGACAAGGACAAGAGGCTATACCCAAAAAGGAACGTGACCTCTTTTCAGCCTACAAATGTTCAAATGCATTATTCCCACCTCCCAGCAGAATTTCTTTACCACAAGGTCTGCCATACAAGTTACTCGACTGAGGCGTTCCTTTCTATGCCAATGCAAAGGGTGTTTATATCTCTTCCTGGCCCAGGGAAGCTTAACAAAGTTATACAAATGGGTTCCCGCTCCCTATACTATTTTTGCACTTTGTGCTGATCACTTTAAAATACAAGCGCATAGCATTTGGTGCCTCTGGGCATATGCAAAAGCAGACTCTACTGAGAGTTAATAACTTTCCAGGCAGAGTCTTGAGTACAGAAGAGACAGATGTTGTAAGAAACTACGCTACAGAAGGATATTTGGGAGTAGCTTAGTGAAGAGACAAGAAAAAACAAGCTAGGTGCCAGCAATATATCTGTGAAATCAATGGGAATTACTGCTGGGGGAGGGGAAGGGAGAGGAAGAAAGGGCACAGTCTCCCTTCAAGGAGCACAGCTTAGCGTTATTATTTACTCCTGTAATTCTAATGAAGAAGAACTCTGCATCACAGCTCAGGTTCCAACCCTAAGGCTGATGATCCGTGCGTCTTCATTACATGAAGAACACTAATTAGTCATCCCTTGATTTAACTGATTGGATTAGTATTACACAGGAACTCTTTGGTAGAGACAAAAATAGAATGTAATTCCCTGGGTGACATTTCATCATCATAGCCATTTTGTCTCTTTGTGAAGTCACATGCCCAATCATTATATTGCTTCTCATTTCTGAAATAAAAGTCGATGAGATGCTGCAAATTGGGTTGCTTCACTAGACAATACTAAGTCCAACTCCAAAATGCAAGAAAAAACAAACAGCACACAGTCATTAACTTAACTGCCATATCATAAAATAGGGGTGTAAAGGGACTAAACTAAGACTGCCTTGATGACCTTTAATCTGACATTTCCTAGATTCTGATTGTATCAGAATTTGAAACTTTCATGTGATTGTAATGGAAATTCTGTGGAGATTTAACTTTTCCCTGTGATACAGAATAGCATGCTATGGAAGGTCACTGGTCTTTTGGGATGAAGAGTAGTCTGGTGGATTGTTCTGCTAATAGACTTGCAACTTTTCCTGTCACACCATCTCGTGATTGGAGGAATTTCATACCCCATCTAGGTACAAGGAAGGATGATAACTACAAAAACGAAAGAAAAACAACAGAACAAAAAAATCTGCAGAGGTAAAAAGGAGGTGTCTGATTAGACTTGTTTTCAAAAACCTCTAAGATCCTAGAGGCAATGTACGCCTACCCCTCTTTCGTATACACATCAGATAGTGTGTATACTCTATCATAGTTTCTTTTCAGTTAAGAAAGGAGTAGGTAGTAAAGCAGCTACTGTAAGCTATAACTCATTATCACAAACCTTGAGAGTGTAATATACTTAGATGCAAAATCAACAGAAAAGAGCTCCGCAAAGAATATTCTTTTCATATTGCTTTCTAAACACCATACTTTTAATTCCTGGGAAATTTTTAAAAAGTTTTTATAGTCACTAGAAATAGAGGATACGATAACGTGTCGATCTGATGGGTTCCGCTGTCGTGTCTTTTCCAACTGAGATAATTGCTTGGCTTCTCGATTCTTTGCTGTTAAGGTTGCTTTAAGATCATCCTGGAAATAAAACGTTTTGGACATATTTGAAATAGACGTAGGGTAATATGAAATGTGCTTTTCTGCATATATGGATTACCCGGAAAAACAAAACTTCCGCTTTAAATAAAACCAGATTTTACTGATCTTATCCTGTTAAATGATCTCCTGAAAGAGAAGTCAATGGGGACTGAGCTTGCACAACTCTCTATCACACACTTATTTTTCCTTTCTTTTTCTTTGACATTTTAAAATAGTTAACAGCTTTTCAAGGAAAGTGAAGTTGATGGTCAAAAGCTGAGATTCCAAAACCAGTAACTGGACAGCCCCATTCTGGCTTAGCAATGGAATAAAGGTGACATTTAGAACTAGACAGTGACATATATCAAATCAGTAAAACAAACAAACCAACCTAACCCAACCAAACATAAAAAAAATCCAGCAGTCAGTGCAAAAGTTAAGAACAGAGAACTGGCACACAAATCTTAAAACATCAGCGAAAATCCATGACTGAAAGGGTTATAGCTAGCAAAGAGTTTAAATACATTTGGAATAAGGCACATCCTAGTAATGATGTAGTTGGAAAAGATGAATCTGTTTACATACAACTTGCAAATTCCTGTTCATGTTAAAGAACTGTGTTTTGTAAATTCTTTGGTGTACCCAAGATCTTAAATCTGCTGTCAGATATAGCTCCATCGCTCCTGGTGTGGGAGATGTAATTAATTTTGATAGCTCCCATTTAAAGGGGCAGTACGTAGGACAAGTACAAATAAAGCCCAAAGGAATCAGTCTAACCAAAAGTAACTGAGGCAGGAGTTGAACATACATTTCAAACCACCGTTTCCTCTAACAAAAGAACAGTTCCCATTTATCTACCACTCTAGAAAGGCAAGTGGATTAAAGATATTAAAAACGATCATCTTGACAATTCCCTGTGCTCCCTCCTTGGACTTCAGCATTTTAACAGTTTTAGGTCTCCTTCACTTGGCCCAGAAAGACATGAAACCAAGAGCGCCTCTTCCAAAGTTCTAGGATTCTATGACCACGTCACAAGCCAATGACACAAACAAAAGCCTGCCAAGTTTCAAAGTGCTGGGTATTTCTTCAATAATGAGTTTGTAAATGAGGTCAGCATAAAAATAGGAAGTTTCTTTGTTTCTATCCTTATTAGTTATATGCCCTTGTGCATGTGACTGTCATTGTGCTTTGTCTTTAGAGACACAGAATTGGTTTCTAATAACGAAAGCAACTATATTTTTAGCCTATCAAAACTAACATTGCATCTTTTCTTCCAAAAGAAAAGTTACACTACCTTTAACGCCATCTAAAAGACTGCTGGAGAGGGTTTTCTCCTCTATGAAAGTTGTGCAGGTAGAAGAAAAGGAATAATAAAAAAAAAAAACTTTTTTAATGCTTTATATTTTGAATTTTAGTTACAGGTACAGAAAAGGAAGACACAAAAATAGGTTTTTTTCCCCCCACAGGACAAAGCAGTTTTGTATCTAACGGTCACAGCTGAATGTTCAGTGTTATAAAATCACTGGACCCTATTAACAGCACTGACTTTCTTGGCTCATTTAAAACAGCTGATCAAAATTAACGCTATAGCTCAAAGGGTTCTGATCTCCATCCAGAGAATACTTAAGAACACTGAGGATACCATTAAAAAGTCACCATAATAAAATACAGTATTTTTTCTGGCACATAGCGGCTTTGGAAATCCCTACAAGGACTGTATTGTTCCCTTGTCTACCTCTGTTCTCTGTAGCAACAATAGCCAAACCACAGTGCCAGCTAAAGCCTAACCGAAAGTTTTGGTCCTGTTGTGGCTATAGTTGAAGAGCTATACACAAGTTTTGGATGTATAAAGATAGGGTACAGAGAAGACATATATATTCTGTCCAGAGTGTTGAAAAAAATGAAAAGCATGTACAGCGAGCCATAAAAAAAATGTTCAAAAGCTGGGGAAAACACCATTGCCATGAAAGAATTAGAGTCTAAACTGAAAACATCTGCACCAAGAGAAGGTATGATAGCATAAATCTCTTTAATCTCACGGTGGAAGTACATAACAAGAACCAGAGATTAGGCACTGAAGCTAGAGAGATTCAAATGAGAAATCTTTCATTTAAATTCAACAACGCAAGCAACACCAATGAGATCAACTAACCACTAGAACAAACCACCACAAACAATTCTACATTCTCTTCCAGTGTCCTCAACCAAGATCGGATGCATTTTTGGAAAATATCCTTTAATTAAATCCATGCAGTAATTGGCTGGAATGCAATAGCCTGTGAGATATAAAGAACACGTATGGAGAATATTAAATTGCTTGTAGTCCTCCTTCCTTTCAGCTATAGATTTCTTAAAGTCACACACAAGAACTTTGTTCAACCATCTAATTCCAAAGCATTCAGAAGCACAGCTACTGTCTGCCTACCAGATCAGGAGCTGGTAACTCCTCATCATTGTACTGTTACCTGTTTTAAGCCTCGAAACATGCAAGAGCTGGGCCTGTTCAGCCTGGAGAAGAGATTGAGAGGGGATCTCATCAACGTGTACAAGTATCTGAAGGGGGAGTGTCAAGAGGATGAGGCCAGCCTCTTCTCCGTGGTGCCCAGCAACAGGACAAGAGGCAATGGGCAGAAACTGGACCACAGGAAGTTCCATCTGAACCTGAGAAAAAACTTCTTCCCTGTGAGGGTGACTGAGCATTGGAACAGGTTGCCCAGAGAGGTGGTGGAGTCTCCTTCGCTGGAGATGCTCAAAACCCGTCTGGATGTGATCCTGGGCAATATGCTCTAGGTGACCCTGCTTGAGCAGGGAGGTTGGACTAGATGATCTCCAGGAGGTCCCATCCAACCTAAACGATTCTGTGATTCTGTGAACATTAGCCCAAACCAATCCTTTCCTCTATCTGTGAATCACCGTGGTTTTACGATTCCTGTTCTATATGAAGAAAAGAACACAGAAACAGAATTGCCGAAAAGCAGAAAATGGAGGCTGATGTACAGAAAAATGAAACAGAAAGAAATCCTAAAATGCTATACTGAAGCTGCATTACAGGACAAGAATACCACACTAGCTTCCACTGAGGCTGCGACTTCCTGCCCCAAGGAGCTATTCAGTGTGGCAATCCATCCTGCTCAGATCAAACCAGGACATGTCACTGAAAACATTTTATTGCATTAGCAGATAAAGGGCAAACAGCTGTACTGATTCACCTGGGCCTCTTGAAAACATTTAGTATGATAGGACATTGATCTCTTACCTGAAGGAAAGAGCAACAGTTCTTTTTACATACAGCACTAAAAGAGTGTGTGTACCTCCTGGAACAGATTCACTAAGTAGTAAGCACATCCTCTTTATAAAAAGGGCCATAATGACAGATTCTGTCTGGTTTTACTTAATACAGTTACTGTAGTTACTTGGTAAAGCGGTCCTACAGCTAGAGCCCTGTGCTAGCTTTACACAAGAGATACAGCTTCCTCTTCTCACTGAACACCGCCCAGTGTTTGGAGGCAATAAATGAAGACCAGCCAGTTGAAGTTTCAACCAAAGTTTATCATAGCAAGCAGAAAAAAAAAAAAAAAGTCATTTAGTGTTCTACATCTTTAGTGAAGTCTGTCCTAATTCAAAGGTATGTTGCCAGAATAGTTAATCCTGTCTACAGTTTCGGAACACTCCAGAACCCTTCACTATAGCTAAGAAAAATATCATGTAATGGTTTCTGGGATTCTAAATGACATAGACAACAGGAGATGCCATTCGTTCTTGCGAACGATGACCTGGCTTCAGTTACTTCTGTCCTCAGCACTTACTGGCTATCAGTGGCAATGTAGCACACCTCAAGACAGTATCTTCAGAGTTTCAGAAACCCCAAGTACAACTGCAGCGTCGTGTGCGTCTCCTCAGCAGCACTACTGCCATAAACACATAAACTTCTCTTCCACCCTCAATATTGACATCCTGTAGAACATCCAGTCAAGTTCAATGTCTCACCAGTTGGGTTTCAGAGTGACTATTAAAATGGTATATTCTAGGGCAGAGACACTAATCTACAGCTTTGCTTTCGGGACACAACAAAGCATTTAACAGTAAGGTTCATCTGTGCAGGACACAGAACTTTCTTACGATACAGCCCAAGACATCAGAAGAACGATCCCTTATATAAGCTAAGGACTACCACAAGTATTAGCAGTCAAGCGCAAAACATATTTCCTTCCTCACGTTTTCTCTTACAAGCAAGTGGGATAGCTATACATTAATTTCCAAACACTACTTGTTTCCTTACCATGCTGGAATGATGCACGAACAAAATATATGAAAAACAGTAATTTTTGAGGTGCAATGCCAAAAAGTGCTAAGATATAACCACGATGAATGCAGTGTCAGATTTTGTATGTAAAATGTCATTAAATATTGATCATTTCACTTTTCTATGTTATGATACAGGTATGTCAATTACAGATTTGAGTTTATAAGATGAAAGTAATCTCTGTGTAATATATGCAATATGTAAGTACTACAAAGAGCTTACTTTCATCCTATAAACTAAAGATCCGTTTAATAAAATGTACTTGCTCAAGGAAAATTAGCTATTCCTCCTGAACGAGATAAATTTATAGGTATTTTGTGGGAGCATTTCATGCCCTTATACATATTGTTTCCAGAATATAGTGGAAGAAGAGTAGTTGTGCATCTTCAGGCCATCCTTATGGCTTTCCAGTTCATTCAGACCACTACACATTTACTAGCTTCAAAACAGTTCTTTTCTACATTATTAACTGAAAGGTAGAAACTGAGCTTCCTTTTTTAATTCTAAGTTTGAAACGCTGTCATTAAAGGCAGCGTATAGATGACTAAAGAACAAAAGTATTACACGCACATTCACCTTTTGGAACTCTAAATGATTAAAAAACCCAATAAAACAACAGACAAACACTGGCACCGTTCATAAAGGAAAAAACCTTCACCTGAATTTGTACCATCCAGAAAGTTGTACACTATCCACAGGGCCTTTTTTTTTTTTTTTTTTAAAATGCTTGTTTGTGCTCCTAGCGTCTGAATATCCTTGTCTTCACATCAAAACTATTTCCTGCAACACATATATAGCTCCACCTCAGATGTATTTTTATATAAATTTTCAGTTACACTGATTATTGCAATAAGAAAAATCAAAACCAGTTTTCCTGCAAAATAGAAAATTGTAACCGAGTGGCCAGAACACCACAATGTACCTCATTAAACATTTAACTTACTCTTTTAAGTTTTACTATGGTCCCATAACTTTTCAGAGGTTCGACAACTTTGGCTTCAAGCCTTTCAACCTGCAAAAGAAATCACAAGGTCACTAAAGTCACGTGTGCCTCCGGTGCATGTAAACAGAAAACAAATTACTTATATTTACTAGTGACTCCATCTCATTAGAAATTTAGTCCATATATACTGAAAATATAGTGGGAATGGAGATTTAAAAGGTACTGCCAAAAACGAGTAAGTCATTTGTATTTTGAAGAGCTAAAATTTATTTCTAGAAAAATTCCTCTTATTTCTGTTGCAATACAAAAGGAAAAATAAAATGTGGAAATTCTAACAACTGAGTACTAAATAAAACCAACAATCCATCTCAAGTGTTTACAGCTTTCTATTCAAAAAGCTAAAAATAAATGTTTTTGCTTTAAACTTGCAATATATGCATTACAGACTGAAACATCTTAGCTGTCAAATATGCTGTAAGAAATGCAACCTTTTTGTTCTTAAGGCTAACAGAAACAGCACTGTAGGTACTGAAAATATTACAAATACCTACTACAAGCCGCGCAAAACATATGAATGCTTTCATGGATAAATACACCTGAATTTTTCTTTCAGTTCTCTTGAAATTACAGATTCATAGTTTAAAGGTAAAAAAAGGACCAAGATATCATGCAGTATGATTTCACGTGTATCTTAGGCCATAATATAATTTTACTCTATTAATATACAGATGAATTGTTTTTGTATCGATAGAAACATAAAGACCTGTGTGTGGCTCAGTGGGAAGTCAGGGGCAGAAAGGCCTATGAAAACCCCACAATCCACATCCTTAGGTTTCTTATTAGTTTTTAAAAATCTGTCCCTAAATACACAGTGAAAGATCCATGTGTATTTTTGTGTTTTCAGAACGCGCTACTCAGTAAGGAAGTCTAGATACCTCATAAATTAACTTATTTTGAAAGTGTTAATTTTTCTCCTTTGTTAATACATAAGGACGACTTAGAATATTTCCTTTAAAAATAAAATCCTATTAGAAAACATCAAAAGCGTCAAGTACTTTACTCTCTTTTTTAATTATAATGCTTCTTAGCTTCTCGAAACCATACATGGATGTTTTCTATGCCTTCTGAAAGAACAAACATGTACTCCAAAAACTGGTTTGAGTACTTGTGAACCCGTTACAACAAAAAATCTCAACATTTAAAATGCTGGATCAGAAGTTACAATTTGAATGGACTCACATATAGCTATATAGCTCGCATAAAGACCTGTGATTGTGCTCTCACTGATCTAGCAAAAATGAGACTCTACTTTCACACCTGGTCCAAATCAGCTGTGTAGTTTGAGGTGACCTAGATTAATAAACGTTGAACTGCAGCCTTACAGAAGCCTACAGCGGTCCCCTACAGCACCACAGACTGGCTATCACAGAGCCCAGTGAGGGACTGCATTCAGTATTCTCTTCACGATCTTTCTGGTAACAGATTAAACAAAAGGAAAATCACTGATTTTACCTCAGTTGCTGCTAGACAACTCAAATCACGAGAAAAGAGAAAAGTGTTACTAACCATAAACCATAATCCAAAATCTAAGAGTTTTTTTGGCTCTGCAAAAGGCTTGCTATCTCAAACTCTGTCAGCATTCACATGGATAGCTTCACTGAATTAAATAGTACAAATGACAGGCAGTTTACTAAAGTTACTAGCAGAGTAAACTATGAATGCTTTGGGAGCCTATCACGGTGTGCCACTAATACATTTAAGAGTGTTTTCTCCTCTGGTCCTCTTAAGATTGCAGAGTATATTTCTTCTCCTTTTAATCACAGATGAGTAACTGAAAAGTTCAGTTGGCAAACACAACATCTACAGCTTTAATCTTGTACCTCTGCCTGGCGATAATCCTGAAGTCTGGAAAATTCATCTGCAAAGTTTTTCAGTCCAACTTTTAAGTTTGGTGTCTCTGTAGCGGCATATGCATATATTTCATTTACTAGAAGATCTGCTTTGTCTCGTAGTCTGGCAGTTTTACGTACATATCCAGCAAATATTTGGCACAATTCACCAAAATGTTTTTCCACATTTGAAACAGCATCTCGTATTTGTCTAGTCTGATTGTCCCTAGATACCAAAGAAAAATAAATGAAAATTAAGATGGGGAACATATACAGAATAAAAACCTGCATTATCATACTATGGAAAATTTATAAGTGATTGGGACATCTCATTTCAAGGTAAATCAGAGATCTAAGCTTAAAAAGATAACGTTGTAACAGTCTGATGTAATTTGTGCTCAGTGATGAACTAATACCAAACAATAAAAATAGAAAGAATAGAAAACAGCATTTACATTTAGCTAAAAAATAAAGATTCAATAGCGGAAAACCCAAATCACAAAAACCACCCTAGAAATTCTCCCACTGTGATTAACCAATAGCCCATGATTACTGTTAGCATTAATTACTAACACAACGGTAACACCTACATGTCTCAAACAAGATCGGGTCATAAAGCTTCCTTTCCCCAGTTGGCAATCTAAACGGACAACTCAGTGGCTGGATAAATTAAAATTAGGCAGCAGAGGGAAAATCTGTAAAGGTATTAAAGTTTTTTGAAGTTATGAACAGGTACCTAATTGCATTGACCCAGCACTAGTGAGGGTGAAGATACCTGGGAAATAGAGACGAGGAGAAAAGTGAATGGACACAAACATACAGAGGTGACAACTCTAAAAACAAAAAAAAAAGTAGAAAGAAGGATGCCCATCACACCCACCACTCTTTTCTTTTTAATTACATTACATTAATATTTTTAACTTGAATCAAATATCTGTATGGTTCATAATTAATAATTTCAGTAAGTTATTCTGAATTGTGAACTCATATATGTCACTTGATATTTTGCTCTCCTATTCCTCCTTCATTTGAAGGTCATGCTTAAGGGTATCACAGTGCCAGTGAACTCATCCTACTGTTCCAGCTGAAGCACTACTAGAACCAACTAGCAAACAGTAAATGCCACTGGGTCCTAAGAAGTCCTTATGGCCTAAAGGAAGTGATTCAAGCAAAGCGCTTGAATTTTTAGCAGGAGAAGTCACTCCTAGTTCTCTCATGGTGAGGTACAGAAATGAAAGTTTCTTTCATCTTTATGAAGTTACCCTTAATATTCTGAAATGATCCCAGACCTAAGTACTGATCAATATTTAAATATTAATATCACAACACATAAAATCAGAAATACTGGAAAAACTTTAGTACTTTAAGACTGAGTAATGAGGCAGTCAATTCAGATGAATAAAGACGAACATTGTGTTAAAATATTCCAGGAAAAAGTTCTACTATGGACAAAGACCAGTTAGGCCACTTCATAATAAGCAGCCCAAGGAGACTATAGTCATAACAATTTCTGTTCCTTTAAAAGGAAAAAAAAAATCTAAACCTCTGAGTTGTTACTCGGCTCTCCAGGACATGCTTGACTCTCAAACCCTTTGAATTGGACAGACATCACAACAGAAGTGGGAAAGTAAGTCTAAGTATTGAAATAATTTTTCAACATTAACAATCTCTTATAAAGTCTCAAGTAAAGGGTCTGTTTCCTTTCCTATTTTATCAGCTGGGACACATCTTCACGTTAAAAAAATACCCTTTCCACTCCCAGGAGGGAGCCCGAAGCACTTTTGTACACACGCTCTGCAATTTTGACCTCCCAGCTCTCCCCTGGAAATAACCTTCAGTTCTGGAACATGAAACACCACCTTGCCTTACATGAGGGTGTGAAGAGTGGTGTTTTTCCCCCCCTCCCCTTCCTTATTATTTTTCCTCAAAGACTGCTTAAAGGCAACCAAAGCGTTACCAGCGAAAGGCCTGACCATCTCCGCAAGTCTTTTACTGAGCACCCCAAGCCTGGAAAAGTTTTTCTGCCTTTACACCAGCGACCACCGCTCTACAAAGCTCTTTAAAACCGGGGCGGCGGGCGCAGCCTTGCCCAGCGGCCGGAGGCCGACGGCCCGCAGCCCCCCGGCCCCACGCGAGGCAGCCGCCGCGCGAACCCCGGCCTCCGCGGCAGGCCCACAGCGGGCACCGCGGCTGCTGGCTCCCCGCCGCAGGGGCTCCGACCCGCCCTTTCCTCAGCGCCCCCGCCCGCCGCTCGGGACACGCACCGGGCCCGTCCCGCCCCGCCGCGACCGCCGCTACCTGGCGTCCAGCCCGCGCCCCAGCATCATCATGGCGGCGGCGGCCGGCGAGAAGGAGGCGGCGCGCGCTCCGTTGCCATGGGGACCGAGCGCCGCCCCGGCCCAACCGCCGCCCGGCGCCGCTGGGAGGGGGAGGGGGCGGGGCCGAGGGGCGGAGCCCTGCCTGGGCCGCGCCCCCTGTCGGCGGGAGCGGGGGCAGGGCGGTTGGGCCCGGGCCCGCCAAACAGCCCCCTCAGGAAGGGCGGCGTGCGGTGCCCGCGGTACCCCCGCTCCGGGGCAGGGCCGCGCGCTCGGCACGCCTTGAGAAACTGTTACCGGCTTAACCCAGCGTGACGTTAAACCCCTTTATTTAAGATTAGGTTTTGTGACTTAGGCTTTTGTATCAGTTTATTGCTGTTAGGGGCGGCTTCATACGCCAAGCCAGGCTGAAGTTTTAATTGAGCTAAAGCAAACTATTGTTTAAATAAAAAGGATCTTAATAGTGGTTTGTGTCGGCTAAGCTAAAAAAAAAAAAAAGGTGTCGTTTTTCTCTGAGAAAAGCTTATGAAATCAATGGTAAAGCTCAACCCAAAGGTTTGCAACCTTTTAAGATCTTGAGAGAGTAATAGACGTAATCTCAAAATATCCTTCAGAGGTCCCGTGGGTGGGAAGTCAGCTGTCACCTCAAGGTCCTGCTCTCCTCCTTTCACTTACAGGCTTGAGATGAGAAACTGTAAGGTTTGTTGGTTAATCAACACACTGCTAATAATCTAATAAATTAGCTAAATGACCAATAATCACATTACTACTATTAATTTACAATTCTATCATTCTTCACACTGCTGTAAGTACTACATTACAGTTCATCGCTCTTCAGGCTTAGGAGTTATACACAGCTGCTGCTGAATTACATACAGTCCTGTCACCTTTCTCTACCGTCTCACTCTGCTTATTATTAGGGTGCAGTTCTGTCCGTCTTCACTCTGTCCTCCCACACCAAGTCTTTTGGACATCGACCAAGTGGTGAGTCCTGTGGGTTGTTCAAGGGGATTCCCGCCAGCATGCCAGTGGGCTTGGGTCTGCAGGTCACCTTGGCGACAGTCCCCAGGTATCCGCACTCCTGCTGTCGGAAGAGCAATCCTCCACTGTTCATTGACTAATTTTGTAGTATATTCTCCATTTTTCCTGTCACTCGACCTACTTTTTTCACTGTGCTTGTACTTGCATTTTCCTGCGCAGTCTCCTCCCAAATAAATAACTTGCCCCTAGCTATTTTTTCCCTTATTTCCTGATTTTGCTACATCTGTACCCAAATTTGGTGGGTTTGATACTGTTAGCAGGGCAATTTTGGCTGTACTGCCAATACGGTTACCTAGGTACTGATGGCCTCGCAAGGTTCTGTTCCCCCCGAAAGTCCCCCAGATTTCCCTTCAATTACCTGGTTCATACTGGATGCACATTGTTTATCTTGCAGCGCCTCTGAGACATCTCATTCTACTTTAGCCTTGGTTCCTTTGCCTAGTTCCGGTTAAGTTTAAGCACTTCACCCTATGTGCAAACAGCCCACTTACCAAAGCAAGGCTCATCTTTTACATGTTTTTTCCACTCGGTTTTTGTGCTCACACAGCGTCCTGATCTTAAGTGCTTAATTACAAACCATTGGTTTTGACATGTTCTTTGGTCAGTCTCCTGTTTTTCTGCAGAGGTCCTGTCTTATTAGGCCTGGTACTCCAGCAGCACCTCTTGTTCACAGGTTCTAACCTGGTCCTGTATCATTAGGAGCTGCCAAAGTAGAAAACATCTGTTCTACTAAGAGCGTGTTTAAACACCTTCACTCAGGAAAATGAAAGCATAGCAAGTATTAGAACAGCCAGAAGTTCTTACAGAGTAGAGTGCTGTTCTATGAGATGCTGTATAAGCATTGTAAGAAAATGTACAAAATTGTTTTTGCTTCAGATTATGAGGCAATGAGAGACAGAGACTGATATCTTGACACTTTATGAGACGGTAAAATACTTTGAAAATACAGAGAAGTTACTTGTGATTGAAATCAAAAAGGGAGTTGTCATTGGAACAAGGCACAGAAGAGGAATGACAGCTAATCTTCAGCTATTACAAACTGAATCTGCTTCAGTCCTGAAAACCTTTGCACAGACTTTAGAAAACTTCACTTGTATATGCTGATTTCACACATGATTTGACTTTATTGTTCTTAATACGATACAACAGATAGTCCTGGACTGTATGGCCCGCAAGCTTCAACGGCTCATAAAACGTTGAGAAGAATTATAATAATGTCATGAGGGTCTGCTGAAATTTTGAGTCATTACAGAATGCATAAAAGCACAGGCTGCATGAATCATGGAGTAGAAAAATATTTCTATAGTATGATTTAGAATAATTATGGAGAATTATGTTGAAAGTAATGCCAAATTTCCTGCTCATTACCTGTAAGCAAGTTTCCAGACTAACATACTAAAGATGATGATATCTTATGAATGACAACTTCTGCCAGTGACATCCTATAAAAGATACCTCTAGCTTTTCCGGAGGCTGAAGATCAGAAAGCTCTGAAATATTCAATTGACAGTGTTTTTATGTTCTTCCAGAACATAAGGAACTAGCAGGGTTCATGATTAGGTCTATTTATTTTGTGAAACTGGTTTTAGAAATGGTCACACCCAGAAATCTCAATGGGACTTTACCCAAAAAGAGCATCCTCTTGACTTAAATGAATTTGAGTGAATTCTCAGCACTGTTGTATTGAACAACAGTATAACACTCCAGCAGTTTTCAGCAGCATTGAATTGTCTATCATTGCTAGGTAAAAAAAAAAAAAAAGTGATATACGTGAGTCTGTGCCAACTTCAAGCACACCAATAGGGATAGAATTTATACTGTAATATTTAGGGATCACTTCAGCCTTTGGTAAGGTAGAGCCATTTTTCTGGGTTGGAATTTAGCATTTCATCAGTGAATTCATCCTAGATATATATGTAAAATACCAACAGATATTCAGTCGCTTTCATTTTAAATTAAACTTATATTGTATGTAGAGTATAGTGCTTACAGAATGATTCACAGAGGTCCAAAGGTTCATCTTTGCAGAACAGCATATGTGGTTAATTCCCTGAGTATAACTGGTCAGTTGCACATACGCTAGCGTGACAACTTCTTTTAGCCTAGCATGTTTTGTAGCTTTAGAATGCTCCTGTTTCAGTCATATTGTTTGCAGAATATTTTTTGCTTTGTTATAATGCTCCATTTTCACCTACACCTGTGCTAGCCAACTCTATCATATGTATAGAAAGGCAATCACTGTAGACCTTGAATGTCAAACGATATTAATTTTAGCATAAAAGTTTAGCTCACAATGGATTGGAGACTGTTCTTTGAGATTTAATTTTTTTTTTATTCCAATGTTTCCCTTCTTCCTTTCATTTCACTTCTTTGAGTCTGCAGTTCCCTCACTTAATCCAGGAACTAGATCTGCTCCTATTCCTATCTCTGTTTTTCATCAAGGTCAGGAGACAGTTTCTGGGAACAGTTGTTCCCCAATGCACAAATCTCCAGTTCCAAGTTCAGGATGTCTTAATTAAAAATCAGTTAGTGTGTTAGAGGAAAAAATTGACAACATAATTTAAAAACAGTAAAACATCATTTCTTCAGGCTAATACCCATAGGCAGATATAACCTTCTCTCATCCATTTTGTCAGTACCGGTTAGAGCGTATAAGTCTCATGATGATTTATGTGTTTGCTTGCTGTGTTCTTAGTTCTTTAATTGAGCTTTGGCCACTGTCAGATGTAGGATCCTGGGCTGGCAGGACATTTCAGTACAGAGTCTTGTGTGCTTTTATGTTCTCATGTTCTTCACAAGCTGAGAAGAGTTCTTTTGTTTGGTTCCTTACTTACCTTGTGAATGTATTTCTGCCTCTGTGCTTTTCTTTATGCAAATAGTGGATTCAAAGGTGAAATGCAAAATACATCTGGGACATGCTGCTATACAGACTTTTGGATGTTTCTTGTTTCCAGTGCCCTGTGAGAAAGTAGGATTTTTTTCTCAGTCTTACTGTTGATATCATCTACGTTTTCAGACTTGTTTCTCCCAGATTCGCTTTTCTATAGTACAACTGTATTTGCTTGAGCTGGTCCCCCAGTCTAGCTAATCCACATGCTTTCTGGTTTATCGCTAAGACCTACTGCTCAGATATTATCAGATGAAGATGTTCTATGTTGATGCTGTTCTGTGTTTGATACGCTAACTATTCAAAGCATACATTTGTTCTGATGCAGATTGTAATCTCTGTTACATATAGTAAGGACTGATTCATGTGTCAGGGAAGGCATTGTACAATATCTCTTCCTGGATCTGTGGTCTAGATTATTCTGCATATTCTTATTATCATCAGTGAATGGTGCTCCGCTTATTTGATAGCACTGTAGATATTAGACAGTCAAAGTGCTTTATCAAAGCCTGCTCAGTGAGCAATGTTCCTGAGCAATGTAAGCACATTTTGAACGTTGGTGCCTCAAGATGAAGAGCCCACACCAATCTGCTTATGTTGCTGGAAATGCAGGGAAGAGGGGAAGCTTGGGAAGAGACTCATTATTACATCTCTCCATGGGGATCTTTAGTAAAAATCGAAAGATTCATTTTGAATTGGAATACCGATGGTGAGGAGAAGAAGCCTTGGAGAGTGGACATGCGGCTCATTCTGCCACATCTTCCCTGATTGCTTCAATGGCAGTAGCACTAGAAGCAGCCCCCTTGGCCTTAAGGGCTTTGAGTGACGCAAAGTAGGCCGTGAAGCCAGACTGACTTGCCATTCCTCTCAGGCTGGTGCCAGAAGCAATCTGATCTACCTTTTGCTTTCAGATAACTGTGCTAATACATATATTAATTAAATAGACACCTGTATTATTAACATGGTAAGTCATTTTAACTAATAAGTGGTTATTTGCAAAACAGATTTTATTATTGAAGAGTATGAGTCAACAAGAACAAACAAGTCAGAATTCTACTTTTTCAGTTTCTTATTTATTAAAATACAAAATGGGTGGCAAGTCACTTTGCTACCTGAGAAGCAGATTGGAGAGTAGAAAGGTCTTTGTTGTCCCATTCAGCAGGTAGGAAATGTCTCCCAAGTTGTTCAAAATCAGAGTGAGTGAGGCTGGAAGAGTAATGAGATGGAAGGAGCTTATCTGAACAAACCATACATCTGTAATGCATACCAGGTGCAATACCTTTGACTGACATTTCTTTGTCTTTTCTATACCAGACTCAAACTGGTCTTCGGGGCAGGATTCTTGAGTTATGTCTATGCAGCACTTGAAGGGTGTGACTCTAGACAGAGCATGTTCCTAAACTGCTTCCTGTATAAGCGACTGCCTCCCAGGGATCCCAGGGCCAAGTGGCATAGGTTGGCTTATGTCCTCAGTGTAATTACTAGCTCAGCACTAGAATTGCAGCAGGGTGGTTGCATTTGTACCTGTCTGGATGTCTCCTCTGGGCCTCTTGTGGTGCCACTGCGGCTGAAATAATGCAAAGGCATGAAACAGCCCTCCAGAGAATTACTTATAGCATGAAACTGAGGCTCTATATGTCATGGGACGTGGTTTAAAAACCTGTTGGGATAATTGAGGGACAAAATTTGCTACAGTAAAATTAGAAGAGAATGGAGAGAATAAACTGGAGAGAGGAAGAAACAAACCTGATACAATTTCAACCATACAGACTTCTGTGATCATTTTCACAGTAAACTCTTCCCAGAATAGTGACCATGCTTTGTCTGAGAAGGAGCCATCTGGAACTCTCTGGAATCAGGGAGTGATAAGACAATTAAGTAATACTTGATTTTATCTCATTGTCCTATTTCATTTAGGAAATATTATACCCACATACTCTTTGATACTTGGAAAAGTCTTCCAGATGCACCTAGCACCTCTCTTGCAGGTTTGCTGTCTACATGGACTGCAGATCTGGTCTTTCAGGCAGCCTTGGATTGGTTACCAAAAGGCAATGTGTAAATATCATCTAAGGCTTCAAAAAGAAGTTGATACTGGTTTCACTCAAGTCAATGACAATTTTTTCATTGGCAGTAAGAATCAAATTTTATCCTTAGGGAATTGTTTTCCTCTTCCTACAATAGTAGAGATAATATCTCTACTATTACATATCCCACATATCTCTATACATATCTCACATACATCTCTCTATATATATCTCACAAAAGTGAGATAATGCTAAAGATACTGCTGCGTGATAACAGCTACCACTTGGTGGCATCCACTCCACGCTTTATTTAGCTGAAAACTCTACAGCCAGCCAAGCTTAGAAAACTTTGTAAGTTCCTGGTTTGACATTCTTTATAAGTATTTTAAATAACTAACCTTACAGTATTTTGATTGGTATGCTCAGGACTTGACATGTCATGACCCAGCTTCTACTTGTATTTTACTATGGGAGTACATAGCATTTACTGACATTGCAGTTGAATCAAATAATCAAAGTGAAGTAATTAACTTAATGTCTATCTCTGTCTTGTTGTTTGGAAGATGGCACAACTCTTTTATTTACAGAGAACCTGGATAAACTCTTGGGCCTTTGATCTTGACCTTGCCAGTTAGAAACAAAATAGCATGCATCTGGTTATGAGGAGAAAGTGTACTTGAAATGAGTTATTGAACTTTGATGTGCACTTCCCAAAGTGCAAATAGTTTTTCCTTCCCAAAGGAAAAACTATATCAGACTCATTCTGGGAAGTGTGTAATATTAGCATTACTAATAAGTAGAAATTCATGAAGAGCTAACACGTAAGCAGCTGCAAATAAACTTTACCCAATTTTTGGCATTTAATTGAGACATTGGGATTAGAAAAATACTTCACCCACCAAAATCTAATTTAGAGGTAGCTATCTCTCTCCGTTGACTACAGAGTCAACCTTGATGACCTAAAGTTATAGCTGGCATAACCTTTTCATTCAGTTTAATTCTCATGAATACCTCACTGCAGATACGAAGTTGCAGACCCATCCTCTTTGTATCTCTTGTCAAACTACTGTGAAAAAGTAGCTAACAAGATTTTTTAAATGCCTGGTAAATATGAGTGCCTCAGATTTGCGGTGCCTTATTGCAGATATCCTTAAGTGGGCAATTATTCCGCTGGAATTAGTCCGATATAAGGAGAATCAAGAGCTTTTCAACTGTTTAAGAGCTGGCCTACAAGAAGAGACCCCCATTGTGCCTGGTCACTTTCGGAAACATAGTAGTATAGTAATGAAGATGGTATGAGATCTAAAAGAAATGACAGCTGTTAGTCTGCGGAATGGTACTAGAAAAATATTTATACTTTTGACTATTTCACCCGTAAAATCAACTTGCGATGGTAGTGAGGTAAAAAGTACTTTGCCTAAGGAAACTTTATGCTCATCATCTAATTGCCTTATGCTATGATAACTGAATGATATATGACATTTGAATCTTACTCTTACTTGCTTTCACACCTAAATTCTCATTTGACTTCTGCTTGGAGCTGAGGTTGGAAGGTTTGAGGGTTGTCTTTTTTCTGTAAGTTTAAAGAAAATTTTGTTAGCCGTTCGTAGGTCTTTAGAGAGTTGGCAGAAGTCAGACACTTCCCAGCACTCTGTTAGGTTTTTTATGCTAACAAAAATAAAATAAAATTGAACAAAAAGTTCTATAAACTTAATAGGCAAATACTTTTTATTAATAAGTGAGATCCTTACTACTTTAGGGGAAGAGAAAAAGCTATTAAAAGATTACACACAATTTAAACTTACTGAGCTATTTTGTGATGATTTCACATGACCTGATGAATCTCCCTTTCCTCTCTGTGACCTTATCAATGTGGTGAGGGTTGCGGCTAACAAAATAGTCATGATCCTGTCTTGCTAATTTTGAGTATTAAACAGCGTAAAAAAAATAGTTCGAGATCATTTCTTCTTGGAAGTAATCTCTATTTGATAATCTTAGGAGAAACATGGGATAACATTCTAGGCATCCACTGAATAATCGGACATGTTATCAAAATACTGTGAATTCAGAAAACACTCCAACATCCTCAGTACCGCAAGTTCATCACGCTCTCTTTTTTCAATAGCCATTACAATAGCACTAACAGAGTTAAATATACAGTAGAAATTCATGAACATTAGATTAATCTTTAATTATGTACTCTTATGTACTATTTATGCAGAGATAATAAAATGCTTCCATGTTATTTTGCACTGTTGTTATATGCTTTAAAAAAATCTAAAGCTAGCAACAGGACTGTATTGCAGAATACCAAAGATTATGCAGAAGACTGCTTCCAGAGGGCAGCAAATGACTGCTTTTTAGCCACAAGAGGAAAATACCAAATTGACATACAGCTTTGCCAAGCAAAGCAAAGGCACAATCCAGCATCTTGCAGTTAATGGCAAACTTCTCATTTTCTTTGATTGGAACAGGATCGGGCCCCTGTTGCTTTCCTTGCTGTCTTCCCCCTCCCACTTTTTAAATGGGTAAGTGCTGTGCGTAAAATACGTTGGTCTGCTCTTACCAGTCTTTCCCTTATTGTTTTAAATGGAGTGAAATGAACTATGGATGCAAACATTATATTTCTTATCAACATCTTGAGGCCACAATCCAGCTGACAGAAAAAGAGCATGACATAACTGTAACAGTATTTTTCTAAATATTAGCTGATTGTTGTTTTTTTAATCCGTTGTTTTCTGGCATTTAGACGAACGTGAATGATTTTCTGCTCTGCCCACACATGGTGGATGAGAATAGTGGGTGGGTGCCCCCCTCTCTTGGAAATGAATACTGATACATTTGCAAGCATTGCTTAATGCAATCAAAAGAAAGGAAGGTGATAAGTAAAAGATCTATTTTAAATGTAGCTCACTTTTATTTATGGACAGGCTTTTCTGTAGCCCTGCTCACCTCGCCATGGTTCATCCACTGATACACTTGTTCTCAAAAACAGCCTCAGAGATGATGATTTTCTCAGGGGCAATTTTATTCATTTCTTTGCTGCTGGGGTTATAGATTTAAAAATGATCTTAATTTTTGTTGTTTGGGGTTTATTGCAGGGAAAGGAAAATCTGGCAGTCATTTTTAATAAAAATTAATTGGAAGTCTGACGAGCTACCTTGACCAGTATGAGCTATTCAGCTAATGATCCAGAAAATGTTATCTATAGTATTTTTTTTAGGACAATGTGACAGCCCGTCTTCTAAAAGTAGTAAAGGGTGGAAATAGTACATACGTCAAATTGGTCGAAAGGGACTCAGAATTGAAGGATTAATTATCGTAAGCTGTGCCATTAGTATAAATGGGTAGTGCTAGTGTAAATGGTGATAATACTACTCAACCACCTCATAACCTATAGAGCTGCGACCATTTTATTTTTCTTGATTAATGGTCTAACTCGCTAGAAGTTACTTTCCAGCAACTGTATCTTAAGCTAGACTCCTCTTCCTCTTCCTTTCTATAGAACTTTTTGCATGAGTTTTACATCTGTTGAAAAATCCTCGGGCCTGGGATGCATTTTTTTTTTTTTTCTGTTTCCAACTGCAGCCAACTATCAGAAAGAATAGTCAATGTAACCGAGAACGAAGCCCTGGATGTCATTATTTCAAAGCTATAGGGGTGGTCAAGAAGTGAGATTGTTCAAATATAGACTAAGGAACTCTCTTTTAGCTTGGGAACATCACAGAGCATCAGATATGATGCCTCTGGTTAAGGGAAAGCCACTCTGGCTCATATTTATAACACCCTTGTCATTGCTATCGTTGGGTTTTTCTGAAGAAATTCATTCCTTTGACAGTGCTCTGCGTCCAGAACAGTGACCATGGGGAGTAAGAAGCACACTGTATACCATGGCTGTTTTGTAGTCTAATGAAGCCTACAGCTGTTTTCTTTGTCTCAAAGATATTGTTTACCTGTTTCACCAGTGAATGTGATCCCAGTGGCAACCCTGGTGCAAATCAGATGTCATTTCAATCTCATTTTTAAAATTGTAATGAAACTACCTTTTACAAGTCTGCATTAGTTCTTACTCTGATTTCAGTGCTAGTCCTGCGTATATGCATCTGAAACTATTTCCAGTTGTGATTCAATTTTTTAATAGAGACAAGTCTAAAGAATGACTCTCACCATAGTTTCGATTTTTCCTTTCAATGGTTATGAATAAAACATAATGAAAGGGGGGAAAACCTTTTGTTGTCTACTTCTGAAGTGTGCAAAGAGAACATAGAATATTCTGTGTGACTTAGTGCCTGAAAAAATCGCAGCAAGCCTTCTACAGAAGTCAAGAGGTGAAATACTTAAGCTAGATATGATATCTTTGAGATCTCTCAAAGAGGGAAGTACCGTAGAATTTTGCACCCATGAGAAGAGAGCTTTTGTTCTTCTCCAAGGTTTGTGTTTAATTTTTGGCAATCTGTGTATCTAAAAACAATGATGTTTGCAGTTATAGCGTTGCTTCTCAGAATAATTATTCCTTTCTCACTTCTGAAATATTTGCACAGATACCGGCCCACAGCATGTTGTATTTAGGCTACTGAGTATATTACTTCTTGGCTGTGTATGTCTTCAGCATACGACATTTTGTTGTGCTGGCCACAGAAACGTTCTATAGTTTTGCAGTAGCATTGAGTGTGGTTATGTGGCTTTCAATTTTAGTTATGCTTAGTAAGTATTACCTACACAGCAAATAGCTTTTTCCATATTTAAAGTGTGGCTATATTCTGAAAAGTGATTATTTTAAGATGGTAGTAAGTAATTCAACAAATAAGTTCTCTACGCTTTGTGTCATATCTGATTAGTGACAAAAATAAATTTCACTATCTCTCCTTCTGTTAGCTGGGCACACCAGTGCAGTTGGTGCCCATGCTGATACGAGCTTTCTCTGGCTGGGCATCAATTGCATAAACTCAGTTCCGTAAGCAGGGCCAGCCAGTGCTTTCCTTTGCTCTAGTGTAACTCTTGGAGTCACAAATGAAATACTAAGTTGAGACTACACTGGCAGAATGTAAACAAGAAATTAATATAAATTGAATCTGACAGTGTGAAAATGTGACATCAGTGTTACTTCTCTCCTCAGCCTCAGTGCAGAAAGTGTATTTGGTGAATTCAAAGGTGAATGCACTACTGTATGACAACTCTGTCAGCTCTTCCTCTTCCCTTAGTAAGACATTACCTGTAAGGATATCTTGTTCTTCCAAACTGAGGTTTTTATACAACTGTTATTTGTTACATTGTCAATAAAATTTTAAATAGGTCTTGGTGAACAAATTCAATCTTTTGTTTTCATTTCAGCAATGAAATACGAATGAATCTGTAAGAATAATTCAAAAATCTAGGAATTTCAGACACTTTTGTCTTTCTCGTGATACAAAGTGCATTTTCTATATGGCTGTATTAGGGTAGAGGGATTTTTATTCTGTTTCAGCTGTAAGCTAAACAAAATGAAACAGAATAAAACAGTTGTCAGCCCTTGTAAACTAGCCTTGCTTTAATTTTGATTCATGAGAAAACAAGTAAATAAGCCAGCTTGACAGGCATAAGCTCATACACAAAGTAGACTGGAAGTTATGGACTAAAATCACGAAGGAAAACTTGAGACTGAGTAAAGGGATGGGAATGCCTTCTCAGTTTATAACTATATGCTTCTAAGTGAATGGCTATACTGTGGGCACGAAAGCAGGAGAGAGAACTCGTTGAATGCTACCTTTGGAGCTAGAAGTGCAAGGCAAAAGGTGCTGCATATGAGCTCTGACTCTGTGAGAGCTGGCACAGTATGAGGAATAGAGTAGCTGACGGATCTGAGCTGGTATCACTGCAAAACAGTGCACTGTGTTCTGTGCATAGGTTAGCTCACCTAGAAGTCTATACGATGCTCCATTTTATAGACAGAAGATATCTTCTTTTTTTATAGAGAAATTATTATGATCAGTTCCCACTTTATTGCACAAAATTGAAAACAAGCAGAAGTCAGTGCTTCAGTTTCAATAAAGCTTGCCATCTTTACAAGGCAATAAAAACCTCCAGAGATTGACAGGAGTAAAAGAAGTGAAATTAGCATTTGTTACTGCTTTAAATTTGCTAAAAAATCCATCCAATTTCTCACTCAAAGCACATATGGATGCCATTTTCCTATACCATCACATGAACTGTGATAAACTCATTCCAGTTTGTTAATGATGTACAAACTGTCCGGTTGTATGTTGCTGGAGTTTTATGCGCGCGCACACACACACACACACACACACACACACACACACACACACACACACAGGCACACACAATCTTTAAAAATCATTTCTAATTCAAGTGGACACAGGAAACTTAGTAAAAGTAGAGACTCTTTGCCACAATGGCATTGAAAATAACTTTGTTATACACACTCTATAAGCTTTAATTTCAAATACTTTTTGATACATTTACATCAGATAAAGAAGTAATACTAGACTATCTATCACAGGTCCCTTTCAGGGACTATTTCTTATTTGATTTGTTGCATCAGGAAGGTAAAAGTTGACTTAGTGAAGAAAACCTTTAGAGAGTGACACTTAGCAATGGAACTGCTGGTTAAACCTTGTTTTCAGTGCAAAAGCCTGAAGAAACCTAATCTTTTAACAAAAGCTAACTTCAAAGCTAAAAATAAAATGCTACACCATAGAAATGATTTAATAAAAGATTTTCCTTGTTTCTTGTGTCTTGCAATGAATTTCATACAAAAAAAATGGTTGTTCATTTTTGTCTTTTAAAATATGGTATTGACCCCAGCCTCTGTGGTTTTTTTTTTAGCTTAAGGAAGGAGCTGACATTCAAGAAGAATATTTCTCAGAAGATTTACTCATGGCTATGTAAACAGGGACAAAAATGTGTTTACTGCAAAGGTTCAGCTAGCGTTTGTGGTAAGGCTTTGAAATATGGTAGCAAGGGTCCTTTTTGCAGGGCCTTTTGAGATGGAGCTCTTTCCAGAGACATTTTCAGTCTGGTTCCACAACTGCCAGATAAAGAGCAGTTCTGGCTGCCATGAGGACTGCTGGTAGGATGCAGCTAGCCTGTGCTGAGCTCCTGAGGAGGTTGCAGAAGGAGAGTTTCGGAGACATACGATGGAAGCAGAAAGAAATGGGCTTCCTTTACTCTTGGGAAAAGAAGATTCGTAGAGGAAGATTCCCTCAACAAGGGCTTGTAGACTGCTTTCAGTTCTTCACTGAGATTACTGCCAGAATGTATTTTTACCTGGTTACGTTAATTCTTATCTGGATTGTGACTGTGATTCTGAGTGCAATGGTAACATTCAACCCACAAACTAACACATACACAGTAGAAAGTAACAGGGATTACACTTTCTAGAAGGAAAGGAGAAAAGAGTTGCTTGGTTCAGTAAAGACAGTAACGTAGCACGTAACTAGTAGCTTACATTGATTTGTGCAGAAGTTTTTCAGTTAATTGTAGAGGTCTATCAGATGCAAGGCAAAAGCAGGTCTTAAAAAGTTGAGCATGGAGCGTGGCTTCAAATAAAACAAAACTTTTTTGTGCTAAAAGCTATAAAAACAAAGTCGTAAGGTTATTGCTCAAGAATCTACAGAAGAACGACACAGCGTTACTTATAGTCACCCACACAGCTTACTCGATAATGACAACAAATTTGTGTTGATTTCCAAGATTATCTTAGCTAAAATGATAAATCTTGGTATAGCAGATACTTAGTATATTACCAGTGTATTAGATCCTGTTTCAGCTGAGAAAACAAAGACTTTTGAAATGGGCATATTTTTCACTTTGGATTCAGATCATGGGAGTATCAAAATGTTTCCTACAGGTGTTTTTAACTACACAGTTTAAAGCAGAATCATCCACCATGCGCTAGATTATTTTCAAGACACTAGTAATACTCTGTTAGTAGTATCTCCAGCTATAAGAGGTATACTCCAGTTTTGAGCTTTGATAATGTATCATCATGATAACGCATTGTTTGTCACAGACAAAGCTGAAGTTAAGTGTTTACAGATTAATGGAAAATTTGAAAGATTATTTATTTTGATTGTTTAGTTCATGTACTACATAATACAGCAAAATCATTATTTCTTTGTGAGGTTTCGTAATTAAAGTTTTCATACACTGTGCTTCGTCTGTCAAAGAGTTTCAGAATCACAAGAGAGATTTAATTCTGTCAGTCTCAAAGATGAGGAAACAATGAAGCATGTCCCCACAAGGTGGTTAGTTCTGTATTCTGCAATTGCAAAAAATTTAAAATGCTTTGTAGCTTATATAAATTATGGTTAGTTGAGGACTACACAATTGCAATTTTATATTCTTTCAGAGAAATGAAAATAAGGACAATGGAGAGATGCTTTTGGTGACAAGATACTAATATTTCTTTCAAAATATGCTAAACGATTTCTACAGATACACTCTTAAAACTATAAACAGTTCTCATATGTGCTGAAGCTTCAGATATCATTCATTAATTGAATGGTCACTTGCAACAAAGAGTTTATGACTATTTTTGATCTAGCCGTTCTTACGTAAAACACACTTCATGGCAAAACAGAAAAAAATAAAAAGCAATTATGAAAAAAGTGTTGATATTTTATAAGATTGTAAGCATTTTTGGAGGATTGCCGCTTGAAAGAAGATGGAAAATAGAAGAACATTGGGTTATGAGAAATTCATTTACATGTATGTGCTTGTTTTAAGAGTCAATAAGTCCATTTTTATCTCATGCACAGCAGTAGGAGGATACATTCCTATTGGAAACAGACTTGGACAGTTTACAGAAATCTGCTGAAGACTGATCTATTAAAGCTGAACTTCAATTAAGTTAATTTTGGTTGTGTATATAAGAAGTTTTAAAAACTGATTAGAAAACTAAAAGGGAGTGAAATACATTGCAACTGTTAAGTATCATTTAAATAATAAATTGAAGCTTGTGGTGACTGAACCTTATATTTGCAAGTGACAGGAATGCATACTTAATAGAAAAATGTGTGATATGCTAAAATAAACCATTTTTTTCTAAAATGTTCTTTAAAATAGAGCATTGTTCTTTTTTTTCTGAAATGATTATATTTTGTTTGCACACAAGAAAGTGTTGATCTGAGGAAAATCCTTATCCTCGGATTTCATGGTCTGTTGCATCTGGAACAGTTTAATGCCACTGGGAGATACTACTGGTTCTTTTGACTATCTCAACTCACCAGTTCTTGATTTTCTTTTTTAAAAATTCAAGGAATTTTATTGGGATAACACGAAATAAAAACAGAGAGGAGACTTCACTGGATAATTAAATGATAGTAAATGATACTTTGTTGCTCTGGTTCTCCTTTTCTGCTAGAGAAAATAACTAGACAGTATCCTTTTTTCTTGAGTTAAAGCACATTGATATTTTCACTTAGATTTTGAATTATACTAACTGCCAGTTTCATCAGTATGCTTAATTTGTGTTTTTTATATATATTTTTTCAAATTGCAGCTATGTAACTACTTACTGATATTTGCAATTTTCTTCACAGATGGAAAACAACTTCCACGCCTACACAGAAAGTGCAGTGAGGTGCTGGTGAGTTTGGCTGTAAAGCTGCAAGGGTCTTGGGTCAGGAAGAGAGGTTAAAAAATCTTGCTTGGATGTAGAAGTCTAGAGGCATCAGCGCGCTCCAGGAAGCGTCTTGCTCCTTGATGGGTCTTGTTCTGAATGTCTGCAAACCTGGGAAACTTCTGGTGGGATCCCTCCAATTTCCCTGTGGCCAAGGGGTCACCTGATTTTACTTTGTTTCTGAGGGTTTTATCCAGCATATCCAATCAGTCATCAAATTCCTGGGAAGTATAGTTGAAAAACTTCCCATGACCTTTGCCTTTCAGGGCTGATAGGCACAAGGCTCCAGCCTCAGCAAAGGGAGTACTACTTGCAGCAGCCTATGGGCTCCTCTTGCTTTCTTCAGGGTCCCTAATATTGAGAGTTTTACACCTACTTGGCATTGGCTTTGTGTATACACATCTCTTCGGATGAGAGGCATGCCTGTGAATATTTACCTCACTAGTTGTCTGCACTGGCACAAACGGAAGGCAAGACCTGGCAGGCAGCCAGCCAACTGCATCAGCTGAGCGCAGCACAGGCAAGGCATATTGGATAACAAAAGAAGGCTGATGGTTGAAATTATAGCTGAAAGCAGTCAGGGAAAGACATCCAACTCTTGAGAATTCTTTTGAAGGCTACAGAGTGTGGGATAACTTTGAAATTGAAAGTTGAGATTTTACTTTTTGTTGAGTTTCTGGAGTCTGACTATTGTCAGTCAGTTTTGCAGAAGTGGCAAGAGCCTGACTCCCTGAAAGATCAGTGATCGTACTGACAGGCCTAGATCATGCAATATGCAGTGCATATAGTAGACTTTGAAGCCTGCGTGAAAGCCCCATGGCTTTCACAGAATCACAGAATCACAGAATCGTTTAGGTTGGAAGGGACCTCTGGAGATCATCTAGTCCAACCTCCCTGCTCAAGCAGGGTCCTCTAGAGCATATTTCCCAGGATCACATCCAGACGGCTTTTGAATATCTCCAGGGAAGGAGACTCCACGACCTCTCTGGGCAACCTGTTCCAGTGCTCTGTCACCCTCACAGGGAAGAATTTTTTTCTCAGGTTCAGATGGAACTTCCTGTGGTTCAGTTTCCGCCCATTGCCTCTTGTCCTGTTGCTGGGCACCACAGAGAAGAGGCTGGCCTCATCCTCTTGACACTCCCCCTTCAGATACTTGTACACATTTATGAGATTGCCTCTCAATCTTCTCTTCTCCAGGCTGAACAGGCCCAGCTCTTGCAGTCTTTCTTCAGAGGAGAGATGCTCCAGCCCTCTAATCATCTTGGTAGCCCTCCGCTGGACTCTCTCCAGCAGTGCCATGTCTCTCTTGTACTGGGGAGCCCAGAACTGGACACAGTACTCCAGGTGAGGCCTCCCCAGGGCTGAGTAGAGGGGCAGGATCACCTCCCTCGTCCTGCTGGCAACACTCTGCCTAATGCACCCCAGGATCCCATTGGCCTTCTTGGCCACAAGGGCCACTGCTGTACTGTATCTTTCATGAGATACAGTACAGCAGTGAGCCTGGTTGCTACTTGTGGTGGGATTAGACCCTGACAGTGGAACTCCACAACCCTTATGGGCTTAGTAAGATGCTATGCATAGCCTCAGTAATCAATTGGGCTTCTTTTGAAAAAATCGAAGAGATCATCAGCTTACTTGGACCTGAACACCATAAATGAGTCTGAAGGGATCTTGGTCTAAAAGCTTTCCCGTATGGCATGTACATATGTTCTGAGGCTTTTCTCTTCTTTTCCTGGAAGACTTGCCTGAATCTAGTTCGTAATACTTTCACTTTGTGCCTAATGGTAACTTTTGAAAAGTTGCCAAGGGCCGAAATTGCCTCATTCCTGTGAATCTGTGTACATACTCAATACAATTTTTATATTTTTCAATAAATGAAGGATTTTTATGAGATCTCATAGTACAGCGATCATGATTTCCCACTCAGGCCATGGGGAAAGTGTCAATTTAAGCACTTAGCTGATATGTAATCATTATTTGTCCTACTGTCTAGAATTATTTATGGAAATGAAGGAATAGAGCAATAAGGAATAAACCAAAATTTGAAGATGGGACTTTCCAAAGCAGTTGATTGACCTAGTTGTGTTCCCCCTCATTTCAGGAGGAGTTTTATCATAGGCTTTAACTGCTAAAATTTGCATTCCTATATTTTTCTTAGAACTGCTGTATGTTCTAATAAATCCATGCACAAAGCTGACAAAATTATGAAATAATTTTGCAGTAGCAATAATTTTGTTGCCATGACCTCTAGCAAGAAGGATAGACATTGAAATAAGAGAGCAAATTGAATTAAAATTAAACTGCTGGTTTCTCCTGGAAGATCCAGAGTACCTAGAAACTACTTGTAACATCATCAGGAGCTGTAAGGAAGAAAATTTATATTTAAAGACCCTCCTTGGTTTCCAGAGTAAGCACTTCAGTAAGAGGAGTGGAATAGTGCAAACTTTGTATACCTCTCCCTATTTGACCTCTGGAAAATCTGAGCGAAAAATGGACTTTGCAGACAATCTGAAAATAACTGAAGGAAAAACATGACTGCACCTTTATTTTTGGCACATGGATTGAACCCTAGTTTTACAACTTATAGAACCACAACCTCGATTCTTCCTCTGTAAATGATCTCTTACCTTCCCGTGAAGTCCCACTCCGCAGTTTACCACCTCATTTTCCACTTACAAGGAAGAACTTAAGTCATTTCACTATCATCTGAGAGCTTTTCCCTTTATAGTATCCTGGTTGTTGGTATCTGTGAATGAACATAGATTTTCTCCCCAGCTAGGGCAGACTTAGCGCTTCTATCCTTTCAGAAGATTATACTTTCCAAAACTGATTTTTTGTTCGTGCTTCTGCTTTCTCTCTGAGCTCTCTCAAGATTTATTTGAAAGCAGTTAAACACGGTTCTCCAGCTGAGACCTAACAGGTATGTTGCTGAACAGCTACCACAGCATCCCTTTTAGAAAGAGAGAGAGAGGATCAGGTTCAGGGCAGATACAGACAGCAGTAACCTGGCAAACTGACAAAATCCATAGTTATTAAACTAAATATATCCATCTGGTTTTGAATCTTTTGTATCTTCTTGTAATCTTCATGGGAGGCTTTTTTTCTTACTATCTAGTTTCTGGAATTGTAGAGGTCTACTGTTTGTGGAGGCCTCTTTGTGAGACCAGTACTCCCAGCAGAAACTTTTGTATTGTTAAACTCGCTCTGGCAGATAGGTGAGCCAATGTGCTAGGTTATCCCAAGCTGAGAGAAAGGTGACTGGCAAATTGCTGCTCCTGGGAGCTGTCCATCTGAATCTGCACAGTTTTGAAGAGGACAGTCTTTATTAAGTCACTACGCATCAATCCTCCCGTTGGTTGCGTTCCTGTAGCAACCTCGTACCTCCTTCCTTCTGGTTAGAAACTTCCAATTCCTAATCCACGTTTATTCATGGCCATTGGTATTAGTGTTTTCTTCTGGTTCAAATAGTTCTTTCCAACCCTGATGTTACCTGCTTCTGTTTCCCTACAGAGCAATTGTATCTCTTCTGAGACTCCCGTTTTGCTGGGTTAGTAATCCAAGCTCTTTGACTCTTTTTCTGTTCTTTCCCGATTATTCTTTTAGTCCTTCCCAGTATCTTTTCTAGTTTTCATGAAAATGGGTACCAATCTAATGCACAGCATTCCAAATCAGGATTTAGTATTGGCAGTAGTGCCAATACACACTTTTTTCTCCATCATCTGATCAATCCTAAGTTGCAACATTTTTCATACCAAAATCACCTCCAGAGTTGACACGCTTGATTAGGATCAATCATATAATCAATTAAAAAACTCAATGTTTTCTCTCCTTCTGATATTAGTGAACTAACTGATAGCAAAAGTTAGCCCCAAAGTACAGTAATTTGCATATCATACCATACATTCTTCTTCCTACTATGTCAGTCCTAAAGGATGCTCAGGATTATCATGGGCAATTCACAATAAAAAGAAGGTATTGCAAAGAGGAATTTGTAAACTTATTTAAAGCCTGACACAATTTGATGGTGTAAAGACGGAGGCTGAAGTAAAATAATAAGCTTACAGTATAGCTCAGAAAGGCTGATGCATAGCATAATGAGATAAATAAACTTTTATTTGATGACTAAAATGAAACAAGAAATTTAATACGTTTATTAGATCAATGTGCAGCAGCCAAAAAAAGCTTCCGAGCTCTTTCAAAGCTTGCTACTCATCAGAAAGGGTATGGAGAATATGGAGACCGAAGATGTTATTTTACCGTTATATAAAATCTTGTAGCACCCACATCTTGAGTTCTGAATACAGTTATGGTCTCTGCATGTCAAGGACAGAGTCCACTGTCTTAGAGAAGATGCAGAGAAGATGGCTAAAATGATTAAGAGGACGGAGCAGTTGCCATATGAGGAGAAATGGTAACGGGTGAGATTCTTCAAATTGGAGACAAGCAGGCTGTGGGGATATGATTAATCTTTAGGAGATTGTGAAGATGTTGGATAAGCTGAATACAGAACTGCTCTTTACCAAATTCCTCAACAGTAGAAATAGAGAGAACATGGTGAAGCCAATAGGAGGCTGGTTTAAAACTGATTAAACATAGTTCCATTTAACTTAGAAGGCAAGGAACCTTTGGAATTTCTTGCTCCAGAAGTTTGTGGAGAAAGTATCCGCAGGTTTAAAAAAGATTGAACAAATTTGTGGACAGCAGGTGCGTAAGGGGATCCTAAAGGGAAGCATCTTCTACAGGTGGTTGCAAAGGTATTTAGAAAAGACAATGCAGGATTGTGACTTCTAAAATCCTTAAAGGTGGGAAGAGACCTCTGGAGATCATTGGGTTCAGCCAGCTGTTCAAAGCAGGGTCAGTTAGAGCAGGTTACTCAGGGCTGCATTCAATTGTGTTTTGAACAGCTCCAAGAGTGGAGGACCTACAGTCTCTCTGAGCAATTTGGTCCAGTGTTTCATCACCCTTGTGGTGAAAAAGTTTTCCTAATATTTAACTGGAATGTTCCATGTTCCAGCTTGTGACTGTTGCCCCTTGTCCCATCACTGTTCACCTCCAGGAAGAGTTGGGCTCCATCTTCTCTCTACCCTCCCACTAGGTAGCTGAAGACGGCAAAGAGATCACCCTGAGCCTTCTCTTCTCCAGGCTGAACAGATGCAGCTCTCTCAGCCTATCTTCTCCTCATGTTTCCTGTGCTCTAGCCCACAGTCATCTTGTTGGGCCTCCACTAGACTTGACTCAGTACCTCCATGTCTTTCTTGTACCGGGGATCCTCTATGGGACACAATCCTCTAGATGCTTTTTAGTGGTTGTAAAGAGAGAATTGTCTGGATTTAGGGTACTCTTGGTAGTGCACTGTGGAAGAAAGATAGCAAATCATGCTTTCTCACAAAGAAATTCCCTCAAATAATAGATTTATTTTGTTCCAGCTTCTATGCATTCTAAGACAAAGCCACAAATTCATTTCATTCTTGAAAAGATACTACGTGCAGGAGATAGATAGATAGATATTTCTTTTTATACTAATTCTTAATTAACGTAAGAAAGGAAAGAAAAGTAAGTTATCGATTAAAACACATGTTATAATCTCACAGTCAATTTGGTCATTGAATGACAGTTTGAAATTTTCCGTTGATCATCCATAGTCTAACTTAAATCTTTAAAAATATAGTTCACCAGATTCATAAAGCAGGAAAATCAAATAGCTGCCTATGGTGAAAAATAGTTTATTACAATGAAAGATGTTAATCTGAAGCCACAGTGTTTTGAACTGATGTCTTTCTTATTTGTCTTCTGAACAAATTTTTAAATCTGTAGAGGTAATAAGATACTTATCCCCAACACTGACGTATATGATACCTGGCTGCTGATATTGTTGATTCTACAATTTGGAATTTCGACTTTAGAGAGCTCCCCAAATATTCAGTGACAGTTACAACAATATTCTTCTTCCACCTCCTAGAAATAATGTCCTAAACGTTGTCAAAACTCATTAAATTTAAAGGGCAACAAGGTCTAATCTCTGAATAAGGAACAGGACGAAAGCCACATGCTCCAGAATTTTAATCAAAATTCCACAGTTGGCTTGATCTGACTGTTGCAGCTATGAAAAAGCTCCAGTTATTATCTGCATCCCTCTTTCATACAATAATGCGTTGTGTAGCTTGAACAACGAAGCTGCTAATGCTTCTAGGATTAAGGTGCTTGTAATGAAGGTCCAGTGCTCACCAAAGACAGCTGAGAAAAAAAAAATCTTTGTCCCAATGTATCTAAGAGCAAAATGTAGTTCCTAAGTTGTATATCTGCATTGTACATGCTTAAAAGAATATTGCAAGTTGCAGATTTTCCTCCCCTAAAAAGCAGCAAAAAAAAAAAAGTCAGATATGTGCTATGTATTGATTTACTCCACTGCTCCTAGACTGGACTGGGTAATAGCTTGCCATTAGCTTGCAGTTCATCATCTAGTGGCATCTAATCAATAGATCATGTGCTAGTTGCAGTTAATCTTATTTCTACATATCCAGGTACAGAGCGGCACAGAATTTTGTTTGTTTTTCTTTGGTCTCTTCAGGATTGATCCAAGAATTGCGGTACTTGATGACAGGATGGATCCAAAAAGCTATCAGACCTGCTACATAATCTCTTTCCTGTTCTGCAGCTTCCCCGTAACCACATCCAGACTTATGCTATTCAAATTACATTCTCAATTCAAATTTAATCTTAAATCAAACTCAATCTTCTGCCTCTTTCTTCAGCCCCTTCCTTCTTTTCATATTCCAAACATACTATGAGCTCTTTCTCTACCTCATGACTCATTAAGGAATTTCTGCACCTGCCTCTCTCTTAAGGTGCCATATGGAACCTATTCCCAACTCCTTTGTGTTGCCCCCTTCCCAATCCTCTCTTTGTTGCTTTACCACAAACCTCTGCTTGAGAACTGCAAGTCTTTGTCCTTCCTTTCACTGAAACAGCAGGCTTTCTCTTATAAGCATTTTTGTTCTGGCCTGCTATTTGGTGTTCCTATGAGCTACCTGTACAAGCCTTAATCCATCCCATACGGTTCAATGGTTTGACTTATTTTCCTAATGCTATGTGTAAGCTAATGGTGCATATGGTATAGCACTGCCCCTGCAGTCATAGTCCCCAGTAGGTTCAGATCACTGGTTTAGACCTGACTCTTGTGTTCTGGCTTTCACTCCAGGGGAAACAGAGGATGTCAGGATGAAGTAATTGCTGTGGAATGCCTGATCTTGCCCAAGCCTAAAGCTCTGAAGTGCATACTCCAGCCTGAGGAGACTGGAAGTGCTCCAAGGTGCCCCAGCTTGGACCTAGCCTAAAAGGCCAGAGCACAGAGATTTTGTTATCTTGTATTTGTTATTGGTACCTATCTGGGGCCAAGTCAGACAAAATAGAAGAAAAACTCATCGCTTCATTTACACCACCTACTTTTAAAGTCTCTGCTTTTAGTAATAAGGCGTTCACATGTATTACACAAAGCACATAAGCAATCACAGAATCACAGAATCACAGAATGGTTGAGGTTGGAAGGGACCTCTGGAGATCTTCTAGTCCAACCTCCCTGCTCAAGCAGGGACCTCTAGAGCATATTTCCCAGGATCACATCCAGACGGGTTTTGAATATCTCCAGCGAAGGAGACTCCACGACCTCTCTGGGCAACCTGTTCCAGTGCTCTGTCACCCTCACAGGGAAGAAGTTTTTTCTCAGGTTCAGATGGAACTTCCTGTGGTTAAGTTTCTGCCCTAGAAAGAAACTTCTGTTCCTAGAAAGAACTGTATGACCTCTCATTAGTGTTAAGACTCAGATGATCTGTTTGGAAAGGAACACCAACAAAAGTAAAAACATGTCAAAATGAAGAAGAGTGAAAGAAATGTCTGATCTAATTTTGACATGTACAAATCATAAACTTCAGACTTGCATTTGGCAGCTTTGTATTGATACAACTGAAAAAAAGCCTTTCGTGGTAGAACGACTTAGATAAAAAGTGTTAGAAGAAAGTATGGGAGTCACAGAAAATGACATTTGGACCCACAAATGAATAGTATAAGCAAATTAACCGAGGACATGCAACACAAGTTTTGATATGACAGCAGCAGCAGCAGAAAGATGACATGAGAGAGATGCAGTGGAAAGAAGGAACTGAACAGCAATGATTGTGCTTGTTTTGGAATGGGCTGCTAGCTAGTTGTAAAAATAATGGATGCAGCTGGATAAATTACTGAATTTCAGATGAATTTTGCAGCTGGGATGGTGACATTAACCACTTGTCACTAGAACTCTTTTCTTTGATTTATAACCTGGTCTCCCATCCATTTCCAAACATCACTTTCTCTGTACTGTACATTTCTGAAATTGTGCCCCTCAGAACTGGAGAAGTCTTTGGAATAATAGAGGAAAATATAGAGTTCCTTCAAGAGTAAATAGTTTTGTTATCTTGTGTGAGTCAGCTTGTGTGGGAGTTGAAGAGCTTTGTAGCACATTTGTTAACTCTCTGCAGCTAGTGAAGTTTAGTGTTTAAATGAATGCCTATGAAAGTTGTCTCATCTAAGTAAATCAATTTATTTTAAGTCTTTGCAATAAATCTATTCTTACAATCTCTTTGGTATTGGGTTAAATTCCTCAGCGTAAAATGAATTGCTTATCAGATATAGCACATTACGAAAGCTGTACCCACAATGTTGCCAGGCTTGAGTCTATTAATTGGTGGAATTTAAAGCTGAATACAGATGGTAAGCCTATTAATAAATGATGGGTAGGGAAGTACACTTTGATTCACGGAAAAATATTATATGTGAAGTATACTGTGTAGTTTAAGACAAAACTGATTTTCACCCCCAATGAATTTTTATAGACACTTGCAAATTAGACTTAATATATGTATGTAACAGAAAAGGAGAACTCTGCACCAGGATGAAATTGCTCACTTTTAGTGAAAAATAGAAATAGTCTAATTAAGCCAATATTAAACAAAAGAGGAAGTAAACATCCTTTGGCAGAAGATACAGGAAAAAATTGTTTACCTCAAATACAATGTCTCTCTTGCGAGTGTAATACACTGTGAAGAGACACCCTTGTAACATCGAAATGCGTAATTTTAGAGCCCAGCGCAGATGTGTGTGTGCTCTGTGAGGCTTTGCACACTGTGGCAGAGACAGTGGAATGTTTTTGAAAATATCTCACGTGCCAGAGCCACTGACCACGTGCTGTCACAGTCCTACCTTGTTGTGAGCTCGGTCCCACCTGGGACACATATGGGGAAGAGGGCCTGTCAGGGCCTGTCTTCTCCAAATGTAGGCCAAATGCCTACATTTGGAGAAGAAACCTACATTAGAGTGGGATATGTACATGGAGTGCATGAATAGTAAAAAGCTGCTGTATTATAGAGTTGGTACAGAGAAGATCACACTTTGAATTCTGAACATATCTTTGAGTTACATATTGTAAAGAAAGAAAGATAAGCTCAGGTCAGTTCCTTTCCAGTTGATAGAGATGCATGCATGTGGAGATCTTGCAGGACAGTCCTGTAGAGAGAATTTAAACAAAAGGCTTAATCATCCAATTCTAAACTTCTAATTTCAGCAAAATAGAATTGATTTGAGTGTACATGAACAGCCTAAATCTCTTTATCTTCAGATCTTCAACTTTTCTCTACCAGCAGAGAATCTCTGGAGCTTAGTGAGGCTTTAAGGCAGCACTAGCTTCATGAAGTTTCTGCTCGGAGTGAATCAGGCTTGGAAACAAAGAACAGAGTCCTTTCTCTTTGAATCGTGTTTGGAGGGAGAGATATCTAGAGGCCTCGCTGGGAAGTATGTCACCCCTCACAGTTGCCATTATTGGTCAATTCCACCCTTACTTTTGTTTTGTTGTGCTACTACTTTACATTTTTCCCATGCTAGAGGACTGTAGGGCACAAAGGAATTCTATGACATTTCTGTGGAATTTAACTTAAATTTAATTTATCAGGTCACTTGGAGTGACCTGATGTGGTGCAGGGTGTGATTCTGGATCATTGGAACTGGAAAGAATTTAAAGCCTAAGGGCATTGAACAGCCCTCCCGGAGTGAGGGTCTTGCTGTGGATATGTGCAGAGCATCCAAGCTCTTGGTATCTACTACAGACAGACCTTCAAGGGAGTAGTAGTACCATGTGGACAGCCTGGGATAGGAATAGACCCACATCGCTCTCCGCACAGTTCTGGGGCTTGAGGAGATACTACAGTGACTTTTATTTCTGTAATAGAGCCTTTCCATACTGAAATCTCCTTCAGAAGTTAATCTGAGATGGAATGAGTAAGGTCAAACTAGTCAATAGCATTTTCATAAAAATGGTTCTAAAAACTACAAAATGTAATAGACAGTGATATTACACTAAACAATTCTATAGATTTGGCTAAAAAGTCTGTAGACTGTGTTCTCTTTATCTATGCTATTGTTATTCTAGTAAGTAAAAACTGCAGATGGAAATAAACACTAATCTGTTATTAATGATAATAATAACAGATATATATTAATGACATTAATGATAAATAGTTATATCCTAGGCTATCCCACGTATCTTTATAGGTATTTCATTTACCCTGGGAGATGATATATGGACCTTTAACTGCAAACTGTTTTCTGGAACTACTCTCATCTGAACTAACTTCAGCAGGCTTTGTCTTACCGCAATGGTCAGAGATGTTTTTAGCTGAACACAGGGTGAAGTTACAGCTTTTTAAGCAGCTTAGCTAATGACTATACTTACTGTAGTTGGCCAGCAGAGAAAGTGTTGTGTTGTATGTCGGACTAATTCATTTCTGCGAGAAACTTATGAAAATTGTTATTTTAATTTTCTATTCACTAAGCTCTCTGCTCCCCTACTAACTTACACTATTGGCCATTGCTGATAAGCGTTTAAGATGAAGGGGCCATATGTGGCTGCGCAACATTATTATTCATAAATTTGCAAGCGCTGAGAATATGGTAAGTGCCTTACAAAACAAAAAGATACCCTTGTCCTGAGAGCTGCATTCAAGGTGGCACAGATACTGTCATACTTTCAGATGCTTGAAAGTTAGACAAACAGCGAATGCAAGAGAAGGAGGAGAAGGATAATGACATGGCAACATGGGTATGGGCTGAGGTACAAATATAGCAGTGCAGCTTTTTTTGGTTACCTCTCTTGCCCTATACTTCTCAAAGGTAAAATAATGGAACTGAACTTTTGATGTTGACTTGAATAGGATGGAGTGGCTGGATCAATGGAAGGTTGAAAAGAACACCCTTCATATTATAACATCGTAGAAAACTGGATATATATAACTTGAAGTTGTATTGTACTACTTTCATCCTGAATGCCAGTGTGCAAATTTCACTATACATTATAAATGTAGAACAAGGTTCTTACAACTTAAGTTGTAAGTGCTTAAGTTACCGTGCTCCCATTGGCATAAATGCAGCCTAAATTTTGCTCATTTTCTTCACTGGTTTAAAACTTCTTGATCAAATCCAAATCGCCTCTTTAAGACTCTGGGATAATCCTTCAGGAATACCTTCAGTAGTTCAGGGCTTTAGTATGTGCTGCTTTATGATCAATCTTTTGTATTTCCTGTACCTAATTATGCATTTTAATGAGGCTTTCCTCTATAACTTTCATCTCCCAAAGAGATGATAATTTTCACTTAGAATAATTTTAGAATTCTTTCAGATGATTAATATTCTTTTAGAATATATAATTTTTCTACTCTTGCAGTGGGAAAGATCATTCTAGCAATTTATGCCTATTCTAGACACAAAGGCTACATGAGTTTAATCAAGCCAAATTTAAGTCAAGCTGCTAGATAAATCTGTGGAAATTTATTTGTGGGCATTCTTTTATGTTGACTAAAATTCGATTTGGATTGGTAGATACCGGTACAAACAGAAAGGATGCAAGTTAGGTCCACAATGTGCAATTACAGTAATTTATCTGTGTCTAGTTTTGCATCAGTTTGTTTTACTGCTGTAACGTGCTTCAGGACCTTAGCTTTTTTCATTTTATACACAGAAGCTCATCTTTTAGCCTTTTGTTGGCAGTAGGTGTGGTTCTTACAGATGTTGCCACCCATGGTTTCCATTGACTGAGGCGGATGTTCCCAGGGTACCAGCACCAGAAAGGTCAGGGCAGCAAGAAGGCAGTGGGGAAGGTCTGATGGTAACAGGGCTTGCTGGGTGGCTTCCTTGCACAGGCATGGAAAAGACTGAAAATTCCTGAGCAAAAACACAGCTAAGCAACCTTAAACAGCCTCCCATGAAATCTTGACTTAGAGCTGTCACTGTTGCAGACTGTTTTTAATGCTTGCCTCATGGGCACAGGTAGAAGTATGAGCTTCATAGCAGGCACAGGTGGTGCTGTGGCTGATCCCGTATTGTCCTAGGTCTTGGGAGCAGAGGAGGATATGACTGCATGGAGTGCTCTCCAGCTAGGCAGGGAATGCTAGGTGGGGAGTTGGAAGTGGGGTAATTGTAATGAACGTTGAGTTATTGAGAGCAGCTACTGTGTACGTTTGTTGGGGAGGGCTGGAACAGCTGGAAGTGCTGACACAGACTTTGTAATCCTGCAGGGATGGTCATTCCGTAAATGGATTTTCATAATTGGAAGAGTATGAATGACATGAATAAAAGGAGGTGATTTACCTCACTTTTCTTCTAATAGTTTCCTGGAGTTTTATGGCATGGTTGTGTGATGTCTCTGTTAGTGGGCAGTGGGTGGTCTGCTCATATGACATATTAATAATTGCCACTAAATCATTATTTTGTTAAAAATCATCTTCTCTAACGAAAGCATACAGATTATGTATTACTCATTGGACTTTTTTGTGTGTTTCTGTGAATGTATTTCTATCTTGCTTGCTTAAGGAAATGAGACTTATGTGATAACAGGCATATATGTGTGTGCCTATCTGTCTGTGTATGTGTCAAGGCACATGTATTTATGCTTGTCTACGCAGTTCATTTCTGAATCCAGTGAACAATGTCAACTAAATTTAATAAAGGGATATAGGTCTTAGGGATGTTGCATTCTTACACATTTTGTAAAAAAATAGAAATCTTGCTGGATGAAAGAAACTTTCTTTGGTTGCTCACCAAAGGAAAGGCTACTGTCCTTACAAGAGATCACCAATTCATACAGAAGGTTTTCCCCTTGAGGCGTTAATAGGTGGGGGGTCATTAGCTCCATTGCTGAGAAAATTACTTGCTTATTTTGTCTGGGTAACTTTTGTCCCTTCTTCATGTCAGGGGACAAAATTGATTTGCTAATTTTAATGCCAGTTCCTGCAGTGTCAGCTACTGTCTGTGGACCAGGGACCCTACCAGATTAAAGAGCCTGTTGAAGAATTGGAGAGTTTTATTATGACTAGCTTTTTTTTTTAATTGATGGACAATGTAAGAGTGTGAGTATAAATGGCAAATCTACTTTTCTCCCTTCAAAACTGAATTAGCTGAGTTAGCAGGTTTGTATGCATATAATTTCTTCTGGAGAAAAAAACAAAAACACCTCCCCTCCCCTCCACAAAAAGAAGTGTCCTGGCACCTTTGTCTCCCATCAATATGGTTGTAACACAAGAATCAGCATTCTCAGTTACCAGGGTGGAAATTCAGAGCAACTCAGGAATCATGCTGGGTTGTCTGAGAGAAGAATTTGAAAAGACAAGAGGAGATTTGACTATGGGATAGAGAACTTCTGATATCTGTCACTAAGCTGCTGGCTACCCATCACTGGTGGTGGGAGAGGATGCAGACTAAGCATAAATACCAGCTGGGAAATGTGGTTGCTGTGGAGAAGATATATCTGAGTCACTTTTGATTTAGGTACTATATGTTATATACATACATACACTATATATAACAGCTGCTGAGAAGCACCCAGCATCTGACTTGGAAAAGGTACCTGCTTGTCAGAATTAAGTGAATCATATTCACAGCATATCATCCCTTCCAGTTTCTTCCCAGCACAATTGACATTGCAAAGCATTTAGTTTTGGGTGAATGGGAGTCATTCTCCAGCCCCCAACCATTTTCATGGTCCTTTGCTCCAGTATGTCCATGTCTGTTTCGTACTGCTAATCTAGATTAGTTTGTGTTGGCCTTCTTTGCCACAAGGACATAACTGCTGACTGTATTCAACTGGCTGTCCCCCAGGACGTCTAGGTTCTTTTTTGGCAAAGCTCCTCTTTTCCAGCTGGTACTCAGCTTGTATTGTTCCATGGGTGTTAAGGAAATTTCCAATATACTCTGGTTTTTGCAGACAGAACATACAAGGTCGCATGCCCTGCAAGCAGAACATCTTATCTGACCTCGCCTTAGCCCTGTTTTTCACACAAAGTTGAAGAAATGCAAAGAGACCGGTTTAATCCAGCCAGCAGTACAGAAGTTGTTCAAAGGTAACACCAGAGGAGATGCAAAATCAGCTAATGAATGATTATAAGCTATATCATTTAAGGCTGTCATGAAACTATCTCATACTGTAACGTGACAAAACGATTGGTAAAACTGAGAATCATGAATAGATCTGATTGGTTAGGTAAACTAAAGTATTGAATATGCAACAACTTACCTTCACTTAAAAGTTGTAACAAGAAACTGCTTGGGGTCCTTCCCGTGCTCCCAGCCAAGAGGCACCTTACTGCTAGCAATAAAAAACTTAGCAACTAAGAAATCTGACTCCTGCTGCTCATTACCAGTGCCCACAAATGAACAAAAGAGAAAATAATTTCAACATGGGATTATTACATCTTGGTTGCAGGATTCTGTATTTACCTTCATTGAACTTCATGAGGTTCTGATAAGCAGTTTTCTCCAGCCTATCAATGTCTCTCTGCATAGCAGCTCTGCCTGTACCATATTCACCACTCCTCCCAATTTGGTATCATCTGGGAATTTACTGAACTCCACCCTATCTTCCGGGTCTTTAATAAATACACCAAACAGTATTGGCCCCGGTATTGATCTATGGGGGATGCCACTAGTAACCTGGTGCTGACTGGACTTTGTACCACTACTCACAACCCTTTGATCCTGGCAGTCCAGGCAATTTTCCGTTCTCCTTATCATCCACTTACTCAGTCTATATTTCACCAATTTGGCCATAAGAATACCATAGGAGACCATCACAAAAGTCTTGCTAAAGTCAGCATTGCTCTTTCTTTGTCCACTGTACCTGTCATATCATCATAAAAAGCTATCAAGTTAGGCAGAATTTGCCCTTGGTAAATCCAGGCTACCTGGCTGTTCCCAGTCATGTTCTTGTTCATGTTTTTCAATACATGTTTACATATTTGAATTGTTTCCTTGTGTTATGTGGAGCACACACTAATTACAGCCCATTATTTTTTCCAGATTAGATGGAATATGGTGAGTCACTATCCAGAGGTATTAGCACAAAAAACAAGAAACCTTTAAGCATATTAAGAACAGCAAGCCTATAAAGGAAGTGATGGCTTTGCTGACTATCAAAGAATTAAACAAACAGTTATGACAGATGAATGTGCTACCAAAAATTGTATAATTTTTTTGCATAGGTCCTCCCTTCAGAAGATGCGTGGGAGTTCATTGTGTTGCTCTTACTTGTGTCAAGTAATAAAGAGAGAATAATGTCAGAGACCAATTTTTCAAAAAAAGAGGTAAAAGAAAATTCCAGGACTGTGTGACAGAACATCCAAGGAACCAAAGACACCCAATAATGAAGATACTGTTTAGAACTTCTAACACGGATATGTGTCTCTGATTAAAACTGCCATGGATTCAAACCATCACACAGAAGGTGTGAATGGTAGCATATTTTAGGAAAATCCTCTGAAAGTCAGTAAAACTTAAATTAGATGAACTGGGTGAAATGCTAATTACAAATAGCTATAAAACAGCCAGATGACATGATATGAAAGAATATGAACAATGCTTATGTAAAGGAAAATCTTCATCTGTAAAGCAGGAATCCTTCAAATACTTCAACAAAAAACAGATAAATAGGATTGATGGCCGTAGTTTGCTTAGATTTTAAAAGCTGTTGATATTTGTTGAAGTACTGAGGAAGTAAAGAGTTATTAGCCATGAATCGAGTGTGACCATATTTAAACAATTAAAAGCTATACTTAATTTATGATTTACTTCAGGTCAGTAGGCTATAGGCCAAGTAGCTTATAGCTGGCATGAGCAACAGCTAGCATAAGTAATTTACGATTGAACCTTCCGCCCCCTCTCTTAATGAAGAAGAGTAGCTGCTGCCATTGTGTTATCTAAGACTCCCTAAGCAGAACAGAAGCAGATAAGAAAAGCCAAGAAAAGCCTCCTTGGAAAGATAAAGAAAGGAATGCAACAGCTGAGGGAGGAAAAGGGACTGCTGATGTAAGCAGAGGCATTACCAGCTTCAAACAAAGAACTCAGAAAAAAAATTATAAAAGGTGACCAGAACAGAGAACTTGAGAGAAAGCTTTGAACTTGTGAATGCTTTGAACTTAAAGGAGCTGAATCTACATGATCTGTGCTGTAGAGCATCTCCATATTCTCAAGACTCACAGGACATCTGGCCAACAGACTAGTGAGATTTTATTAACAGAAACTGTGTATCACTGCTTGGCTTTGCATAGTTGTGTATGTTCCAGTAAAGCTTGTCTGTTAGAGGACAGGTTTTCTTTATCTCGGTTGTTGACTGCCCACTACCCATGTTTATCACTTTGGCAATGAATTTGGCATTTCTGGGTGGGCTTGAAAGTGAGTGAACTGAGAGAGATAACCTTGGGGGACTACAGGGTTGAAGGATTGCAGTTTCCCTCTCTGGGTAGAAGAAAGGTGCCAGTGTTAAGATAACTTTGTCTTGAAATAGGAGCAGTTGATCTCCTCTTGCATTATTATAAAATAAGCTGGAAATAACTGGAAGATAGAGCAACTCATGCTTCAAATGTATATCCCTCCCATTTGGTCAGCTAGGGCATGCCAGGACCCTGAGGCATACCTGGTGATGCATCTGTTTTCAGGAAAGGCTAATGAGGGCAGTGTATCAAGCCTTATGCTAAGTAAGTGGAAACGGGCTTTGCTGGACAGAGGGGTCACAGTAGAAATTCAGAATCAGTCTCACTAGTCTTTGATTTGGTAATGGATGAAGAAAGAGAAGTGGAAGACCATGAGTACTTCCTCCCTACACCAAACCGCAGAAACCACTCTTAAAGCAAGAGAGCCAGCACAGCTGCCGGGGCATTGAAAGGATTCTGACAGAAATTGACTATGACCCAGGCCTACATGTCACAGGATAAATTTTAAATGGTTGTGTCTGGCATGAGGGTTTATGCAAGGCCTCTACATTGCTGGACATCCCCAGAGATGACTATTGTTTGTTGAAGACTGCCGTGAAGGAAGTAGTAAAGCAGCAAGGGAAAGCCTGAGATCAGAATCTCCCAATAATGCTAATGATGTGATGAGGAGCTGCTGCGACTCATGAAATGGAAGAAACTTGAGGATGCTCCACTTGTGATTAGGAGGGCATCTGCCAGATAAATTACAACCATATGGTACAACAGACAGATGGAATCAAGGCATGCAAAAGACAGTGTCAGCTACACACCACCAGGTAGCCAGGCATACATTAGAAGCAAATGTTCAAACGATGGATAAAGTAGCATGCTTGTTGTACCCAGTAGGATGAAATATTGAAGTTTGAGAGCCAAAGGAAAAAACACATGCTGAGACCTCAGAGTATGATATCTCTTAGAAATACCAAGTAGGCCAGCCCTACTATATAGGAGTGAAAAGCAGAAGGAAGACTAGACAAATTGTTCCATTTTTCAAATTTAAATGCATGGAAGGAATATTAATAGGGCTGAGGATTTGACTTGTTTATATTTTGGAGAAAAACAAAAACGGAGCCTGACTGGGATCAAGAAAAAGGGTAAAGCTCACAGCATCTCTGGCCTTGTTTCAGTACAGGAAGGTACTTTCAAAGTTGCAATTTCAGGGTTTCCTTTGGTTGCTAGTCGGTGTATAGTACTGAATACAGGATGCACCTGACTAAACTTAAGTTCTTGTAAGAATTTTACTGAAAAAGGTAATAGTTCCCAGTTAAAAAGATACTCTGACAAAGCAGTCATAGTCCAGCACATATTTAAATAAAAGGCATGCGGAGAGTGATGCAGAATAGCCAAAGTATGAAGCCCACACAAAAATATAGAAGTATGAAATTAAAATCCAAAAAGATTAAACTTGTCAAGGGTTTAACACTCAGACTTTCTGTCTACACAGATAGCTGACTTGGCTTCACATCTGATTCATATAAGAAGTCCAGCTGATTCTGACTTACTGGCCATGGCATTGAGAGGAGCAAGAAGTGTGGTAGACCAGTTAATAGCACAAATGCTGAAGCCCTTGCCAGTTGAAAGGCTTGAAGCATTGAGCCGCCATGAATGCAGCCTCTAAATCCTCCTAACTGAACAATAGCCAAGCTGTAGTACTTGGACACAGCTGGAAATGTTGATAGGAAATGTTTTGCCTGCCTGGAAATAAAATGAAAAGATCAAGTGCTATTGAAAGCATTAGATATTGAAGAAAAACGTGCTTCCCTGTTCTTAGCTTGAATACAGCGCTGAGAGATGAAGACAGTGGAGTCCTCCCATTGAGATCAGAGAGGTGAATTCAGCTACGGATAAAGAGTGACCAATGCAAACTTGATGGAGACTGTTCACCTTTACCCAGGATCATGTTCTCAGTTAAGTGATTGCCTGTGTTGAGAGTGGTGGTCAGCATCAAAAGGATATATCCAGTTCTAGCACTGGGAATTAATAAGAATGATTCTGTGGTACTAACTCAGTGGACCACAGAATGAGGGTAAGAGTACAAATCAGAACTGGTAGTTAAGATTTAGTAATCAAGTGTGTATTTTTGAATGAAGTTTGTGACTCTGAATACCCTTGAGTGAGTAAGGTGTAGTTTGATACTCCAGAGAGATGGTATGTCATTGTGAGATGAGTCTGCAGAGGAATAATAAACAGCTTTAGCTTATGTATGAAATGGATATGCATGTTTCAGAACAATGTGTAAATATGATTTAATTAATGGAATTAACAATCAAACTATGTTTAATGACTTCAATATAGCTATTATTGAATGCTGTGACTTTTTTTGCATAAACCACCTGTGTTTTCTAGTTGATTACTCATTAAACGCTCTAACCTGTATCAAAATATAACCCCAACTTAAACTGATATGAAAGTCTCCTGAAAAAAAATGATAGAACATGCAAATTTCCAGTAACTATTAGAAAATGCTACAGAAGCAGCCAAAATGTTCTTGATAATTGTACATCACAGTGACAGATACTGGAATGAATTAAAAGAGTGAAGAATACCAGTGGTGGATAGAGAAAGTAATGTAACAGCTGAGAGAGGAAAAGCAACTGCTGAAGTAAGCCTCAGAGAAAAAAAATGGAAAAAAATTTAAAAGGTGACCAGAACAAAGAACCAGTGAATGCTTTGAACTTAAGGGAGTTGAACCCACGGGTGTATGTCGGCGTACCATTGCTAGGCCCCCAAGACTCCCAGGATGTTTAACTAAGAGATTTGTGATATCTTGCTACAAATCACTGCTTGGATTTGAATAGTAGGGAACGTATCCTGGGAAGTTCATCTGTCTTTGTCTCTGTTGTGAATGGCCCACTACCTAGACTAACAACTTCAAGAACAATGCCTGATTGTGATCTCACAGGCACTTGAATCACTCAAAAAATACAAGTTAAATCAGTATAAATCATATTAGAATCTGTGCTGTGTCAGCTCTACTAACCTTTGAGAAATAAAGAAGATATTAAAATTGTTGTGAGTTGTTGGTACAGAATACACTTCATTTCACTTAACATACTGCAAATAGAAAGTTTATAGCAATTAAGTATTTTCTAAGCTATTGCATACACAAATTCATCATTAGATTTTCTTGTACTTAAATTTTTTATCTCTGTTATCACTTTTTCAATTTGACTTACTCTTGTTATTTTTATCCCTTCTAGAATGTATTTGTCATTATATCCACAATTATATATTTTTCTTTTTTTTAACTAATCAATTTTTTGTTTTGTCTTGCAGACCAATTTCTTCCTAAGATTTTTCAGTCTGGGTTTTCTGCCAGTTTCCTCTTTTAAAGCTAATTTAGCGCTTCCATAGTGAAAGTTTCATTGCTTAAAAGGCCTTGTTATATAAGAACAAGAATGACTAAGATGCTAACCTTCTCTTCCCTTTGATTACTAAACAACTCTTCTGGGGGTTATACAAGTTCAGAGATTCTTGAACTTCTGCCAGAACTGTGGTACACTTCCAGTGGGTATATATAATTCTTTAATGCCTAGAATGCAGCTGGATGATGTTGGGTTTACACATACCTAGAGCCTAATGTGTATATCTGCTCCAAAATTGATTCTCTCTTTTGCCATAATTCTTACTAGATTGTTATCTAATAAACAGCCCGGTGCCAACATTCTCCGCAATGATGCTCCAGCTAAATCTCTTTCAGATGAAAGTGCACCTGCCAGAAGTATTTCCCAGGACATCCAATCATTTAGTCTACAAATTCAAATGATGCTCATTGTCTTGATTAAATTACCCCTAGAAGTCTAGTCAGATACAGAAAAGTTGGTGGATATGTCCAAAAATAGTTAAGGTGGGATCTATGATCACTGATACTGATTTTACAGGCCTGGAGCTTCATGAATTCCAGTGGAATTATTTCAGATTTATACAAATTAAACATGAGACGGCTTGGAATAGCTTATATGAATTTTCTGTTACCTGCAAAGGTACATTTTACTATAATTTAATGAATTGTGCACTGTTGTCATGAGTGTGTGGTTTCTGTGCCTGTCCTGAACCCTACATTTCAGACTTCGGAGCTGGATACCTCTCTAATCGTGAAGAGCTGCTTAGCTCACCCAGTGAAAGGCTGGCTGCACTGCAGTCAAAAGAATTTATTGACTTTAGTGGACTGACTTGACGGGGTAATAACATAGAGTACTGAGTCACTGAAGGTATAGTAGTCTAGCCTTTTGTTAGAGCTCTTTATAATTAATTATGACTTAAGGATGGAATATCATATTCAAAGCCTAAATGGGTTGTGGGTGTCTACCATAGACTGCCTGATCAGGAGGAAGTAGAGGAGGCCTTCTTCAGACAATTGGAAGAAGCTTCATGTTTTCAGGCCCTGGTCCTCATGGGAGACTTTAACCACCCTGATACGTGCTGGAGGGGCAACACAGCACAGCACAGCACAAGCAATCCAGGAGGTTTCTGGAGTGCATTGATGACAACATCCTAACACAGGCAATCGAGAAGCCAACGAGGACAGGTGTTCTACTAGACCTCGTACTTGCAGAACTGGTTGAGGATATGGGGGCTGGTGGCAGCCTTGACCACAGCAACCGCAAGATGGTGGAGTTCAGGATCCTTTGAAGAGGAAGCCAGGCAAACAGCAGGATCACAGGCCTGCACTTCAGGAGAGCAGACTTCAGCTTGTTTAGAGATCTGCTTGGAAGAATCCTGTAGGCCATGGCCCTAGAGAGAGGAGGGGTCCAGGGAACCTGGTTGATATTCAGGGATTACCCCCTCCAAGCTTCAGAATGGTCCATCCCAACAAGCTGAAAATCAAGCAAAGGCAGGAGGAGGCCTGCATGGATGAGCAAGGAGCTCCTGACATCCTCAAACATCAAAAGGAAGTAGAAGCAGGGACAGGTGACCCAGGAGAAATATAGAAAAACTGTCCAAGCATGCACAGATGGGATTAAAAGAGGTAGGCCCACCTGGAGAGGAAACTAGCAAGAGATGGGAAAGGTTACAAGACAGGCTTCTGCAAGTACGTAAGCAGCAAAAGGAAGGCTAGGGAAAATGTGGGCCTGGTAATGAAGAACGCAGAAAAGGCAAAGGTACCAAACGTCTTCTACTCTTCAGTCTTTTCTGGTAAGCCCAGCCTTTAGGAATCCCAAGGCCCTAAGACCGGAGGGGAAGTCTGGAGCAGTGAAGACTCAACCTTGATTGAGGAGGATCAGGTTAGGGGAACACTTAAACTAGCTGGATATACACAAGTCCGTGAGCCCTGAGCGGATGCACCCATGAGTGCTGAGGGAGCTGCTAGATGTCATCGGGAAGCCACTCTCAGAGCCACTCAATTATCTCTGAAAGGTCATGGCAATCAAGAGAGGTTCCTGAGGACTAGAAGAGAGCAAATGTCACTCCTGTCTTCAGGAAGGACAAAAAGAAGGATTCGAGAAATAGCAGACCATTCAGGCTCCCCTTGTTCCACGGGAATATGATGGAGTAACTAATCCTGGATACCATTTCCAGACATGTGAAGGGCAGAAAGGTGATTGGAAGTAGTCAGCATGGATATACAAAGAGGAAATCATATCCTGCCAACCTGATAGCCTTCTGTGATGAGATAATTGGGTGGTGGGTGAGGGGAGAGCAGTGGATGTTGTTTACCTTGACTTTAGTAAGGCTTCTGACACTGTCTCCCGTAACATTCTCACAGACAAGCTGAAGAAGTACAGGCTAGGTTAGTGGTCAGTGAGATGGACGGAAAACTGGCTGAACTGCCAGGGTCAAGGGGTTGCTGTGATCAGCAGCATGAAGTCCAACTGGAGGTCTATCACTCGTTGTTTTCCCCAGGGACTGATACTGGAGCCAGTACTGTTTAGCATCTTCATTAACGGCCAGGATGACGGGACTGAATGCACCTTCAGCAAGTTCACAGATGAACTGCTGGAGGAGTGGCTGATACACCAGATAGTTGCACTGCCATACAGTGGGACCTCAACAGGCTGGGGAAATGGGCAGAGAGGAACCTCATAAAGTTCAACAAAGTTAAACGCAAAGTCCTGCATGTGAGGAGGAATAACCCCATGCACCAGTACAAGCTGAGGGCTAACTGGCTGGAGAGTAGTTTGGTAGAGAAGGCCCTGGGAGTTCTGGTGGGCAAGAAGCTGTACATAGGCCAGCAATGTGTCCTCGTGGCAAAGGTGGCCAACAGTATCCTTGGCTGGTTTAGGAAGACCATGGCCAGCAGGTCGAGGGATGTGATCCTCCCGCTCTACTCAGCCCTAATGAGGCTGCACTTGGAGTAGTGTGTCTAGTTTGGGGCTGCCCAGTACAAGAGAGACATGGACATACTGGAGCCAGTCCAGTAAAGGGCCACAGAGCTGATTAAAGGACTGGAGCCTGTCTCTCATGAGGAGAGGCTAAGATAGCTGGCCCTGTTTAGCCTGCAGAAGAGAAGGCTCACAGGGGACTGATCAATGTGCATAGACACCCGATGAGGGCCAATAAAAAGGACAGAGCCAGACTCTTTTAAGTGGTGCCCAGTGATGGGACAAGATGCAATGGGCTGAAACTGAAACACAGGGAATTCCGCTTGAACATAAGAAAACACTTTTTAATATGAAGATGAGCAAGCACTGGAACAAGTTACCCTGGGAGATTGTAGAGTCTCCATCCTTGGAGATATTCAAAACCTGACTGAACTTGGTCCTGGGCAAAGTGCTCTAGGTGACCCTGCTTGAGCAGGGAGGTTGGACCAGGAGATCTCCAGAGGTCCCTTCCAACCTCAGCTGTTCTGTGATTCCGTAAATGCTTCTTTCTGTAAACATAAGCCCAGTGCTATTTTACAGAAATCAGAGGATCGCCGCATTGGTGTATGTGAAAAGAGGAACTCCGAGTAGTTTCTAGCATTACTGAAGAATGATTTTAAGGGATTCCCAGATTCTGGCATTCAGCTACAGTTATCCAGCACCACTGATTTCCATGCTGCCACTATACCAAAATATTCTCCGTTTGCAACCAGGTTTTCAGCCTTCTGGAAAGTCTCCTGAGGTTTCCCAAACAATCGAATAACTTACTTATCGCGAATAACTTAAAACACAGAATTAGGCTTCTGGTCTAAGTAGCACTCCTGAAAAGCCTGTTTTCTTCCACTGAACATTACAGGAGTTAACCTGAATTTCGGTGGTGAAAGTACACACCATGTTAAAATCTGTTGGGAGACTAGTTGCCTTACAGAGTTAAGGAGTACAGAGAATTTTGTCTGCAGATCATCTGTTCAAATGCAGATTCTAGATTACTGAAAGACATTGTTGTCAGATAGCTATAAAACAGATCATCTTCTGTCACTTCCTGCATAGACTTATGCCAAGAACAGTTGTCTGATTAGGACTCCTGGGCTGGGATGTCCAGAAGAAACAAAGAACTGCCAAACAGACCAGTTTAACTCTTCAAGCCTAAATGTCATCTTAATGGCCATGAATTAAAAGTACATTTGTAGTCTGTTATAGGGAATCCTTTCCTGCCTTTGTCCTGTATAGGAAGGCTGTGCACCTCCAATAGGACAGTGCTTTTCTGTTTGAACTTGATGATTTTGCTTTTCAGATGATTACCAGCTGTATGCTGTGCACGCAATAGGTGATAACAGGTCTTCTTGAATGATCTTAAGTTATCTAATGGCATAATTAGGAATTTTAAATTAAAAGATTGTCCCAGTTCAAACTTCAGATAATTTTACCATTTCATTTCTCAAATCACTACAGAGCATTCAAAAGTCTGTGTTTGATTTATTGCCTTATGAGTAAAATTTCTGTTTGAGGATGAAGTAAAACATATCTGCAGAACGCGTTTTTCGATTAAAGGAGGATATAGCTGTAATAGTAATTTTTCATGGTCATAAAAATCTAAACAAAGTATAACAATAAATACTTTTATTCACATAACTTTAAGTGTAGTGTTGATTGCTGTGATAACCAAGAGTGTCTGTGCTCGAGAGATGTGCAGCTAACTCTGCTGAAGAGTCAGGTCAGTTTGACTTCTAACCGTAGCCTTACCCCCATTCATTCTGGATTCAGGCAAGTGATTGGGTTCTTCTTTGCTTCCAACATGTGACTGAGAGATATAGAACTGTTTCTGAATTTTCACCCTCAGACAAGCGTGATGAAAGATAATTAATCCAATGTTTCCTATCCTGTGGCCTGCAGACTCCAGACCAAGCTTAGCATTTCTGATATGTGGAGCTGAGTTGAATGGTGAGAATTGTGGACCTTATTATCTGTGGAAAGGTTTAGGGGGTGAGCATGCTCTGTCATCCCAAAGCATGGAAGGTTCTGCACTAGCTCGTGTCTGTACAGCATTTATGCCTGATTGCTCCTTTCAGCTATCCTCCATGACCCAGCTGATGGACTACCTGTACTGCCAACCACAAGCTCAGGGCAGATTCCTTCACCGGGGTCTGGACCCCTTGCTTTACCCCAGCAGCAAAGAAGGTCTGGCCCTCACCAAACATAGAGTTATTGGCTATTCCAGGCCAGCCTCACCCCACTTCCAGAAACAGGCTTATGGGAGCTCTGTGAATGAGGAGGCTCTGCTATGCTTGGGTTACCCTCAGCTAGCAGATGTTCTCTAAGGTCTTACGCTCAGTAAATATAAAATTTGAATGGCCCTAAGAGTTTTCTAATCAGTGCTGGGACTGAGAGTGGGGAGTTCAGAGGGGTCAAAAAAACTGATTTCTTTGCAGCAGCTTTTTTTTAGCTCTACCCAGCACATCCTGGACACAGCTGAGGATATAAAAAGCTATAAACACGTTAATGCTGGTAATATTGCCTGTTCTTCTGGCACTTTACTTCCATCTTGGATGAAAGCCAGCTCATCTTTGGATTTTTTGTGTTATAGATCCTCCTCAGCTGCTGCATACTCCAGGTCAGACTGTGATTTGTGTTAAAGTGATGTAACTAAGAGTAAATCTATTAATTTATTTCAATGTAGCAAATAAGAATCTGAACCCTTATTGCTATTGCTGAATCAGTAAACAGAAGTTAATAAATTGTACCACTCTGGGTTTTTTTTTTTTTTTTTGGTGGATTAGAGCCTATCAGAGACCTAAAGGTACTTGTATGACATTAAGTATGAGTGTAGGTAACAGTGAGGAATAAAATAGATACTTCAGAGTTTTTTATTGTAGTTCTAAAGCTCAAATCTTGAAACTAATTTTGGCTAAGTTTTGTTTTGGAAACCTATCAGTATGAACTGCAGATTAAGGTGACTGTGAAAAACGAGCTTAACAACTGCACAAAGGTTGTATCTACCAGAGTTATAAAAGATACATCATCTACTGGAGACCAGAAGTGAAGCATCACAGGGGTGAGAAAGAAAATGAGTAATCCAGGAATGAAAAAATATATAGTTTGATTGGAAATTAAGTGGTGACTGATCTAGGCATCTGCACAGTGCAAACCGCAGTTTACTGCACATCCCATGGGACTGATGTGCTTTAAACTATTGTGCCTATTGAGAAATGTTTAAAATTACTGAGGTTGCTGTTATATATTTTTTATGGGAGCATTGTTAGGAAATTAAAACTCAGAGACAGCTGAATTGGAGAGAGAAGTAGATTTACTCAGAAAGATGTCTGCTGGTGGAGGGCTGGAAACAGTCCTGGTACGGAAAAAAACTGGGAGAAGAAACAGTTTACTGCGTGGCAAAATGTTGCAGGAGAAACTGATGGGGGGTCAACGACAAAGAGTTAAAAGAAAGAAGCTACACACTGTACAACTTTGTTGGCAAAAATCCTACTGCTACCAGTACAGATCCAAGGACTGGGAATTTTCAGTACTGTAGATCACAGTAAGTGTCAGCTTACAGTGACAGATCTTACCTTCCACTAATGTGGGCAATATAGAATTTACCCATTTCATGTTGCGTGAGCCTGGCACACTAAACAGATGAGTTGAGTAATTTTTGTTATTAGCTACTACAATTGGTACAGAATTTAAAATGGTGACTCTGGGGTGCATAATGAAATCCTGGTAAGGCTCATATGTAAAGGAGATGGGATGGTAGCAAGCAACTGGGATCTTTTAGAGACAGGCATTTTCTCTAATGAAATAAAGCTAATGTGAGTGTGATCTATTTGACTGATGCCAGAATCTGGATATTGTTGCATGGATTGATTTAGAGAGCAGAAAAGGAAGCAGAGATTAAACAGGAAGAGAAAAAATTAAAGGGAAAGGAGCACGAACAATTCAAGATATGGGTCAACCATCTTTAATGGAGAATGAAGCAAACAAAATGTCATTCTGGCTTTGTGAAGGACTTCAGAGACATCCAAAAGTTACAGAGTGCAGGGGTTTGGTTAAGGAAATGAGATTCATTACGGTATGGTTGCTAGGGAGCATTGCTGTTAAGTGCAGAATAGATAGGCATGCATATACCAGCTTAAAGAAATCAAATTTCAAGCAGGGATGCAGGACGAGTATTTGGCTATCAGAATTTGTTAGGACTGACCAGGGAGGTTGGATAGTTTTCCCAAATACTACCTGTCACAAAAAGGGGAGCAAGGAGGAAAAACGTTTTACGACCAAAGAGTTTTATTCAAGTGCCAGACTCTTACCAAGTTCTCTGAAATCAGAAGCATATGTTTGGAATGGGAAATGTATTTGAAATGGCAGAGATGTGTTTTATTGAGACATCAACTAGAAGATAATATTATCACGGTTGAGAATTAAGATGCGAATTGAGGATGCGAAAAGCAGAGTGAAGGGAATATGGCAGTTCGGTGCCAATATAGTTGAATGAAATTGTAGTAGAGAATCATTTAAATAAGAAATAAAAAACATAGGCCAGATATGGATCTTGGCTTATTTCAGAAGTATGCTCCCTGAATTTTGTTACCAAAATCAGAGTTTGGTCTCCTCTTTGATATACCATTTTTAATTCCTGTCCAAAAACAAAAAAAGGAGAAAAGTTATGATGATGACTCATTTGTCCAAAGAGGAAGGCAGCTGCAACAGTTCACTTACATGCAAGAAAAATTGGGGCTTTGTTGTGCCGAAACATCATTAGTGTTTATTTCTTTGCTAATAACAACCAGTATGATAGGGTTGCACTGTCAGATCACTGAGAGAATCAGGGGGTTATGGATCTATTTCTGTACACCAGTTTCTCTCTTTGGCTACCAGCAGGTGTTAGGATACTCTAGCACAATGGAACTTTTTGCTCTCAAACATTAGGTAACACAGCAGGGAACAGGGAGATAGAAAAGCCAAATGATTTTATGCAGACTCCCAGATCAGGAGATCCTTTTTCTTGCCCTATGCTTTAGGTCTTCCCTAGCAATAAGCAGATCCTGGAGTTTTGTGGTTTCAAGAAAAGTAAACTCAGTACAATTCTTGTTTGAGAAGAGCTGGCCCCTTCACCACCACATTTGCTACTGTATCATCTTCCAGCTCTCGGTATCATGCTTAGGCAGTTGCAGAAGGAGAATTTCTGCTCTTTGGGCAGTGTTTGTGGCCTGAACCCCCATCCTTGTTTTCTCTAGGTAAGATATGACAGGTTGGATAGGAACCACCCATGGACTAGAGCTGACCCAAAGGCCGCTACCTGGGCCTTATGATCTGGATTAATGAGAAAGGCAGCTGAAGAGGAGAATATAGGTAAGTTCAAGAGAAAAAGGTGGAAAGGAAGGAGCGTAAACCTTACAGTGAAGGTGTAATGAGGATGAGCAGTAGGGACAGTTGGATACTGTGAGGCTATCTGATGTTCTTGTGGTTAGAAAGGCAACATCTCCTGAAGCTTTCTCACTTAGATTAGCTGTTTGTTAGGTGTGGTGTGTGCAGCTTGAGAAATACACTAATGGAATTATTTTTTTACTTCACCAGCACATTCCCTTAGCGTTCATTAACCTGTTGTCATTGTTACAAGCTCCAGCCTGGGCCTCATTAATCACAATCAGAGAAGTTTGTAGATAAGAGCACCCGGGAAGGAGGCCAGGCTTTTGGTTCCCAGGGAGCTTTTCTTGTTCTTAAATATTTTCGTTAGTTTTGTGGCGAAAAGCAGAAAAAGTATCTTTGTCCTACTCTATCCTTGACCAAACATGATGTTACTTCCAGTGCAGTAGAGATACTATCAGTGATTGTGCTTGAATATTAGTAGACAAGCAAACCAATAAACCGTAAGCATTATGCCATTCAAATTTCTTTTATGAATGAAGGGAGAAAAACACATGTTTGTGAAACAGGCGAGTATAAAAGTGCTAAAAAGTCTTCAGTGATGAAAAAGGGTAACAAACAGAATGGGGTAGATTTTGCTCCCAGCGGCCCTAGAAGTCCTGAATGATGATATAGACTTCACATTAGTCTCGGTTTTCACCAGTGCAAGGAAGAGAAAAATCTAGCACATTTTAAAAATCACTTCATTGCTTATCATATAAACATTTGTAGAAATTAATACTCTGCTTTCAGATCTTACAAAATCCTGATCATGTAGTACTCTGCATACAGAACTGGAGCTTAGAGCATGGCAGGTGCAGATTTATGCATATAATAATATTGCAATCTTAGATTTAATTTTCCCTGTTGATTGAAATGGTCATTGATATTAAAAGACTGTCTTATTGTATGTATTATAATTTTTCTTTAATTATTTTGCACTGTTAAGCTGAGACGTACCTGGCATTTCAAAGCAACGTTATTATTTTAAGAATCTATTTAAATAAAACTAGAGTATGAATTGAACAGAAAATCAATAAATATCTTTCTCTTGTAAGATTCACATTTTTAGCTCAAATCTGTAACTTTCCTGGAAAGACTATCCCCAAAACAATGGTAAATTGAGGATATTCCATGTTACAGGAGGTCAGTTCTTCCAGTTCTGTATGTTGGACTACGCCTCTAAAAACTTTTAAAAATTTCACATTAAATGTGATTAAGCGGCCTTTCTATTGAAATCTAATGCTTTCTGTCATATATTTAGCCCGAAGACTGAGGATTTGGCCAACCATACCCGAAGGCAGAGGAGCAGAAAATGTCTACAGTGACTGGAAATGGAAGCGAATGACCAGTGACTGCCCCAGCCATAAGAAGCTGCTGACTAGAAAAAAAGAAGAAGAGATTCCTCTTTCAGCAAGGGGTGGAAAGGCCTCGCCTGAGGTTCAGGGTGCTTCAGCGGCGACTGCCTAGGAAGGAGGACTCAGCCTCCGTCTGAGGCGTGCTTGGAGCATTTTCTTGTTCTTCCCTGAGAACATCCTCTGTGACCTCCCTCCGCCTCTCTCCCTTTTTCCCTGACAAGAGGCTGAAAGCCCTGAGCTATGGTAGGCAGGAGGCAGAGCAGGGACAGACAGCGCAACCAGAGGCGCTGGCTGCAATCGTGCTGTCTGTGCTTTCCTAGCGGCAATCTGAGGCAGAACAAAAGCACTTTCTTGCAGCCTTAGCGGCTGGTTGTGGGAGCACCCTCGTGCACCATGACACGGGAAGAAACGCCCTCGCAGGCTGGCAGAGATGCCAGAGAGCGCTTCTGACACCGTTCCCAAATCCTATGGAAATCTGCATAAATAACAGCAACTTGTCTGCTCTGAAGACATTTATTTACTGAGCAGAGAGCAGGAGACTGAGTACTTACAGGTGTATTTTAAAACAGCAAAAGAGAGAAATTAGCAGAAAGCGTAGAGAATTAATAATATGAAATGAAGCCATTGCTTGTTTAGTTACTGGGCTGAATGTGGCTCAATCAGTTAAACAGCCATAAAATTGTCCTGTGGCTGGCTGGCCTGTGTGATAGAAGTTTGTGTGAAATCCCCTTTTGAGTGTACAGATATCACTTCTATTGACCCAGCCGGTCAATAATTTACCCAGCCGGTGCAGACTGGGACTCCTGCTGTCTGTCTCAGACTGAGGACGAAATAGCACCAAAGAACCTGCCTACTCTCAGCATGTTCTCCTTAGGTCGGTTTTTGGACTTGAGACCTTTCTAAAAATCCTGAGACAGCCCTGTATATTAATGCTGCAGCTGGCGAATACTCTGCAGCGACAGACAGGGGTCTGTAAGGACCTGCATGTTGCGTCTGTTTGTGTTACTGAGAGAGAAAGCGAGAGGCAGACAGACAGACAGACAGTTCATAGCATAGGTGTCTGTGCCATACAGCGTATCTCGAACTGGTGGGATCAAATGACATCTAGTGTTGTGCAGTGCAAATGATTTTTTTTTTGGTACATAATTATTTAAATGGATTTTTTTGGCAGTCAAACCAATGAGCTGTTTTAGCACGGGCTGAAATGTGGATACCAGGCATACGCAGCAGCTACAGCAGTGCTGTTGCCATTGCTCAGCCTTTCACCTTGCACACGCTTACTGTATTGTAAAGGTAATTGTAAAATAGCAATCTCTTTCCTCTCTCTTTCTTCCCCTGTGAAATAGCAAGTGACAAAGTAGTGCTAGGGCGAACTAGAAGAACAGGGGTTGTCATGGTTCAGGAAGGGGAAAGGAAAGTAAGAAGGAAAACTCTGACGAAGGGACATTATCCTTATTTCACCTCTGTGTTAACAACAACATTAACACAGTTAACTGTGGACAGTTAACAGTTAGCTGGAGTTGCTATGCAAAAAACGTGTCGGCGAGTGTGTGCCAGTCTCGCCGTACACCTGCTCTTGCGGTGCAGGTGGGCAGGCAACGCTGTGGGAACAAGCGGTGCCTGGAGTTGCTGATTTACTCCTGCACTGGGGCATCTCTTCTCGCTGCTGCAGGTGCATGGCTGGGCATGTGTGGTGGTGGGTCTGATGTTGCACTGGCTCAGCACCCTGCCTCTCTGTGCCCACACGCTGTCCTAGTAACCCTGAGGTCATCTGCTGTGCCTGTGGCCCTGCGCGTGTCGCCAGCGAGCATCCCTTTGATGGCAGGATGGGTGGCAGTGCTGTCGGTGGAGTTTCAGAGTAGCTCAGGGTGGGAGACCTGGCGTGGTGGTGCTCAGAGCAGGAGCCGATGTGGGAGGCCTCCAGTGGGCTCTGTGTGAGCGTGAAGGGCTCTTCCCCTCTTTTTCCCATTCCCTCTCTACCTCTCCCTCTTCTCCTGTGAGAAGAGGATGAAACTGGAGCCTCCTTCTACTGTAGAGAGAGGTCACAAGTGAGGAACGGGGGAAGAGAAAGTGGAAGGAGAACTCAGCTTAGCCTTTATTACTGGCCTGCAGGTACCCATTACTGCTTCTAAGAGGAGCTTCTTCTTTCCAAAATAATTCCCTCCACAGTCCTTGTGTGGGGCCAAGGGCAGCCACGGGAGCAGTGCGGTTGGCAGGGTGCAGGCAAAGCTGGCAAATCCCTGCCTCCCATGGCTGGCAGCTGAAGATGCTGCCTGCACTGCCTGCACTTTGAGCTGCCCTGGAGAAGCAGTGCAAACCACAGAGCCCAGGAGTGGTCAGCGATGGTTAGGAGGGTGATGAGTTGTGCTACATTGTCTTCAATCAGTGTTTCCGTGTTCAAGTTCAAGGTATAGACTTGAATCTCTGGTGCTGCTGCTGTATACAGGAAAGAGTGACTACCTGGTGCTTGTTCAAACAGTGGTTCTGACCCATCAGTTGGTACTTGCGTAAATCTCCCAGTGAAGCCAGTGCAAGTTTTTGATGTATACAGGCAGGGGCAGGGGAGCCAGTATAATTAGGAAAAAGAAAGAAAATAAGCTGAAGGAAAACTAATTACTCCGGTCATTCTTCTGGCTTTGTTAATGAGGAAATGGAGTTGGGAAACAGAGAGACTGTATATGAAACACTTTGACAGTTTAAAAACTGTTAGCCACATCTAGTGAGACTGCTTAATTTTTAGTGCTAATAGCAGAACCATTCCCAGAACAACAGTTCTCTGAGCTTCAGTGGTACTCTGGGGACGACACTGCTATTTGTAATAATATTACTCCTCTTCTTTTTTTTTTTTTTTTAAAGCCTCATCACTCCCCATTTATTGTGGTACTTGCTGTGTATGAGGAGAACAAGGGAGGTTTGCACATTTGGAGCAGCTACTGCATGTCTCAACACATCTCATCTGGCTCTCCGGAGGATCAGAGAAACTGGCAGCTGCCTTCTTAATCTGCCCTTGCGTGGATACTTCAGCTGTTGACAACTTTCACCCGGCTTCAAAGGCAGGTGAGGGGCAGATTGCTGATGACTCTTCATGCAATGAAAAACACCTAACAAAGAAATGTGTATAAATGACTACCCTTTCCCTGGATTATATACAATGTTCAGTACAAGAGTTTATAACATCAGGTGAAAACAGCATGCTGTAAATCTGCTTTTAAAGGGAAATACATTTCTTTGTAGCATTGACCTTGTTCCTGCAATAGAGGTTTTCTTAGCAACTTGGCAGAGGAAAATCATGTATCTGCTTCTTACTCTGAAACAAGCAAAAATTAAGAGGTGGAAGAGCTGGTGTATCATTTTCCTTCTGTTCTTATACTTCATTATCAAAATCTCAGTGTTTCTTTTTAAAAATAAGGTGACCACCTACATGTTTTACGCCGGCAACTTAGAATGAACACGTCTGTGAACATAGCTTGGAAATTCCAACCTCACGTTGAGGGCAACTGGAGTTTTAGATGTACAGAGTCTGAAGCATCAAGCCCCCACAATTGCTCTGTAGGTTTGCTGATTTACCTGGGAACTCATATGCATTTCTTCATGTGTTGGGCTGTTATTTGTACAAAAATAAGTTGTTTCTTAGTCCTATGTTTTATCTTGTCTTGTAAATCTACAGCTGGTGGCATCCATGCTGCATCCTAATGCAGTCCTTACTACTTCATTTTTTCCTTTGGAATTAAAGCATATAAAGTATTCACAGAAGGAGAACACCCATAATTTTCCATTCTCTCACATTTACTTGCTATAGTTGACTCTTTACCCCATGGGTGCTCTAGCGAATTTGAATCTGCTCCCCTATGGGCCAAATTCAGGGCCAGCGTTAGCTCCAGTTTCTGTACAGTATAGACAAGAAGGCCACTTCTTGCTTTACTAGAGCAAAGTGGATTTGCTTTCAATGTAAAAACATGCAATGACACTAATATCCCTTGAGCTGTGCTTTCTGCAACATATCTGAATTTGACCCATTGTCCAAACATGACTTTCAGAAGTACAGGACTGAAAGGGAAATCCTGGATTTCTGAGTGCATGCCCTTTTCTCAGATGAAGATAGGTTATATAATTTCCTTATTAGGCTCCAGTTTACACCAATTATTTTTTTTGCCCTACTATAATGTTAGGAATTTTTTCGAGAACTTACTCCTCAAAAGGCTCAAAACCTTATTCTACATCCAGTCTTATATATTTAGAAACAATTTATACCCATTTGTTCTCATGCCAGCATTTTCTTGTAGCTTAAGTAGCTCTTTCCTCTCCTTGTGTTTACCTCCCCCAACGTATTTATTGACAGCAATCATAACCCCCATTGTTTGTCACATCTCTATTTACTATTTTAATTAGAAATAGCAGCCTTGATTTCTTCCTTTTTCTTTTCTTTATAAAATAAAAGATTGATTATCAGATATTTGATGCCACCAATTTTCTTTCTTTTTTTTCTGGTTAATTTTAAATGGCATCAATTTATTTAACTTGCTGCTCATACTGAAAAAGGATGTTACGCCTAATTGGCTGCATTTTCATAGCTACACAAAGGGGACATTGCATAAAGGCAAAGCAATTGGATTCTCTGTCAAAACAAATGAGAAAGTGTATTTTTGGTTCTTATTAGGGTAGCAAAAATACTTGGTTCCTCTGCAAGCTTTATAATCATTTGACCTATTTATGACCTCAGGTGCACTTGGTTCACCTCCAAAGACCAAATGAAGTGGTAACTGTAGCCAGTCAATAATCCAGGACTTAGTTGGCCCAGGAGACATTAATATTAGTGTCCTATGGGTGATGTCTAAATTAGATGGCAGTCAGGTATGTGTACACTGGAGCGGTCATTAGAGTGGGCAGATGTGCTCATCTAATGGCTTACAGTGGGGATTGCTGCAGGGGGAATTCCTCGAGAAAAAAGTGAGTTAATATGAGACAATAGGCTATACAAAAGGGTGCTTTTCTGTGAGCTGTGATGAATATTCTCAACATACAGACTTGCTACAATTACTCCATGGGCAAAATATGTGAGTTATTAATTTAATTAACTTGAAAGATGTAATTAATCTGGGTGCATAAATGCTGGTCAGTGATACCATTCAAAGCAAGCTTTTTTTATTCTAACTATGTAAAAACACTGAACTTAAAATATGAATGCAATATAGAGCCCTATTCACAATAGAATAAAACTTTACATGTGTAAGCAAAAATGTCCATGATCTCATTACACCATTGAGAGCTAACCAGCATTACTCCCAAATCACAAAGAAAACTAAGTGCACAAGTGACCTATGTACCAGCCTCTATGCAAATCTCAGGCAGATGCAGAGATTTATACACACTTTACACACCCCTGAGGAAATACCCATTTTATATCATTGATGGAGCAGATGTATTTTCCTCTGTGAAATGTGCACAGAATCTAATCAGAACAAAGTGTTTAATGTATTCAAAACAAGCGCACACCATCCCTTAACTTTACTAGTAAACTGGAATAGAAAGCAATGTCATATCTGAACTAATTAGAGGTTTTATTGTATGCTATGACTATACATTTGCATGAGTGCATTAGCAGAATCTTATGCCATTCCAACTGCACTGCAAATTCATATCTAGACAAAAATAAATCTTATTCTGATCACGACTGGCAAGGTGATGAAAAAGCTGCCAAGGTGAGATGTTATGATCCCCTGAAAATTTTGATGTAGATTTCCAGTATTTCTCCCTGTCTCCCCCCACCAAACCTTTAAACCTTATGGATACGGAAGAAAGAAAAGTAAGAAAGCTCTGGAAAAAAGTCAGTCCCTAGCAGAGCCTTCTAGAGCAATCAGCTCAGTCCTGCATCTGTACATTTTGCAATACGAAAGCGATTAGTGTATTGCAGAATTTGAACTTGTGGACTACTTACCGTTTAGATGTCACACAATCAGTGCACAAGAACATGGTAGAGTTAATGTTTGTGTAATCCTAAACAATATAAGATGAGACGTATATTTGTAGCATCAAGGCATTTGAATGGATCCTGTGGCATGGCCGTGGACAATTATGTAAGGATCCATGAATAAAACATTTTCCGTACATAAACAGAGTTTTGAGACGTATGAAAAAGGAACAAAATGTGCAATAATGAATCGAGAAGGAAATTCATCCTTTAATCTTTTTCAGACTTTGGATCATAGCACTTCAAGTGAATCAGAATTACTCATAGTAATATCCAGAGAAATACATAATTTACAACCTATGTACTGCAAAGATTTTTATCCTCATTTTTTTTTGTGAGCTCTGCAGATGGAGAAATTATTGTTAGTCTTTCTAAGCCTTTGATACTTCACTGAGGAGGTCCAAAAAAGGGGGCATTAGTGTCCATAGATTTAGACACAGGATTAGTGAGATGTTAGTGTTGAATTCAGGACAATGAAAGCCAGCCTCACAAAGCAAACAAATCACTCATACTGCTTCTGGCATCAGCTGGCAACAACATCGCAGGGAAGAACGCTTGTTCCGAGGAACTTGTAGCTCACGTAGTGACACAGTTATTTGTCAGTATAATGAAAGCCTAGGAAAATGGAAGATATAATTTGGAAATGATTTAGGTAGCTGAGTTATTGAGGGGTTAAATATAATACAATTATTTCAACATGCCAGATGATATGGCAGCCAATTCTGAGATGTGACTTTTTAATGATAAATGAGTTCCTGAGATTATTCCGAATGTTATTGCTGAGCGCTACTGAGACAGTTTTTGGCATGCGTTAACTGAAAAGCTAAGATCTGTCAAAAACATGGTACTAAAGAGATCATTTATACTGACTAATAAAAATGGAGTTTTTCTGGTTCTAGAACAGATTCTTACTAATATCATTTTGCAACTAGTGAAATGATACGACGAGAAACGTCTGAATTAGAAAATGTCTTTGAAGGATATTACTCAGAACACCCTAGGCCTTTCTCAAAGCACAGACCTTTCTGTTCACGAAATTAAAAGTTAAGCTTTATTTCGTGATGAATGATGGAACTCTGATCATCTGCAAGTGCAGTAATTCTGAGCTAGATTTTCCACTGGTTCATAGATTAGCATCAATCCATGGAGTCAGTGGAACTACAGTGAGCTACACAGATGAGATTACTTATCTAAATATATATTGACCAAATTTAAAAGGTCTTAAAGTTGTAAAGAGCTTATGATGCTAAAACTTTTTCACGGATTTAATGCAGCCTTGCGATATGTAACTCCCTACACACAAGTGTGAGTTTAAGCTGTGGAATCATGGCTGATGGTGCGACTAGTGAAGTGGGGAAGGGTTAATTAGACAAATCAGATTTGTCGGGGTTATTTGCCATCTTTGAGAAATTCTAGAATCTGGAAAAATAACATAAGTATGTTTTGGGAATAGAAAGAAGGAACCTGAGTATTTCCCACTTAAGGGAAATTTTGAATATATTTGTTTAGAAAGAATAGAAATAATTTATTTTAAAAACTGGAAATCTTGATGTTACCATAGTTTGGGTCCAGTTCTATTAAAACGCTGGGCGAACTACATGCAGTAGTATGCAGTAGTATCTTTCAGTTTTGAAAGATTTCTTGAGGTCTGCATATTTACCAAGACTGTTTATTTTCTACATTTTCTGATGGTAATACTTCTGAGAACTTTCAGCTAGGTCTAAGTGCTAAGGACATAGTACTAAGGGTAGGCAAAGAAACCGGACCAGCGCAGAGTCCTCACAGGCAGAGAACCTATGGTAAAGAGGTAGAAGAGAAAACTGATAATGGGATGTAAGAAAGAAAAACTGTCGAAAGCAAGACCAGAGTCCTGAGAAATGAGAATTCACCTCCTCTGGTAGAGAAGGAGACATAGGTTAAAAGCTGACTTGTGACCTGCAACCTGGGCGCAGCAGCGAGGTTTTTCCTCTCCTTCCTCCTCTGTAGGTAGGAGCCCTGTCTGCCCAGGGCACTGTTAGGCCCGCTTCTTGCAGCAGAGAGAAAACATCAAATAGTAAGGAAAAATACAGAAACAAAAAGAGAACAGTGGAAAGAAAATATAAGTACCCCAAAAGAGGCAGAATCTCCTTGTGGAGTTGGAGGTGAAAAGGAAACCCAGTCTCTGTAAGCTCTTTTGTACGATTCCCTGGCCTGCAAAACCTCTGGAGATGAAAGGAGCCTTCTGTTCTGTGTTGGATGAAACAAAAAGTTTTCAAAGATCTTTCTGGGAAAAACGAGAGAGACACACGAATGCATCTGTGAAGGGCCTAGAGCCTCATGGTTAGTTGGAGCACTGTACCCAGCTGAGAGAAGCCCACCTTTGCTTGTCTGCGGCGCCAGGCTCCTGGACAGGAGCCTTAACCTGGGGGCTGTCACTCTTGTCCTGGCTCAGTGAGTGTTTCACACTTCTGAATATTCTGCTATTTTATAGAGATTGAGACATCTTCAGTGAGACAGGCAGAGACTCTCAATCCCCCCGGCCTCTCCTGGGGCATGAAAAATCCAGTGTTAAAGCCCTCTTAAGTATTGGTCTTTTTTCTGAATAAGACAGAGTAGAATGTGGAATCTGGGGTCTTGTGCATTTTTAGGTGGCTCACTTATGAGTTCAGAAGCAATATCCTTTTTCTCTGTTTGCCCTGAAAGTATATCCTGCTACTGAGGAGTACCTGCTGGCAGAAGTTTTGCTGAAAAGCAAACAAACCTCATGAAAAGTTTCTATGTAGATGAAGTAACATTTTCCAGCCGTGAAGCAATTTGCTAGAAAACGCCTAGTTAAGTTCTATTTCTTATTAATTCTTATTAATGCATTATTTGAAATTTACAGAGATTGATCGAACACGTGAAGCAATACAAAGGACTTGATCCAAAGCCTATGAAAGTCAGTGAGGATTTGCTCTTCTATCCACCCTCCCCTTGGTGAGTCTTTCAGTGTACTCATACAGCACAAGCTTGTGGAACCTAGAAATTCCCAATTACTCTTTAAAATCTCCTCCCTACAACACATACAGTTTACTCAGAACGAGTCAATTAAATTTGCATTTTATCTCAGCTAGCTGCCTTTTAAACTCCTCAACTGTCTTTGCAATCCTTAAGGCAGCTTCATAGATACTGATTACTCTGGATAGAAGATAGTGACATTTGGGTGATGGGCAGCCCATGCTAAAACTGAGCACCTAGCCCAAGTTGTCAGCATTTTCAGCCTTGGGGATGAAAAGTTTTGCTGCAAGTGGTGCAGCTCCTGTGAGGAGTTTTCTCCTCCATGATCCACTGGAGACCCTTTTAAACTTAAAACACCCATGCTATTCACATTCTCCAGGGAGATTATAGCAGCCACAAAGACACCGGGGAGAAAGCCTATAAATAAGTGCAATTGCTCTGAGAGGAACTCCTTTACTAATGCACACTCCTTTTTTCTCACTGCTGTGCCTGCCTACATTGCCACAGCCTGGAGTCTTAGAGGCAGTGCTGGAGGGTTCCTGGAGCCTTTAAAATGGAAATCAGTAAGGACCTGGAGTGGGAGTTTCAGACTGTGAGGATGTAGCCTACAGCAGATGAGAACCCAAGGAATGATATACAGATCAAGCATCATTCGTTCAGGGAAAGTATTTGTATAGAAAAGTAATTGGTTGGGTCCTGAGCCCAGTTGTAGAAAGCTACTTCAGAACCGTCAGAAACGCTTAGCTCTCTGTAGAACGTGTAGGCCCAAGGACACTGGATTTATAATTAAATCTCGAGTTCTGTGGTTTGGGGGCTGAATGTTAGGTATCAATGCTGTTGGCTTGACTCACACCTTTTCCTTGTTCTGACATTCTGAGGCGGGCAGAAATGCACTCGTTGAACCTCTGTAGCTAGGCCAGCATTGGTGTGCATCACCTGTGTTGCTCCTCCTAACCGCTTCAGCCAGGAGGAAGTGATGGGGAGAGACCAATGCAAAAGGCCTGGTGTGCTCCTTGGGTATCTAAGAGAAGACGGACATTGAGCATCATGTTGCATGATCTCAGAGGCTCTGCTTGTCCACACGGACAAAGTGGGGGCCTCAGCTAGACAGCAACAACAAGGTAGGTACCGTCTTGCTACAGCTCAGTTTCCTATGGTGGAAAGCCTGACACGTGGTTGGTACACGCAGTGCTCTGTGCTTCACTGCCAAGCTAGGTACAAACAGAGCAGATGCAGTACAAGCATGGCTTGCTGCCTTCTTAGTCCATCTTTTACATTAAGAATAAGAATGAAGGAATCAAGCTGCCTGACATGGTCTTGAATTTCTGGTCTAACACCAAGTTGCTCATTGTTCCTCATGTAATTAGTCTCACTGAGAGGTACTAGAAGTGCTAAGAGGAAGAGACAGTTTTGGAGGAGATAACAAGAATGAATATGCCTTTTTCCCCAAAGCATGAGGGGAAAAACCCTTGTGTGCTTGTGTGACAGGCAATGCTATCTGAATAATACTTGTATTCATGTCTGGACACAAATAATCTTTTGAAGCTTAGTACTTGCAAGGCTTATTTTATTTAAGAGAACTGGAAAATGAATGACACTATAATTAAAGACAAGGCATTTGGAGCTGAATGCAGTTCTGGGAACTCTAGGTATGTATTTAATTCAGGAGCTTGTCCCATTGTGATTCTGCAGATTGTATCTGTTTCCGGTACATTTACAGTGGATTTGTAGGGACTTTGAAAATTCCCCTGCAGGCTTGGTCTGGGGAGCCCCTTGATTACAGAATTGATTTCTGCCTTTTAAAAATTCCTGCTGATCATCCCATTAGTTAAAGTGGGCAGAGAACAAGAAACAAGAAGCTACGTAAAAGTGTGCCAGGCCGTGTTTGTTTTTCACTCCCTCTGATGCCTCTTTCTCCACAAGAGTACTCTCTGCATGCACACAGCATTTATGCTGGCCAGTTGCAATCTTAAAAGTGACAATAATAATTTAGGCCAACAAAGCATCTATAAACACTTATATCATCAGGCATGTGAGTAGTCCCAGTGAACATCAGGGATTTTATTATTCTTTGCTGTTTTTGTGAATAAGAGATTTTGCATATATATCTGAGCAGATACCAGACAATCAAAGAAACCAGTACGAAAAGAGGTGAAAACCAATTTTGAAATGGTTTCTGTTTTTCCAAATGGGTAAAATATACATGTATTCATTTGATTCTGATGCTTTAAAACTATTAGGAATCAATGTTGCAAAATATTAAAAAATATAAATTTGTTGTAAAAAATATAAATAAATATTTGCATGTTTTAAGCATAAAACTAATGGGAGTGTTTTGATCAATGATATTTCTGTACGAATTTTACTAGTAATGGAAACCAAATAGTTTTCCTAGCAGTATCTGTAATACAGGCATTGTCCACTGGGAACTTTGATGAAACTTAGCTCATTTCTGATAGGTGACTCAATACCCATGTGAATGGTAACGTCTTTCAGAATTACTACTGGCCCTGAACGACAAGCTAGCGATAAAATGTGCTATATCCTGCTTTGTCCCGTCTTTGCCTTGTGGAGAGGAATGCAGGAAGAGAAATTCAGATCTCTGGATTTGACATGCTCAGGAAATGTCCTATTTTCCCATTATGAGAGGCTGTAAACAGAACACAATTTGCCAAGACAAAAAACATTAAATGTAAATATATCTTCAGTCAGAGGTTTCTCACAAAGCTGTTTGCTTGGAAATGGTGATTTACTGACTATCTTGCTTATTTTTTGCAGTATTGTTTGAGCATCTTTTTTAGCAATTGTACGTTTTTAGTGGAACTGCAAGTAATTTCTTGCCAATTATGCTGATGAAGTGTGAAGTTCATTCACAATTCCTTTTTCAGATTCCAGTTCAGTGCACAATAATGTTCAAACTACCTACGGCTGGATTGTCAAGGTAGAAGTAGGTTATTTGCTGCTGACATGATTTGACCTACATTAGAAGGAGGCAGGAATAATCTCTCCCCTCTTTGTGGATAATAATCCTTTTCGAGAAAAGTGTGTGAAGTCCAACTTTAAACAGAGATTTTGGTATCCTAGGCTAAATAGTATATCCTCATAACTTCAGTCAAGAGATAGTGAAGTGACTCCAGGAGAAATGATTTAGCCTAGTATTGGCAAAAAAAAAAAAAGATTCTGGTTTTAAAAATTTGTGGCGCACATTTGTCCTGCAGAGGGGGTAATTAAAAAAAAAGATGAAATGCAACCTCAGACTAGTCAGCAGCCTGTGGAGTGGTAGGCAGCCATTGTCTGAACACCACAGACTGAAAAACGACTTGAGCACAAGTCTTGCTATTCGAGTGAATGCTTTAACCATGCCTAACCAGGTAACTGGTGCTGGCACTTTTTACCCCAAAACGTTTTTGAATGAATGCCCCAGCGCTGGTTTAGTCAGGTATAAATGGCTGTGCTGCTGTTGTGATTTAGGTGTGGTCTGTGTTTGCCTGATGGAGAGGATGTTAAGGTAACTTCTTGTACCATCTCTCTGAATTACAATGGCGCTTGGGTGGGATGTGGGAATGAGGCCGTTAAGACCTTGTGCTTGTGAGTGAGAGCAAATAGGGTCTATGTTTAGGGGTGTGTGTAAGGGTAAAGTTCAAAAGATGATTGTTTTTAAGCGTGGTTAGGGCTACAAAGTGCTGGAAAGCAGGTCGTCTTAATCACCCTTCCAGACTTAGGCTGTCTGGGACTGAAGCTTAGCTGAGAATTTTTTCTTTAATATTTACACCCTACGGTTGAATATTATTGTACCTGGCTTTGTGGAAAACTGCTGTAGTTATGTTTTTGGACTAGATCACATTTATATTATGGCCTGTCTGCGAATAACCCTCAGATAAAAAGCTGTTCTGGCTACCAGCAAAGTTATTCTGAACGGTGTGACTGACGTAAAAAAACACATTTTGGGAATCTCGTGGCAGACTTGTTTTGTAGAAAAAGTAAGCATCACTTTGCATTCTCGAAGCTCTGTACCCGATGCAAAGTGGGTACCTTAGCAATTGGTGTTCATGGCTCATACTTAGCCAGTTACTTAGCCAACCTTAGCCTAATAATGTCACGTGAATCAGTTTTGCTAAAGTTCAGATTACATTCACCTTTCTTTGAATAGCATTTAACTCCAAAGACAAGTCCACAGCAAGCAGTTGGGCTTCTTGCAAAATAATGTACTCCGCAGCATGAGTGTCAGAAATTTGACCTAAAGTATCACACTGAATGTGATTCTGAGACAAGAATAAATCACGAAGAAAAGGAAAAGAAATAAACTACTAAGCTGCGGTACCTCTTTTTCAGTCACACAACTGAAGCCTGTATGTTTTTTGTGGACTTTCACCCGGCAAATGAAGCTACATGATCAGCTAAGGGGTTAATCAGTTTAGTTTACTTAAAAATTCTTAGCCATGATGGAAACATTTTAGCACCTAAGAGGAAAGATTGTGGGTGAAAAACTGAAGATACATGATTTATCACTCCCCTCACAAATAAAATTTATTCATTGCATCCACCAGCCATCACACAGATGGTCAGAAAATTGGCTTTGTGTAGGGATGTGGATTCAGGCATGAATATTAATATGAGACAGATGTAAACGCATATTAATATGCATTTGCTTTGCATGGACTGACATTACAATATTTTCATTAAAGAAACCGCATTTGAAATGTAAAGTATAGGTCACCTTTTAAAAACATAAAATAGTAGGGTACAATGGATTTACGCTTTCCTGAAATAACAGAAACAATCAAAAAGTATATATTTTTTCAAAAAGCACAGTGCATGACGTTTTTGTAGTAAAATATGTTGGCTGCAACATTATAATTGATAAATCAGGAAGACATATCTTACTTTGCAGTTAATAAACATTTCCTCCTTTTTGAATATCTTGTTAGGCTAGCAGTAATGAGCACAGTAACTTTCAGGTGATAGAAACAGGATTCCAAATCAGCATAAGGTGAAGCTAAGCTGAGTTACGTAGACTTACTAAACTAATCCTATCTGAAAATGCGTCACTCAATATGTTGTTGTTTTTCCAATAGTAACAATGCGTAAAACCCATAGGATTTATGAAGATGCGGTACTTTGGGTGTTTTTTTTTTTTGTAGGGGACAGCATTTATATTCACAGCAGTGTTCACATCTGTGCATTGTTAGTGTTTGCTCATGGTAACATCATGCATTTGCCCAAAGAAAAACACAATATCATTATATGTCACATTATAAAAGACTATTTCGCAGACATTTGCTAAGCATTTTTTGCAAGGACTCTGTGATAGAAATATCATTTAATGGGGAAAATTGAAGCAGTTCTGTTCTCATATAAAACATTCAGGTATATTCCAGTTGGTAGCCATAACATTTGAATATCTAAATATACAATGCTGTAATTATAGATGATCTACAAAAAGGTTGTTAATATTAAGATTAATAGTGTTAGCAGGTTGTCCAGTGTATTCTCAAATCTCATGTATCTTTGGGATGTCTTTTGAGGATATGAAACTGCGGAAGCACCAGGACTGGATTCTACTGGCACTTAAGCTGACAGCAAAGCAGGTATGTAGCCCTCTACATCCTGCACATACGGGCTATAAATTCAGTGACCAGATTCATTCCTCTGCAATTGCGTAATTTAAAGATGGCACGAGTGCTGATGTGAGCACCGTGAAACGTGAGTGCATGTTATTCCAGTGGCTAGTGATGAAAACTCCATGTAGACAATGGAGATGATAATTATGCCAACTGCTGTAAATCGCTTTGAGTAATGGAAATCATGGTATATTATAGGCCAGAGCCACACTGCCTGCTGCAAAGTGCTGGACGCAGCACAGAAGCAGTAGGCCTGTGGGTTCGTTGTATGCTTCGCTGCTTTGAGGTTACTCTGCAGTGGGTAGAGGCAGCCACATGCAGTCAGCCCCAGCTTCTGCAGTTGACAAAAGTCATTGCAGTCACTGGAGGCCAACAGGACAGAAAAACCTTGTGACCGGATCTGCCACTGTTATTCCAAGTGATGCTGTGAATAATCTTTGCTCTTTCCTTAGCTCCCCCAGTACTCACCAGATTTGTCATGCTGTATCTATGCAGTGCCAGTGCCCCCATCAGAAGGTGGCCCAAGATTGTGATTCACAGGCAGATTGGATCATTGTCTCTGCCCTGCGCTCACATGCACCACTGCCTATCTTGGTGACACCTCTCACTTGTTTTGTGTTCTCATACACACAAGTGAACGCACACCAGATTCTGGGTGCTCTCCCTTTCTGCGTATTGATGTGGCCAGAAGACTGTCTTGGTAAGAGTTTGTAGGGGAGGCACAGGAAAGGAAGCCTTGATCTTCAATCCATGCTAAAAATGTGTCAAATCTATACACCGTGTACAACTTGTGTAGGACCTTGTGTGCCCTTCGCAAAGTGGCACGCCCTAGAGGAGTTTACACTTTATATGCTTATATGTTCATATTCCTCCTTCTGCTCATAAGTTGTAAGCTGTGGCAAAATCCTCAGGAATGCAGGACAGTACCTGGGGCGCTTGGTTCAAAGTGGGCTTTGAGCTATATTTGTGTGCTGTGTCTGTATTTATCTGGCTTTTTAGAGCAACTTACCATCACTTTTAGGACTTTGGAGTAGGATCTAATACCTGTCCCAGTGCATTTTGGAAGCCTCTGTAGAAACAATAGCCTAATAGGTCTTCAATCTGTGATACTGTCAGACGCCAGTGCAGCCTTTTTGTATTTTCAGCAAAAGATGCTGATAAATAAATGTGGACTTTGTGACCTTTGCTTCTGCCCTGCCAGGTGCTTGAAAGACTGTAAGACTCCTCTGTGTCACTGTGTGTGTGCATACTTAATGGTGGAAGGAGAGAAGAAAAGTTTATATTTACTTTACATTTTTTCCTTTTCTGCTTCCTAAGTTTAAGAAAGTTTCATGCAGAAAACTGCTCTGTAGCACTTGAGAGCATGCTGCCCTTGTTTTCCCTGTGGCTGACTAGCTTTAACTCAGCTGTCAATCAAATGGAGCAACTAAAGAAAAGCAATGCAGAAGGGACCAGACTCTCAGCTCATTATACACTTCTGTCAATAGAACAGAAGAGATTTCATTCACATAGCATACTTTGTATCACAGGTAACTTTCTCAAATTCCCAGTCATAAATCTTGCTAATTCAATATTCTGTGGTCTGATTCATCTGGCAAGCCGGCAGAGGCTTCAGCAAATCTGGCAGCTCCCTGCAAAGCTTTTCTCTCATGGCTTCCCACTATGGCCCCCAATCCAATGTGCCTCTTTCTCTCTCTCCCTCGCCCTCTCTCAGGGTTTTTTCATAAAATCCCAGAGAATCAATATTCCTATTCAGCAAGTTTCTTCAGAAACTATTTTTAAAGAAAAAATAGCGATTTTACCAAAAAAAAAAGATGCTTTCTCTTTTTTCTATATGAAAATATTTGAATTTGTTGAACAAGTCCAGCGTATTTTGGGTTTATATCACCTTAGCATGCAATTGAATCTCCCTGGAATAACCATGGAAGCGGTAATTAGGGTACCCAGTTCATATCTTACACTTGCAAAACCGTGGCCTGACGACCTCTGTCATGAAGTGAGGATAATATCCCCTCATTAACATTGTGCACTCTCTGAAAGTGTTCAATATTCAAATTTTCCCTCCAGATTCAGAATGAAAACTGGTAGGCTTTTCCTACCATTCTGAATCCCCGCAGCACAGCAGCAATACTACTACTTGTTTCCTCTTATAGTACTTTCTTCTGAGGCAAAAGACTACATTTTAATAGTCTGGAAAGTTTTACGATGACAACTTTTCATCTTGAGAAGTACAGTTGGAGCAGTGAAGTGTGTTCTTACGGGTACTGGTGTGGCACTGAACAGAAAACATCCCAAGAGTTTAAGTTCAGATTGTGCTGCCTGTGGTGCTCCTTCAAGAGGAAAGAAGCTACTTGAAGGGCAAAAGTAAAGGATCCTTGTATATGCAATTTTTTTTGAATATTGTTATCCATTTATTTTTTGGTAGTAGACTGATTCTGTGGATAGGAAAAGGGAGTCAGAGTCTGTCTCTGCATTCAATCACTTGTTTCGCTTTTTATGCTTTATGAAGAGTTCCCGTCTGATCATCTTCAGGGCAGTGGTGCTGAGACTAGCTTATTTACAAGTCTTTTGGCTCTTTTGGATCAGGCTGCAATGTTCTCACCCAGGTCTTTTCTTTCAGTTCCAGCAGTAGCTTGGAATGATGTTCACCTCTACAGTGGCTCTTCAGGTGTCTTCTTGGCAGTATGTTAGCAATACACCTAACTGAGAATTGTATCCTGTTTTATTAAATTAAATGCATATTTTGATGCTTCTGTGCATAGTGGCAGTTGGTTGTTTGCTACTCATATGCTGTTCTTTGGAATATTAATTCAGAAGTCCAATGCTGTTTTTCCCTTTGTAGAAAATGCAGATTTTTTAAAATATTGCATTGTGAGAAATGTCTTGGGGACCTTAGGGGTTCAAACGACTCCTTAACATCTTCCTGAATGCCAAAGAACCGTTGTGGCTTATCACTTCTCATCAGAGGACGCTTCTGTCTTGGTGATGTCAGCTCATGGCTGGCTTTTGTGAGGCTCTTTGCTGTATTACACTGATCTCTCCTCTTTGAAGTCTCTTAGTGGGTTCAGACTGATTCAAATGTTCTCCCCCATTTTCTTTTTCAGAAGAGAGACAGTCAGACTGCTTTTGCTACTAAAAGTAACCACTATTTCACTTCCTATGAGATACCAAGGTTTCTTTGTTCATTAGATAACATTCCCTTTGCTTAACTGATCACCAGTACTCCTTGTTTCAGCATGGGGTAAAACTCTCTCTCCTCCTTTTCTCCTCTGCGCGCCCCACTGAGCATTAATAGATAACTTTTCATGTAAAATATTTATTCCGCTCAATCATACACTTTAACTCCATCTGTACTTCATCAGTCACGTTTTTACAAATGTCTTAATAGGGTATAGCCATTTTGTGGTAAAATAGACTTGGGATGATTTGACCCCAACACCTTTTTCTTCTACTGGTACTGAAATGAACAAGTATTTCTGGTTCAAGTCAGTCAGTACCATTTTCTGCCTGTATTGGATTTGCAAAGACAGATGGCTTCCAAAGTCTAGCGCTCAATCCAAGTTAAAACTGGAGGGGAAAGTTGTTTGATTCTTTGCAGGAATTACTGTCTAAACAAAACCTGACTTCAACAGATTTCTATGCAAAACCCTTTGATTCCTATTTTCCATCTGTGAGAAATTTGGGATGTTATTGTTGGATTTGTTGCTTTCCTTTGATAAACATGTTAAAACATTGTTCAAAATAGCTTTTTATCATTTTAAAGATATAATGCGAGTGAAATCCCCTCTGATTCCTGTGCATTTGGAAGCAGTTCTGCCTGCTTTTGGTATACTTGATCAGGTTTTTGTAATTCTTTGCTTGTGGCTCTGCTCATGTTGCCAGTGGAAAATTTGTTTGGCTCAGAATACGGCTTTAAAACTGTCTCTGGTACCTGGAGGGATGACTATTTCCCTCACCTTGCCATCTTCCTCATTTTTTGTCTGTGATGGCTACCTTCAGTAAAATTGAAATTCAGACTCTTGGCAGGCTGCTGTTGGGAGGGTGTGCTGAATACCATACTTCTGATGTCAGGCTCAAGAGTGTTCTCACGATCCTTTTGCTTTCTCAGAGTAGGACTTGGGTTGCAGACAGCGAGAGCTTAGAGCTTTCAATCTTTAATCTTCTTTGTTTGTTTCTTCTCTTGTCTAGCAACCCATAGCTGCAAAAAGAGATACCGCACTTGTCGAAAGCTAATGGCCCATATGGTGATGGTCAGTTAGAGTATAACAGTTATACCACTTTTTCCAGAGTAGCATGTATACGGTAAGATGATTACAGACAAAATAAACAACATTTCTTCACTCCTGATGTATTTAGATTTAAGCTGTGGCTAAGTGTTCCCAATTCTTTCTCTATGAAAACATCCCACCTAATATCTGCTAGTAGCGTGGCCAAAATGAGCAGAGTTCCCTGCTCCTGACCTGGGCAGCATAGGCATTCATTGCTTTTCCCTGCCTGGCCCGGACCGCTGGTGGGTAAACCCTCTCCGCTCTGCTCTCGGTGGACATACATGCACTGCAATCCCAGATCGCTCTGAATAGGCTGGCTGGGCTGCTGGAGCAGTCTGGTCACGGCAGCCCAGAGCTCTCTGTTGGATAATATGCCCAGCATGCCAAGGTGCGCCAAAGCCCACTATCATTTTTTTTTATGTTCTTGAAAGCCTCTGCCTGTTAAGAAAGTGTACTTTTACCCACCTTCTTCTATGGTTCTGAATTTCTCTGTGGAGGTAAAATGTGAAAATTACTTTCTTCTGTAATGCATATTAGTTTCTGCAAGTGTTCCTTCCCAGGCAATTGAATTGGGGTATGCAAGAACTGAAACTGTAGTTTTGTTCTCTTCATTTGAAGAGTAAAATTCACTGCAAGAGCAAAATCAGAATATAACTTTAAAATAACTAGTTTCATGGCAGATCTTGAGTGTGTAAGATATTTTGACAGATATCAAACACTGTAGAGTCTATCCACTGGATAGCCCACTGAATAGCCAAATTTCTTACACATCTCCTTTACCAAGGAACAGAAAGACCACACAGAATAGTTGCCTCTCCCCCGTGCTAGGACAGGCAGGGCTGCTTTGGCATAGTGGGTGCTGAGGCCAAAATGCTGCTGTGCAGCTTTGAAATCAGCCATGTAACAGTGCCCTGACTCATAAAGGCTAGACAATGCAGATGGTTCCTCCTGGTCTTTTACTATCTTGCTAAATTTGATTTTTAGAGTCAGATTCAAACCCAAGCTCAACAATTTTAATCTTGCTAAAGCTTTCGGCTGGTGTTGACACACTATTTATTTTTTATTCAGTTAATGGATTATTTCTGTTGCACAAGGAGGATTAATTGTACTCAGCTCATTTTACAGTTAGTATGTCATGGATATTAATCAATCTTAGTCTGGAAAAAGATGAGTATTGATCTGTGATATTTGAGAGAAGTACACTGCCACATTTTTGCCTGAAAGCCTTCCTTACGAAATGAAGCAGCAGTGTTTTTATTAAAATAATTTGGTTGTGCAAGCTTGTAATGAAAATTCACTCACGAAGAGAACTAATTAAAATAATTGCTTGTTACTATTTTAATATTAATTCACTTTTCAGTCATTCATATCACTGCGTGCCTTCCTGTGATCACCACAGGCCCATGAAATGAGGTAATCGTGCAAACTGGAAGTGCATATTGCTGCAAACAGTATGGGAGAGCTCAGGGAAGAGACAGGTTAGTGTAAGCTGAACGTGGAGCCATAGCAAGCGCAACAGAAGTTCGTGGGAATCAGACGTTGAATGAGGTGTCTGGGAGTGTCTGAAATGTGGAAATCTGTAACCCTTGTGCATGTGGAAAAATCATATATAGGTACTGACGCTTGGCCATAGTGGTGGCAAGCGCTGCTTGCGCGTGCTTCGGTTTTGCACGGCACGGGCGATTGCAGCGCAAGAGCCATAGCGCTGGCCTCGGTACCCGGCCCTTCCTGCTGTCCAGCGCCGCCTCCTGCCCGCGCTCTCGGGGGGCTGCGGCACTGGGGCGATGGGCCGTGCTGCTCCTGAAAGGCCTCCTCTTTCCACTGCTCAGCCGCCCCCGGGGGGTGGTGGCACCTGGGGCTTGTCCGCCCTGGGGCAGAGCTGCCCCTTCCCTTGGGGCAGCCCTGACGCGCGGCGCGTCCCGCTCAGCCCCGGCACTTGGCATCTCTCTGCTTGGGCACAAGTGGTGCGTGGGGCACCTTGCCCTCCGTGCTGAGGCTGTCCTTGACCTTCCTGCTGGTAAAAAGGAAGGGAAGCTGTGGAAAACAACACGCTAAAAATGTGACTGAGGCCAACTGTTACCACGAAAGCTACAGAACAGCTATGAGCTGTTGGGAACAGCTTTTGGGCAACACCAATCTGGACTGGATTTAAAAAGAAATCTGTTTTGGTGGTTTCTCTCTCTCTGCCTTTAGGTTTTTTTTTTTTTTTTTTTAATTTTAAACACTTTGGAGCCTGTTTTCTGGTCTTTGGTTTTAGACAGATGAACAGCAGGGTTTTATAAGCTGATTGTGTTCAGATGTACATCTGCAGCAATAATTGGGATACACAGAGAATGGTGTCACTGTAACATTTTGCAATAGATGTTGGAATGAGACCACAAATAGAAAACACATTCTGCTCTTAATTGTTTGATTTAAACCCACAAAAGCAGTAACACTCAAAGATGTAAGAATAATAAAATAATAGCATGGTGTTGAGAAAAGGCATGCAAGGCTGGGACCAAATTCTTGTCCCCAAATTAACATCAGCAAATGCATGGCTCTTGTGAAGCGGATTAGGACATAAAGTGTTTCTTTTTGTTACAGCCCTGCAGCTCACACCACAGGTTCCCGGCAGCGATAACCTACAGCTGCTTCTGCCTGTGTGTCTTGGATACGGCCAGTTGTCATGCCAGCCTGGGCTGGGTGGGAAGACTGCATAGCCGGGCGGGAACCTCTGCCTCCTGTGATCAGCTCCGCAAGGGGGAAAGCTGGGAAAACCTGAATATTGCAGGAATTTTGGAACTTCCTATATGCCTGGGCTCTTCCCTTTCTTTCTCCCTCCATCTTCTTTAACGCCCTTTCTCCCTCCAGGCATCCCTTGTGGTAGATCCTGTTTTGACTCACCATGCTGCTCCCTTATTGTTGTCCCAAGGAAGCAGTTCCCTACAGCTTGATGGAGTTTGACAGCTCTCTCTGCAGCTTTGCTGTAGCCTTCTTATCCCCTAGTGAAAACACAGGTCTAGTAGGAAAATTATTGTATTCATATGGGAAAAAATTTCACCAAAAGGGTTTGTGTTTAATCTCCCCCATCCACCCTCCATCCCAAAAGTCAGGCCTTCAAAATTTACTAAGTTATGAGATTTGGAGGCTTTCAGTAAAGCTTTCAAAATTTCAATCGGAAACAGGTGTTCCCTGTGATTATCCATTCAGAGAAAATCCCAGTTTTTCATTGGAAAAAAAATGTAATTAAAAAATTTCAACCAGGCCCTAGGTAATGGATTTGACCTTTTTTTGGAGAGGAAAGTAGAGGATTCATCTTCTGCTCAGTGTAAAGTTGTCTGGCTTTAAGGAATTATATGGAGAGCTGTGTTTGGTCCTGTTTTTCCTACTCTCTTTTGACTCTAAATGGTGGAAATAAAATGTGCTCCATCCTGATAGGAATAATGAAGAACTGTAGGCACTGGTACTACTACCTGCTGTGCACTGAGACAGACTTTCTATCAGTTGAGGGTCAAGGAGAGTAGGTGAAATTGCACTGTTCTGCACAAGCAAAAGTAAAGCTGGTCTTAAGTCTGACAGAGCCTTGGCTAGGTTTGATGAATCTGTTACCATAAGGACAAAGCCATATGAAACTGGCCCAATCCCCCACAAGAAGCTTTTTTTGGAGATCATGATATGTAGATGTGTATACATGCACACACATATATATGCGACAGCACAGGACAGAAGCTATAGAATGTGATTACCTGAAAACATATTTGCATTCCACATCAAGAAAATAGGAAAGAGCTCAAAGCAACTCCAAATGAGCTGAAAACAAAAGAAAAAGCTACCATTTTGAAAGCTTTTTGCAAGTAGGCCTGGTAAAGCTAAATAACACTTCTACATCTCTGAGCTTTCAGGTAAATAGTAAATAAATAATGCCCATACTTTTATTTACATAGGTTTTAGCCTTTCACCTTCTCTTCACATCCCTAAACACGATTTGTTCTTACATCTCCAACCTTGTTCATTTTTATTTTTCACCTGCTCCGTAGTTTGTTTCCCCTCTACTCCTCCACAAAATCATATAGTAGAGGAGCATAGATCACCTTTCTGGAAAAACGTCACTGCTGCTTCTCTAGACCTTGCTTGTAATATACGTTGAAAGATTACTTTATTACTGAATGTTAATTTTCCATTTGTTGTTATTATTTGTCATTTAACTTGACTGTGTTCTTTACAGCATTTCTCTTCCAAAATTTTAGACACAAGGCAAAATATCATATAATATTAAATTTGCCTCACTGGGCTAAACTCCAACTTGAGGGCAGCTCCGGAGTTTGTGCAGTTCCTCCTAGAAATAACCTAGCCCCCCTGCGACTGAGCGCTGTGGGGGAATATGGCCTGTTGGGGAGCTCTGCTGCTCCGGGGAACTTCTCCTTCCTCAGGCTTTCCTATCTGCAGGGACGCTTTTTGCGTGTAAGTCACTCGTGCAGAAGTTGCAAAGCAGCAAATGTTGACTGACTGATGAATATCAATGTAAAGTGTAATTAACATAGGCAGGCGTTTATTGCCAACAATAGTAGGAAACAGTTTTATTCCCTTATTTGCTGCCAGCTCTGGCAGGTTAAAAAGCCAAGTGTCATAGCAGAACATTTTTGCTACATGGGGAATTCAGTGCATACTTCTAGACTTAGTAAAAAGAAAAAAATAAAATAAGAAAGAAATAGATTGGTGTCCTTTTTGCTAGTGTGGGATTTTGTTAGTAACATGTTCTTATTAATTACTGCGGGCTGTTTTCCATACACTTGCGTACTGTTAGAGTTACTTTTGTGTGCAGATGAACATTTTATGAGAAATTGGTAGGGAATAGCCCTTTTACCATGGGAAAATGTATAGGAAACAAAATGCTCATACTATGATTTTATTGAAATTTTGGCTTAGTGTGTTTAAAGAAGAAAAAGTAGAAAACAAACAAACAGAAAGTCAGAAAGAAAAGTATTATAAAAGCGTCATTCTCCTTCTATTGAAGTGTGACTTTGTTTGGGAAAAATTGCTATTTCAAGAGTGTTATCGACCCCTAGAAAAGATTATTTTGCAAAAATATGGCAACACTGCACAATGGCTTTTTAAGATGTGAAAAAACATATGTCTCTGTAGAGAAACACTTACTACCTTTTTCTGAACTGTGTGTTTGGAAGACTACCTTTACCTTTCCATATTTGTTGCTGACATTCAGTGCACCTGAGAAACCTTTCCCCAAAATTGTGTATTTTTTTTTAATCAGCATTTTAGGGTTTGTAGGATAGACATTCCTCAAAGATGTCTAACTGGCTCTACTTTAAAGCTGATTGATTACTTAAAAGTTAATTCATGAGCTAAATATAATCTAATACAAGACTGATGTAAGTAGAATATTTGAACAGAAAAAAATAACAAGCAATTCAGGTTTTGAGCAGCTTTTGGCATATGTCTGCAGAGAGCTGCAAGATTACGGCTTGTGAAAGAAACTTCAGTTTTTCTTTCTGAAGAAGTAGTGGTCTCTATTTTATTCTCTAGAAGACGGAAGGGATGAGCAGGTTGACAGGCAAAATGTGTGCCTTGTTTCAAAATTTTGGTAAGTGTACTGGATCAGCACACAGAACGTTTCAAGATCATTAATTTCTTCCTTTGATGTTAAAGTCGAGGTGTTGGTTGCCAGACAGTGTTGGTTTTACTTTGGAAAGTGGGTAAGCCCATGTATTTCTGGGTGTTTCTCTGTACTTTGCATACAGTCGGTTCCAGAATTAGTATACGCCACTGATGGTTTGGGCTTGTGCCTTTCAGTAATAATTGAGCTACTGACATAAAAGAGCTACACAGTGGTTCATTCACTCGGGTTCTTCCAAGTTACCACTTTTCAGAACCTGCATGACAATATTGAAAATTAAAACCAGTTAATAGAAAAAAATGTTAAATCAATGGCCATAAAATTTAATGGGTTTATAGCAGTCTTAACACAGTAGGACTGAATTATCATGTTAATTTAATTTCCATTTCTAAATGAACCAGAAGGCACAATAAAGGTCAATTAACCACTACCTTCCTTGCCTTTTTTTTTTCTTTTACTGCCAGTTTTAAATCACAGTCAGCCCCAAAGCATGCAAACCTTTTCTGGAAGTTCATTAGTTCTCTTAGAGATCCAGTGCAAACAAAATACAAACTAACAACCAACCATGTGCTCAAACACACGATTGCTTCACCCTCTTATACCTATATGTGTTGTTATATCGGTGGTAGATAAACACTGAAGAGAGTTTTGTTTGCTGGTATTATTAAAGGTGCTGGAGCCCTCCAGCATCGGTTTTTGGCAGTGTTGGTAGCTCTAACGTGCATCCTTCCCAGGATGTCTCTTCTAATCAGAAGGTGCTCCCCATCACTCTCTGCGAACCTGCTCCAAAACCATCCCTAAAATTAGTGTTTGCTATGATACCTAAAAAAAAAAATACTCATAGTAGTTAGCCTACCCATGCCACAAACAGCGCTTTGGCCAGTCTTATCTCTTTGCAGTTGCTAATCTCATTCAAATGTTGTCTCCTGTCTTATATCTGGAGTGCAAGGTCTCTGCTTGCACCGCGGCAAGCTCAGCACAGTCCTTGTCCGTAAAAACAGAGACTAGGCATTTTAATGAGACAACAATAATTAACATTCTATGCTGCTGCTTCAGAGGTGTCTGTGATTTCCATCGAAACAAGTATGCTAGCTAGGCGCTCTCTGCTATTTGATGTCACGTCACTACTGCTAAATTTATCCTTATGTTGTTCATATGTGCTAGGGGGGTGCTGCTGCGCCTGCTTACAGGTGCTAATAAACTGCGGTGTAGCGGAAGCACAGAAGATAAGATCTTGATAATGTTGAAATTAACGGGAGTTCAGCTGTTAATTTGAATAGAGCCAGGGTTATACTGGAGATATTTAGCTTTCCCAAGATCACACAGAGTCTTAGTGATGCAGCTAGGGATTTAGTCAAACCTAATCTGTGCCATAGCTACAAAGTAAATCTTCCCTCCTTTCCAAAGAGTCAAGTCTTCACCTCTCTTAAGGCTTCCTCTTGAATATTTCCCTTTATACAATATTTATGAAAAGCCTATCTGTATAAAAAAATTGTTTCCTTTTTTACTCTTTTCATGATAAAATAGAGTCAAATAAATCACAATTTAAGCAACGTACATGAGTAGTGTTCTTTTCTTTTCTATTTTTTTGCAAATTTTTTTAAGGCACTGACAAGCTTTTCTGCCTCAAATTTAAACTTTCTTAAAAAGTGATCTAAAGAGATGATGAAAAGAGAGGACTCCTCAGTTTTGCATATGCTGCTCTCTGTAATACCAGGAAGTGTTGCATGGCACTATATAACATAATGTTACTTCTATGGTCATGTGTGCAGTAAAAGCACAAAACCGTACATGGCTAGAGGCAACTCTAATTTTTACATAAAACAATTCAGATGCACAAAAAAATTGTTTTGTCTACTGGTGGGACCTGGAGCAAGAAACGGAGTGGAGCCTCCTACCTAGCTGGCCGCAGTTGCTCAGCCCTGTCCCCTCCGGCATGCGGGCTCCAGTGCAGCTGCGTCACCTGCATATTGAATAAATCTGCCCCGGTCTTGCTAAAGCACTGTGACTTCTGCTGGGCATTGGAGAGATGCGGCAGGTGAGTAAGGTTACGTGTTACTCGGGTGTTACCATACTATTCAGCATAGCTTCCTGAAAGTTCAACCTCTTTCTTACTTTGGGGAACGGAGTAAATAGTGCCTAGTGGGACTCTAAAGCTAAATACTTACTGCTGTTATGGCAAAGTAGAAAAAGTGCAAAAATACAGATACTGAACTGAAGTTTAAAGAGATTTCTCGAATTGTCAATTTCAAATGCCCGAGACCCTTAGGCAAGTGTCAGGAGGATGTGGTAGCGAGGGAAACCAATAACAGTCTGTAGAAATGACTCCAAATTGCCATCGAAAAATATAAGGAATGGATCAATTACATTGGATTTTTTTAAGCTGTTCATTGGAGACAAACAGTTCTCTGCTAAATGCTGCAGGACGGGGCAAAAGATCCACAGAAATAACCTTACGGCTCTTAAACCTCAGAATATTTTCCATAAAGACAGTAATGCTATCTGTTGGTCTGTATGGATTCTTCAAAATGTGTTTATAACTAGTTATTCTGTCAAAATACTTCAAACCTGTTTTGATGGTTTCAGTATATGCTCATAGTGGTGCTTTTCCCCCCATTTTTAGCTTTCAGTGTGTCAGGTCCACATATTCTAATCACGATTTTTTTTGTGTGTGTGAAGGCTTGTGCTGGGAATGCCTTTGTGTCTGTCTTGTCATTTATTAGATTTCACTTTGTAAGGGTTTGTTGGACATCTGGAAATGATAGCTTATGGTCTGACATGAATAATCATATGCCACACCTGTCAGCAAGCAGTCAAATAGCCAAAGAGAATAGCTCAGAGGCTGAAATATTTGCACAGAGAGCACCCAGTTCATCAACCAATTCTGAATAACAATCTTATAAATTTCAAAACTGTCCTGGAATTTCCTGAACAGAACAAAAATGTTGTGTAAGTTATTTGATGTCCATAGTTTTATTTTTCGTTCAAAAGAAGTCACGGTGGGACTGGACAAGCTGAATATGTCCAATATGCTGAAAAGCAGGAAAAATTGATCGTTAATAAAAGGCATGCTGCGGAAATCTTGGGTGCTGGAGCTGCCCTTGACTCCCGTGTGGGACTCCTAATTCCAATTAGTGGCCATGGAAATCATTGTTCAGAATTTGGGGGCAATATACAGCCCTAATTATTTATCCCAGGATTTTGTATGTGCCAGTTTGGGGATATTTGATGTTTTAGTCACCTTAAAGGCAGCTTATTTTCATAAAGTGCTAAGAACATATGCTGACCACCTGCCACTCTTTCTACCAGGCAAAGGCAGTTCACAGAATTTCTATGCACTTTTTAAAATCCAAGCACTTGGTATCAAGCTCCCATAGAAAAGCTGCAAGGAAGTCCTACTTTAAAACAAAAACTCAGAGCAAAGTCCTCTTTGCTATACCTTCAAGTAGATCAAAAGAGCTGCTGTCACTTGAGGTCTCCATGGAGCTGGACTAATGGTTATAGTGACTCTGCATAATGCTGTTTCTGTTTTGTTTGTTCGATTTTTTTAATGTATCTTGCTCCCCTTTCGGAATTTTTTTTGATTCAGACGACAAAATACTGTCTTGTTTCTTTAGTTCTTAGTGTTACATCAGCCAAAAGAAAGATAGAAATAGTATTCTTAATTCACCTGCAGTGCTTGAAGTAATCTTTAAAGTTGATTTAATTGTGCTTTGTTTTATTACGTTATACAAAAAATGCATGTGGGTTTTCCTCCTTTCATTATCTTTGAGGTAGTAAAGTAGCCCCTTTGATAATATCTGAATAGCTAAAGCTGCAAAATGTATCTTGTGTCTTCCTTTTTTAAATGCTGTTTTTCATTGTATTTAACACAAAAATCACTTGTCTTAATTTTGTTAATGACCTTCTATTTTCCATTAGATTTTTGTCTGAGACAGAGTAGTATTTAACAGTGTATTGACGTTTCTTGTTCCATACTTAAAAATAAGCAGCCTTCAGGTTTCTGTCCCCCTTTATTTGTAACAGCTTATTTGTTCATTTGTATGACTTTAATGGCTTTCTGTGACCAATTTAATTTGCATTACAGACCCTACAGTGTGCAAACTCTATCTCTTTTTCTTGATCTTCAGACTGAAATGGGTATTGGATTAAGCTAGCATTGGCTTTGAGATGATTTTTTCGGGGTTGTTATGCTGGTTCAGGCAATTAAAGGAGGAACTTGGATATTGAATGTTGTGAGAAAATCCTTTGCTTTGACCAGCTTGGCCCCTGAAAGGAAACTGCCAGTAATATTATTTCTCTGAGTGAAGTAGAACCTATGTGTGCATATGTATTTGTTTTCAGTTGTGTCTGCCAAGAAAGCTGGAGAAAGATGTTACTCATTACCTACTTGGAAACATCTGTCCATTTTCAGAGCATAGCTTTTACAAGGCATGATATTAAACATTACATTTACACATCCTGAAAAGATTTACAAGGGGAACAAAACTGTTACAAACAGCGAAGGGAATATGGTTAGACACAAAAACATAGACAAAAAATGAATGACTCTATTTGTGAAGGAATGCCCTGAAAAGCTGCTCTTTGAGAATCCAGGGGTTCTCACCTTCGGCTAGGAACATGTTTTGAGGGTCCTATCTCTCTCTCCCTGACTCCTTTCCCTATTTTTCCAAGCAGTTAAAGTGAACGAGGGTACTGGCTACATCTCAGGGGTGTCCTAGTTGGCAAAGCACAGAAAAGCCCGAAGGCACTAATGTATGCACACAAATCTGTCTACGCCCCAATCTTGTATTTAGAGCCCTATGGACAGGCTGTTTGCAGCATTGGGACCTAGACTGATAGTTGGGGACTTCAAGAAGAAGATTATGATAAGACCTGAAGTAAGTTACCAGATTTATCAATTGCTCGCAACCGTTATTGTTACTTTAACAGTTAATTAAGCACTCTTTTATTTTCTGCTCTTTTAGTCACGAAAATTAAACTAAAATACTGACTCAATGTCCATTTTAAAAGCCAATGTCAGAAGGCACTGAGGAGTAAGCAGCCTTACTATTGACTGAAAAACAGATGGTATAATATCATAATATACTTTTGTGCAGGGAGGTGAACCAGTTCAATGCATTTCTCTCTTGCCTCACATCCCCTGCACAGACATACACAGGAGGGACACAGATGACATCTCTGGGCCTAATGGCCCTTCTTCTATTTTTATTTCTCAGCTGGGGGTTGACTGCTTACATTTTTATAGTCACTTGTCCTTTTCAACTCGTAGAAGGGCTTCTTTGTGTGTGTGTGTTTGTGTGTGTGTGTGTGTGTGTGTGTGTGTGTGTGTGTTTGTATTTTTTTTAAGGCTAGCCGTCTTTCTCTAGAAAGCTTTCTCCTTTCAGAAATGTTTAATGGGATTGCATGCATTGTGTCTCTGTTGACAGTGCCGCTTTTGCTATTACACCACTGCATTTGTCCAAAGGAGATGTTTATTAAATGCAGATACACATTACTCAAATATAAGTTTCATGCTGTAATTTGGACCATAACATCCTGCAATCCACAAGGGCATGATTTACTAGAAAAATTATGACTGCTTTATGAACTCTGGAAGCCCACATGTGTTACTCAATGCATAGCTCCATTCTCCAGAGATTCCCCACAGGTTTACACAATGCCAGAATCAGATGTCTTTTTTTAGATTTAAATTAGGCTTTAAAACAGTGAGATCCTTTCAAATCATCCACATTAAAAATATTTGTAAGTCTGCAAGTCTGTATCTAAGGAGTTTTAGCTCAGTAAGTTGCAGGAAACTATTTCTAGGATTTTTGTTTAATACACCCAAATACTATGTGGGAACATGAAAAAAATGCATTTTAAGAATGACTACAGGATTTGTGAGTTAAGAATATTATTATTCCTATAATAATGTTCTAGTATGCTTACCTGATATACAAATGTGGTCATTCTTAAAATCAATATTAGATGATTTTTAAGCAGAATGATTAGCCAAATCTCTAATAAGGTACAGTGATATGTAAGTCTTTAACATAACTGAAGTTTTAAATTAACAAAGTTATTCAAAACAGTCAACCTTCTTGAGTATTTGCTTTTTACTTTAAATAAAAGTATTTAGATTTTTGTTCAGACAAACATTTATTTTTTAAGTTTAAAATTACAATGGTACAGTATTTCTGAAAATGACATACATATACGATACAATGTATACTTGGATACTCGTGTCAAATTGATGGGAAAAATGCTAATCTAGTTTACAGTTTACTTATCACTCAATGTGGAGGATATGGCTCAGGCTTTTAACTGCAGTCTAATCGAATCTATCAATTTTTGGCTCCTGTAACACCGATCACACTAGTAAGCAAATGCTTATTGCTATAGAGCTCCACAGAGCCCTGAAATGAAACTGGGATTTGTTTGAGCTTGGAAATTTCCACTCAACTGAGACTCTTAATATGCTGAAATTTTTGTTTATTCTTTTCTGGGTTCCAAACATCAAGGTGGCACAAACTCAACATCTCCCTGTGTGCTTATACGTAGGTTTTGGGGTGCATAGTTACTGAGATTAATCATTTGTGCTCAGGAGATCAGCTCATGCAGGTAAGAGACAAATTTCTCAATAGTTCAGTGTCTATCTACGTGGTCCATTGCAGAGCTGAGATTTTGGCTATGCAACTTTTTATGTTTAGGTTTGGTATTTGTCTAAGAGAATCTCCTGTGCACCATTTAAAGTAAAGAATGTGCTCTTCTTCAAACATTTAATGAGGATGTATGAGATGCTTTTTTACTAGTATTATTACCATTTTCAGATGGACTCAAGTATGTGATAAAATTCTAGATGACTAGGTTGCATCTCTTTCCAATTTCTATGCTGATTATTGTGCTACGTTATTACAGAAGCTTGCTGTTCACCATGGTATCTAGGTATTATTTATGTAATGAAATTCAATGTGAGGCCAAAAACATAACAACCAGCCTGGTTCCTATCTTCTTCACCTGTCAACAAGTAGAATCCACCCAATAAGAAGTGTACAACTGGGAAAGTCATATTTAAGAGATAGCTCACTCTGCAGCCCAACGCTAGACAGATATGGACTTTGTGAGGTCTCAGCAGAAACATGTTTTAAAGATAAGGCTGTTATATATGACCTCCCTGGTTTCATATCCCGTGAAATCCTATCTGTGAATCAATAACAGAAACATTTCAGCATATTCTAACTCCCATATTAAAAAAAGGAAACACCTGGGTATTACATTAAGTGATCTAGAAATAGCTAAAATGGCCAGATGAGGTAAAAGTGGGTGAGGGAAAGTGGTTTCTGAGATCCTTATTTGGTGTTCAGTGGTAGTGATCCAAAGATATTTTCACCTAGAAGGATCTGAAGATGCCTTACAGACGACATACTGTCTTGAAAATCCCTGCATCCTGTTTCTGGAGCACATCATCCCTGGGATGAGATTTGGGAGCTATTTCATTCCTTACACTACATTTATACTGGCATTTCTTAATAGAACAGAGATTGCACTGATATCCTTGTCTGATCTTGAAAAGCCTTTGAACAGCCTGCCTGTGTCTGGGGTGTCCTTTTCCTAGGGCCAGCTTGTGTCTAGAGCAGCACAACGGCCAGGATCCCTCTGCTCATCTTGCCTGTCCTGGACCCCTGGCAAGCCAGGCTGGGTTACTGGCACTAAGGAAGGGCGGGGGATGCAGCAGAAGCTACCTCTGAGATTTTGGACTTTTCTAGCTACCTGACCTTACAGCAGGAGGCAGGTTCCCTCCTAGATCTGCTCCTTCCTAGAGCCCGTTCCCAGTCATAGCGTCTTATCCATAGGGAGCAAGGTGTAGTTTCTCCTATACTCCTGTGAGGCCAGAGTTGCCTCTGGTTTTGCCCGTTATGGGACTGACTAGGAGTGTAAAGGACCTGTGATGTTAGTACACTGTTTTACCAGAACTGGCAAATACGCAGATGAGGTGCCCTCACTTACTTGCTGCCTGTTGTCCCACAAGATGCTGCCTTGTCATCTCAGTATGTTGCTATGGCTCAAGCTGCACTGGAGCATAACTGCTGCATGGAAACAGAAGTGAACCTTGTGTACGTATTTTTGGTGATGGGATGTTATCTGACCCTGGTGTCATATGCTTGCCAGGCTGAAATGACCAGGGGACAAGCATAAAAAGTCAGGAGACATGCTAGAACTTCGATAGCAACAGGAGTTTATAAGGCATATTATTTATGCATAATATGTATGCATAGTCCTGGATACCTCAGGGAACAACAGAGGAGTAGTGATAGTTCTGCTCTTGGTCTTTCTGTGATAGAATTACTTAGAAAATTACTTAGAAAATTACCAGCTCTAGGAAAATGGCAGTCTTACTTCTCAGCTTTCCCAGATATGGATAATATTTTCACCCCGTGTTGCAGTTGTTTCTAGGGGTGCAGGGCATTCTGCAGGTAAGGTATGAATAAGCAGCGATGGTTCCTGCTTTACAGAACCTGATCTCTCCTGAGCAGCACCCCTGAGAGAGGTGATGGACTCTGGTGTGCTGAGTCCAGTCATGCTTTGAGGAGTTTCAACCGTTGACCCCAACAAATTATTCTACATCTTATAGCAGACACCTTACCAAACTAGAGATTTTATTTGCAAGGAGCTCCATGAATGCTATACTACTGACCAAGCCTAGAAGATTTTGAAATGCTACTCTCCTATTAAAGCCAACAGGATTTTTCACAGTGCACATCACTGCTTAACTTTGTCAGTGAGCTGCACTTCTGCTGAGAAATTCTCCTGTAGTACGTTGTAATAAAAAGTATATTTTTTCACTGTACATACACTAGCCCTGTCCTGTGGAGTTACTTTGGCCCTATGGTTGCTACTATACTACTAAACAAATAAAACAATTTTGCTCTGACAAGGTGCTGTATAAACTGAAGTTCTAAAGTGAAAACAGCCGTGTTAATTTTACCTCTGCAGAAAACACAAGGCAAAAAAGATCAGTTTGCCAAATGGAAAAGGACAAAATGGGTAGGAAGAAAAATATTGTTTTGCAGCTACTGTAAGAGAGTGTTGCAAAAATGGATAGGAAAAAGCCCCGAAAGCAGTTCCAAGGCAGAGCAGAAAAACACAATCAAAACAAAGAGTGATTTTCCTCTGAAACAGGAGGATATTTTAAAAAAACGTAACTGCTTTTCATTCTCTTCTAATCTAGCATGATCATGATGGAAAAGATATTCTTTGATAAATTAACATTGTGTGGTGTTAAACACACCTTGTTCCTCATGGAGGGAGCTGCACTCTTTTTTTCTACTGCAAGTTGCATCATAAGACAGCTAATGTCAGGCACTGCATCTGGGTAATGACTTGATAAATTACATGACTCAGTGGTTACTGACCCTGAATTTATAATCTGTTTTCATAAAAACTTGCATAAAAACCTAATGGAGATAGACATGGGGCTTTTTTAAATATAGCAGTAGCTTACAGAGCAGTAAAAGAGATGAGTACAAAAGTTGCATAACAGAGTTACTGAATTTCTCATTAAGTGTAAGGTGCCTGGTTATGACAAGCTTCTGCTTCTATTATTAACAACTGTTTCAATGTGCTGGACTATTTTAAAGGACTGGCCTGTGAAGGTACACTGATGATAATTAGTATAACAGTATGGCCCAAAAGTCATAACATCTACCTCATACTTATGGTATGTGTAATTAGTTGGTTTAATAAAGCTGTGGCTTCTTGCTTATGAGCCAGTGTGTAGGCTGACAGTACACATACAGCTTGTTTGCCAGTTGTTTGGTTCTTATCTTTTTTTCCACTTTGTTACTGACGGAAAAGCCGATAAAAGTATAGGAATTAATGAGGTAATACATGAAAGACATTTGGAATTGAACAGAAAACACCATTTAAGTTTGATGGTTCATTAATAGGGACATTATCTGCCATTTGAGCTAAGGCTATAGAGGTTTCCTATAACTCTTGCAGTGCTCTTGCGGATCGCTCTTGCAGTGAGGTCACCCTTCTGTTTCTAGGGAATTTTATGGAGCTAGACAAGTTGCTGTGTGGAGCCCAGCAGATTAAAGTTTATGAAGCCCTGGAAACATGTCGGGGAGAAGAGATGTACAGTCAGAGCTGCAAGGATGAGACCGCAGCTGTACGTCCCCTTTGCTTCATGGCCAGCCTAGACTGAGTTAATCTTCACTGAGCCTTCACAAAGGCTGAATTAGTGAATTGCATATTTTCGCCCTGGTAAGAAATCAGCCATCTCCCTCAAGGAAGGATGCAGTGCAAGTTAGATATGCTCACAGGGACACGTTGCTACGAGATTTGCAGGTCCAGCCCCACAAGCAATTGAGAGCAATTGCTAAAGGGACTGAAGGACCGGAGAAGAAAAAAGCAGCGATAGGATTAAAGAAGAATGGCGCGGGTTGAGGATCAGGGTAAGCCCCTGTGTAAATTCAGTGGAAATGATCCATCACATGTGAGATATTTTGGCAAATGAGAACATTAAATTAGAAAGGGGTCAATAGCTCTCATAGCCAAGATTTAGGGTCAACAAACTGCATATGTGGAGTGGTGGCAGGCTCCTAGGGTTCAGACATACGCAGTCAGTTTATTTCTCAAGGTAGCTAAATACATAAAGTGTCTTCTTTATTTTTATGGGGTTTTAAATGTTTGGATCACATGTTCTGGAACTGCTTATGGAACAGTTATTCAGTGAAGATTTTCTGCCAAGAAAATGGATAAATTTCTTACAATGGTGGGAGACGTCAAGGGAAATATAGTAAGGCTGCAACAATGTAGAACTTTAATCCTGACCCCAAACTTTGCCAATCTTAAACTTTGTAATTTGTTGCTTACACAAAGCCACAAAGTTTAAAATTTAAACTTTGTACCTTTCTAATTAAGATAATTTCTAAATGCCATTCCTTATCTTTTTTGCCTATGGTCTCTCAGTCTGTCTCGTAACAAGTAGGGATGCCTGTCACTAAATCAGGCCAAATGCTAACATGTTCACAGATGTGGAATCTGAATTTTCCTCTCATCGTTAAGAGTTGACAAGTTCAGAAGAAGACTAAGGAAATCTACTCTGCCACTGTCAAGCAAAATCTAGCCGGTGTCTCACTCTTTGGTCAGGAGGATTTCAATTCTACTTTTGTTGATCTAATAAAAACTAGAAACTTAAAAATAAATCTAAAAGTAATTCTAACTGCCAAAACCAGAACACAGTCAACCCCTGCTAGATGCACGTCAGCTACTGCATGACATTAACAATGCCCAAATCAGAGATGAAATTGGAAACAACTGAGAGAGGAGCCTTTCGCAAGTTTGAAAAAGCTTCATTAGCATAACCACTGCTCTCCATAGTTTAACTATAAGCCCAGTTTTGCACTGGCTTGTGTCTGATACTGTACAGAATGGATTTAAAATTCTATTAAATGAGGATATATGTCAATGCAGATAAATAATAACAATGTGTATTCATATTCCTAGCATATTCATTATCACACTCTCAGAGTATTTATGTGATCAACACCTTTGGGAACTGCTACTAGTTACATTTGTATTCATTCATGAAGATCCTCCAGTAAACCAGCTACAAATCTTTAAATATCCTCAGGGCTCTTAAAAAAAGTTATCCAGTCTTATGTTAAAAACATATTTTAATTAAGAATTGGACTTTTTCTAACTTCCGATGGACACTGCAATGAGATTTTAGTATGGCAGTTGTTCACAGCCTTGGCTGCTTAGATACGTAACATCTGGGAAACTCAATTCTATTGTTAACACGATCAAACTTCCTGACTGATTTTTAATTTGATATCTGATTTATATAAGTCAAATGTAATATTAAAAAAAAAAAAATCCAAACTCCGTAATCCTCTGCACTTCTCTGGGAGACTTCTTTCCAAGAGCTCAGAGTTCATTACTGAAGATAATGAATTATACTTCACAGCACCATTATGGGAAATATGATTAGTCTTATCTTACACCTGAGGAAACAGGTGTGTAGAGAATTTGAGACAGATCTGTTGCAGAACAACGGCTTAGCCCAGATCTCCTGACTCTCAGCACTATCCTTCTTGCAGTCTCAAAGGGTTTTTTAAATACTTCCACTCGTTAAGTAGAATATAGAAAGAAGGTTTATTTGGTTAACATTTTCCACATCACAAGGAATGAGCAAAGGGACCAAGCCACCTTATGGCATGAATTGATTGATTTCTAATCTTTTCTTTATACTACTGCTCTCCATCAGTGAAGTGTGGACTGATTTGGTGCTGTCTGTGCTGTCAGCTCCTTTAAAGCTCTACATGCTTTGAAGTGCAGCTATGACTAAATATGGCTAAATTTAGCAGACTAGAGTCTTAGTGGAGGGTGCTTGATAGCACAGTAGAAGAAGCATTTTCTAATGGTGCAGGACCTTAGCAGAGTGACTGGTGCATGATCGAACCAGAGTATGCTCAGGGTGCTCCGTATTGCTGTAGCATTTTCCTTCAAGCTAGAGTCAAAAGCAGCATCTGTTCCAGTTTTGGGAACTTTTTAGGGGACTTTAGACTCAATTGAGGCTTGTCTGATTGCAGTCACCTCTCTGCAGTTCCCCAATCATTCACAAAGCCAATTAGCTTTGGCCTTCAGTCTTTCTTCCCAGCTGTGGGCTGATGGCAGAAGCAGAAGTCCATTTTGAGCTCGGAGACACAACCTGAGTCCTGCAACCAGCTTACAGACGTGCTCCAAGGGCAAACACATCACAATACCCTTCCATTCACTTCACAGTTCCTTTTTTCCTCGAAAACAACTGATCTGTGGGTAGGAAAACCATTTACTCAGAAATAAAGAGTAAAATGTTTTTCCTCTTCGATAATGTTCCCTGTTCTTTCAGTAGGTATTATGTTCTGTAATGTGCTGTGTGCACCCATTTTGTCATCGCTTTGGATCATCCTTGCTCACAATTGGTTATTTACTCAGGGGCTTTTGAAATTATTGAGTTGACACATCTGTCAGACGGCAAAAGCAGAAATGCTAAAAGGTCACTTGGAGAGAAACCAGCTGCTTCAGACAAACCTTTCTGCCTTCAAATAGCACAATCATTACAGTCTAACAGATGGGGCCTCTGCTTTCATTTCTGTTTTTCTCCTTCACTTCAGGTATTTAGATACACTACCTCATTGCCAGGTCAACATAGGCCTCCTTGTAATTACCTACACAATAGGCAGCTCACTGCTTAAGAAAAAACAGCTCCATTTTCTGTAAATGGGGAACCTGTTTCCTCACAGATATGAGTTACAGAATGCTTGCCACAAACTTTCCTATTAACAGATTAATTTTGACAGCAGTAAGTACATTTTTATTACTCCTGCTTCAGTCATTACACTATGAAACATGCATTTAGTCCTGATCTAACGGTTCTGAGAGCCTGGAGACTTTTGGCAAAGATGGTGATAAGTAGAAGTGAGTGAATAATTCTTAACAAATAATTTATTCAGCAAATTTGGACTCTCTCCCTGTTTGGTGAACACTAACCAGATGATTGCCATTTCCTCTGATTTATTCAATATCCATATTTTTGGAAAAGTGTCCATCCAGATGATTTATATTGCAGCTCGTGAGTAATTGCATTTCTGAATTGCGGTGGTTAGCTGCAATGAGTCATAAATCATGTGATATTATTTCTGTTCCGTGATTGGGCAAAGAGGAATTGCTTTTGACATAATTGCTCTTCTGTTTTAAAGTTCTCTTTCGGGGAAAAAGCTGTCAAAAACTTGATTGCTTGTCTGTATCTGAAAAAAGAACAATGAAAGGTTGCAGAAGAGCTTAGCTAAAAGTTCAGGTGAATATTAAAGAAATACACTCACCAAGTTTTATACTTATAAAAGATCCACTTCTTTTTCAGAAACATCACATGCATCTATACAAATTCACAAGAGCAAGCCTTGTTTTCAAGAGGAAAATTCCCCAACAAAATCGAAAGCATTGAAGTTATAGCCATTGTTTCAAAGAATTCAAATTTATTTCAAATCAAATGAGTGTTTGAGATGAAAGACATATATTTTTGCAGAGTGCACATTTAAATTGTGTGAAAATCCTTGATTTTCAACAAACATACTGGAACATGCCATCTGATAAAAATTTTGCACTTTGAACATCAACAGAAAACTGTGAAAAAACGCACTTTAGGAAGGTCATTGGTCTATAAATTAGGTAGGTTTGAAACAGACACATTTGAAATAAGTAGACACCTGTCAAGCATTCTCTCTCTGAGAGTTTTTAACACCATACAGTGCAACAAAACCAGAATGTGAAAACGACACAATCGAACTCATTCTAAAACTGTGATTCTTTGGAAACATGGAAGGAGGTGGAAGAAGATCTTTACCCTGTAGGGCCAATCAGCTGGTATAAAAAAGAAACGAACAATTCAGAAGGAGTCCTTTAGTTTCGGTGGTGGCTGCTTTTAAAGCACTTGCTATATTTAGTCAGGTAACCAGGCTAACTCTCAAGCCATGATTTATAAACCTGAGGAATAGTGCAAGCTGTATGAAAATAAATTACAAGAAGGAAATGTATTAATCAGAAGGAACAAATTATGAAGAAACAGGTCATAAAATTTTCCATTATGTGAAGTCTCAAAAACAAATCTTGCTGTTTTGACAGGTTAAGTCTCTGGTAGAGAAAGGACTAGGACTGCAATCTAAGTTAAAACACCTAGGCAATTGTATAATATCTGATTTTGTCTGAGCTGGGCATCTGAATTTGTAAAAAAGTAGAAATTACTCAGGCCATGGTGAAACTTTATAAAGAGAAGAGAGTGCTTCCAAGCAGATGTGTATAATACTAAATACTGGAACAAGTGACTTGAACATAGGCATGAGAGGCATAAGGAGATGTAAAACTCAATGACAGAGTTATGCAAAAAAGCATAAGGAGCTGCTGTGCATATCGTTATAGCTGACCTAAACCAGGATAATGTCTGACATACAAAAAAGATGCAACGAGCTGTGATTTATTTTCATCCTTTTTCAAGAGTTTATAAGAGCTGACATAACTACATAGGATACAACCCAGTAAAGAAATACAGCCAGCCCAGATGGATTTCTCTTAGGAAGAATGGACACTGCTGGAATTTGAGCTAAATGGCCAATTAGCCCAAAGCCAAAAGGTTGGCTGTTTTGTTTTACAGTGGACACTAGCGCATAGGCCAGCATGCAATCAGAAACTCTTAGTAGTGTTAGAAGGAAATGCAGATGCAGCCTATCATAGAAGGCTGAGTTTCTCACTTAAGAGTTAAATTAAATGTATGAGCAAATAACAGATTCGGAAAGGAGCATGGATTTCATCAGGAAGACACACGTATTGGAAGGGCTGAGAACTCAAATGCCTGAGAAGGATTCTGTGCAGGTTCTTAAAAGAATGAAGAAGATACCCACAATGTGAGGCAGAGAGATGGAGGAGTCATGCCCATCTGCACAGGCATATTTTACTTGAAATCAAAAGAAAAAGTAGAAGAAACAGTGCCTTATGTCACTCAGTTATTGAAGAATGGTGGAACAAAGGAGGAGTCATATAAAGGAACATTAGGCTTCATTTACTGTGAGCAGGAATTACTACAGTTATTTCACACTATAGTCAAAATTGCTAATGCGTCTAATAAATAATAAGTACTGAAAGTCAATGTGGTCAAAAAAAGAGATTTTAGGGGGGCAGTGCTTGATGAAACGTGATCAGATGTCACTTGCCATTCTACCTTTGCCAAAGTGAACTGTAAACACCATCTTAAGACAATTAAAATTATTATTTGGTTGGGTTTTGTGATCTGAAAACAATATGCAAATGGATGAGCGTGGAGCATCAGTGTAATGCACATAGGTCTAGCATAGGGTATCCTAAAGCTTGTCTAGATCAATAGAAAGTCTGGATAGACTTGAGAGAGTTCTGCAGAAAGTGAAGGTCATTATCACAGGATGGTCAAGATCACATGTACCAGACTCCTATTTAACATGTTAAGAAACCTTTAGAAAGGATTCTGTATTCAAAGCACCAGGATTTTGCTTCCTAAAATGTTACAGACAAATACATTTGAATGAATACACAAAAGTTATTCAGTGAGTGAAAAACCCAAGGAAGGGCCAGAACTTGTCCCAGATCAATAGTGACACTGAGGAAGTTGTCAAGACTTGGAAACTATGCCAAAGACACAGGTCAAGTCAACCAAGAGAGTCCACATTAGCACAGGAAAAATTGTTTTCCTGGAGCAAAGTATGCAAAGAATTGTTTACAATGACCGGAAAACTTTATGCACTTGTCCTAGACTATTATTCTCACATCTGTAAGATAGCTTTACTAGAAGATACTAAAGTTAAACTGTGATTATGCATGTCAAATCTGTTCACACTGGGCGTGGACTACTTGCTACAGCAATGCTTGGCAAAGAAGTGCAGGTTAGTAGGCATGAGTGTTGGCTGCTAGTGGTAAATTTGGGGTTTAGACCTGTAATCCTCTGTCTTTTATTTATGCCAATCCAATGGGTGAGTCAAAAACAGTGTCAGTGCAATAAATCTTCTATTAAAAAGAGACAGTGGAGCTAGACTCTAATCCATATTTAGCATTAGTAAATTGCTCCGGGAAAATAACAGTGTATGTAGCTCTGAGCTACACGTGGGTTGAAAACAGCAGTGGTGTCCTGGGATTCATTGGGGTGATGACATTGTCATCACAGTGAAGGGAAATACACACTCCCTCTGCTGTCCAGCTTGTAAGGTAAGGGACAGAGACTTAATTGCTTCATTTTTCTTTTCAGAGAAGGTATAATGTGGGTAACATTTAAGGGGGGTTCAAATAGAAAAGAACCAGGATATTGTACTGTCAGACAAAACCAGCCTGAGTGCTCGCTGCTGTTGTTAGGCAGATCCTGGCGCAGCTGCACACTGCAGCACGCGGGCTGGACCTCTGAGCCCCCCAGCTCAGGAGGGCTGGTGGTCAGCATTATTGTGTCCTAACTACACCAGAAATGAAATGAGCACCTAAAAATGTGTCTTAGCAGTTCTTATGTGTGCATCTTTAAGGCCCACAGATGCACTGAGGCCTGCAGAGCCTTTTGTATCCGCGCTATTGACTTGAATCAGGTTTATGCAAGTCACTGAAAGTCATTACCAGCCCAAGGTTGTTCTATGTCCAATGTGAAACGAGTTGGTTGTGCTTGACAGCTGGGATAGAGCTCCTTCCTAGATGCAGAGCATATTGCCATCAGTTTTTTTCACAGTACACAACAGAAACTCTCTTTTTTCTCACTTCCCCTGTACAGTGTTCTTACCATCAAATATTCTCTAAGACTTGTGGGAAGCTGGATTGATAGTGTTCAGCCTGCAAACGTCTGCACTGCCCAGGTATCCCTGGCCATAGGTAAGCCTGTGAGATCTGATAAAAGCATGGCACAAGGAGAGACACTTTGAGGAATGGTGGCAGCTTAAAATCACTAGAGAAACTGAGGTTACGGAATTTACACCAAAGGGAGAAGAATGTATTTTGGGTTACATTATTTCAGTAATATCAGCTTCAGCTGACCTCTTTTTAAAAAATATCAAAAATTAAAAAAATATTTAAAATTTGTGCCACCTGATTTGAATACTAGGTGTTTTGTGATGTGAAGAGGTAACATTATTATCATCCATCATTAAATCCACTGAGTGTCAAACTTATCACCTTGACACTTTAATGATCCTTAAGGTGTCCTTGTAAAAGCTTGGTACCATGGCAACCACTCAAACACAGGGCCTTGGTACTGCTGAACTTCTCTTAATAAATCAGGCATAATTGGCATCTATGTATTATAATAAATTAAAAGTTATTCAACTGGAATGATTTTATATTGTACAATATTAAGTCATTAAATTTGCTTTTCTGCTCTCTCCTTTGTGATATAATCCCTGTGTGTGTTTTTTAACACGGAAAATTCTATCTCCTCCTCTTGCTAGATAAATCTGGGGGGATCAAAGGTGCCATTAATTAATGTATAGCCTGTCACCCCCTGCCTTTTGGGTTCAGTTTCTGGTTAAATGGGGCCCCCACTGAAATGATTTATACACAACGACCGAACTAATTAAATTAAGCGATGAAAATTACCCATACGCGTACTCAAGCCTCCGCATGACCTTCCAAGGTGATCTGTCCTTCTTCACCTTGTCCTCTGCCTCTTTCTCCTGCTCAGCCTTTAGGTCTGCATGGCGATCGGAGGGAGGCTCCTGCTCAGCAAGTGGGGAGCTTTGCCCGCATAGGGGGCCAACATTAATGTTTGGCCCCAGGAAGCACCTGGGACAGGAGAGGGGCTGTGCTGTCCCCATGGTCTGTCAGCTGTCACTCCTGTGTTCCAGGGCCAGTGGTGCCCAGCTCCAACTGCTCCATTTCCACTCCTTTCTGCCTCACCAGTTCTGGCTCATGTGCTGGAAAAGGGCTGGTAAGGAATTACACACCCTTGAAGGTCAGATCCCCCTCTGATGTGAAAGCAGAGGGCTATGTACACACAAAGAATATTGCCATGTATCTGTGCATTCCTATCCATTTTGTCCTCTATGGTAGCACCGGCTGCAGACGAGAGAGCTTGAATTCATTGCCTTTATGCTGCAAAAGGTCGCCACAGTATCTGCATAGTGTTTTCTGATAATAGACTGCCTGAGCAGAAATGTTAGGTGCAAAACTTGTAAAGCATGTAAAAAATATTACCTTTGACGATATAGACAGGGCGAATTTTGAAACACAGTCTCCTTTCTTTCTTTAAAGAACTTTTATTTTTCTGATTTTCTGAATGATTCCTTCATGTTACAGAATTACAAGGTATTCCCTCCAACATTATTTTATCAGTAGGATGTCTGCAGTGGTACTATGGGACATTTTTATTAGTTTTCTTCATATTTGGATTTTTAAATGTTCGTATTTTAAACTGTAAATCTGTTTTGGCAATGAGACTGAAACAGAAAAAGAAGACTTTTTATTGTACTGAACCGTATTTGTTCCATAGCATCCAGTGGTGTTTCCAGGGATAGCTGAGAACATCACTGGACCTCAGCATATTCAGGGTAGAAATACTCCGTCATGACCAGGAGTCGCAGCTGATGTTGCAGAGCTGTTGATTAGAAAGAGAGCTTTACACAGATTCAAGAATGGAGCACCCAAGGATAAAATTGGGCTTTAAACAAACAGGGGCAGATCCTGGCCCAGTGCTCTGTGCCTTGAAGCTACGTTTGTGATGTAAAGGAATGGAGAAGCCCCCATGTTGTAGCTGGGCTTCTCCTAAGGCACAGCCATCAGCCAGGAGACAGTCAGCTCCTGTGTACCCCGAGGATTTGAGAAAAGAGAGATCCGGTGGCAGATTAGCCAAAATGACCGAGAGTGAATTCCCCATCGTAATGCCAGCGCGCTGTGTTAAGACGTGAGACTGAGGAGATTTGTCAGGTTCTCAGCCAAGTCACTGTGAGCTTTGGCTGGAGTGGAGTCGATCTGAAAGCTCCTCGCACCCTTGTGTGATCAGACTTTGTGACTCCGGGTACTGATTTGTATTTACGTACACTTAAGTGTACTTGCACTTAAATTAGACAGCACATTCAATAGTTGAGTGAAACAAAATAAAACCTTGACCACTAAAATATTATAAATTCCCAGAGCCGAATTTTTTATATGAAAAATTATTGTTGAAGTATATCAGTGTTATGGACATTGTTATTTTAAAAGCCTTTCTAAATTAGTATCTGAATTAACACCTCAAGAAGTTTGAATTTCATTAGTGAAATTTGTGTGTTTCCTAAACTGAAAGCCAAGTTTCAGCTAACAAGAAAAAATCTCAATATTGATTGATTCTTCAAAAAGTTGCTTTTTCCTCCTAACTACAAATAGTCACAGAACTTCAGAATTAGTATTTTCATGAATTCATTTCCCTAGCCTTATACAGACTTCTATTAAAAGTATTTTGGATACTGATGCACAAAGAGCAGTGCTTACCTCTACAGAAATCTTAAAATACTCAAGAAGAATGTAATCTACCAAAAGTTGTTAACAGTACAGTTTGTCACCTAATTGACTCTTGTAACATGTTAGATGCTGGTATTTCTAAATTAAAAAAAAAGAAAAGCCAATGTCACGCCAGTCTTCAAAAAGGGCAAGAAGGAGGAGCCAGGAAACTACAGGCCTGTCAGCCTCACCTCCATCCCTGGAAAGGTGATGGAACAGCTCCTCCTGGAGGTCATCACTAAGCATCTGGAGGACAAGAAGATGATCAGGAGTAGTCAGCATGGATTCACCAAAGGGAAATTATGCTTGACCAATCTGATAGCCTTCTATGACGGAATGACTGGCTGGGTAGATGAGGGCAGAGCAGTGGATGTTGTCTTTCTGGACTTCAGCAAGGCTTTGGACACTGTCTCCCATCACCTCCTCCTAGATAAACTCAGGAAGCGTGGGCTAGATGAGTGGACGGTGAGGTGGCTTGAGAACTGGCTGGATGGCCGAGCTCAGAGGGTTGTGGTGAATGGCGCAGAGTCAAGTTGGAGGCCTGTGGCTAGTGGTGTCCCCCAGGGGTCAGTCCTGGGTCCAGTCTTGTTCAACTTATTCATCAGTGACCTGGAGGAAGGGACAGAGTGCACCCTCAGCCAGTTTGCTGATGATACTAAACTGGGGGGAGAGGCTAACACACCAGAAGACTGTGCTGCCATTGAGAGGGACCTGGACAGGCTGGAGAGGTGGGCGGAGAGGAACCTCCTGAAGTTCAACAAAGGCAAGTGCAAGGTCCTGCACCTAGGCAGGAATAATCCCATGCACCAGTACAGGCTGGGGGTTGGCCTGCTGGAAAGTAGCTCTGCCGAGAAGGACCTGGGAGTGCTGGTGGACAACAAGTTAAACATGAGCCAGCAATGTGCCCTTGTGGCCAAGAAGGCCAATGGGATCCTGGGGTGCATTAGGCAGAGTGTTGCCAGCAGGTGGAGGGAGGTGATCCTGCCCCTCTCCTCAGCCCTGGTGAGGCCTCACCTGGAGTACTGTGTCCAGTTCTGGGCTCCCCAGTACAAGAGAGACATGGCACTGCTGGAGAGAGTCCAGCGGAGGGCTACCAAGATGAGTAGAGGGCTGGAGCATCTCTCCTATGAAGAAAGACTGCAAGAGCTGGGCCTGTTCAGCCTGGAGAAGATTGAGAGGCGATCTCATAAATGTGTACAAGTATCTGAAGGGGGAGTGTCAAGAGGATGAGGCCAGCCTCTTCTCCGTGGTGCCCAGCAACAGGACAAGAGGCAATGGGCGGAAACTGAACCACAGGAAGTTCCATCTGAACCTGAGAAAAAAATTCTTCCCTGTGAGGGTGACTGAGCATTGGAACAGGTTGCCCAGAGAGGTGGTGGAGTCTCCTTCCCTGGAGATATTCAAAAGCCGTCTGGATGTGATCCTGGGCAATATGCTCTAGGTGACCCTGCTTGAGCAGGGAGGTTGGACAAGATGATCTCCAGAGGTCCCTTCCAACCTAAACGATTCTGTGATTCTGTGATTCTGTAAACTTATGAGTGTCGTTTTTTCCAAGTCATCATTTTAGAGATACAGAATATTTTTTCACACTCTGTTAAAACTCACTACTTTCAAAATTCCTTTCTCTACTCATAAACTTTGCACTTGAAAAGGTGCTGTGCACTGTGCAAAAGAAGGATATAATCGGATGGAGGAGAAGAAACCTTGAAGGAGGGCAGGGGCATTGCCAGACTTTAACTGATGACTGGGAACTGTAATAATTGGAGCCCTTGGTTCTGCAAAGAAACTTCCTGTTTATCTGGTATATTAATGTGTTATCACATCGTACGCACCTTAGCTGGGCTTGAACTGTTTCTGCTGTCCTAACAAGAGCTTCTGAACAGCACTTTTAAAAAAATCTTTTTTCCGAAGGAAGTTTTACTTCTTTATGTGCCAGGAATTCTTATGTTCAATGATTCCCCATGATATCTATATAAAACTGTTCAGCTTAATTTAATGCAAAAAAATTATCAGGTTGTTACATGAGGTAATTTACAAAAAGCTAGTACTTTCCTATCACATCTATCATTTGGGAGCCTTAGCCATGCCATTGTACTACCTAGTGGAACCCGTCCTCCAGGCTTGTGACTTGCCACTGTTTTGAGGCTACCAATTTGTTCTTTAGAAATAGAGCTTTTATTAAAAAGAAATAAAATTAAGGGACAGCCTTAAAAATACGAAGTAGATGCACTTTGATGAAGCGATATCTAGAATGTTGCTTCTGAGAGATACAGCCTACCCTGCTCATCTCAGTGGATATTACATTCAGAGGCTAATGATTTAATTGTTTACTTTGTTAGAAACTTCAGTGGTCAGACAAAAATGAAAGAAAGGAGAGGGCATGGGGTGTTACAAATAGCACCTTGCTCGAGCTGCTGCCTATATCATTTTTTTCAATAAGTTTTTTTTGAATCAAAACTTTTTTTTTTGTCATAGAAGCAGAAATTTTGATGTCTGATGTTAGGAGCTCTGATTGCCTCTGCCTTTGCATGTGCTTTAATCCAGTGTGCACCAGTGGGTGTTCAAAACCCACCTGCTGATGCTTGTGTCTTGTGTTTCATCCATTCTCATCCTCCAAGCTAGAATGTGTTGTCTCCTTAGTTCAAGTTTATATCCGTGCAGGAGAGCAGAAGCGCGAAACGTGACTGCAGCTGGTATAGACCTATGTGAAATAACTTTGATCTGGTTATTTCCAGTTTCCAGTTCCAGTTTCCAGTACCATTTTCCAGTACCATTTGCAGCCTTCCAGTACGAGGGAAGGCTCATGCAACCCATGCTGAAGGGAGATGGGCTGTGTCTAAACTCAGCTCACTCTCTTCTTTCTTCAAAGTTGAGGTCTAGTTTATTTATAGAAGAGGGTGGACTGATTTTCTCATATCCTGCACAGGCTGAGTGGCTTCTCACCTAGGCGTCTTCAGAGGGCAGAGAACGACTGTTGGGTAGTGTTGTGCAGAATAAGCCGCCATATCTTTAATTTGTTTGTCGTCTTCTAGTCAGAGTTCAGACACGTAATTTGGGAATATACTTCTTGTAGAACATGTGGGCCACAGCATGAGTGATACAAGGATGGTTATGAATAATTTTCTACCTAATAGTGTTGTGGTGCATGTGCACTTTGTTTCTGATATTTTGTTTTCTATATTCTCTGCACTTAACTGAAGGTAAATTCCTCTCCCAGGGATACAAGGGTGAATGCTCTGTTCTCTAGGCTCCAAGGGCCACCCTGTGCTTCCTAATAGGGATATTATCTCTTATGCTTTCTTCCTTTTTCCTATAACCCAAAATCAATCATTTCAGGGTAAGAATAATCTTAGTTTGCTTTTCTATACACAAGTGCCGCATGCATAATTATCTGCAGAAATGTTAAATTGTTGAATATTGGTGTGTCTCCCAAAAACTGTTTAGAAGACGGATTGTTGGAAAAAATAATAAAAAAGAGATCAAATACTCTGAGTTAAAAATACTTCTAAATCAAGGTTTTATGGTTGCTCTTGTAAACATATTTGTTTATCACCACTTATCTGAATTTGTTGAGTTTATTGGAAATTAGGAGCTGAGTAATGATGAAAAGGTGTCTTTCTGCTGTTACAATAAGACCAGTAGCAGATATTTTGAATACCTCTGTCCCCTCATCATGCTGCAGTGCCATTGTCACTTTTACCGTAAAAGAATTATGTTTCTCTGTGTATGAAAAATGCATTCTAGAACTACTCTGAATTAGTTTTTAATGTACTGTGACCTTGAATTGCCCCAGGATATTAATGCTAAATGATTACTTCTGAATGCTTTTTGAATAGCTGCACAGTGCAATTAAATGCACCATACATCACACATGACATAGTTAAACACCTCTTCTGGTCAAGGAACCTAAACAGTTCTTTCCAATGACGGTAATTCCATATTACTGAAGATGGAAAAAAAAAGTCACTTGTTAGTACTAACATAAGCACAACCTGGAAGAGGTTATAACCTTTGCCTGAGCTTCATCAAAATAAAAAGAATTTTTTTGTGGTAATCTAAAAGGAAGAAGACTTCTGATTACTACAGAACTAATGCCCCATCACACTGCATTTTCTCTCTAGACAAGGGGAGTAATAGTAATAAATCCCTCACTTTCTGACAAGTTGCCAATTTTTGTGTAAAACGAAAGAATAAAGAATAAGGCTCATAAAATGGGTATAAAATGGAGACATTGCTATTATGTACATTATATTACACGGCAATTGATTTTAGAATGTGGAACCTCATAAATCTATTCCTCTGCAAAACCTTCTTATAAAATTAGTGGAGTTCAGAAGTGATCACAAGGGCCAAGATGATTCAGGAAACTGGTAAGAAGAAGAAAAAGAGCCTTTTCTTTGGGCTACCGGTTCAAATCTGACCTGATCTGGTTGCCTCAACATGTTACTGCTCCTTGTGTTATTTCACACGCACTGGCAATTTTTGTTTGTGTTTTCTATTGGATTCTTTTTTTCAGAGAAGCAGCATGGTGTGAACAGCTGTAGAGAGGGCTCCCAGGTCTGGGTGAGGCCAGTGTGGGGATCTGAAGTGTCAGTGCGAACAAACCTTCTTTCGACAGTGTGCTGCTGAAGAGCCCAATGTGCTTGGGCTTGTGCTGAGGTAGAGACATCATCCTGTGTCAGGCAAACTACCTCAACCATAAAAATGCTAATGGCAAATACATTTCAACTTTGGAGATAGCTTCTGAGTAACTTTAAGAAATGGAAAAAAAGGAAAATAAGGCATGGATATGATATGTCTTAATATGAGATTTCCAGCTTTTGCCGGTGTTCTTGCTCAGGCACTGGAGTAGCGTAGACTGTGTGATAGTCGCTGGATGGAAAAGGGTTAAGAAAGTGGGCCTGTAAAATCACAGGCAGCAGAGCAGATTTTGGAACCTGTGTTGAGATGCCTGCGGGCATCAGTGAGGGAAGGTAGGAGGTGGGAAGACAGAAAAGATGATTGCTAGAGGCAGCCGTTCATTAGGGCAATCCTGCAGCTGGAAAGAAGCCCAGAAATAATATATTAAATAAAGAATCCCTTTCTCTCTACGTATACTTTAACTTCCACACACTGACAACAAACAGCCCAACAACTTCCAGAAACATGCACTGGGGGAGAGCAGGGAGTGGGAACCACAGCTCTTGAGGAAATTGGTTATTCAGCTCTAAGATAGTTTTCACTGCATGTTTTCAGTGTGAAGAAGAACACTGTTGTGTGACTGGATTGGAGTGTGAAGACAAGCTGTATGTGCTTTACAAAAAGAGCAAAAGGATTTCGTGATGAAACAGATTTGATGCTCCAGCTACTAAAATCAACTGTTATGCAGTGAAATCTGCTGTATAGTTGCCCCGTGTCAGCCAGTGAGGATATAGGCATAAACATCTTTGAAAAGTTAGAGGATGAGTTAGACTCGCCCAAGGCAAGCAGAACATGCATGACTGGCACTTGCATGACAGGTAATCTAAGTTGACACTGACCTTGCCAACATTATATGACAATATTTTTACTGGAATAAGCTGTCCTTGAACTTCCCAAGGGTATTTGGTTCCAATAGGTTTTTTTTTTTCTTCGGTGTGAGGAAAGCACAGAGTGTCGTTCTGATTGTTTTGGAGTATGGAAATGTTTGCTATGGCCAGCACTATTATCTCCCTTCCCTGGTCTTTGATTTCCCCTTGGCCTCAGAGATCATACCACAATCTCAAATTATATAGATCACTTATCATCGCACGGCCTTCGTGCCATCTGTTAGACTGTGATCTGTCTTTGCAAATATATGTGGATAAGAAAGAGGCCTCAGGAGCATCTCTTGCGTGCTAGCCTCGGGAAGGGTCAGTGACCATCATAGGCTACATATGCAAAATACTTGGTGAGTAAATTTCTCCAAACAGTGAAGAGGAAGAGGAGGCAGGACTGATGCCCTTTAGCTTTCCCTGCTTCACTGGAAGGGGGTAACCTGTGCCATCTCAATGCCACAGACTGCGTGCCCACAGGGCTGACTGGCTTTGTACGGACTTACGTTGTGTTTGCTTTTATGCTCAAAGTCATTTGCTAAGAAGAAGGCTTACTAACCCTGGGCTATATTGTACAGTTTTGGGCTTAACTTATTCGCATTCATATTTGATGTTAAGCCTTTTGCTTTGTTACCCTGAAGAAAAACCCAAGTGTATTTATTTTCAACATTACTTAAATGATGAAGATATCAATGGTATTGTAATTTCAGTGTTCTTTGCTCCTTTGGAAAATGCAAAGCTTCAAGAAATGTAATTCCTTAAATTAGCCACCGGAAAAAGAGTAAATACATGGTAGGAATTATTAGAAACTGGTTTTATGGGACAGAGTGAGATTACAGATCACCTTTGTCAGCCTCAAACAGGAGTAATAGCTTTGGAGGAAGCAGCTTTCTCTTACATGGTGAATCTCAGAAGTTTCTGGTGTGATGAACTCCCCAGGTATGGTGGAAAGGGACTGTGCTCTCTGCCTCCTTTTAAAGAAAGCCGTAAATAAATCAGTCTTTTTCTACTTGCACTTGCGTTCATTGTGTGTATTCTTCTATGACACCCGTGCAGTTTAAAGGAATGAGACCAAACCAGGAATCTGCATGGCCAGTTGGGAATCTGTTTCCTGTTGCTTACCTGACATAACTGACAGAATCAGTTTCCTCATCTTTCTTCACCAATTTCTCTCTTTACCCATAACTATGTGTAGAATAATTAATTCATAGGACTAATTCTGTTTCCACTTATGCTAATGTTATTACTTTTGATACCTGATCAAATAAAATTAAAAAAACGGCTGAGACCAGAATCATGGACAATATTTGAAAACCAATAAATACAATTTTTAATCTATGGGCCAGAGTATTTGTTGTTGTTGTTGTTGTTTGATTTTTTTGTTCCTGTATTCCCTATGCATTCTCAGGTACCTTGTTTTTTTCCTCTGGGTTTGTGCAATACAGTTCAATGCCATTATCTCAGTTTTGTCATTGCTCAATGACATTATCACCTTGTTCAATGTCATTATCACAGAAATGCAGCCACTTCAAAACAGTGATGGACAGTTACAGTACTTAGCTGTACCACAGCACTAACGTCACCCAGAAAAAAAAAGAAATTATTATTTCTGCTATTCTGAAGCTACTAGGTAATTTTGAAACGCAGGGACAGGATACAGCTCTGTAACTACGGGTTTAAGCTTTCTGAGGCAAGGAAGGGGAATCATTTGTCTATGGTTTCACTTCTAGGAACTCTACGGACGTAGATTTGCCTATTTATTTCAAAATTAATTCGGAATTTTCTTTCTTATTTTTTAGGTTGATGACTTTAATGTAATTGTTAATTAAAATTAAATCTTGCTTTCTTGTGTTTTAAAGTTAATGTAATTCAAATAAATCTTGTATTTACTCATTTTATAGGTCAAAGATATTGCATTTTTCTAAAACCAATTTCAGTAACAAGTGTATTTTTAGTGAGATTGGTATTAGCCTTACTTCTTTGCATCATTTTTATCTCTTAAACTATTACAACTTTATTATTATCATTACAGTAACATGGTGACCAGAACCGAACACAAAACTCTAAACTCTTTGCCAGAATCTTATATAATAGGAGAACAATGGATGAATGTTGTTAATTTTAAATGCAAAATTATAAATCAATTACAGTGATGGCAAAAGCCCTTCGTGACATGCCACAATTTACTTTCAAAGACATTTAAACCTATTTCACATGCTGAACAATCTGTAATAAATTATGATTTTTTTCCTCCTGAAATGAAGCTATAATTATGACAGTTGAATTCTTGTTCCGAGAAATAAGGTGGCATTTAATTCCTTGAGAACAAATGACACTCACAAAAGAACAGTTAATTATTCTCAGCTGCAAAAAAAGGGGGGGAGAGAGAGAAAAAATATGAAAGCGACTGTGGTAGCACTTTATGTGAAGTGTCTATTAATGAATCCTTAACGAAAGCTGTACTGCAATTGAACTTTGCTTGGTGTCCGTGTGATTGAGTGACAATCTTTCAGCTCAACCCTTCCCATAAAATCAAAGCCACATTCAGAGTAGGAGTACAATGTAGGGATGTATCTTCAGGAAATATTATGTGTCTGTTGCCAAATATTCCATATGTAAAGAACAAAACCCAGAAAAACTCTGACGCCAATCTGATGGGGCAAAACAAACGTGTAAGTCAGTTCTGCAGTTTCAGGCTGCATTACAATGGTAGCACTATACAATTAGTCCTAATAGCTCTTAATTTCCATGCTTGCTATCACATAAGACGGATGGTTTTGACTTCTTCTAGTATTAATAGGGCAATAAAGAGGAATGCTAACCAGTCAGGTCCCTCATGCCACAAATGCGTGACCATGTGCTTAACTTTTCTAGCATGCATCACTCCTACTGTGCTCAGTGGGACCATGTAAGTGTTGTAGGATAAGGGCCTTACTGAATCCAGTTTCTTCCGTGAATATACTGATCATCCTAATTTCCTGCTTTATTCTTGTGCATTGTGTGAATGATCAACCTGTGCACAATTGAATCTATTAGCACAGGTCTCGCTGCACCTCACAGTTAACCTTCACATTTTCAGAACAGTTTTAGCTGCTGGTGAAGAGATGCCAGTCTTGCTAATCTGCCTGCCTTTCTTAGGGAAGAGAGACCTTTTGGAAGAACTATACTAAGTGGATATTCCCTCACCCTTTTTTGTTCAATTATGATTTGTGAATTGGCTAATTCGGGAGCGCTGTGAAATGTAGTCAGAACAACACAGTTGCATGTAAAACAAGGCCTAATGCACTGAGTTACATTAATGTTAAATCAAAGATGATTGGATTAATTGCTATTTCATTTTATCTTCTGTGCACGTGTGGTGCTGGCAGAATTTCAGAGCTTTTAGAAAAATTAATTGAGAACTATGGAAATAATACAGGCAAAGAGACTTTTGCATCGAGTCTCTCTACTGCTTGTCAAGGGATATATAGTCTACAATTGGGAGGTTATAATGTGTTTCTTAATATTTCTATTTTTGAAGTTTCTCATAAAACAAGTAGGAAAATGAATTGTTCATACAGTATGAGTTACTGGATATTACACCTGTCAATTATACCTCAGAAAGAAAGCACACATTCAATAAGACTTTCACCACAACAAAGCATATGAGAAAAATCCTGCTAATTTCTAAGAAGGAAAAAGGAGATACTGTTAAAAATGTAAAAATACATATTTTAAAATAAAAGGCTGCTCTTATATTTTTCGTGTTGTCACCTTTATATTTAAATCTGGTTAAACCCCTTGATTGAATGACATAATTGAACAGTGTTAGACCCATGTGGAAACTCATGTTACTGGGTAATTTATTTTATTTGTCCACTCAGTTCTGATAGCAAACAGAAGATTTATTAATGCAATGTAAAATATTAGCTGGCAGGTAAAAGTAGTTCTGTTAACGAACATGATTAGAACAGCAGCTGGAATACAGAAAATGCAGTGTTTGCAACATCCATGGAATTAATAGACCTTAAAATACTTGGGAAATCAATTAAAATACGTCTTCAGGATTGCAAGAATGACTGTGCATGTGTTTAACTTGGAAATGAACATTAGAAGAATAAAATACATACTTCCTTATCAAGAACAGTTCAAAGTGCCTTTTCGTGACCAGTGGCAGAGCTTACCAAAAAATTCACACAGAAGACGTTTTTCATAGTTTTCAGTCAGGAAGGGATGATGCCAGTGAGAAGCTGGGGCAGCAGCGAAGCTTGTGCTTCTCTCTCCTCCTCCCTTAGGGCAGGCTTATGCTGGCTGTGCATTTTCTGTACTTAAAGACTTGCTGTCCCATCGCTGGGGGCCCCATCATGCTGCTCCCGAGTGAGCGAGCAAGGCAGGTTCCTGTCCACGACCAACCCATGGAGGGCGTGAGCTGCGTCACCATCTGCCACTGTTGCCCAACTGCGGTCGCCGCTGGCCCTGGGGACACCCTGAAAGCCCTGGTTGGGCAACGTCCACCCCAGGGCCACCAGCGCAGGCAGCGGGGACTGCAACCCCTGTATGCATCATGGCAAAGCTTGAGCCTTCCCCATTGCTCCTACGAGCATGCAACTCTTGGCTTGAAGGACTTGTGAGCAGGAGTAAGACCTGGAAGAAACATTGGACTATATTGGCACTTTAACATAGTATAGCCAACTTCCAGGTTTGGTTTGAACATGGGGATCAGCTCACTTGCTAGCAAGCTTCAGGATGTTTGGTGGCCAGTTTGAGTGAGGCGTGCTCCTTCCTCTGAGTGCGCCACCTGACCCTTTATTTCACTCATCTCTGCCCAACTGTGCTGGCCTCTGCTGGCACCGCTTACCCAAAAGAAGTTAGGCCGTGCTGCTTCCTGCCAACTTCCCTCACTGGCTGCCTCACAACTGCTGCAAAAGTTTTCCCAGACAATCAAATGTGTATGTGTGTGTGCGTGTTTTAACTAAATGCAATAGCAGATATTTTTTACTCTGGAGATTTTACTGCCACTTTCACTTCTTAGGCTACATATTCCGTTAGAGCTCTACGCCTGTGAAATAGAAAAGTGGTCTGTGCTTTCTTTCTCATGGAATCAGTACAGAAAAGTTGTGGATATGATTGTATTTTTCTTTCCAGTTGTTAAGCCTTTTAGCTCCTTTTGGCTCTTGTAGGAGTGAATTTAGTGCTTTGGAAAGGTGTGAGGATGCAAGGTGATATTCTCTGCCTTGTGACACTTCTGATTTAATTTGAATTGCAGCATATATCCCTCCCTGTGCCAACTTATTTATTTGTTTCTGTGATAATTCAAAGATGCCATCTCTTGGTAAAAAACAGTGACACAAATAATATGTTTTCCACTTTTCATTCATCTATGGACCTTGAAAAGTAATCAACTTCTCTTGAGACACACTGCAGTTTCCTGGGTTTTATTAGCCTGAATATATCATTGATGATCTAAAACTGGCAAACTCGCTATGGATTTAGGACATCTTTCTTCTATGGCAATCCTGTTTTATTCACCAGAATTTGGATCCATGTTTTTAGGTAAATTAATACTCATTAATGTATTTGATTCAGTAATATAGTTAATGTAGTTGAAGGCCAGTGACCACAGAGGAATATAGAATTGAAAAAATCTAGGATGAGCCTCACCATAAGAAATATAATGTATTTGTTTACGGTAATCAAAGCATATAGCTACAAAGACACTGAAATGAATAAGAACAACTCTGTTCTTCTGGCACCTGCCCTGTGCCAAAACAATACAAAGCACAAAAAGCACAGGGCATTTTGGAGTAGATAAATTGCATGTGAGCACGCAGTAGTGTTTAAGTGAGAAGTGAGTTTCTGAAATCAATTTGCAGCTTTCTTCTCTCCAAAGAACAATATACTTACCTGCATTTCCAGAAGAAATCAGACTTCAGGGTTCCTGTCTAGGGATGTGAACAATTAGTGCATGTCTAGTTGTGAGGAGCTTTTTTTCAGAATTTCTTGAGTCGTGAGAAAGGCAATAAATACGAGGAAGGAGTTGTGCAAATCACAAGTCTTTGCAACCACGAGAAGAACTAGCAAAGAGGTGCAGATAATTTTTGATTCATCTATTACTCAAGACACTGAATTTGATCCAGAAAGAGAAGCCATCTCATATAATTCATTCATTAATACCTGGTTAGCAGTGTAAGACAATACAATATCTGCTTTCTGGCAAAACCTAGCATTAGGACTGGCTGGAGTGCAACAGGATCTAAAAGATGTATTGCCCTCAAGTAGTTAGCTTAAAAGAATCTAAAGTCCACTACTCCAGGTGCCAAAAAAAGCAGTATTCAAACATCATTTACTCTTTTAGGGAAATCTGTTTCAAATCAGCATCCTATTCCTCTTCTTTGAGAGAATCCAGTTAAAGGAGATTGCAATTTTTTTTCTGTTTGGAAAGAATAATCCCGGGAATTTTATCCTTCTAATGCTTTTTACATGCAGTGCGTTGCTTATTTGTACAAACACGATGAAAAACAGTTAGTAGGAGACAGAGCGTGCACCTCTTAATGAGTTTCACAGTATCTTGCATCCTTTCCATGCGTATGAATAAGGGAGGTGAGATATACACAGGGCCCAAGACTTGTAAGTCCTTGAATTCCTCTAAAGGGAAGAGTTTCCATAAGATCTCTTTCTAGTTACACTTGCTTTCTCAAAGATGCAGCAGGCCAGAGCTGTAGTCATGCCGTGAGTAAAAATTTCTGATTCAATGGGAAAGAAAGCCCCGAGGAGCTCAGTATGAACCTCAGTGAACTAGGGTAAAGCCCAGGCTGCCTCCTTCCCGTAAACGCTGTAGGGAATTTCTTCTTTCTCCTTGAACTATGACTGCCTAAGGCAAAAAGCCTTTGAAAATATGAGCTGCTAAATTTTGTTGTACATATACATCATCATTCAGTCTTTCTTAGAATTACATAATCACAGAAACAATTCCAATTGTTGTATGCAATCATACAACAGTTTGCTTGGGAGGGCCCTCTGGAAGTCGTCTAGTCCAAACTCTTGATCAGAGCAGATCTGATCAGATCAGGTTGCTCAGGGCTGTGTCTGCTCCAGTCTTGAACATCTTCAAGGACAGAGACTCACAGCCTTTCTGGGCAGCCTTATCCAGTGTTTGGCCACCCTCAAGGTAAAAAAAAAAATTCTCCTAATATCTCATCAGAGTTTTCCGTGTTCCAACGGAACTGTTGCTGTCTCTTACCCTATTGCCGTGCACCTCCGAGAAGAGTCTGGCTCCATCTTCTCTATGTCCTCTGGCCATGTCGTTGTAGATAGCAAAAAGGTCTCCCCTTAGCCTTTTCCTCTTGCAAATACTGCTCTTATCAGAAAATGCTGTCTCTTGGAAAATGTGTGGCAATATTTCTCCAGATATGAAAGTGGTATTTTTGCCTGTTGCCCATAGTCTGTCCTGCACAATTTCTACTCTATTCTCAGTGTAAAATAATTTAAAATTTTGTTCACAGTCGTGTTATCCATTTTTAAGGTAGGTTAAAAGCTACTGCCTGTTCAGTCCAGGATGATTTATAAATATTTCTGATTATTGCAAGCCACGTACATAACTGATTTTTCAGTTTGGTGGTGGAAAACACAAAACTACAACCACATTTGTCATAAATGTATAACATGATTCATCCTACCTTTTATTTTCAGCCAATAAATTATTTATATAGAAGATTTCAGTCAGCTCCACTCATAACCTTCTCAGAAGCTCTTGCTAATGTGCCAGTATCACTTCATTCACAGCCTGTGCCTGGTCTCCAGAGAAATATGCCACAAGAACTGGTCTTTGGAGTCTTTGTTTGCCTTTAACATGTCCATTTTTGAGTTTTGTACCAAGTAGGCACCTCAGAGTTTCTAGAAAAGTAGAATATTTTAAAAAGGAATGACTTTTAGAGTAAAGGTGCAGCACCAGTGAATATTTGTAAGCTATTCCGATAGTGTTTTGGCATCTGGCTGGCAATTTCATGTAATCAGATTTCTCTTTTAGTTCCTGTTACGTTAATTTATTGGTTTCTGGATCCGAAAAATTGCAGTTCACACTCCGTTCAGCTCCCAGGTTCAGGTTTATTATTTTAAAAACTGCAGTGTGTAATATGGAAATCTGGGCTTTTTAATGCAGGTTTTAACAATTGCAGTTAAGTTATTTGGTGTGGGGAGGGGGAAAAGACATATGGAAGGAGAACACCTGTTTTGATGCAATTAAAGCCCTACAGCAGTATATGGGTAAAATACTTCTAGAAAACCTTGCTCTGTAGAGTTTAAAATGATTACGGGACCAAAGGGGTTGTAAGTTGTTAGTCCCTTGGAAGAAGATTGGTAATGATGGAAACAGATTGATTTGAACTAACTACTGCCCAGGTGCAATAGAAGGTGTATGATGCTGGAGCTTAAAGACACAAAAGAATAATTGCAGAGACAGGTGCTGCTTATGCTGAAACTTGCCTGTTGCAGTATATACAAACTGAAGTAAAACTGCTGGTGCAGTGCAGAAGCTCTAAAATAGGATCAATTAAATTATTTTATTTTAAAAAATGATAAAATGTGTCACTGGCTTCTCTATCTTTTCTTGCGCTAGTGTCCCTTAGCAACTGTCTATGTGAAAGTCATAAATTCCGAATAAATCAAATATAGCACAACTCCCCCCAAAGCAAAGTAAGCCTCCCATTTATTTCTGTGCCAAGCGCTCTCCTGCAGCAAATAAGTACAGTTCTTAAATCTTTACAGCCCAGCCTGATGTTTTCCTACACAGAACGTGTGAGGAAAATGTAGGTCCTTATTTATGCCGAGATTTTTTTTTTCCTTGTCTTCTGGGCTGGCTTGACATTCATTCCTGCTTTGACTTAAAGCATCATATTAAGTGTCCTCGGCTTGGGCTCTTTCTTTCCTCTCCGCTCAGCCCAGATATGCCCTCTGTCGGCTCCCAAGGTCAGTCTATGTCAGCATACGTGTGGCTCCACTGTGGGGAACTGAGGCTTTGGAGAAAGGAAGAAATTTTGGGAGGGAGGACTGGAGAAGCCGAAAACCCCCTTGGGTTTTGGCCCTTTGACCTTCAAAACACACTTTTTGCCAAGTGCAGCCCCCTCCTTCCAGCAGCTTTGAGAAATTGATGCGAAAATAGCTGTGCAGTTGCTACAGTCTCTCAGAGCCTTGCCCGTAGCCCCGTTTGCCTCCTGGTACTCACTGGGTACTTCCACAGGGAACTCTGGTAGAAGCAGTTTACCTATTTAATCTTGAAAATTGGTTCAGGAGCTTTACCAAACCACTAATGCCACCACTTTCTCCAGCCCTTAATATGTTAATGAATTACCATAACAAATGTGATGATGTTGGTTAATGTAACGGCAATAGAGCATCTTAAGAAACAACAGCGAGCAATTATTCAACCCCCCCCCCCAAGACCTACCAACCCACTAAACACCCCAACCAACCCACCTGGATGTAACTGGCTCCAAATACACATGAAAAGTGTTCTAATCCAGCCTCTGCAAACAATCCTTTGTACAAATTAACAGCGCAGAAGAAAGTAAGAGAAGCACGGGCTGAGAGCTACCAGCTCCTCAGTTTAATTTCAGATCTTTTAGTGAATCCTTTGCTCTGACTCTGGTTCACTTGGCTTTGTTATACCTCAGTTGCCTTTGCAGAGGATAAAGGCAAGATTAAGATATTATCTCTCCAATTATAAAGATCCTAGACAGAAAAATACACAATAACCCTGCTATTAGATGAGGTGGAAGGGTCACTACCTAGATTAAGACAGTGAGTTAAATTCATCTGTGATAGAACTGTATTGACTTTGGTGGAGGTATGGCAGGGATTGTTTTGCCCTGGTATGAGTTGTTTCCTCCCACCTTTAACAGACTAGAGTGATCTGTCAGGGTTTAATCCAATTACTGATGACACTGGTGAAAACAGCAGTAGAAGTGGGTAGGACGGAAGAAATGTATTAACACAGAAAAACATCATCTTTCCCAAAAGAAGCTGACTGAGAACAAATGCTGAGAGTTGTCAAGTACCTCTTATTTTGGATCTTCACATAATTTAGGGTTAATCAGTTCATTTGTGATTCTTTAACCCATTAAAGCACAGTAAACAAAGGAGCTGGCTGCAGTTTTGAACCATAATTGAAAGCAACTTTTTTGTAGTGAATTTGCATAAGGCTTTTAGATAATGGGAGAGAAAATAAAGCTTGAGTTGTTCAAATAGGTATCAGGTATGAGACAAGTTTATAGGACTCTAGTGAAGTAAGAAGACCTGTGCTGTCCAGCACCACCAACAAATTTGCCTCTGTAAGTTTCAAGAATGATTTTTAAAGGATGAATACTACTAATGTGTTTACTTTTCTTATTCTGTTAAAATGTACTAGTTCTACTTATTTTCTGATTTCAAATTATATCTGTAATATTTGCAAATCTAACATATGTTATGCCCAAAGTACCTAAATCAACTACTGCCACTGTTTGCTTTTAGGATTTTGTCTGGTCCTACTTGCACCATGTATGAGGTGACTGATCGCTTGTGTTTCTACCCCTTGCTTGGATGATTCCCAACTCACAGCACGCAGGATTGCCACAAGAATGCAAAGTTCAAGTAGTTGTACAAAAATGCACTTGACTGCGTATTTGTATGAATTCCCCATTTTTAACTCCTCTGTGGGAATATCCCGGCAGCCAACTGGAACACACACGCTGACAAATAATAGGAGCTCAGATACAGTTCATCACACCACTTTGTAACATTCGCTCTGCTCACTCTGGTCCCCTCAAACGGCAGTCCTACTTGCAGCACGTGATTTATTTTCTAAACGTGGCTGTTTTAATAGTCCTAATTGCTTAAGAAATGCACAGATTTCTCAGGCCTGTGACCCACTTGAGCACTCTTTTAAATAGGTTAGCCCCATGTCGATAGCTGTGAGGAAAGTCCGTGCCGTGCCAGCTCGCGCAAGGCGTTTCACCCGATGTCATGGGCAATGCTTGGACTGCCACGTCTAGAATTCACTGCTGTGACTTTTGGCAGTTTCAATTTAATTCACAGGCAATAATGAGGCTGCCTCAAGCCCATGGGCTAGGTCTTTCTGCGGCTGTGCCGCCTCTTTTAGACAGGTGGTAAAAATGCATTTTGTAATATGACTGATGTGTCTTCAGTTACTATATTTAAGTCTAATAGACTTTTAAAAACACTGTCTTAGCCAGCAGGATTTAACTTCATTAGTTTTGAAGTAAGAGAGAAATGTTAGCCACTGTGCAGTCTTTGATTATGCTCTGGGGAATTTACTAGGGTTAAATTAACCACAGGGGATCTCCACTCTTGTTCTTTGAATGCCAGTGAAACATATTGAGAAATATAGGAAAAAATTAATTATAAAAATGAAATATAAAAACTATAAAGTTCAGCTTATGTATAATCCCTGGTGCACAGTAAGTTCTGTATACTTGCACTGTTTAATGTTAATTATACCATTTATTTTATATTTTGTTTTTGCTTTATTAAAAAAAGTCATACCGCCATGGACAGGATTTGACCATAAAGGGAGTTTCAGAAAACTACCATTTCACCAGACTGTGTTTAAATTCAGGAGGGAGATAATTTAGCCACTAAATGTCCTGCCTTATCTCCACCGTCACTGGAGAATTACTCTCCAGAATCACTTTCATCCCCCAGCTGCTGACAATTTAGCAGTGCTGCTCTCCTTTAATTAATCTCTTTGAATTTACATGGAGAAGGTCAGTGTCAATGATGGTAGAATGAGCTGAAATTTTTGTCCAAAAAATACATTTTGGAAGATGTGGTGCCATATGAACCAAAAGCCTTTTTTGATAGGGTTTTTGATGTTATGCTTGGAAAATATGAAATGAAAGATTGTTTTCAGCTCCATGTATCAACAAAGATTTCAGTAATTTAGTTTCCAAGAAAGGAAAATTAGCCCGTTTTGGTTTTCCTCTCATCTCCTGATTTTCTTTACATCTCCTTATCCCACTGTTTTCAAACGGAAAATAAATGCTTGAGGGTAGAAAAATAGAGTTAACACATGTAAAAGTGAATAAATCTTCTTTCCTTCTTCACAGAAGAGTAGGAAAAAAAGTAAGAAAGCCTGTGAATATAACGTTTTCTTCCATGCAGCACTCTTAAAAACTCACCCTCTTTCGGTATTGAAAAACAATAAGCTGAGGAAAATATGAAAACTGAAACTTTTAAAATTAGTATCTTTGCATTGCCAAAACCGAACCCAGAACCTCATGTCAAAATTAATTTTTAAGCAATTTTAAAGAAACAAAATTTCCCTTCTTTCAGAAAATCCTCAAAATAAAAAAAATGGTAAAATTGTTTCTCCTGTATTTTTTATTTCTTTTAATGTAGGAATAAATTAGGATTTCTGTCCAACACTAGTCTACCGAGTCTGTAGGAAGAGGAATCAGAATGTATAAGAGTCTGGGAAAGAATCAGAGAAAAATGTATTTCTTCTCAAAATGAATATGGAACTTGATATAATTTAAAGACGTCTACTTAATCCCTAAACCATTACCTTTGTTTTTGCTCTGTTGTAGAGATACTTACTACAATCTTTGCAACCTTTTTTCCTGCCTGATCTTACGCTGAAGTTTTAAGGAAACAATCCGTATATCTTCCACAAGACATGTGTAAAAACTATGACTTTTAAAAATGCATCAGTGTGCACAACTTATGCAAGAATCTGGTATGTGCTTAGACCCTCAATGCAAGACGGATACAGACTCTAACCTGCATAGCAGGATCTGCCTCACAGGGCAGAAGCTGGCAAATGAAATTGCTCATCATAAAGGAACAATCTATTCTCTGCAGTTATGGGAATCCTATGCCGATAGCAACGCAGATAAAGGTCAGTCAGGTACAGAGATAGTACGAGGCATGATGAGCCGAAAGACTTCTAATATGTGCTATTTACCCATGTCACGCTGGAGGCGTGTCTCCTTCATTCATTTATCCCTGTGCATTTTCTTAGCTTCTCTAATTACTTGTGATCTGTGCCCTTTTTGTACAGAGTTCATTTTGCACTTACCTCTTAACTATTGCTTACCGATTTAAGACTGTCCATAAGATGGTATTTCACCGTTTTCCAGACTACAGAGTATACGGAAGTTGGCTGCCACTTTCTGTCGTTGGGGTAATAGGAGATGCTTCTGGCAGCCTTCATCCACACCTACACTCCTATTTCAGTGTAATATTCTTTTAACAGTATCCAGGCTTGAAACTAGACTTGGCAAAACTATCTGCTGAAAAAAGGCTAAATCACAATAACAAATGAGAAAAAGAGCATGGCAGTACATTTGCTCAAGATTGATTTTGACGATCTGGGGTAGCTTATGACTTCACTGTCGTTATTTCAACCTCACACAGTCCTGTAAGGTAGGATATGTAATATTGCTCCTATTTTGAAGATGGAAAAACAATTAGTTGACTTAATTCAATCCAAAAAAGAAGGAATCGGCACTTGAACTTTAAATCAAAGCATGATTATTCCTGGTTGTACAATGAGACTGTAGTTGCAGCTTGAATAACACATCTTTCCCTACAGTACCCTTATACAATGAATGAAAGATGATTAGGAAAAAATAGTCCTTGACCTGAAAAGCAGTGATTTTTAGAGAAAATTTGCAAAAGATGGGGGTTCATCATAAATGGCTTCCAAAATAATAACTCTTCTAATATACACTAGGCTTTGTAAAAAAACCAGTTAAAAAGATAGGGAAAAACCGTATTTCAGCAGGCACATTCTGCGAAAATGATACAATAGATGGACGAAAGCAGAATAGGGATAAACCGCATGAACAAATGAAAATATATATGTGAATTGGAATGTACTGTAGGCTAAAATGATCCATGAACTTGGGTGGTACGTGCTATTTAGAAATAAAGATGTTGGACTGCAGGGGTCAGCGTGGATGAGCAAGGAATACAGAGGGTCATCTCCGCTACAAAGGGGTGTGGGTAAGAAAGCAAGACAGTGTAACACAAAAGAACAGTGAAGGAAGAGCCTGTAAAGGGTACTGACTATGCTAAAATAAACATTTCTTTTTTAGATGCTAGAGAGCGACATGGTCATGTAATCTGCATATTGCCATAACAGTTGCTATAGCAAGTGTAATGTACTGTATTTTTTTACCACCAGGGAGACTGTAGCAACAGACACATAGCTGCATTAGGAAGTTGTGCTTAACAAGTCATGTGTGATTTTCCTGTCAAACTGCAAAGTGCTGTTCTCCGATGGAGGAAGGCTACGAGTACTTTCGAAGAGTTGATAAACACCACACACGACGCAGCTTTCTGGGAAAACCAGAATCCTTTGAAGCATTTCCAGCACAGCCCTTGGAGAGGCAAGCATATTTTCAGATGCACGATTCTAGGTTAAACAGCGATGTCCCCCACTTGTTTACAAAGCAGCTCGACAGCTGTTGCGAGCCACCGGCCCCCTTTGGACAGACAGGACGCGTTTGGATCTGTCACACTGAGCCGCAGCGGGTCGGCGCTGCATCGCTCCGCAAAGATCTCATCTGAGAGCTGCTGCCGGCAAGACTGAAGACTGCACCAGCTTTAACGGTAGCAGACGATTAGTTTCATTTCTGCTTTGTCTTCTTTGTTGCTTTTAACTCTAAAGTAGGGGAAACATTTTTAGCGGTAAATTTTATCCTGCGAAAGCTGCACCCTGCTTTATACATGCAGAATAAAGCACAAAAATAAGCAGCAAGAGCCAGGTGTTAGCAGGGAGCCAGCTCTAACAAAGGAGAAGAAAGACCTCAAATATAATTAAATGCAGACACGCAGTGCATTCAATGTAGAATTAAATAAGTAAGTTTTATTAAAAGAGAGGAATGAAGACTGATGTTTCAGCTGTACTTTAATATTCTGGAAATCAGAAAGGAGAACATAACTCCCCAGCTGTGACTCCTAACCATTACTCTAGGAAGTGTGATTGAAAACAGTCCCAAGCCAGAATACTTATAAATGCGGTTAGGATAGGTCCGTCTTGGGAAGTGAGAAACAGAGGTTTAAATATCCTCTTGCAAATGAAAGCATGTGTCTGGGTCTGCCCCATCGTTTGTGAGCAGGGTAGCCACAGTGGCTGAGGGTAATTTGGTTAAATCTCAGTCTGGCCTTGGTCAGGTCATGGTTGGCCTCCACTGAAGTTGAGTACTGAGGCACTTTGGGAGAAACACTCCCAAATCAGCATTTCTAAGTTGCAGGAAGGAGGGAAGGAAAGTGTGCAGGGAGGAAACTGCAAAAGTGCAATCCCTCTAGCAGGGAGCTGTTTGGAAATCAGATAATCTGATTTTGGGTGGAAGGAGAGGCAAAAGGGATGGAGTGGTGGCATGAAAGGAGGGTCTGGTTGGTTGCAGAGGGTGGCGTGGGACATCAGGACACACCATGGGAAGACAGTCTTGGAAAAGGATGAAAACAAATAGTTTTCTACCTAGCAAGGAATACCGTTGGTCACAAAGTATGCAGCTAATTACAGAGTTTGATCTTGGGAAGTCAGCCTGTGGGAGACCTGACTTCTGGAGTAGTCCATACAGGAGGCTGCTGCAAAACAGGGCCCAATGCTTAACTCCACTTTTTTATTAAAGGTTTACTTCTTTCTATCATTGGTGCATTGCTGCCTGGGGAACAAGAGGGAAAAACCTTTGCAGCTCCCGGCAAAGGTTACCTGCCTCATACCAAATCTTTCAGCTGCAAATTGCCAGCCACCCTTTCCATGCTCCAGCATAACCAAAGGCAGCAAGGAAAAGGTCTGGAGCTGTTTTGCCACCTGCTTGCTAACTGCCTGCTCTGCTTGTTTCTCATACTAAATAGTTCATCATAAACTTTTACTACAAAATAAATGTAAACCTTCTCCAAAGCCCCTTTGGACCTGCTGTTACAAAGGTCATAGTGATCCTTTAGCACTATGTAATATGTTATTCTATGTATTTAGCCCTATAGAGTATCCCAAGGTGGATGCTTCCACTTGCACCTGTGCAATGTATTCCCAGGCTCTTCTCCCTAACAACAATTTTCTTCTAACCAAGGCAAATGAAAACAATGGAGACAATAAATCTCTTTTGGCCAGAGTTGCTACCACGGCTCAGCACAGCCGTTTCATCAAAGAGGGTGACAACAGAGCCAGTCATCCTCTAGAGGCTGCAAATCAAACGTGGCTGATTCCTTGCAGTCAGCTACAATATTGTTTCCTTTGCCCTCCTTACCAGCAAGTGGTCACAGCAAGAATTATTACTGATGGCATGTGACAGGCCTACATCACATTTTGACATTAGCTTTTAGCTACTGTTTTTTTATAGCTGCCAGTGTGCTCAGTCAAATACCTGTCTGTCATCACAATCAGGCAGACCTTAATGTCTCTGCATTATGGAAGAGGACCTCGGCTTCTTTCCAGCACTTTATTATAGTCCCAGTATAGCTTTTTATCACAAATTCCTTACGCATAGCTGTCCCTGCTCTGCCACAGAAATCTTCCAAGTTGGCAGCTCCGGTGTCTACTGCCATTAATCTTCTCTGTGCTGCAAAGAATGGGGCCCGGGATGATTTATTGCAATTACCTGTTCTAATTCAGCAGAGCTCAGGTGAGTTTAGTTGAATCGCAGTTGCTGGTATGGTATGAATTTTGTCCCCAAGCAGCCCGAGTGTAAAATATGCCTCCGTACATCTGAATTCACTTTTTTTCTCAAACGTTACTCAGTTAAGCAGGAGGGAAATATGCGTTATAATCACTTTTTAAAGTAGTACTAACGTGGTGGCAGCACTGATAAGTGAAAGGTTAAACACTCTGACACCAATTCAGAATTAAAAGCTGTAATCAAATGGCTTTGTTATTTTTGTGAAAGTAATATTTTCCCAGGAAAGCTGTAAAATGCACATCCTTTACCTGACATTTCCCAGGCTGTAGAAGTTCTCGTTTTCACTTTGTGAAATTCTCAGGTTTTCCTCCTGACTTTCCATTCTTTGAACTGGCAGGGCCCTGGAGTGATGTGTGGGAAGTGAAGGTTGTGCCAAGTTGCCATCAGCGTTGATGCCTTGAGCCAATTATGGAGCAACGTTAGTGGGCTCGCAGGGAATCCTGCTAAGCTTTCCACTCCAAAAAGGATGATGCCCACAACACAGGGCTGAGCTGAGTGTTTACAATCTGGAAAAATTAGAACAGATCTTCCAGTCCCAGTTACTGAGCAGCTTCCTTACTGGTTGTGGTGAAAGGGAAGCGTGTTTTGTAACAGGAAGACATATCTTCTTATAAAGATTCATAGGAGCGTATGTGTGTGTGTGCAGGTTCGTGTAGCAGCATCTCAGCAGATTACGTTCACTGGGTATTCTACATCTTCTATGTTTTTTTTTCTTTGGTGCTGCTTCTGTTTAATGTCAGCGTAAGGTAGGACAAATCCTGTTGTGCGAAGCAGGGACTAAGCTTGCATATAGAGGAACGGCATCACTTTAGGAGGGGGTACATGTACACCGTAGATGGGTGTGTACACCGGTTCAGAGAAAGACTGCAAGAAGTAGCCCAGTCTGGGACCAGCTTTGGTCACTCGGCCGCCGAGGACAGTTTTGCGCTCAGGGATGCTGCAAGGTGGCTGGGCACGGATGGAGAGCTGGTGCTGCTGCTGGGCTGGCTGCCGGCGGGGAGAGCAGCTGAGGCACCTGCCTGCCGAGGGGTATGCGGGGAGTTTGGGGGCTGGCACGTGGCTCTTCGAAGGTGGGTCTGAACTGCAGCACTGGGCCTCTTTGCTTGCACTGGGAGAGTCGCAGCAGTGAATGACAATTTGATGGTGGGTCTCTAAGGGGACGTGCTTGTTCGGGAATAAAGAACGGCCTCTTCTTGCTTGGCTTGAACTGTTGCCAAAGCAGCCCAAGTTAAGCTGGAAAAATGTACTCATTCTGGACTGCAAATCTGCAAGGGACATATAGGCATACAAATATAGCATCTTATCTTGCACTGTTATAAACTCCCACACAGACAAGCCCTGAGGCAAATGGAAAAAACGAAGGCCGGGCTATTCATGATACCCTTGGCGTCAGCTCCAGTCACGTGCGTGCGTGTGGGCAGCTGGAGCTGACATATGCTACGAGCTGTTACCGTATGTAAATAGAGCTCGGCCACACAGAGCTTGAGCACAAAGAGCCCAGCCGAAGCAACGTTCACCAGGGCACCCTTTGGCCATCGAGCCTTCTATTAAATGCTGCATTTGATCCATGCTGTGACAATATGCAGCAAACCTGTTACCACCTTTAACGTGCAGCCGTGACTTTCCTCCTGGATACCTTGCTGGAGCAGCGTGGTTCTGGTACAGTTGACGTGGAGCAGGGGAGTGTAGAGCGTAAAGGAGTTTTTTGCCATGTTTTAGTTCAATGGCTAGTTCCTGGGTGAAATCATATGTGCCTTCCCGGCTGTAGGATAGAGGGCTTCCAGCATCCTCACTATTTTGGGGCTTTCAGGCCACTCCTAGTATTTGAGCAGGCCCAAAATAGCCGGGTAACTGTACTCTCAGAAACAATTTTACTTTTTAAACATATGATTCATTTAGCTGTCTAGGGCCATCTTCAACCCAGAGCCCTGTCATAATATGGTGCCACTCTGGGGCTTGTTTACAAGATAAACCAGCAGCTGCTTTCCCTTTCATCCCTGGCCCTTGCTTTGAACTTGAAATGGGAATTATCTGTGTGTATCAGAATCTAGAAGAATCAAAGCCTCCTTGGAGATGCCCTTTGCGCCTCTCTTTCTGCTACCTTGCAAACACCTTTCTATTTTCAGGGATCGCAAACCAACACCTAATCTTCTAGAGGCATGCGTTGCTCCCAGGGAGACAAATGACACCAGAAGCATGTTAGGAATGAAGGAACTGATTTTCTTGTGCGCAAGCCCAACTCTGCTTATCAGGCTACTTCAACATTTACAGCGTTTGAAATCTGGTTTGGAATTTTTCACTTTTCATGTCCCATGCATGGTTTTTCAAAAGTGGCCTTATTTGCTTTCAAAGCAGTTGAGTGAAAATGCATCCGCTTTACTTTTCATGCATCTGGTTTTAGAATATACGAGTAGAGGCCTTACTGATTTTTTTCTCTGAACTGATGTTTAGTGACTGCATTAAAAGGCCACACACAAGCTCCTCTCTTATTTGCATATCAATACTTAGCCTATTAGAAGGCAACGGAGTGAGGGTCTCGCAGTACATACCCTCTCCCAGCATGACGCGCAGACTTCCCATGACATCCTTTCTTCAGCTTTCATGTCAGTGAATATTATACTGTGATGCCTTGAAGCCAGGATAAACTGAGGCCGTTAAATGTTCAGATGCACGCTCAATCTGTGAAGCTTGCAGCTGCTCCACTCTTTTGATAATGCTGGTAAGCAAAATTAGTAAATAAAATAAATGCTCAAGGTTCATTTGCTGCACACCCCGATACATGAACAAGAATAGAATTGAGGACATCAAAGAAAAATAAAAAAACAGGCTAGTAATAACATGTTCCCCTTAGGCCTCCTACTTAACCTAAATGTTATGTTATAGGGATAATAAATGGCTAAACTGAATTATTATACACAGTTGAAAGGCAGAAATGAGATTTGAGATCATACCCCAGTCAGTAAGATCAGCACTATCTCCTTAAGATAAAAAATAATAAATTTTTTGCTCAGAAGATGTGACATAGTGAACACATTCACAAATTTTGTTCATTTTTTACCTTGCGCAATGAAGTCCTGTAGCGCTTCAGGAGGCTGGAGCAGGTGACTCCCCTCCCTCCTCTCTTGCCCTGCCCCGTGTATGCATCGTTCAGCTGCAGAGGAGAGACCAGGCACGAGGGGAGAGCTGCCACGTCGGATGAGCAAAGGACCCCCCGGCTATCTGTGTCCGACGGAAATGGGAAAGCTCTCTGGGAAAGGGAGGCTGCGAAGAGATCTGAGGGACAGCAAGGAAGTCAAAGCCTGGTATGAACCTTGGGGCTGCTCAGTGATATAGGGGCACCATGTACGTAGGTGGGTAAGGGATTTATAGGCAAGGAAGCTGGAAGAAGACAGCTTGCCATGGACAGCAGAAGTGCTGTCACCCTGAAACAAGAGCATCGACACTGGCAAGGGAAAGGCTGTGGACAAAACTATGTGAACCAGGCGAGGTAAAAGCTTAGCATTATATTCCCATGTGCGACCTGCACCACGTGGTTCTAGTATCGCTAACAAAGAAATGTCCAGACAGAGGACTACAGCCTCAGAGCTGCCATGGTGTTTCTCCTCCTCCACCCACACTCAGAGCTGTCGGACTGAATTATAGTCATTACCTTTAATGTTAAGAATAAGCATATTATAGAAGAACCCAGCGGCCGTCCCCAAGTTAAGGCGTAACTGCACTGAGGGCTGCCCAGCCCTCACATACAAGACTGTCTGCCTGTCTTTCAGTGAACATAGACCGAGCATACAAATTACTCTGACCGGGAAGAAGAGAGTTAATTTTCGTGAGAATGTATCTAGAAAAAAAAGAGAGAATTTTGTCTCTGTTTTCCTGAAAGACAGTAGAGTATGAAAAGTAGGTATGTTCCAAGGTGCAAAAGTTGTATGTTTTTTAGAGAAGATCAGAAAAAAAAATCATGGAGATTAAATAAATGCACAAGTGATATTATATGGATCATGCAGAAGAATAAGATAAATGCAATACTGGAAATAGACGCTGAATAGCTGGTTGTGGAAGGCTACACTTCTCTCTCATACCCTATGCTGCTTAATGTATGATATGACCAATGCACCAATGAAACATTCACCTCTGTTAAAATTCAGCCATCTCCTCTTTACTATATAGTTAATTAATTTTAAAAAAAACCTATTTAATAGGAATATCAGCGGTAGAATAATGGATTGCCTTGGGAACAGTGATCAGATAAGCTAGAGTCTTACAAAGGTGAGGCGATACACTAATATGTCCATTTAGACATGTAAATTTAGGAATATGCTTTCTCTAAAAAGGGACTGATTGACTGGGTGAAGGGAACGCACCCAAAAACTTCATAAATACAGAGGAAATTAAGTAAGAAAGCATAGTATTATTGCAATGCTGGGGTAGAAGACTGTTCTAAAAAATAAAAAAAGCATCTGAAATTTAAAGTTAATTCATCAAATTTCTCTCATCTACAGTACGTGTTCTTTTCTCTCCCTCCAGTGTTTGAATGTACCACTCACAGTGTGAACACTAACTCCTAATCTGATTTTATGTATGCTTAACTTTGCACTCTATGAGTTCTCATTAAAACTCAAAATGTATAAATTTAAACACATGCTTAGCTCTTTGCAGAATTAGGGTTGCATGTTGTGAAATACATAAGATATATAATAAAGCTGCATTAAAATTACAACATAATTGCTTTCTGGATTTTTCTGGTCACTTTTGTTATTTTAATACTGTTTTAAAGGTGGATACTTTTAAAGATTGCAGCCTCCAATCTCAGAATTTTTTAATAAAACACACAATGACTTAAAAAAAAAAGACAAATACAATCTTTTCTGAATTTTGAAGTTATATATGAGTAATTTAGAATTATATGAAATGTATTTGAGGTTTTTATCCCAATTTTTCCTAAATCTTGTTCTGTAAAATTTCCAGAAGCTGTCTACCATAAATGCTTATGGTCCAAAATTTAAGATGTTTCTTAGCTTTGCCTGGACAAATAAGTCACAATTTACTGTAGAATTTTTCAAAAACTAGTCACTGAGACTCATGTAAATTTCCCAATTTTGATGAGCTTTCCTGCCAGTGAACTCATTTCCTACATTGCCATTGGAAATAGAAACATGAAAATGTGAATACCCTTGAAGCAAAAGGAATTAAAGTGAATGCACACAGCTAATTTTCAAGATATTCGGCCAACCCTAAAGCAGAGGCAGAAGAAGAAGTCCCACCCTGGCTCCAAGCAGAAGTCCATCAGACACGGACGCTGTGGCTACAGGAGACATTTCAGAGCAAAGCATAGGACATCTTCTAATTTAGTTTGTTAGCGATTTAACTGTGGGAAAAGTTTCTTCTTCATATTCCATCTATTTAGCCATTGCCTTGCACTCTGCAGCACGGGAATTTCCCTCTTTCTTGAGTTTTTTGTATTATCTAATGGCAGCACGGGTACTTCCACTTTCTGTGCAAGTGCATAACCCTTTTTCTAGCACCTTCCTAAGCTCTTGGCCTCAGTGACAAGAATCTCACTTGTAACAATCTCATATTATGTTCTTCCCTTTCTTCAGTGCAGCGTATCACCAGACCAAACTAGGGAGAGCGGCTTCTGCTGTGCACATGCAGTTTTGACATGCTGCTATAAAGCAAACTGTAAGATAAAATAACAGACCTCTAACACACCTGCTTAAATAGCTGTGTATTGGTCATGTTTTACAAGCCAGTCTTGAACCTCTTTTGGCAATTTCATCAGGGAGCCCAGGAGCCCGCGGGCAGGGAGGAACGACCAGGGCCGCAAGCGCGCCGGGAGGGGGAATGTACCCTCAGCCTTCCTGCTTTCCAGCTAAAGAAAACTCTAGGCTCCAGTTTTGTTCAAATCCAGCTCCAAGAATTAAGTCTACTCAATTGGGAAAGAAAGGAAAGGAAGCGTGGATAAAAAGACAAGCAAACAAACCCACAAATCAGTCGTAGGATCAAAGAACTACGCGCGCAGGCGGCACTGCCTCGCGTGGGAACGGCCACGCTGCAGGGGCGGCCCGCCAGGGAGGGGGCAGGTGCGGTGAGTCAGGTCCTCAGCAGCGCAGGGGAATAAAACACCCTCTTTTTACTTGCTTTGATTTGATTGTCTTATGAAAGCTGCCTTCGTCCAAACGAATCAGTAAAGGACTCCCAAGGGCTATTATTTTGCCCATGCAGTTTGTCAAGACTTCACCGGGGTCGTGGTTTGGTCTGTATGACTCCCTGCTGGCGATTCTCTGGCTTTCTCCAATCTGCCAGTACTTTTTACTTCCTGCGCTCCTGGAGCAGAGCGTGTAGGTACCTGAAGTTGCCATTGAACATTTGCTTGCTTTCTTATTTAATCTTAATGTTTGGCATATTCTTCTTAACAACTGCAGTGAAGATTTTAACACAGCAACCACATTTTTGTCTGTAGCAATAACAGATTTTGTCTTGTATTTTACAACACCTACTAACAGCTGTTTACAAAACAGTGGTGAAGGAATGCAGTCCAGTGGGTATACTGACTATTCATTTATCCAGAGGGATTACACTGTACTGAACAGTATTTAGACTTCAATTTAGCATGCATCCAGTTGAATTATGCGATTAGCTGATATGCAATAAACCAGAACAGCAACACATGCAGTCAAATGGTGCCAGAAAAAAAACATATGATTCTTATACAGCTTCTTATGATGCTGCACTATTATAAGTACTCATATGCAATTTGGCTATCTTACTGTATAGCTATACCTCTGGTGCACTACCTGTGTATATAGAGCTGTACCTGTATCTACAGAGCTGCACCTTTTTCAGAGTCTTTGTACTTCCCATTAAATAATCTTTCTGTCAGACTGTTTCTGTTTTTATGTCAGACTTCAATTGCTTGTGCAGAATAGTGATTGCCACTTAAGAAAGCATATAAAAGTTAACAGAAAGTCTTTTATTAGAAAAGTTTCAGAGAGAACGTCTCAGCCAGCAGGAACAGCTCAGTGGTTTTCAGGAACAAAGACGGAGAAAGAGGTATTTGGTCGGTACTAGAACTTCTTACAAAGATGCCCTTGACATGTTCAGCCCTTCCACATTTAGGGTTTGGGAGCTGGTAGGGCAGCACTTCTAGCATTGCCTGGGGCTGACCACGCTCCAGTTCAGTCCAGCTTGAGTGGCTAAGCGCACTTCCCTCCCCAAACTGATCCCGCAGATTGCCGGGAACCCGAGAGGGCTGCTCTCCTGCCCCCGTGCCAGCGTCCGCGCGGGAGGAGAGCAGCAGCCTCCTGAACCCTCGGCCCCTCTCCTCTGTATGTGTGACTGCCGGTTAGTTTTACCAGCGTACTCACAGTTCGACTGAGACTGCAGGAGTTTTTGTCCTCCCATCCAGGGACTTTTGCCCAGCAACTTACACTGCGGCCAAACGGCCCAGGGCAGCGCTGCCCCCGGCCCTGCCTCCGTCTGGCAGCTTCTTCCTCCTGCCGCCCCTGCAACGCAGCGGGGTGGCAAGGAGGAAAAAAACCCAGAGCGATGTTTTTGTTCCTGGACTCTCCTAGCTGGCTGCTGTGCCTGGGGAAGTGAGCAAATCGGGCAGGAAGCCAGGCTGAGAAGGTTTTCCTCCAAGCAGGTGCTCCCGACTGGGAATTTCAGCCTTTGGGACACTGCGGGGCTGACCGCAGCCCCTGCCACGATGCTGTGCGCTATCCGAAATCCAGGAGTCGGCAGTGTTGTCCTGCGGACCGGCTGCGGTCAGGAGCCGGGCTTTGACATGCAAAGCATACGAACCCTGATAAAATGAGGTCTGGATTGTAACAAACTGGGCACCCAAAACTGATGGATACTGTTTAGGGGAATTCATGTGCCCCTCGGCCTCCTCTCTGGGCACAGGAGTGAGATCCCCTCTGTCCTTCCATGTCCGAGAGACACTGTGTGATTGCCTTGCTAGTTTTATTACTTTGATACTAAAGTGACCAGTGCCCTGGAAAAACCCATTAGGAAACAAGCTTGTCCTTGTTTTCTTGTTTCACTAGGAAAAAAATACTTGCCACATTAATAAGAAGACTAAAAAGAAATAGTGAACAACGGCTAACATGATGATCCCTATTTGTTGTGTACGGTGCATGAGGCAGGAGCCTTACTGGAAATGGTATGTAGAGAGACAATTAAAACTACGTTGCTGCGTATGCCAAATGAAGGCAAAACATGGCTGTAGTCAATTCTTCTGAAACGGTGCTGTGGAAAAGCTTCTGAAATTCTGGGCCTCATGAACGAGGCTCAAACTATGCAGGGACAATCCCATGTGATTTATATAGATAAATACACTTATGTAACAAAATACAGTTGAATTAAATGGGTAACCAGAAATACTTAAAAATTATAATTAAAAACATGCAAAATAGTGCAAGTAATGTATTTGCAGGTATTGTAAACATAAAAGAACTGAGAAATATTTTTTGAATAGCTTTCCTTTTTTTTAAGTGATCTCTTTTTTTTACAGATGAAAACAAAAAAAGCAGGGCTCCTTCTCCTCCTTTCAGCATCTTTAAAAAACTGCAGGGTTTATATGAAAAAAATTCTTACAAATATTTTGCCAGCTTAGTTTTTAATTCGCAATATGAATTTGCATCCATCTCTCAGAATACTGGGATGCCAGTAGCCCATTCTGTGTAGAGATGCATTTATTTATGTTTTCTAAGTTTTTGTTTCCTGCAAATTTTGCAATAGACATTTTTTTATATTTTCACACATTTTCTATACATAAACATGCGGAAGATGAGAGAGAAAGAATGAATGCCCGTGAATTACATGATATTATAAAACCGTGTTTCCAAATGCATTTATCTGATTTCAAGCTGTGACTGAATGCTGTAGCTGTATCAACACTGTATCAGTTTACCATGGGAGGAAAATATATGAAATGAGACATAACCTACTAAGGTCACTTCAGGGGCTATCACTGAGTGGGAAATGAATGCTAATATTTTCAGATTTAACATGGGTAAGCTAGTCAGAATCAATAGTTTGGGGCTGAATTCTGAAATGCCCGCGGTGGAAGTCATGCAACGTGGACGGTCAGTGAGACGGAATTATTAAAAGATAGGGTGGAGCCAAGCCTAGCCATATGGTGAATGCCATAACCGGGGCAGACCTGTCACGGCCAAGCAAGCTGGGAAAGCAGGCGAAAAGAAATTGTCCTGAAAGAACAACATGCATCCCGCCATGAAGAAATGAGGGCAGAGGGCTGTGGGCAACGTGTTGTCCGGTGACTGACACTTGCACTGATGAAAGACAACATTGGAAGTTGAGCCCCGGCAAGGCAAAGTTGATTAGGGTAGATGGGACTCTTCACCATGCCTTAAAAAAATCATCACAGTTCAAAACACTCACTTCCTATATGCCTAATAAAACACATGGTCATTCATGCAAGTCAGATGAGTAACATATCTATCAGCAAAATAGCTGCATAACTGGCTACATCAGACATAGCAGTTTGCAACATACCAAACCCAAAGTCCTTTCTACCAACAAAAGATGTGAGGGTCTCTATCCAGCTATGACAGAACTCTGAGGCTTAGCGTAGATTTTATTCTTATTTTTTCCGTTGTACCTTTTGATGAAGGACGTAATACACTAAAAATGCATACATACGTTTATCTGCATTTTAGTAAGTATTATAGTTAACAAAATCTTTATCAGGACTACTTAGTTAGCTATCAGAATTAGGGCGTAGTCCTCCACCACTTCACAGGTTGAAAGACACTGATGGGACAACTAACACGCGTAAAATTTTCTCAGGTGCTTTCAGAAACGAGCTGTCATGCAGCAAAAATTGCCATGTATTCAGCTGGCCTCAGTGCTCCCCTGTTCACACTGTGGCACTCTTTGGATCGCTGTGTGGTCCCTAAAGTGCAGCTGCCTTGCTAGAAACCCCACGAACTCCAGCTTCATCTCCATGTGTCCACGTGGTCCGTGCCATGCTGATGTGGCCTGGTTCGGAGCTGGCTTGGCTGGCACTGCTCCATTGATCTCTGCACCAGTCTATGGTATGATAAGGATGTGGTATGATCTTTATTACCCGCTTCTTTTTGCCATTAACCAGTGTGGCATGAGGTTTTGAAAATTTAAAAGTCACTCATGCAGTGTTAATCTGTACGAGTGCACGTATTAACTCATGCCGTACTTCCATGATACCCTACAAAGACAAACCCTTTCTGGGCTAAAAGCCCATAGGGTGAAATGTTAGCTTTGGCAGTGATCAGATGAATATACCTCTGAGCTTTGAATGTATGGAAATGAACGCAAAAAATGATCAACTAAGCCCAGCGAGACAGGCTGCAAGACAGGGCAGGGTAGGGGAGGATCTTGCACCTTTTGTGGGAGGACTTTGGGGATCTCAGCAAGATAAACATGCCCTATATAGCTATAATATAAATCTATTATGTGTCATTGCAGAAAAAAAAATTTTTTTTGTCTGGTTTCTTCTTTGATATGGTGCAGATTGAGTTGCCATGTCTGTACTGGTAAATTAAATGTGCTTAGGACTGTGGTATTTGAACCCTTTGGTATTTGAGCAAACTGGCAGGGAATAGGCTGCACTTGTATCAGTAAACTCTCTTATCTTCTGGGCAGGGTGACCATATCCAAACGGTGTAGCAGAAATCATCCCAGGGCTATGCTAATTCCTGAACCATGCCCAGGGCTTGTTTGGGAGAGCATCGGCCTGGCCAAAACTCTGCTGGGGACAATTTAACCATACAGATGATGGAGCTCCATGCCTGGAAACACTCCCTCGTATTATTTAATTTCCTAGTATACATGTAACTAATTTGACCTGACTTTGGATTTTGAATAAATTCCAGTTTTTTAAAGAAAACTTAAAAGGAAGCATAGACTGTTCAGTTGGTTTTTTTGGTAGCCCTATTTCTTTGTGATTTGTTTGCCATTCTTCAGCATTCACTTATGTGAGTTTTTTGTAAATGTTAAAATTTTGAAATGCTCTTTTGTTGTATTAGGGAACTTTCCATTCATTTCTTATTGTCTGACTTCTTACAAACTATAAGACTTTAAAAAGTTTTGCTTTAAAAATAATTTCTATGTTAGTTTTTATATGGAAAATATACTTGGTTTCAGGTGGATAAGAAAGTATAAAATGAGATTACATTTCTATTAGTTTTAATTATTCTAGGAATAATCCATCCATCCACTACAGCTCAACATCTGTGAGCCTCAAGAGCAGGTTGTTATACCTCAGACAAGCACAGAAAAGTGAAGGAATTTTCTAAGAAGGCAGATATAATTTCATGGCAGTGCATAGCCGTCTTATGAGCACTGAGGAATTGTGGCATTCCACTTCTCATTAGGTATGCCCACAAGAGAAATATTAAACTAGACTTTTCTTTGACTGTTGCCTTCTTTCTCGCCTTCTCTTGTACATACTTATAAAATAAAGATCAAACTTCCTTGAAACCTTTTTATCTGCTTTGAAGTCTAAGGAAAAACTTTTTTGGAAATTCTATTTTCATCTCTGTGAATTTATTCTCTAATGTTTCTAACTTGTCAAATATGGATTGTGCTGTTCAAGGAACAGTTAAGGAAAAAAGCCCATGTTTGAATCTGCATGAACAGGCAATCATTCTGACCAGCCATAAATGTCCTTAAAGATGTGTAGCTGCAATATTCTCGTATTACAATTCCTTTTGGATCAGTTCTGAGGCATGTTCTCTAGATATTGTGGAGGGGGAAAAATATAGTTCTTTTTGTCTCTTCTTGCCTAGCAAATTACTTTAAGTAAAAGAAGCAAATCCTACAGCTTTGAACATCTCATTTGGTACTCTTTCCCTGATCCTTCCTCACTCACTTTTTGGCCTAAACTCACTTTTTGCCCGAAGAGTTGTAAAGGCAGGTGATATCATAATTTTGGAAGGATAAAGTAAAAGTATACATCTCAGAGATATTGTCCAGGGATGGAGAGCGAGAGAAAAATATCCTCTCATCCCATAGGGTTCATTTCTTGCGCAAAACTAATTTTATTTGGCTTGGAAATGAAACCAAGGCACTGAATTAGGAATGCCAAAACTTACTAGGAAGGTTGATACTTTTGTTCCTCGTTGACAGCAATAATTTATGCAGTTTGTGGCATTAGTGCAATGAAAATCCTCTTTCACAGACCTGTAAGTGTTAAAATAGGTTGTAGGGAGTTCCTGTACTGAAGAGCGCTATGCTGGTGATGTGCTTTATCTACTGAATATATTTTTCGTGCTTATAAGTGAAGAAGATGTGCTTATGCATTTTTTTTCTTTGTGAGTAGATTAATTAACACTAATTAACTAATATTAGGAGGTAGATGCATGTGTGCTGTACACGCCCTGTGGCATGCTGCATGAGCTAACGTATGAAATGAGCTTCTGTCCTAATCCCTACCTGGGGAGTGCCAGCAATGTGGCTGTCTGTGTCCTAAACTGTGGCCTGCGTGAGCGTGCGTGCTTATTGCCTTTCTCTTCTGGCTGTATACGGTACGTCGGGGGTCTCTTGGGGTTAGCTGAGAGAATCCCAAACGTCTGGCTCTGCCCGGACAGCTTGGAAAAGCACAGAAGAGATGCTGTCACTGGTAGCAGATATGACCTCTCACTGTAAAGTGGACTGTGTGGGGACAGGCCTTGGGTGACACCTTGGTGAATCCAGGACAAACCTCTAATTAGCAGCTACCTGCGCTCGCTTTCTATCTTTTTCCTACAAAATCATCCTTTCCTGCATAACTTCCCACGCACCTGAACCCAAGTCATCCTCTACAGCACCATACTTCTCAGCTTGCCCCCGGGGCATACTGGTGGGCTGAAGCAAACCACCACACCATCTTCCCTGCTTGCTCTTGGTATGCCAGCTGGCCCCTTTGAGGGAAATGCAAGGTATAGGTAACCAAAACTTTTCTTCACTTGGAGAATGAAAGAGAGTCTGACGGTCCTGGTGAAAACAAGGGAGAAGTGGTCTGCTCCTGGTGAAACACAGAGCTGGGGAAGGTTGTGTGGCTTCACAGGCAACCCAATAGGCTATACTGCTGATTGGGGATGAGCTAGACTTCCACCTCATGCATTCGCCAAAGGACTTTTTTCTTTTGTAATTGATAGCCGGAAAAAGGATACTCACTTTTTCAAAGACAGATGACATGCTATTTAAAATCTGCTTGAGTCTGAAATGGGTGCAGTGTGATCTGGTATGGCCTTTAATCTGATCTTCTGTTGTAGAAGTTGTATGGATATTATGGCTCTAAAAATTTCCAGAATACGAATGTATATATTTCTGCTCTGCAAATGTACATATCTAATGACGGATGTGTATAAACACACACATTCTGTTTAGAACTCATCCAAAGACCGATAATGGTAGGCTTTACATGTCTTAAGCGACAGGTCTTATGAGGCAAAACATCAAACTCAGGGATCCGGAAAGGCATTGTGTGGCTATGTTTTTACCAGGAAAAAAATTACAAGCCTGCAGCAATGAAGTGCTTAGTGCAAGATTTCAATTCTTAGCCTTAGAGCTATTACATTTCAATTTGATGCAGCAAAAGATTTTGCTGATCTGAAACTAGTGAATAGCAAGAAGGAAATATCTTGCTTTTTTTTTTTCCTTGAAAGTAGGTGGTTATTGTTTTAAATTATTAGGGATCAAAAGTTGGCCACCATCCAACATATGTCATGGAGCTTAGGTCCTTAGCTCCAGTGTGGAAAGCACACACACAAATATTTGATCAGACCATATTCTTCCAGCCTTGCTGACAAAGACAGACTCAGAGATGACAATACAGATTACAATTTTCTTTCAAAATCAAAGAGGTCTTTTTTTTCTGTAAGAATTAAAACATTCAGTCAGAAAGGTCCAATGCATCTCTGACAAACAGAAAAATTCCTCAGGGATCCAAATTAAGAATAAAACAAACAAGGAAGAGGGCAACTCACAGAAGTGCATAGCTGCTGCCTCTTGTACAGTTTTACTCTTGTGTGTCTGACTGACTGTGGGAGTCTGGCATCTTGTATGTTATTGTTTATCAAAGACCAATCAACGAGAAGTGAGATTAGAGGGGGAAAAGAAAGGAAAAGAAAACAGGAGAGGAGGGGGAATCCCATGCATCTGTGAAGCCGAAGGATATTGCCTTCTAGGGTTCATGCACTGTTATCTTTAATTTTCACAGTATTTAAAAAGAATGGTAATGAGTGTCAGAGTTACAATGTTAAGGGTTCGTGATTTCAGGGAAAATACATTTCCCAGCATTAGCTAAGGCAGCGGTCCCTGAGGCTTTTCCGGACCAGTGAACCACCTTTAGCCCTCAGCTGCCACGTGCCCTTTTCAGGAACCTCCTGGGGCATTTTTCAAAGCAAAGTCCAGAGCAAGTGTGCAAATTGCACCTTGCAGAAAACTTCCTTCTGGCAAATCAGACGAGCAACATGGAAAATAGCAGCACAGAATGTTTGTACAAAATGTAAATTTGCACATTTTTCTGTTTGATAGAGCCTGTAGTCTATTTGTGACTACTTTTCCTAGCCTTTTGGGTTGCTACAGAGCCACGGGCTACAGTTTGTGGACCACTGAGCTATTGAATCAGTTCTCATTAAAGAACACCTGCCAGGGATTATTTCTCCTTCAGGGCAACTTCCATTTATTAAGACTCCTGTTGGTAGGAAAATATGAAATGAGAAATTTTAAAAGGACTGGATTGTTCGGAGGTGATTTGGGTTTGCTCATTGGGCTAGTTCAGCTGATGAGGTCAGCAAAGTATGCTGCTCTTTATTACTGCTTACCTTGGAATCGGGAAAGTCATTTCTTTCTCGACTGTGCTTTTAAAACTATTGCTCCAAGAGTTATACTGACTCCTAACAGGGGCAAAGATGTTTTTGGTGATTTTTTGAACTTGATAGGAGAAAGGGACCTAATTGCAAAGTTGGCTCTCAATTTTGATACATGCTGATTTTACTGGCAAGTTTTTCAGATATATTCTGAAATATATTCTGTTTGCACAAAATCAGTTTGTTTATGTGTGTTAAATAACCACGCATTGAATAGCTAAAAGGACAGACACACGCTAAAATGCTTGCTTACCAGAGCAGCTGTATCAGACTAAGGCACTCTTTTTCTCTGGTGGTGCTTATCAAGTATAACGATATCCAACCCTACAGTGAGCGCGGGCGGAAAATGAGAAAATGTGCAAGAATAGATCTGGAGTTCTGAACATGCAGATAAATATACCTGCAAGTCTGGTGGGCACAGTAATGAAAACCATTTAGAAATTGGCTTACATTCTGTAACATCAACTTGCTATCCCTAACCTGATTCACTGGCTGTTCATGGGCAACTTAATATAATGACAATGTTGACCCAAGCTGCCTCCTATAAGGCACATGAACGAAAGAGAAGTAGCCTTCCCACTGACTTTCCTTAATACCGGGCATTCATCAGAAACCCAGCATTTTCTGAGATATTGATTTGTGTCGCTGATTTTCTTGATCCTTAATGATATAATACTATGTAAAACATTTTAAGGAAGAACTTACTAATTTTATGTTGGAACAAACTGTTCTGTCGATAACTAGTGTAAGTGTACCACAAAACCAAGTCACCCTTAACATGACGGCAATTTCTTCAGCGACATTTATGATCTCGTTGAAAGAACAGCAGCAATTTTATTCACTATTTGGGGCTTACTACCCAATGTATAATGCAAGGGTTATGAAAATTAGAAAGTGTGCATTACACAGCTCTTTTGTAGCATAAATAACACAACCATTTAAATTATACACATACTAGAATATACACTACACACAATCCAGAATAGATCTTTTACCAGGCTAAACTGTATTTTAATTAGAAGAGCGGTAACAAGCCTCTAAAATCAGCCAAGACTCTATTTGGGTTTTAACTGAGAAATTCTAGGGCTTTAAGAATTCATGACAGACCCTTAGGGATACATTTTCAAAGCAGTGCATAGGATTTTAGCCATGCAAATCCCATTAAAATCAGTGGGAGACATGTGGCTAAAACCCACGCAATACTTTGGAAGCAACATGCCCCTTAATGTTATCTAGACATTTTTTTTTGCCTGTGAATTTCCTTGCTTCCAATTTTTACAACTGAATTCAAAAGGAAATAAAATTTGCCACGGGGATGTGGGAATTTTAACAAGATTCAGACTCTTATAGTTCCAGAGGAGTACTTCTGATCTATCAACTACATTAATACACAGTAAAGATATATTTTTGGTCTCTGCTTTATGGCATTAATGTGTACCCAGCTATTCTGACTTGCGATTAACTAATTTTACTATGCAACTAGGTGGCTAACTGACTTTGAAAATATATATATTATAGTTCTCAGCAGATTATAATCTATCTTAATAAAGTCTCTGAATCAAGTAGACCATAAAGTTCCTTTCGCAGCAATGATTGCATTTGGCTTCAGTACTGCGATGCCTTGAGTGATACGCTGCCTGCTGCCAGGCATTATAGAAAGACCCAAAAGCGCTGTGAAAATCACAGATCCGTACTCAGGTGAGAGCAGCAGTTGATCAGCGTGAACTTTAGACAGGCAGCTCTGCCTTGGCTGCCTGTGTTGCGCGGACATGGCGAGGATGTGCAGCGGGGCAGGCAGGGGTTGCGATGAGCACATTTTGCTGTCTGGGGAGAGTGAAAACTTCAGTCTCGGTCGGAAGCAGACAGAAAAATTAAGCTTTTCTGTAGTGTGTGTCCTATGACTGGACATTAAACATGGAACTAAAAAGTGGTATGCTTAAAGAGGTCACCCAAACAAGTGCCTGAAGTGCCAGGCCTTTTATTTAAAGTCAGCATGTTGCCTGTGAATTTGTTAATGCAAGTAACGGGGAAAACGTGAATCTGCCAGCAGTGCACGCAGGCACATGTCACAAAATGAGGGCAACCAGAACGATGACCCTGCCTGTCTGTGCAGCAGATATGGACAGAGAGATTGAAAGTTGAGCCCCAAGTACAAACACTACCAAATTATATTTTCGGAGCGACCAGTAGCTGGCTCCAAGTGTCTTGGAGAAGGAAAACTTCAGAGACGCTTCCCTCTGCTTTGCACATCTAAAATAGGCGTCAGAAGTGTAATTAGCACATGGTAATTTGTTGTTATTGCTGTTAGAGGCCAATCTAGAAGCGTTCTTCCTACCGCCGCTGGTCCGGGCGCACATCCACATCCACAGAGGCACCCCAGCACTGGGAGCTCGTGGTTTTGGGTCTTCTCCATTTAATGCTCACTTCACATGCATGATCCATCTGTAAAGTTCCCGACTGCCTCCGGGATATTTCGTACGCGCCGCTGTGACGGTTGCTATCCCTAGCGCAGCACAGGCCGGCAGCGGGGTGGCTCGGCCTCCCCGGAGCGTTTCCCTCCTTGGCAGGCAGGATCCCGCGGGCCCGGAAGGCGCAGAGACGGGCTGGGACAAAAGGCACGCAAGCGAATCTCACGGGTTTTCACCCCAAAAACGTGGGCGGTGCGCCGAGACACTGCGGGAAACCGCTGCGGTGGCAGCGCCTCCCGCGCTTCGCCGCCGCCGCCCGCGGGCGCCGCTCGGGGGCGCTCCGGGCCGGGCCGGGGCGGCCGGGCGGGCGGCGGCGGGAGCGCGGGGCCGCCCGGGCCGCGGGAGCGCGCTCGCCCCGCCGCCGCCGCCGCCGCCGCCTGCGCGCCGGGGGGTGCGCTTGCGGGGCAGCGGGGCGAAGCCTTCCCCTCTACCATACCGCTAACCGACATGCTTTCAAATACTGCCTCTTTCGCTTATGTTGCAGTATAAAACCCCTTTCCTCGTGAGGCGTTTTTCCTCCTCTTTTTTTTTTTTTTTCAGCTGTTGTTTTGGCAGAGCTTAAAATGAATTTTCTTAATTATTCTGCTTAATACTATAATCTCGGTGTTAAGACTGAGAAACAAACAAACAAAAAAAGATATTTAAGAATTAAAATTGTGCTCCGATGTAATTTGCCGTGCAATTGTTGGGAAATGCCTCCGCAATTCAGAGACATTAAACTGCATTGCTTTATCTTTCTGTTTTTCTTAATTCCAAATAGGACGATGTACTTCTCCAAATTATTCGACAACACTATTATAATGAATTTAAACTTTTTTTTCCTCCTAATTTTATCTTTGTAAATTGCCCAGGGTAAAAATATAAATAAGGCAAGTGCTTTTTTTTTTTTTTTTCCATCTTCGTATGTGCCCTTACTTTTTTCTACACTCTAATGACATTTGGCAGGCTCAACTGTGTAATGCTTGACTGGTTTTATTGTTGTCTGCTCCCAGTGGGGAATAGTTGACACTGCTCTCTGTTTTCAATTGATATCCATTTTCAACAATATTGCTTTCTATTAGATTCCTGCACAGTTTGTGCCAGCCAAACCGAATATTTACCATGTTGCCCTCAATGCCTCAAATCAACAAACATTAAAATAAGTAAAATATGCATTTACTATCTGACATTTTCAAATTTCCCTTTCAAATTATTATTTTGACTACGTTTCACAACAAATGAATCAAACATTAAAGATGCAACATTGCCACTTAAGGTAACTGTGATTTTGAGTTTTAAATGATGGGATAAGAGGGTGCACAAATGCAGGAAAACCTAATGCATTTTCCTGCATTTCATTAGCTTGCCTGTTTGCACAATCATTTCTCTGAAATATGATGCGCAGGTTTATATTGATTGTCATTTCCAGTCTTTGTGCTGAATGACACATTATTCCTTGTGTAGTCCTATTAATTTCAAATAGTTTACTGATGTAGTAAAATACTAAAATCGACTACTGGGATCCTTAGTTTTTTGAGTTGCCACCTGATCTTAGCAGCTGTACTGAGGCAGACTTCTGTTCCTTGTTACCACTTTCAAATGTTGATGTCTGCTTACTTTGTCCAGCTCACCAACCTTGCACTGCTTCAGTTCCTCTCACCAAATCTTTTCAGCTCTCACACCAGTTTATCAGTTTCCCACACTCACCTAAGAGGCTTCTCCATTAGTGGTGCATCTTCCTGATTTTCACTCGTAAGTCATTTATTATGTCCAGTTTTGTCTCTATAAATACCAGCTTTAGCAGTCCATCTTGTTGATTTGCATGCAAATTACGGTGGATCAGGTAGTGAAACACCATTTGTGTAGCTTTTCTGTGAAGTCATTCTGTGATAACCTCTTCATTCTTCTTCTTCACCTTCACCTTCACCTTCTTTAAAAGCTGTGTTGTCCATCTTGTGCAACAGGCCTTTGAAATTTGGCGAGAAAAAGACTCAAAGCAGAGGAAATGCTACTTCTTCTTGGCCTCATGCTCCCTTCCATCCTTTCCTAAATGCTGAAAATCCTGAAAATTGTACTTTCCTGCCTCGTGGTTGGGTTCATGTGGGCACAGAAGGGCCGTGCCCTTGTCCTCACATGCAGCAGCAGCGCTCGTGGGGCCATGCGACCACTGGACGGGCGGTCTCCTGCGAGGGAGGAGATGCACTCCCACTCCGCAGTGCTGGACCAGCTCTCCCCCCTCCCAGAATGTGGGCAGAGGAAGGCTCGGCTTGGCTGAGACACATCTGACACAAGCACACAGAGAGCCCTTCTCCATCCTTCAGCTCAAAGATCCAAGACTTTTCCTCCTGCAAAATAATATGCTAAGCCTGCAAGTTTTGCTGCAACTGGAAGATTCAGAAGTGTGAGCAAACTTACATACTGCTGCAGCTGTCACAGGTGCGTGGAAGCTGCTTATTTTTAAACTTCTTTAGTAAAACAACAAAAAGCAAGTACCAAGAATTTAGGACTATGTTCAGAGAAAACTCTGAAATCAAGAGCCCAAAAATTAGGAAACAGAATAATTGAAGATGCTGTGAAAATGTATTTGGTCCCTTTGTGTGCAAAACATTCTGATATAATTTTGATTAACTGATAATATTCCCTTGAATTCATAGGGAAAATGCTTTCTCCCATACAGAGGATGGATGTTGTTTGCCGAATTGGTAGTTATTCAATATGTTTTTTTCCCCATCAGTCAGTGCATGACCCCAGGCTTTATTTACCAAACACCATCCAAGCTCTGCACTTAATACAGAATTATTAATTTCCTCCTGGGCTGTTCTTTTGCTCTCCTCGTCAACAGTGCTTCACGATTGTTAATGGAGTTCTATATTTGGCCTGTGGCACAGGACTTTCAGTTTTTCTCAAATGGAGTGTGCGATATCTTTTCCTTTGCTGATATTTATTACCTTTCCGTAATGGCACAGATGTGCAGAGGTCTGATCATAAATTGGTTTCATCTCCTGTGTGGCTCCCCAAAGGCCCCGAAGTCCTGGAAGTGAAGCGGCAGCCCCTTCCCCAGCGCTCGGTGGCGGGTAGGAGGGACTTTCCGAGGGGACCACGAGGAGCGGCCCTTCTGTCACAGCCCATTCGCCCATGCTTTGCTGCATAAAGAGGATGAACAGTGCCATTCAGTTATAATTTGTCTGGATGATTTGTATTGTCATATCTCTTATAGTGTGGAAAACACATTGAAGTATAGCACACAAGCTGTCAGAAGGAGCTCCCCGTTGAAGACAAATAATGTACGAAGGAAGAGGGACATGGTGGAGAAGAGACGGTAAGGCTTAAAAGAAGTCAAAACCTCAGAACCTTTTGTGAAACGGGACTGCCGTGTTTTTGTTCTCAGTCCTTAGGTGCAATTCATTGGTATGTGAAAGGGCCAGAGAAACCTCATATGCTTCCCTCTTCTGGAAGTTAAATGAGAGTCTTTGGTGGGGCCTGGGCGTAGAGGTGATTTTCACCTTAGCTCCTCTCAAAGGAAGCGAGTTTATCAGCACAGTCAACATGTGAGGTGAGGACCCTCCTCCGGAACGCGTGCAGAAAAGAGGAGCCTGAAGCTGGTGTAAATCCGTACGGCTCCGGAGACTCCAGCCCTGGCTTTTCGCCTGGTAGAGATCAGGCTCGAGGCTTTCCCTTTGCGCTGCCGTGCTTTCGTGTCTGCTCTGGCGCTTTATCCAAGTGCTGATTAAATTTGGTTAATTACAATGGTAACCAACCACAGCATCCCAAGGTGCTCCCCACCACCTGGAAATACAGGATACCTTGTAAAAGAAAAAGATACCAACAAACATTACAGGGATAAGCTAATGTTGCTTGAGAGCTGGTTATTTTGTGAGATAATATTATGGGATAGTGATTGCCTGGTACATAATTGTGTGTGAAAGGGTATTTTGTCATACTTGTTTTGCCTTTTTTCCTTGAGTAGGCTGAACGCTGGAATGTATTGAGTTTCCAAAATAGAAAGAGCTGGATTCTAAAGTGACTCCACAAAAAATAAACACATAAATCATACCAGTCACACGAGAAAAGATGCAAAGGAAGTTTTGTAGTTACCAAGGTAGATTCCATTTTATTAAGTGGAGGAAAAAATAAAGCTTTGTTTCGTGGTTCCAAATTGCTTTTTTTATTAACTGTGTACATTCACCAACTGACAGAAGGAAGAGCATAGTAGATTATACAGCAAAGGTATGATTGAAGATGTGTAGGCAGGGGGCAGCTTGGGAAGCATTGATCACAATCTCATTAGGTCTGAGATTGCACCAAAAATGAATGCTAAATGAGGAGAAGGAGAACAAAAAGATGTTGGAGACAGACTTGCATTTCTCCAGAGGATGTGCTACATGCTCGTAAAAATCAGATGGGCTAAGAAGTGGGACTAAGTGAACAGAAAGCCTCCACAACTAAAGATTAGAGAAAGAAGACTGTGTGAGCTGTTTCTTCGCTGATAAAGACTGTACCGAGGAAAGATGAATGTGTGACTAAATAAGGAGTTTCATACTGAGGCTGAAAAAGGAAAAGAGAGCGATCTGATGGGCAAATTTGGTATCAGGAAAGGAGAAACCATGTGGTCCAAAGAGCTACATGCGAAATGAAAAGAGAGAAAAAAATAAAGGCAGGGAGTTCAGTAAAAAGAGCCATAGAAATCAAGCTAATTAGTATGAGGCAAACAAGCTTGACAGACTATCTGAGGCCAGGCAGAGAGTGGAGAGGGGAGGGCAGGTAAGAGGTCAAATGAGCTCTTTGCTATAGTATTCATTTAACAAGATGAAGGTCACATCTCAGAAAGTGTGATAGATTTTTCTGGATGGGGAAAGTGAAATGTCATCAAGAATTATGGTTATGTCATAGCAGTACTCTCATAATCTTGACAAGTCTCCAGTCCTTGCTTAATTAGTAGGCCTCGTGTTTCTGAAGGGGCAAATATAATGAGGAACGCTAGCTGAAGATATTTAGCAATTCTGAGGAGACACATGGCTTTTTCCTCTTACTCTCCCATCTCCCAAACATCAATTACAAAATTTTAAATTGGCTACAAAAGAAGGAAGTGGGTGGAAGATGAGTGGCTTATATATTTGATCTACATTATCTAATGCCTCAGTGACTGCCTGTTATTGTCAAAATACAACAAAACACTTGCATGCAAACTTTCCTCTAAGCATACAAATAGTTCCACTGATGTCAGTGGAACTGCTCTTGTGCTTAAAATTAAGCATTTTCTCCAGAATTTCAGTGGAGCAAAAGCCAAGTGCCAGTGTAGCCATTCTTAGTTAAGTGATATACTTCCTTTTAACTCTCTAGGAAGTATGTGTCTTTTTGGTAGTTGAGAGCGAGCTGGGGAAGCTCCAGTCACAGAAAACACACCTGAGAGGTCTCTGAGGGGTGCATTTCCTTCACCGGGGCAAAGAATTGTCTAATTCCCGGGACTGTGATTTGCTCACTTGCCCAACTGGACAGAATCTTTTCTAATGCCTTAACCATGCTGTGGTTATATATCCAAACTGATTGTAAGTAATAGAGTTCTTCACAGTTTTTCAAATAAATTGGAACTTAAAGAAAACACCATTGAGAGCTGGAACATGTTGACTTCCCCTCTCCTCCCTACCAGCAAAGAAGCTATTCCAAAGTATTTAACATTCACAAGGAAGATTAGATGGACTGATATATTTTTGAAGAAATAACTGTGTATATTATATTTGGCATAATTTATTTTGGAGAAATGTAAAAGTAACAGTTAATCTTCCAGCGAAATAGAAAGGCCTATGAAAGATGTTATAGACTCCAAACACAAACCGGATGAATGCTTTTTGTCATTTTCTGGTGTTAGATCAGAAGTCTTGTCTATTTAGTATGGGAAGGGGAAGAAAGAAAAAGATAGGAATTGATAGAGGCTTGGAAAATCTTGAATAGCCTCTCAAGAGCTCTTACTGATGAAAGTTAAAGGCAACACTTGTAAAAATGAATTACTCAGACTATTTTTTATACTGCACACAAGTTTAATAGTGGACCTCAATCTGTTTTATGAGACAAATACCTTAATATAGATGATTTGCAAAAAGAATGCAATATTTACCCAAATAAGAATAACATCTTCAACTACATTAGTGCTAATTTAAAATGACAAGGGCTATCAATCCTCAACCCCCTCAGCATAACCTAATCACCAGCTGGGGTCAGGCCAACATTTGCTTTCTAGTCAAATATCGCAGAAATAGATGAACTGCCCAGCTCTCCACAGCATTCAATATTGGCTACTTCTGAAGTCAAAATGCCAGCCTTGAGGAAGTATCACAGCATTTTTTGCCTTTCTCTTTATTAATTTGATTATATGCTCAGCTACTACGATTTTTAACTGCCGCTATCCAAATTCTGTTACTTTCTTATATGCATATTAGTTTAGAATCTGTAATTTATTGCTGTTACCTCCAAAAGATCCTAGAAAACAAAATCTGTCTCTCAAATATCTTTTTACATTAATTATATAAATCTGAAGAAAATAAATAGGCTGAAGTTAATTGCCAGAACAAATCAGACGTTTGAAAAGATTATTGTTTTCAGGAAATTGAAAGAGAACTACCAGAGCCAAAAGGTGAATAGTGAGTGTGATAGCAGATTTCTTAAAGAAAAAAATATATGATCATAAGTTATTATCATGATGCATTTTATCTCAATCTATATTTCTGAGTGGACACAAACATAGCTTTTACATAGTCTTCCTTTGTTTTATGTGTTCCTACTCATGCTTTAACCGTATAATAATAATTAATTAATAATAACAACAATAATAATAATAATGGGGTAGTTCGGTGCAAATTAGTTTGATTTTCCATTTCTCTTTAAGAAAAGTGATGCTACAGAAGCAGTGGACTGAAAGTGTCCTCAATTGTGTGAATTTTGTGTCCTATACAGAATCACAGAATCACAGAATGGTTGAGGTTGGAAGGGGCCTCTGGAGATCAACCTCCCTGCTCAAGCAGGGTCCTCTAGAGCACATTGCCCAGGATCGTGTCCAGATGGGTTTTGAATATCTCCACGGAAGGAGACTCCACCACCTCTCTGGGCAACCTGATCCAGGGCTCCGTCACCCTCACAGTAAAGAAGTTTTTTCTCAATACATTGAAAGAGATCTGATTTTGGTCAAAAACTTAAAAAAAAACTCCAAAAGCTTCATAAAAAGCCTGCTTTGGAGAAGGCAGAATAGATATCCAGCTCTGGGGATAAAGCAACTTTTTTTAAAGTTTATCGTAGCTGGACATTCAACTTGTCATTTTTTTAAATCTAAGTCTACAAATATAATACTGTACAGTGTATTTCTATTTTTTGCTACTACCTAGAAAACAGCAAAATGATTTTACCTTGTCATAAATAAATGGACTTCTGAGTAGTCCACTGGGAGCTGATGGATGAGCGTTCACCATTCTACCACATTCTCACCAGCTTTTGTAACATAGTACCACAGCATGGGAATTTTTATATAGAAAACAAACATACATACATATTATAATATCTGTCAACTGCTACATAAAATTTTCCCTGAGAAATCTGCAGAACATCTTCAGCCTGATAGTTTCTCAGTATTATTACATGCAATTTAAAAAGGGTTGCAATAATATCTTTGAAACCAAAGACTGTTTTTTTCTTCTAAGTGCAGACACTTAAAAAATGTTGATATTTTATTGTAATTACTGCCGTTATCCCATCTCTAGTTCCCTTTATCCCATTACTTCATACATCCCATTTTACATATAAGGCAGCAGAACAATAGGGAGGGGTCTATAGCCAACTAGCCTTGTGGTGCTTCGGGATGGGACATGTCTACCCACGCAGCCCTTCCTGCATCCAGTGTAAAAGTATGCAGCATGTTGTGATCATTGTTTTAGGTACTAGGCCAAAGAATATGGACATTTTCAAAAGGAGCAATTTTATCCTCTGCCAGCTCAACAATAGCAGCTCTAAGCTTTCTGTATTTACTTTATTGATGACTAGAAACATGAACTGAAGAAATAGTCCTTTCTTTCTGGTGTGAAAAAATTGAGCTTCTCATGATGTCTTAAAAGTGAGCATTCCTTAATCCACTTCTTACCACCTTGACCTGTGACTGCTAGACGTTGTGATGTGAATCACAATTTGTAAGGTACTGGAGTCACTTCATTTAGGTCTTTAAATTATTCTCAGGTGACATCACCAAAATAAAATTCTTTTTCTGCTCTGCTGGTGCTCTCCTTGTGCAGATCTTTATTACAGTGTGTCAGAAAAGGCAGTTGTTTAAAAACTTGCCTGGAGAGAAGATGAAGAGTTACTGAGTCATATTCTTCTGGTCCTGCTGGCTCTGTCTGCACAGTACTTAGAGTTGGCATGTGGTCTACTTCATATCTTTGGAAGAAGTGTGTTTAGGTCCAGACTGGACAGTGTGGTCTGAGAGGCTCTTGAATAGATGATGGAATTATTCTTCTGCAATGTTGCTCGGAAGTTTCTAAGAAATTTTTTTTCTTTTCCTTTTTTTTGGGGGGGGGGGGGGTTATTTCCTCATTCCTGTCACCTCTCTGCAAGGCTCTCTCCTCTAACAGGGGAAATGAAAACATAGTCCACTTCTCTTTTAGGCAGCTGCTGGAAGCTGCGAGCCTTTTAAAGTGTGACAAGAAACATCCCATACCTTCATCAGGGTTATGTACCTTTATAGTTATGTCAACACCTCATAAGATATCCAGTGCATTTCACTCATATGTCAGTCATGAAGCTCATTCTAAGGCTGAATCATTTGAAATCTCGCCAGAGCAGGCTGAGTTTTTGAGTGAAACTGGGTTCATATTTTGAAGATGTCTTACACTTCAAAGCAGCAATAGCCGTTAGTCCCCATGCTTTTTTGATTAGGAAGTAGCAACTCATGACTGCGAAACTAGAGCAATGTGTGACAAGTAAAGAGATGTATACAATCATAGTGCTCTGATTCCGCAGAACAGCAAAAATACCTTTCACATCTGTACCCAAAAGTATCCTGACTTTATGAAATTTACAATCTAAAATAAAAACTTAAGTACTCCTTCAACACTTGCACAAATTCCTATTCACATTGTGGCTTTATGTTCTCCGAAAACCTCTGAAGCTGGAAACTTGTGCGTCTTGCAGTAGCCATATAGGCTACTTAACACTATCTCTGCCGCATTCAGTTCCTCTTAGCTATCCAGCTCTGAGAGGCAAAGTGCTTCTGATGGCCTTTTCATTCCTTCAGGAACTCTTTTTTTTTGAGTGAATCCTCAGGTGGTTGATGTTCCCCTTTTTCTTTCTTTCCTTGGCTTCTTTTTTCCCTATGGTTTTCTTTTCCTTCAAACTTGCTGAAGGTGCAGATTTCTCCTCTCCTTACTGGTGTCCACTGTCCTGTCTAACGGTCCAGCTCTTGGTGGTGCAATGGGAGATGTCATACACTGACTCTTCTTCAGGGCACAGAATTAAAGCCTACAGGACATTTAGGGTTGCAGTTCAGCCTTTGACTTCTCCCCAAGATCATCTCCCTGGGAATAACAACCAGAATGACCAATTCCTATTCCAGTGGCCCAAGGATACGTCACCTTTTCTGAAATGGCCATTCTGGCCTTTTGTCTCCAGCAATGAGGTCTACTTCTGATGAAAGATCCGAGAAGGTATGCACCTTCTTTTCTGGCTCTTCAGTCTCAATGTTTATCTGGATCATTATTCTTATCAGACTAAGAGAGTTTTCTGAGTCTTTTCCCTCTGCTCCCAGGAAAGCTGAGGCAGACCATCCCTGCTTGCCTTCTAACGGCAAGGCCATTTTACCTGAGTCCTAAATGCAGAAGACAGTTTTGAAGGTGTCAGGATTTAGAAAATTTGTTGAAAAGAGTTGCCAGATCACTCCCAATGTTTTAAGGAAAACTATTTCACCACCTTGCGAACCCTTTTCACTATCTCCTGTGGAGGAAGGATGAGGCCATAATGAATTCAACTCACAGTCTCAGGCAGTATTCAGAGTTAAGCAGCTTCATGATTGTCACATGAGATTAAGAGTGTAAGTGTCCTGATCTCTTGGAAAAGAAGACCTAGACTGTCATAAAGGACTTTGTTTCAAAAGAGAGTTTTTGCAGTTCTCTCACCCTGGAAACTAAAAAGACAGGGAATCCCTTACAACTTGTCTGTTTGACAAATAAATGTACTTCAGGATGTGTTAGGCTGAAATGTGTCCTACAGTGAGTGAGAGCAGTGTGATATCTGCTTTGGGTTTTCCCTTTGATTTCTCCTTTTCCACTGTCTCATAAATGAAGATTATTTTCATTTTTTTGAAAGTCATGTGCATCACATTTTTGCCCCTGACAAAAGAGTGAGGAAGAGCATGCATACTAAAATCAGTGATAGAGAGTGGCATATCTTCTCCACGGTTCTCCAGTGCTAGGCAAGGAGATATCCATTTGTTAGTGCCAAAAATCTTCCTCTAAATCCTAGTATTTCCAGAGTAAAGACTGGATTTGCTAAAGCATGTGGAGCAGAAGTTGATCTTTTCCCACAGACATGTCAGATCACTCAATGGCTTTAGCCTTCTGCAACCTGTTACTCCTCCCCGGAGCTTGTCTGCAATGGGCCCAGGCTATCTGAGAATTTTCTCTGGCTGTGGGAGCTTACAAGAAGCACAGGGAGGGTAACAGCAAACATCATTGAGTCTTGCATATGTGACGCTCCACACCCAAAGCTGGGGGAGCATCCTCTGTGCCTGGGATATAGAAACACAGCCTGGCCTTCTGTTTAAAGCAGGGAAGGGAATTCACACAAGCTTTTCAGGGGCCTCACGTTCCTTTTTTAATAATGAAATCGTGATGTTGTATCATTTTTAGCCTGTGTGACACGGAGGTCTCAAGTGTGCGTGTCAGATGGCTGGCGCTGTTGGGCTAGCAGTCGTGTTAGCAGCCTCGGACGCACGGCCAGCACGGCCGCGGTACATTCACACGTCTTCTGTGCTGTCAGTGTAGCGCTTCTTTCCAAGCACTATTCTCTCACTACAGGATTATAAAAAAGGAAATTAAACTGGAGCCCATTAAGCCTGTTTACTCTCTGCTGCAAATATTTTTACCACGTAGTTTGTGCACAGGAAGTGCTGTAAACTTCAGCATTGCTGCTGGCTCCTTCGTAATCACTCTGCTGATTATGAATTGCTGCCTTTTGGCGGTTGCTGCTCGCATGCTTATGATTTCTGCTGGTGGGAGCGTAATAGAGGGGGAAAAAGAGGGAAAAAAATGTGTAGGCCATTGAGACCTCAGAACAATTAATGCCCTTCAGCAAAGTGGAGTAGGGCACAAGATAAACTAGCCAAATCCAAGGCTTGTGGCAACTCTCTCTCTATCTTCTCTCTTCTGCAAAGATTTTGTCTACAGAGATATATGTGAACTAGACCAACCGTGTGGGACGCGATCACAGTATATCAGAAGAAACTATGTAACCTGAGAGCTGGATTACACGCATCACTGCAAAATTCTGTTAATAAAAAAGAAAAAAATGTTAAACTTTATAATACAACCCAAACCACCCCTTTCCTCTGTATGCAAAGCAGTGATCTGAGCAAAAAACCCAACAAGAAATTCCCATGGTTATATGATAGCTGATGTGTTTTATTTGTTTTTATGGGGTAATATAAAGTTTCATACAGTAAATGTGAGTATTACAAGCTTTGGTGTGTTAGTATTTTCATTATAAACTCATATTTTTCAGGAGTTTATAACCTGATTGTTAAAACTGGCTTGGAAGCTTTGCAGGCTGCTGTACTTCCACTCTGACCCCTCTGCCTCTCGTGAAACTCGGCATGTACCTTTCTCATGCTGGCGTGGGGGCGGGCTGCTGCCGATCTAAGGTCTATTCGGCAGCCTCTGAGTTCAAGGGAGAGAATGGGGCTGATTCACTTATTTTAGAAGAATTGATTATTTAAGGGGGCGGAGGGCACATACGTATAGACAGCTTTGTCCAGGGAGTTTCACACCTATAAGCTGGGTAAGGCAGTTCTTGGTGAGACCGTTGCTGGCACATGGCTGACTGAAGACATTATTCTGTGCTGCCACTTTTCTGTTTCTTTCTTCTTTTGCTGTTTGGTTCTGTCTCAGATCCTTTAACAAGCTGGATGTTTAGGAAAATGTCCACAAGCCCAAGCCCTTTGTTTTGTGCTTTCTAGATACTCTTTGGGTTGTTGTTGGCTTTTTCTTCATCACTGAAAGCCCTTTTTAGATTAATTTTGTAACTTCTCTGTTTAGCTGTTCTTCCTCTGTTCAGCTTTTGTCCCTATGAAAAATCTGTCATTATCAAATTCAGTTCTGCATCCTTTTCATCTATCTAGTATCTTCTTTTGATCTCACTCTGTTCTTTTTCGTTTCTCCTTGTTTAGCCCAGCGGCAGAAAAGGGCTATTACTTTTGTTTTTCTGTGAAACTAACACTTCTATATGCATCAGCGTGCTGCCAGACGGATCACAGGTATTCACATCAATATATATCTCGCTAGATTGCAATGGGCATCTGAGGGATTAGGTTCAAATTCCAGGGCTTCACATGTGTCCTTCTTCCTTAGGTCCTTAGTTTTTCCCCAAGAGCACCCAGATCTGAAAACAGCAATGCCTTGGCCAGCATAAACTCTCTCTCTCTTCCCACTTGTTGATTTCCAATGCTAACTAAAACTAGTCTGATCTAGTGGATGTTTCATGCCTTTGCTTCCGTGCATAGTTCTAGTAAAACCAGTGTGCTATGAAGAGTACTAGCAGCCAGAAAGTCAATGGGGATATTCACAGTGGCCTTAGCTGATTTTGTAAGAAATAAATTTCGTCTGCTGGGATCCTGATCTTAACTTATTTTAAAATAGGAAATCCAGAATAAAACCTCATCCTTACCCATGTCTCAGCCTTTTAGTGAAGGGTCAGGTTAAAAAGTACATTTTGCTCACAGGATCACCTTTAATTGCCTCTTCTCCTTCTCCAGTTGCAGTACTTCAGTAAAATATGTCTGAGCAGATGGCTTTGACTATAGTATGGGCCATGCACAACATAACAGTACTCTGGCAAATGTAGTTAGGTATCTGTCTGGTATGGATGGCAGGAGACAGTAAGATATGTGAGAGTGTGAAGCTGAAGTGTGGTTACTTCTAAATACTGAATTAGATCAAGTTCCTTTTTTGTTTCAACAGTTGTTACTTTCTGAAGGAGCATTGTGGCAAGCTAAACTTGACTTAATTTTACTCTTCCGGTAGGACATGTGACCTTTGGTTTACTGTGTTGATACTGTAATAGCAGAAAGAGGTGAGAGGTTCAGGAGACAGTCTGACGGAGCACAGAGGGACAGAATTTGGGGAGTGGAGAAAATGCCTTGAAAAAACATAATGGTTAGTGATGGGCATGGTCAGAAAACCAGTTCATCTCAGTGATAGCTGATAGAGTAGTTAAGCTGATATTATTATCTCCAGTTCCTCTGAGGAAGATATAGAAAGGGAGTGCTAACATGATGCTGGGTAACAGCATTTTGGTGTCAGCATGGGGATTCAAAATGAAGACTTCTTGCCCTTTTTTGTTTACTGTTTCAGTCACCCTGGAGTATCATACTATATGTGAAGAGGTAATATCCTAAACTTGGTTAGTCAGAGCAGTTAGGCTGTCATTTGGGAACCATTAAAAAAACCTGGCTTTTCCTTTGTAATCTTATCTTAATTCCTCTATCTTCTTCACATTTTTTGGAATACTAGGTAGTTGTGTTATTTGGGAAAATATGAGGAAATGGACTTAAATTACAGCCTGAGGGCACTGAAGTTTGTAATCAGTCTGATACCTTCTAGAAATGAGAGCTGTGGCAGGGACAGTTGGCTAGTTCTTGTGCAAGCTCTGGCTCCTACATGGAGCAATGTAGGCAGCCAGTTTCTCTCCAGTGGAAACCATGAAGCCTATAATAAGCCAGCTTGTCTGATAGCTTGACTTAAACCCTCATAGAGCTCTATGACCGCTTTTGTTTCAGTATTCCTGGGAAACTAGTGAACAGAGAAAACTGAGATTTGGCAAAGGAAAATACCCATAGTCCTAGGAGAACAAGTATTGTTTGATGTTTATTCGTCACTATTTGTCATTAGATAATTATCTCATTCAGAATGTTCGGAAGCAAAAGTAATGCAGGGAGGCTGAAGTTTCCAGGCATACACCCTGAAAAATAGAGAATGACTAACATAATGTGTGAACCATCTGTGCAGCTGGATGTGGTTCCTCTCAGTGATGAATATCCAATACAACTTAAAGACCTGGGATGGACTCATGAACAATTTGTATAAGGAAAGGAGATAACATTTGTCAGCCTCCACTGTCTTATTGTTAAAGCATTTCATTTTTGAAACAGATATCTTCCTTCTTTCTTCCTTGCTATCCTCGCAATAAAGAAGGAAGTTGCTTTACACATCCCAGCATGTTCTCTTTGCTGTTCTTCATATCCATCCTTAAAATCCTTTTTGTGATGTCTACAAAATAACCTCAGGAGACTTCTAGAGGGCTAAAACTCTGGCTTAATAAGATGGCCAGTGCTTCCCATTTCAGTTCCCTTCTCTCTGTAGCTATCGGTCATCCCCTGGTTTATGCTGAGACTGAAAACTCTTAGGGACAAAGAGTGCAGGTCCATGAGTAGAGCTCATAAAATAGCAATTATAGTAATTGATAACTTATTCTCCTGAGATAATTGAGTCATTTCTAGCCACCTTGTTTTAAAAGCAAAGATATATTCTCTTTCCTTCACTGTTCTTTTTGCAAACTCCATGATCCTGTTTCCACATGAAAGCAATTCTCAGGCTGCGTATGTTTTTGTGTATACCATATAACAGAAATGTTTTCTCAGGGAGCTATAGTGTTTCAGTTGCCACTGCAAACATGTCAGAGGAGTATGTGAAACGGAGCTGACACAGTGCAGAAGCTTTATTGGCAATTACTTCTGAGACACACACGCTGGACATTTAATTAGTAACACAGCCAATTATTTTGTGGACTTGGAGATAGTAAGAGATTTCCTCATGATACTTTAGAGAAATAATTTAACCTTTTTCTTATTAGTGCGGTGATACTCTGCTTGTGGTCAAAGTGGGGGTAGCAGGTAAGGGTGGGTGAGCTGACAGCTGTGTAACTGGAGCTGGGTAAGGCATTCCTTTGCCTGGAGGGTCAGATCCTGAAAGCTGTGCATGGGGGCTGTGGTCCTGGCCCTTGCTCAATCAGGGACTTGCTTGCCTCAGGGGGATAGTGTCTCAGTAAAAATTGAGGGTAGACAAAGACTGTTGTCTCCCACAAAGGTGATTCCCAGTGCAGGTTTCCTTCCCCAAAAGAAGGCGATGCGGCCACCTCTGTGGCAGCCCTCCCTCATTGCCCGATCCCCTTGGACTGATGCATCAGGATGGGTGGGGAAGGAGGGTGACGATGCAGGCTGAGCATGCGTGAGCGTACCTCGCCCCCAGCACAGCCCGTGCCTGCATCAGGGCGTGCTCTGGACAGCTGTGGCCAGATGTGGCCACCAGTCATCCTGGCGCAGAGCTGTTAGGTACAGTGTTACACGAAGCAGGTGAGAGGACACTGTCCCTGTGTGGGTTGTCCTCCCCTTCTGCTGATCGTACAGCTCACCCAGGATGGGAGACACTCCAGCCCTTGCGCAGCACGGTGGGATCGTGGCAGACCTGTTCTTCCAAAGAGAGTCTTGGTCTGGATTTTGCCATGGAAGAGGATAAACCACCCCTAAGTAACGATGTGACCAAATAAATTTATAAAGCGAGTCCTCTGTTTCAGGAATGAGTCCCACCACTGTGTCAGGAGGAGGAGTTTTAAGCTGTGAAAGCATAATGAATTTTGATGTGTGTTCTGTACAGTGTCAAACTGTTTAATTTTGAGAAGCTGAAGTCACAGGTCTGTTGTTTCATGTTTCTGTCTAATTGAAATGTTAAAGAACTGATCTCTTTACTGTGTATTTAGTCTGGACATTCCAGCCTTTGAACTCTCACCAATGGTGTGAGTAATATTATCCACACACGTTCACTCTATTCTTACAGCAAAATCTCTACCTCTGATTTTTTTTTTTTTTTAATCAAAGGACCAGCATGACGTATATACTGAAAATATTCATTTGGGAAAAAAAAGGAAAGAACAAAACATCAGCCCATTGCACCAGCTCTTGGGGAAGGAGGGAGGAAGCTTTCATTAGACTCATCATCATTTTCAGTTTAAATCACCTCTGTTCTTTTCAAATTAAAAAAGAAATTTTGATCAAGGGTCTAGAAGACCCAGAAGTGCCTTCTGGGGTTATCTGAACCAGTCACCTGTTTGGAAGAGACAGCCTTTCACCATCAGATGGATATGCATTTTCAATAATTAACTGTTTTTAGCGTGGCATAAGTGAAAAATTAATAAGCCCCAGCAGCAAATAAGCACTGCAGTGTGCGTAGAGAAGAAAATACGGGCCACAGCTCAACCTCCCACTCTGAAAGTTCAGTTTCCTTTCTTCTCTACCTCCCCCACTATACTCCCCAAAGGATGGGGTCCATCTTCAATAGATCCACATTTACACCGAGAGGTTGCCATTTCCAGGCTAGTCCAAGCATTAACATTAATCATCTCATTTCAGCACCTCCGGTGAGTAATTGCAGCTCGGAGAAATAGTCCCCCTCACCACTATTTTTTTTTCTACCCAGCCAAGAGCTCCCCGCAAACTCTCAGTGATCCCCTGGGGAACTTACTGCTTCTGTGTTGCTCCTTGACCTGTTCATTTATTCAGTCACATTGGTGGAGAAAGCAGTGAGCACGAGGGCTGAAAAGCAGAGACAGACTCTGGTAAATCATACTGTTCTGGGTCTGGGAACATTGCAGCCAAGGTGGCATGAGGAGGAAGGAATGGGCCATGAGAACAGAGCCCTCACAGGACTCCTTCACATCCAGCCGAGGAGCTGGGACCATGCATACAACAACAAAGGCTTGAATATATCAAATAAGTTTGGTTTTAAAAAGTAATTTGATGGTCATGTCCTTGTTATGAAAATGACCTACAGGTTTTGACTTAATGGGACAACTATTATCGATTTCACTATGGTCTTGACAGGGTGCATCACAAGCTTTTTATGCTTAGACTTGGGACAGAACATCACAGCAGGTGTCAGTCGTGCAGAGTCTCAGCAGTATCAATAAAAGGATACTTTTGAGGCTGGAATCTGAAACACTTTCATTTTCCTTTTATTTTTCAAAGTTCCCAAACTTTTTTTCCCTGTAGACAATGCAGTATTTTATTCGTTTGCCAAGCTAAATCAGTTACTCGTTTAACTATTGTTTCACCCAGAAATTTAGCTAGATTGCTGTAATGGGTTCAGGATAATTACATGTTTTTAAACATTAAGAAAATGACAGTCTTTTTTATTTGAAGCATCTTAATGCAGGAAGCACAATAGCAATTCTTATTTATAGGTTTTGAAGATAGCTAGTATAATGGTTATGCCCTGGTCAGAAGTGAGAAAGGACATTTAGAAAGCATTATGCAAAGGAGAAAAATCAGTATTTTATTTTGAAACTGCTGATGCTTAAGCTTTATATTTTCAATTAAAAATCATAAAGTTAAGTACATAGCATGTCAAGTTAGTACAAGTGGAACCTTAAATGAAGTATGAATTATTTGTAACGTGTTATGCGGATTTAGCTTGCCTCACAATAGTAAAGGACATCTTTGTGCTGTGTTTGCTGAGTGGTAACTGTTATATTTTCAGCAGAGGAAGGAGATGCCGTTGGTTAAGTCCTGTTTGAAAATGTATTTATGGTCAGACTCTGGAGTATTTCAAACCACTGATGCGAGGTGCTGACAGTATAGATCAATGCGTCTTACTGACTGAACTGACCTTTGTTGTACCAAGAAGTGAAATTCTTATGGGACAAAAACTTTACTACTTGGTTGCTAATAGTTGGATTCAATTACCCAAGGAGTAAGCTGAAAAAATGGTACAGCAGCTGAATATATTTGAGACTGCTCTAGACAGGTGGAAGACAGATCACATACCTGCTGATAATATAATATTCTTTGTATGAATTTTGAATGTAGATATAAATTGCCTGCTTCACAGCTAGACCTGCAGTGGTGATTTCACTTCAGTGTATGTAACCTGGGGTGCAGAATCGTAATTAATAATAAATCTGTGCAAACAAACTTTGCACAGCCTCTCCCCTCATGATTATGAGCTATATAATCTGAACACAAACCAAATATCTTGTTCCATGAAAGGAAAAGGATCATACACAGAAAAATCCCAACAAAAGCCACCCTCCAGTATACCCCACACTAAAAATAGCAGCCCGCTGCAAGCCATCTTTCCAGTGGCACAGCCCTTCTCCGTGGCATGTCTAGATGTGGAGTAGCAACACTCAGAGCTCACATCAGTGCAGCAAATGTTCTTTCTTGTGCCTGGAAATTGGATGCACCATTGTCATCACCAGAACACAGCTAAGACACTGACGCATGAAAGTGTCCGTGACAGCCTGGGGAAATTGCTTTATTTTTCTTGCAGGTGAAGATTTGCAATCTAGGCTAACAAATTATTCATTTATCTATTTGTTTGCATTATGGGACGTCGATCCGGAATCAGGGCTTCTTCATGGCGTACCCTGTGAAGACATGCAAGGACGAGACCAGTCAGCACCCCAGAGAGCTCGCAATCTGCATAACAGGCAGGAGCTAACCCACGGAAGGCAGCTGGGCTGAGAGAATACAATAACAATAAAATGGGTATGCATAGCATCCTTCTCATTAAAAGATGGCAGTAATTTGAGGGCATCATGGTAGAGGTAGCTTGAAGGAAGAATTTAAATGAGGTTAAGAAGCTAGCTATACAACAGGGATATTTTACAGTCATGATCTGGGCTGAGAGGCATCCGGGAGGTGCTTGCAGGAGGGAGAGAAGCAGGCACTGAGGCAATTGTCAGGAAGGCTGATGACAGGTGATAACAGTATGATGAGCAAAGTCTTGATTAGCGTGCCTGAAAATTTTCATTTGTCGTTGTGGTGGGCTAGTCGAGGCTGCACTTTGGCTTTTTGAGGGAAACTTTGAGTTCTCCTAAAATACGTACTGAAAGAGAGGGAACGCTTCTGACATGGCAACGCGCTTAGTGGCAGATTGTAGATAAACTTGGATGTTGTCTCTTGAGTTATTGAGCAAAGTAGCAACAGCCAAGGAAATAAGATTATCTTATTTTCACTTTGGTGACTATGAAGGGATTGTCACGTTCTGGCTGGACAGGCATTGCCCAGTGATGGGCAGGAGAGGAGGATTTCAGGTATACATGGGCAAAAACTGACAGCCACGCTGGTTACCAGGGCTTACAGATTTTGCAGCCAAACAAAGTCTGAGGAGTGACTCTGGGTTTAGTCGGGGATAGCTGAGAGTTGTTTTCAAATCTTCAACTTCTGAATAGATTTCTATACAGCTAGAGACTCCCTTAATGGTGCTATTTATCCCTCATTTATCAAACTAGCAAGAATTATTTTCTTCCACTGGCTTTACTGGATGCTGTTCGTCTACTGACATTTATAGTCTAGTTTCCGATGCTGAATTGTGCTAGAGAATGTGGGCAGGTATTGTAACGCTGGGCTAAAACAGCAGGGTTGTTATTTCCTAAAAAGTCTTCAAGAATGTACGGTCCCTATAATCTAGGAATGAATGACTTGCAGTATAAGACTATAGACTAAAATATGAGCGGGCAGGTTAATAGGTATTTGTTCCTTGGGCAATAGTTTGTGAAGAGTCGTTAGAGATTGAATTCTGCTCTGAATTTAGATCTGGCCAGGTACCTGAAATAGTTGTGATACAGTTAGCAAAGAAGCTGTATTTGTAGAAGAGCAAAATTTAACTCTAGATATGCATTTTTGTATGACCAGGTGAGTGCCACATAAAGTTCTTTAAAGACTCTCTGCATCTTTGAAATCTCAGTTCCTATTTCAGAATTGGCTTAGGCACTTAACTATGTGATATTTTCTAAAGTATCTAAGTAGATTAAAGACTTAACCTCCTCAGAAGTCAATGGCAGCCCACTATGCAGCTAGCTGTACTGCTTATGCACGTCTTTGATTTTTCACTTGAAGTCAGTCAGATTTGTTTCTTGAGACCAGCGTCACTTTCCAGTATGGGGCTTGAGTTTTGTAGTAAATGAAGCCGTATATTGAAGGACAACTCAGACCTGAAGACTTGACTGTTTTTCTAGGAGAGAGCATGGTAGAAGTACCTGTGTGTCATCACTGTCCTTCACATGAGATTACCTGCCCAAAGAGCCATTCCTACACATGCCTGGCCATTGCCTGGCACAAGTGCAGATGGACTTTGTAGGCAGCTTGTGCTTATGGGGTGGCAACTGTTTTATAGACGCTATGGACACTTGGAGCCAAGTCAGGGACTTCCGTGGGTGTTAGCCCACTCCCTGGCTCAGATCTTCACACCTTCCCATTCGCAAGTCTGAATTTTGCCTGTTTTCTACAATAACAAATTTCTGCCTCCTCTCTGTACAACAGCCCGATGCATCTGTATTGTAGGAGAATGGGAAATAGGTGTATTACCAGTGCTCATGGGCGAATGCAGGTTGTAGACAACCTGCAGTTATTTTTATCAACATGCAGCAAGGCTACTTCCATTTCTAGCATCAAAGATCTATGTAGGTGCTAGTCTAGCAATGAAGAGACGCTTGGTACGGAGAGTGAGGGAAGGAGTAGCTTTATGTACAAAGGAAACATACACAAGTCAACTCTCATATCCCGAAAATACTTCTTATCCTGTGCCAAAAAGCCAGTGGGTGCAGGGTGTGTAAGTGTGTGTGCACTGACTGTGGGTGGGAGAATGGGAATGGAGGTTTGTTTACTACAGTTTTACTTCATTAATATTTTAGTTTCAGGTGCAGAACTTGGAGAGTCTCACTGAAATCGCAAAACGCACTGATTGTGGTGTTTGTGACAGTGCCATGGGGCATTTGCATTATTTATCCCAGGCTGCACTACCCATACAGCTTTCAGGGAATATTTTCAGACAGAATCGCTAATTAGCACATATGTGGAATCTTCTCAAAGCAGTTGGGAACTCTCCTCATTACTTTTTAATTTTTTCTATTTGCTGAACGTATGTCAAAGATGAAAATTCAAAATGATGGTTTGGAGGAATTCTGCATATTAAATACTCCAAATGAAAAGAGTGGGGTCTTTTATCTGGACATTGAAAAAGACTGCAAGTGTTTCCTGTCCAGCAAGCTCATGCTGCATTGCTCTTATGTTGTCACATGGTTGCCCAAAGTCTGCGAGTAGGACTGAGGTCCTTGTTTACTGTCCTGAAGTCTTGCAGGTTGTTGCCTGGTGGTGCTTAACAATTGCCCCCTTTGACCTTGGAATTTGCTGATGATTAGTTCTCATAAGCAGAGCACAAAACTTGACAAGCATTTTGCATCCTTGGATAAAAGATGCTTTTTATATTTGTATACTCATTTTTTTTAAATTTTAATAATGTGTATAAGGAAACACTTACGTTATTGCAATGCTAAAAAACGATTAGAGAACTGTCCCCCACATATAGGTACCTTGTCAGATTGTTCCTGACTCATTCTGTTAATTTTTATTCTTTATTTCTCTATTTTATCAAATTCTCTGTTTTTTTTTTTTTAACTTAGATTTCTCAGTCACACACCTCACATGGTCATTCAGTGATTCCATTGAATTTACAGGAATGGTAGTGAGAGCACATTGTTTGTTGTGCACTTGCGCACTGCAAAAGACTGATTTAAGAAACAGCTTTTCTAAGTTTAGGCTCAACTTAGCAGCTACATAAATGTTTAAAGTCTGTTTATTATGGATTTAAATACAACATAAAAAAGCTTCAATCTGATGTCTTAGGTACCCTTTTCTAAAAACTAAAACCACAATACTGAAATAATGACAAGCTAAAACATTAGCACACCTGTCACATCACTGTCAGCTAAAATGCATACTGCAAATCAGACAATTCTCTTCCTTTTCTTCTTACCAGCTGAAAACAAAAGACAAAATCCCCATCCCCTGCTGCAATTGCTCTGTCCTTCTAAATACCTGTTCAGGTTTTCCAGACAGATGAGGTCAATAGAACAGAACATGCAGGGAAATTCATGTTGGAATGGAAGGATTAGGGTAGGTCAAAAAATGGAAGAACTTTTGCTAAAGAAGACTTGTCAGTGGGAAGCTAAACAACACAATTTCAAAAACCAAAAATATCACCATATCTTGTGTCATGGATATAGCTCAGTGCTTCATCTGCTTTAAGGGCTTGACTTTCTGAGCAGACCAAACGATGCACCACAGCTCCTCTTTCTTTAGGGCCATGGCAGAATTGCCTAGGAAAAGCTCTAGCCATAGCACATCATGGAAAGCCTGATCTCATTAGGGGATTCGATCTATGCAGGTCAATAAGGTCATGAAATGTTTAACCAGGAATTAGGTATCACAGTAGTGTTTCTGCATCAAAACTGCTTTGATTCTGGTTTCTAATGTGTTTAGGACTAAAAAAAAAAAAAAAAAAGAAAAGAAAAAGAGAATCTGGAGACTTGAGGTGTTTAGTCTTTCAATGAAAAGTTTAAATGACCTGGGGAAAAATAGGTATTTCTTTAATAGAAAGATTCATTTATTTTAAAAGTTCAATTTTTTGCCCAGAAAGTAACTTTAGTGAAAAATTTTGACAGCTCTACAAAGGATCACCAACGATGAGAATTACTAGTGGTTCTGTGTCTCTTCATCTATGACAGATCTGGCTTATTCATGTCTTCTTGTGTCAACTAAAACAGTTTGGCATAAGGCAGTGTCAGAATCATTTCTCTTGCAGTAAGAGGCTTGCAGAACAAAAGAGTTGCTGTCGTCTTTGTTGTTTTGATCTTTATTATGTGCTCAAGAGATGGCCTCAAGTGGAGGATAAATAGTTACACCCAATGTTAGTATGAACTCAGTGAAATGGGAGAGGAGAGGGAATAATAACAATGGTTATTATTTTTTAAGTTTCAAATTTAAGATTTTTCCCCCTTGAAATACCATGAAGTTGATTCAGGTGAAATCAATTAGAAAAAGGATCAGTGGCAAAGACCTGTGATTTAATAAATGAGCAAAATGTTTATAACTGGCACCTGTGAATTTTTCTGCAGTGGTTACATTCAGCCGTGATAAAGGCAGGCGGAATGCCCCAACATTTTTTGGAAGGATGTGGATATTGTCGCTAAAGGTGAAAGCCTGCTTTATTTTGTCACCCTTGTCATCTGCTTTCTGTGCTGCCAACCTCCACTTCCGTTGCCACAGTGCATAAATTACAGCTTAGATGGCACAACCATCCATCATCAAATCACCCCGTGAAAGTGCTACTAAAGTATGTTGCCAGTTCTCCCGACTGACACTCTTTTTTGTGATTGACACATATCTAACTTATACTATCACTTGTGTCACTGATGAATTTGGCCCTGAAACATCCTTGGGAGCTGTGCACATTAAGTCAATCGGAAAGTTACATATAAATCAGCTCAGTTTTGTTGTCCTTTTTGCTTTCAGACACTTTTATTTATCATACCTCCTAATTTCAAAGGCACTTCAATGGCTTCTTTCTAGCAACTCTAGGTTATTGAAGCAAGGTAAGAATGGAGTAAAAAATGGGTCAGAGATCTCAAACTTTCGCTAATTATTATTATAAGCATTTGTTTACTGCCTATCACTGGGGTAGCTGGAAGGTAGCCATTACATAAAATGAACATACCTTGGTAGTAAGCCAGTGTCCAGAATTCACAAGCATGTAAACAATTTGTATATATATTTACCACATGATCCGCATACAGTCTGTATGATTAAATATATATGTATATAAGTATAGCTATATAAAAATCGCCAGATTGCTCTTTTGGCTTACAGTTGATGAGTTTCAATGAATAATCATGAGTGCTTTAGATAGGCAAACGTTTGTGCCTTTTCCACATGCAAGTGCATCTAAACCATCTCAAAATCTGATTTTGAATGCTCTGCATTTGGATTATTTTATTTTATTTTATTTTTTTCACCAATATGCTGTTGAGATGAAATACAAAATAATAATTTCTGGAACAGAATTTGATGAAACTGCTGAGGGTATGGTGTGTGTCGTGTGTGTGTATACATATATAAACATAGAAGCTACCAGAAATGAAAGGCTCTCGCAAAATGAAAATATATTAAGCTTGTGGACTTGTCCTGCATGGTGTCAGGCAGATGTGCTGTGTTTGGAATTTTATACATGCTGTCTGCTTTTCTCTTTGAGTCACTCAGAAGTGCGGTAAACTAACTGCAAGGTAAGGTCTGCTAAGTGTGAATCATTTGGTTGTCATTGTTTGTGCAGCATCTGCTCCATAGCATGCTTAATTATTTCTGTGTGTTAAATTCATGTAGGTTACTTGAGAATTGCCTTAACTAAGTGTTAAGATTGCAGCTATTGCAGAATTCATTATCTTGATTATCATTAGCGATGGGCAGGGGAAGTTCTGCCAGTCATCTTCACACTTTATTCTGAAAGCTTAATGTGCAGCTTAAAATTGCACTCTCCGTTGTATATCAGCATAGCCACCACCTGACCAAGACCCATCCTTTAGCTGACCTCAGCCTGAAGGAGAAAATTTTTCACTCTGAGTCCTGATGGCAGAACAGATACAATGCGCATCCTTACCATGTGCCTCGGATAAAATGCCTGTGTAGCACTGGAGTAAGTGAAGGTAGCTTGTTTTAAAAGTGGTCAAAGATTTTTCATTTGGAGAAAGTTATCAGTCTGGTGTATGCATTTAGCTTAACAGAGGTCACCAAGTTCTATGTGCTCTCTTTGTGCAGACCTTTTTCTGAATTCAAGCCAGAATCTCAGAATTTTGTCTAGCAGATAATATCTTGGGAGTACTGTGGTTCACTTTTTCTGCTGGTGTCACAGTATCTAAGATACGCTTGGTGAGCCAAACACAACAGAAAATTGCTAATCAAGAAAGTCCTTATTTAGCTATGGTATGATATGCTAAGTTGTCACGTAGATATGTGTATTAACATGGTGCTAGAATATGGCCATACATTTCAATATGGTGTTTAAAAAGCAGAAGAAAACAGGTAACATTTCCCTACCTAAAAAACAAGCCACATCAAACACTTTCCCATATGGGAAGTGTACAGATATGGCCACAATTTACTTGGCTTTGTACTCAGATTGCTGATCTGCTGTTTTCTAAACTACAGTAGAGTCCAACTATTATTAGCCTAGGCTTTAGGTAAGTGAACTGTACTGGCCAGACTTGTTCTTTTTACATCATGAATTGAATTTCAGTGGGGTTTCCCTTATTTTACTTCAGGCTTTTGAACACTTCGAAGTTGCTCTTGGTAGATATTTTCAGCCTTTTTACCATCATATGAGCTAGAAACATTCTTTCAGTTAGAATCAGAGCTTTTAACATTAAAAAAATCACCTGATTCCAGCAAGTGGGAGCTCTAGGTACAGCATAAAAGTGCAAAGTTCACAGTAAGAACTGGCAATGCTGCCAACTGTCCTGAGCACTAACTGACCTTTGATGCCGTAGGCGTGAGATAGAGCTGGTAGTGCATCATGGCAATTTATGCAAGCATTTCATACATTCGTAGCTCTTACTTGTCCTTAATGGGACTGAGTTATAAGATAATGGGTATCTTATTTCCTAAGGAGGTATTTAAAACACTATCTGCATTTAGAAAGCACTTCAAAACTGAAACTGGTGGAAAATGTGTGCTATAGAAATATTCCTTATCCTGCACATGCATAATCGTGTAGATTTTGGTATATGGACTTAAGTGATTAGCTAAAATTTTTCTAAGAGAGAATTTCAAGCTCTTCTTGGATTTGAACTGCTTTTCGCTATAAAAATCAATGAACAACCTGGCTAGAACTCTGCTTGATCCTTGGAAAATGCACTAAGCAATTACTAAGTGCTTTTTAAAGCAACTTGAAACACAATTGTGTTAGAAAGCCAGGCTCAAAAAGTATGAGATTTCTAATGGACTGGTTGACTAACTTCAATTAGCAGTTATTTAATTATAGAGACTCATTAATACCGTAACATTCTTCTAGTTGTCATCAATGGTACCAGACAAGTAAGAAAAGTCTCATTTCCCTTAGGGTGTACATGGCTAGTTTGACTTGCCTGAGGGCTTTTGACTGTAAAATCTCAACCAACATTAAACAAGTAAAGCTAAGGTACATTGGTGAAATCCCAAATCAGGACAGATGTTTCTTCAAAATGGTGTGCAAGCCCCGATATTCCCATGGAAACAATTTTGAATTTCATACTTTCATGTAGTGTTTTCGACTACCTAGCCAAAGTTATATAATGTGTGCGTGTACACATGCACATGTGACTGTGGGTGTATCCTGACAGGTTTAGGCAGTTATGCTCATAGCAAAGGTTACCTATGTTTTTGTGTGTGTGTGTGTCTGCATGTACACATACATATATATCTATTTAATATTCTAAATACATGATGAAGAATTGATATTTCTCTTCTGTTCTTCCATCTGTTTTGTTCCTTGAGAACATGGAAAAGGCAAAACCTCATTTCAGTGACAAGTTCTCAAAATAATGTTGAAGTCTTTGAATACAGCTTTTTGATTTTTTTTCAGGTACCAGTACCAAAGCCAGACCCAGAAAGCTGAACCAGTGCTGGTGGTAATCCTGCTGCTGCTGTGCTGAGCTAGCTTGTATTGAAATGCTACATACACTACACTTATGACAGCAGATAAGCACCTTAGTGCGGAAATAACTAGTGGACAAATAAACCCCACTACCAGGGGAAGAGGCGTTAACCTAAATATCAGAATGAAAAGCTAGGTGGCCAGGATTTGCTGCAGTGGCCAAGGAGATGGCAAAATGAGGGACAGGATTAAAAGAGAAATAGAGTGAACCTCCAAGTTTTTAGGGAAAACATTTTCAGTATGGCAGTTACTTTTTTTTTTTTTCCAGATCAGAAACTCAGTTTATGTCTAACCCCCTGTGTGCATTCACCCCAATCTCTCTACTGTTATAGTCTAGTTTCCTTCTTTTTTCACTGATCCTCCTTTTTACAGGTGGAAGTTATTTCCATTTCCTGTATACATATTATTTCATTTCCTATGCCAAAACCCACATCAGTATTTTCTGTTGGTATTTCTAATTTGTATATGATAATTTTTATTATTTCTCTCTCCTTAATGGTGTTTGATTTTCAGTCATATTATGTACTACAGATTTTATCTGCATAGAGTGAAACCTTGCAGGGAAAGAGAGAGGGTAATTGGATCATAGATTAAGGTAATTCAGGGCAACCAGAGCTTGTTTGGAGCGGAGAAGGGAGTTGATGATGAAACACTTTTAACTGCTACAGTTAGAGGAAGATCCATCTTGTGAGACTGTTTCTCTGAACAGAACTGTGAGAAATTTTTTATTTTATTTCCTTATATCTAGATGTCAGTAATCTAAAAAAAAAAAAGCTCTATTCTAGAAACCAGAAGCTATTAAGGTCTTCCTAAACCAAAAGCAGTACCAGATAAATTGGCCTTTGAAAAGTCGTTTATGTTCTGCTTATGGTAGAATCAGCAGACAAAGGTCAGTTGGCGTCAGACTCAAAGACACGTGATGGTCACCATCCAGGCTCTCACCTGGCCTTGTATTGTGAGATATTGGCCCCTGGGATGCAGTTTGGCTGATCTCCCTGTGCCTTCAGGTGTATGTGATGTAGAGTCAGGGTGGGATAATTAAACTTCAGTCAAAAATATATCTGTTTTGCTTAGATGAAGGGATAAGGGATGAAGACACTAGAGACTGCCTTTAAATGAATCTAAGGCTGGAAAAATTGAGGCTTTAGTATTTCATTGTTTGGAAACTGATAGAACATGAGTTCAGCTGCTCTAGATCCTGTTGTGCATGCCACTGCAAACTCTGACATGTCGGAGATTTAGATCAGAACTAGTTGCCCCAGCCAAAGTATTGCTGCAACTTGGTTGTAGAACTTTTTCATTGATACTAGCTGAGAGACCTTCGCATGATGATGTATCATACAAGGTGCACACTGGCAGTTTTCACTGCAAAAAGCGGGTGTGAGGTGAAGGCTTTGTAGTGGAGGAGGTGACCTTGCCTTGATCTCATTTTACCTTTTTACCCTCACCACAGTAGTGCCTGGTTATCCTGTTTTCTGCAGCTGCTATGTTGGTTTAGGTCCCAGCCTTCATACTGAAGAATATAAAGAGGGGACAGTATTGGAAGAAAGGAGGAACTGAAGTTAATAGTGTGGGTCAAAAGCAGTCCACACTGTGAAAATAAAAGTTGTTTTATGTACTGTCAGCTAGTGCAAAGACGTATTTGGCTGTAGAAAGGTGCACACAGAGTACTGGGAACTGTAAGCACCCTCTCCTGTTTGCAAGTATTATCAGCAACGCTTATACTCTTTAGGAAACTAGCTTAAGCGGACAGAGAGGGAAGAAGTTGAAGTTTATCATAGAACTTTTTATCATAGAATTCAGGTAAGGAGGATTTAATAGATTAGACTGCTCTTAGATGGGGGCCTTAGATGTTCCTCTCTTTGGTGTCTCAATTTGGCACTAAGCTTGTCAGCCTGAGATGTTTCTGTGCATGCATGGAAGACTGCGTGAAGGCAATTCAGGGAGTTTTCAGTAAGTTACAGGTCTCTCTGACCATATTAATCTACATGATATTCAATTTCATTCAGTTTAATCAAATGTTCCAGTTTGCTTTGTACGTATTCATTTTCTTCAGAAGTATTTACTTACCTGTCTAAAAATTTTCTTTTTTGCCCAGCTCATTTATAAAAATATTCAACAGCATCATCCAACTCCCTTCCTCCTTCAAGATCCCACTGCAGACCCTCTAAATCAGAAAGGAGTGCCCATTAAAGGTGGTTTTTTGAATTCTGTCAGATAGTTTTTAATTCATTTAGTATTTGAAATATTGATGTTGTATGGTGGTAATTTTTAATCAGAATATTCTTATGATACTAAGTTGAAGTGCATTCAGTCTAAATATATTAACACAGCCACTTTTATCAACATGTATAGTAATTTCATCAAAAAAATGATTAAATGAATTTGACAAGATGTATTTTCCATGAAACCGTATTGATTGACGTAATTATTTATTATCATCATTTAAATCTATATTGACTGAAACCCTCATTCACTGGTCCATTAATTTGCCCGGATTTTGATGTCAAACTAACCATATTATTCGTTTATTGCTCTAACATGAGCTTTCCTGTAGTCCTCTAGAATTTTTACAATATCACATAATATACATGAAAATTAATGCCTTGATTTTCTTGGCTGGTAATTTGAAAACTCTTGTTAGCATGCTATTCAGGTGTGCTGATTTAAGAAAGTCTAATTTTTGTAAACGCTGTTTAACATATTACCACCTATTTTTGGAAAAATATTTCAGCACCATAAATTAGCTTTTATTTTCCACCTAAAATAAGGGCTGGATCTTGTTTCATCCAAAACCGAGGTGAGCTCATGTTAGGAAATGATCCCTAGCTACTTTTCAGTGACATGTCTGAAGTTTAGCAAAGCAGACAACAAAGTCTTCCATCCCACATACCTCCACTTGCATTTATGGCAAATAGCGTGCAGCTCCTCTGTTTTGCTTAGCACTCATCTCACGCAAAAATTTCATTTTGTTTTCCAGATTTTTAAAATGTGTATTCATGTTCTTTCTTTGCAAAGGATAAGCATTTCCTATCCTAAAAACAATGGGACATGACAAAGCATGCATTACTGGGCCATTAATGCACTTCTCTTTGGCCTTATGCCTCACAATGCTCCGGAGACTTGCATTAATGGCCTAGTAATATGACACGCCCTATCGTGTCTTATTGCTTAATTGGACTCCAGACAAATTCAGTTAAACCACATATGCTATTCTTTTATGACTACTGCTATACAGGTTTTATTTCCTATGTTCTTGGGTGCTTTTGGAGGTGTTTGTGTTGTATCAAATGCATCTCTTGAGATCACAGATTGTAGATACGGAGTTTTAACTCTGCCCCTCAGCCCTTTGCCATCCACATGCAGCACGGGTACGTGCTCTGCAGGGCAAAACAGAAATGCTGAGAAGCACCGCTGGCAAATGCATGGTAGAGAAAGGGAAGCAGATGTCACAGCTGGCCTAGGTCTACTCCAGGTGACCTGCTGGCCACAAACCTCATCTTTAACAGCACGTCAGCTGTGCATATTGTGTAGGTTGAGAGAATTGGTTTGACATCCATGGTGTCCTCTTTGCTGAACAAAAAAAAGGTCTAGCGTTTGAGAGGTTTCTTCCATACAGTTCCTGTTTCTCCAAGCAGGCAGATCGTTATGGCAGGAGCATTAACGACATATCCTTATAGGCCCTTCTGCTGAATTCACTGCAATTCAGAGTAGGCCCCATGCAAGGAATGCTGGCAGCTGTTGAGATAATTGCAAAAAAACAAGCAAGGAAACCTCAGTCGGGTTGTGATGCCCCTCAACATTTCACAGCACATTCACTGCGCTTGGGAAATAGAGGCCAAAAGGATGTCTGCTGCTGTAGAGAATGAAACAAGCGGCATTGAGGCAGCCTGGTTAGTATTGGCAGGTACTGCTGTTTGTCCTCACCATGGTGCTTAGTAAAAGCAAAGGACGCCAGCTTTTAGCAAATTTGCCCTGGTCAAAATAAAGAGAGAGGGATGTGAGAGGGATATGACATTTTTTTGATTTGTATGTGACCTAGACTACCACAGTAAAATGAATATTTGTCTGATGCGAATAAGTTTCTAGTGAATTTAGTTACTCTTTGTGTGAGACTGAAGTTGATGACTGATAAGTTTCAAAGCATTTTCACGGGGTCCTAGACTAATAATCATCTTTGACTGTTATAAGACCTTAGGTCATTTCATTTTCTAGGTATTAGATTAAACTGTAGACTCATTTCAGTGTTGAGATTTCATGAGTGTCGCATGCACTATATACCATGGATGACAAAGATTGCTAGTGCACACTGTTAAAGTATTTAAAGTAAAAATCTTAAAATTAGTGAATTAATCAAAACTCTTGAAGTATTAATTTCAGAGGAAAATCTCAAGTGATTGTGATCTGTATAAATTGCTTTAAGACATTGGACACAGCTGGAGTGCTTATGCTAATAAAAGAGCATCATCATGCTCTTTAAAAAAAAGAACATCATGACCAACTGTGATTCAGAAAATTGTTATTGACTAGTGATAAAGAAACCAGGAAAAAAACAGTATTTAATATTAGTCTAAATTAATCTGGATAACAACAAAAATAAGGCAAAAAAATGCAAGCTATTTTCATTCAGAATTGCTCCAGCATTTAGTGCATCAATTTATCTAATGAAGCAATTGGATTCATCCCTAATAATAGCTTGTCATGCTGCAGAGTTTAGGAAGTGGCGCCATTACAACCACGTTAGGGTAGCAAAGCCTAGAGAGTCCCAGGAGTTCCTGTGCTCCTTTAATGATGCTGAGCTGGCAAAGTCTTGCCAGTTGGTGGACCATGGTGTCTGTTAAGAACAGCTACTGCATTTTTTGCTAGTCCTGTAAATCTTTTATTGTGTGAATGCAAAAAGGTCTGCCTTATTGTCACTTATATTTGAAATATAGATTTTTGTTTTCCAGACACACTGAGTTTTTGGGCAATGATGACTGCACAGAATTAACATTCATAACTCTTGCCATAATAAATGCCATCTCTTCTTTTTTTTTTTAAGTATTACAGTTATTCTGGTGCCTTTTTTCTGGAAAAGATGTAAGAGAAATATGTTAAGATGACTAGAAGAACAATTGTTAAAAAAAGATCAGACAAAAAAAGGTGATGTTAAATACTTGGGAGAATCAAATATCTATATTATGCTGTGGTGTCTGCAAAACATTTTAGAAATGATTGCATACCTTATGATATAACCTAGGATGAAATATATAGTCCTAAAAGCATGAGTTACCATTCAGATCCTTTCATTGATCCAACAAGACTTATACTGCCATTTCTTCTCTCTCTCCTTGGCAGTTCTGCATGGTGAACCAGTCATAGGCTGTTCCCAGGTGATGCTGTTAGGAAGTGGCAAGAGGGGCTCAGAGCAGGTAAGGAAACATTGTTCTTGTACCTGAATGTGTATGCTGACTGACAGAAAGAAGGAACCTTGGCAACGCATCTTTGGCAGCCCAATATTGAGTATCAGGGAGGTAACATCTTAACCAGCAGGGCTCCTCTAGCTATGTGTGAAGCAGTTTGGCTTGATTTAAAAAGTAGATAAACCCTTAGCTGGCAATTATTCTTAGGGAAGTTTTTTAATTATATTTCTCCTAAGAGAGCAAAATTGTACAAATGCAGTGTAAAAGCATACATTAAGGTGTGTTCACTGTGCAATTTTAGGAATTTTATGTCTATATTGTCACTCTCCCTTTAAAGTTCAACCACGGACAGAGTGAATTAAGACATTAAAAAAACACACAGCCTAAAGAAAAAAAATCCGCTAAAATAGACCGAAATGGAGGTGAATAGTGCCCCAGAAGTACAGTATTCATTTGGAGAGAGGCGCTCCGTTTCTAGACTAAACCACCATCCGTGAAACCATTTAAGCATTTTGCCTTTTCCACAATGAGCTCTTAAGACCAAAGGTCCTGATAGTTCTTAATGGGTGCCTGCACAAATGGTTTGATCTCGCAGGCTGTTGACCAGGCAGCAGCTCCCAGTGCCCTTGCTCATGTGGTTCTTCTGACCTCCTCACTGCAAGCCACAGGCAAGTGAGCCTGGGCCTGTGCCTTCACAGTGGCCTTGTGGAAATAAAACGGAGACTGCATTTGTCGGTGCCCATGTGAAAGATTAATGACTATCCTGTAGTTTAAAATAAACTTTAAATTACATAGCTGAGTTACTGTAAGGTCTCTGGTGCCAGCAACACCAAGTTGAACGCCAAGTGCTGCCAACTCTCAAGGACATCCTTGGAGAGGGTGAGTGAGGCCCGCACCTTCTGCCGAATCCCATGCTGATCTGCTTGTGCTGTCAGCAATGATGTGGTTCCTTCTTCTGTTGTGAAGCTAAGTGAAGGGGTAAGGGTGACTCAGACTCTATTTCTCCAAAAATTCTCCACTCCCTACTTGCTGCTTCTAAGCCTTCTCAGTTTCCCTGCAAGATGTTCCTGTCAAAAATTCAGACATAAGTCCTCTTTCCTAGGGAGCAGAGAGCCGTATGACCGCCGCCTTTGAAGGGAGCATTTTGTTTTAGGTTTCGATATTAAGGTTTAAAACCTTCCAGAGAAAAGAACTTTGTAAGTATGGTACATAAAATAAAGCCACCTATTTGATATGCATTTTCTTCTGTTTCTACAGATTTGTTTTATTGTATCTGCTAGATGGTCACTGTGCCCCAAGCAGGGATATCCCATTTCATACATCACAATGCCAGGCAGACTAAAAAGTCTTGTTCCATGTTTCATAGGGAGGCAGCTTGCTGCACTGCTCAGAGTATGTGTTGCGGAGCTAAGCACGTGGAACTCTCTCCTGAGTGCTGCTCTGACCCCCATGGCCCTAGGCAGCTCACAGGCTCATCTCTAAATTGTGCCAAGCTCCCTAGCTGCAAAGGAGGGACAGTAACACTTATTTACATAACTTATAAGCATGTACAGTAGGCCTGGCAGAAAATGCAAATTAATTCCTGCTAATGAAAGTTTTTTTTTTTAATATTTCACTTCTGCTGTGACGGCACCCTTTCTGTCACTACTTTTTATGCAAATGAATTTACTGTCACATGGGCAGATTGGGATTAGTAGCTCTGAATCGTCACTGCCGATGACCTGTTATTTGCATTGTGGTGATGCAGAGGATTAGGCCTCTGCAGTGCCATAGTCTCAGAATGGGAAATATCTCTGTGATCAGTAAACAATCCCAAAATTGAAACACTTCTTAGAAAGACGGTCCTACAAGGTATTTACAACGTAAACCCCTCATTCTGCCAAGAGCACTGGCCTAGCTTGCTAGAAGAGAATAACTGCTGATGTAAGTGTATGAAAGCTAAGCAAATGAGTATTTCTTTTCAGGAATGGACTTCAGAAGACAAGAAGCATGGTTTGAAAGATGGAGGCCAAGTAATCAGATATATACAGATTTTTTGCTCCAAATATTTTGTTGGTGGTCCAGAGAACCCAAATCTTCCTGGAGAACAAGAGCAGTTTTCACATTGTGTATTTTATGATGTGTGAGACTTGCACCCAGGAAGCACATTCTTCTGCCTTGTCCACCAAGAGACATCTTGGGGCATATAGCTGCAGAAGATAGCTCAGGTGAAAGAAAGGTGATAGATGTGTTTGGCTGTGCCAGCAAATCTCATTGCTTACATTGGTACATTTCAGAAGCATGAGATGAATAAGCAGAAACAAAGCAAAGCTGGAAGGCTTAATTAGCCAAGTGAGAGTATTAAAGAACCACAGTGCACAATACAGTGGCAAGCTGTTTGGACTAGCAGAATCACAGTAGATGGCTTACAACTGAAGTTGGTAGCAAAAATGTTGATGATGTGCTTTTTTCATGAGAAACTGTTGTTTTGCAGACTCAGGGAAAATACAGGCTGATGCCTGGTGTTGCCATGTCCTGCAGCATATCCTCAAAATCCAGTTATTGGTTGTTCCCCGGGATCTTTACTTCCCTCTGCAAAAACATTTGACAGCTCTCATTTTCATTCTGATGACCAAAATCACCTTTTGAAACCTAAACATTTTTCACAGAATGGATTTGTTTACTAGCCAGCCCTATAAGTACTCTCTCTCACAGCTGTGTTTGACAAGCATGATATTGCTAATATGACTCCCTGCTGGTGTGTCATCCACGGCCAGGTTTTCAGAGAAATGTCTGCAAAGCCCAGCTATCAGAAAGCTCTGTAGACACAGTCCCTTTTGGAAGACTGTCCGTTTGCAGGGCACTAAAGAACAATGCCAAGTCAATGCTAAATCATCACATGTGAAATGGCTAATGAGAGCTTTCCTTTCTACCTTCTATCTAATTTCTGCCAAACCAATCTACCACCTAAGACTGAATTTTGAAAATCTAATAAACAGGTCGACAGTGAAAGATGCACTGAACATGTGCCTGGAGCAGCCTCCCTCCTCATCTCTGTTCACCAGCAACATGCCCTCCCATTACCCAAGGGGAAAAATAAAATATTCAGATTGTTATTACTTATTTAGAGGACACAAAAAAAAAATCAAACCAAGTCAATATTTATCCATCTGCAAAAAAGTTCAGTATATAGCAGACGCTTTATTCAGGGTAAATTAGTAGACATATGTATTAGAGAAATGCTATTGTTGTTGATTTATTCTTTTGCCTTTCTTCCAGTTAAGCTTTCCTCGGGTGTTTTCCAGACCATGGTGCTTCTAAAGCTTGTGTGAAATGACTATTTTTTACTAAACCACATCAGCTCTTTAAAATATGCAGGAAAGATGAACTTGTCTAATAACAACCTTGGAAAATAACTGTAGCTGAATATAAATAAAATTAAATTTGCACAGAGGAAAAAGCCATTTCAAACTATTTTTTCCATATAATCCATACCGCAGATACTCAATAATTCAGTGAGTTTTCAGGCAATATAAGTCAATGTTGACTCATTAAATGCATTAGCTATAAAATGCATCTCTAGTAGGAAGGATGAGAAATGGTTTGCCTTCTTCCCTTTTTCATCATTATTCCTTAGTGGTTTTAGTTTTAGGTTTTGGTTTATTCTTTTGTTTTTACATTTAATACTTTATAAAGGATGCTTTACAGCAACTTTGGGAGCTCCAGTGTGTCATTAAAAAATAAATACATTTTCTTCCTTACCAGAAACCTGACTAAGAGCAAGATTGCCTTGGTTTTACTTAACGGAAGTGCTGACAGATATTAAATTAATGCTTAATTAATCCTTCAGAGACGGCCAGCCAGATGAAAAAGTGGAAAATGAAAACTGGTATGGCTAGGAGTGAGGAACTCTCTCAGGCTGGTAGGGCCCAGTTGTGCTGGATTTTTATATGCATGTGAGACAAAGAATTGAAATCTCAGGAAACACAAAGTACCAACATCATTAATCTGAAAACAATGTGGAATTCATTTCTCTAGTAAAAACTGCATTTATTTAGCATCTTCCCAGTGAAAATCTCACAATATTTTATGAAAATGAATGAAATGTCCCAGCAGACCTGTATAAATTAGGTGACAGGTGAACTTACTGATCAGTAATGTCATTGGAAGAAATCTTTTTAAGGAAATTCTCCTCCACATAATTTGAGACAGCAGGAGCCCGCTACAAGGTCTCAGTGTGTTTTAACCCCAAAGGAGAAGGGAGTTGGTGGGAAGGGCATTGACCTACCGCACAGGGACTGTGGGCACAGAAGAACTGATAGAAATAGAACTGTTTTTTTGCCGGAAGTTAAAGTGAGTATGGTTCTTGCCACATTTGCAAGGTGTCACTCTTTCTACCAATTTTTTTCTCTCTTCAGGCTTTTCACCATGGATGGGTAATTAGGATTCCTTCAACTTTGCTTGGAGGTCATGTCTTCAGAGAAGGTGTTCTGAAGGAAAATGGGAAATGTGATGAAAAGTCTCACAGATACTCTGGGAACTATTTCTGTGAAAATGCATGGAATGATAATAGTGGAGGGAATGAGTGTATACTAACACTGGGAACTGCAGGACTGCAGAGGAAGCAAATAGCTGAGAAAAAGTCTCCTGACTTGCAGGGTTTTTTTGTGCTGCCTCACAGCCTTATTTTCTCTAGTGGTATGTCTCTGCTTGTGCTTTCTAAAACAGTACTTTTACATTGAGATGACAAGCCAATTCCCAATAAAATAATGATCAGATCACCTGTCCTTAGGGGCTGCTGAAGCCTTGGCAGAGGATATGTTTCTAGTATAGAAGGATATCATTTAGGACCAAACCTTTAGATGGATGCATATCATTTTCTCTGCCTGTCCTCATGTCCATAAAGCTCCACTGAGATCCATCATATTCTCCTCATGCTGTAAATGAAACTGGTACAAGTTGGGCACACTGAAACCATAGGTATTACCTATGAAATTCTCGTTGGTTAACTTCGCATGGACAAAATTGCAGAGCCGTGATATCCAAACTCCTGAGTAATCCACAAACCAGAAAGTTTTAAAGGTAGATTAAAGATCTGATATCCTTGTGTAAAGATAATACAGACTGTAGTAGAAGTGTTAATGACCTTCATGTGTGGTAGGACTGTCACTTGCAGAAATTCTGTGGCATCAGAGGGCCAAGCTTTCAGCCTATGAACTGGATTTCTGGCAACAGCCAACAATGCCTTGTTAGGATGTTTGAAATTAATGGATCCCAGCTTCTGCATGTGGAAAACTGAAACATCATCCACTAACGTGATGGTTGTGATCCGTATATGTAGTTTCAGATGGGATGATATAAGAGAACATGACTGTCAAAACTTAGGTGATGTAAGAAAACATGTAAGTTGGAGCAATTCAATAAGTTAATAGTTAAATAAATAAAAGGAAAACACCCCTCAGGCAATACATTTGGCTGTTGGCATATAGTTCAATGAAAGGAAACTGGATAACGCAAGTCCCAAATGAACTGATTTTCTTGGTTATCCACATGTTTCTCTTCATTTTTGCATATGGAACAAATAAATAATATTGTTTTATCTGGTTAACTTAGGTGAGTTGGCTAAGCTAAGAATTTAGGATGCCATTACAAGTGTATTAGGATGGTTAACTGCTCAAAAAGGGGCTTAAAAAAGCCCTAATTGCCTTTGTTTGTTCTGTACCCCCAAGAAGCCATTTATTTCTTCCTCTAATGCCTAAAGAATTATTTTCACACTCTGTTCGATTAGTACTTCAGTGTGAAACCATTGTCTGCGATATGAGTTCAGCTGTTATCTACTCCCTAAAAAAAAAATTATTTCCACATTTGCTATGTAACAGTCTGACAAACAAATAACACCTGCAGAGGATCACGCTCAATAAAGAAAGCAAAGAAAAATAGGAGGAAAGCATGAGAATTCCACTAATGCTCAGTGATTGATCTTGTTAGTACGCATAGTCTGTCAGAGCACATTGTCCCAACACAAGAACGCAGCGCTGAAGAACCAGCAGCAAGGGAAAGAAATGCATTTCTATATAGATCACAGTCAGACACCCTCCCCCAGCTTTCTGAGTGGAGCTTGATTGTCAGCATTATACACAAGCTCAGACAATGCTTTCAATAGATGCCTTTTTGGAAGACAATTGCAGAAAGCATGATAACGGGATTTGTCACCCCAATGTGGCTGCTGTTTCAGCAGGCATTATAATAATGAAAGGAAGTTTTACTAATTGAAAATGTGAATGAAATTCAGCTGTCTTTTTATTTTAATTCTTTTGGATGAAAGCCAATTAAGATCATCTGTCTAATGCATCTATTCACCCCTACTGCAACAATGTGTCAATTATAATGGATGTCTAATAAACTCAGACTTCCCAGGACAGAAAGCTGAGCATATAAAACAACTAGTGAGAAACACGAACGCATACCTGTAAAATATTTTGGAAGGGTTGGCCAAACCTGCAAACGGCCAAGTCTATTTTCCACAGCCTGCCTAAGGGGAGTTAACTTGTGTGTCCTCAGCAGCGGGTGCTTCTCTTTCAGATCACCTCTGCTTCCTCCAACCACTGCACTAGTGGTCCTCTTCAGGCACAACATGGTGCCTAATCAATAATATTCAAAGCTATTAGATATCTATTAATGTAAAAAAAGCACAACCCTTCAGTGCTTTAGCCATACTGTTGAGTGAGTCTAGAGTAGGTCATGAAGACCAGGCTGCCATGAAGTGTTGTGGGAGCAGTGCTCAGAAAGGAGAGTTCATCCGGCTACATATCCTCCGTTGCACAGCCATGGAGAGCACGGTTTCACCTATGGCTCTGAAATAAAGCTGAATGTGACTCATCAGCTGCTCATTTCATCTCTTTGCGCAGACGTCTCCACGTGGTGTGGGTCTTGTACCCCGCAAGGAACCTGGCTTTTCCCCCAGGCCCCATCCACACTGATAGGCAGCATGTCCCAAAGAGAGGGGGCTTGTAGAGAGAAAAATGTTGATGTTGACCCAATGTCCGCACTTTACGTCTTTCAGGTGTTTTGTCCTAGAATAGCTCTATTCTGATTGTGTGGACTGAAAGCCTGCTAGTGGCATTAGATGCTCTTCCAGAGCTCACCTTCCAGCTTAGTTTAATGTACAAGTAAACCAGTTCACATCACCCAAGACAGCACTGCAATGCAAACCAAGTGCGGTAATTGAGGCCAATGGGGAAACTTGCTTCAAAAGCACGTTCCTGATCCAGATTAAGGTACAAAAGCAGACATAAAAATGTTCAGAAGAGAATCAGCATGCAGAGAGAGATTGAGAGAGAGAGAGAGAGGCTAAAAGGGTTATAGTAATGAAAGTTTAAAAGTACATTTTATCACTGACAAAATTTAGGATTAGCATTAGCTAAGGTGATTAAATATATTCAAGATCAATATTTAACCCTCTGCCTTTATTCAGATCCCTTAAAGGAATGGATTTTAGGTAAGCATTGTAAATGTTTATGTGAGACCACAGCCTTTATAAGATGCACTTTATCACTGTATAAAAGCCAGTCTAAAATTAAGGTTCATGGTGGAATTAAAGCTTGCTGGCTGCTGTCACCAGTGCTGCTTCTGTCAGTGTCTCTGTCCCTGCTTTTTATGCTTCTGCCATATCCCTGGCAGGGTAACACTAGTGAGGATGTTAGGAACCTGCTTAAACGATCTTTCATAAGAGGGAGCATTAATAAATACATTTTTTGAAGTTTTGTAAAAATAACTTCACTGCAGTCCTTTTATATTTATTCTTCTGCAGATATCCTTGACTATGATTTTACTGAAAAGAATTCTTACCTAAAAGAGACATGCTCTTTGAGTGAGACTTGCAGTGTACATGTGACGCATGGCTGCGGCTTGCCCTCAAAGCCTACTCTAAGATTAAGCACGTCCAGTCAGGGAACAGAAACCCTCCACGCAACTCCCTGTTCAACCATACCGGACCAGACACAAAGAATGAAAAGCTTGCTCTTGAATACTTGAAAATCAGGTCCAAACCAAGCACGAATGTGCAATGATTCCCCAGGGAAGCTGTGCAGCTAACCAGAACGTTCCAGAGTCTCCTTGCTTGTTTATAGACAACACATAAACAGAAATGAGACACAATGAATTGTGCATACCCTGATAATGAAATTGCATGATCAGTTGTGGGTCCACCAGAAAGCCTTTTTGGCTGCACACCGCATCCAATTAGAGCAGAAGGTGCTTTGGGAACAAGAAGCACCGAGGGAGGAGTGAACGAGACCAATAACGGTATCGCTACCTCTAGAGTTAGTGCCTTGCTCCTTAGTAGTTTTACCTCACTGCTTCTTCCTATTATTACCAGTGCAACAGTAATGTGGGATCAAATGCGTCTCCTTTCTTTAGTCTCCATATGCTCCCCTTGACTTTTCTGTCCAAACCTCCAGCAAGCTTCAGCTTTTCTAGGGGCTAGATGCACAGCAGACACTGAGGTTTGGCACTGCAGTGCCTTCATTTCAGGGTCCATGTTGTTGAGGCTCTCTGCATGGTGCAAGCCAAGACTTAGGTGCCCAGTAATGGTCACAAATGTCAAAAATGCCCCTAAGGAGCTGCCCCAGCTAGCTTGCGTGAGCTGCTGTGGAGACAAGGATGAGCTGAGCTTCACCTTTCAAAGAGACTGAAATGCTTAATCCAAGCTGGAGGTAAGCATCTCTCTCCTCAGAGCACCCAGATAGAGACCTTCTCTGCCTTAGTGTGAGCAGCTCAGTCCTTTCCTTATATAAAGGGAACGGAGAAATAATGTCCCACTCTTACCTGCTTCAGTAGTTCCCAAACCTTTTAAGATCTGCGTACCTCAAATATTAATTATGGGCTAACAAATACCTTTTCTACTTGTAGTATAGTAATTTAATTTTTATACAAAAGCACTGCAAAGGTGATATACATGGTTTAACTACATATTCTTTGCAGATGTGGTGAAGAGCTCAGTTTGGAAATCACCAGCTACATGCAGCCTCACCTGAATTGTCAGGCGTCTATATTCATATGCTTTTTCTGGACTTAGGGCATCAGATAGTTCCCAAGTTGTTAAGACATATGGTTTTCCATGGTGGTATTCATCTTTTTTCTGTTGAAATTGCCTGCATGACCCTACTAAATATTCTTTAGGTCCCTGAAGGACAATATTTGCATTCTTACAGAAAAAGTTTATTTAGATTATCTTAGGTGAAGTGCAGCTTTGAACCTGGGTCTTCAGTATCCCAAGTTCATTAATTGTGCTCTGTGGTTTTAAGAAAGGAAACTACCGTCATCTGCTCTTTCTAGTTTGTCCTTGTGATGGTCACAGTGCTTCAGGCTTTGCAGGTCTGGCATGTGGGAGCATCCTATCGGAATCCGGCATGAGACAACCCCTGATCTGCTCAGTTCTGCCATAAAACAGGTAGCCTGCGGATGCCCAGTGGTGGCAATTTAGGTACCTGGGAATTGCTTTATGGAAGGAACTCCAATTGCAAGAGAATTCTCCATCTTCTAGGGTATGGAAAGATTTTTAAGGACCTGCATTTTGGATGAAGGTCCCTAAAGTGGTAATTAAGGTCATAACTTGTGAGTCTAGCCCCAACATGCTACTGTTGTGAGGATTTTTTGGAAGAAGCATTACAAGGTGAGATTTTGGAGGAGAACAATGTACCCATCTAGTGGACTCGTTGGGATATTCTAAGTGTACAGTGCAGGCTTGCATTATAGGCTGATGAGAAGGAGGAGTGCAAGAGAGGGTGATATATTAAGGGCAGTGGAATGAGAAGATAATCTTGCAGCAGAGTTTTGGGTGGATATAATAACGCATTTCTGAAGATTAGTGAAAAAAATAGAAAGCTCTGTCATCATCTGGTCAACAGTTTTAGAAATTTGTCAGGATTGCTAAGGCGCTCTCTGAGGGGTATTCTGCAGAAAGACTCTGAAGGGCTTAAGCATAGCCCAGATGTGGATATCTAGAGAAAAGCCAAGCCAAACATGGTAACCAGATTATGCGTGTGATTGATAGGGCAGAGGAAGAAGGCTGTGTGGAGGACTTGGGACAGGGGTGATGAAAAACTATGTATGTTTTAACTTTGCTGATTGTGACTCTTCACAGGGAGGTGTCATAGAAACAGCTAAGGACTGTAATTTGGACAGATGGTTAGAGCCTTGAATAGAAAGGCACAGAAACGGAAGTGAGTGTAAAGGAAAAAGAGAAGGAAAGGCTTGTGCATAGGTCTGTGCTACTGTGAAACCTGGAAGGAAAGTAGCATAGATCTTCTGAAGAATATGTTGCATAAATAGAGCTGAGGAAGTCAAAGGAAAAAAGATTTCAAGAACATTAAGGACAGGCATGGGCAAGTCTTCACCATCTCTGCAGGCAGGTCTTACCCATTCAGACCCCTGCTGCACTAACGAAAGTCACATGGTTTCTTGTAATTTCGGAGTGAGGTTGCATTTTGCTGCAAAAGTCTCTGTTCACAAAGGTGTCTGACAAAAAGAATGAGAGTGTTTTGGGAAAAGGTTGTTCAAGATTTTCAGTGGGAGCGCTTCACCAAGAGCAAATGATATAAGCCAGTGAAGAGAGATGAGCGTGGAAATGAAGGAGAGGAACTCTGGACAGCGGTGACACACTATGCATCGAATAAGTTTAGAAATGAAAAGATGGAGCAGTGGTGGAAGAGGTAAATGGATTTTTTTAGCAGAAGAGGTGCAAATATGACTATGCTGTAAACATGGAAGATGGAAGAGACCAAAGAGGCAGAGGATGGAAAGTTTATGTTTTTATAGGAAAATAAGGGATGGAATGGGAAGAGGTGCCATGGAAAGCAGATGAGGGGATGCTATTATTCCAGCAAGTGGAATATCTGGAGGAGAACTACAGGTAAGAGAGAAGCCTGAGTGTACTGTGAAAGAAAATGAAGAGGGAGGCAGGAGAAAGAAAGTTATGCAGTCTTGTAAGGTTTCTCCTAGAAGAAATCAATGCAATGCAATGCAGAAGGAACAGTGGCAGCAGCTGGAGGGAAGAGCTTATATGACTCTAGGCATGAAAGTCAAGATACAGGAGTAGGGATGGAGCAGAGATATTTAGCTGAGGAGACAGAAGAACTGAAGGAGGGATGGGAATGAATTTGTAAATAACAGTAAAAAAAAAAGTGGGGCTCAGGCCAACAAATTCGTATTTACCATGTGCTCACTAAAAGTAAGATATTTATTCTCAGCTAAAACTAAAATTTTAAGCTATATTACAGAGTCTTAAACATACCTTTCTCGTGGTAGAAAGGTGTCTGTTTACAGGTATAACAGCTCAGGAGGCACTGTTTCCCTCTTCTTGCGTGAAACAAAATTCCATCAAAGGAAAGGTACTTTTGTCACTTTCTAGTTTTCCTAAAATAATAAGGTTTTCCACACCAATCTGTGATTATTATCTGTGATTTAATATGTGTTTATTATCTACTAGGTATGTGAAGCAGAGCCATATGTAGTGATAATGTCTGGTGCAAACAAATAGTGGTAAACATAATACTTCAAGAAAGGTGATGCACTACATTCTATCATGCAAAGAAGTGTATAGTTTTAGATTTTCTGTTTTATATCAGGACTGTATTTGTTGAGATTTTGCTGAATAACCCATAACATGAGATTCTGTTTCTTGACAATAGAAGCTATTGTATTATGATATCATCAATTTATAGCATGTTACTATTATTATATGGAATAGAAGAGTTTTTCTTTTCCCTTGCATTCCCCCATTCTTATGCAAATACCGTTAGGAGAAAAAATGTGAGGTATTCTGGTAGGACTTTTAACAGATTATCCAGCTGAGGAAAATTCACTTGCCTTCTCTGTAAATGCTGTTCTGAATTATCTCAAAAGATCTCTGTCCACCCTGCTCCTCAGACTGACTGAGACTCCCCCATCTGTTGCCCACAGAAAAGCCCTCCGATTGCATATGGAAAGGTTGTGCAGTAAATATGATATGTACTCACACACCAGTAGATTTCTAGCCCCTTCCTTAGGGCTTGATGCATCCCTGCAGCTCCTTCCAAAGGGAGGAAGGATTTTGTCACCTTTCTCTTCTGTTTGGAAATGGCAGATTTAAAGTGCAGAACGCCTGCAAATCCTGGCTGCATAGTCTGGCCTGTGACTTTTGTGGCACAAATCCAGCCCAGACAACCCAGACGTTTTTGGCTCATTAACCTGTTGTTGACCATAGAGTGCATAGTCCACACGGTACATGCTAGTGGCATGCTGGCCATTTCTGTAGTGAGATCAATGCATGAGACCAAGTGCCTGGTGAAACTTGCTCTTCTCCTTCTACAAATGCACCAGCGCTTTCAAACTGCAGAGCAGGGCTCAAATCTGACACGGTCATCTTTCTCCACCACTGTGGAGGAAGGAAGTCGGACTTCTAACCAGGTGTCCGTGCTGCTCATTTTCTGTCTTATTCAGGTGTCTCCAGCACCAAACAGAAATAATGTTTCAGGCTTATCAGTGACCACAGCACCATTTGCTGGATAAGCCCTAAAGGCTAAGCGTACACAGGAACACCTCAAGCACCCTCGCTCCCATTGGGGAAACCTGGCTGCAGCCCACACCTCTGACCAGGGGTCCAAAGTCTGGGATCTGCCCTGCTTAGGGTAGACGTGGCCAAAGAGAAAAGCCCACAGCTGCCGCCAAGCTCTGGTCCTCGCCTGCTCAGGAGCAGCCTGAAGATGCTCCTTCTGCTCCTCTCCTCCTTCTCCTCGGTGCTGCGCAGGCCAGTGCAGGAGCAGCCTCTCAGGAGTACGGGGGCTGCATTCTCTATTCGTTTTCTTTTGTATTAGTTTATAAGCACCCACTTGAAAGGTATCCAGCTGCATTTCAACACCACATGTACAAATCAGTCAGGAGCCACATAAAACAGATCACTGCATGAGCAGTGGGACTGAAGGAGACGGTTGCTGAGAAATTTGCATCCCATTTCTTCCACCAGTCCAGTGTCCTCAGTTCCCCTTTTCCCTCTGCTTTGTTTGTCCCTTACTGGTTGGGCTGGGCAAGCGATAACATGTGCTGGCGCTGAGCTGAATGTGCAGCTGCCTCCTGCTGCAGGTGAAGTTAGAGCAGCATTTCTTCTTCAGATAGCCTTGCAGAAATGTAATTGCTTGAAACTGCAGCCCCGCTCCCAAGCGCAGTTGCACATAGCAGGTACGTTTAGAAATTGCTAGCAAAGAAAAGGGAAGGAGACACATATGCAGACAGACACAGACAGACACACAGTGCAGTTGCCTAAACTTCATTTCTGTAAGAAACTAGGAGGAAAATGACTCAACGTATGCTAAAGAAAAGTCTGACTGCATAGGTCAGTTCCTGGGACGCAGAGGAAGGGAAAAGGCAAGTCTTCAGAGCTGTGACCAAACAAGCAGCTCAGCAGTACGGAGGGGGCCAGACTGCAGACGTGGGAGGAGTGAGTGGTGCCGAAGGGCTGTCGGTTTTTGACTTCCTCCTGCCCCGACTGAGCGGGGCAAGGCTCGCCTCCTCTGTCCCGCTGAGATAGGGCAGGAGGAGGGATGGGGTGGGATGGTCTGTACTAGCGCTCGCGTGAAGTAGCGCTTGAGCATGACTGTAGGGAACCAGACTGAGTCAGAAGGCCTGATTTATAGCTCTGGCTATTTATTCGGCCTACTACTTTATGTCTCTGGGTCATTTAGGCTGGAGTTTCTGCAGCACCTAACACAGCGACACCCTCATCTTCTGTAGTACCTCTAGATGACACTGTAATACAGATGAAAAATAAAAATTATGTCTCAGGAAAACACATGTCCCCTTCGTATTTATTAATAATTAATATCAGCTTTGCCTTTTATTGTTTTAGTGGTTTTGTGAAAATAGAAATAATTGTGCTGATTATTATTTATTTAAGTGATGACAACATGATTAATAATACTTCAGGATGGGAACGATTCCCACTAAACAACTTAGAACGGGGAGATATTATCTCTGTTGGTGGCAAAGCTCATACTACACAGGCACTGGAAAAATGATAACCCACCTGTAGAGGAAGGATGATTAAAGACTAAGATGTATGTGGCAACACACAGATAAAAGAGGTCAACAGTTAGGATATAAAACAACTTAAGAGCCTGGGCCTATGAACTCTTTCTGGCATGAGCAGTCCTTGTTACAGGGAGGTACAGAATGATGTACAGGATAGCTGCTTGCCCAAAGGGTGGATTCAGTATCTGCTGGTTGAGGAACACCCAACCATGGACAAATCCTTGCCTGGTAGCACTACACTGTCATACATAGCTTCATCGAAGCTAAATTCAAACTGTGATTTCTATATCTAAAGAGTTATTGTATCGCTGAATACTTTTAGCAAAGCTTATGTCTGTTATCCCCCCACGTTTTCCCCTTAAAGCAAGCATCTTCCAGTGGCCTGTTTCTGGTTAAAGCAATCGATGCTAAAAGCCCAATATTTGTGACTGGTCCCACAGTGAAAAGCTACTCTGCTTCCTGCATCTTATTTCCCTCTTGTAATAGGAACAGAAAATTGTTGAGCTGGTCATAATGCTTCCACATTAAAAAAAAATTCCAGGGAAGGAATTTGAAATTATTAATATTTTGATTATGAAATTTTACTATGATGCCTCATGTAACCAGCTTTTTGGCAACCTTGTGCTTGTCCTGCGTATTCTGACTCTGCACTTCTCACAGCACCTAAGGTTTTTCCTTCTTTGTGGGACAGTACAGTGTAGAGGCAAGGTCAGCTGGGTCCATACAGAACAGAAACATAAAGGGGTCGGATATGTATCACATAATACTGCCAGGTTTTTACTTGCTTACTCCTTTGCTAAAACTTAAAGGTTCTGCACACATAATACTGCCAGGTTTTTACTTGCTTACTCCTTTGCTAAAACTTAAAGGTTCTGCAAGTCCCAATTTTTCATGTCTGCCCGAAATACCTTAAATGAGACATTTTCTACCAGCTCTATCGAAGTGCTGTCATGCAGCCTGGGACCCTTGAGAGTGCCTCTGAATAGCTCATTGGGTGAAACACAGACACCTTTCATAAAGCTATATCTACTCCTCTTCTGTTATTCCTTTACCAGTGACTGGAAAAGTGGTTCTGCCTGTCTGCTGGAACGGAAGTATATATTAAACGAGATGCAGGTTGCCTTTTACTGAATATTTGGTTCATTATACACTGAAGTTTTTCAAACCAAGACTCCCATGCAGACCCTTAAGATGGATACAGCTTCTGCACAGGCACAAATTATTTTTCTCTTTCTTTTCATTTAGTTAAATGAGGACAGCTCTAGAGCTGAGACTGTATTTTTTTTTTTTTTTGGTAATGAATGCATGGATTAGAAATGCAGTTTAAAATAATGGTTATGTTAGCGAATATTTCCCTGCATTTTCTTTGTGTTTATTCTGCGAAAGATTTCTCTATGTTTCTTCCAGAAATTTTTCACGGTAATTAGGCCTAATTCTTTAATTGCCTCCCCCTCCATCCCTAAAAACGCTGCTGCTTCCTAGTAATTCTGGATATAACATATGTTGCCGGATATAAACAGGGGGGCCTATTAACATGGTAATAAATTTGCACGCTCTATAAATTCTTGCATCACTCATAATCTAAAATAAAAGATGAGAAAAAAATGCTTTGATTTGTTGCCTTTGGACTGACCTTCAACATGTAGATTCATATGGCGAAAGCTAGCATTTTGAAACTACCCTTTCCTTTAGGCTGGGGGAAACAAGGGCCTTTTTTATAATTTTTTTAATGGAGTGCAGTTGGTCCATCAAGTTTCAGTTTCATTTTGAAATGTGCCCTGGGAGAATGTGCCGTAAATGCCAACATATTCAGCAGCATGAACTCAAGATGATATCAGCTTGTAATGGTGTTCTGTTTCCAGTGACTCCTACCAGCTCTATTTTTTAAAATGAAAGATAGAAGAAATGGCTTAGAATTTGGTTTATCATCCATTTCCTCAGAGGAACGGAACACAAACTATTATCTCCCTCCCTAATCTTCGGTGCCTTCTTTATTGAAAATTCGCAGGCAGGGATTCTGCTGGTGTATTTACTGTTGACCTCAGACAGCAGTAACATGATTTCCTTGCTGACTAAAGAAAATACAAAGCTGTAAAGGACATGCATTTTGATTGCCAAGCAATAGGTACATCTGTCTTCAGACTTCTAGATTCTTAAAGATACTGCTGGATAAACTGTGCAATTGCCTTCTTGCAATAATCATAACTCATCCCCCTATAAACACGTTTAATTTTAAAAGTAGTCTTGTGTAAAACAATAATGTGTACATACATATATGTATGTATATATAAAGACAATAACATATATTATGGATTCGTAGGCACTGTAAATTAGTACAAACCAGCTGAAAAAAATGGACATGTTTCTATCTGTTAAAATCTAGCCCCTTTGTCTTAGTTCTATTAGGCAATTCGTCAGAATGCGTGACAAAATGTGTCTTAATAGTATGGGTAAGGTAGGAACATGATAGCGATGTGACAAAGCAGCCCCTAAGAGAAGGTGCATTTTTCACAACATCAGAAGTTAGTTCCCTTGGTGAAGATAACGGATAGGTTTGCTCTATGTAATCCTGTACGTAATTATCTTCCGTATGAAAACACTAATTTCTTTCTGTTGCTATGCATCATTATCTTTAATATTTTTGTAACCATTTCGTTACCATTTCTGTCCCATTTCTCATTCTTTTATCTTAACTGTTTCGCCTGACATCACCAAGCTGAATATTAATCTCGTGCTCCCCACAGCCTTAATAACTTTCCTGGTGTCAAAAAACACGTCTGCAATAAATATACCCAACCTGATGTATTATTAAGCATTGAAAAGATGCCCTGGTTCCTGCAGCTCCTGTAGAAAAGCAGAGGAGCCTGGATTGTTTGGAAAAAACACCGCTGAGGACTAACTACAAGGTTTACTTGCTGACATTTAAAAATAATGGAGTTGTTTACTCGGTGTCTTTTTTCTCTCCAAGCAAATAAGCATAAAAGATCCTGTTAGGGTTTTGCTTCCAGAGTGACATTCTGGGATTTTTTTTTTCCCCCTTTCCTTTTTTTTTTTGAAGTGAAAGTTTATTATTTTTATTGATTGGCCAATTAGAAAAACCGGTGGCCGCTTACCTGGTAGAATGGAAAGATTCGATTACAGAGCCTCAGGAGCAAGCTCCAGTTGAGTCCTGCTCTAAAGAGACATAAAAGGATACAGTGGCAGTTAAGTCTCCTGGCACATGAAGGAGTGTAAACCATTGATCACAATACGAAATGCTGAAAACTGAAAAGGAATCCAATTTATTCTAAATAAAACTACTCTGTTCTCCAGTGACAGATTCCAGAGTCAGACACCAGAGAGGAACTGACAGCAGATGTTTTAGAGCCAAGACACAGAGAGGCTGAGTAATAGTATAGAAAAGAAATTGCTTTGAACTTCACCCCTGCTTTAAATACTTCAAATCAATAGGGTCACAGAGCTCTTTAATAGAGTGATGAGGTCTTGCCCCAGCAGATCTTCACAGTGACAAGTTGATGTGCTTCCTAGCAGCAGGGTCATAAAAATTTCAGGCTTCCCTCTGAAAGGGGGCTTTGTATTAGAGGGGTCCATTTGGAGTAACTCCCTTGTATGGCCACTCTCAAAAGCTGAGCCCTAATAGTCTACATCTAAATGGGACTGACCTCATGAATTACCTCAAGAAACTTAATCTATAAACTGGCTTCTTCTTATGCAGACTGATGAATTCTTGTTTATTCCTAAATGGCTGTCACAAAACCTATTCATCAAACTCTTAACGGGGGAGAGAGTCTCACATAATCCTGCTTCAAGTGCGGCACCATTAAATAATCATTAGACTTCATTGCTGGTCTTGAGACCCACTCCAAATCCACAAAGCAAGCTTTTTACCATTCATCAGAACTGCATTTAGAGGAGATTTTGACCTGATAAAAAAGGGTGTTTTTTGTCACTATCAGTTTCATGGCTGTGTTCTTTCTCCTTTCAGAGGCGGTGATGGGGTTTATTTTTTTTCCCTTTCCTTAACAAAAGTAAAAGAAAATAAAGGCAGATGGCCAACTCTTTCCAATATCCGTTTGCTTTATTTGAGCAGTTTAATGTAGTGAAACAGAGTGAAATGTTGCTACTTGCTAAATGGTAAACAACGCCATTACCCAGAATTCAGCAGCAGACTGATACAAAACAGGGTGCTGGTGATTAATTAAACTGTTGTTGTAATTGTAATGCATGATACATAATAGATAGTGTGCTGTGTATTTTAAAAGCTGCAAATTAGCAAATAATAACTTCCCTACATAGCACATCTCCATTCCATGCTGTTAATGCACAAATAATCAAAAATAAAAGGTCATTACTGCTAACTAATAAAAAGAATGTCTTTTGATTCTCCTTACCTTGTAACCATGTGCTGTAGGAGTTGTATATTGTGGGGCAGCAGATCAAACATCCCTACAGAATAAATGCAGGCACCATTTTCACTATTAATCAATAATGATTAGTATGATCAGCCGGAGCTGCAAAATTCAGGGACCTGGTTCTGAGCTGCTGCAATCATGATTGTTATTATTTCCATTAAAAGAACAAAGTTCATGTTCAGCAAATAATTCCAAGGAGATACTCTAATTCACGTAGAGAATTCAAGCGTGTCCCCCACGGAGAGGTAGGCTGAGGTTACTTTCCCAATTCTCTGTAATACTGAAGCACGTACCTTACTTTAAGCCTGACGGTGTCACTCATTCTAACAGGACAAGGCCTGTCTTTAAGTTTAAACGTGTGCCTGAATGCGCAGCTAAACTTGGCCTACGTCCCTGTCATGTATCACGTTTGAGCTGATAATAAAACAGGCTTAGCTTGCTGATTTTCCTCTCTCTTTACTCAGTATCTGTCTGCCACGGCGAGATGCCTTAACTTTGCACGTTTTCTCATTCCTTACCAAAGACTCAAAACCTGAATCCTTATGATCCTGGGTTTCTGTTGCGGGCACTGGCGCATTGTCTCTTCCATACATTCAACTTATGGTACCAGTCTTTCCTGTAAAAAAGATCAATATAAATGACCAAAGTGTGATCAGCCATTGCAAAACTTACCGGGGCAAAGTTTTCCTTTCAGACTCTCCATGCTCCTCTGCCATTACAGACCTGTTTCGCCTGTGTTATTGTGAAGGTTGCACTCACACCGTGCTGTACTACAGCTAGGTATTGTTCAACGGCAGAATTGTTCCAAATTGTTATCACAGGCCAACTGCGCAGGATAATTACTCAAATGCAATAGTTTGCCATTTAAATTTAATCTCACTGATAGAATAATAAGATTATTGCCCCTCCCCGAAAAAATCCCTAAATATATAAAACCTCAAACCAAATGAGGGTAAGACTTTCACTTGTTTGGTCTCTTATGCTACTTTTATTTTTCTACATTTATCATCTTTATTTTGAATACTCAGATATCTTTAAGTAATTGGCAAGTGATTAATGCATTAGTTTTACTCTATGGTCAAGCTTTTCTCCCCTACCTAATACATGTCTTCAGGTACCCTATCCACATACTTATGTGGGTGCTTAGTTTCTGCTCAGTTCTCAGTTACTCACTATGCGGGAGGAGATCGTTGAGGGGACATTGCAAAGGAGAGAGGAGAGAAACAAAGTACAACTGCTGCCTGTGTTTACAGAATAAGGTTCACAGGATTATGTGTCTCAGAGAAATTTAATAAGATTCTGTGAGTACATGATGTACTGTACTGCCTTGTGTGCATAAGAGATGCACACAGGTCTTGACATTCATATTTATTCATACAGGATTCTGAAATGGCATGATTTTAAGTACAGCATAAAATCCAAGGGTAGTAATGAGGATGGAGGATGATAGTGGAGCCTGATGCCTTAATTAATGCAAAGGCTAACCCTGATTTTTGAGAAATAGCAAGTTCTCCTGCCTACACCCATGCTGCTACCATCCTCTGCTGTGCAGAGCGGCGTGAATCCTTGGCCAGAATGCAAAGAAATAGTGCCTTAGTCTGGCTGCACACTGCTGTTAGAGGGTAGAATAAACATCCATCTGCTACCTTTTTATATCCTCCCTGCCGTTCCCGTGATCTAAGGATGTGTTGTTTACCCATGCTGTTTAGTCTCCTTCTCCTTCAACTCTTTCTTTGATTCCCTCTGTGAGGGATGTGGTGATGTCTGTAATATCTTTTATGAATATTATATGTTCCATCTGCTTTTTGGAGTGCTATTGCATTGCTTACAATATTATAAGGGGTTAATTCCAGTGAGAGCTCACAACTCATAGCAAAGCAAACAACAGGTTCGGATAGTAGACTGGGTGACTGATTTGCTGAATAAGCAATGCAGGTGGCATTTGCCTTTACATTTTACCTTACCTTACTCAAAAGTTTCATTTGAGATGTCGTTATTAAGGAAGATAACGTGGTGGAATACAAAGCTGTGGAACACGAGAAAGAAAAATTTCTGTGAACCAGAAATCATAATCAAGCTAGTTTAAGCTGAGGTTGTATCTGGGCTAAGCAATGTTTGCTTAAGCCATTGATAGGGCTGGTGTGGGCATAAAGCTGGTAAGGAGCTTTCCCCCTTATTAGGCTGCATTCCTACCATTGAGGTTAAGTAATGCTTTGCTTTGGAAAGGCTGCATTGGCTTTTTGTATCTGGGCACTGATCAGAGCTTCCAGAGGAAAGGCTCATGGATGCTGAGGAGCGTTAGAGTTGGCTGTGTTAGTCACACAACCCACTGAAGAGACCACCTTGCTCAAAGAGAAAAGAAATATTACGATTTCACTCTGGGGAGCTGAAACAACCTCGGATCAGGGACTCAGAGGTGACATTTACTCTGATCCATGTCCACCTCTTCCTTCTTCACCGCAAGGAGACACCCAAGATGTAGACCATCTTTAAGAAGTGCCCTTATTTGGAGGCCTCTAACTTCTGATTAACACCAAAGCACTCCCTCATTATCCTGTTCTTCTTCTGTTTTCTGCTTTGGTGACTTCGTACCCTCCTGCTTCTCTTCTTAACATATTGAGCTTTTTCTTGTTTCCAGCACTTTCAGGATTCTCATCTAGCTTCCTACCTGTCTGCAGAACCAACATCTTCCAGAAGTATTATTTGAATTTTTGTCCAGCTTTCTACCTTATCTTCTTCCCTTTGCATGGCTCGTGAATCTTAGTTTAGGTCAAAAAGTACTACAAGGAGGAACTGTATTAGCCTACCAGTATTGAACTTGCCCTGAATTTAGTTTGCCAAATACTTAAGTAAGTCAGTGTTCCCTCAGCATTTTGTTTTCTCAGTTATGGTTTGGAATCTGTGTGCATTTTCAGTCTCAGTTTAACATGCTTCTTATTCATTAACCTAAATAATACACACATATCTATGTCTATAGATCACATGCTTGCTGCTTGACAGTTGTAATGAAAGATTTGCTAAGAGAGTCTGTTTCTGCTCTACTAGTACTAACCAGTAAGCCATATACAATTAAAAATGTGTTATTTCTCTATGGCTAAAAGACCATTGATGCAGTCTCTTTCAATCACCTTTATGTACTGCATCTTAAAGATGTGCAAAAGCCTGTCTTGAGACACCTGTCAAGGTGCATCATGCTTGCTGCTATTAAGTAATTTAGGGAGTGGATAATAATACACATCATTTTACCAACAAGGGCACTGATTTCACAGGCATATGTGACAGCTGCAGGAGCAGTTTGACTCAAAGTACAGAAATCAAGATGGTGCTCACCCATAAGATGTGTAAAGCCACACAAGACGCACAAGACATTATCTACAGAGGAATGTGCAGGTTCTGCTTCTCAGACTGCAAATTATGGGGAGCCAGACTCACATGAGAATTAAGACATTTCCCACTCCATGAAAACTATTTGTGAAAATACCTGACTAAACTAATATTTACACTATTGGAAAGCTGTAGAAAATGAACTCAGAGGTTAGGTCTGGATGCTTTAAAAAATTACTGAGAACTGCGTATACTTACTTTTGACCCCTATTAACCTTATAAGGTACTTTAAAGGCAATATAGGCCTCTCCAGTACAGTACAGTCCTCATGGTTGAAGTCTTGATAGATTCCTTACTCGCCTATATAGTTGCTTGAGCATCTCCATTTCCTCTTACTCCAGCTTCTCTCCCTCCTGTTCTTCCCTTTTAATCAACCACTGCTTTGCTCTTTAGTTTCTTCATTTAATAGGTTATTTCCAATGTCATTAACCCTTGTGTTCCCTGATTTCTTTGTGCTTTTTCTTTTCCTCCGTGGATATATTACGGATGGTTCATTCTCAGGAAAGTATTGCTGTGTAGCTAGGATGTATTTTTGAAATCTAAAACCAGAATGTTAAATTCTTCTTGGGAACTCTCAGCGTTATTTGTCAGAGCTAACACCCTGCTGGCAACAAAACATCAGCTCGACTCAGGCATATTTTTCACTAGGCATCTCAACCTCACATCACCTCAGAAGTGATGGGCAGGAAAAGGTCTGTGATGGCACATATTTTTATTAAATATAGAAATTTATTTCTTTGGTAAAATACATATTAGATAGTTGGATATCAGCATTTTGTTATATGAATAATTTTGCACATGCTTATCAAGATTTTCTCTGATGTGACAGATTACTTACTAGATAGCAAAGGTAAGAAGAGATTAGGGAACAGCTGGACTTTTGTTTTATAGCAGTGAGAAAGAAAAAAGGAGTTTCATTCATCTTATTTAGTACCAGACTCTTATGTTCAGATCAGTGTCACTTGCTTAGTTTATGTTTAAGCCAATAAAAAAGTTGATTAAAGAAAAGAATGCAAGGAAGAATTAAGTAGGAAATTTTATATCAAACCCTAGCCAATCTGAAATGACTAAGTGCCCAAATGTTACCAGGCTTACTTAAGGTGGTATGAACAAACAGCTGCTTGACCACGCCAATTTAATATTGAGAATTCCTAATATTCCTGCAGTGTTCAAGGTTTTCACATGTTATGATAGCATCATAAGAGCACTACTTTATTAACTGTCTTACTACTTTTGTGTTATGCCTGGTATGCTGGGAAAAATGTAGTTCCTTTGTTTCCATCATGCCTGGCGCTTTGCTCTCTGGATAAAATTCAGTAAAGATGCAAGTGCCCCAAAAGGCTTATGGACTTGAGAAATCTGAAGAAAGGTTCATGGTCATCAGTTTCTCTACTGAGAACCTGGTGGGTTGTTATAGAGATTTTTCCCCGTCTCTGTGTACACAAGGTCTTTTAAAGGCCATTTTCCGTGATTTTGCTAAGCTGCCATGCTGGTTTACAGATGAATTGTAAGTCATGCCACAGGAAGAAAGAAACTAAAATTCCAGGAGTGAACATCTTCTGTTCATGGCAAAGTGTGATCATCTGAGGCATAACAAAGTTTTGAATTCTTACCTTAAGAATATGTGGGGAATAGGGGAAAAAACCAAGACCTATTAGCATATCGGCAAAGTCAAATGCAGCAAAAATGTTTTTGGAGTTAAATAGCTTAGATCATGAGAATCGACATTAAAAAAAGTGAAACTGAGGGTTTTTTGAAATGAATATTCTACCAGTGGATTCACCATTTGTCTTTGGATGCAGTGCTTACCTCTTTAGGAAGAGGGAGCACCATGAAGTCATGACAGCTGCATTTTGTCTCTTCCTGGGTGCTGTGCAGAAGCATCATTTCACAGCTGTTGTGTTGGCCTTGGCTACCTGCTGGCAATGAGACAGTGGGGAGTTGTCCCCACTGGGGGGGGCATACTGTAGGGATAGCAGACTATCCCTACAGCTGGAGGCAGGGAGACAAGTGATCTCATGGAGGATCTGGTGAAATCTCTGCTCGCGCTATTGAAGGTTGATAATTGCAATTTAAATAGCTACTGTTATCAGATCTCCTTTTTTAGGGGCGGGAAGATTATTGGGAAGTTACGTGTCTTGGGCTTGGGTCAAAAACTGCATTGGTTTTATTGATCTGGGAGCTCTGCCTAGAGTTGAGTAAAGACGTGAGTAAAACATGTCCAGCATGATTTGGCTGGAAATGTCAGACATAGCTGATCTTAAAGTATTTTTGACAAGCCAGTAGTTCTTTGTAGGACTAGCTGGAACTTGCTTTGAAGTAGCTTTGCTGGTTTTTTATACTGCAAGAGCTCAAAGGTCAGTAGATTTATCCATTCGAAGGTCTCTGTGAAGAGGTCAGCTCAAAGCTTCACTCTGTTATACTTCTTATTCAAACGAACATGGGGCGACTGCAGAGGTTAGTTAGGAGACAGGATTACAGTGTCTCTAGTGTGAGGAAGGTGCACCTCTGAATGTCCCTATTATAGCTAATTCCATGTGAACAAATGGCCTAATTCATGAATGGCTAGGCTTGGATGGGACCTTGATGGTCAAAACAGAAGTTACTTGGAATTATATCTGCACTATTAAGCAGTGATAAAAAAGTATTATCTACAGTTGGGTTTTTGGAGTCTATGGGACTGAAGTAATCTAGATTAGACTTGTAGCATCCATGATGCTGGATTCCTAGGAAGAAATTTGTACTGAAAATTTTGTTTCTCTTTCTGTGCTTTTTCATGTGAGCATAACCTTTTGTTTCAGGCATGAATCCTGTTCTGCTTATCCTTGTTACTTGGAGATCAGAAAATTGCAATGCATTCTACTTGCAGCTATTCCCAGAGGGAATTTAAAAGTGCGAGCTATCCCGCTTATCAAAAGTGATGAACATTTAACACTGGTGTTCCATGAACCACGCTGATTCCCTGGGGTCTCCTGGGTGGAATTCAAGGTGATGGCATTGACCTTTATAGACCTAAATGGTCTGTCCTAGCTTATTAGTGCTTCCTTTGCATGCAGTACTCCACAGCTGTAACTGAAAGTGTCTTGGGATAACTTTTTGATTGCATAAGAACCAGGACTTTTTAGTCTTCTGCATATCCTTCCAAGTATGTTGGAAAGGAGTGTAACAAGGGGTTGAGGGATTGTTCATTTGTATGGTAGAATATATTCTGAAAACTTTATTTCTTCATAACTTTGACTGTTGCTGGCAAGGAATTTAATATGAATATAATTTAGTTCAGATAGACAGCCCACTGGCGGAAAAAAAACCTCATTCAGGTATACAGGAGAGTATAATTTTACATCAGATACTGGAATAGCAGCTGTGGAAGGACTGCCATGCTGTTCTACAACCTGAACTATAAAGACAACCAGCCTCCAAATCTCTATTTACTTTCTAACACAAGATCCATTCCCAAGACTTTGTGCAAGCTGTGCATGCCTGGGGCAATGGGTAGTGAAGGTATGCTCAGCTGCTGAGATGCATTCGTCTTCTCCAGGAAAACTCATCATTAAACAACATTGTCATCTCAGTACCTCTGTGGGGGGAAGGCTCATAAATACACGGCAAATAAAAAAAAAAAGATTCATTGATGTTTGTTGTAGAAGTAAGTCATTGTGTTGCTTTAAAGTGGATGCTTTTAGAAATGGAACTGATTCTTCCATTCTATAAGCTTTATAAACTAGAAATCTAAAACTCTTAGGTTTTAAACATAAGATATTTGGACTTGCCCACAGGAAACTTTGCATTTTTTTCTGTCACCCTCACTGATTAACAACTTCTGGAACTGGGTGCTCATGTAATCTGGTACCTCGGACACAGTGTGGAAAAAGGTTTCAGACACAGGTTGGAGAGGGCATGTTATAAACAGAGTAGTTACCAATCATTACAACTTTACAGCAGGGTGGTCTCTCACTGTATGTAAGTTGTCTTAACAGAGAACAGAATAACACAAAGGCACTATTAAGCCTTGTACCTTAGTGTCAGAAAAGGATACACTTTGGACTATAACTGGGGTTACCATTCTGCATGTGAAGACTGTGTGAACTTGGGAGTGGAGAAATGTGGAGACGGGGAAGCACAGGGAGGATTTATCTGGGACTTGGAAATCTATTAAGGAGTACAGTTTACTCTGTATGAGCAGAGGCTGTCAGACTCTATGCCATGTTCAATACATTTCTGATGGTGCTTTGTAAAGCAGACTACTCTGAAATAGAAAAGGGAGGGAAAAGGTAAAAGTATTATTTGAATACAGTCACTAATTTCTGTTTTGTGTTAATTTTCCTCCTGGATAGTAAAGGTCTTTGACCTACATAGTAAGAGGCTATGTGACTAGACTAAAGAAAAATCGAACACAGCTTTCAAGTTACTCACGTTTATCTGAATAGTAACAGCTCCTGAAGGAATGACAGAAATGTTCTTTTCCTTCCTCCCTTCCCTGTTTATAGCTCTGACCTGCACTTCTTCAGCACTTCAAACGAAGGCAGAAACTCTGTATTTGCTCTGCCTGGACTTTGTTATTTTAGGTTGCTTGTGTGACAGTGGAGTCTTCTCAGATTGCTCTTATCTACGCTGACTTGGAGAGATGTTAAACCTCAGAGCCCTATGATCCCACGCACCATCCAGAGCAACTATCATAGCGCAAGCTAGCCTCTTAAGGTATAAACAAATCTCCCAGAATCAAAAGGTAATAAAATACAGAGGACTTTAAGATCTATTTGATAGTTTCATAGTGAATAGCTTCTCTCTGAAGTGTCTTAGATGGTGTTCCTCTGATATGCATGAGATCAAGAAAGTAGTAGAATAGGGCAATCCTTAAACCTGCTTTTAATAATGATATCATTTTAACAGTGTGCATTACTTCATTTCTAGAGCAATTTCTCTTGCGTGGCAGACGTACCCAGAAATGTCTGCTAATACATTAAGCACAGCACTGTTTTACAGCATCAGTGGATATATAAAAAGGGAGTATTTAAGTCAGCGACTAGAATGAATGGAGAAAATGTACCATAGCGTTTGTACCTTTCTGTCTTTATTGAGCATCCAGGGTCTCTGTTACATAGATGAGCTCTAGGCTTAAAACATATAAAGCCTTATCTCCTCTGCTATGATTTTCCTGCTTACCTAGCAAGCTGTCATCACTGTCCCGGTAGAGGCCTGGGTTCAGTCTCCCTTCCTTTAAGTAGTTAGCTGAGGCACCTAAACTACGGACCATACTTGTCTTTATCTCCTGGAAGTAGCTCCAAGGTCATTTCGGTTCACTTAAATTTTGAGTCACCCTCAGAAGGTGCCTAGCTCTCTAACGGCCACAGAAGAAACCCAGGGAAACTATAGACATCGTTTCCAGCGTGTTAGCCAGCTGCAGTTTTCCTCCTGTGCTTGAGGGGACTGCAGCTCCTCCAGACACAAGCCTCTGTCAACCCCCCACCATTCTTCAGCTTTCTCAGGTTTGATTGCAACAACATGTAGCCCATGAGGTGTACAGTTAAAAAGCACACAAATATCATACCGTGTTATATCATATCAAAGGATATGTGCACGCTTTCCAGAATGCTGTATGTGTAGTGGAGTGGAGAGCACACAGAAGGCATGGGGCATGGGATGCCCTCCTATACAGAGCGTACACGCTCTGTGATACCCACTCGTGTACAGCTGAGTCTTTTTTGCTGTTCTGGCCTTGCTGTCCTGGGCACTGGAACGGAAAGGTGCAAAGCCAGAGGTGCCCGCAACTGTTTGGCTCCTTAAAAGAGAGACACAAAGATTGCATTAACCTTTAACACAATGCAGCATTCCCTGCAGGACAAGGTCTCAGTCTCAAGTGGCTCTAAATTATTCAGTTCAATAGTTCAGCCTGGAAAAGCAGACAACCATCAGCCAGTGGGCTGGAGACTGAATCCAGGCTCCAGCTGTTGTGACTCACTGCCCCACTCCAATCAGGGTAGCTGGGATGTCAGAGATCCTGCCTGATTATACTGGTCAAGGAGAATCCAGAATTCTCAGGGTCTACCACCAAAGAAATCTCTCCATTGCTGTGGTACCTGTGTTACAAAGATGCCTCAGGACCCCAGTCATTATCGAGCTCCTATAGTGTAAGGAAAAAAGCAACAAGAACAAAAAAGAGAAAGTATAGTCCATGCTCCAAAAGTTTAAAATAAGCAGGAAGAAACACCAAACAAGTACACTATGTCCTCGGGAGAGGGCAGTGATAATCCCCGTGACAAATAGGTTGCCTGACATGTGGCATATATGTGAACTTGAGATTCTCCCATCTTTCCTTTCACTAAATGATTTTAGTTCTTTTATTTTTCAGTTTCCTGGTTATCTTAAACCCAGTCTGCTGAAATACCACCCATTTCTCCAGCTATTATATATTTGTCAGTTGATTTGTAGAGGAATAACAAGGCTCTTTGCAGGCTCTAAGCTGGAGAAAGACTCTAAAGCAGCGCTCCACATGGTAGCAAGGTGGCAGCCCTTAATGCTACAATGATGGGCTCATCATTCATCTCCCTGTCAAACCCCCACGGTGCCCACCGGCGGGCTGTGCAGGAGCCCCCAGAAGGAACTGCCGTGGCCAGACCACATGTCCTTGGCACTCCAGGAGACTTTTCTTTGCCCTGGCTGACTCCTCTCACAGCCATCTATCGGTACCTGTGCCTTTCCCTTCCCCATTCCTAGCAGCCAGCACATTGACCTTTGTGCGGGCCGCTGTCCATCAGGAAAGCTTTGGAGAATAGGGAAGCTGGCTTTTAAGAACGATTTTGGTATCTGAAGTGTATAGGCTCCTATCTCCCTTCCTTCTCCTCTGCTCTTACAGTTACCAACAATATAGATTTTTGTAGATACTAAATACTCTGGTCTCACTTTCACTGATGTAGTTGCATTAGGATCAGAATCAGGCCCAATGGTATTTTTTAGGAGAAAGACGTATATATTTCTCCTCCATCAGGAAACTTTTCCTTGAGGAGGTTTTGTTATGTTACGATCCAAGTCCTGCTATTTGGCACAGCAAGTAATGACTGTACAGTTACTGATTTTCTGACTCACCCCTTTGCAGATCAGTTCTGCTTCTTCGGATTCATTACAAGCCTCAAGGAGCTGAGCAGAAAAACAGCATGTCCCACCTTCACATGTCAGATAGTAAAGCTTAGTCATGCAGCTTAAAATAAAGTAAGCAAGGGGCAGATGGCAAAAAGGACAAAATGTGGCTTATTTAATCTGCCTGTGTTTGCAAGGAAGTAATTGTCTTCTAGGCTCCAGAAAACAGAGTGCTACCAGAAGACAAACAATGAAGCCTCTCTTTCCAGGGCACATATGACACTATTTGTATAGCTTCAACAGGAGCCTGCAGTTAATTCAGGGCTTTCAATAAAATTTACATTCACCATATGTAGAGGATAAAACACCTTCCTTGAATTGGGAAGCTGAATTGACCTGGTTCCCCTCCCTCATGCGATCAGTTCACCCAGAGAAACTGTAATCCTCTTTTGAGCCCATACAGTAAAAATGTCTTTAACAAAACAGCCTTTCCAACATAAAACTATTACGTGAGGAAACAGGGCACTAAGTGGTACAATAACTTGAAACACATAACACTGTCAGAAACAATGACTATAGGCTTGACAGTTTCCATCAAACTAGTACCAATTTAAAGCTTTTAGTAACTGCAATCATTAATGTATGCAGAGCTGTTAAGTAATGAGTCAGAGTAACTTAGCTACATTTTGTTTTGTACTGACTAACCAGGAAATAACAGCACAAATGCTGGAAGTACAGTTGCTCATGAGGTATTTAGTTTTGAAAGTATCCTTGAAGTATCCTTGAAGTATCCTTATTCAGTTACTTTTAATGAATGAATGTTTACAGCACAGTTCTACATAGGGTGAAAGAATCACTTTCTTGCCTCAGATAAATGGGACTATTTTACACCTACTGTGTCACTGATGAGAAGATCAGCTCCTGAGTAAAAACAAAGAGAGGGATAGCCTGAATCAAACTAAATTAAAAAAAAGGTAAGCATTCCCAATGCCCTGAAAAGTCTTTGCTTTTAGATGTGTTTAAATAGGGAGCACCTTCTAAAGATGCCAAAGCCACCAATGCATTATGTTTAATATCCTATTGAAAGCCAGAGAGGACTCAACTAACTCTAGAGGGTGCTCTATGTACTTGTACCTGGTTGATATCTGCAAAGCGTATGTAACTGGAGAGAATAAAACATGAAAACATGATGATCCCTACAAATTTGTTATATGTTCCCAAATTTCCAAACTTGAGTTTGAGTGTTTTCTAGGGAACCTTATAAAAATGAGAAGGAGGTACAGGGAAGACAACTACGACGATTACGCTGAGGAGGCATCGGCTTTATGAGGAGAGAGGTGGTCCAGGATTATAAAATAATAAAGATGGCAGATGGGGACAGACCAGATCTTTTATTCACCAGTCATTGCAGGCACATACTAACACTCATTGGAGGTCAGTTTAATATGGGTAGAAGGAAGCTCTGGGGCATGGGGAGGCAGACAACTTCAGCTGGTTCAAAGGAAAATTGGACAAATTCATGGTCAATCAGCTATAAACTGGACAATCAGCTATAAACAGATAAGAAAGGGAGTAGACAGAGATGTACCCTCTGACATCTGCAAACCAATGACTACAGGGAATGAGCAAAGTAGTGACTGCAGGGAATGGATTACAGGCCAGAGCCAGGCATCTCCTGCTACTGCTGTTGAGGCAGAATACATGGCTAAGGGGGCCGTTGCTTGGGGTCAGTAGGGCTTTTCCTATATCTTATTCTTCATGGTACTCCAGGTAGCAGTCCAGGTTGGGTGTTCCTTGGTGCTGGCCATAAATCTATATTGCTGGCATATGTCTATATATGCTGAATTGTAATCCTGGATCTCACTTAGTTACCCTCCAAAATCTTTACCCATCTCTATTTTTGGTGTTAAAATTCATCCAATGTTTCTGGGCTTTTTTACAGGCACAAAAATCTTGAAAGCAAAGGACAGCTCAGCACCACCTTCATACTTAGGCCCCAGGAAGCGGTTACTTCTTTACCTGTTTCATCGCCGGGGCTTGATGTGTTTCTCTACTTACCTGTATGTCTTGAAGAAAGAATTACATGAAAGAAGGAGGAGAGGTGGTTACCTACCGGATAGGTTCTGAGCTGATGGGGTTGAAAAGATCAAGTCACCTTCATTTCTGTTTACCATATGGAGGCCAAGCCTGAGAAGGGACAGAGCTAAGACATGCTTCTAGCCATCCTCAGCATTTTCTTTGTTTAGAGGTTTCAGCGTAGGCTATACCACCACAAAGACAATAATTTGAGAGTGATCTCAAGAGAAAGAAAAAAGAAAACAGGAGCACAAATCCTGACCGTATATAAGGATTTGGGTTCTCGCCTTACTTGTCATGCTATTCTTGCATGTTACGTTAAACAGTCCTAAGAAAATCCCACCAATAATGCTTTGGATGCAAGTGATATATGTGCTCATTATTATTTCTAGACACTAGCACTGAAATAAGAGTCTGCTTAATTTTATTGTGGCTAGTATAAATATGTATCTCCTACTGGAATGCAATTTTCTAACCTGTGATATCACTAACATAAAAAATCGTAAAAGAAATCCCACCAGTATAGCAGAGAACAATATTTCCTCTACAGACTAAAAACAGGAACCTAATATTTCAAAATAGACCAATGTTTTTAGTTACTCTTGATGCCAAACTAGAGTGAATACCTTAAAATCAGAAAGTACTGAGCATGTGGTCGCAGGGATGACACTCAGGGCAAGTTTCTCAGGGTGCAACCCACCACACCTCTCAATTTTGCAGGTAAAACTCTACAGACAGCAGGCAGAGGCAATGATGGAAATTCAGAGCTATTCTTCAAAATTTCTTTCTTCTTCACATTTAAAAGTTCCTTTTACATTAGCATTAACAAAATGAAAGTAGAAGGTTTGGGATTTGGTTGGAAGTCAGAGTGGCGAACCAGCGTGACAGAGGTGTTGATGCTTCATGTATGTCCTGTCCTAGAAGCCACGTATCAGTTTTGCTCACCATCACCCTTAATTTGGACTTTCCAATGCTTCTGAATGCTGCACCACCTGATCTAATCTTCCCGCTTATCTTTCCTTCATTTCTAACAATATTTTGCAGGTATTTATAACAATAAGAAAGTAGAGCTGATGACACATTGAAATCTGGGGACGTATTTTAGATCGGACACGTTTATCTGTAGATTATTTGAACCTTTTTTTTAGAGACTAGAAATCATCCTAGAAATCTGGTAGAACCAGATTCTCTACTACTTTGCAGTCTAGCTGTAACAATGAAGTAAATGGAAAGGAGCACGGTAAGAAAAAAGAACGTAGTTAACCTTTCAAAACCTCCAACAAAATCAAACAATTTTGTGACTAGGTCAGACACTGAGGTCAGTTCTAATTTTGTCAAAACTGTTTACTCCTTCCTTAAAAATAACCCAGCAGAAGTGCAAATGTAGCTCATCATGTCATGTCAGACTTCTTTATACTTCATGTCACACACAAATTTTATATCAAAGATGACGGAGTTTTCCAGGGTGTCGCAAATAGTTCTTATCCTCATAGCCAGCAACTTACTGCCAGTACCACATAAGCTAGCAAATTTCTATCATCCTTTAAAGCTAACCTTGACTCAATTTATTTTCTCTATGGTTTTCCTAGCTTTGAAAATAGTGGCAAAAGAATGGTTCAAAAAGCAGTAACAAAACCAGGGAAGCATTTGGTCTTATCTTTTTAAATAGAGGCCTGGAGAGAAGGCGAGTTAGCCCTTCTGATAAAGAAAAGCATGTTAATCTCACCTCAGACAGATTTTCAGTAGCTGCCTTCCAACTCCTCCCCTCTAAATTCAGGCACCTCTGTTAGTAACGCGGTGTCTGATTAGCAAAAGTATTTAGTAAGCTAATGTTCACTGTCCACAGCAGGAGGCTCACACAGCTTGGCTGATGAGAAATGAACTGCCTGAAGCTAGCTTTTAATGGCAACTAATTTCCCATATTTGATACTCAGCTCAGCCAACTAATATCTAGCTCAACCGTGACAAGACAATCACAGTTCCTTTTGAAAATCCTTTAATCTGGGATGCAAACCAGTGTGCTCAAGGCTATAATGAACTTCTGAGATTATGTACTGGCTATTTTAGAAGGAGGCATTCTCTTTCCTTTTTTCTTTTCTGTCTCACAAAGGTTTAAGAATACATACTTTCATACTTTCCTGCTTTTATGCATTTTGCCTAGTACATCAAGCTAATCTCCTCCTGAAACTCACTGGCAAAAAGTTTTAAAAGGTCAAGTAAAGAGCTTTCCCTTCAGATAACCCAAAGGATGCGGCAGTTCACAACAGCACATCATAAGTGGCTTTTAAATCAATTCATCTTGTTATTCTAAATGTGTTTTAAATATCTAACATGTTTTATACTGCACTGACTTTGGCTTTGACAAATCCCATTACTCTCTGTTACTCTATCTCATTACACAGTGAATTATTAAATAGAACACTTAACCTAATTAGATATTATTGCCATGATGCATACAGACATCCTGAAACAAGTCACTCCTTTTTGTTTTTCTGAGTAGTCACTCTTTTTTTTTTAAACTCTTATTCTGTGTTGTTGTTGTTTTCCTTTCTTAAGAAGCCCTAAACTTCTGGAAAAAGAAAGATTTTTTTTTTCTGTTTCTTTCTAAAATGGGTCCTTGACATAGCAGTAAATAATCGTGTGGATGTAGGCTCATTAGAAAAATGACATGTGGGTCTGTATGCATATATACACACACACACATAGAACAACCAAAAAATGACTCTGGGTCACATACAATCTTTTTCTGCGCTAGTAGTGTGCATAGTCTTTCATTGCTATGGAGTACACAACATATAACTGGAAATATTTTGGCTTTCGACTCGATTGCAATTTTTTAATTCAAAGACATTCATTCCAGGAGGGAGGAAAGTCTTATAATCTTCTATAAGTTAGCTGAAAATGGCCAGCCTGTATGGTGCCAGGTGCCTAGTATAACATGGGGCCATGCTGCTGTCAGTGAGCTGCTGGAGCTCACTGGTGGACTCCAATCCTGATGGCTGAAGCATGCATCTGTAAAGCTGTATGAGATAATTGCTGGCTATTCATTTCAGAGAACTATCAGATCTACAAAGTCAGGCTAGTGCATTTTCTCAGTCTTTTCAAAATACAGTGCAGTCATGGCTGGCTAATTGGAAAAGATGCTTCCTATCATATAATACGCTTTTAAATTCACAGACTGTCACTTGCAGATCTGTTGCAGATCACTTCATTATTATTCCAGCTAACTTTCAAAATAAAATATTTATTTTTCTCAGTCATACTGTGCAAATCAGGTCAAAAATATTACTTGACATAGGAATTACTAGTTAGAGTTGTTTTGGCTATTTACCAAGCTGTCATGTTTATCTTTTCAGTGGCATTTCCCATATTGGAAAACATGACAAATGCTGTAGACAGTGTTATTGTTGTGGGAGGGAGTTATCCGGGGTTTAGTGATGCTAACTATAGACTATTCATTTTTCTGAAATGGCCTATGTGTATGTTCTGTTCAAGTAAAACCCTCCAAGATGTATTAACTTACCGTTAATTCACACCACCTGGACACTTGCACATCTCTGTGTGGAGGATGTGTTGAGGATGATGCTGTTTCCTAGTGAAGGTCACCACTTGGGTTTACTTTGTGCAACACAACCTGCTCCTCTGCATGTTCCTTATCTTTTTTGCTGACCGACATAGAGTAATACCAGAGCCGTGTGCCTCCCTACTGGGGGCAATATGCGATCTTGATGATGTGGAAGAAGCAGTCTTTGCTGTTCCCTTAGACATGGGCAGTATGGTTCATCTCTTGGATAAGAAGCACAGAGGGGTCAAACCACACTTTCTGTCTCCTAAGCGCCCCTCCAAGGCCTGGGACATGTACCTCTGTATCACATAGTGTTTTAGGAGCATCCTAAACCACAAGCCAAAGCGGAGAGCTTCCCTCCGATAAATGCTTCTGCTGCAATATTGCACATTCTTCAAAGTGACTCAAGTAATTTACTGTGCTCTTCAGTATATGACATATTAGATGATGGGGTAAATTGTTATGGGCAGTGAAGCAGTTTTCCCCCAACTAAGGATACAGCCAAGATGTCTAATTATTCTTAGTATTGTTCAATGTTCTTTTATACTAAAAGCTAGAGAATTTTATCTTATCTTGTGTTTATTCCCATACGCATGCTCCCTCTCCATTTATTTCTTTATTTTTATATCAAAATGGTGGAGACATTAATCCAGCTCCGCAGTTGAGATGACCTTCATTTTTCCAAGTCAATGAGAGATTTAAAACCTTTTGTTAGTCACAATATGCATATCAAATATCACAATTGCATTTGTTGTGTCATGTATAGTAGGAAATGTAAAAATTGCCTTAATTAGCTCACAATTTTTTCACTTTAGACAGAATTTTTTGTCTTTATGAACAGTTGTTTCAAACTATAAATCAGTGTCTTCATGCATGTGGTTCACATGTGAAAGTGAGAGACACTCACATGCATCAAGTGAATCAGAAGAGAAAATACAAGATGGTGACTACTGTCTGAGTCAACGAGCTGCTCATGTTCTTATCTATATGTATACAAGTGAGATTACTGGATTCCTTTAGCTATTTTATGAGTGAAATTAGGAAATGACTTGCTTGACAGTAAGACTCTTACTAGTCACTGATACTTGATGCTGCTTGACAAGTATCATCTCTATGTGGATGAGCTGGTTTTGAAAAAAAACAGGCATAAGTATTGCCATTCCTACTATGTGGAAAGAATATAAATCTTTAAAAATGTTAGGCTCAATCAACATCTGAGAGCAACCTTTAAAAAATGTAGAATGTTTGTCACTAAATGTAATGGCTTGAAACCAAAACCTAGAGATTTAAATCCACATTTGCAACTGAAGAAATTAATTTTTGAAGCACTATTGATATCTGCAATGATAATTTTATATTCTGCCAATATCCACAGCAAAACAAGGGTTTTTATCAAGCCCAAAATTCAGCTAAAAATGCAAAATAAATATCAATGGTATTGCAAAACTATCTGTCCTCTATAAATAACAGTTCTCATGTTGTCATGAGATATTTTTGTATCTCACTATTTTAAATGTTATATTTCTGAATTGAAAAGAGGCTCTTAGGGCTTGTTTGGATGCTATATAAATTGCTTTGTTATATTGTGGGAAATATTATGTTTAGAAGACTTTCTAATTGTTGTTAAGTGCATAAAAATTAGGAGATGCCAGAATAGCTGGCTATCCATGAAATCCTAATCACAGCCCTTGTGAAACAACATTATGATGCAATATTTACTTACTTGTACTATTTTCCATTGGATTCTTGGGTCATTTAGTTCATGAAAGAGAGGAGGCAGAAGCAGTGTGTTAGGTCTATGTGGGCAAAAGGCTTATTTTCTGCATGGTCTTGGCTTATTGTGGCTGCTGTTAGTGCCTGAGGTAGGATGTTGTGAGAAGAGAAAGTTGATAGTTTCATGGGAAAGCAGCTGGAAAATTGGATACTCTTGCTCATTCTACAACAAAGTTCTTATATGATGCTGGGCAAAGTCACTCAGATCAGTTTTTTCTCAGGTGGTCAATAACTATATGTTCTTCAGTTTGAAAGTACTCAACTCAGACTAGGGTTTCTGTATAAAAAGTGCCAAGTACTCATAACTGCAATGATGTTCCTCAGTGTATGCTGCTATATTATGCTAAGTACTCTAAAAATGAAGTACTAGACATCCTAAAGTGGGCACCCAAAATGAATGGGCATTTTTTAATGTTTTCGTCTTAATTTCTTTGAGCATTAGTTCCTCACTAGTCACATGAGATAATTACGCCTCTCTCCATCATCAGGTTGTTATGCAGGTAAAGTCATTAAAGATTTTGAACCATTTTGGTTCTACAATGATGAGCACTATGAAGGAGCTTTGAAGAAAAATACTAGTTCAGTATTCAGTGCAACGATTGCATGGGGTGTATTAAAAAGGGCTTGGGGCCATGTGTTGAACGACAAGACTGGAACACTATATGGCATAGTGATTCAGCATACAGTGAGCACGATCCTTTCTGCACATCTTGTGGAAAAAAGTAGCGTTCCTGAACACCAGAGTTAATGAAGCCTAGTCTGCTATATGCTAGTGTCCTCTATGTCTAATCCAGTATGAAGTCTCACTGAAGTTTTTTCTGCATATTAGACATTGACACAGTTAGTCTCTTCTTTGTGGGTTCTCTGACAGATACTAATGAAAGAGTTCATAACAAAACTTTTCTTTAAAACAGAGGTAGTAAAAGAGTACCCAGCTGCCTAGTTTCACAAAAACTAGTAGGAACTGTGATATCTCATCCATCTTTGGATAATTTTGGTTGAAACTGGCCAATGCATTCAAAAGACATGCAGACATCATGACCACCAAAGCCTTGCTGCCATGGGAAGCCAGTCTAAAAACAGTTTGTGGTGGTGCAATTGGTAAATAGGTATATGAGCATTTGTATTCTGGATAGAGCTGAACTGTATTTCTGGCATTTCTTAGTATCTTAAAGCTTCGTATTGTTTTAATATACTGTTTTACATGCAACCCTATTTTAGAAAGAGAACGGAAATATCAGCTGTGCTAATGCAGAACCTTACAGACCCACTAAACGTAGAAATAATAAGTTTGTGACTTTCATATGAATATCGCAGATCTTCTTAGGCTTGAGGCAGCAGCTGGTCAGGACCATTGGTTGCTACCCTTTCTGTGGGCTGGCCTCCACAAGAGAGGATGGTTAGGTTCTGTCATAAAAGGCTCATCTCCATGCACACAAAGGAGCTCAGAGGCACAATGACAGGGGGGGGCTCTCTAATAGCCCAGTCAGAGAAACGAGCCCCTGCCCAGAGCTGCCCCAGAGGAGCATCAGCCCCACAAGCCGGAGTGAGACTCATCCCTTTGGGTCAGCGGGAAAGGCTCACTGGAGCACCTTGCAGACCGGGGGTTCACTGCCTGTGGGTCTGGGATTTGTTATGGGACGCCAGGAAGAGCAGTTTGGGATTGTACAGTACTTATTACGGAATGTTTAGTTGAAGAACCAGGGGCAGAGAAAGGGAGGGGTCAAGGTGGTTTGGGGAAGAACAAATGTGGGAAAATAGAGGGATAAGAGGATTAAAGGGGTTGGTTGCGTGTAAATAGATGGGTGGTCAGTACGCTTGTCCAGCCATGCCCTGTGCCTGACTAACACAGTCTGTCCTATCTTGTTATTAAATTCCATCTCTAACTATTTTCCTGGACAAGGGACTCTGTATTCTGCATGCACGAGCGCATGTGGAGGTCTAAGTGCCAGCAAATGAAGTGGGGACCGTGAGCCACAGGGGCTTGTATGTCTGGGTTGCCAGCAATTGGAGAGACCAGAGTGCATCTGTGTTGTCTGGGTACATATGTCAATGTGTGATTGATAGTGAATATCAAGCCAGACTAACCGCCAAATAGGATAAGTGGCTTAGGAAGCCTGATAGGGACCAGAGTGTCTGCCAGTTGGCTACTGGAGAGAGCAGGGGGTCCAAGCCATAAGGTTTGGGGGTTGACTAAGAGACTCATTTGTATGCATGTGTGTTGGGGTGCGTGTGTGTGTGTGTGTGTTGGGTGGCGGGAGGGCATGTGTGTTTATCTGTGAGTGAAGGGTCTGTATCAGCAACTGGAGTGGGACTGTGAGTCTCAGCAGCTCATAAGCCTAGAAGCCAGCAACTGGAGAGACCAAGGATCCAGAGCCAGCTGCAGGGTAGACTGAGTGTCTGCAGTCAGTTAATGCAGGGATCCATATTGTATGTGTATATATATATTTTCCACAAATGAGCTTTCATCGTGATAGCCACAGAGGGGAACAGGATGAGGCCATGGTGCTCTTTGTGTTTGCTGAGTGATGTGTTTTCTATCTGATTGATCTATGTGGCCGGCTGTGTGTATATGTATTTATGTATTGTGTGCTTGTGTGCAGGTGTGCCTACTGGGAATACATCTTCATTCTCACGACAGGCTGGACTTGGAGAAACAGAGCTGCAGCAGGCTTGACTCTGTCAGGCTATTGGATATAGCAGCCCCTAACATAAGGGCCCTTCTCTGTAGAAGGTTTTAAACTAATTTCTCAAACACTTAAGGAATGCTGGAATTCAGGAATATTAATTTGCTTTCAGGATGTAAGGAATTATGGCATAATGGTTACAGATCCTTCTGCACCTCTTCCTCTGAACCTATCCTTTATCATAGCCTCACACGCTTGCACATGTACTGTATAATCACTTCTCTCTTGGACATGTCAGGCAGCACATAGCAGCTCTCTTTCAGTAACACATACACTACACAAACCAAAACTCTTTGCCTAGATTCCTCCCTTTTAATAGCCTGCTTCATACTATTCCTCCTGCTTCAATGATGTTCTTTAACATTTTTTTTCTGGAGTGCATTTAGTTGTGAGGAGAGGCTGCTGTTGTTTCACAACCAGCTATTGCTAGGTTCTGTCGTCCCTAGGCTAGATAGCAGGAGTTTCAAACGACTTCTGTGTTCCTGAGCAGAAAGACTTCTCCAGGCACTGGTATTTTTGCTGTTTTCCAAAGACACTAACATTTTCAGCTTGGAGAAGGTATTGCATCTGCAGTGTTTTAGCAGAACAGTTCTGAGAGGAAGCTGACCTCACAGGCACCCAAAGTTTGTGATAGAAATAAGCAGCATGCAAGAAGGTGTTGCACTAGATTGCTAGTTGCTGCAAATCATCAGTACATCATGACAGGGCTGTGTTGTAACTTCCAGGTTTCCATTGTGACCTGAAATTAGGCAGAAAGAAGTGAAACACTGATTGAGGTAAGCTTTCTCTCTGCTCAGACATGTGCCCTTTGCACAGAAGAAAGAAGATACAGGAGCAGAGGGCTGCAGGGTTCCCGCAGTGAGCTGTACCGTGGGGGGATGCAGAAAGGTTTTAACAGAGTTCCTCAGAGCAATGTCAGTGCCTCTGCGAGGCTGAGTCAATGAGGAAGACCATGGCCTACAGCAAGGGTCATGGGAGGAAGCTCTCCCATCTCCTCTGAGGTAGAGCAGTGGCTGATGATCCCTGTGCTTGGCCGCAGAAGCCCTGTGAGCTGCAAAATGCCCTTCACAACAACTGCTCTTGCTGGGCCAAGAACTGAGCTAGTCACTGCCTAGGAAATTTTAGAGTCAGGATTTACACTTCAGTGTCTGTAGTTTACTAGTTCTACCTGATACCTCTTTTTCTATTTTAAACACATGAAGGCTATCTATATATGTTTTTATTTGTTGAGCTATAATCTCTGATTTATCACTGCTTAACTGATGATTCAGGAGGTGAATGAATTTGTAAATGTATGTGTATCACAACTGTGATACATATATGATGTGTTTATCTAATCATATTCTTAGGTCCTGCCGTGGCTGGTCCTAGGAGCTTATTAGGATCATTAGACTCTCCTCATATCACCTGCACTTCTTCCAGAAGAACTTGGAAAATGAGCCAGTTGAACAATCTGCTGTGTAGAAGCTATCTACCAGGAGTAAATCCAAGCTTTTTACTGTAACCCAGTTTTTAGAGAAAATCATCCAATTTAGAATTAGATGATACTTAGTTGATAAAAAAAGCACCTTACAGGCATTTTGCCAGGCTTGATTGTTAATTTTTCCTTGATAAATTGCTTGTTCCCAGCATTGCAAAACTCTGGGGTTTACTGTAAATATATTACTGCTAGGAACTGAATATAGAGGTCTTTCTTCTTCTTCTTCCTTTTAAATAGAAACAGTGCAGCTGCCACTGATCAATTTTGTGACATGAAGGATAGTGATGTCATGGCCTAGCCAGGAACAAACAGTGACCGCAGGAGATGGAATAGAAGTGGAGTCCAGACAGGCAAATAACCCACTGCTAGTACAGTGTTCGGAAAAAAAGCAAGGGGGCAAAAGGCACAATTAAAGAAATCAAGGAAGCAGGAGGAGGAGAAGGTGGCTCTGGATCTTAAAATTGCTGCAAGTTAGAACTGAAAGCCAGCACCCCCCAGATTTCTTTTTTTTTTCTTTTGCTTTTTTCTTCTTTCTGTCATTCTCCTATTTTCTTTCTCGTTCTTTTTCTGTATCCCTTTCTCCCTTTCTCTTTGCTTCCTTCCTTGCTCCATTTCTCCCTCCCTTCTCTCACCTCTCTTTCCTTCTGTCCTTCCTTTCTCTCTACTCTTCTCTCACCCTGCTTTCCTTTCCTTTCCTTTCCTTTCCTTTCCTTTCCTTTCCTTTCCTTTCCTTTCCTTTCCTTTCCTTTCCTTTCCTTTCCTTTCCTTTCCTTTCCTTTCCTTTCCTTTCCTTTCCTTTCCTTTCCTTTCCTTTCCTTTCCTTTCCTTTCCTTTCCTTTCCTTTCCTTTCCTTTCCTTTCCTTTCCTCTCCTCTCCTCTCCTTTCCTCTCCTCTCCTCTCCTTTCCTCTCCTCTCCTCTCCTTTCCTTTCCTCTCCTCTCCTTTCCTTTCCTCTCCTCTCCTTTCCTTTCCTCTCCTCTCCTTTCCTTTCCTCTCCTCTCCTTTCCTTTCCTCTCCTCTCCTTTCCTTTCCTTTCCTCTCCTTTCCTTTCCTTTCCTTTCTTGTCCTGTCCTGTCCCTTCTTTCTGCTTTCGCTCTTTGGTGTCAGCAGTTTTTTCTGAATAGAAGATAATTTATCCTATACTAGATACCAGAGGCTGTACTTCCACTGGTGTAAATGGTCTCACTTTATACTCATTGAGAAGCTGCTCCAAGACTCTTTGTTCTTTGCATATGAAATAAAACTGTCGAAATATATGTCAGGTAATATGTGCTTACCACAGTGCTCTTGGTAAGACTCTCTTCGTCTTCTGCTTTTGTATACTTCTGTTTTGCATCATTTTCTTGCAGTTTTGTGAAAGATAACTGTATTTCATTGGCAGTGTATGTGCAACTTGTAATCTTTGGAAGAAATAATACAAAGGCAAATTGACACTTATATTGTAAATGCACAGAATTAATTCCAGGAAAGAATAATCTTTCAAAGCAGGAATTCTACATGGATGGAAGATTGTCAGCTACTCCTAAATTCTATACTGATTTGGCATCAGCACTGATTTCTTCTTCTTTGCCCTTTCCCCAAGTGTGTTACTGCCACCACACATAGGCTTGTGCTCACTATTGCTGGCTGCAGCAAAATAGTATCCGCTTCCCTGCTGGAGGATGCTGTGATTTTGAAATAATGTGTTGAGCTGATGAAAAGTAATTTTGGTAAAGAACTGATACCCAGATGTACGTCAGCTTTCCGTTTTCTTTTCTTCTCTGCTATGAAAAATTGGCTCTTGATACATCATTAGAAAACCATGGTGGATTCTCTTGTACCAAATTACATTGCTGTAGCTCCACTGGTTTAAAAAGAGATACTCCTGATTTACTGGTGTTAAGTGAGAGTAGTGTTGAGGCCATAGTGTTGTACATATTTCATATTAACTATTCCTGGTATAATATCACAAAAGCAATTTTTTAATGTCTGTGTTTTCTGAATAATTAATCTAAAAATATATATGTCCTGGGTCCAGTACTACCACTCTACTGGTGTTTACTGTTATTTGTGATTTCACATTAACTCTGTTTTCCAGTCAAACAAAAAAGTGTACTGTGTGTGCACCCGTGTCAGATGTTGCTGAGAGAACAGGGCCCTTGATAACACTGAGGGAAAAATTTAATTGTACCCCCACCCCCACATCATTTACATAACTCAGATTGATGAGATAGGAAGGAAAGTGTTTACAATGCAAGAAGATAGGAATTTGGGGATTTAAATAGGAAGCAAATCGAAATGAGCTGTCTGAGGTAATTATGAAACACATACTTCATATGTTTTCATTAGATATTGCTATTATACTGCACAAGGCAAAGGAGTTTGATTAAACTACAGTTCAGTATATAAATTTATGCATAAATTACCCAGAAATCAGTTAGTTCATTATCTTTCAGGAACTCAGCAGGGGACTGAGCAAAAGTTTAGGTATATTAGGATAAATAATTAAAACAAGAATGAAATCTGTGTTCAGTAGGAAGAGAAATACAGACAAAGTCTGTGAGGTGGAGTATGACAAGGGGTTAAATTATCTTGCATTACATGCAAAGTCTCAGATAGAAAGAATACCATTAATAGGAGCGTCCATGCAAGACTGAGGGCAGTGAGAGGGCTTAATCCCTTCTCCATGATGGGGACAAAGCACTGTGGAAGCACAAATGATAGGTAATGTTCACTTGTAGCTCCTGTGGGAGCACCTTGAGAAAAAGCAATTCCGACCCGGAAACACATCTGGAACTGAGACTTTTGCTTTTGATTTGGAAACCACTTCAGGCTCTTCATTTCATAGGATGGTTTCATTGCTGGCTTGTACACGGAACAGGACTCAGCAAGTAGTACGGAACTAAATTATTCTCTAATTTAACTTTCTGCTTCCGCTTGTGTGTTTTGCTAGGAAAAAATATTTTCTCTGATTTGTTAATCCCTTACCATTAACAATATACTAATTTCTAGAAACATTGTGTATGGAGCCATCTTATAACACAGTTCAAGAAGAGTCATAGCTAAAGTCCACCATCAGACTATCCTAAATTTTGCATTAGTTTTTTTACAGCTAGAATGGTTTTAAATGTTGGTGTGAAGAAATCACCAAATTAAATGTGTTATCAGAAATTCTGTGACAGTCAGAGCATGATCTCCATAGTCCCTTCTAGCATTAAAATTTATGTGATTGGGCTAGATATTATATAGTATATTTTTAATCGGTTGGTACTCATGACCCTGAATCTCTCCTGTGACGAAACGAATATCCTGAGAACGCTATATGAACCATTCAGTGTGAGGCGCTATCACGAAACATTCTGCATTAATCATTCTACCATTGTGATAGATCTGTGAATTCACTCCAGGTCTATACTTTGATAGAAACCATGTCTCTCATAAAAACATACACAGTGCTTTTCCCATTCTTTGAAACAGGCTGGACTACATTTCTTCAGCTTCTGCTTATATAATTTGTTGCTGTTTCATTTTGGCGCATAATGCTGCTCAAGAGGACACAAGGCTAGTACCTGTGTTCTGAGCTTATGAAATAGTCTTGCTGAAATGCTGGATATCCATCTCAAGGCTATTTGTACTTTTTTAATGACTGCAACAAACACTGTCAATGTGTTTACAGTTTAAATTATAAGTACCTTTAGTCTTCTTTTCTTGTTCTATGCCTGCTGAGGATGCTTGCTCCCTTTCAGACCTTCATCTCTTTAAATTTCTTCACAATCAATTACATGACACTGATCTGTCTACATCACTCTCTATCCGTAGTATATCAGCACCACTTTCAATTGTAATCCACTCCATGTTTTTATTGACTGTACCTTTTCAAGACTGGTATCATCAACAAATATCACTGTCTTACTAAACAATCTTTTAATAAATAAACACAAGAAAACTTGGCCCTGATAATAAAGCCTGTGGCTCTCTGATAAACCCCTTTCCCATTAATTCATTCTGAAAACCAATATTCTTTCTGTATTTCCTGCCAGAACAATATATCATAGCAAATATTTTTCAGGGAACTGCTTCAGGGAACAAACACTATTCCTTTTCCACCACGATCTCCTGTCAGCAGATGTCATATGGTAAGCTTGTTAACTCTTTCAGAAGTTTAGTTGGTATTTCACGGGTTTATACATATTTAGACCAGGAGGGACATCTTGCTTGCTGCTCTGTATGACCTGAACTATAGAATTTATCCGTCTGTTCTTACACCAATCTAGACAACTCCTTGCCTAGCTGTAGTACGTCCCTTATGAAGACTTCCAGTCTTGAATTCAAGCCATGAAGAGTTGTTCACAGACATAGGTAATTAATTTTTGCTGATTAATCACTATTTCTGTGAAAAATACACACTTTTGCATTTGCTGTTCGAATCCAGTTCAAATTTGACCAATGTCAGTCTCCAGTCATTGCATCCTGTTATGTTTCTGTGTGCTAGGCTAAACTATTTTATGCCCTCAGAAATTTTTCCCGCAGAGGGAGAATGGAAAGTTCATCTCAGCTTGTGAATAGGCTGCTGTTAGTAAGTCTCTCACTTCAATGAGTCCTCCACTTCTCACAGCATCCTTGTGCCTGTGATCTAAGCTCTCTTAAATCTTCTACTGCCTTTTATAAGTGAAGGTGGAATAAAGAGAAATAGCATATTCCAGTAATGTTCTTTCCTATACTGTTAACACAGGTAAATTAATATACACGCACCTACTTTCTATTTCTCTGTTCATCCATAAATGGTTCATAGTAGGTCTTTTGGCCATGGCATCCTACTGGGACACTCGTAGTCTAAGCCTTTAGTGAGTCTAATATGCCTGCTGTAACTGAAACAAGAACTGTCACTTTAGCTTTCTCTTGTAAGTTTTCCCCAATATTTTCTCCGACAGCACTTTCATCCAATGTTATCTTCACTTGATTACTTTTCCCAGCGTTGTTTTGAATAAAAGGAATGGTTTCTTGCTGTCAGATCAAATCCTTTCTTAAAAGTGCAGGCATTAAATCTGATACCTCCTATTTCATTGATTTTTTTTTTCATATTTGAAGAGTTTTTTAAAGAGCGGTGCATTTGCTAATATATCTGCATTTATCTTTCATACATTTTTTCTGAATAGGGCATGGGTCTTTGATGCTGGCAATTAATTTAAACTTTCTGATCATCTACTTTCTTTGACTTCATCTTGGATGTGGCCTTTATTTATTGTGGGATATTTACTTCTCATGGAAAATATATATTCCATTATTTCTTCATCATTTTATGTGAATACAGGAATAAAGAATTTTTACAGTGTCATCCCTTTCTGTCTACATGTTACCACTTCCACCTCTCATTCCACCTCTTGTGCCATCTGTTATTCCTTTACATACATGAAACATGTCTTCCCATTTATCTTGCCTCCTGTTCACACCTCTTTTCATTCTTCACCTTGCCTTTTCTTGTCATTTTTCTACAGTCTCATAATCATTTCTACAATATTCCTAGTCTTCCCTGGTACTGATTTTTTATACTTGGTGCTAACCTTTATCTCACACCTAATTACTATTCATACTTTTGTTTATCACGTACTGTATGAATTGTTACATGCATTGGACTTGCTTGTTCCTATGTTTAATGCTGTGGATATATTGATGAATCTACCTGTACAGAAATTTTGAACACTTTTGTTTTTCTATGCTAATCCATTTCCCTATTATTTATCATTTCTCTAATCTCAGCAAGTTGACTCCTCTGCATAAGCCATCTGCAGCTAAGTCAAAGGTTTACTCTCTTCTTCTTCTTCTTCTTCTTTTTTGTAGGGAGGGGGGAAGAGGGTGGTTTTGTTTATGGAAATGAACTTAGGCTAAAATTATGTATGAACAAGTAGAGGGTCAGTGCCCTAGAAACGGTATACTGTGACCAACTGAAACTGGGAGGAGAAACACAAGACCTCTCTCTGGTGTCCCCTCTCTCCCTCAGAGCAGTAGGTTCTTGAAAATGAGAGTGATCACAGTACACGCAGTTCTGGTTCTGGAGACTGTTGAAGGGGAGAGAAACTTTCTTGTGCATGCAAGGATGCCTTAGAGAGAGTCCTGATGAAATCCACCCACATCACTAAGGTTACTGACTGGGCCATGGCCCCACTTTACTCCTACAACAATAAAGTAACTTAATCTTTTGGCCAGTTCACTATTTCCTAATCGGTTTCTTTCACCTCAAATAAAATGAATGAGTGAATGTCTACTTTTCTTTCTCCCATTCCATCCACCACTCCTTTAACCACTAAGCCACATATTCCTTTACTGTGGGTATTCTAAATGAGTTACTTCCAAAAATCCATACTTTTCCTACATAGTGTACGGTAATGTATGGTGCCATAATTTTGTTCTTTCCATACATTCTATTTTCTGGTTCTTTAGGAAGGGTGAATATTTTGGTTAGGGTTATGAAGAGGAGGAGATATAAAATGAAAGGTTTGCTTTCCTAAAAATACTTTCCCTCCCTGCAATTTGTACAGAGGAAACTGATGAGCAATTCTCCTCTAGGAAAACATTTGAGAAGTGGGACTGAAACCCCCCTGGGAATAATGGAAAAGCCAAGATTTCTTTCCAAGCAAGAAAATGCATCCAGTTCCTCCAAAGCAGTGTAGCACTGCCATCTTCACCATGCATTGGAGCCTGATACAGGACTGTCAAACTAATGGAGACCATACTAGCTTTGCAACTCCAAGGAGAATAGGCATCTCGATGTAGTGCTGCACGCAAACTAACAAGGTGTGCTGGACTGCTTCTTGTGGGGATAATGGCATTATGTTCACATCTCCAAGGAGTGAATTTGACCTGGTATGTCAGCCAGAAATGTCTCAATGGGTGACACTTACTCTTTCTAAAACTGGTGTCTGGGAGGCAATGGACTATAAGAGAATTAGTAGTGCAATTACTTGTTGAAGTTGCCGTTCCCATGATTAACTTCTGCCCCTACTTAGCATCAGAAGGGGCCTGAGGCATACACCCTTTTTTTTTTCTATTATGAGAACACAAGAGAAATGTTATACTTGGACTTTCATGAAACTGAATCCTGTTTAGCAAATTCTCTGGGTGGTTTGCCTTGTCCCATCTCTTTGTTCTGATATCAGCTCTCCTGGCACACAGTTTCTGCTGCACTGTGCGCTCCTGACACAGCACAGGATTTGGACACACCTGAAAAACAACTGAAGGTCTCTTCCACACATGAGAAATTTTTCCTATGGTGCTTGTTAATGACAGTTTGCGATTGCCTTTGTACCTTCTGGTTGTAACCTAACGTGCATTATTCAGATTTTGTGGATTAATTCATTTTCTGTATTACTTTTCCCTTAAACTTTGTAGGCATGTATATTCATGAAAGGAACAGAGGGGGGAAAAAATCCCAGAAATTACCACAAGAAAAACCCCTGCTAAAAGCAATAAGTTTGCTGACAGATGGTAGAATCAGTTGAAAATCGAGTACCATATTTACTAAGTCTAACCCATTTAGTAAGCCAGAAAAGTGTTATCTAATTCTATCCCCTGTGTGTTTGTGTTTTGGAATAAACAGATGCCTAATGAGGAATGTGTCTAGTATGGTTTTTGAAGAACCTGGATGGATCCTGGTTCTGATTCAATGCTTGATTTTGACAAAGATGAAAACATGCAGGGCAGAAACTATTGTTTTGGTATTTAAATTTGCAAATAGTTCAAAGATAGCTGAAAGACAAAGAGGGATTTCAAAAAAGATGCCAGTACAGGGGACAAATCAGAGAAAAACAGAAGTGTCGAATTATTTAACCTGCATTTTACATTTCCTGTTCTATTTATATAACACCCAAAAATGCAGTGAAAGAAAGGGCAAACACACTTGAATCACTTGCAAGCTTGACAGCTACCACAATCAATTCATGCATGTTATGCACTGCGTTTTATAAAATAATAGAACTGGCTTAGAAAGACATACGCTTGTGTACTTTGTGGCAGATCTGGGTGAGAAGTAAAAACTGGATAAAAAGAAAAGGGTAATGTGGGCAACGAACACTGTAGGGAAGATGAGTTGTTCACGGTCCACGTTTGGCCAATGAGACTATTGCCTGTGCAATTCCTGTACGGAGGAAGGTGAGGTTCCTGAAACTCACTGAAACCTCCTGAAACGCTCCTGAAACCTTCCTAACTCTCCCTGGACAGCTTCTAAAATCTCACCTTTAATAGGATCCATTGCAAAGTTCCCCAAAGAAAATCTGCACTCTGTCAAGTCCACGTCAGAATACTTAGAGAACAAGATGTCTCCCATGCTACAGAAGGCTTTTAAAATGTGTCTGTTTTATTCTATTTTGGGGGGAGGGGGAGACGAAGCAGAGATAAAGAGTAGGATCTGGTGTTTTGTAAAAACAAAAAATAACACCTCCACACAGAGGAGACCATTTCAAAGTGTTACTTAATAAGAGGGAGATCTGTTGTTTATTTTCCTTAGTATTCAAAAAAACGGTGATCAGTGACAGATTTCAATAGAGTGATATTCACCCATTCCCACTCGTTAAAGTTGCTCAAGAGCTAGTAAAGATATTTTGCTGAATTTTGTTCTATTTTTGATTGCACGAAGCTGGATGGCAGTGAGAGATTTTTATTCTGAAAGTATTAAATGCTTGACTCAAAATAACATTAAGAATCAACGGTTAGAGCAGCAGTCTGAATATCTGGAATCTCAGCCCTGTTCCTAGTATTAGCTGTTTACCTCTTCTGTGCTCACACAGCAGTCGTTTCTCTTCCCTTTCTATATTCTCCTTTTCACCTTGGAGGTGTATAGTGTTTCTAACCCTATGAAGTCTGAATCTAAATTTGCATTTGCATTATTCTAATATAGCTATTTTTCTACTTTTATTGTAGGAATATCTAAGATATTAGTCAGCACAACATATTGTTTTACTCTTTACTGCAGAAAATGATGACTACCCCTCAAAGAAAAGGGGACACTGGTGGCAATAACAGAGTATTTTAACACATGCAGATATTTGTGATTCTTAAATATGAATAACAAGAATTGCATTTCACTTCTTATCTGGGCAGTATCAGAAGATGATTTTCAGTTCACAGTTCAGCAAAGGTGAGTTCTAATAGGGGACCTGAAGTAAAAAGAAAAGGTGCTGGCACTATGGATTTCTTCCGATAGTTTTTCCAGACCTTAAAGGCAGCGTAGACAAAATGCTTGTGGGAAAGGTTTTACCCTGTCCTTGGTTTAAAAGTGCAACATGAGTATAAATTTGTTTTGTTTCTAGTTTTATGTGAAAGAGCAAGGGAGACCGGGAAAGACTGTGGATCCTGACTTTAAAGTTCCACACTTTACTCGCCCTGTCTTGGCTAAACTTTGTCGCATTTCCAAGGCATTAAAACAGAGACTCAGGGGCCTAGCTAAACGTAATGGTATAAAGTTTCTGGTGCAGTAAGCTGTAACGCTCTGTATGCTCTGGAAAGTTTGCATTCAGTCTTTTAATAAGTGAAGACGCAACATAATGCTCTTGATAATTTTCAGCATGGACAGATGGTTTATGAACAGCCTGGTGGGAGGAGAAGCAGCCCAGCTTAGGGTAACAATGTTCGACGAGCTATCAGGGAGGAAACAGACTTCCTCTGCCATTGCCCAGTGCCAAGGAGCTTGTTTTATCTCCTGCTCACCACACTGATCATGCTTTGCTGTCTTCTGTTTTACAGGCACTGGCTTTATGCAGAAAGTGCAGTTCCTTTCTACTGCCAAAACGAAACAGAATTTTAGATTATAACTAGGCTCGGAGTCATTTACAATTAATTCTGCTCAAAAACTCCTGTAACTGGAAATGCAGATTACACGAGTTTGTTGTGAGTTGTTATAAGGTGAACAAGCTATTCACTGCTACTATGGCATCCTGAATTATCCAACCTGTGCGCTAAAGCTAGAGCTGGCTGGGGCAGCTGGCTTAGCAGTGAAGTAGGCTGCTTTAGCAGGAATATGGGTTGCTTCGGCGCTGCTCGGGAAGCTTCTCTCAGACTGTAGTGTCCAAATTAGATTTTGCAGATGCTACGAATATAGTTGTTCCCTCTGCAAGAAATTTCACAGCTGACAAAGGCAGCAGGAGAAATAATCACACTGGAGATAGATAGATAGCACGTCATAACAGCTGATCGTATAAAATGTTAAGTCTGCGTCTGAAAATGCCACTTGCCCTCTTTCACTCAGCCTGTTCTACCAAACACTGAGCACTTTCTAATCCGTGGAAGAAACGGCCTTTATGTATATTTCACTATTATCCATTCTCTACGTAAATGTGTTAATTACATAGAGCAAAATATTTCTGCAGCCTTGGTGTACTGACCACAATCTAAAATATTTTGCCATGTCGTATCTCTAGACAGATGTTTCAGCTTAGCCTAACAGTGAGATGGTTAATAGGTCAAGGAGATTGCTAGTGATTTAAGGATGGGCTGAAGACGTTCATTTACTCCCAATGCTGGGTCTTTGAAGCTATCAGAGATAACTGTCTCTGATGAGCGATAAATTCATAAAAAAGAAAAAGAAAGAAGAAAACAAAAAGCTATCACTTTGTCTCTAGCCTATGACTGTTCAGTGAGCCCATGACACAGAGTAAAAGAAATGATCAAAGAGAAAATATCATCTCTCTCTGCAACTCTTTAAAATGTTTGATCTCTTTTTTGTTTTAATGTAATTTTCCTGTCTTAGCTCTCTTTTCTTTATTGTGCCTGAATTGAGGACTAGGGAAAGTAGCGCTTAGTAGTTAGTGTAAATCTCTGTCTGCTTTCTTTCTCCTCTCAGAGTGGACAGGAATTTTTCCTTTCATACATTATTGACCATGTGATAGAATGGTGATTCCACAAAGTGAGTGGAAGCTTTAAAAAGTTAATGAGGAGGGACAACGTGAGGTTGTTGATCTTGCTGTTGTTATTTTTTAATGTTATGTAGCGTTTAGGGCTGGGCAGCTGGGCATGCTAGATACTGACTGCCACTTCTGTCATTTTTATTGTGCTGTGCTGATGACAAAAGATGTTATCCCTTTTGGACTCTTCTTTCTCTTCTCTCCCGTCATTGCATTCACAGCAACAGCAAGGGTGCTGCACCCACCGCCTTCGCAGATGCGTGAGCTGCTGTGCCACCCTGGCGAACAGGGAACACTCGTATCAGCATGCAGAAATTAAGGTGAACCAATATGTAACATCTGAAGACTAAACATTAATTTCAGGAAGAGAAAAAGAAAACGTAACATATTTTTGATTACATAAGGTCTGAAACATCTACCTTCCCTAAAGACATTCATTGAATAAGCTTACTATATCCTCTGGCTAACATCTGTAGTAAACATACCTCAAAGACACAAATACTGGAAAGTTTATCACAAAGGGTACCTCTGAATGCATTATTTTACATGGAGATACCATCTGTTTCATACTGTAGCACATATTTGAGCACTACAACGGCAGTTGAAAATATCTCTATCAGGACACTTGGAAGCATCCTGGGCCAGCAAGTATGGTGCTGGTGCTGGGCAAGATCACAGGGCTGGGAATATGTTGACATATTCTGGGCTTGATCTTCTCTTAAACTGCTGCTGTTTTTATACAGCTCCATAGACTTCAACTGAACAAGTCCTTATACAAGCATGAGGTCAAGACTTCATCCAGAGGTTCTTTAAGTCTTAAACACTTTAATCTGAAATGAAAATAACTGAGAAATTCCTTCTCATGACAGTGCCTAGTCCTTGTGAAATGTCTGGCCCTTAGCCGTCTAAATGAGAAATATTGAAAGTATGGCCCTTTGTAGGATGGTATGATGCCCTGGAATTTTAGATGTTAAATTTTTCTGTTAAGAAACCTAAACCAGAAAATGCTTTGCATTCTCTCACGTAACCAAAAATTCAAGTACTTTCTCATTATTGCTTTTAGATCTTCAGCTGGTAGAAACTGCCATGACTTCATTGATTTAAAATGGATCTACTCAGGTTTAAAATTCAAGATTTTCTCAATAGTCAAAGCACAAGGCCTGATGATAGACTTAAATTGTTGCCAGAAAGAGTCCAGGTTAATATTAGGAAAGAACAGTTCTAACAGTAAGACAGTGAAGCACTGAGATAGATTGCCTAGAGAAAATGTGGCATCTCTGACACCAGAAGTCCTGAAAAATAGGTTTGACAAATATCTGTCAGGAATGACAGAGATATAATTAAATATGTCTGGAGGATGGACATAAACAAATTCTTAGGCTCTCTTCCTTCTCCGTGATTTTATGTTCTAGCTTATCAGTACATGAATGTTCTAGCTTATCAGTAAATGATAGCCTGATTCAAAGCACACTGAAATCAATAAATATTTTAATTGCTCTTTGGCCTTGCCCTTTCCGCAGTAAAGCTTGTAGCTCTGCTATGAAGGAGGTTCGTTCCATTATCTGCATGTCATTAATAGAGAGGACAGACAAAGAGCCAGATATTCAAAGTTAGACCTGAGCGGATGTGATTTTCCACTTGTCTCCACACAGAGCACTTGTGTGGTCTTCCACGGTCAGTGAAGTACCTCACTGACCTGTTGCATGAGTAAAAATTTTACGCACACAGAGCGTTTGTATATGTAAATAAGATGTACAGAAAATACTGCAGATAATGAATTTGTGTTACCGAATGACTGTCAGTGTGGAAGGGCTGGGAGTGGGGTTGGGAAGCTGGGCTGGGGCTGTGCAAGTGGTGGAGGAGGCAGCAGAGGATCTGACCCTGCACCAAGCCCAGGCAGGTGCCCTGGGGCCAGGGCCGCAGCTCTGAGGAGCTCAGCTGGCAGGACACTGTTCTGGGCAAGGGGCTGGAGACCTAGTGGGCTCGGGCAGCTCATCCCCTCTGTGCTGGACTGTTGTGCCTCCTACCCTGCTGCTCCCAGGGCAAATAGCTCAGGGCTGATCCAGGTTATGCAGGGCACAAGCTCTCCCTGCAGATCTGGGCATTGGAGCCAGCTCTCCTAATTATTAAAAGGATTTTGACCATTTACAAGAAGGGTTTTTTGGGAGGGGAGTGGTTGAATGTAATAGGTTTTTTCCTTGTGCTATTTCCAGACGTTTTAGCTGGGCTAATCGCTGAAGGTGCCTGGGCACTGCTGAAGCAGGACCCGGGAAGCTTGGATCAAGGAGAAACTTTTGAAGAAAGGAGATTTATTTGCCAGAAAGTCAGCTTTGGATCCTGCTGCTCAGCTGTGTAGGCCTGATACTTCTCTGGTGTAAACTCATTTCAGTGCATTAGGCTGCTTATAGCCTCCCAAGGGTCCATTACCAAATATCTTAGAACTTCCTCTCACCATCTAGCAATAGGAACTAGGTCCTCCCCCTCCCGTCCTGTGCCTGTCTTGCTTATTTGGAGGGCGCAGTCTGCGAGCAATGACCATCTTTTATGGCAAACTGCTGCAGAGCATCTCTAAGAAGGAGGTTCGCTTTCTGTGGATCCATTAAATACTGCTCAGATGACAACTATGAACAATGCTTCCTCTCTTCCACGTGCATGTGCTTAAATTTCTTCCATTCAACAGTTATGCCAGAGTTGTCATTTTACCTTTCCTTCCTAGCATTCCTTTAAAACCCTCTGCTAACCACGAGTGTAGTTTTGCACGAGAAGAGCACGACCTAGTTACTGCACACTGTAACAATGCAAAAAGTTGCTAGCTAAAATTTAGGGTTTGTGCTACAATAGGAGGTCAGCCTATGCTAGCATGAAAGACCTTGACGCTTGTAAACAGACATGTGCATACACAAGCATATATATATTCGTGTATATACACCCATATACACATATACACTCTTACATATATGTTGGGCCTAAAATGATTTTCTAAGTAAGTTTACTCAGAATTTCTAAAGACATGTCTGCTGGCCATATGTAACTATCAGTCATACAGATAGACGTTGACATGAATTATCGTTTAAAATGTCTCTGCCTCACCTGTCTCTTCAAAGCAGTTATTTTGTACGTGATTTTTTTTTATTAGATCTTACAAATTACTGCTGCTCAGAAGATTTTCCTCACCAATCCTTCCAACTTAGTCCCCAAATTGTGGGAGGGAATCAAAGGAATGATGTTCACTGCTATTTGACTTTGAATCACTGGCAAATGTTTTATGTAACTCATTTTCTTCCACACAATTAGATTCTAAGGACACAGGGACTAGGCTTTTGTTTTTTTTTAATTCAAAGGTCTCAGTAAGCAAAGCATAATGTATTCTGCCCAAACTGTGAGAACAGAGCAATACAGAATAATTTACTTCACTAATGCCAAATTAAAATTCATAACACAATTCTTTAATTACCATCTGAATCCAATTCTCAAAGAAGTTTGCCCTAATTGCATTGTTGATATGCATGGATGCAAATAAGATGTTGACTGTTTCCCTTGTAGCAAATGACTCTGTTTCTAATATGCACACATCTAACAACATGGGGCCAAATTCATCCCCAGTAAAAACCCATTACAGTCAGCAGAGTGATATCAGGGATGAATCTGAACCGCTCTTCCTAGGAAAGCTGGTCTAGTTATCAGCCACTGAAAATTGTCCTGCAGTGCCTAGAGACAAACATACTGTCCCTGTTTCCCCTGAGCAAGACAGTGAAAAGCTCCCAGAAAACCCCCAGCAGGCTGGAAAGTGTGAAATGGGCATGTGTGGAACAACATTTGCCAGAAGGTAGCAGGGATGTCTAAGCCCAGATGTTCTTTGCTTTTGTGACAGAACTGAATAGGGATCCTATTCTTAGCCCACAAGCACAGGTGTTTTGAAGGAAGAGAGTGAAAACATCAGACTGGTGACACAGGAAATTAAATAATATTCATCAAAGCGGGGAGAGAATAGCATGGCCATCACTTGGGTATTTTTGTAACTGCTGCACTCTTCTCTCAGGTGAGCTAATTAAACAGAAACACTTTCAAAGATTATCCTAGTTCCAGAAATAAAATAGGTTAAAAAGTCCTTTTCTGGAACAGAAGATAAATATCTGGGGAAACAGAAGATGTTACATTTTGTGAAAAAACTCTTATCTTTTAAAAAGCTGTGGCTATGCTGGACTTTATTTCTAGCTCATTTGAAAGTGTTTCTGATATATATGCGTTAAACACATTATTTTCTAAAGTAAAGGCCACCCATTCTGCTCATAGTCTGACAGTAAGCAATAAGTAGTAACATAGGCATCTGTCATAGTAACATAGGGCAGGAGGTGGGAGAATACCAAAGGATCATTTTGCTGAGCAGGATTTTATTTAATTTTCACCAGCTACATAGGATGAGCTGAAGCCCTCCCATTCACTTTTCATTAGAGGTTCTGGTCAGAGAGAAATAATATTCATAGTGTGTTTGTTCAGTTGCCTGACGAAGCCATGTTTTCTTAAAGGAGATCTGCAAAAGGTGAAGAAATGGGCTTGTTGCCCTTCTTTCTTCTTTTATGGTGTTTAAAAAAAGGCCTGAAATGTTTGCATTTTTTGTTTATTACATCAGAAATTCAGCCTCAGTCTACTCTGCTGTTCCTGGAAAAGTCTGTGTACAGTTAGAGCATTAGTTTTGGAGATATTAGAAATATCAACATAAATAAAACTCCACTGAAAGAGGAATTGCTTTTGTTCAGACTGTTTAAAATGCTGGGTCTGGTTAATATCTGTTTATCTCAAAGGCCTGAATTTGGTCATTAAAACTCTCCTAGGTCCATGAAAAGTTCTCTGCAGTGAGGGCTCCCGCATGGCCTAAAGGGACCTACCTCCCTCTGTGGCTGAAGTTCAGCCGAGAGCGCAGACCCCTTGCAGTTTGCAAGGGTCTGGCTGGCGTTCAGCCACTCCACGATGGCTGGAGCAGCGGTGCCGCTGTGGCGGGGGGCATTCGCCTGGGAAGCCTGCCAGGGTGACAGCCCTCATCAGAAAGGTGACAGCATGAGGCAGAAGTGCATTGATGATGGGGGAAAGCTCAGGTGATTCATCCCAACATCTTTCCAGGCCCACGACACACAGCAAGGCAGAAAATGCCAAGGATGAGTTGGCGACTGTGTAGGTAGTAAGTTTTGGCTTTCTGTAGTGTTGCCTGACTGCCTATCACTGTAACTTGATCCAGCGTGGGCTTGGCCCCATGTTGCAAGGGCTCTCCCCCCTTTCCAACGAGGAGCTGGCCACAGCAGCCAAAGGCAAGTTAAACTGGCGGGGTGAGAGGAGACAAGTGCAGTGCGCCCCAGCTCAGCCTGTTGCAAACAAACAGGACTGGGTTGAACAGCACGAACAGAGACTTTTTTTGATTATTTAGGGGACAACAATAGGAATTCAGGTAAGGAGAAGAAAAATCAAATACTGGCAGATGAGATAAAATTGCACACAACTGCCATTATTGAAGTTTCTGCAGATGAGCGATTTGGAAGAGATCTTAAAATCACTATTTACAAATGTTAAAGTAGTGGAAAGATATCAGAGATGCTTGTAACACATTGGAGAACTTTGCTTCACAAAACAGAAAATATCATTATTGCCAGAAGTTCCTGGCTGCCCTTTGGGAAGGTGTTTGTCCTCTTTGTTGCCTGCTCCAGGCTGAGCTGCTCAGGTTTGGTGCAGCAGTCTTTGCTTCTCCTCCCTCCCCCAGGTTGCGAACCAGCCATCCAGCCATCTTGGATGAGAATCATGGGGACTGAGCAGATGGATCAATGTTTTAACTAGCAAAGCTAGAAGAGAGCGGAGTCTGGACTGCATCACAGACCACAGATTCAAAGTAGAAACTGAGACTTTACATCTTAGCATTCAATTTAGAAAAAGGAATACTCAGCTAGCAGACACAAGCTGGAGATTTTGCAAAGCATGGATTATCATTTTTGAGCACAAAATGGTGTTTCAGCCTGTAGGAGAACTCAATTTTGAATTTCAGTATGAATGAAATGAACTGGTGGACTGCAATCAGGGGTCACTGATGGAGCAGATCGCACTTTCTCAGTATGTTTAATACGGCAAGATGGACAACATTCTCAACCAATAATATATCTGACAGTTCAAAAAGTCTTATTTCAAAAAGTTAAGGATAATGTTGTGTGAAACTGACTGGGAAGGAAGATATGTATGAAAACTGGCAGTTCCTTAAGAGGAAATTGTTAGATGACCAGAAAGCTTGCTGCTTCCTAGTCAAGAAGACAACTTTGCATAAAAGTCTGTCTGGTTCTGAAGGAAGAATTGGAGATTGAAAGAAAATCAACACTTAATAAGTAGAAAAGGAGGAAGTCATACAGATTAAAACTTTTGAAATGTACAAATGTAATAAGGGAGCCAAAGACAAGGATCTTCTCTATTTAGCAAAGATAAAGACATTGAGAAATAATTTTCCAGTGGCTGGAAGTCATTACAACATCATTGTCAACAAGCTGGAGCACAAGAATGTAAAAACTGATGCAATGTTTAAATCAGTATTACAGGATAGCAAGTATTAGGCCCCGCTAATGTGATTTTGTGGCTAACATCTCTGTTCAGAACCACTGTTGTTCATCTCTGTTGTTCTTTGAGGCTGTACGTTTAATTGACAATATACATAGATTTTACCGCGATTTTGTCTCAATATTGTACAGTGTTTTAATTGAAAAATGAGCCCTGTGAGCGAGCAACTACAAGTACTAAGATCTCAGAGATCTTAAGAAGTCACACAAGGAGAAGCAGTCATGATATGGGTCATTATGAGTCATCCTATCATGTTCAAATCGTTCAGAAATAGTCTAGCAGTAAATACAAAATGAATACAAAAACATATAAAATTACTGTTAGTCTGTAGATGTATACTTATTTGAAGTGCAGTGCTCATTTTATATTCATGGAGCAACTGCTGGTAGCCTTTCTGAATAATGACAAAGTAGGCAGCTAACAAGTGCAAGAAAGTCATAGAGATACGGAGTGATACATACAGCTTGAGAAGTGGTCAAGCCGAAGAAAATGCATTTCAACACCGACAAATGCAGAGATATGAAAGGGGTATAAGGATAGTGGCAGACTTCACAGCGGCAGATCTGGCAAACGACGACTGCAAAGGTAGTAAGAGTCTTAGGGATAAACAGTTCAAAGTAAGCTCCAAATCCCAAGCTGTTCCAAAATAGCTAATGTAATTACTGAATATATATGCAAAGCAGGAAGTAGCTACAGGATTGACTTTATGGTGGACATGTGTCTTTATTTTACAAAAGATGTTGAAAGATTCAGAAGGGAACTTAAAAACAAAACAAACAAGAAATACTTCTCCAATTAGTTAGAAAATATTTTGCACTTACAAGCTTCAAGAGATTCATCTTCTTATTCTGCTAGGAGAGAGACTGCAGGGTGACATGAGTTCTCTATATTCACCTTCAAGCTGAGAAAATATTGGATGCTAATGGACTCTTCAGGAAGGAAGCTAGGATCTGTAAGCTTCAGGAATAAAAATTAAGGTAAAAAATAATCACTGGAATAAACTGCAAATTATGAATTTTCCATGTCTTGACATATTTTCAATCAATATCACTTTCATGAAAACATCCTCTAAGCAAAGCCATTCTGTGCTGTATTGAACATGGGGTAGAAGTAACTGGATGTGATGCACAGGAAGTAAAGGGAGGTGAGTGACAGTGACCTAGTGGCTTTGACAGACCAGAATTCGTAGAAAACAAGGCAAGCTTAACGAGGTTACTGGCTTCCTTTGGGGTAAGGTGTGGCCTACAGAGGAAGGAAAAGAAGAGAGAATAGGTAGGCTGTTACCACCATTAACTCTGCTAAATGCAGCATGTGCACTTTGAGTTACATGATACAGTTGGGACTACAGATCCTCCACCTCTGTGCCACTGGATCTGGCCCCATTAATCCATCTGAGAAAGGAACAAGAGTTCCTAAAAAGACAGCCAGTGGTTCAGTTTAGGGAGAGCTGCAGGCAAGAGGGTGCTCATCTCATCCATATAGAAACGAGTGGATTAAAGCACAGGTGGCACAGGGCCTCTTAACCCCCTGCATAGGGAACAAAGGATTTACTTTTTGTTTTGATGCTCTCTCATTACGACAAAAATGTTATATCCAAAAAGAAAATCCTGAATGTGGGCAAGAACACTATCTTTAAGGGCCAGGAGTCCTGCATACAGGCAAAGAGGAGGTAAGAGGAAAGTCACAGAGGATAGATGCTAAAATCAAATATCAGACAGTGAGTTAGAGGTGATGTTCAGAACAGGGTCTAGATACCTCCATAATAATGTAATGCACTCACACAGGACTTTCCCATATATGTTTACAGTGCAGGTACCACACAGTCCAAAGAGAAGTACAGCCAGAATTCAACAAATCCTGTGTTACATCTGCCACTCCAGAGGCTGTATCACAAGGGTAATAACACATTACAGCTATTAGTAAAATAGTAGCTCAGAAAAAAGAGATCTGTACTACGGAGCTAACCTCAGCTGATGGAGCGTACAGGTATCCAGATGGAATTTTGGTGGAAGGTGATAGGCAAAGTGGAAGGTTCCATTTTCTATTTTTAAAGGAAACCCAAAGAAATCTACAAAAACCTCACTGCCAACAAAAACAAATAAACTTGCCTTTTGGCTAGTTTTTGTAGGTCTATTGTTGTTGTTGTGGAACAATGCAATTACAATACATTCCTCAGACTGTTATGTTTTAACTCGGAGTCCATAAAGCTTCAGACTTAACTGCAGACTATTACATTAGCATGCTGTGGATTTTGGTGTGTGTATGTGTGATTTTTGGTTTTTCCCTAGAGATTTCATTTCTTCTAGTATATCACATTGCGCTCTTATAAAAATGCCTTCATGGAAGTGCTGTGATCTGCCTGCCACTGCATGCCCCAGCATGAACCAGGGCATCGTTATTTAGGATTACAAAGCCAAATGGGAGGAATATTGCTACACAGAAGATGGAACAAAAAGCAATGCATGGCATTAAAATCAGAGAGGAAAAGCATTGTTTTAAACCTTCCTAAGAGAAGCTCTTTGACCCTGCTAATTGATAATATTAGTGCGAGAGACAGCAGACATTTGTTGTAAAAGATACCTCTCAGATTCTTTCCCAAGATGTAAGGAGAGCTGCAAAAAGAGAAGTTAACTTTCAAAGCAGCTGTTTATATCTGTATTGCTATGGGTTCAGTCCGCAATGAAAACAGCTAGTGCATCCTAGCATTTGCGATTTATCGCAGCATCATGAGGCAAGTATGAGTTGACAAAAGACAAATGCTGTGGACTACATCAACCAGAGGGTTCCTCAGGGTTCAGTAGGTTTTTTTTTTTTCAGAAAAGCTCATTAAGTCATGTAGACATAACGCCAACTTGTGCACGATTCAACAAACTTTGTGGTGGACTTAGAGCATGAGCTGTTTTGCAGATGTCTGCTCACACTGCTCTGCTCAGATTCAAGGGAGTGCATGAAATTTATCACAAGTTGTTTTAAGTCATCAGTGCTGCACGGACAGTAATGACCATCTCCTGCTTAGAAAGTGCTTTCTACTTATGAAGGTAGTCAGTCTAAGTGAACTGTCTGTATTGCATAACTTACAGATCAATATATATGGTATCCAGCCATTAACAACTTGCTCTGGTGCAAAAGAGCAATGTATTCAGAGGTTTCAGTATGCATGTGACATCTGTTTAGGAGATCCTAATGGACTGTGTGTGTAGCAGCGTAAGAGCTTTTTGAGGAGGTCATACATGTTGTGAGTGACCTTAATTTTACTGTTTTACTGAGCCAGATTAACATTCCGATTTGCTTGCTGGAGAAGAGGAAACAGATGACCTAGGACAAAATAGGGTCACTTTGGAACATCTAGAATTGCTTAACCGTGCTTGATGGGATACAGGTCTGACAGAGGGCAGGCCATGAACATGTTAAGGCTGGTCATAGTCCTGCTATATGCTTTCAGATTCTAAGTTTGAAGGCTCCATACCTGACTTTGTGCAAGGGTGTAAAGTGCATGTTAAGCAATAACTAAATCAAATACTGCAGATCTTGGGTTCTTAAATGGAAATCATCATAAGGTTGTTACTGATCTGAGAACTAGAAAATGCATCCTACTTCATTTTCACCAGGGGACAGATAAGGCAGTACCAAAAAGTCAGGAAAATTCACTCTGTTCTGAAGTACTGATAAATTAGCCCACTGACAGCCCATATCTTGAAGCTAAAGCTATTATGAATTCACTTTGAATCTTCCTGCTATGACTCAGTCTGGGGGAGACTTACAGAGAAGTGAGAGCTGATATCATCAGATATGTGTTATAGTTTTCATGTTTCAGACTGGTTCCACTTGATCTAAGCAAAGGTGATAATAAACTTCTTCCATGAAGGCAAAATGAATGTGACTAAAAAGATTGTAATGCTGGGCAGAAGAGATGTAACTGCAGAAACACAGGAGGCTGTCTGTTGGTGCTTGCCTGTTACTCTGTCATCTAAGAGGTTCTCACCCAGCCAGGTGACACCACAGCAGTGTGACTTTGGCCGGATGATACCTTTGTTGGGATGGAGACACTGGAAATCCACAGGGAAAGCCCAGAAATGTCTAGCAGATCTTCTGAGCTTGGCAGGTTTCATGAGTTTGACATATTGCCTTGCCAGATGAAGAAAGCCCTTGTATGCCAATGGAGTGACATCAGGTGCTTTCACAGCTTATGTTTCTCACCCGCTCTGTGGAAGGTGGGGACCAGTCCTCCTGTGGTTAATCATAAGGCTGACTGTGCTGCTGTGGCTTGCCAAGATTGCCTTTGTAGCTGATCCAGGCATGAAGCCGATGGTGCCCTTTCCTTCACCTTGCAAGCTGCACAGAGTAGGGCACAGTGGAGATCTTTCCCAGGAGCCTTCACAGTCCCTGCCTTCCTTCTCCTTACTACTTTGTAGCACAGTTGCTTTTAACAAGGTAAATATTGGGTTTTTTTCCAACCACAGATGTGCTCAGGGAGCTAGAAAGCATTAGGGGTTCCTGAGCAACACAGCAGTAAAATCCAAATCTGAATATGGCCTGTCTATCTTTCACTTATGCCTTCAGCCACAAATACTTTCATTCTGAAGAGTCCCTTCAAACTCCTTAATCAAGGTTTCTATCTCTTTGCTCTAGTGAGCTGGAACAGCAACAGCAATTTGTTGTGCAGAAATCAAGAGGAGTAGAGAGAGCATATGGTGAGCTGATCCCCAGCACCACTGGGAGATCCCTTTTCAGTTAAGCTATGCTTTCACAGCTCTGTTTTTCTTCCATAACTGGACTTCACAAAGGGTCAATCCCCTAATCTGATTCCTGGTTCAGCAGTCCTAGAATACATTTGAAATGTCTTAATTTCTTGGAAAGTAGGTCATTCCTTTTGGTAAGGATGTGATGAGTAATAGAAACCTTGGCCTTGGGGAAGAGAGTCAGCCTTGGGCACAGAGGATGCAGAGAGTACAGAGCGGGGGTGGATTTGTTGGCAGCTGATGTGTGCTGATTCGGGAGAAATAACTGCATGGAGGCTTTAGTGGAACAGATGAATGAAATAATAGAAGAAAGAACCTGAGAAGGAGGGAGAGTCTGGAGGACTCTTGTGTTGCTGACTTGCTAATTTTTTTAATAACGGCTGATTCATGGGAGTGGCAAATATGATCAAAATACAGACAAGTGCAGGGGGTAACTGTTGGAAAAGGACTCAAGGAGATTCAGTCAAAAATACACTTTAGGAGTACATCATTAGCGCACAAGTGACAGAAGACTTTTGTGAAATTCTGCCTTTGTAACACCCTTTTAATTAATGAAAAAAAAAGACAAACGATGAAAAATCACAGAAGAAGGCCCAAAGATCTTCAGGGTTTTAAAATCCAGACTTGCTATCTGAGTAGGTTTTTGAGGTTTTGTGTTGCTGTTTGGATACAGATATTCACATAAGAGCTGGATACTATTGGGGTCTCTCCGGATCCCAGCACTAAGGAGTGCTTCCACAAGATATCCTAGCTGTGACAGGGGACTCGTCTCTGAGCCACAGCATTTCTGCTTGTTTTTCTCAAGAGTAAACAAAATCTCCTTGCAGGTTACGGTGGAAACAGAGACTGGCCTTCAAAGCTAAGGCGAGGTGAATTTGTGATGGGAGGATGTATACTGTCCTTGGAGGATCTTAGGTGCAAACTATAATACAGCCCAAGGCAGTGTTATGTTTTTCATGTAGCCTCCCACTTTGGGGATTATGCAGGCTGCCATAGCTGGGGGGTGCCCCAAGAGCGTGTTTTGGTGGAGCTTCGCTGCCAAGGAAAAGTGTGAGGGCAGTATTAAAGGCTGGCTGCTGGGCACAGAGCCAGGCCAGAGACCTGGCTCCCTGTAGATCCTCTCACAGTGAGAAAAAGTAAGATTTAAAAAAAAAAAAAAAGTAAGTGCTTTTCTGATCAAAAGAATTTGTTCTTCTGAGTTTTGCTTTATAATGGCATTTTTCTGATTTGAAGCCAGCATTTCTCCTAATCCAAAAGATTATATTTTCCACTTGCCACTCCTCATTTACAAAGACTTTCAGTAGCTATTTTGCTAGCAATTAAAATTGTAAAATTATTTTGAACAAAGAAGGGAGAGAGTGAAAATGAATCCATTTCAAACCTTTAGAGATTGAAGCAACTTCCAGATTTTTCTCCTGTCTTTTTTACAACAAGCTCTTCTTGAACTCTGCCAGATGTGGGGGTTGGTCCCTGGTGGAGTGCGAACCTCACCCTTTGAAGAGATCCACTGAGGCCTCTTTGAGGGATTGTGGGATTTTCTGCCTCCAAGCCCCAGCTGTCACTTCTTCTGCAGAGATGACGATCTGGGCTGATTGGAGCTTTGCTTTTACTGTAGATTTCATATGGGAGGTGTTCCAGAAGCGTGCTGAGGGTGGCAGTTTTGAAATTCTCCATTCATGGATGGAAATGACTACTGAAACAAAGTAAAGGCATTACTGATCTCTTCCTTTCTTTCATAGAAGGAAGCCACTCATAGTACAATAGTTCTCATTGTTGCCCTGATTATTTACTCAAGACACCATTTTGTTCTATTTTGTGCGTTGTTTATGTTTAATAGTTCAGTACAGGGCATTTCATTTCCTTCCTAAAATTCAAATCTTAACATTCACATGCTTCTTGTATGACATGAAAAGTCATATTTCCTTTCTGGAAAATACTATACATTTTGAAATGTCTTGCTTGAAATCCTCTCTACAGGTTCAATGACTTTGTTAATAGCAGAGAGGCAAATCTTTTACACTTCTCCAGTGAGGAAAAAGTAAAAGTCCTTTGTATTACAGTGCCTGTCCTCTAATTCTTAATACCTGTAGGATGTCCTCTGTGAAGTGAGTGAGAAGATGACTTGTTTTAAAAAAAAAACTTTACTGAGATAAGCAATTTGCAGTGGCACAGACAATCTGCTCTGTTAAGACTCTGGCACCGTTTACAGTGTTTGAAGCAAGAGGCTCAGCAGTAGATTAGTGCTAATTTCTCTTCACACAAATAATGGCACTGATGACTCTTGACCATGTGACAGGTTTGTGAGTGATGAGCCTTGAGACTCCAGTAGTGACACTTTTCTTTCTCCACACTGGTAAATTATTCATTATTGGTGCAGCCCTGGGAAAACATAAAAAGAGAGAGCAGGAGAGAGGAGGGATTATGTTGCTAATGATAGAAACTGCTGACAAGTCCGTTGGGGTTGGGGTTGGGGTTGGGGTTCGAAGAAAAGCTTGCAGTATATGTGCCGGTTCAGGCATTGTGTTATAGCCGTTTCAGAATATAACATTCAAGGTTCATTTCACTAATCTATCTATCTCAGAAATTCAAGGAAGGTGAAATGGAAGTGTAAAATGGGCAATTGTGAGGGCAATATAAAAATTCAGGTGCTACGGACTTGCAGTGGCTCTGATGTTGTTCACTCTGGCTTTTTAAAACTCTATTTATGTGGAAATCTCACCGTACTTTCATTAGACTCTTTATTTCTAAGACTTCTGAACACTGCTAAACACGTTCTTCACTCCAGCCCAGGACTGGCTACATTTGAATTTGGACAAAGTATTTCTCTGAGAGAGAGTTTGTAAGAAATTCTGAGACAGAGTTTGTTGGAACCTGTCTGAATGAAAGAGCAATGAATGTGTGAGTTCTCATTACTATTCTTGCTGGTATTTGCTGTACTGTATGTGAGTTACCACAGGTTTTGAGTATGTGTCGTTCCTTCACAGCGTAGCTGCCGAAGCAGTGATTAAGTAGTACTAGACTTGTCCAAGGAAGATTATGAAGGTTTTTACCCATCTTTCATTGCTGGCTGTTAGTTTTCCTTGTTCTTCCTTTTATTTGGAAAAGAAGAGGACAGCACTGGGTACCAGTTTTCTCACTAGCCTGCATCCAGTAGTGATTGTTTTTAATGAGTCCCAATCTGAGGCACTTCTACTCCACCTAAGCTTGCTCTTTGCTTCTTCTTTGGTCCATGGCTCACAAAACAAGCTGGGACCACAAGGGCAGTGGCAGCCTAATATGTGGAGCCGCAAAACTTTGTATCCAGGAAAAGAAAAATTCACATTGCAAGTGTATTGGGATGATCTAATGGACAGAGGATTCCTAATCCATTTGTACAGGGTACCACGCTGGTACAAGCCTGCAATATTTCATTCGTTAAAGTCAGCCCTGAACATCTATTTCGATAAATGGCTTGGATCTAATTTAGGTGAAGATGTGTGAAGCGCTCCTGTGACATGAGGAGTAATAAAAAGGCTCTTCCATGATTGGCAGTTGGTGGTACCTGGAGCACCCTGACATTGCTGCCTACCGGCAGTAGGAGGATGTACCTGAATCTGAGCGTGGAAAAAGGATACTGAATCTCCTAATGCCTCAGCTGCTCTCTAGAGAAGCTATCATCCCTTCACTGTGCCGGCGCCTACAGTAGAAGCAGATTTTGAAGGAGTACAGCTTACCTTCTTCCTCTCAGGTGGGAGAGAAGTGCCTCCTCTTGGCCCTTCTCTCTAATCCTGGCATTTTGGGAGGGGCAGGAAGGGCACAACATGTGGAAAGGATCCATTGCAATGAAAGGAACCACAACTGAGGAGCTCCTGGGGCTCCCAGCCTGGCAGGCAAATCTGCCAGGAGAGCTGTCGCCTTTCAGGGGGTGCTCAGCCTTTTTTCAAGGAAATCGAGTTTCTTCCATGTTCCCCACCTGCCTCGCATTCAGCCATGGTGATTTCTACTCCAGTCTCTGTGAAGTGTCCATCCCTAGTGCAGCTCTCTGAATGTCAGGAGCTATTTCAGTCCTCTCAGAGGAAGAATGCCTACATCTCCCATCTGTGTCTGCACCTCATGGCTGTCTGTCATGTTGAAGTCTAACCAAGAGAGCGCTTGAAGCCCGGAGTGCAGCCTCGCCAACCCTCCACGCTGCATATAAATGTACAGCTTCTCTTGCCTGCCTATAGGCCTGTTGTCTGGGCACAAGAGCTCCTTTCAGATTAATTTATTCTGTTCCTGTTCTGCATTCCATCCCCACAAGCTGACTCAATGCCAGATCCTGTATTGGAGGTGAAACAGTCCCCCTCCTCTTCTGAGCTTCTGTATGGCAAGAATCGCTCATGGGCAGATCACAGGGGAAAAGGCATTCTCCTTCAGTACATCTAGAGCCTTAGTCTTGATCCAAGCACCCTACAGGGATATTAAAGTCCCTCACTATCCCACGGGGCCATCACTGGCTTTGCCCAGTGATGCAGCAATGGTTCAAGGACAGCACAACTACTCTGAAACCTGGTAGGGCTCTAAAGCAGAAGCAAAACAGGCAACAGGCAGAGAAGGCCCAGGCAGAAGGAGAAAACCTCCATGAAAACAAATCAGAACAGGAAGCCAAACAGTAACAAACAAAGCCTATCCAGTCTGGGCATCGGCTGGATGCCTTCCACCAGATATTCCCGTCCTTTGTCCCCTTAGCAGTTCTTACTGTCTTACTGTGCTTGCAAGGGAAATGAGGAAAGAATATCTCAAATTTAACTCCTTGTTAACTACAGAACAGAAAATGTCTCCATGTTTGAACAAGTTCGGCTGCTTAAATAAAGTCGTGGTGTTTTCTGCTAGCAATACAATTAGTTTACATTCCTACCTTTTTTGCCTTTTTTTTCTCCCCCCCCCCCCCCCCGAAATTAAATCCTTATTTAAAGATAATCACTTCAAAATAGGAACAGCTCCCCCCCACCCCATTCCAAACATTGTTCTTTTACAGTAACAGATGGTAATGTACTGACTCAAAATCAAACCTCCTGCATGACTCTATCCACAGTGGAGAAGAGATGGAAAGACTAGAGAACAAGAGTTGGCTCTATGTTCAAGGCAGTGGACTTGGAATTGGGAGTCCCCCTTCTACTGCAGGCCAGCTTTATTGGTAAGTCCACCGTAGTGGCACTATATGAACCCTCTAAACAGCCATCAACATGACGGAGCCATGGAGAGGGAGTTTAGTCCACCTGAGTGATCTGCTTCTATCTGTTAATACACTTCAGGTATAAATGACCGTACCACCATTACTTTGTTTCTCAGGGTCCAGGCTGCACAGCTCAAAGCAGTATTTTTTAATATACGTGAATGATAAATACTGGAGAATGAAGGCAGATAGAACTAGGGTTTACAGCTCGTTTGGTATTGTGTCATCATAACTATGCAAATTAGCAAAAGAATTGATTGCTAAGAGGAGTAAAGGACAAGTTATAAGCGGTGTTTCAGTATACAAATGTTTGCTAGCCAAACCCTGGCAAATACTTATTCCTTAAGTCTATAAAGTAAAAGAAGAAGAAGAAGAAAAGATGACAGTTTTCAGACAGTAGAAGCCAGAAGGAACTCAACTCCATTTTTCATTTTTAGTACATCTGTAAAATGTCTATTTTTTCTTTTTCTTTTTTTTTAAAAGTTCTTCAAGGTGATTCATAGCGTCAGTACTTAAAGAGAAATATGAGCTCAAGGCTACCCACTTAAAAGCCTGAGAAACTAACTTCAGGGAGAGATCTCTGAGCAACCCATTTAAAGCAGATATTCTGTTGCATCTGGGTAAGTTTGCTTATTTATTTATTTTATGACCAAAGAGATATGATAGTCCTGCAGGATTGGCGGAGTGCTGCTTAAAGTTTGAGCTAATGTCAGAAAGCGCCAGGCGAAATGACAGGGAAAGAGCATCCCTTATTCATCTCATGCAATGATGGCTGTTTTGTTTGGAGCCACTGAAATGATGCAAATAGAGCTATTTTTTTTAATGTTTCACAGCAGTCTCTTCCCACGCTCTGATGCTTGAAAGGGCACCCCACAGACAAAATTTGATTTATACTATTTTTGATTTATATATGTGTTTTTGTTTATTTAGCTTATGAAGCATTTTTTAAAAAATTCTTTGTGGTTCTCTTATCCATGCAGTATCTTTGAAGTATTAGTACATATAACAGACAAACATTTATCTATTATATGAACAGCCATTATGTTTAATTTCTGAAATGTTTAAAATATATCAAAGTTGTTCCACAGAAAAAAGCATTTTAGGAAACAACAAGAACAAAACATCAAGTAGATTTGAACAAGGAATACAATAGTCATTTGTTTGTTTGCTTTGGGTTTGTCTTTCTGTGGAAGAGGTGCTTACGTTGCCAAATACCAGGGGAGAAGGTAGGGCTGGGGCTCTCCTTTATCCTCTTCTATCCATGAACCAGCAATTATAGCCCTTGCCTAAGACATAGAAGGACAATTGCTGCTTAAGGGACCGGGCTCTGGTTTTCCATCTCCCAGGAGGACCTGCAGTGTGCAGTGTGGAAACTGGTTGATCAGCCCGTCTGGCACTGTGCTACTGTGGGTAAAAAAAAGAAGGAACATTCACTAGATTGGGTTGTGAAATCCAGATGTCTCATCTCCCCGTTGTATCTCAGACACCAGACTTGAAATTCCTTTCCTTTCTTTAGCTCAATGATTTTGGGGGGGGTGGGTGAGGACGTGAGATCGGGTATCCTGTAAGAGTTGGAGTAGTGTTAACAGGAAGGCTTAGGAAAAGCTGTGCCTTGGAAAACTCAACTGCCTGCTAGTTCAGGTGGTTCCCTGGAACAAACAAACAGGCTCAGGTTCTCCCAAGGAGAGGAGTGAACTCGTCCTTAGGCTCCTACATCTCACAGGCTCTAATCTCAGGCCCGGGGACCAAACAGAGAATGGGCAAAGTAGCTGCAGTTCTGTGGTTCTTTGCTTTCTTTCCTTCCTCTAGAGGTGGCCAGTCACCAGCCAGTCACCAGCCTCTTCATATAACATCAGGTCATCGGAGAGAAAGCAGCAAGGGGGGAAAAAAAAGCCAAAAGCTGCTCCAATTACCTGTCAAAACAGCAGTGCTGTGTGTGTAATCTGCCTTCTAGGGGTAAGAGGCATTCAAGGAGGCACTTACAACAGGGGGACAAAATTTGACCAGACTGGCTCCCAGACAGGCCCTGGGAAATGAGAAAGCAGAATGTGCCTGTGAACACCTCAAGTTTAAAATGAATTTCCACGGAGCATGAAGCAAAAGATATAATTTGTTTCTTCTCAACACTCTTCATGCCATCATCTGTAGCAGATTAATTATTACGTGGGCACAAGATTACAGGAAACTTGGGGTGGTCGATACAAAGAAAGTGTTTCAGTTATTGCTCCTTATAGGCTCCTGTTATTTTTCTTCCTTGCCAGCTCGAGGTAATATCTTGATTGCCGCCAGTTTGTTTGATGTCAGGGCCAGCACAGTGCTGGCTTGACATGTGCACTAAACACACTGACAGCAGCTAGGAAGTTCATTGACGCTGGTATGGCAAGAAATGAATGGACTCCAGAAGCAGTAAAATGCACTCTTAGTACATCACAGTGGAGGCTTCACTTTCCCGTGAGATACTGGGCTATTACTTGTCTGTGAGACACACTTCAACACATTGTGTCAAACAGCAGAATCATGAGAAAACTTGCGAAGTATTCCCATTAAGGCTAATTGATTTTTAAATACTCTATTATCCAAAGTTGGCATCTAATTATTTCTTTCAGGATCTTGACACGATACTGGTAGTCTCAAGAAGCCATGATTGTTCAGAATATAGCACTGCGGTGGGCAGCAGAGCATCAGTTTGCAAAGGAAAGACGAGACTTTTTATATTTTTTCTGACTGACATGTTTCAGGCTTATGCAAGAGGAATTGTGATGCAGTAAAAGAAGTGTGAGATGAACCGATGGGAAGCTTGGGATGTAGTCAGACTCCAGCTGGAGTAAGACTTCTATACAGAGATCAAACTGTTCTGGCAGATAATTTATTACCTTTCTCAAACAAATCAGGTTGGCCTTAGGGTCGTTAATGTTTATAGTGAACTCCTAATTAAGCAAATATAAACCTTATGCTCAGCAGAGATCACATTAAAAAAGAAAATAATCACACAGTCTTCCTTGTGCTTGCCTTTCCCTCTGATTTCGTGATGACAATATTAATGGACTAACAGCAAATGAAATTAGATCAAATGCTGGAGATGCATCAGGGCTAAGCAGAGTTGTCATCTAGAGCAAGTACAGATCAAGTATAGCGAGCCTCACAGCCTGGTTCTCCTCTGACTTGTATTTTGTGCAGTCATTTTTGTCTGTACAAGAATGGTGTGAAATGCCGTTAAACCAAGAGGATGCATTTCACGTATTCTGTAAATGACTTCCCGAGGTGTCTGTGCTGTGAGACCTGTAACTGGGAGCTGCTTTCTAAGTGCTGCTGTGCTCCTCAGTGCAGAAAAAAAGCACTTACGTGTTGAGCAGTTTGTCAGAGTTCCTGTTGGTACTGAGAAAACAATGAAGGAAGAACAAAAGTAAATAATCTGTGGGATGGTTTGGTCTCCATGGCCGTATATGTGAGCACTACCCTAAAAAATCACTGTGCACATGTCCTTTGTGGAGGAAAGGAACACAAAATGGCAGCTTTGTAGCAGAAGGAAGACTTCTTATCATTAAAACACATATGGAAATCAAAATATGCTGGTTACCTAGGCCATCACTGCAAACTACTGTCACGTAGCTGATGTTTAATCACAGAAGAAAATGAAAACTGAAATTGCTCAGACTTTAACAATTTGCTTTTTGAGATGTAACAATTTCTTCTCAATATCCTGACTTACCATACTAGTTGCTTCATACTTAGTGTTCACTCATGCAGGCCAACCAAAAGTAAAGTATTTCCACAGATTAAAACTGCCTCAAACACATATGGATTTGGTTTAAAACAAATAGATGGAGTTTGAAACTATAACTATTTCAGGAAATGAAATACAGTTTTGCGCTTTTGTAAGGTCTTTAAATATTTTATGAAGTACCAATGTTTGCTTGTATTTTTTGAAAAACCACCGTCTTATGTATTTTATTATGTACTTTCGTTGGAAAGACACCAAAAGGAGGGGGAGGAGGAATCTTACACCTATGTATAGAACGGTGTAACCAAGCCGTATTATTATAACAGAAATGTAAGGACATAACAGGGCAAATATTGCTAATTTGTTGTGTTTATTTGTTACACACACTTACGTGATTAAAAATACACAAATATTTGGTAGGAGAACATTGCCCTGGGTAAGACGAAGTAACTCTGTAGTCTGGGCATGAAATAAACATTGGGTAAAAGTGTCCTTTAATCTAATTGCCTAATTACCTTTGCTCTTTATCTGGAAAGACCCATAAGAAGGTGTTCAGGATAAGTGATTACGCTGGCTTGGTAGGACCTGGGCTTGGATCACACAAAGGTAGGTAAATAGATAAGATCAGACCAGTTTTGGCATCCACATGCAGAGACATACACTGTAACTACAAAACAGCATGTTCTGAGTCTGTGTTTTCTCTGGGTAGTAGTAGCAGGAACACTGTGTTCATTTAAATTAAACCAGTTCCTTGGATAATAACAAAGTAATTAAAGAAGCCACTGAGGAAAAAGAGCCAATTTATTTGAATCATGTTCATAAAAACTACAACAAGTGCCTGAAGGTACAAAATAATGTAGTTAAGATGGCAGATTGATGATTTTTAAAAATGCATCTTGATATTAATTTAAATTATTGTCCCTAGTCCGAGAATAATAATGGATGTGAATATTTAATTTTGAGACAGGGATATTTCCTTCAGTTAAATTAAATTCAGAAACGAAACTGGCATGTACGTTTAAAGTCTACTTGGTCTCTAAAACAGTATATTAGAATCTGGTCATTTTAATGTCTTCCTATTTCCACAGCTCTCACTGCAGTAGAAAGAAATGTAGACACTTTGCTAGATGACTTGAGATTAATGTTGTTTGATCCTGAGCCATGTCAAAAGGAGCACAAGAAAAACTGCACTTGAAATCATGGGGAACCTTCTATGGTGTGTGAGGTCTCCTACACTGAATTAAAGGTTCTCAAATCAGCCATAGCTAAAGGCCTAAAGGAAGGAAAAAAGAAAGGTTTGACATCTGGTACCCCATCACCATTTCACTGATTGTCCTTTCGTTTAATTCTGTTTGTTGTGCAATCAGAATCACAGAGGATAAGACCATTTTGTTGGCCTATTCTTAACAGCTTGCCTGAAGAATGGGCCATCTACAACAACGTAGCATGAAAACACAAACCAAATTGACTTATTTTTGTTGTCTGTCACCAGGACAAGGTGGTTTTACAGGTGTTACAGAGTTCTCCTGTGTTCAGGCGCCTGTGCAGTAGTCCTCTGTGGAGACTCCCCTGGCTATTCCCAAACTTGGTGGTTCTGGTACAAGTATTCTCAGACTCCAACAAATTAGAAAGCTTGCTTAAAGTTTTGTAACATTGCACCTTTGGGACAAGGAGTCAAAGATTTAGTGACTCATGTTATCCTTATGTACTCTGCTTTACTATCTAGCCAGAAATAGCTGATGTTTAATGCAGGGAGGGAATCTTACAGTGTTGCTGGCAGTACCTAATCTCATTTTTTTCTTCTGAATAACCTCTTCTGAATACATCATTTCAGGTCATCTACCACCTACCATCAAACCTAATATTCTAAAGCAAGCTCATAGAGAACCCACTTACAAGTTTATCCATACTAATCTAGGGTCACAGACAGTACAGATACAGGCCAGGACAGGGAGCTGAATCTGTCTTAGTGGCACTGATGGATGACTGGCACAGAAGGTCCGTTGCTGTCAATAGATACAAGGGAGAAAACCATTCTTATTCTCCTTAATATCTTTGCCGTATTTGGCACTGTTGACCTTATGTCAAGTCTGACAGGTGGCATGAATCCAAAGTAACTCTTCAATTAGACAAAGACCCTTTCTTTTTCTAGTCCTTTTCAACATCTACATGCATCCAGCTACTAAGTGAACTGGATTTAAAAGCCAGTGATATACAGATGGCACAGAACTGTACTTATCTTTCCCTGCGTATGACTTCTTTGTTATCACAGTGGTTTCTGAGTGCTTGGATATGGTCCAGTGCCTTGCTTTTCTAGAATAACGACACTCTCTGCACTAAGAATAACTTATATCCACACAGGAGACAAAGCTTATTCATGCAGCGGAAGCAAGGCACAAATGATCTTTTAGCTGTGGAAAAGGCTTTTGGGGTTCTAGTTATTAAACCAAAAAAAAAGTTTAGTGTAAAATAGTACAAACCAGGTATTCAAAGAGAACATGCAGTAAATGTTGAGGATAAAATAGGACATAGCTCTGTTGACTTAAACACTTAGAGCAGAAACAGATTCTCGACTATTGCATTTGGGTTTCATTATGGACGGTAGGCAGAAACATCACACACACTCAGGCAGAGAAATCTGTATCTAAATACTTTCACCCTATTACAAATCGTACTCTGATGAACTGCTTTATTGCACTCTACCACGGAGCGTTGCATACTGATTGATGACAGATAAAAGCCAGCCCCAAAAACTCATCTAGCTGCCCACAAAAAAGGCAGCAAACATTTCTTAATAAAGTGCTGCCTTGCATCAAACAGGTTTTAATCCAAAATAGCAAGCAAAGGGGACCGTGAAACCAAAGAAGTGGTCTGGGTCACTGCTACTCCAGGGCAACTTCTCAGGCTTTACCTTTCTGTATTTTAAACCGTAAGTGCCCCACACAGAGCAAAATCCAGTGTCAGATTTGCTGTCCAAGGATTTGTTTAACAGGTGATCTGAAGTCAAACAGATGAAGTTCTTTGTCCTTAATCTCGGCACTCGCTAGGTATAAACCAGTGTTTGCAGAACGTCTAGCCCAGGGCATAATCCATACTTCGGCAAAGCTTTGCTCTTTGGCACGGAAATAATTCTGGGTTAATTTTGACCTGTAAGGCCCACCCTACTTTGAATTCTGTATATATTAATAAGCTCATTGTACTTTAGCTTGGCAGATACAGTATCTAAAGAGACAAGACTTGATATGTACATCTGGCTGGGGGTGAATGCACATGGGATGGGTTTGCAACTGTGCAACTGCCAGCTAACCATCTGCTGTGATCTGTAAGTGAGGGTGGTGTCAAAGTGCTCCCTCCGTGCTGGGTCCTATGGAAATCCACACCTGCTTCCCAGGGCCGGACAACTTCAAGAAAAGTAGTTGCATTATCTAGAACTAGTTTTTCACCCTCTGTTTAACAGAGCCAAGGTCTGTTGTTTCTCAAGACTAGTTTTAAGGCTCATTTTCTTTCCTACAGGTTTTATTTTCTTTTTTCTTTTTTTCCCCTTCAGCGGAGGGTATTGTGGTGGACAAAGGCTTTCTTGCTTTGATGAGGCAGGTTTGGACACACTGGCTAACACAGGATTAGCATCTGTCTAGCAACAGTGATGCACTGTGACATGTCTCAAGGACAGCTATAGAAAGAGTGCTTTGTACAGAGATTTTATACATCTCTGTTAAAGAGTGCAACCTTCTGTACATGCAGTCTCTATACACACAGGGCGAATAGTGTCCCTTTGTAAAGTATTTATGTAACTCTCTTTCTCTCACCTCTGCTACCTAATGGTTCTGCTGTTTTTCAGGCCATGTATATCCATCGAAGTGAGACAGGATTTCCTGCAAAACTAACACCTTTTAAAAAAAAATTCACTGGGGCAATTTATTTACTTATTTTAAAATATTTCCTTCGTGAAGCCCTTGCACAGGGACTACCATAAAAGATCCTGCTACCTTTGGCAGGAGGTGGTTTTTACGAGTATGAAGAACCCCATGAAAGGACATTCTTTTTTCCAGAATCACATCTGACTGGGGATTCTAAGTTTTCTAAAAGCCTTGTTGTTCCCTCACAGTCTGTGAGGTTTTTGTTCATTGGTAGCGTTATTTGCAGGCTTTTAAGGGACAATGAGGATAACTAGGTCAGACAAGTGCCCAGCTCTGTTGCCTGCAGCCTGCCGGAGGGGCTGGTTTTCCTGGCAGGCCTCTGACTGACACCGCAGGTGGCCCTATTTCCAGTCCCTCTCTTGGACAGACTTTGGGCCCACGTTCCTGGTCTCCAGTCCCCTCTCTGTCCCCTTAGCTCCTGGTCAATCCCCCCTGGTGGATCCAGGTTCATGCTTGCCACGTCAGGGGGTGCCGATGGACCCCGTTGCTGTCCCTGGCTCTGTCCCAGTGGGATGGCGCCCATTGCTTAGGGTTCCTCCAACCTGGCTTGTTCCCCTCGGTGAGCAGCCTTGCTCCTGCTGCTCCTTGATGACCAGGAAAGGAAGTTTCCTAACTCACAATGCTTCTTCAACAGTATCCCATGACAAATGCTTCATAGCATAGCGTAAAATATGAATTGCTCTGTAAATAAACTCTTCACCAGTACCCACTAGTTAGAAGTCAACTCATACCCGGGAGCATGAGAGACCCCTTGGAAATCAGTCCGGTTTTAACCTTGCTGATACAACTCCAGATGGCCTTGTTTTTCATAAATATTTCCAATCCTCTTTTAAGAAGGCAAACAAAAAACGTGCTATGGTACCTGGCTTTGTGCTACTTCTGGCTACAAGATGTGCAGACTAATTGTGCTTTGTGATGGCTAAAATCAGGTAAACCACACTGAAGACCTCAGTTTCATGTGAGTTGCTAAGATGCTAGAAACGGGACAGAGAATTATATGGGCAACATACTGTAGTACAAACCAATATTTCCTTTCTCTATAATACTTCCGCCCTATATAAACTCTTTCTTTTTATATGAAAAAAAAAAGCAGATAATGCAGACATTGCAGTTAGCTCATTTTCCAATGTTAATACCTTTTTTGTTGTTCTATTACACTGCATTTCTAAAATTGTATAAAATCTCAGACACTGGATTTAAGTTAGTCTCTAACGGCTAGGATTTTGGATGGCAGTTTTGAAGGAGACTTTTGCCTTCCCCTTATGCAGAGGTTCTTTCACTTTCTTTTGTCATGTATGGGATATCGAACAGTATCAATCATATGTTTGATCCTGTATTCCTGTAACAGCCATTGAATGTTCATTTCCAAAACACACACACATACATCTGTAGATTTTTCTTTGTCCTTTTCAGCAGGAGTACGTGGCTTTTCAGCGTAAGAGAATTAAAAAGCAAGGATGCCAGGTGGCCACTAGATCTAACCACAAGGAATACCACCTTAATCTTTGATTTACAAGCCCTCACTTAACTGTATTATTTCCACTTAACTGCATTTGGGTTATGATATTAATTCGAGGATCCACAAATTATTTACTTCAACTGACTTACAATATTCTTTGTGCCTGTATTATTAAATACATTTTTGCAGTTTTCTTTGCCATGGAGATTCAGATTATTCAGATTACAAAACAGCCATTGACAGAGGCCAAAATAAGAAATATAATATATAATCGTAGGATGCAATAAATAAATAAATAATATTTGGTAGCAAATAGCACATAATAACAATATAAAAAATTATTAGCTCGGAGTTTAAATAACTCACTTTTCAAGTCCAAAAGCTTTGAATTCCTCCTTGATCATTCAGTAATTTTATTTGCCAGTGGCCATAATGAAAAATCTGAAATCGTACCGCACTGCGACTTGGCTCTGTCCACGCTATGAGCCACAGCTGACACTGTGCTGAATGGAACTGGTCATCGTTTTCTGGGACAAAGTGGTGGAGCAATGTAAAAAGAAATCGCGTTGATAGGGAACTAAATGCTACCAAGCTGTATCACACTCCAAATTGTTATCACTTCTCTCTGAAAAGACAGAAAATAAAATGCTTTCCCCCTATGCACAGTCTATCAAAGGATTGACAGTCATGTTTGGTAATGTTTCACATTATTAAATGAGAATGAATCCTTTTCTGTGCCCTCCAGGATTAAGTGCTGGGACCCTCGACTGTCACCAGGACCCTGGACCATGGTAACATCACCAACGTACGACTGAGAAATTAAGCAAGTTATTTATAGATCCAAGAAACTGAAATTTTCGGCTTGAGGGTAATTCAGATACTTCAAAGACATTTCAGAGCTAAACATTTAAATTCTATTTTCCCCAGAGCAAGAGAAAAGAAACTCAATAAATTTCCCCTGTGGAAATTTTGATTTTGCAGAAACCGCTTTTCTGTCACAAAACATTTTGTTGGAAAACTTGTGAGCTGCTCTGGATACTCACATGAAAGTAAGGGAAAGAAAATGTATCTGCCTGTTTTAGAATTTTGCATGAATGGCCACAGAGCTTTTGATTGTTTTTTGAGAATAAAATATTTAATTCACATTCAGGTGCATTTATTTCTTTGCATACAAAGTTTAGGGAATCTAATACACTACGATTTTTCATATCAAATTAATTTTTTCAACTTTACATTTGATAGTTTCTTTTAAAAAAACTGAGAGATCACTAGCTGTAGACAATGTTCAGCATTGTTCAGTGCAGTAATGTGGGAATGAGGAATTAACATGGGGATAGTTGACAAAATTCTGTGGTTGACTTTTTCTGCAGTAGGGAAAGAAATCAGATTTCCCTTCATAAAGGGTTAACACTGTATGAATGAATCAATAGGATAAAGCGTAGCTGATTTCACTTTATTGCAACTTGTTTTAATTTTTGTCATTTGTTGATTTTTCCATTGACCATGTGCAGCAATTTGGGTAAGTTTTTTCAGCTGTTTCACCTCTTTCACTAGAACACAAAGTTTTATAAAGGACTGAGAATAGTGGCTTTTCTCTGTGACAGTAAAAACCACATCTATTAACCTACAGCAACTAAATCACTCTTTCGAAAATGTGGCCAGAATTTAGTAACATGAAGAACCTCTGCCAAGAAAAATTCACTGGAAATGTAATGAAAATGTCTAATATTAACAAATACGGACACTCTGACAGTACTACCTTACCTGCTTGGAGAGGCATGTAAGGGCAGCTGTCTGCCCTGTCTTTGCCATTGACCCACTGAATGACCTTGAACTAGTTGCCTTTACCTCTCTTCGCCTTTATTTTCCCTGCCAATCTTTGTCTGTCTGGACTGTTAAAATTATGAATATTTTGCATCTTACGTGTTTGTACAGCAATTATTGCAGTGGAGTTCTGCTTGCGACTGGAGCTACCTGGTGAAACTGAGCTATACATAATGATCACAATTGTTCCACAGAGGTGTAAAAAGTTTGGCGGTGCCTCTTAAGAGACTCATTCTGTGTGATGCAGGTGAACCATACAAATGGCTTTAAGACATCAAGCTTTCTTTTGGGTGGTAAACAATGTAGAGGAGTAACTTTCCTGTGGGAGTTGTGCAAAGTCTACAGGCATTATAGCTTCTGGATACACTCTGTACTATGTATTTGACCCCAGTTTGAGCCTGATTTTGCCTCCTAATTCATCCACATGGTTAGTCTCCCAAGGCCAGGCTCTGGCACCATGAAGTTCAAGGCTTGCAGTCCTCTGGGTAAGAAGATTTAGAGGAGACATGCGTCACCACTGTGCTCTGATTTGTTTGGATGAGGTGTCAAGTCACAGCTGACTGGCTGCTTATTATATTTCTTGTTATGCCCTGTTGGCTATGTTTGTCTATTTCTAGGGAGTAGCCTAGGAAAGAGGAATGTGAACCTACCACCTCTCAGGAATCAATGCCAGGCAGAACACATAGGCAGCAGGCTTCAGTCTTAGCTAAGGTGTGGGGCTGTTCACTGCCACCTCCCAGTGGTGAGACCAGCAGCTGTAGAAGATGTTTCTTTCACTCCACCTGTATTGCTGTCAGATGGGTTACTTCAGTGCACTGGAAGAGTGGAGCAACGCCAGAGGAGCTCCTCTTGTCCAGATACGCCTGAAAAGGGGGCTATCGCTGCCCCTTATACTATATCTTGCCTGTGTGAGTGATTCTTCATTTAAGACAAACTGCCCGACAGATAACAGCAGTGTTGGTGGAGAGTCAGTGACTGCTAGAGCATGATGCCCCTCAGATGAGACCAGTGGAGCATGTCAGAAATGTTCATACAGAGGGACCCTGTGCTCAGTGGAGCGGTGGACATTCTATGTGGTTGCTACTCTGGTGAGACCCGTGTTTGAAAACTGGCATAGCAGCACAGTGTCAAATTTTTAAAGACTGGACAACCACAGTGTAGCATGTGCAGAAGGTAGGAGCAGTCTGCTAGAGGCTCTAGCTCCTGCTGTGGCTGTAGAGCTGCAGAACATGACTCAGATGTTGCCCTTCTCCTGCTTACAGAATCCGACTAAAGAATGATTCCTTAAGCCCTCTGTCAATTCTCCTTCCTGACGTAGTACAAGGAAATACTGCCTCTGTGGCTTGCTCATGATCTCAGCCTTTATCCCATTTTAGGTGAGTTTCTTGAATCTCTTTCAACAACATATGACATTATAGTGGAATCTGTCAAGATTTTTTTGTTAAATTAGACATATGGTAAAGTGGATTTGAATCACCTTTCAAATTATGCCTTTCTCAAGCCTAAGTATATGAGAAGTTACAACAGTACTTATTAAAAAAGGAATCATTCCATTGCAACATAAATCCTCTGAGTTCATCTGCAAAATAACTGTACAGCTACAAAACTTTGATATAATTTTTTCAGGCCCGGAGATCACTGCTGTAACCCAGGCCACAGGCACAATGTGATAGAAAGTCTGCTAACGAGCTGCACAGTGAGGCAAGTCCTCTGCATTATCTTCATGTGCCTGCTAGTACATACAAAAAGTAGCTGGGTCAAATGAGACAGGTTAGAGCTAGACTTAAGGGATGCTTAGTGAGTCAACGCATCCCTTGGAAATGCTATTCCTGAGATTCCTATGGCTTAAAAGCCATTTGCACTTGTGCAGTTCCTTAGAGGTGATAGCAGGATATACATGATGACACAGTTTACTAACTTTCTATTGGACCAAGATTTGAGCTGTTCCAGATTCTTGCCTTTCCTTCAGTTTTCCTTACTCTGACGTCTAAAGGAAGAGTCACATCTGGGATGTGCACTTACTGAACGAACGAAGCGGGCGGCAACAGCAGCAGGATGGGAGCAATGAGGTAACTCCTTGTCCTGACCCAGCCTTGCAGGAGCTTCTTTCGAGTTCATCAGGTGTATAGCCTGAGAGAGCATTAGATTATTTCACCGGATCTCCTGTGTAGCATGGTCTATTGATATCTACCCAGTTACTCTTACACTGAGCCACTGACTACTGTTTATGAAATAAAAAATAATTTAAGGATGGCTAACTAGCACCTTCCAGGCAGCCAGTGTTGTCTAAATTCCCAGAAAATGGAGGGTCCCGTAGTAGAGACATACTACCAGAGAGGTAGTCTGACCTCTATTAAATATTATCTAACTTCTATTATCTACATATTTGACTTCAACAATTATTTTCTATTTGATTAAAAGGGACTTTAAGACTCACCAGGACTTTAAGATTTACCACGCACTCATCTATCTACTGCAGTCAAGTCATATCTCAGTCTCTGTTTAACTAAGTTAAAGAATCAGGAGGAGTCACATCTCTCTGCAATGCATCTTCTCCGACATTCACGTAAACTTTCAGACTTTTCCAAACTCCACATCTCCATGGCCTTTAAAACAGTTCACACAGGACCTGAATACACTGTCCCACCATTAGTCTTTCCGAAGTGCTAAGGGGTATCACCTTTTTACTCTGACTAGCTACAGATGGCATTAGCCTCCTTGTAGCATTGTATTAGAAGCTCATATTGAATTTCTTGTCCTGTTCTATCCTTGATTCATGTTCTGAGCCACTGGTTTCCAAGGTGCCATCTCTCATTCTGCAGATGGAACCTTTCTACTTCCTAAATTTCTGTATTTGTAGTAGGCTGTGTCAAGACATTGGACTCAAATTAATAAGCAGTCCAGATCAATTTAAGTGACTAACCGTCAACATCAAATGAACTAGGTAAGAAATGATTCTCTGAAGCATCAAAGTGGAGGGAAAAGTTGATTGTATAAGGGACTGAAACAGTGAATTGCAAATATTTGTAGATATAGAAGGACCACATCTTCAGCTGACATCTTATTTCTGGATTTCCATGGTGCTGAAGAGTTGATTGATAAGTATTCGGAACATTTTAAACCTAAATAATTGTGAATTTAAAGAACACTGCCTAAAATCATAAAGTCTTTTGTATGATTTTTAATGCATACTTTATGTACAAAAATAGATAACATGTTGTTGATTTTCGAGCTATACATTTCCCCTCCTCTTTTCCCCCTCCCTGATTTGATCAAATTTACTGAAGTGACACATGAACATTTCCCCATTGTGACAGTCGTGGCTGAAATATTCCAATCCAAGGGAGCTGTTACAGAGAAAAAGAAATGGAACATTACTTTTAAAAAATCCCAGACATCCCAGAAAGCAGTCAAATATTTATGCAAAATGAATGTAGCATTATACACTGGCACCGAACAACACAATGCTCTGTCTCACACAATCCTGTCATTCATGTGCGTACATATTGCCACAGGCAAAAGTCCCACACAATGTATTTTTATACAATTGCTAGCATATTTCATTACAAGTTGTTTTTTTAATTCCCTTATGTAGAGGATTCTCTTGATAGAGACATGCTGTCTCCCCAGAGTTTCCTAAAAGGGGAAAGATTTGTAATATAGAATCCATAGAAAATTATGGCATAAAAAGTAAATTTCAGCTGTAAATAACATTAGCAAAGAATATAGTCATAGCAATAACAAAGAAGATGGAAAGAAACTTATTCTTCCCTAAGAGAATTCAAAGTACACTGAGTTATATTTTGTGTTCTGGTAGCTATCATGTAACCAGTTAGAAACACAATGCAAAGTAGTCAAAATTGTTAGCATTAAATTTCTGATACATAACACATTCACCTTCAAACATAACACACAACACCTTCAAATTTATTAGAGTGAATAAGAGCAGGCCCAAACCTATGGGACTGAGACACTGAAGCAGAGAGACCACCAACCTCTACGCCTTGAGTAGAAAATACAATCCGTACTTCGAAAGTTTTTGTTAATCAAAGTGTACCCAATATCACCTCAAAATGACGTGAAAAGGCAAGTTTCCAAAGACTGAAAATTTAGGGAAGCCTAAAGAAAAGCATAAGGGACGATTCACTTCAGTTATCTTGCATGCCGTTGTGACACAGAAGCCATGGCTGAAGACATAGGAAGGCTACATGATTTGAACCCTGGACTGCTGCCTTCCTATTAAACTTAAGCCCTTTGCACATGGAGGGCAGGCTTTCCGGAGCAGTGGTAGGGCTTGCCTCTCAGTGCTCCTCACTCCACAATTTGGAAAGCCGGTGACTGAGAAAGGACCAGATATATCAAAAAATAATGTGGCTCTCCCTATTCTATTCTCCAAAGCTGGCTTGACCCTTTTCAGCTAGCATGGCTAGGAGAGGGGAAGTATGGAAGCATTGCCTTGGTTCCTTGCTGTACAAATAGAACGGTATTTTCCTGTGCAAATAATAGAATAAAATAAATCCTCTATGGAGGCATCCAGTGAGGACCCAGCTGTTTGTCTTCTTTCAGATACCAGCGACAATGAAAAGATAAAATGTACACACAAGATAGAGTCTGTATCATAAATGAATAAAACATTTTTTTGATTCCTCTGTGGGGGCTTTTCTGTGAAATCCAGGTGTCCTTTCCATTGAAACTCTCGGAAGAGGACAAAATTATACTTTTCATTATCCCAGGCACACTATTTGCATAGAACATTCTTCACGCACAGGCTCCTGTCAAAATATCAGTCACTCTCCAACTTCAGCTCTCGGACCACCTTTCACCACCTGTGACACCTTGACATGAGTTCCCTGTGTTCCCTGCGGTCCAGCAGGCTAAATATCCTGTAGCCGTGCATTGCCTTCCCTTTTGCAGCATGATTCTCCCAGGCAGCACAGCCCCCTTATTCTGCTTGAAAGCTATAAATCTGTATGAAAACTTTAGGCCTTTGTTAGAGTGGACACCCTCTGAATCATTTGAAATTGAACTCACTTAATAGGTGATTTTTTCCAGATCATTTTTCTGTGACATATTCTTCCCAGTGGTTCACTGATATTTGGTTTTTGGGGAGCAAGTTTGTTTTGTTAAATTACAGGGACTTCACATAAATTTTAGTTTCATTCTGAAGCATGAAGTAGATAGTGTTTAAACAAGTCTGTGCCTGTAACTTCATTCCATTTAAATGCACTCCTTTGCTTTAATATCCTCTTAAATCATTTATGTGTACATCACTATTGAACACACCATGCTTTACATTCCACATGTAGCTGCACAAGACAGTTACAACAATGCAAGCTAATTAAAGCTACAGGGTAAAACTCTGACCCTATTTAAGTCAAAGGGAATTTTGCCTCTTACTTCAATAGAGTAAGCTTTTCACCCCGAGGCCTTTTCTGTCCCCCTAAGTTTCCCTAGCTGTTTGTGCAAGGAGTTCTGGAGAATATCAGGTCTCAGAGAGCCAATTAACTAGAGACAGCAGTACAACAAAGCTTCCTCCTGCTGATGGGGAATGGGTGGCCTTTTGCCTTCAGGAAATAGTTCCACACTGGGGTGGGACAGTGGTTTGAAGTGGCAGCCCCCATAGGTATAACGTGAAGGCGGAGGAGCCTGCCTGTGTGTGTGCAGAGACGCAATGTGGGCAAAGCTACATGAAAGTAATTGGAGGTGAAGGGAAAGGGCCTGAAGCTGTACTGCAAGGGCAAGTGATTTGAGCACTTGAAAGCCAAATGTTTTCCTAATTGCTATTTAAAATGACTACACACAACCAGAGGTGCCCAACCCTCCCCGCTGGGTGGGCCACACAGCTTCTTCCCATTGCAGCAGAAGGGTGATATACTGTGGCTTTTCTCCTGTGAGGGACCAGATGTCCTGCGTATGCAGAGTGCAGATGACCTTTTGCTTTTATTTTCTGCTTTCCCAGGGGCTCCTCAGCACAAGAGTACGTTGCTGCCTGAAAGAATTATTCTAGCAGTGGCTAGAATCCATTCCTAGTTGGTTTGTGTCCCACAGGACCCTCAGCCTCTCCCATGGTATTTGAATAAATGTGCACTTCTCATGTAACAGGAAACCGTCCCATCCAGGCTGGACCAGGTGGCTGGCTCATCTACATCACTGCTTACCAGAGTGAGATACAACATGAAGTCTCTAATCACTGATGACACTGGCCCAGAGCCTGTGAAAATTTGAAGTGTGACTTGAAAAGATGTGCGCTCAAATATTCAAAATGTCCAAGGTGATTGGTTCTCAGAGGATTGTGGCATGGTCTTAACAAACCAATGGGATTAGTTGTCCCAAATGTAAAATTAGTTTTGAATAATGGGACTCCATTCTTGATCTGAAATATTGAATCAAAACTGGAATTTTCCTGAATACATTTTGTCTGAATGGAAAACAAATCTTGGCATGAACTGACATTAATATTGGATATTACATTACAAATCATGGAAACTTTGACAAAATGGAAAAAATTATAAGATAATTGCAACTTGTTGAACTGTGCTTTCTGGGTGAAGATATTTGTACTTGTAGAACAGTGCACTGGGATTACTGCTTTTGGACCAGGGCAGTATCTACTGTGAAACTGAACCTAGAGAGGAAAAGGGACCCTTGAATTTGGATCAATGCTTTTTGAAGATTTTTGAAGCACTTAAATATTATGGTATATTACAAAAACTTGAATGAGACAATCTTCACTTTCTAAATGAAAACACCATTGTCTGAATGTCTTCTTGGTGCCAGAAGCTCCTTGCCATTTTCTTACTTCAGTTTTCACTGTGGGAATTGATTATGCACGAGCAATATTAATTTGGGGTTCCGGTGTTGCAAAAGGTCAGGTCCAATTGTATAATTATATTTATTTATCTTTAAAAAGAATGGTTTTGTTGGACCTGGACACAGCAAGATAACGAAAGTTCTTTACACCAGTTAAAGGCAGACATGGCTTCGTTTATCCAGTCAATTTTTTTTTTTTTTTTAAGAGTAGTGAAGCATTCCATTTGAAAAATCTTTACTGAACTGCTTTGAGGAAAGTCAGTGAAATCAAAATCATTACACCTTGTGAGTACTTAAAAGAGCTACCCATTCCATGATGGAACATACTTTTTTTGTATCCTTACTACAACTTTCAAGGGGGATGGCATAGAAAAAGAGTACCATTGCAGTCTTATTGAACCTGTTTGGGCTTTTTCCCTGAAATGCTTTAGAACCACAGGAATATGCTAGACAAAAAGCAGATGATATTCAGAAAAAGAAAATAATCATCAGAATACATGATCATCTGTGAAAGACAGCATTATTGCTGAAATGCTGCAGCATGCCTGAAGCATTGGAATAACCTGAAAGAAATAACTGTATACCAATCCCTATCAAGTACTGAACAGCTGTCTTGTGGAACAGTTATCTACTGATCACCCTACAAATACAAAGTCATGAGATTACATAACTATACTTTGCATCTGTGTCCTTCTGGTAGCTCATCAGTTAGAAACAACAGCATTCTTTTTTTACCGTGATCTATTTTGGGACACTGTAACCATCTGAAAAATAGGAATTAGTTAGGAATTAGGAGTTAGGAATTAGTTAGGAATTAGGAGACCATAACAGATGGACAGAGGTCTCTTCCAGGTATTCCATCCAGGCTTTCATTTCTGGTTTGTACAGGGAATAAGGCTTTATAAAAGCCTTTATACTGCAAGTACAAACTGGTGGAGAGATTTATAGACAATTGGGAAGTACATCATCGCTTTTCCTGTCAAAGTCCCTTGACTAGCCCTTGATATTCTTGAGCATCTGAGGAGTAGGGCTCAATGAACTTGCAATCATCATCATCAGCAATAGGTTCAACTGAACATAACTGCCACCAAAACTCAGGTTAAGGTAGACTCAACAGCCCTCCAAAATATTAGGATCATGCAAAAATACCTGATGGAATAGTTATTATAATAACAAAGTATGATTTGCTGAACTGGGTGATTATTTGCCAGTCTTGATTTCTGGCTTGCATGGGCTCTACTTGAAGGGTGACAAGACCATGCATCAAGAGATGCTAGCTTCCACAAGTTCAGGGATCTGCTGGGCTTAGGCTTGGTCAAAATGAGTATCTTCAGAATTTCCAAGGACCACTACAGTCAACAAGCCCAAGAAATTCAGTTTAAATGTAGACCATATTTTGGATCAGCTCCAGCTGAGGAGAATTTGGAGGTGTTTATGGAGTCAACATGGCATCAGCAAGAAGCCTGTGGGAAGAAGAGTAACTTTGGCTCAAATGCTTATAATGGCAGTGTGATCTTCCTAAAGCTTATCCTACTGGGGTGGTCCGCAGGGCTTCCTTCACTTCATTTTGGCAATAAGATAGAAAAATGGAGTTGCTGTAAGTAGAATCCCCTCTGCTGTCAGTTTTGTGGCAGTCACTTTCAATCTGGAGTCACTCTGTAGATTGTCTTATCTGGTGGAGAGTGAGTGAAACTAGGCGCCTTCTCCCAGTGATGTTAAAACCAAAGGTGAGATATAAAGGTGTCAAGCACTCACTGTTCAGTGTGCATGGTTAGGTGTCTCCAGCTCTAACTAGGAGCCTGAGGACAGTAGCAGCTAAGAAACTAAGTGCTCTAAACAGATATTCAGGGAATGTATGCTGTAGGCTTGTATGTTCCCAGGGTAGAAGGGATGTATGTACTTGATTGCAGCGACTGATGAAGAAAATGTATGGGTTGATCAAAATATAAATCCTTTTACAGAGTTGTTCAAGGTCCGTGAGTCTGCTGGAAGCAAATGGTGAACATACCATGCAGGCATTCACTGTTCATAGCCTATGAACAGTGTCACGACTTTCTACATGTAATCTCATTATTATGTCTTGTATTCTGCCCTTCCAAAAGTTACCTTTAAAATAAGAGTTGATATATCATATTGCATTTACTAAGCTGTAAAGGAATTTGTTTGCTACATGGAATGCAGTATTTTTCTTTTCCTTAGCTCCTGTGAGGGATAGACTTAAGTCTGAGTATGCTCATACATCCCTCTCTGTTCTGATGTAAACATGAAAATCACTGGTGTTGCAAGGCTGCAAAACTTTTGAATATGTGACTATATTCTGTCCCTGCAAGTCAACAGTGATATCAGTGTGTTTTTCCACTAGCAGCATCTCCTTTTGCATAAATCACAGTTGCTGTTTTACTGAATGGCTGAAATATAATAGACGTAGCACGTCATTGGAAATGTAAAATAATGGTTTCTAACTCATATATTTTACACTTTTCTGACAAACACCACCCAAACCCTAGTCTCCTTGACTGCTGAAACAGTTGATTTACATCTTTGGCTAAGGATAGTTCTGATGCCCAGACAGCCAGCTCCAAAAGGCTTGTACTTTCCACTCTTTCTACGTATTATAATGAAGAGCTCTGGAGTAATCTAAATTATGTAAATACTCTCTCCTATCAAATATGCTTCTCACATATTCCCTTAGAGAAAGATTAAAACAGTGCAGGAAGTGAGCTTGATATTCCCTCTAAAATGCTATGCACTTAAACTGTACTTTTTCATAGCTTTTCTGGTGGAATGAATTAGGCAAAGCAGAATTAACCTTGTCAGTCACCAAGTCAGCTTCCATGACACAGATTGCTGCAACTAAGAATACAGAAATAACAAACGAGCCCCAGTGCAGTCAGCCTCCACTGATTCCTGCACAGAGTATGTAAAGTGCTTTGGGGTACTCTGAGAAGATATATCCCATATAAATGTAAAGTAACAGCAAAGAAAAGTCTGTTTGCCTGGAAGTCAAGGGCAAGAGAAAGCAGTCTCAGACAAACAAAGGCTTTGTGCCAAAAAACGTGGCTGCTAGGGAAAGCTGTGCGCAGACCTTGGACACAGGGGCACTGAACCACTAACTGGAGTGTGTGGGCTGAGTAGGAGTTCAGGAGAAGGAAACGGGCTGCTTTAGCATGAGGGGAGAGGAAAAGGGGGTGATCAGAATGAAGGAGTGAATTAGAAGGGAGAGAGCATTATGGGGATGTTCAATAACTGAGTCCATGCAGGGGGGAGAATGGGAATTAACCCTAGAGAAAGGCTGCCAGATTCTCCTCTTCTGGCTAGTTTAGTTTGGTAAGGGAAGATGTCAAATGGGAGCAAGGCAAACAGGCGCTTCTGCAAATCTCACATCTCCTTTTCTGCTGCTGTAAAGCCCTAGACGCCTCCAGTTTAGAAAAGGAGACCATTCTAATGCTGTATGTACATCTCACTCTCTCTTCGTAATCTTAAAATCTTCAGAATGTATCTGTCCCACAGCCCCAGACATCACTTCAGTGGACTGTTTCTAGGCTGAGGTAAGGACGAATGCAGAACATAGCACTTGGTACAGCTCCTACCAATGAGGAGGCAGATGGAGTAATTTCTTCTCAGACTGAAAAAATCAGAAAAAAGGGGAAGAAGAAACTACTAGAAGAACTTTGCTTGTAAGTTTTGGCTGTCTGATTACCTTAGTTGCATTTTGCTTTGCTAGCTAATGAACTACTTGCAATCAATAGGAACAACTCTTTCAAGTGATTGTGCTCTCCTCTCTCTGACCTTATATGAGCCAGGCCACACTAGCTGTTCATGGTCTGTACAGAACATCTTTCAAAATAAAGATGGATACCAGGATGACAAGTACCAAGCACGAACTGCTGAACAATACTTTTAGATATGGGTATGTCACAGTGTGCAATATGCACTGCACTAGAGACGACTGAGCAGTCTGGTCCATTCTGACATCAAATAGCTTGCGCAGATGCCAGCTCAGACCCTGTATGAGAATAACCATCCTGTAGTTGGCTTAGGAAAACTGCCATGGTACCATGCCTACCCTCACCTCCGAAGCCTACCTTTCTGGCACTACTTCAGGAACTTCTGCACCACATTCTTTTGCATGGTACACAAAGGACCACAGCACGCTGATTAGGAGTAGCTCTGATGCACAGTTCAGTAGCATTGTTGCTTTAGAAACTCAGCTGAGTTTCTCACTAGTTAGGATGTCCTCAGAGTAACTTGGTGAAAACTATTCCTGCAGCATACTTGAAACATGAGATAGATTGGCTAAAACAAGAGTTGAAGTTTTTGCATTTTTTAAAAGCAAAGAAACAACAATCTCCAAAATTGCAGGGTTTTAAATTTTACTAATCTTTCTTCTCCATTATAGATTTAGTGTTTCCAACTGCATATGTTCCTATTTGGTACCTCTAAAAAAATTAAGCCCCTTAGGCTTTGCAAAATTAGTAGATTCTTGTCACCAAGTATAGAACTCTGCTGTGACACAAGTCCTCCAAACTGGAGCTAATGTGAGATGCTATATCCATTAAGTCATCATAAGTAGCGAGCCATTTCAGTTGTGTGATGTTGTTTCTTTGCCACGTCTGTTTAATGGAGAAAGGAAGTCCAGAATACTGTGAATGGGAGCTATGAGGGCAATATCCTTTCTTTAGGAGCTTTACCTTACGAGCACTTCAGTGCAACTCGGATGACTAACTAATTGTTAATACACAGGGCTGGTTGGCATAAATGAAGGTGCCTATAGTCAGATGGAGAGTTCAAGGCTCTATGTATGATTGTTTCCAAAGAAACAACGGATGATCATGAGAAGTGTGCTATAAAATTTAGAAATTAAGTAGATACAACTTTTATATCAGAAACCAACTACTATCCACTAATACTGGAGCACCTGATGAATCCAAATGCTTCTGGTAAGCTTTTCTTAATTCTGTGTTTCAAATAATGACTAAAGCAATGTAAGCCTCCTTTATGTGGCAGGGGAGGAGACAAATTTCAGCAAAGCTGAAACTTTGAGAAGAGCATATCGTTTGAAAAAGGTTTGCCTTCCTGAGCTTCAATAGACTATCCTAATTTACATGATATAATGTTGCCCAATAAGAAAAACATACGTAGAAATACTCTTTATTCTGTGCATGCCTGTTTGTATAAAGGCAGCAGCATTGTTATTCTATGTCATCCCTTGTTGACAAGCCTGTTTGAGTTCCAGTAATGGAAAACTATCATGTTGATTTGCTTCAGATTAGCCTCATCTTCTTGCAACACTATTTTCCATTACAAGTAACAAATATATGGTGATAGGTAAATGATTTTGATAAAGTCTGGTAAATATTTTAAAATAGTTGCTTACATGCTTATTCTATTTCAGAAGAAAAACATTAGCATCAGAAAAATGGCGTCTGTCAGATATCTTTGGTAATTTTACCATTAGGTGTTGTCAAATTCTAAATTGCCTGACAACCATGACTTTCTACATCTGGCTATAGAAAACAAACAGATTTTCTGCATCATAAATACCATTTAGAATAATTTAGAATTTCTTCTAAATTCATCCGTAAAAAGATCTGAAAACAGTCAAATCATCAGGAAAACTATTTAGCAGTAAGGACTGTCAATAAATGCTCTAAAGAGTTCTGATACATTAGCTTCAGACTACGACATTGTATCTCAGGCCTACAGTCTCTGATTGTTCCTTTTATATTTTTCTTTTTAGGAAAGGATTTGAAAAATGAGAATTACGCTGATCTTGTAATGACAGAACTAATATCATGATGCAGCAAGTATTAATGTGTACAGAGGTGTTCACATGCTGTATACAAAGAACAATGTTTACTTTACTGTTAGGAATTACCAGAAGTGACTGACAGTCAGCATTATTTCCGAGTAGAAGAAGGCTTACCACAACAGTCTCTTCCAACACAACGATAACTTGTGCAATTGAAACTCTAAGACTCTACTTTGGAAAGTAGGCTCTGTGCTCTCTAGTTAAAAACGTGTGGCTGTTGCAAGCCTGTATTTAACCACATATAGGCAATGTAGTGTGCACAGAAACTGCCTGTTAGAGGCAAATAAAATACAAAACAACTTGTTTTAAATGCTACCAACACAGGCCTGCAATTTCAGGTGGCTCTCTGCTCTTCTCTTTCTAAAAATGTCCTCTTACAACTCCCTTTGTTTATCAAAGGATGCAGTGTGTTGCAAAATGTTGTGTTGTATTTGTCTTTAGTGAAGTAGATTTACTGAGAAGGCAGCTTGATCCAAAAGGCGGCAATGTTTGAAGCCATGAGATGAATTCCTAGTAATCCAGACTTCAGAGATGGTTTTGAAATATCAGAAAACCTTGTCCGGGCGCATGCAGATCGTAATTTGGTATGGAAAAAATTATGTGCCCAAATGATATTTCCACCTTGCTGTTTACTAAAAATAATGTATAAAATATAAATCAAAGAAAGAATTGTATTCTTAAAAGGAGTTAGTGGCTGCATTTGGTGGTTTAATGCAGAGCCCTCCAACCATGGGCCCGGGGGCCAAAAATCTTTAATATCTGATGCCTATCTAGTCTTTGTGAAATCACTTGCTGGTCTCTCTCCAGCTATGATCTGAGACTACAAACTCCAGCATCATGATTAGCATGGTTACTGTCAATCTCAGAAGAGATTAGGAGAAACGAATAGCCAGCAAGACAGAATTGAACCTTTGACACGATACCTATGAATCAGGATCTTCCTCTCCTGACAGTCTGCAGGAAGGTAGTTTACTTTGTCTCTATCTTCTCCTAAAGTATCAAATTCTAAATTAGCTAAGAACCGTGACTTTCCACCTCATTGGATGCAAAACTGTCTTTGTTAGGGACCTATTACAGATCACAGTAGTTGAGAATGAGATTCCTGTTACTGCTGTGTATGCAAGCTCAAGTCACTGTACTGACCTTGTTCATTCAGCGCATGAGTGTTCTCTCACGATCCCGTACAGCCTCCCAGCCTGTTTGTCCTACCTGGATAAGGGAAGCACCTGGAACCAAACGAGATCCTACCACATCCTCCTAAAAATATTTAACACATTGTTAGTGGGCAGCAACTAACCGTCCAGGCATGAACTTAAGGTCGAATCTATTCCTAGGGCCCTGTTGACATCCGTGGCTGCCCTAGTTGTACTCTAACAGTATGCGAAACTCCCTGAGTGAATTTACTGTAGCAGTCAGTCTCAGCATATCTCAAGGATCTGAATATGATATTTTGCTGCTTACAGAACCAGACAGAAAGCAACAGCATGAAACAAAATGCATAGAACTTCCCTTCTTCTGAAAGAGAAATGGAAGAGCAGAAAACAGGCTGAATTTCTCCAGGGTAATTTTATGTAAAAGAAAGACCAGCACCATCCTTTAAGGCCTGAAATGTCAAGCTTGTAAAAATAGCATTCCTGGGAGTTGCATTTGATCATTTGTTAAATACTGTGATATAAAATGTAGAAATCCATGTGTAATGCTTCAAATCCCTAATCTGGTTTAAAAGGTCAGTTGAAGCCTAAAAGGACTTGGCATTTTCCCTTTAAAAATCTGACTTTTTGACTCAGAGCTAACAACATTTGAGCCTGAATGACCTGGAGGATAAATGCAAAAGCTGATTTCAATTGAACTATTTAGAAAGCAGGGGATCTTCTAATTTGTAAGATAGCATTCAGGGAGGTTTTTCCATTAAGAACTCAATCGTCTGAAAAATGATTTCCTTGGGTATTCCACAATCTTTCAATACCTGTGTAAATTTTACGCAGGAGGGGGCAGTGAGAGAGACTGAAGATGGATAACACAATGCCAGAAGAGCAGAAAGCCAATTTATGAATCAGAGGGAACTGGTATTTGCCTCAAAAATTTGTACCCTTTCTAACCTCTTCTTCCACTGCCTGGAAGACATACATGTTTCAAAATCTTTAGAATTCAATGCAATGTGTAGGCTTGCTTGCTACTGCTACTACTTTCTTTATAATGATGATTATGGTCCTTTGCAGCGATACCCCTTTCCACTCTTCGTACATGACTTGGTTGAGTTAGTACGGCACGTAAGTTGGATGCTCACCACCATTTTCATGGAGGTGTGCACTAAACACCTGCCTAGATTTAATGAAGCACTGTGGCCCTGGCGTTCTGTGCAGAGCCTCAGGCTGTTTTCCTACCTGGTTGCAACTTCTCGAGATGGTCATCGTGGTAACTGAAAACACAGCATGGAGCCTCTGTGAACCACATCTTCTTTCTCCCTGGTCGAACCCAGTACATCAGGGCTTCCAAGAGGAGGAGTTCAGACCTTGGGCAGATCTATAGGGCTTTATGCTTTCTGCTTGCAAGGGAATATAGTAAAAAGGTGAATGACAGATTTTCTCTTTCCCAAGGTATAGCTATACTTCATGTTAAATCTTGCCACCAGAATAAACTTTTTAGAAGAAACATCCTTTTCTTCCTGCTTGGCTCCATCTTTTCCTCACGAAACATCCACTGCTTTTTGATTGCTTTCTTCTTTCTTGGTATGAAGTTCTCAGCCTGAGCAGTTGTAGGACCTCCTTGTAGTTGCTTTGCACTCTCTTGCCCATTTTTTCCCTAGGATTTACAGTGAAATTGGAGCTGCCTCACTGAGGGTGAGCATCAGCATAACAGGCAGGGTTGACCCTGTTATGTGCACTTCTCCAGGTTTTGCTGGAAGGGGGTCATCTGGTCTGACATGAGCTTGAGCCAACATACGGGTTGTGGGTCTGCCTCCCCAACGGGCTCAGTCTCTGCACCAGGCTGTGCCCAGCCCTCAGATAAGAACACCCCATGGGAAGGGGTGGCAGCCAGGCACTGTGGCTCCTCAAGGCCCTCCCCAGCAGGTGGTGTCGTCTACATTTTTTACCACACCAGCAATGCCACTTTGATAACTGCCCAGGCTGAAAATAACCAAATAAAAGCAGGTGGTCAGAAACCTAATGATTGCTGAAGAATGACACGCTCTGTGAAGCCTCCCAAAGCTCCCCTCTGATTGGCCACCGTGGCCAGCAGCCTGCTCCCCCCAGCCAATCGCAGCACAGCTCCTTGTGGTGCGGGAAACAGCTCTCATTTTATTTTACCAATATCCATCAGACAAAACAATTGCATCTACATCAGTCACTTGGCATAACAGAAATAAAGTCCTTTTAACAGAGCATTATCACAGGATCAATGTCTCCCAGCTTTCCTTCGATGTTTATTTTTGACAAATGCCTCAGCTTCAGCTCAGCATTTATCTAGCAGCTGGGGACTATTATGCTGTGACAACCTTCTATTCCATTGTCATAGTGTCAGATTCTTGAAAAGGATAATAGGTAGATATTTTTGCTTTTCGAATGTTAAGAAATAAGTGGCATTCCTATTCCTTATTTAGTTACTTCTTAATTTTAATGAATAGTTTTAGTGATAATTACCAGATTCCTATATTGATAAAAACTGGCACATACTGTATGTTAATAATAGCACAAATTTGGTATTTATGAACTGCTGTTCTTTTGCAAATATAGACATTTGGTAATCATCATTATGATGATAAAATTCATTAAAATTGGAGAAACAACCTATTATCCCTTCTGCCCATTATCTTTTAATTAAGTAACACAGAGATATTTTATAAGACTTTCCTAGACACACTGAAAAGTATTGTTTCTGTAACAGAGTCTTTATGTACCAATATAGTTCAATTTCAGTTTTGATAGACTTGATGAAAAAAGATGATTGAGAGAAGATTGAGGGTAGACTTATTCCAAAATATATTTCAGATTTCAAAAATTTTAACCTCACTTATCTCAGCATGTACTTGAATTTTGTTTAGGTGTAGACTAGAGTTCTGTGTTTGTATTAATATTAGAGTTTGTAATAGGATTTGATAGTCTACAATAGGAAAAAAAAACTTTTGTGTTAATTTTTCTTCAGAGTTTTTAGCAGTGTGAGTACTGGAAAACTTGAGAGATTAGTTGCTCACGTGAAAAGTATACTTGTATCTAAGTGATAAATAAGTTCCTTTTTGAATTTGGTTTTGGCCAAGAATCAAAAATGCATGGGTGAGGAGGCTAGATTTAAACACATTCAAACAGGTCAGGCATTTGAAGAGGTTCAACCTGGTCTTCTCCTAGTTTGCATTTTATTTTTAAACTTTAAAATATATTTAAAATACTTTTTTACTCAGCAGAACTGTCAAAAATACACTTGGAGAGCCTGTTTTGTTACAAGTGTCTTTATGTATTTCCTTTCTTATTCCTGATCACTTTGACGCTAGATAATACTCCTGCGGTAACACATCACCAGTGAATGTTTCATGGAAAGACGCAGTCCGGGCATATTCTATCTCTGCCTTTCAGTCTTATGTATGGCGTAATATAGTAACAAATCTGGGCAAATTCTCATGCATACCCTGACATGCCATCACTGTGAGCAGCCAAGAGTGAAGCAAGCAATATTGAGGTCACAGGATGGTCAATGCTCTTCTATTTGAGTTTTTCTTGGGTTTATCCAGACAATTTACATCTCGAAAGGCTATTCTCCTTTACATACTTAATTTCTTCATCTGCAAACCTGACATAACTCATTTGAAGAAAGCTGCATAGGAGCTTCCTCTTCCAGACAGTCTGGTGTCACGTAAAGGCTGCAATGACCTGATCAGAGGGAAACTCACCAAAAAAAAAAAAAATCTTATGAAATGGAGAAAGAAGTTAATTTTTTCTTATTGAGCCTGAACAATTCCCTCATGTTTTTTTGGAAATTGCTGGAGCTATCTGGGGAAGTAAAATTCCCATGAAAAAGGTGTATTTTAATAAAAAATAATTACAATCTCAAGAACTGAACTACTTTGTCCTAAATGCAATAGATTTATAGTTGAACATGGTGCTGTACTGCTACCTGGTAACTGTAGCTTACTTGCCTCTGTTCCCAGGATTGTCTTAGGGTTGAATTTCTCTGACAAACTAGAGTCTCCAGTGATACATAAGAACCACTTCTCTTCATGAAGGGAAATGTTACTGCATGGAAAATACTGTCATGCATCCATACAGAAGAATGAGGCAACTGGACTGCAACACCCAAGATGTACTACCATTGTACTATGGAAGAGGGGAAAAAAACAAAACAAAACAATTTGTTCTCCAGAATGAAATCTCTTCTGTTCTGGAATATGTGCTTTATGAATAAAAAAATCAAAGCACAGTCAAAGACTTCTTGGCCTTCCCCTCAAGAGCATGTAGAGTCACAGATTTTAGATTAATTCTATGATAATCTTCAAATCACATTTTTGCAGATCATAAATGTGTTGTGGAAGGGATAAGAGGTGAAAATATTACCCTTTCTTTGTTTAAGAATCTAATTGGAAGTTACTTGGAGTAATGCTGAGTTTCTTTACAAACATTTTGCACAGCTCTTGGTAAATATACCATTCTTTTGCTTTGAAATTACAGATAAGACAAGCTATTTCAACACAAACAGTCTGCCAGTCCTCTGCTTAAGTACTGTCTTTTGATAATAATAAGAAAAAAGTGATGGAAATATGATTTATATCTCCAGAAATTTCCAAGAGACTGCCAAATGTTGTCTTGAAGCACTCTGCTCTTAGGCAGCCACAACACTGAAAATGTTCCCAACATCTTTCCAATGCAACAGGCAGGAATAATGTAATACTTACTCTTCCTCCAGATGCATTACATTGTTAAGCACTTAATCTCAAGGACCTTTTTGAAGTTCAGATAGTCCTACTTTATTCATCATTTAGTGTTTAGATTAAAATAACAAATGATTGAGCTGAAAGTCTTTCAGGAACAAAATTCCTTTTTTCCCCGTATATAAACAGAGTTGCAGCCTTTGCATTTTTCGCCATCTGGCCTGCAGTGTGAAATGACATTAGTAGCATGTCAGGTTTATTCCCTTTTCAAAAAAAAATAAAGAAAGAAAAGGAAAGAAAAAACATAATCCTAATCTATAGTATGAAGAGTATTAAAATGAAACATCTGCCTCACTGAAATGAGTGGATGAACTCTGAAGTCTACAAGCTGCTGGAGTTTGTCAAGTACATGTTTACATTGCTGACTGTTGTAAATTTGCAGGATGATGACAAGAAGTCTACAAACTAAAATAACTTATTCAAATGTTTTTAAACATCTGTTTCAAACAGAAAAGAGTAGAACAATGAAGTGGCACTGTGATCACAGGCAGATCGAGGACATTGTAATATTATAACCTGAGTTACATAATAAAAGATGATGGCAACAGAGGCTGTAACTGCAGTTACAGGCTTGTTTTCTGAAGTAAATAGAATAGGTGGTGAGAGACTTGTCTGTCACATAACTATGCGACTCCATCTAAAGTAAGGACAAAATACAGCCAAATGCCCCTTTAAAAGTTTGCTTTTACTATAGCACCTGCTGATTACAAAGCCAAATAAACTCTGTGCTGCCCACCTCCCAGAGATCAAAGATGGAAGATTTCTCAATAGCTTTCTAAAAACAAGAATGACTCAACCAATGAGACTGTATCATTCAGCAAACAGTTTATCCTCACTATCAAAGGTTTTGTTGCTTTTTAAATCTTTAGATTCAAGTCCAAGGATACAGACCGCTTTCTAATCAAAAGCTTTGTCTAGAGACGTTGTCCTGTTCCAAATCTTTGTTCTTGCCTTAAAATAAATCCAGAAATGTTAAATTAAAAGGTGGTAGATTCAATTGCCTCATTTTTTGAGCCATAGTCAAGAGTGAAACATAGCAAACTGTTATCTTCCTGGTCACTATTTTTTGAGGAAATGTTTTAATAATTGTATTAAATTTATTATGACTTCTAAATTGACTTTATGACATGATAAAACGTTCTTCTGAAAATCCTCAACCCTCTTTAGGGACTGTTGAGACCTAGGCACTTTTGATATAAGCAGGGGAATTGTGCGATCTATTTAAGTCCTTAACTCAAGCAAAGTTAAAATGTTATATTACCTTCAAAATGTCTTTGACCTAATCAAGTACCACACCACGAAGCTGAGGAGGGTGGCCATGGTGTAAATATGGCACGTGGCTGTCCATACTATCCAACTGTTATCACACTCCCCAGTCCAGTTTCAGGACATGCCAGGGTGACTGAAGAGGTCTAGGATTGCTCCCAGCAGGGATTACATAGGACAACACCACTTTTGTTTTCTTTTGGGGAAATAGGGCGTGATGGAAATATAATTTACTCGTATGGAATATGAGATGTGCTACTTTAAGAGCTAGAAAATGGTCCTTCACCCATTTTATTTCCTAGTATATATACATATACATATACATATATACAGTTATATCCAGTATATACATATATATGCAGTTATTTACTTCAGACAGTATCATCATAACCAACATAATACTACTGTGCACTTGATGAATCTGCATGATGCAATAACAATTGTATTAGTGCTTTGCCATGTTCTCTTGGGATAATTATATTAACGCTTGGTGACTTAATTTTATCTTTATGCGTAGGGGTAACAATGCTTGCTTGTATTTTTAAATAAGCAACACTGTTATTGATTGCATCAGAACAATGCAGGATAAACAGTCTACCTGTAAGGTAAATGCATATCCCAAGAGAAGCATCTGAGCTGCTTTATCAGGAATGTCCAGTCTAGATGGTAATGGGGAAAGATGTACAAAGTTTCTCAGGGTGGTCATATTGTAGCATAACCTCAATTAATGTCGGACCTTCAAGGCGGGAAAGCAAGAGGAAAGCACGAAAGGGAAGAAGGGTGATTTATAAGCTAACAGCAAAGGAAGAGACAAAGTCCTCTTATCAATCGCCCACTAAAGAGCAGTAAGGGGCTCTGTTCTGGAAACGAAACTCAAAGTAGTTTATACCGAAGATGCAATTGAGCTTCATAGTTCTTCTTTAATGTAGTTATCTAACAGGTTCAAGATAGCTTTTTGTACCTTCTTTTTAATATTGATGCCTGATTTAATGTATCTTGATATTATCTTGGCCTTCTTAAACTTTTAGTCAGTATTACTGCTGTTATTGCATTCTTATTTTTTATTTTCATGGTGATTGCCTAGGAATTCCTTTCATGGGGAGGATCCCCGTAGTGGATATCTCCATTGGACATTGCTGTTTTAAAGATTTGATTTCTCAGAGACTTTACATCACCTAAGTGAAAGCTTGGCTATCCCTTTAAAGTATGTCTCCAGCTTCTTTGTGACTCCTTAGAGTCAGATACAAGACTAAAGACTAGGCTTCTGTAGCGTTTCAGCTGATCTTCTAGGGTCCCAGAACAATCAGGCCCATATCACATAAAGACGTCATACTGAAACAACAGCCCTTACAGGAATGAAGAGAAGTCTTTTGAGAGAGTTATTTAGAAAAAATTAATTTAAAGCAACTTAAATGAAGAGGTTACTTACCTTAATAATAATAATTGTAATAGCTTCTGTAAAGCAACTTTTTCTCTGAGAAGGTTATTAAAGGTACTTCATAAACTTTATACGATTTCATGGTCCTGCAAATATTTTTTTCCTCTGCGGTAGAACAGAGAGATGGTGGTTATGTATCTCGACAGAGAATTTTGGTGGAAAGAAAGTAACTGCTGAAGCTAAAATTTGACTGAGATATTTGAAATAGGTTGTTTGCAAAGGTCCAGAAATCATTTAGGCAACTTGCTGGAGAAAAAGTTTCTCCAGCAGAGCTAAGAAATGCTGGCTAGTACTTACTGAAATAAAGGGTTGCCTTTTTTCAACACTTTTGGCTAGTTGTCCTCGTCTCAGATCTCTCTCTCTTGTAAAGTCTGATGAGATCATACCTCTTGAAAACAGGTCCCATGTTAATGTATACATAAAGTTTCTCTGCCAAGGTCTCTTTTTTATTAATATTTTTTTAATTTCACTTTAATGTAGTGTCTTATTTTATCTAATTTTCCATTCATTAGGAAAAAAGATTGTTATCACAAACATACGTACTGGATCTTCTAACTCCTTGGTTGCCAGTGAGTAGTGTTCCTACTTTAGCCTAGGATTCAGTTGAGCTAAAAGCACCAGAGTCAGATCTTTCAGCCTGAAAATTTAAGAGCTTAAGGAGTATGCAGAGTCTTCATTCACTCAGTAAACCCATTCCCATTGAAACCACAAAGCTTACAGAGTTTCTAAATGTGCAGGCATGCCTGATGATAGAAGTGTGTCCCTTAGACCTAGAAACAAATAATCAAGCCACGGTTAAAGCTCTAAATACCGTTTAGATGTGAAAGATAAGCTAAATATCCACAAAGAATTTTCATTTTATAACTGTTTATAAACTGTTTTTCTTGCAGCTGATGAAGATGTATAAACATAAAGCAGCCTTTACACACGGAGCACAACTTTTTTAAAATATCTTTTGTGTTCCCAATTCATCAAAATGAAGTTCAAACAGAAGGTCAAAACAATTCAGAAAGTGTAGCAAATGTACAACCACAGAATCATTTTTGGGATCATAGTTCCAATCAGCAGTAATATACTGCCTAATTTTATATAGAGATAAAATACACAATAAATATGTAAGTACATCTTGCGGAGAGATTTGAACATGCCACATGCTGAGGAGGGTTAAGAAAAGGTCCAAATAAATATTGGATTGTATTAATACTGAGGGGCAAATCCAAAGGAAAAGACAATTCATCTCACTAAAAACATGCTTCCAGTGCACTGACTAGATCAGGACACGACAAGTTCCCATGATGCTGGTACACAGAACTGTATTTTGTGGAAGGGCTTTCCATAGAGCTGCAGTGATATGTAAAATGTGGTGCTAGCAAATGGGTAGCAGGTTTGTCATTCTGCGCATTCAGGAGTTGCATTAACTCTGCATGCATGCAAGCACAGCACAAGTGAAGTCGATTGGATCCCCTGTTGAAGTCAGTGGAGCTACACTGGAGCAAACATAGTTTATTAAATTCTTTAGCTAGACAGATGACTTCTTTTTTAAGGAGGTTGCAAAAAGTGTTGTTACCATCTCTGCTTCAGTCTTCAATGAAGTAAAATGGCAGAGGACAGGATAAGACTGATCAAATATACTGTATGTCATATTGCATGGTTATAGAAGAAAGAAAAGAAATTGATGAGAGGATAACGTGGTGGGAGAGTAAGATCTTCTTCTAGAGACAGAAAATTATTCCTCGTAAATACTAAAATAATGAAGCCAATACTTAATTTTAGAGCTGCGTTTTGTATTTCTGTGAACAATAATCTTTTTACAAAATGTGAATCAGTGGAATGACATATTAACTAACATTTTTCTCTGCAAATGAAACAGAGAAAAAAGTACGTGAAAAATAATGGAAAGAATCATGAGACTCAAGATGAAATAGGTGGAGAAATCTTTCTTTCTTATTAGTTGTTCTGGTTTGGAACAGAGAAGTCTGAGGAAGGCGTCTACCAAACCAAACTCCATACTGCAGTTCAAAATTCATTGAGTTTTCATTTCATCTACTGAATTTTCACTGAATGAAAGAAAGCTGGTGATAGGATAGCCTTTCAAACACATAAATGTTTACAAAGAACTGGAAAAGTGTTCAGTAACTAAGGATCTTGTAACTTATGTAGAGTTTTCTGCATGAGCTAGAATTTCATACAATGCAAAAATTGAAAAAAAAAGATGTATAATAAATTAAAAAAAAGATAATTGACTTAAGGCTAAATATTTTGGCAAAGACTTCATTCTGTATAAAAGTGTGCCAAAAGTTGAGTAATACAGTGTACCTCAGTATCTATTGTGCCGTTAAGGAAAATATCCAATTTGCCAAGCATCTTTTACTGATCATGGGATACTTCAGCTTGACTGTAACTTGATAAAATCCTCTGAGTTACCCTACCGAGTGCTTAATTCTTCCTCAGTGGCTTCCCCAGGTCTTCTCAAATGCTAAATATTTCATTAAGGGGCAGGCTTTTCTAAGCAGCCTCTAATCAAGCTGCTTCTACTTTTCAGTTTATCTAAATGATACATTATTGAAAACCTTTTCTTTGCACAAGAATTCTGTCCATTGTTTATATAGGTATCACAGAGAGATATGTTTGATACAAATTGTTTCAGTTCGAAAGAGCGCTGCCAAAGAAAACAGACAGGCAGCTGTTTGCATTGCATATAAAAATTTTGTTAAATATGACTGCACCTGTGTAAACACAAATTTATTTCCAAGAAGTACCCCTGCAGCTGCAAAAGCTTTCAGACATTGCCAGACAAGTTATTTTTATTAAACCATGTAACATACTAAATAGCTCTTTCGATGGCTGTCATGCCTTAAAAACATGTAATATAAAAAATCTTGTCCATTTTTAGGGGAGTTTTTTTATTTTTCTTTTTCAAAAGCTAACAAAGCAATGACCTATTCTGTATTTTTAGCTCTATGCTATATTAGTACGAAGATTTAAGGCAGCATGTAGATGTACGTACTGTGTAAGTACTATGTGTGTGTGCACACACGTGTAGAGTTTTAGGTTTTATTAACATCTCAGTATGTGCCTGACCCAAAGTTTATCAAAGTCGATAGAAAGATTTTTACTGCCTGCAGTTGATTATGAATTGGAGTTTAAATGTTAATGGCAAATGCCTAGATCTGGTGCCGTATTGTATTTTCCGTGCTTCACCTCCAGAAAGCATAAACAAGCAAGACTATTCAAAGACTGGGAGATGCTGGGGAAAAGCAGGAGCAGGGCACTGCCTCCTTGCAGCGCAGGAGCCCTCTGTCTGCTCATGCTGCAGAGCCTCGCGACCTGCATGGATGCAAAGCAGGCTGGCTCGGCAGAGCCGTTGCCTCCCTCTTGCCAGCAAAGCCCAGCTACAAGGGCAGAAACAGAAGCTGGGGAGGGTGCTGGGCCCCTTCTTTCCCAACACCCGGTGACACAGTTCTGCTCATGCTTCGGGGAGAAGAGTGGCGGGGCAGTGTCTTCTGGGCACACCGGAAACCTTCTCAGAACTTAGGCCTTTATAACAGAACGCAATGGCCCAAATCGGAAGAAAAGTAAGCAGCCCAGATGCACAATTCATGAACCAGCAAGCCCCGCGCACAAACTCAAATCAGAGCATTCCCACTGGAAGGGAGGCAGGAATTGTTCCCCCTGTTCTGGTCACCCTCAAACACATGAAAACGCCCTGCCAAGGCTGGTGTGAACGGGTCTCCGGGGACGCACCGCATGACCAAGGGATGCAGTCCGCATTTATGAGCATGCATTCTCTAGCCTTTAGGAGTCTCTGGAGTAGGATTAATCTACATGGTGAGTTTGTGGTCTGCGTTTCTGTATGCAGATGCACATTATGTAATTTGTCCAGTATATTTGCACTCCCTCTGAGGTCCATTCTGTTGCTGTGCCCAACTTGGACTGAAAATACATGTATCATTATTTAAATCTGTATGCATACACATTCACTCTATGTGCAACACATCAAGAGGTCTACTTCTTCTTAATAAGTTCACAGATCTCCCACTGACATTTATTTTAGTTATTTATATTAAATCATTTTCAAGGAGAATAGAAGCTCTTTTATACACTGTAGGCTGTATGAATGGCTTCTCTAGAAAGCTGAAATCAATAGTGCTTAGAGATTCAATCAGTGTTAGGTGTAACACCGTTCCAAAGGTTAGGGAGTCCAGTTGTGCTGGTTGATACGGTGCCAATGAGCCTATCTGAGCTTGGGTTTCCTTCCTGTCTCTCCGTGAGGTTTCAGAATTCAGGGTGTGAGAGACATTGCAGAAATTACGAGTAAAACTGAGCTAATAGCTTGCGTTTTCATTCAGAAAGTAATCTGGGTATGCATAACGCTTTTTAAGGAATATTTGTAGTGATTAAAGTGTGAGTATACATACACAAATACACATTAATATATACATATAGGTACATTTTTAAAGATATTTCTCAACCATGTCTCTCCTGTTCAGTTTCTTTGTGCGCACAATTCAAGCTCAAGGGCATGGTTCCTCAGTAAACGTGGCAGTACCTTTTCTCAGTAGCCTCAAGCTCACTTTCCTGTGAAGGTCTGTGAAGGCAAAATTAATTGGTAGGTAGGATATTATGGAGCTGCCACAGCAGGATTCTGTGAGAAATGTAAGCATCAGAGCAAGTCCTTATTCACTTTAACAAGAAAGCAACCTGAATCAGCAGCACTGTTCTTCATCTTTTTGAGATGAACAAGCCAGAAATACTTCGAGAAGCAATCTAGATACAGCTGGCATGTACCTGCTTGACATAAAATAGTCTTGCCACAATTCACATACTGCTGCAGTTACTGATCTGATCATTTAGCAAGACTACAGCTCTGACAGCATGGGGATGATAGTGAGCCTAGTTGGGACGGGGGGATAAAAAAAAGTCACCCATAAATGCAGGAAAGAGAACAAAGTAAAGTAAATATAAGAAAAAAATGATCACAAATATCTGTTTGGATTCCAAAGGGCTGCTGTTTCTGTTCTTCACAAGCAAGTTGCCTTTGGTTCCTGTAAAAATTTAGAGACTGATTTCTTTGAACATGACTGCAGTCAGAGGTATTTGGATTTGCCATGCTACATCAGACACCTATTCCAGTGTGTAGTTAGCAACAGATACCTCAGAAAAATGTATATGGAGCCTACAGGATGGAAATTTAGAAATAACTTGACCTCCAGAAGATATCAGCCAAGTCACTCGCTAGAGACTCCCATAAATTTTATAGCACGAACTTTCATATGCCTGAAAAAACGCTAGCATTATGCGGAACAGGTAACGAGAAAAATTTTCAAATAAATTAATGTTGAAATGTGTTTATGAATTCAGACGCCATTGAGAAGTGAGTATACAAAAATGGTGAATCACAAAAAAAAGCAGGGGAGAAGGGAAGGGAGCGAGAAGGCCTTATGTAAAGAAACTCTCCAGTGTTCACATTTCTGCTGGTGGGAAAAATTGTGAATCTCAGACTGTACGTGCAGCTCTCCTACTTCATAATAGATGAGTTTATGCTGTGAAAGTCCATCCCAGAATCAGATTTTAAATAAACAAACACAAGACTGAACTATTTTGTGTCCCAATCCTGTGACCAAGATGAGTGAAGAGTGAGTACTTCCTCTGCAATGTGTGTGTGAGCGATTCTTTGACTCATGGTCTGGAAGTGGCTTGCTCTGTATCAGTTACTGATTATATGAGTAAAAATCATACACTTTTTTACGTGTGGACTTGACTTTTGTGAATAGCATATTCTTTATTAGTTTGTATGAGAGCTGACTAGTTAAAAAAAAAAAAGACAAGAAAGACAAAATTTATCTGTCTCTGGCATTATCAGTAAGTAATACTCTGATATTTACAATGAGAGAACCTTGTCTCCACTCAGTGGCAAAATGTTCTCCTCCAGCAATGAGGATGCAGTCCTATGTCAGGAGGCAGCAGTAGGGTTCAAAGTGGAAGGCACACTTCCGCGGTGAGACATATGCTGGCATATGCAATGGAAAAAAAATGGTCATCAGTCTTCCAGCTGAAAGGGTAAGAAAGCTGATGACAGTGATCAAACCGTGTTTTTCCCATCCAGATGAGAAAGGCCATTTTCATAACTGTCCACTGTGCCCAGAATGTACAATAGTCATTTGGGGTTGCTTATTCCTGGGAGAAAACGCAGCGTGACTGCATAGGAAGCAGCGTGCAGAGAAAACATGAAATGACTTGTCCGCGTGGCAATTCATGTTTTATTGAACATAGCCCTAAAATATAAAGTGTTGATTGATTACGGGTAGATGTCCATAAGCAATTATAATAAAATATTAAAAGAGTTTTATAGCCTAGTGATAAAAAGATAAAAATATACAGCCACATACTTTTGTTTTAGTTGTTTCAATTCCCTTTCTGTACATTAAAAATATATATAGGAGCTGCCATCTCAGTTGCATAGGATATGAGGCCACTTTTTGAGAACTATCAACTTGGGTACAGTTGATTTGCCAAGTCACAAAGAATCGCGCCACTAAGCTGCGCATGACTGAGTCACGCTCATGATCCCTCCTTAAATAATAAATTTCGAATTCTTATTAGAAAAAGTGTTGCTGTTTAGCTCTTGGAGATAAACTATGTTGCAGAAGTCTCTCGAAAAAGATAGAAATAAGTCGCTTAATAAAGTCTAAATCATTCTTTAGGTTAGCTAATAGAAGCACCCGTGGTTATAAAATTAATCAGTCTCTGCTATTACAGCAAATTGGTGAAGATTATATTGACACATCTTCATCTGCATGTCTCATCAGAGGTGTCCGTGCCATTTAGCTACAAAACCCTGGAGGCTTTACTCTGCACAGAATCTTATAATACTTCAATTAAGGGACACCAAGCTGCCAGCCAGACAGCAGAGCATTTATTTCTTGATGACTCCTTAAGTTGTGCCACAGGCCTATCATTAAGAGAATATTTTTCACAGCATGTTGCAAAGATCCTCATGCCATTAAAAGGAATTGAAAAAGCATCAATTTGTTGTTTCCACCTAACACAGATATTTTTCATTGCTGGAACAGCCATTAAAAACAATCTGTTTTATTGCATTCTGAAAAGATCACAGGAAGTACACATTGTGATTTATTTTAAGTATGACATTAGTATTAAAAGCATAGTGAATCTGAATAATTTGAAATAAATATTTAGGAAAACAAAGTATTAAATATATTTCCTTAAAAATGTTGCTGCAAAATCCTTTGCCCTATTTTTATAAGAGACCTTGAAACAGAGATTCGTAAATGCCCTTGAGAGGATACTTGCTTTTGAGAGAAAACAAGGCCCTTTTTGGCCTTGTGATGTTCAGAATGAATAGACAACTCCATTCAATGAATGGAGAATCACAGAATCACAGAATCACAGAATGGCTGAGGTTGGAAGGGACCTCTGGAGATCATCTAGTCCAACCTCCCTGCTCAAGCAGGGTCACCTAGAGCATATTGCCCAGGATCACATCCAGACGGCTTTTGAATATCTCCAGCGAAGGAGACTCCACCACCTCTCTGGGCAACCTGGTCCAGTGCTCACTCACCCACACAGGAAAAAAGTTTTTCCTCATGTTCAGATGGAACTTCCTATGTTTCAGTTTCTGCCTGCTGCCTCTTGTCCTGTCGCTGGGCACCACGGAGGAGACTGGCCCCATCCTCTTGACACCCTCCCTTTAGATATTTGTACACGTTGATGAGATCGGCCTCTCAGTCTTCTCTTCTCCAGACTGAACAGGCCCAGCTCCCTCAGCCTTTCTTCAGAGGAGAGATGCTCCAGCCCCCCTCATCATCTTTGTAGCCCTCCACTGCACTCTCTCCAGTAGCGCCATGAACAGAGAACTGAAAAGTGAATGTTTTGTCCTCATATTCCTCATATGGCTGTCAACGTTTTTTAAAGGTGCAGGAATACAAACCCTAGGTCAAGGTGTAGGAGGCTTTATATATAATATAATATATTACACTGAATAAATACCGCTTCCTCTAACAGTTTAGGACTAATTTGCAAAGGGGTTCAGGCATCTCTCAGTCACTTCAGGTATTTAATTTCAGTGGTAGGAAAAACTGAGGTTGTCAAAAGCAGCCAGATCCCCCAGGTACTTACACTTCCTTAGACGTGAAGCTTTCTGCCAATATGACACTATTCAAAAGCCAGCCTTACTGGCCTGTTCTGTGCCTAACCCCCAGTCTAACGGGAAGATAAGGAATCCCACACTGATCACTTCTGTAAACCCTAATCCAGGGGTCATTCCCAGATGTGCCTCCTCACTGGACATGGCACAAAAGAGCCTTGGGCGTAGATGAATGATACGCTTAATTTTACTGACGAGGCAGGTGAACAGGCTCTCCTCTGCAGCACCTGTTTCTTAATCTTCACTCTGTCTGACTTAGCGCAAGAACATAAGACCTGGTCTTGCATATCCGCAAGGGAGCCCCCCATTTGCCGCTATACGCTATGCTCTGGGGGTAGGTCTTTTCTAGGGTTTCCTGTGGGAAGTCTTTTGCTTAGCACGAAACATTACACTATACGGGCAAACAGGAAAAGCAAGAGGTTGCTTCTGTAAACCAATGGGCAGGGACCTCACATGAGAGACAAAAGAATGGGGGTCACTGCTTCAGATCAGGCAGTACGGGGATTTGAAGGGAGGTTCTCAAATCCTCAGTGATTCCTTTAGCCATTGTGCTATCAACTACCATGCTGCACCTCTTTTTTGATCTTCCCACTTTAGCAGGCAGTCCTTGTTGCCTAGCTTCGGAGGAGTGTTAACCCTGAATGTCCCACATACAGAGAGATGGAAAACGTTTTCTTAAGAGCCCAACCAACAGCTTCGTTGGCATTTTTGCCTGAATACCACCACTCTCACCTCCGTCCTTCCAAGGCATCTAATTCTCCTTCCTGAAGGAAAATAGGCCTGAAGTTAGGCCTTTCCAGTGCTCCAATTTGGTGTGACCCCAACCCTTACACACTAACGCTGTAGTTTCACGGTCAGTTTTTGAAGGAGCAGATTCCACCACTTTATAGGTTAAGAAGAGCATCACATCATCATTTTGTGCTGACAAAGCTATTGGTACACTCATGGGCTTCAACTGGGCAAACAGTAGACCCAGAAGAGTTGGTTAGTTTTCAGCTAGATCAGTCCTTGACTTGATCACTGTATAGTTGCAAAATTGCACGGCTGGACATAGGCCAGGGTGTGCTGAGAAGGCAGGACCGATCAACGTGGAGGACAGCAAGGAAAAAATCATTTTGTAGAGAGTAGTGTCAAATTAAATGAATCTATCATGTAACTAACTGCTGGTACTTCGAGTTAGAGCTGGTAAAATAAAAAATAATATATCCCTAAATCTTGCAAGAAGTTTGCCTCTTGAGCATCTCTTAACACTCAGAAATGAAAAGTAACATTGAAAATCAAGTGTTCATCACCCAAATTTGATTCCTTAATTGGCAGTTTCAACATAAAGTGTTTATTCTTTACAGATAAAAAAATCAGTGAATTGTATTAATCATTGGTTTATCTGGCCTTAATCTTGATCTTGTAATTGTAACTCATGTGAGTCATCTCATTGAATTAAATGAGATTCTTGACACGATTAAAAAATCCTTAAGTAAAAATTTCTAGGGTTAAGCCCATTATTTGTAGTAAGTTGTTTTGGGATGTACCATTAACAGGAGACATCCTTACTTTAAATTAGCACTAAACTATCATGTTAATATACTCAGAGAGAGGGAGAGAGAGAAGGATTAAATTATTTGGCCTCCTACTCTTAATCATAAATGTGAATTTCTGAAAATATATTGAAAGGAGCAGCATTTGCAATTTCATCTCCTCTCCAATTAATTTATTTTAAACTAATATGGAGTGAATGTCAGTTTTGTGGAGAAAAAAATGCATTACAGAATGAGAGCCAGACTCTATAGCTCTAATTCATGTGAATAGTTTTGCTTGTGTGAATAGTCCCATTGGTTTAAATGCACTATTCACGCAAGTTCAATGGGATTATTCACATACATAATACCCTATGGTATTTGGGATGAAAGACATTATAAAAATGTAAACTATTATAAAAATATTAATAATATGCATTTTTAGTTACAGCAAACTAAGCGTTTATCCTGGTAGTCATTATAGCCGATAAGGTAAATCACACTTGAGCTAAGAAACTCCTACTACACATCCAAAACACTTATTTAACTGTGTTTCTAATAAGTAGTTTTTTTGTAAAGATACAAATACACATTTACATGAACAGAAATATGGTGTGTATTTATGAAAAGGCTTTTGAGGGCTTTCAGGTAAATACTATGTATGTTTTCTTTATTCCATAAAGGCAATTTATTTTCTTTTTTCTTGTTAAGAATAAACAAAACACAAAGGTCCAAATTCATCTCTGCAGTGGTTCTATTGACTTCAGTCGGGTTTTACCAAAACCTGGAAGGCAATTTCACACAAAGGGTAGCATAAAAAGCTCTACTGCCAAGCATTCAGAAGGCCAATTTGCAATGTGTTTTATGCAAGCAGTCCCTGTAAACCAGCATGGAACCCCTCAACAGCTTCAGAAGAGCTGAATTGCACATTAGGCAATAGTCATGCTTCTAATGCCAAAAATTAGAAATCTATAGTTATCATAGATCTACAGAAATTCATAGATATCATTCATATATTACACAATAATAATAGATCACAATAATAACAACAATTAGAGAAAAATTGACAGACAAGTTACATCTGAAGAACCTTTCCTCAGTAAAATAGTGTATTTAAAAAACTCTGTGGGGGCATATCCACAGCCACCATGACTCTGTGGTCTTCAATTCAGAGTGAGCCAACTCTGGAAGAACAAAAAAATGGAGAAAAAACCTGCAAGCAGTGTACTGTTTTGTGCCTCCCAAACCAATACAGCAGTGCAGTAAATTAACAACACATAGTGTAGCTTTCAGCTTTGGTTCCAATAATACGGAAACTTCTTCAAGCGCACTGGTGGAGTGTCTGCGCATGTGCTGCATGACTCTATGTATAGGCACCAGACAAATTTGCACCAAAAGGAACCCAGCCTATTCACTAAATCACTCACATAGACACACTCTGTGGAGACTTTAACCTTCTCCCTCCTTTCCTTGTGCTGGTATGCTGGTAATGTGACAGCACTGTTTACTTTTCATCTGTTGCACTGCTCTGCTTCTTTCCAGTTCCTCATCCCATGTACCAAACTTGAGAAGCTGGAGAGAAGCAGTGCACATGGGTGACAAGAATGAAACAGAAGCTTCTCCATGGCAGAAACTTTGCCTAGTAGCCAAGTCCTTGTCACGAACCTCTCTTCTTCTTTCCATTTTTTCAATGATTTATTCTCCAAATTCATCCAAACCATGTTGGACTTCACAAACTGAACAATCGATCGATGCTGACCTGAATCAGAACTAAGTTAGAATGATTTCAGTCACAGTTGAACCTGAATGAGAACTATGCTGACCCATATTTCTCCATTTCTTTCCTTTCCTTGGCTTGCCTTCTCTTCCTCCTTCTCCAAGTACAGAAGGCCTTCATCCGATCTCTACATATTTTCTGTAACTTTTTCCATTCCATCTCTTTCTTTCAGAAAAACAACTAAAGTGCCTTAATCTATAAAGTATTCTAGAGCAAAAGGTACTGGCGCCTGGAGCACAATGTCAGTTTGGTACCCTTTTTTCCTTCTTTTCCCCATTTCCCCGTGCAGCCATGTGATCAATCCATTGAAATAAAGAAGGTTGACAGGAGGGCCAAAAATGAGTGGAGTCAATATAAGAGCTGCTCATCCAAGAGAAGAAAAAGTACATCCCCTCTAGTGGTCTGAGTCTCACAGTTTCAGCCCTGATCTTTGACATTTGGTTATTACGGAAATGCAGCTGGATCCCTGATCCCATCAGGCCTTTGGAAGATATGAGACATTAAAAAAGAACTGTGATTAGTATTGTCAGGCCCAGCTCAGAGTCAGCTTTTAGTCTCTCACAAATTTCAGGCAGATCCATTTCCATGGCCTGAAATAAGCCATGAAAGTCTGGTATTGTCATCATCCTCATATAAAGTCTGATATGCTCATCATCTTTAGAGACTCTTTTTGCTTGGAACTTAAAATTCTGTACCTCATTGCCTTATATCTTAAAGCAAAGTAATAAGCAGATGGTAGAGGAAAGAAAATACAAAACACCGTTGTTTAGTGAATTCCTAAGCCAAAGCTCGCTTCTAATCAGTGGAAGCAAGATGCATAAATGTATTTGAACTCTTTTTGAAAGAAAAAATGCACTTTTTATCTCCTCAGCATCTTCTAGCAATGAGTTCCACAGTTTAAATATGTACTTTAAGTCTGCTGCCTGATCCCTCTTGAGTCCACTCAAGAGAGTGGCTTGAGACTCACTCTTGTGCTTTACTTTCATTTGTCTTGCTCCTTCCCCCTCACAATAAAAGCAAGTCTCTTCCCATCTTAAAAAAGATTGACCTTCAATTAGCATCCTATTTCTTTTCTTCTCTCTTCCATTTCTAAAGTCCAGAGTTTTTTTCTGTTCAAAATTAATTTTATGTATTCTCCATCCTGACTTCCACACTACTGTGGCTGGCAAATTGTGGTTGAGCGTCCCGTGACGGTACTCGGACCACTGAGGTACGGCATAAAACAGGAATGGTGCCAAAAAGTTCCTTTTGCAGATGTGTTTGCTCTGGGAGCAGCAAATTTCCACAAAGCTGAACCTTATTATTCTTCTGCGCAGCTTTCTTTTCTATAAAACCTACAGCAAACAGAGCTGTGAATGCTGCTTCTTTCAGTACTCCTTTTAACTTCCGTATATCCATCTGCCATTTCTTGCTTTATCCTCTGAAATTTATTGAAACATGTCTTTCTGTCCTGCGTTTGTGCATTTCCTTGCACACAGAACTCTGCTGTGTGGCTGAGATTCCCAAATCTTACAGACCTGCAAACAATACTAATAACTCTACATCCTGCACGGGGCTTTTTGAATGCGGAATATGTACAAATTTCCATTCCATATGCAGTGTGAATAAAACGCTGTCACAGAGAGAATGACACATTTCAACAAAAAATCAGGCATCTACCTATTTGCAGGACCCTAGGTAAAAGTATCAGCATTCTATGCCATTCCATCAGTGGTTTCTGTGGTATTTTACCACCCTACTTATAAAGAAGAAGAAGAGAGAAGCTGAGATTTTTTCCTCTAATAATAGTTTTGGTGAGAACCAAATTCTCTTTGGTGAGAATAGTTTTGGGGTTTACCCTTTTTACTTTCTTGCTGCAAGTTAATGACATGAGAATTGTGATTGTTTGACTGGGGTTACCACCAAACAAGGACTGAATTAGGGCAAGTTGAGGTGCTCATCATTCAGGTACTTGTTACCCTTCCATCACAGAGATGTTGTCCTTTGCCATGTCTACTCCAGTGCTAGTACTGTGTGCTTCTTTTCCACTCTTTAGTAGGCAAATAATTTAGTTTCTAGAATATCTCTATTTCATTCTTTATGTCTGATGCGTAGTTTCCAGACAGAGGGATATGTGCCTACATATCTTTGTCAGGTGTGATTATGAAAGGCTTTTCTACTTGTAATGCCCTTTTTAGTTTCCTGTGAATTTGGGAATGATACAGACACAGCAGGAATGATCAGATTTATCCCTAAACCTAGAAACAAATTTTATGAACTTTATGCACTAAAACCACTTTATATGCATAAAATGAAATGCATGTATGAATCCCCGAAGCTCAAATTCTACCTAAGCACAGGAGAGTAATAAAATCATACAACAAATCAGTTGGAGGAAAAAGCGAGAGAAGTAAACACAGGTGGTGTGGAGGAAATTGTGACACCAAAAGGAAAAAAATTACAAGACTACTTGATCTTGCAAACATTGGTAGGCATAACTTAGGTTCTCTGTGCAGAGACTTGTTTCAGCATCTGAGGTTCTGAAAGCAGAAGCGTGTGAATTTTAAGCTGATTTTTCTTCCTTAAGAAGCCACCACAACTGAGCCACGAAAACTTTTTAATCTCTGCAAAAACGTGCTTCTGAGTAGAGTAACACCGTAAACATAGATGAATGCTCATTCATGCTAGACCTTTAGTAATAGACTTACAAGTCACTGTCAGGTGATTTGTTTCCATAAAATGCCTCATTTTTCTTACATAATTTAGACAGCTCAAGTCACAACCATTATCTTGACCTAAAAGAAAAAAATAATTTTCTCAATATACAGAGTTTTGTCTTGTTCTGGCAAAACTCCCCCATGAAAGAACTGATGTGCTTCAAACACCCCACTAATGGTATAGTAAATTACATTTTCTCATTTGGAACATTGTAATAGATTTCTCTACAGAGTGATTTATCATGCAACAATTAGGAACCCCAGGGAATTAGATGACCATTTTAAATTTTATCAGCTTGTTTCAATAAACTGTTAATGTGACCCTAATGTTTGGGAAGCACTTTAATATAATCAGATTTCAGTTGTTCAATCTACTGACATTAATGGCTACCTCATTAATCATAGGATTCTCACTGAGACCTCAGAGGCTCTGCTAAGTTCAGTGGACCAGTTCTTACAACAATAAAAACAAAAGGCAATTTTCAACAGGGAAAAATCCTCACTTTAACTGCAAAATGTTATTTTGTTATCCTCCAGGAGCTGACAAGGTCAGTTAATATTCTCCCAAAGCTTGGAAAAAAACATTTGTGTGTAGTTCAGCTCTATCCTTAAATTGGGCAATTAAATAAGACACAGTTAGAACTGCAATTTTGCTGTAAACAAACATGTGGCAGACTGAGAAGATGTAAAATATGGGAGGAAGATTACGTAATAGCGGCTGTAAGAATGGAGTTGTGGTTCAGAATATCTGTTCCACGTATCCATGGACAGTGATGTTTCCTCCCTAAAAGCCCTGCCGTATTCCATGATGATGGCTCCCACACTACTGCCTATGCTAGCAGTTACTAATAATGCTTACTAATCTATAAGGCATTACAAGCATACTGTCTTCACCAAAACTGTTGGACCATTCTTTCAAAATAACTTATTTTCCTGAGTAAAGATTTTTTAATTTAATAGAAGAGATTAGGAATAATACTAAGGGCTTCGCAGCCATATTCTTTGATAAATTAGTGGCAATGCTGCTATCACATGCCCTTATAGAGAATGAATAGATTAGGCCTTAGAATTTGTGTCTTAAGGTTCAGGGAAATGTTAATGACTGCCCTGACCTCAGACATCCTTACAGAGAATGCATTAAGAAACATAAGGTTGTATTTCCCTGCTAACCTAAATGAACTAAGCATGGTTGGAAGGAAAGTCAAGTCCTTTGCACAGGCAGAAATGCAGCTAACTACCTGAATATTTATTTTCTTTCTTTCATAAAGCTAGTAGGAAAAGGTGTGTAGACAGAGGATGTGACAAGCTATTAAAACAGTTTCTGAGAAGTTAAAACAGCAGCAAAAATCATTGGGATCATAAGAAGCTGTAAGCGGATTCAGTAGAGGAAGAACCTTCACTGGATTTTCCCTTCTAGTTGCACAAGTTATAGCGTTCGGTCAGCTGAAGCCTTGCATGCCAGACTTTGATGGACAGCCCAATGGTAAGAGCTTCCATGCCTCCAATGGAGAGCACTGTTCCTCATAAAGTGTCTTCTGGAAAGGAAGAGCTAATAGTTGCTACTAGACCTAATACACAGTTTGATAATGCCAAACAGCAACATCATCAGAATAGTTAATTTTAAAAGTTGATTTTAATAATTCTTGGTTTCTTTACTCATAATGCAATCTAAATTATGTATATATAATTGATCAGTTATTCACCTGACAGTTAATATGGTTCATATGCACTCAGTTTATTTGCTGTCTGTCCAAAACAGGAAAATGGTAGCAAGCAATTGGTTGTTGGGTGCTCAATAAAGTTAAGTTTACCAAGTTAGAGAGACAATTCTTTAAGACATTAACAAGGATTGATTTATTTTGACTTCCTCTCTGGTTTAGTAATGCAGATAACACTGGCCACTAAACTAAGTTTCTTTTTCTAAAGCATGTGGCAAAAACAAAAAGATGACTTTGATCTCATCAGACAGATATGTTTGGAGTAGGAAATGTTAGCAGCATTTTGGGTGGGGGTGGAAAGTGGTGACATAAAGCCACATAGAAAAGTGGTGATTGCTTATATAACACCTGAGAAAGTGATGAGGCATTCCCAGCTGTTGTCAAGGTCAGTGGAAAAAACATGGAACAGTAAAGGCCACTTTGTCACTGAGTTTATGTCCTGGCTATCACAAGCACCACACCAGGCACTCTGCTTCAAATAATTCACAACCCCTATCTTCAAAGACTGGACTTCTTGCTACAGATACTTCCATGGAAAAGCTACACCAGTTCTTCTGCCCTCAAACGGTTAGAAATCTTCTCAATAACCAGGTAAAATTTGTTCATATTTAGCTTTGATATTATATTACTCTTGTGTTACAGTATTATCATGCTCTTTTTATTATTGCATCAGCGTTATCCCTTAGCTTAACTATTTTGCTCCCAGGCATTCCTATTCTCTTGACATATATACCATTAAACTCAAACTTGCTATCATAGCAAGGATTTCACTTGAGCATCCAAAGCTTTGCAATGTCTGTTCCAGTTTCATCTATTTCTTCTGGAATACAGGTGATGAGTCTCCCTGAAGTGGTCTCATCAGGAGAGAACTGAAAATTGGAGGTGCACGGAATTATGGCAGAAGACAGCGGAGTGGTGGAGTTATAATTCGTATAGCAATTAGGAAGAGAATACTGATACTGAAAGTCTGAGAGCTGCTGTTCTAAACTAGTCAGATGTATATATATGTGTGGGTATAGCAGAAATTGTATGGGGATGGCAACTGTAGAAACTAAACTCACAGGATATTTTATGATAAGGTCTCAATAGCTTATTTTTCAGTTATGCATAGACTTTTTAGCTATCAGAAAGATTCCTATGTAAAAAATAAACTGATAGCATAATTTTAAAGGGATAATTTGAGGGAGTCAGGATTAGCAAAAGAGCGAAAGTGTTTCAATAACAGCTGTCACTAAAGGCTAACCAAAAACTTAGAGAGAAGCTCCAAAGGTTCTACAACACAGAACCTCTCTATAATATGCAAGTGCAGGAACCAAAGGGAAGACAAAGAGTTGTATGGAAGTGATCAAGACTGAGGGTAAAAAAGAATTAGCAGACAATGCAGTACAATTGGAAGCACAGGAGAGCAAGAAAGAATATGAAGGAAAATGAAGAGCAGTACAAAATTTGGGGAGACTGAGACATTTTAATTTTGGCTAAAATCTCTAATGCTTTTTTTTCAAATCATAATCTGTTAGTGATTATACGTGTGGCTTTGCTGATGGTCTAGTGAAGGAGTTACCTGATAAATGGCTTTAGTGTGATATGTGACGTGCTATCGCCAGTGATCCAGCACAGCGTCGTAAGTAAGATTACACTGGAACCCAGGCTTTTTGCTTCATGTGATTTTATTTATAGTTTGTGCAGGTGCAGATGAGGCAGTGAATCTAGGCTAACGTATGAAGAGTTGAACAAATGAAGCACCTTCCTTCTGGAGCATGCTTTGTGACAGAGGGGGAATTGGCAGTCGCGCATCTCACATTTGGGAAGCTACCGCAAGCTTTAGAGAGCTATTTAACTCTACGGCAGAGGTCTGGCTGTTTGCTCAGGTTTCTGGGAGGGAGGCAGAATAATAAGCATTGAGTTTCTTTCTTTCTTCATAGATCTGTCTTCTCTTTCACATTCCTCCCTATTGTCCTGCAGTCCTCATTTTATTGCTTTCTTCTTTCTCTCTGTCATCTTCCATCCTGATAATAAATAGTTTGGTGCGGAATCTAGAGAGTAGAAAAGGCTCTGACTCCCTCCTCACCCAATAGGGATATCAATGACACTTTAAAATGGCATCCAGATCTTAGCTGTGTGTTACTGGATCTGTCAAAAGCCACGCAGACTGGTGAGTTGAGAGAGAGAAGGATTTTCCTACAGCAGTCTTCCACACTAAGGTGATCTCACCTTAGGATGAATGTTTTTGTACTAGGAAATAGGCACTAGGAAGGGAAGAAGCAGCAGCTTGGAAAGAGGTGGCACCTATTTTACAAGGATGATGAAGATGCTAAGGATTAAGGGTCTAGTCGCCTCTTGATGCACCAGGTATTTATGTCCATAAGTCTCTTCAGGTTTCATGTGAATAACAGTCACAAATCCCCTGTGGATTGAGAGAAAATCAATTCCTTAATGTTTCCATGAGGAATATTTTGAAATCTTCATAAAACATTCATATTTGATGGAGAGGAAAACCTACTTTAATAAAATATGTTTACTATTATTATGCCATACAGCCGTTAGCATTTTATGTATCTGAGTATCATGTATAACATACTTGCATCACTAGTTTATATTATAAGGCTAAGACCACTTCAGTTCATATTACTGGCTTGTTTATCTAACAGGAACAGTTCATTTTACTGTAACCTCAAAATGAAGTATATTAACTAAGTAAGCCATTAGAATGAACTCACCTTTAAAGAATAGTTCCTCTTTTCTTCCTCTAAGATCCTATTTCTGTATGCAGCTTTAAAGGCAGGCATCTGCACCAGAAGATTGCTGAGTTCAAAATGATTGTTATTAAAGGTTTATCATACAGCTGTGGAAGCAGGACCCAGTTAGGTTGGATTCCACTGGGCTGGACACCGAATAAATGTATTGGACATTCGGAGGGGTAGGCTGTTGCCTAAAAAAGGGGGGGTGCTGCTACACACCCGACATGTCCTAAGGTGTTTCACCTGGTTGCTCCAGAAGGCCACAGGAGTCCTGTAGGCTCTATGTCATATGTGCCAGTCCCATGGGGACAACTTCAGTGTGCCATGGCATGCAAAATGGCACTAGGTGCTGTGTTAAGGCAACTGAATCCCATCTTTAAAGTGTCTGACCATCTGTCCCAGGTTGCTTTCAGACTAAAAAGCAATTTCTTGTTACTACATGCCCATAATGTCCCTTGACTAGTGTGCCACAGGCCATTCACAAAACTAGGCACAGCTATTGAAATTACTCAGAGTTGCATACATACCAGTGCTGAAATGGATGCAAACAGTTCAGGGGACAGCAAGAAGAGCAAGCTCTGCTTCATATAAGCCTCTCTCTGTCCCTGTGTAATTATCTTCATGTAATACGAATATTCCATGTCAAACTAATGAGTCTCTAGTGTTGATGAAATTTTATTTACTGTAGATTATTTTAAATTAATGTGTATATATTTCAGGAAAAAATGGTAAAATATGTCCAATTTTCAGTTTGGATGGGTAAGCACATGCATGCAATCTCCAGTGTTTTTATATTTTTTAATGGTTGCTGGCATTTCAACAGTTATGAAACTAAAAGTAGCAGACACTTAAAGCTCACATATCATAAGTAAAATCTGCCACACTTCTTGAGGAAATGTTAAAATGTTCAACATCCGTGTTCTCAACAAGTAAATAACACATTATAGGGCTACATTATGACCAGATTATATCTATTAGTTACTGCTGTGCACCATGTAAATCTCCACATTCCCCTGGGAAATGAGAAAATCATTTCAGACTTCAATAACTAACAATCAGTTATTGCTCTGGGCAATAATAAAGCTGAATGCAATTACCTAAAGTGAAGTTAGCAGTGTAACAAATGAAATACAGATTTCTTTCTCTCCTAAAACAAATGTAGCATCTCCTCATCACACACTACTGCATGGTATAATAGGGTCTTCTAAACAACGTATTGTCTGAACAGCCTATTTGAGATTTGAAATATATGTGATTAAAACTTACAAAAGTTACTTTTTATGACATCACTTGAATGATTTGTACTGGAAAAAGACTAACGGCTATGGAACTGCAGAAATAAAATGCTCATTCTAGGAAAACAGATTTCAAAACAAGATTCCCTGCTCCCAAGTAGTACTCCTCTTCACACAGTAAAGACAATCTACCCCAAAAGGGAAATAGAAAATTTCTGTTCATAAACCACCTTTTGATCTAATTTTTCTCAAAACAGGATAGAGCTATAAATGCAGTCTTCATATTTCTCCTACCTCCTTTCACATTAATTCAGCATTTATTCTACCAATACAAAAACGTACAGTCTGTTAAGGAGTAAAAACATTTTTATTTTGGACTGGATTTTTATAATTGAGAAGCGAAGTCCTTAGAAGCCAGAACTTTTCTTAACTTAGAAGTAAATTGTATAAAATAAAGCATATGCATAAATGTTTGCAGAATAGGATTAGAACAGCATAGATAGTTTCCAGAAATCTGGAATGAATAATATCTATAGTAAGAATGAAGAGACTATATACTGGATGAAGGAAAGATATGTACAAAAAATATTCATGGGTAAATAACGCTTTTTAGTTATAATACCTTTTTCCTTGTTATGTAGGGAAAGTATTAATTCTCCATGCTGAATTATTTCTAATTAATTATTTGCATGTATTTCCTCTTTGTCACTACAGAATTCAATTATATTGGAACAGATTTCCCAGCAGAAAGTTAATCCTAATTCCTAATATTTTGGAAAACCATTTTTTATTTATAAATTCAGGTTGCGTTTGAGAGAATGTTCTAAAAAAGGTAGCTACTTCCAGCTACTCCAGACCTGTTTTACACATAACATTGAGGCGATAGCTTCTTATTATTATACTGGGTATGTTTTTATACCTTATCCTAAACTGATCTTTTAACAGCCCCTTGGAAGTCAATGACACCCCCTGCCTTCATAGCATGTCCACTATTTTGCCATTGCAGAGCAGCTCATTAGTGTTACACGAAGCTCATTTTTAGAAATCTTTAGGTAAAGAGTATCTTTTGCTGTATATTTCTATGGTGCATAGTGCAACATATCGTTAATATTGTCAGTATTAGCAGCAATATATTTACAAAATGTCTTGAAGCATTTACCGTTGGATCTGTTTGTCTTTCATTTGGGTGGAAGTTTCACCTGAATAAAGATATTGCAGCTCTAAGGAGAGGAAAATGAAAAGATGCCTCACTTTGTCAGTAGTAACTCTGAGAATATCCTTTTTAGGTAACTTCAGCTTCTATTTTGATCATTCTGATAGAAATCTCATTAAAAAATAAAATCCACACGGCCATTAAAGCAGGGCAGCATCAAGAAAAGCCACAATGCAGCAGCTAGGATAAAACATTACAGCGAGAAGCTGCATCATTTCGGTTCAGTATTTTCTCAGTTAAATGGAGCAGTGCTTGGCAATTATTTGCAAGGTTTGAGGAGTTCCAGATTGTTACCGCTCCGTTCTTGTTCCACCCTGCAAAACACGAATGAGAATATGAAAGCTCACCGTGAATGCTGTCCACCAGCAAGAGCTTGCAGTTAAGAGGCAAGCATGCAAACTCCTGATTCGGATAACATTTAGATATATTTTCATAAGGGGGAATGAAACTCACAAAGCTATATCACAGTCAAGGGGAATTAAGGAACTAATTACTTTAAGCATTTGGGCTCATGGCTAGCCAGGAAATACAGGTTAGGTCTGTACTTACTTAGGTAGTTTGAAGTGCTGACACAGAAAGCATCCACGTTATCCTTGAACTCAGGCTGTGTAAAAATCCCATCTGCTTTGCTAGCAGGTGATGCCAGGATCTTTCTAGGAAGGATCCTTCTGCCTTGTGTCAATCACTTGACATTACCAAAGGGAAAAGGTGTTTGTGGATGCGGCCCAGCAAGACACAGCATGCCATCTGCACCGCAAGCGGGTGCCTGTGTGGGGCGAGAGCCCTCGGCACAGCCCTGGTCTTCCCCCAACAATCAGATGAGCAAAAATGGACTGACCCCAAACCTGGCCCGGAGGACAGCCTTCAGGTTGCTCCTGCACTTCAATGTCATGTAGCTAATACGTATCTTGTCAATTAGGCAAAGGCTGTCAGACTAAAAGACCTGCTTTCTAATTCTGAATTTGTTATTCAGCTACTTAAGAATCTTTAGCATTGCATTTGTGTTTGTGGGAAGACATGGCAAAGCACGACCTTCTCAATAACAACACAACAGAGAACACATGAAAGATATTAAGAAATAGTTGGTGAATCATCAAAGTAGTTGTTATTGAAGATATGCTTCTACCGAGGTTTTGCAGGGAATGATACTAGGCCGCACAATCTTGTCAATCCTCCAGCTAGAAATATATCATTCCAATAAAAAGTGAGGAGAATACAAAGGCTGGTAACGAGTAAATAACATTCAAGACAGGATTAATATGCAAAGTGATACAAATCTGTTAGCAAACCGGAACTGTTAAACCATTTTTATAATGAAGCCAAACAGAAGTGGGAGTCTCTACCCTGGAAACAATGTTTTTGAAACTATTATAGGGTGACTGTGTCCAAACAATTAATACAGTTTCCCGAAACAGTGCTTTGACAAAGAGTACATATTCCATCCTTAGAAGAGTATTTTATACACTTCTAACATCTGCATTTAAAAAAAAAATCTGAAAACTTGGAGAGACTGCAGAAGAGAGCAACAAAAATTATTTAAGAGCTGGAAGAAATTCTTAACAGTAAAAGATTTCAGCAACCGCCCCCAAAATCTCAGTAAGCACAGTTAATTATAAAGATGGTTACAGTGGGGTCTGATTACAGTGTTTAAGTACCCTCACAGTGAGGGGATTCTATAGGCCTCTTTCATAGGTAAAGACATAATAAGAATCAAGAGCTGTAAGAGGAAGTTCAGACAAATTCAAATGAGAAATAAGGAACAAATTTCCTTTGATGTTATCTGTTGGCTATTTGCTTGCTTTAACTATCAAGGTGATTAAATGTGGGAGCAAACCACCAGGAAAAATGACGGATTTTCCATCTCTGGATTTCCTTAACTTCAGATGGGGTTTCACTCTGACTCATGTCACTGTGCTCAATAAGCCCCAGCACAGCAGTAAGTGGGCAAGTTTTAATAACATGCAATATATGGAATGTAAGAGTAGATGATCTAATCTTCTCTTCTGACTGTAGTCTGCGAATCAGAACACAGGCACTGTTGTACAGGTGTCTGTGACTAACTGTACTTTCTCTGAAATACATGTGATCTGTCATAATGAGTGACACAAAACTCTGCAGAAGCCATCCTTACTTTGGTCTGGATCATGTAATCTTTTAATTTAATAATCTTATGACCCCTTTGTCTCTATGCAATATATAAATATCTAAGACTGTCCACATAAAACAAACGTACTAACTGAAAAGAAATGAATGTTTCAAGCAGCCTCACCATTAACTGTGAAATAGGTGCTACTCTTACACCAGTAACATGAAAACAATGCAAAATATTTTGAAATAAAGAGATAAATGTCATATTTGTCCACTTCCGATGCAAATCTTTACTTTTATACAGAATTTTACCATAGAGTAAAACCTGGGATTTCTAGCTAAATTATGAACATAGAGCCAGGGAGCAGCAAAAGCAGGGCTGTTCCACAAGGGAGGCTGAGCCAGGAGCCGAGGGGGACCCCAGCACGGGCAGTGCCCTCACCCACACGACGCAGCCCTGCAGCACCTGAACGTGGCAGGCAGAGCAGCGGCGATAGCAGGCCCCATTGACAGTCCCAGATACGGCAAAGCAAGGAGCCAGGCCCTGGGTCCATCCAGGGAGCTCAGCCAGGAGCAGCAGGAGACAGGGCAACAGGCAGGACTGGAGGGTTCATGGACCTCCAGGAGATACGTCTGAGCACAGGTACCTATGGCACAGCTCAGGGCAGGTCTGGGTGCATAGGCCTCGGCTGAAATGGGGTCCTGGGTCCATGGGTGGCCCCGGGGAGGCTGGGCAGGGCCCTGACATACACTTATCTCAAAGGTCCGCTCAGGCAGTTTTTCAAGAGACGGTACTCAGGGTCAGTAACCTATTACATTGCCCTGGCATGTTATGCGAAAGCTGAGTGGAGGTTTTGTCAATGCAAGTGGAACACAAAATGTCAGATTTAGGTCCTCAAGAGGCATTCAGATACCCAAAGTTTCTTTTATAAGAACACTAGTATGGAGTTAGACACAAGATTCATATAGCTTAATATCCTTTCCTTAAAAAGGGAGCATTATCACGTTTTTAGGAATACACTGTAAGAACAGGGCAAATATGGAGTAACCTTTCCCCCAGCAACATGTCTTCAGCTTTGGCAGGGTTCAGTTTAGGGACCTCCTGATTCACAACTTGCAGCCCTATTCTTTTTTTTTTTTTTTTAATATAAATAAGTAAGTAAATAAATAAATACAACTAGCCTTTGACAGATCTGTCTTTGTTGGTTGTGTAGCACACAGCTAAAACATCCTTTGGCAAGGAATCCCACTGTTTAATTTTGTGCTGTTTGAAAAATAAACTCCTCCTATTTGTTTTAAATCAACTGCCTGATTATTTCATTTGGAGCCCTCTTATTTCATTTTTGGGAAAAAGCAAATAATTGCTCCTTATTTGCACTCTTTCTACAAGTGATGACTTTGTGTCCTCTTCTGACGTTCTCTCTTTTGCAGGATGAAGACTTTAATCTGTTTAATCTCCTAACACACAGGAGCCAAGGCTGATCACCCGTGCTACCCACCTCTGCAACACTTTCTGCTTTTATGTATCTTTCTTGAGATCAGATGACAAGGCACAGAATTCAAGATGCAAACACGTTTTTTTATGGTGGCATAACAATAACTTCTGCTTTGTTCTCTGTTACTTTGCAAACAATTCAGACTAGGCTATTTGATGTTTTGACCTCTGCTAAGCGCTAAGCTGGTATTTTCAAAAAACTATCTACAGTGACTCTAGGATCTCCTTCTTGAATGCTAAGAGCTCACTAAGGCTATGTCTATAGTACGTTAAACCCTGCCAGAGGCGTCCCTGAGCGCTTGCATTTGATTACCTGTACTAGTAAATAGTTTTAACAGTCCCTGACACAGCATTAGTCTCTGCCATCTAGCACTCTCCCAAACAACTCCCAAGCATGGTTCAAACTTCCTGTGGTATGAGTAATTGTCAGCCAGGAATGATAACTAATAAGCACTCTGAATGTAGCCACACAGTTTTGGAAGGTTAGAGAGAATATAGTATGTGGGCATGTGCCATGACCGCAGTGTCAGAGAATAGTCCTGTGTACCCTTAATGTATAAGTATAGATAGAGTCTTGTAGTCCATCTTTTGTATGTATAGTTATTTTTCTCGTTGTGTGTTTGCATTTATTGCTGCTGGATTTCATTAGCTGTTTTATATATCATAGCATGTTTCTGCTAATCTTTGAAGCTAATTTTATTTTTGATTGTTATGAATTATTTTGTATTATCAGAAAATGTTGTTGCTTTACTATTGAGTCATTTATGACGGTATCGAATACCATGGGTTCCAGACAAAGCACTGCAGATATGCCACTATCCCACTGCTATGAAAATGGAGCTATTATTTTTCTCTCTTTTTTCCTGTTTTTAAACAAGAATGGTACCTTCCCTCCTACTCTAGAGCAACTTAGCTTCGTGATGTTTTGGCTATCCAGTTTTATTCTTTTGACCACATCACCCTTATCCACATGTTTAGTTGACTCTTTCAAAGATTCTAATAGATGCAGGAGTTATGACCTTTACCTAAAAAAATGATGAGGGGGGGTCTGCCTCCATATGTGACATCCATCCAGTTCTATTGCTATTATAGTTTCAAACATTCCCGGTACAGAAGTCAGTCATGTTGGTCTGTAGTTCCCTAGCTCCCATTTGGCCTTTGTGCCTCACTTCCCCATCTGTAAAGCTGTGATACTACTCCAGTTATATATTATATGCATACATTGCATATACATATATATGCATATGTATATACACGTATTTTACAGGAAGGATGTCCAGACTCAGCTGACAAAAGCAGACAATCCCTACCATGTAGAAAACCTGTTAATATAGTAGAATATTAAAAAGTTTATGTTCTTTCTACAAGAAGGTCCCCAAACAAACCACAGCCTGTCTCTGTCTTGTAAAAGGGCCTGTTCCAAAGACCTCTGAAGTCAGTAGAAAGACACTAATGGACTCAACAGGCTTTAGATCTGGCCCTCAAGTAGTAAAACCTTTGTTGAATGTTTATAGATAACCACTGAGTCAATGCTGGCTTAAGAAAAGAAAAAGGAAATAAATTAAATGCATCTTCTGGTGACATAAGCCTCATGAAGAATTAACTAAGATAAGCACTTATTCTAGCTGGTGCACTGTCGATCTGAACAATGCAGACAAAAATAATAATTAAAACATAGCTTCATGCTGAGATGAAACTTTCAAGAGTCTCTACTCTGTTAAGCTTATGATTTTTCTGTTTTTGTATTTGCAAGCATAATTATGTCCCAGAGGCAACAGGCGCTAGTGCCTGTCAGTCCCCATTTCCCCCTCTGATAGGAGATTAATTTCTTTACACAGAAATCCAAAAGTTGATGCCAGAGCAACAATAATAATGTAAACAAGTTTTTTATTCTTTTAATCTGGAATGCATAATTTAACGGCATAGCTGTATAAATAATGAAAATACCGTATCTACTTCAGACAATTAAGGGTAAACTGAAGGTAACATTTAATGTAGTATTGATTGACTATATCAACAAAATGACGGCAGACATCTGTATGGATGATAGCCCTTAGGAAAATGCTACCAAGCATATCAATACAGACTAAGTAGGGGTGGGATGGAGTAGACTTGATGGCTCAGAGTAGTGGTAATGGAATACGAAGCCTTTCACCTCTAACACACTGATTCAAACCAGCCTAGGTCAATTTGTGACTGAAAGTCATTATCATCAGATGGCTCTTCAGTGAAACGAGTTTGTCCTAATGGCAGACTGTCTCTGTCACAAAATGCACCATCTATCAAGACTGACACTGTGTTGAGATTTTCAGCCAAAAGGTTAGAACGAGAGAGCACTGGCTCCACGTTCCTGTTGCCTGGCAAGCAGTGGTAAGGATAGCTATCCAGGGTTGTTCTGTTATGGGCTATGTTGCAGAGGGTTTAGCAATGCATGATTTTAGGGATCATGTAGGTAAACACGAACCAAGCAAAGAGCAACAGGAAGAACCCTGTGTTCAAGAGATTGCAGTTGAACTGTTAGAGAAGACATGAACTCAAGACAGACAGACATGGTAAATACAGAACCACTTAGGCAGTAGTGGTTAGCATGATAGGTATTAGGATCAGCACATCAGTGGCTTAATGGCATGAAGTTTTAGTAGATATCCTGCCAAATTTGCGTTTTTGGACGGATCTGAGTGAGGATGGACAAAAACATGAGAGAGTCTGTAAAAAAAATGAACAAAAGGGCAACGGGGGCCAGTATCCTAGGTTAGTTAGAGGCAAGATGCAAAATATTAACGCTAAGCGAGGAACAACACAGGATAGGAACAAAACATGAAAGGCGTGGAAAACAAAAGCAAAGTGCTTACAGAGCCTGTGTAGAGATGGGGGACATTGAAGAGATGCAAGGAGGGGAGTCACATGGACAAAGCAATGAGCTAAGGGGATTATTTTTTACAGCAACAATTCTGGTTGGATATGAGCAGAGCAAGACTGTATCTGTCAAAGCCACCAAAAATGACACTGTTGTAACTGAAATACGAAGTGACAGGAGCATAAAAGAGAGTTTTAGCTATGTGGTTGGATGGGGAATGCTTTCTCTGCAGAAGAAACCTTGGCAATGGGAAACATATTTTTCCCACAGGATGAGGACTAAAAAAGAAGAAATTAAAGATGGTGAAACAAAAAATGCTGAAAATTTCTCATGGGTTGTAGAGTTCCTTTCACGGAATCATAATTCTTTATGGCCTACTGTTTATGGATACTTTAAAATACACAGGTTTATTACTTAAAAAAATAAGTTGGTGACAAAATGATTATCATGATTAGGTGAAACCGAACTAGGACTAAATGTATTGTGCTACAAGGTCTTGCAAGAACAAACTCCGTAACAATTTTTCAGATAATGCAAAATCATGTAGGCAGATTCTGATATTCTTTCGTGTTTGTTTATTTTGTTTGTGATTATATACTCAAAAAACATGTCTAACAGTTATTCGAATCTGACTTCTGTTTTGCACATACTACTATATTTAACTATCCATGAGCATAACCATGAATTGGCTTTAACTGAATTGTGTTAAAACAACCAAGGAATCAGAATACAGTACTGAAATATTTTAGATGTATATGGTACCCAGTTTACCAGTAGGAATACAAAAGAAATAAAATATTGTTCAAAATTCTGAACACGCAGAAGTTAGAAAAATCAGACACAGTGCCTGCAATAGGTGTGACACTGTCCCACATGGGACTGATACCCTAAGAATAAATCATAATATCGTGTTCGGTGAACTGCTGTCTTCAGAAACTGCCTTGCTGCAGAAACGACTGGAGAAAATTCTGTGGTTTGGCACGCTTGTCAGACTAGGCAATCACAGAGACGCTGCTCAATCAGCTTGAGGCTCACTCTCCACTCTGGATCCATATGTCATCTAGAAGGACGGGAAAGTTCATCAGGGTACGGCTTTGACTTCCTAAGTTGCAGAGATAAACTAATGCAAATATTTCTTCTGGTGTCTCTTGGCTCACAGGGGAGCATTAACTCTTGATGGTCAGCTGCTGCCCAACTTGTACCGCTAATCAGTAAGCTGTTCAAAGAGTCAGTGGTTTATTTTTGCATCAAAATTAACGAATTACCTGTTGCAAAGGAGCTAGCATCACCTTAAGGTGACAAAAATTTACTTAAGAGAGCAGGCTAATAATCTCCCATGTGTACGTTTTTAGCACCTTTAAATGAAACATCCCACTGAAGCAGGCTTTTACCAAGCGGCGGTGCCGACGCTGCTTTTCATCCTACCTGCTTTGCGCGACATGCCTCACAGTCACCGTGAAAACTAAAAGAGGAGGGTGGGGGGGCACGGCGCCTCCCGCGGAAACCCACCGAGCCAGGCAGGAGGACACAGGGAGGAGCCGCGGGGCTGCGGCGGGCGGTGAGGGCCGCGGCTGCCCGCGCCCTCGGGCGGGCCGGGGCCGGGGCCGTCCTCCCGGCGCACCCGGGACCGCAGCTGCGCGGGGCCGCGCAGGCCCGGGCAGGCGGCGGGGCGGGCGGCGGGGCGGGCGGCGGGGCGGGCGGGCCCGGCCGGGGGCGGGGGGGCGGGGCGGGCCCGCAGGGGCGGCGGCGGCGGCGCCCCCCGAACAGGAAGGCCGTCCCGCCGCGGGAGGAGGCGGAGCTCGCCCGCTCAGCCCCGGAGGTACCGAGCCGCTGCCGGGGAGGGCGGGGGGGGGGGGCGCGGGCGTGAGGTCCGGCCGGCACGGCGAGGCCCAGCGGTCGCCAAGGCAACCGCCCCCCGCCCCGTCGCCTCGCGGCGGTGGCTGCGCGCTGCCCCCCGCTTCTCCCCCCCTCCCCGCCGTTTACTCCGGCGCCTCCATTGGCCTCTGGCGACGGAGCGTCCGAATTGGCGGGCGCCCTTCGGCCGGGCCGCTGTCCGGCTTGTGTCTTCGCCGCCATTGGTCGGCAGGAAGCGCTCGCCTCCGCGATTGGCCGGAGCGCGCTGCCAATCCAGGCGGCGTCGGGGGTGCCTGGGTGCCGCCTTCGCAACGTGGGCTGAGGGGACGGGGGTGGGGGCAGCGGCTGGAGCTGCCGCGGCCATTTTGACTGTGGGCGGAAAAAGCGTTTTGCTGGCGGTTGCTGGGGCGGGAAGGGCAGCTGGGCCGGGGGGAAGGCGAGGCCGAGCGGTCCCCCGCCGGGCGAGGGCTGCCAGCGCCGGCCCTGGCTGACCTCTCGGTGTTCCCGTGCTGCCCGCGCCTGCTTTCCCTTGGTGCCCCTGCCGGGAGGCTGCCAGTGCCCAGGCTGGGTCCAGCCCCGTCGCCAGGAGGGTCTCTCTGGCTTGCACCGGTGTGGGAGGCCGGGCCTGGTGTGGGGGGTGCCATGGTGGCCGAGCTGGTGTCTGCGCGAGGACGTTTCCAGCCCCACGGCTTTCCCTCGTGAGCTCCTCCTTTGGCATGCCATCTGCCAGCATAGTTTGCTTGCATTTGTGTATGTGTAAAATCCCTTCTGTGTGGGATTTCCAGGTGTCTGGAAACTGGACAAATAGCTTGTGTGTATGTGCAGACTGGCCCCCCACATGCAATAAGTCCTGCACGTGTTAGAGCAGCTCCATGTGCAGTGCGTAATCGATGCGTGTATGGCTAGCAAACTGTAGTGGCTGCCTGTACCTACGCAATAAATCGGATACGTCCAGGACTTGTTGAGCTTGCAGTGTTTACCTTGCAGGCGTGATGTGCTCTGGATACATTGGATGCCTTTGTGCTTTCTGCAGAGTCAGTTGGTCACACCTATGTTTAGAAAATCCTGCACAGAAATATGGGAGCCACAACCTTCTTAAATGCAAAGCGTTGGCAGGGATTTCTGCCAATGTGCTCGAGTGGTTCTCAAACTGCTCTCTGTTACAGCGGCGTATGTAGGTGTGAGGACAGAGCGCAGTACCAGCGAACGCCTTTAAAAGAGCTTGTGTTGGCTAGGCTGTGTGCATGCACACACACGCTTTAATTCAGCTACACGTTGTTCGGAGCTCAAGTTCTTTGCTGCCAGGGACCAGGCTCGTTCCTAACGTAAAGAGCTATCTGCTGTCAGAATGGAGGAGTACCTGTTAACCAAGATGTGTTGATTCTCTTCCAGGCTTTGCTACTGATGTGTGACTTCTGTAGTGGAAAGTTGTAGAAAGCGATGTTTAAGGGATGCAGAAAAACCTACAGTGATGGGGAAAATTGCACCACTTCTTAGGTAGTGTTATTTGGCATGTTTTCCTTGGCTGAGTCACTTCACCTCTTGGTACAAGATTGGCTGGGGACAAACTTGTTGTTCAGAAAATAGCTTTTCTGCTCACAAAGGCAAAATTTGGCACATGCTTTTGTTGGCATGACAATCTTTGATCATGAATGGGTACAATTTACCCTTCCAGGACTTGTATTCTGTCTTCCTGAAAGCCTTGAAAAGATAAGCTTAGTTCAGGTCAGTACTCTTAAGAATGACCATAGATAAAATATAGAGAAAAGGCTGACTGAACTAAATCACATCTATACAAACAGTTGACACATTTTTTAGGAAATGACAATTGCTCATTTCCTTTCTGTTATTCCTGCTTCAATATATAAATCCTTTTTATAATTTCATTTATTAATTTGAACAAAGCGGGGATTACAGTTTTACAATTGACTTCTTAGTCTTTCTAAAATAGTATTTTACACCTGCAAAAGGACTATAGAAAATATATTAATGTTTTTAACGTAGGTACAGAGCTCTTCAAACATGGGTTTGAAATATTATCTCAAATGAAACCACTAAAATAGATATTTCTGTTGGCATTGGTAAAACTTTTCTTGTAACTATAACTCTTAAATCTGTATCAGTGCACACATGTATGTGTGTGTGAATGTATGTGTGCGTGTATATATATATATGTATATATATTTACATGTATTTTTATTAAGTTCCTTAAAAACAGGACTATCCCTCTTTTTATTTTGGATGCCAGCAGCTGGGTTCACAAATTGAATTACTGCATTGTATGTAATGAACTGACTTTTTCACAGAATCACAGAATGGTTGAGGTTGGAAATGACCTCTGGAGATCATCTAGTCCAGCCTCTCCCTGCTCAAGCAGGGTCACCTAGATCACATTGCCCAGCATCGCATCCAGACAGGTTTTGAATGTCTCCAGAGAAGGAAATTCTACCGTCTCTCTGGGCAACCTGTTCCAGTGCTCTGTCACCCGCACAGGAAACACGTTTTTTCTCATATTCAGATGCAACTTCCTGTGTTTCTGTTTGTGCCTGTTGCCTCTTGTCTTGTCACTGGGCACCACGGAGAAGAGACTGGCCCCACCATCTTGACGTTCCCCCCCACCCTTTAGATATTTGTATACATTGATGAGATCCCCTCTCAGTCTTCTCTTCTCCAGGCTGAACAGGCCCAGCTCCCTCAGCCTTTCTTCAGAGGAGAGGTGCTCCAGCCCACTCATCATCTTTGTAGCCCTCCGCTGGACTCTCTCCAGTAGTGCCATGTTTCTCTTGTGCTGGGGAGCCCAGAATTGGACACAGCACTCCAGGGGAGGCCTCCCCAGGGCTGAGGAGAGGGGCGGGATCACCTCCCTCCACCTGCTGGCAACGCTCTGCCTCATACACCCCAGGAGACCATTGGCCTTGGCCACAAGGGCACATTGCTGCCTCATGGTTAACTTGTTGTCCACCATAGTTAACTTGTTTATCTGCATCTTTCTTTAAAAAGAAAGACTTTAGAACTTTAGAAGAATGTAATAAGGAACAAGATATATATACTTTTCTTTGTAAAATCATGAACGAAGACAGTACTTTTTTTCACTTTCATAAACTTGAATAAAACAAAGCAAGTTCGTATGCGCTGAGGACTGCACATGAATAAACTTCTTCCAGTTCTTTGACTTCTTCATAGGTCTTGACATTACGCTCTGCAGCTTCTCAAGAAAAGGAAGCCGATTTGTGTGTGAGTTTTGTAGCAGGTACAGGAAAGTTCTCTAGTTCTCTATTGGTCCCAAACAGGGCGTGAAGACTTAGTCATATAATCTGATATTAATCTGTGATACTGTCCAGTGTATATGGAGCATTTACTTTGTTCAAATATTGCAGCCAAATCCTGCAGCTCACTCTTGAAGAAGGGCTTGCGTTTGGTGCAACTTATGACTGTACCTCTGGGAAACATCCCATTTTTGTAGACTCAACAGAGAAAGCAAGCTGAGTTCTTTTACAATGCAGTGAAGATATTTTCTGTGGATTTTTCTGTATCACTTATTTCTTGATACCGTGAATTAGTGTTGTTTCTTAGACAGTTTTTAAAATCTTTCAAAAAAAAAAAAAACAGATGAATACTATCAAGTTTAGTTGCATTAATTGCAGTAGGAATTTTAATTTTTCCTTGAGATTTTCCTCAGAACTAGGAAGTTGTTAGTTTTGTTTTCCTTCATTATCTTTCTATGTTAATCACTATGAACTTTTCATTGGGCATTACAAGCAGTGACGTATAGACCATATAATAAGTACACATAGAATAAAATGCAAAGGTTATTTTAGAAAATCTTTAAAAATCTCTAAAGCAGGCTAAAATTACAGAATGGAGTTAAAAGTTTACGAAAGAAACAAAACCTAAAACAGAACGATGAAGAACCAGAGTACTCTGTTAAGTACTTATTCTACATAAATATATTGTTATAAGGGTGAGACACGTAAAGAAAATGAAACATAGGTGGTTGTAAGGTAGAGACAAAGAAACTAACAGTTTTCTTTTATAGCAGAAGTGCTCCCCCCAGCAATATTGTTATAATATAGTTACTCCTGGGAAAAAGGACTGTGAAAGTATATGTTTTCTCATGCAAACTCTATTTTAAGTTTTTCTATTTTTTTCCTTGTAGATTTTTTAATTTGCCTGCAGCTTTACATTTTACTGAGTAAAAAATGTGAAGAGAATTACGGAATACATAGAAGCCGATCATTTTTTAAAATAAAAAAAATAAGCGCTTTTCAGTGCAATGGCTATCCTAATTTCAAATGAATTCTGCAATGATTAAATATTAAAATGATTGATGCTTTAAATTAATATAAAAACTTTTCAGGAGATTATTACAAAGATTAACATTTTTAATGTTTTAATACTTCTGTAGTTTATCAATCACAGGCCCAGTGAAACTGTTTTTAGTTACCTAGCTGATGATCTCATATATCATTGCAATATTATGCACAACATAAACATCACAGTGTTGTTGGTAGAAAAGATGAAGAAACACAATTTATATTACGGCTCTTTAATAATCTGTTTTAGTGTTGAAATATTTTTTGGCACACTGAATGAGCAAGTAGATTTTTTTCTTCCCTAGAAAGGAGATGAAAAGGAAAGATAGCTTCAGGAATGAAATTAAGTGTTGTTTGCCATTTAGAAAGGAACTCTGTTTCATGTAATGACAAATATAGGTGGTCACTGGTACTGCTACAGAAGAAGAAAAAGCGCTTGCATGTGTTTTTCCAAGTAGGACTTGCATTAATGCAGCTTTAATACCCCAAAATTGTCTGCAACAGCCTGTGATTCCTGATACATTTTTACTCTTTGTTAGAATTATGTTTGAAGGTCATGGGAAAATGTCATGGCACCCCAGGTGCTTTTGTATGACTAGCTGCACATAAGATACCCCTGTAATTCAGGGTATTGAGTAAACACTTACTCCAGGCATTGTTAAAATGGACAGTGCTAATTCCTTTGTTTTCCGTTTCTTCAACATTTTTAGCAGTAAGGTTAAAAATTAGCATTGGTGTTTTCATGTTTAATTTTGCCTATCTAACCATGTATTGCAGTGATGCATTGAAGCTTGATATAATATACTACACTGTGTCCCAGGACTTATGCAGTGTTAAATATGATATTTCATATATGAACAAAATATTCGTTCTTCATGTGTTGTGATTGTTCATGGCAGCGTCCTTCATCCAATATGTTTACTATCAAAAACAAGGCAGCGCTGGAAAGACACGGTGTAATGAATTAACAGATGTAAGTTCAAAAACAGATTTGAAGGATGGGAGGTACAGTCTGGAGAGGAAAGATAAAATAAGAATCTGGAAATAGATGTTGAGTTAGTGAAATGAATAAATGGGGAAAGACTGTTCAGACAGCAGAAGCTTACAGTGGTGAAGGCGCTTATACCAAAAAGGGCAAGTATTAGAGAGGGAAAGAGCAAAGGTTAGCACTAGGTTAGTGCTGAGAATGGTATTAGGAAGTTAAAATCCAGAAAATAGACTGGAGTACACCATTTTTTAAACAAGGCCAGTTTGTTGTCGGCTACTGATACTGTTATTTCTATTCTTAAGTAAGATAATGAAAGAACAATTAGGATACATTGCCAGTAGTTTGTTGCCACTAGACAGTGAGCCAGAGTTATCCTCATGTATTTCCATTGAAATAAAATAAATAATGAAACAAAATAACCTTTTATGTTATTAACTGTTATTTATAGTGGGGAACAGATTGGTTTAGAAACGTAGTAGGTTTCAAAGTTTCAATTTTTTTCTCTCGGGCTGTGCAGTGTGGTGCAAGTAAAGAAAAGGTTAAGTTTACCCATGACAATTCTCACTCGCATTTACATTATCAATCAGCCTCTGTAGCTTTCTGTGCTTTTATCTATTGTGTTTTCATTGTAATCTTTGCATATGAAGTTCTCAATTCTACAAATTCTTATGCTCAAATTTATTCACAAATGTCTCTGACAGATGAGCTGTGGAAGACTTAGATGCTGTGGTTTAAGATATCACCAGCTGTTCACCTTGTTGCATCCCTCAGCTTGTAGTCCATATAGAAGAGCCAGCAACACCTGCACCTCAGTCACTGGATTTCACTTTGCTCACCTCAGTACGAATCTGTCTTTTTTGGTGGCTTGAGCTGACGAATGGATCTGTGAACGGGGTTCCTGGGGACACACGTATTTCGTTTTGCTGCCCTTTCTTTCAGGCCAGTAACCTCTAGCAGAGAGGTGATTGAACAGCTGGGGGCAGCAGCATCTTAAAGCCTCCAGTTCAATACCCAATGCTTATTTATGAGACTCTACTGTAGTTTCAACTGAGCATGTTTTTAAGTTTCTGTTTTAAATTACCTGTGTTTTGCACCTGTTGTTGTATCAAGTCAGAGCAGAGGGCATTTCAGTAGTTGGATTTACCGTATCACCATATCTCTGCTTAAACTCTCACCTTAGGGTTCTGTCTACTCTTAAAATGGATCATACATAAAAGGTCTTGTTTATTCAACATAGATCTTTCTTTCCTGTGGTAATATGCCATAGAAATTGTCTAGCAGGCAATTTTAGTGTTGGATTCATTGTGTGTGGAGGTGATTAAGCTGCCTCCAGTTAAGATTACATCACTTATTTTATTGCAAGACCAGTTTTGTATTATGTCTTTGCCAAAAGAAAACAGGTAACCTGAGGCAGTGTATTATTTGTTTTGTTTTTGTGTGTTGGCTGTCAAACCAAAAGTCCAATATTTGCATAGCCAACATTTAAACTTGATTAGGTTCTTGATTTACTACGGCTTGATTAAAATGAATTTTAAAATTAGGACTGTACAGCAACAACAAAATGGATAAAGAGCTGGCCTGTTGCCAGAACTTAGAAGTTGCAGCTGGGGGGCGTTTTCAACCGTTTGTGGGGACTCTCACCAGAATTCGTATTGAATGGGATGCTTTTCACTGTTTTAGTCAACAGTCTAGGAGTAAACATAAAACCAGTAGTGGTAAACTATATTGATGTGACTGTATCCAGTGACTGACGAATTGATGAAGGAAAGAGGATGTATAAAGCATGGTTAGGGTTGTGGTAACAGGAGCTCATCTGACTGTTAAAATGCAGTTGTCTACAAAAGTCTTGTGTCCAGGAAGAAGGAATCCTGGATATTTCTACAGAATGGAAGACTGGAAGCTTTTGGAAAGCTGTGGCTCGAGGAAGACTCGGGGTTCGTCAGGAGACTCCTGTGGCCAAAGATGCTTCTAATGTAGGGCAATGGCAAAAGGGCTAGTGCAGTCTTTGGCTGTGTAAGTGGGGGTTCCTACCTTACCCAGGAAAGGTAGGAAGGTAATTTCAATCCCTTTAATAAGACCGCTACTAGGAAGTTACATCTAGTTCTGATTTATCTGAAAAAACGTATCTTGAAAAATTGGAAAGAGTGCAAAAAGAACAAAGGTGGGCTACAAGAAGCGATGTCACCTTTAGTAAATGAGCATTCTCTCAGAGGAAGGAATAACAGTGGAAGGCAACTATGCCTATGTTTGTCCCAGAAGCAGCTTTAGGAGTTTATCTGAAGGTGAAGTCCTCCCTAGAAGACAAACTTCTGTGTATTAACAATGTTACTTGGTAGCTGAGAGTGGGTTCAGGCTCACCGTGATGTTCCTGACCACACATCTATACCCATGCTTGACTTCAGCAAAGTCTATTAACTATCTGTCCTACCTTGCTGCAGCTGAATACAGGCCCTCCTAGGTTACATGTATACTGGTAGGAGTCCTAGGCAAGGCTATGCTGCACCCATATGATTTTGTCATTTCTTTCCATTGCACAGAGTGTGAAAAGCATTTTTTCTTTTCTGTTATGTGGACATATCCTGGAAAGCTTTTTGTAATATCTTTTTTCAGCCTTAGACTTTGGTATGATTAAATTTTAGTATGATTTTAGTGGAACCACAAAGAATTACAGCAGCTGAAGATTTGATTTTTTTTTTTTTTTCATTCTGCATTCGTAAAGTGGCCAGAGCAAGGATGGATGTTACTTTCTTTGGAATTTTTTTGGCATATACTATTTAATTTATGAATGACTCTTTCTGTAATTTGGAGAGAAAAGGTTAACAGCGTTCTTAGACTACTGTTTACCTTTTTATTGTGAAAGATAGGATAATTTTGAAAGTCTAGATTATTTCAATATCTTTCTGGGAATACAAAGCAGCAGACTTAAAGGCTAAATGGGAAGAAAGTATTCTGGAAAAATGATTATTATAGAGATGAAATCTATTTTAAAAGCTTCAAACTATTTTCAGTTTAAGTACACCAGTGGGGTTAAATAATATTAGTAACTTCTGTTAAAGTAACAGATCATAATAATTTAAAACAAAAGGTCCCAGTGCACTTGCTAATATCCTTTATGGCTTCAATAAAATACATCTGAAATGATTTACAAAGCAAAGCTTCTGGATGAATTCTTCCAGTTCTACATGGGAAGAGTGCCTATTTGTCTTCGTGGATGTTTATATATACCCATGGAAATTATGATCTAAATGTGGGTACAGTATTAAAACATAGCCATATATGCAGAATAAAGAATTCAAAGCACTTGCATTCTGTCATTTATTGCACACAAGTAATGTATATTGTATAAGGTCTGTTCAATTCTGTATCCTGACCATAGAAGGACTCTATAGAATTTGTACTGTACCCTGAAGAGACTTTCAAGGGGAGGGACTGGTACTCATGAAAAAGAGATCAGTGCAGTGACTGTCTGAGCAAACTTATCAGACTGTTTTTGAGCATTCTGACCCAAGCACTGTCAGTACTGGAAACAGTGGAGAGCTGGAAGATGTTTTCACTGCACTATATTAGTATAGATTTTCATTAACTCACCTTATTAAAAAAAAAAAAAAAGTCTGCACTCGAAGAAACGCAAGGGAGGCTGTAAAGCTGAGTGTGCAGAATAGACTATTTCAGAAGTCAAAAACAACTTAACCAAACTCTTTTTTCAAGTTGATCCAGCCCTTCTTAAACCTCTTAAGCTTGGTACAACTGAGCAATTGTACTAGGAGGAGATTAGCCCTGCAGTTTCTTGTGATACTGTTATTGAATCTGTTTGCTATTATAAAAGCCCATCTGAATTTGTTTTAATGAATGTGCTGCTAACAGTTTATGATTTTTTTGTTTTATACAATCTGCAAGGCGATATGTCCCCCTCCTCCCAATTAAAACTTATAGCAATGTTGAAGCATGCGTTCTCCTTTGGCTCTGGCCAAGGGCATGTGCAAACCTTTAATGCTTAGAGATGGGCACTCAGGAAATTAGAGTGAATGGAGTGGGTCTTCATCTGCCATTTTATCTCGGGCTACGATTGCTGAATAGATGCTCACAAGCTGATAGCTATTTATTAAATGCTCTTGCAAGGGCAAAGTTTCTCTTCCAGGAGTCTTGTAACTGTTCCATCCCTGAGTAGTCTGAGGTGTAGAAATTTCTCATCAGAGGTATCTTCTAGGCCAGGGAAGGCCAACTTTTCACACACCAGAATGCAGGATCTTAAAAAAGTATAGTCTCCAAAAGCAGCGGGTCATAAATAAGTACTCAATTTTGTATTTCACTAATATTTTTACAGTAAATACAGTTTCACATATAGTGCATGACTTCAGACATCCAAACAAACAGTTTTTTCTGCATGTTAGTCTCAGCTGGTGCCGTCCTTTCCTCTGGCATTCTCTTGGAGAATGAACTCTGCAGTGAAATGTCTGCTTCCTTGTGACACGCGTGCACGCTGGTCAGGAGTAGTGGGAATTGATGGTGACAACTCTCCTCCCATCCTGTGGCTTTACAGGGAAAACTGAAAAGGAGCCAGTCAGACATTGGCAGAAGCGGTCACATCAGGGACCTTCAAACATTCACATAACTGCTATTTCAGCTGAAATTCTTCTGCTCTTTGGTGATTTTTTTTTGCTGCCTTCGCATCATGGTCTTTTTTCCTAGCTCTACTCCCTCCTCTGCCTTAAAACAAGGCAAATAAACAGTTTACTACATTTTCTGATGTCTACCAAAACATATTTTTGTCATTTGACTGTTTCTGCATATAAAGGTTTTAGGCTGATTTTGATACATTTCTTCAATTTTTGTACAAGTCTAGAATTGTTGATAGATAGCAATAATTTTACATTCACTTCTTGCAGAACATACAGCTCTTCAAGACATTGCATCAAGTACACTATTACTTTATTCTTTGTCTTAGAAATCATTGCCTTTAACGGGGTCTCTAGCTAGGTTTCAAGAGAACCAAGTCCTGAGCAATTTAGATTTAATCTGCAGAGAGTGTGCTTGGCCTATTGTTCTGAGCTATTGTTCTGAGCTACTTTGGAAACTACTGAACCAGTGCTATTTAAGCCGTATTAAACTCTTCACCCAATTATGGCCTAATCCTTCAAAACCAATGGAGTAGGATTTGTTTTTGAAAATGCTGCTGCTAACATCTATGGGTCTGTTCACTAAGCCTGACTATTATGCTCATTATTAAGTGCTGTAGGGCTGAATTTTACATTTGATATGTTAGTACTGAGTCCTGTAGATTTATTTTCTGTTTTTTTGCTGTAGATAACTTTAAAAGGAAAAATACAAAATGATTAAGGCCAAGAAAATACATGGCAGTTTTATCTTCTGATCTTTATAAGGAAGATTAACAGTTTATTCTGTCTAACTTTTTATCGAAAAATAGAAAAAAATGTAGATCTAAACCCATCAAATTAAAACTCTTTACACCTAGTGTTTCTTTTGCCGGGTGACTAGAATAGATTCTTTTAAGCTGAGTTGCTTTCCTGAATGCCTAATACAGCATGTGAGACCACAAAAGGGGCATAAAACTATTTTTCTTCATTCACAGATCAGTCTATTTAATATTTATTGAGCAGCAGTAGTTTCAGGGAAAAGAAAAAAAAAAACATTCATTCTGAACATTGGATGGAAAGATTACCTTTTAAGTCCTTTCAAATACCAGGCTTTGTAATGGAACTAATAATTCAGTTTTGCTGAAGTGTTACAATTATGTCTACGTGTACTGAAATGTTATTTGCTGCTGTCATTTGTAGCCTGCTTTCAACTTTTGCATGCTTGTTCTCAGTAACAAGTGAGACAATCATTAGACTATGAGATAAGTGTGGTGACCAGTTTTATCAGTTATTATGACTTGAAGTCAAGTGTGATGGGACATTGTATGATACTACAGTGAAATATATGGCAGGAAGACACGTTTGTCTGTCTTCCAGCTTTTTAACTGCATGGGTGACTTGAGGCTATTTTCTCTTGTTCTGGTTTCCAGTTATTGGGTTGGTTGTCAGGCAGGAATGGCGTGTACCGAGAGCTCTATTTCTTATTGAACAATAGACAGAATTCAGTGAAAATGGATTTAAAATAGATAGGACATTAGTGTTAGAATTAATGGGAAAAAATAAGCAGAAGCAGTCTAACATTCTTTATAAAATAATTTTTGAAAAATAGAGTAAGAGGAAAAATTCAAGCACCTTCAAAATATATTGTTTTGATATATTTCTTTAGAGGAACTGTTTAAATTTTCAAATTTGAAACCATTCAGAAATGTCTTGTTTTTTATGGCAAAAGATAATGCAAATTAAACAAAAAAAGGCACTTAGAGTCATATAGTGGATTTCAGTCTTTCAGTCTTACAATGAAACAGACATTCTGTCCTCTGGATGGTTGTGAATTGTAGTTTAAGATGGATAGGCTAAAGGGATGTATAATTATTCCCAAAACATTTCTTCTTATTTCAGGAAGTTATGAAAATGAGCCTAAGCTGAAAAGCCACAAATGATGAATTAATACGTATATATAGTTAAAGCACCCAGTCTTGGGGCAAACTCTGCCTTGTCGTAATCCCAGGAAAGGACTAACGTGGAAAAAATCGAATTTTCAGCATGTCCTCAAACTAAAGCAAGTGAGACTAGACGGTTTATTTTCTGGTTTAAAGAAGGGAAAGAGAAATTAGTCTTCCCCCTACTGTAACACCTAGCAGAGCAAAACAAAGTTTCTGAGGTCTTGGAGTAGGATCCCAGTGAGGCAACCTGGTGCTCTATTAAATTCAAGAATTATAACTTCACAACTTATTAGAAGAGAAGTGCTTAGACAGACTTAGCTGATTTTGAAATTTAAAGTCTATGACCTCTAGCTTTATACCGCTTATTTAAATTATTACCTACTTCATCAAAGGAAATGAATCCCGAAGGTGTGCATGTTGAGGATCAAAGAGGGAATAAAACTGCCTATATTTAAGTGTAGTGTGAAATGTTTGCTGCTGCTACTTTGGTTACTGAGATAGAACAAATAACTATTTCTGGTTTTTCCTCTTGACTCAAGGAACTTTCACCTTGTCAGCTAGAAAACAAGAAAACACCTACTTTCTTTTTATGTTGTGTAAGAGTGGCAAAGGCTTTAATCTCCTTATTTACCCTCAAATCACAAGCATCACTGTACGCGTCCTGCGTTTACTCTTGCATGTATAGGTAGAGTTCATCCTTTTAGAGAGGATGAATTTGGGTTGGGGGATCAGGGTGAGTAGATACCCTTTCTAGCCTGATCCCACTCTTTTTACCTGTGATTTCTATTGTATTCAAGAAAAAGTTTAAATAAATATATGATGCAATTTTGAAGAACGTTAGTCTGAAATGCTATGTTGTCATCTATCGTATGATTTTCCCTTTAGCAGACAGTACACCTTCCTCTGAGAAATACTACATTTTGACCGTCTAGAATAGTGGAATTGAACCACATGTATGCTTTTTTCCTTCATTAACTTCTTCAAGGATATTTTCTTTACACACCAATTTTGTCATATATTGTTATGAAAGAATTTATATGTTTATCTTTGAAGGTTCGTAATTTTAAACTTGTTCAGATGACGATCTGTCTTCAAATTAAAATGTATGTATGTTGTACAGACAGTATAGCTCTATTCAGTTTCGAAGTGGGTAGGGAATTTGGTTCTGAAGACAAATAACAGATCCTGATACTGAAAAATAGACATAGGGTGTATAAAATCCTTACAAATAGGAATATTCTTCTGCAAAATGCCATGATCCTTCTTATTCACTATACAGATACCTCCTATATAAGTAATGTTCTTATACGTGAGTTTTGACCAGGTACATTTTGGACCTGGTTCTACTTCATGTATAAGCTACGACAAACTGTTCTTTACTGGGAATGGAAGGAACCTTTGACTTTTTTAATCTCCTCTTTTTGCTTAAAGTGACAAATTTACTTCAGTAAGAAATCTTTCAAAAAATCTTACTCGAGGTTACAATCCTTAGAATCGTCACTTTCTTCCTCTCTCTCATGAATAAAATTAATCATGATCTTTTGAACTCTTATCTTAAGGTATTCAAATGCATCTTACATCTAGCAAAAACAAGTGAACTGTTTTTGCTGAAGAAGAAGCAGCAAACATTTGGGCCTAACGCATCCCACGGGATTTTATGTATCTATAGGAAGTTAAGGAGCCTAATCTCCTGAAGGCAAAATTTGCAGAAGTGATTTGGATTTGGATTCCTCATCCTTTGAGAGAGAATTTCCGGAAGAGTCATGTTGTTTAAATAGGACTTAAGCGTATGACATGTTTAAGTTAGCCAGTGAACGCATGAACAGGGGTTTTTTTTGTATTTTATTTTGGTTTTAGTTTTTTTTTTTAAAGTAGTAGTAAAGTTTTATACATTCTTCATCCTAGAAGTGTGGCTAAGGCATTAAATAGTCTCCCCTCAGCTGCGTTATTCTTGCAGTTTTGGCCACTGGTTACTTTCACTGCCTTTCTTCAATTTCGTCCTTTTTATTTCAGCAGTACATAAAAAAGCCAATTAAAATAATCAACAGCAATAATTTCCAAAATAGATACATGCAGACAGCTTCCTACTTTAAATGCTATGCTACAAGCTCTTTGGGGTAACTTGATGTGCACAGGGAATCTAATATGGTCCTTGGATTTTCCCAAGGAGGATAACAGTCTATTTTGATCTCTGATAACTTATAACATTATTAATTATTACTTATTTAATAATAATAATTAGTTATATTAACACTTTATTAATATCCATTATTTATTAAACTACTGACTATGGTAGTGACATTCTCTCACTGACATCAGCTGCCCTTGAATCAGATTCAAAATTAATTGGATTACGGATTGAAATTTTTATCCTGCATTGCACCCACAAAAAAAAGAGAGGCATTTTTAAGTTTTATATCCATTTGTAATGTTTATAAAACATAAGGTGCTTGTACATATACACAGATATATCACTGTGCATTCGTCCTCATTTATTATAAACTTTTTTGATTACAGTGGAAGATTTGACCCAGCAATTTTACACTCTATGGCGGTTCTTTTCTATCATGAAATCTTTTTCTTTTCTCTCAGCTGACTAGCCACATGTCAACTGCAAAAATAATGATTTCATTGATTATTTTTATCACTCTAAGATGCCCTGTATTAATATTCAGGCAGCTTATTATTGAAGAGTAAAAGCATTGGAGACTGTCAGATATCATCACTGCTAAGAAAGTTTGCACGTAGGCACATATGTAGATCTTCCTTTGTTCTTCATTACTTTAGACTTCATTATTGTTATTAATAATTTATACTGTGCCATAAATGTACAAAGTGCAGTCTTTGTGCTATGTAGTTCCTGTACTTATTTCTAATACTATTGTTGAAGTTGTTCACAGTGTGTTTCATTAAAATAATTGCTTTAAAAATTCTGTGATTGATGGAAGCAGTATATATTTCAGGAATAATCAGTTGAGATTTAAAACAAACACTTGTGATCAGATCTTGAATAGACATTCAAACCTGTTTTATAACTCAGAAAATGCTATTAACAGTAGGAGGTGATAATAGGCAATTTATCATGTGTATTAATTATTATCAGTCACTGCTTCAGAATAAAACAGAAGGAAGGAAAAAAATGTGTTCTTCTGAGAGAGTATGCCTTCAAGGGTGAATTCTAGAGGGGGAGGGAAAGAGGGTAAAAAAACACTTAAAGGAACCACAAAAGTGAAGAAATCCTTTGACCTTGTAATAGCTCTCAAAAATAGCAGTAAACAAACAAAAAAATAATTCAAGTGGGTCTTGCTTCATTTTCTTAAAGTCGTCTTTTGTAGAAGGTTGAAAGGTGAGGAGGGCTCGTGTTGACTTCAAATGACCTGGAATTACTCTTAGAGTATTTTTAGTAGCGTATAAAAAGAACAGTGACAAGCTGCTTTACATGTTTTTATATCGTTATGTAGTCATTAATATTGCAGGGACCTGAAGACTGTCCAGAGTGTATGTAACACATTATGCTGCATATTACTTGTGTTCTATAAAGAAATAGAGAAGAGGCCAAATCCTGCACTCGCTGACATCAGAGGGAGTGTAGCTATCAAAGACAGCTGAAAAAGACTGAGTGCATATTTCTTACCTTAAAGTTGAAATGAATGGTTGCTGCAGGATGACCACTGCTGTTTTAAATAACAAAGTGGCAGTTTTCTCTTCAAATTGTGTCGTGAGTCATAAAGGATCCAGGCTTTTCCTTTACAGAAATCTGATCAGAAAGTTACATTCGAAACCATTCCTACAGCAAGATTCATAAATAATAAATATTATCTCTTATTAATCCATATTTTAGTTTAACTCTGGCTCATAGTGAGTTACTTCCTCAGGGAACGGAGGATTCTCTGCAAGAGAAGGTGATGAGCCACAGTCCCCAGGGAATTAAATTGTGAAAACAATCTTGGTTTCGTACATGCTAATATAGATCTGTTATTCCCTTTCCACATCTATCACAACACATTTTAAATTGTGGCTGATCTTTTATGCAAATAGCTGTCTTATTAGACATTGCGGCTGTATGTGCTAATGTCTCCACGGGTTTCTCGGGAGTTTGCTATCTAGCCATCAAAGCGGTGGAAATGAGTGATGATTGCTGCATAGCTCTGAAGAACAAAGAAAAGTGGCAGCGTGGTGGAGGTTCTAGGTGCCTGGGTGGGTGGCACGGCGGGCACGCGGGCGAACAGGAGGGTCGCCGTGGCTCGCGTGAGGGCGGCCAACTCTGCTTTTAAATAGTAGGAAATAATTCTTGTCTGCATTTTCTTCTTGCGTTTTATTGGCACTCCTAAAACTGCAAAACATCTTTCACAGCTGACATTTTGTTACCAAACATTAGTAGGCTAGTGAAATTGCAAAAGGCAAGTCAAAACAGTTGCTAACGGTGGCATAAAAGAAGCCAATAGCTAGTTTTGCAGCGTGTAAAATGTATGTTATCTCCTCAACTAGCAGAAAGTTGAAATGTTACATTTGTTTTCCAGTGTTGTTACGATGATGTGAACATTATGTGAGAAATACAACGCAGTCAACAGAATAGCTGGGAAGCATAACGCAGGAAAAAAGCTCAGTGGATTACAGTTTACCACATAAACACCTAAACAGTTCTAGATAAAATATGAGTGTTCTTTGAATTAAACCAAAATAATGCATGGCAGCATTATAATGCGGTAGCTGAGTTTTTAGTTCAGGTTAAAAAAAAGCAGTATTCTTTTATACCTTGCTATTCCTCTTGAATACGTTAAAGAATTTTGCCAATTTGTAGACACCAAAGTTCATTTTAAATCCTGTGACCTAACGTTATGGAGCCTGATTCTGTTTCTGTTGTCCTGTTTTTTCTGCTTGACATTTACATCTTGATAATTCTCATAGTATAGAAAAATACAAAAAAAGTTGTATTTGTAAATGCACGAATCACTGATGGGCTCGTTCCTGCAGCTAGGCTTTGAACCTCACTTGAAGTTATGAACGAGCTAATCTTGAGTTTAAGGCTGTGACATAAACAGTAGCCTACTGCACGCCCACTGATTTGACATGCTTTTTAGCGCATCGTTGGCATCACAGTGCCTTCAAGGGCCGAGCTTCCCAAACAGTGTGCCTTGTGAAGCTTGTGTTGTTAACTGTAAAATTGCATATACTTCAAGGCCATATGCACACGATCTGCAGTCAGTCTGTGGCTACCCAAGGCAGTCCAGCCAAAGTCATCCTTGACACCTGACTCACCAAGGCCTTTTGGGAAAAAGCAAGTATTTACTGTTGTGTGTCTTTTGACTAACAGCTGAACGCAGTGGAGTGCCTCTGCGCTCAGATGGTAAATTTGATGCTTCTGGGAAATGCCAGGCCTCTTGCGCTCCCAAAGGTGGCTGATAGGACACTTGTGTTGTAAAGATGGTCAAATGGGCTTATCATCACTTTGAGAAGTGATATGTTCAGCCCAGCTGAAAAGGCTGAAAACCATTGTTTTGAGCAACAGGGTGGTGGTTTGACTATAAAAAACAGGTAGTTTTTGACACTGGAGGAAAGGGTGAGAAGAGCAGGTTTTTATAACCTTAATGTACCTCTCGAGCCATGAGTGGCAGCCCTGGGAGGGCAGACAACAGGTTCTGCGCTGTGGGTAGGTGGAGATTTGCTAGACCACTGCTCAAAAGGGTGCTTGTTCACCGGAGAAGTTACGCTGATGGTCTGGAGGGCACCAACGTAGTATAAAAAGAACATCCTCGGAGGAATATGGTATCTGAGCAAAAGAGTACCAGCTACCTAAAAACCAGCGCCCCGCATGAAGAGACAGTTGAGCCTCAGTTCTCACCTTTCCTCTCCACCTCGTCATTTGCTGATCTCTAGAGCGCAGGGCAGGAAAGCAGGAAAATGCAGGTTGCTGGTTTTTAGGTAGCAGGTACTCTCTTTTGCTCATGGGGGAGAGGTGCCAGGAAGGAAATCCTGGTGCTGGTGGATTTCGCAAGCAGGTTTGGCTTGTGGAGCATGCACGCTGCCTCTACTAGCTCAGGTTCTTGGGCGTAGTATGAATGTATCTGCTAACAATAGAAGATGCTCACAGTACTCCATTCACTCTGTGGTTTACTAAGGAAAAAATTATATTAAAATGAAATTCAGTGGCATGAAGTGCTGAACTACAGTACAATCAGTTTAAATTCTTACACTTTTTTGTTTTTAATACAAACTAGCAGGCATTCTGTAATGTTAATAAACCAGGTAATGGGGAAAAAGGTACTTTTAGAATTTATCTAATAGTCTTTATAATAGTGATGATTAACTTTAGCGCCTTATACTCTGGGTAGGCTTATGTCTTTGTGCATAGTCTTGTAAGTGTGCTTGTTACAGTTTTTTATATTGTACATAGAAGTCATTGGTTTCTTTAGATAGCTTATTTAGGAATAATGTTTTTTTTTTTTCTGCTACTGACAGTGATTTTTGGATTGAAAACGATGGGTAGAAAAGATGCTTCCACAGCAAGGACTCCTGTTGACCAATACAGGAAACAAATAGGTAAGAGATCTGAAGAAAAGTCTGTGTGCTTGAAAAATTCTGTTTTTTTTCTCAACTAGACAAGTTGATTTAATAAAAGATATGATTTCTCCTCAAAAACTCTGAATTGCTTGCAAGTGGGTGAGGCAAAGTAACATACTGTTTAGGAAAACATGTTTGTATACTGTTGACTAACTCATTCAGCGAAGCTTTTTTGCAATCAATATATTGTATAACTTGAAAAAAATTTCATATTTTATGTTTAGAAATAATAGCAAAATATTGCAATGTGGTGGCTACATGATGCTTCTGAACTGCTGCACCTTTTGTTATTCTCCTATTTGCCTCCAGTGTAAAATATGGACAATTATAATAAAATAATGTTCATGCTATGTAACAATTTTTGACATGCTGAAAGATACAGACCTTGTGTAACTACATTGTGTAACTACATTTATTCTCATATTGATAGCATATTTTTAATATTTTAATCGTTTATTTTTCCCAATTTTTTCTACAATTAATCCTTGTAGATGTAGGTAACTTGTACACAAAGCACACTCATGCACCCCTTACCCTCTCCCTCCCCCCCCCCCCCCATGTGTGCATTTCTTGGCTTAAATACAAAGCTAAGTAAGTGGTTTATTTTTGGCATTCGTATTTGAGGAGTCTGTCTCTCTAGGTGTTAAACAATATTATAAGACAGATACAATATTTAAAAAATAGGTATTTAAATGAAGCACCTTAATCTATACTCAGTTTTTTAACTAAATGACTTTGTTTTATAGTTGCTAAGCACCCACATCTGTGTTTAAATATGCAGCAAAATATCAAGTCTCTGGGTAAAAAGGGCTGTTTATAACGTGCATTCTCATGGTGAAAGAGTTATGGTTTTGTGAAAAATCTTAATTTTATCTTGTCTTAATTTCTTTAGTGTGACATTATTTTAATATAATTGTTTTAATGGGCTTTTCTGCATTTAAAGTTGAAAATAAGGGACTATTCTGTATTTTACTTGTTTTAGATATCTATGGAATGCTCTGTATTTCCTGTCATGGGCAGTAAGTGTGGCAAGCTTCCTTGATTAATTCGGTGAGATAGTTAGAAATGTGGTTGAAGCTCTCCAAGTGCATTTACAGATGGGAAGCAGCTATACTGGAGAAATTTCAAATAGATTGGCTCTCTGCTGTTGGGCAGTTTAGGTTTTGTGTAGAAAACCTTGCTTGGAAACTTGCTTGGAAACCTTGCTTGGAAACTTATGAAGCAGAGGATGACACCACAAATATTTCACCAAAATGGATTTGGCGAGAAGTGGGAGCCCCTCAACTCATCTTTAGGGCGTTTTTTCCCACATAACTAGATGGTTCAAGAGAGGATTGTTACGTTAGCTTTCTAACATTTTCTCGGCATATTTTTCATTATGGTCACTTCTTTTTCAGCTATCTTCTTTAAGGTTGCTTTCCTTCTTTTTGTGAACACCTTTATATGACTACTGTTGGAGTCATTTTTTTAAATCCTACACAGCGTGGAAGAGATCAGTGAGCTCGAGAGGGGTGCTCTGCTCACCAGAGCAGGACTCTCACGCATGAAGCATCTCTCATTTCAGCAGGAAATTCTCCTGCCTTCAGCTGCATCCCCTGAGAACTGACTGGACCACGGGAGATCCAAAGGGAGCGTGAACCTGCCATGAAGTATGAGACTCAGTAAATGACCTCATGCTCTTCCACGGCTTGAGCTATTTCTTGCACATTAATGCCGCTTGGCACCGTGATTGCACATCTCACACCTGTGTGCCAAGACTGATCAGCTGTGTCCTGAGCAGGAGAGAGGACACTGAGTTGTGGCAAGGAGACAAAAGGGTGAGAGGTTTTACATCGCGGCCCAGCACTCAGAGAGATCCTGTCATGCAGCTGACTCTGTTGTTTCAGGCTAGCCTTATATAGCATTGTCTCAACAATTTGGCACCTTCCCTGTTATATGGTGCAGCACCGTGATCTGTTAGGTACTGCAACATAGAATGTCTGAGGGCTCTCATAATAAGCTCATTTTGCTTAGATGTAATACATTGCTCTTAACTTGGCAAAAGCAAATGTTAAAAATTATTGTAGGGAAGAATCTTGCACAGGCAGACAAATAAACTATGTGACCTACAAGGTGCTTTTTCTGTCTTCAGTTTCTGTGACTGTATTATTCCTTGGAGGACTGACAACAAGAACTAAAATAGCTTATCCACGGCCTTTTGCTCTGGTGATAGCTGTTGCAGTTCCCATTCTGATTGTTCACTGATAGAACCCTGCAGTTTGCCAATATGCATTATTGCAATTAATGCATTATTATTAGTGGATTTATGGATAGGGTTTTATACTTTAGTATTACAGGAGATTTTGAGTTTAACGTGTAAGCATTAGGCCTGGTTACTGAGTTAAGTCGAGTTATCCCTCTATTCTCATTACACCTTTAAGCGTATTAGTGCAATAAATACAAATAATGTCTAATGAATAACTTTGCTAGTCATAATGAATATGGAAATCTTTTATGTTACTTCTGATTTTTTATGCAGTTTTGCACAAGTGATGATAGTTCATCTGTTTAATTCCTCATGATCTGATTTCATTGGCATACTTATTAAAAATCATACTGGAAGAATTGCAGTCTTGTCTTGAAATCTGATCATCAATAAATCCTATATTTGACAGTTTACCTACCTTTGCAGGGATGCTTTAGTGTGAGGGTTGTTAAGAAAAGACCTTCCAGAATACAGAATACGATCACTCTCCAGGATTTTGTAGCTTCAGGACTGTTTGTGGGATGACAGAGGCAGAAGGCTCCTAAATTGCAGGAGATAGATAGATGTATGCCCACCCTTTCCCAGATAGTTTGCAACCTCAGAAACAGTAGATAAAAGGAGACTGCAGGGGGCCTGTCTTTGAAAACTTAATTTATCACACCCATTTAAAGTTTTAAACCAGTGCTTGGAGTGATAACCATCCTTCTTTTCCAGGTGTTCAGTATATATGGATTCTTGAAAATATGAGGATGGACACTTGCTGAACAACTATCTTCTGCTGTCTGGTTGAGGGACACTATTTTTAACTTACAGTTTACTGCTTTTATAGCCTTACTGAACAGAGGGTAACTAGTTTGAAAAAATGTTCATGTCTTTTTTTGGATGAAAAATACAGTCTTTGAGGAACAATATAGCACAAAATTCTATCAGCTTCAACACAATTTTCAATTAAATTTTTACTGGAGTAATTTGAAGAAAAATCAGATATTTAATTACATTTTGTTCCAAGTTTTCTCTTTTGCTCTATTTCCATACAGCATGCCACATGCTTGCCCTATACTATGGTTTAAGTTCATGTTGATTGGTTCAGTTTAGCCATTTTCCTTTTTTTTTTCCCTTCATGACTGCAGGATTGCTTGGGTTTTGCTTGCTGCTATGCTGTTAGCTGTTGTTTTTTGCTTCACTAGCATTTTCAGAGGATTCCCCCAGAAAAAAGATTGATAATGCTCTTCTCTATCAGCTGGCTTTCAGCCATCTCTCTTGCCATCAGGCAAAATTTATCTGTAGTGCCTCTCGTTCAGCAAGCTCTCCAATATCCAACAGTGGCTCTGCCTTTTCCCCAGGGAACAGAGAGAGGCTTTTACTTATCAGACCAAACTGACACTGGCTTCTTGAAGACTGTCCCCAGGTGAGACAGAGAATAACAGCAGCAACCTTTTCAAGCTCACTTAGGCAATGCCAGGAGAAGGAGGGGAGGAGGAAGGACAACGCTGAGGGAATTTTTATATGCTCAGCCCCTTGAGCAGCCGAGGCTTTAGAGGAAGTATGAGGAAAAGTAATTGTAATGCTCTTTATTCAACTCTGTCTCAAACACACAAAAATATACCTGAGTGTGTGCCCACATGCACAAACACACACACACACACACACACACAGACGCCCGCGCGTGTGCATGCAGCCCTGTAAGGTGGCAGCAAACAGAGCTCTTTTGCATAGCATTTACTTATCACTGCTGCTGTTTGTGCTGCTGTGCTTAGTTTGCTGGGACTGGAGAAAAGGTGTGAGAAAGTATACGTCTTTCCACATTTATGAAGCTTTGCTTCACAAATGCTATGAAAATAGCAACAGGTTTTGCACCATATTTGCTTTGTTTACTGCTATGGGTGCTTTAAGTTCCCAGAACAATTCCACATGTATATTTTTCATCCTTCTTCATCTGGTGTGTCACTTGCTCAGCATAGAAGCGGCAGGATTTGTGGGTAGTGTTCATGACTCGTGTGATTGCGTGGATCCTAAGCAGGCATACTGAGAGGATTATAGTATAACTAAAACCTGGTCTACAAATCAGGAGTAGACATACTTTTGGCTCACATTGCTATTGTGTTGCTGTAGCATAATTTTTCATGAGAAGCGGTTGTTTGCTGATCATTCAGCCTCCAATTTGTAGACTGAAAGGTCTGCTTATTGTCTGCTCTGTATCCTTTGACTTGCCGACTTGATCCTTTAGGATCTGAAACTTATATAGACATAGCCCTGGGGATCACTGGAATAAACAAGGCTCTCCACAACCCACTGGGAAGGAGTACAGTTTATGAATGAAAAGAAATCCTTTTTTTTTTTTTTTGGGGGGGGGGGGGAGGACACAGAAGGTGCTGGGCCAAGCACGATGGCTCTGTTGTAGAGGTGCTTATTAGCATATCACGCACAAACCAACGTAGCTGTGAAAGAGGCCTGGGTAGTGGTCCAGGAGACACTGGCATGTAGCAACACAAGGAGGAAAGAAAGAGAATTATTAACTTGAACTAACAACTAAAAGCTTGAGGGTAAAGGGGCCCTTTTTTACTCCTCCTCAGTGTAGGGAACTGGTGGCTAGTCCAGAAGAAAGGCAACTCATCCCAGGGTCAAGGGCTGTCCTCCCCCAATATCCCTGACTGCGTAGAGAAAAGTTTTGCTCTTGCAGCTGTAGCACCCTGAGCTGAGCGAGGCTCTGGTGCCTCCCAGCCTTCTGCACAGCACAGAGCAGCTCGGTTGGCAGCTGTGTTATTGCAAAGAAAAGCTGTCCCGGTCTTCCAAACCAAGAGTTATTTGTGGCACTGTGGTTGCACTGACTGATGGGAAGGAGTAGATCTTGGGGAGATGGGTGAGCAGGACGGGACTAGAGACACTATGAATGTCCCTCCCTGCAGCCAGCAGCTCAGTGGTGAGGATGGGCCTGGTCCCCCGAGCTGTCTCCACCGGGAAGCCATTCTCACCATAATTGCATGTTGCGTGTCCAGTTGCCCTTCTGCTAAAATAAACTGATTTTAAATGACAGAACATCAGTTCCATCTTAGGTTTCATGAAAGGAAGTCTTCTGCCTTTACTGCCTGCACCTCATCTTTTTCTCTGTTTTCCCTTATTGTTCACCTTCGCTACTTTTTTTTGCAAGATTAATGTCCCTCTCCCTTCCTTCTCCTGAATAGTACAGTACATATTCAAATCAAATAGGCCACTAAGATTATACCTGTTCAGATCAAAAAAGAAAAAAATTGTTATATTTTGATAATTCCTTCTGAAATATGTTAGATGCTTTGAAATAAAATATGATTTTTGTTGTTGCTCAGGAAATATTTGTTATCAGCATCAAAATGTTAGACTTCTGGTTCTGAAGCAACAGCAACAACAACAATATTTGGACTGAATTTGAGCTGAAATTTCAAAATTACACAATTCATCGCAAACAAATAATTCCTAAATGCTTTGTCTGTTACGGGAGGACACAGGACCAGAAGGCAGCATTTTGATCTTCAGAACTGGTCTTGCCATCATAAATGAATGTATAACAGGGTAGTTGTCAATGGAATGAAAATTCTCCAGCCTATATCTTGAAATTGTTTTTTTTTCCACATATTTGACAGAAGCAAACTATTTACTAGGGGAAAGCTAGGTAGAGGAAAGATTCAGAAGAAGCAAATATCTGCTATTCTGGCTGTCTTATTTTGGGTATAGACAAAAATGAAGACACCTCTCCTAGGATTTCCTAGGGGGCGGAAAACAACTCAAGAAATGGATGGGCAATTCCAGTGCATGACATTCCCCTCTCCCCTTTTTTTTGCACATAGAACATTAAATTTAGCCACTTGCATTTTCTAATAAGGATGTCCTAATAAGCACGTATAATGAAAAGAAGTAGCATCCCCACAGCTTTTATTATTACATGAGAGTGTTGGCAAATTTTAGAATCCTTTCCTATGGTAAGGTTCATACTTTACAAGGATATGCCATGTGTACCACGTGTAGTCCTTTTTCTTTTGTTTAGGGGGAGGTGTAGTGGAGAATGAATTTCACAAAAATTGAACTATATCTTTTGGTCAGTGATTGCTACTTGCATTTCAGTTTTGTGCCAGCAGTATAATTTCTTGGAAAATAAAGCAAGAACATCTGAGGAAAACACAACTATGAAGTGAAACTTAGGCTGGCTGTACTAATGCAATCCACATTTCGTGGCTATGGGGATGTTTTTAAATAGGTTCTGTGAAGGCTGATGATGGATTTTAAGCATATATGGTATGTGATTACTTATTTTTAAAGTCTGAAGCAGTAAAGCTATATTTTATTGCCTTGGCTCAGAGTATAAAAGGTGATGGTAGATCTATATATGTACTTGTGTTTGTATGGGTATTATTTACTTTTCATGTACCAAGGCAGATGCAGTCCCAGTCTGAAAAGGGAAGCTGCAGAGCCATAGAGCTGCGAGTACATGATGTGATGTAGGAGAGTTTATATGTACCATACAGTGATGATAAGGAGGAAGGTGGTGTATCTAACTCCTTTGCCCCCAGCTGCCTCCCCACAGTAAATTCATATTGTTTCTTTGGGATTGTTTTATTATACTACTTTTACAATACTTTTATACTACACTTGTTTAGTACTTTTATACAGATGGAGGCTCATAGTCTGCTCTTCTTTTAGTCTCATCAACAATATCCCCATTTCCCTCAGTGGAGTCTCTGTGAATTTTTTTCTAGGTGCAAATGAGAGCGATATAGGGCACACAGTTTCCAATTGCTGTACTGTATTTTGGTATTATTGCAAGCACTTGCAATTCCTGTAGAATATCTGGTGTCTACAGGATTCTTGGAGTGACATGTATTTGTGCTTGTACTTATTCTGAGCTGCCTGATCCGTTTGTCAATAGATTCATTTTTGCAGGCAAAAAAATCGTCCCAAAACAACCTCTTTGCATCCACTCCAATATATATAAAGATCTTACTACAGACACATGACCATGTATATATTACATGCAGAAGCAGAGCAGTTCAACTCTTTTAGGAATTCTTGCAGCAGGCTTTGAAAATCTTAGCTCATATGCATGAAGGGTGGACTTCAAAGTACTTAAACCTGAATGTGAATCTAAATCTGACTTTATGCACCCATTTAGAAAAAATTCTCAGACATCATTTTTGTATGTGTACAGTGTTCGTTTACATGCATTCTCTGTGTGTGTGGTGTGTGTGCTTATATTTAGTGTGCCAAAATAATATGGCAAAATAATATGCCAAAATAAATACAAGAAAAATTGGGTAGTGAAAAACAAATTATATTTCCTATTATTTCATCATAAGCAGCGGTGCAGGAAGAAAGTATAAGAATGATGCTTCCACAGAAGTGTTTAATAGATATTTAAGGTGGACATACATAGTGCATACTTGTAACTTATATTTCTTCAGTTACAGTACTGCAAGGTGTTATCCTATTTTTTTCTGGTGCAGTTAAAATTTTGTCCAGCCATTGTCCCACAGTGGAGTTTGGAGTCCCTTCAATCTCCACTGATGTTCTCCTGTCTGGACCTAGCAGAAATGAATACAGCAAGAAGTCTGGAGAGCACTGTGGAGGGCACTGGAGTAAAAATGGCATATAATTTCCTTGTCTCAGTTCTGTTCCTTTCAAGAGATTTATCCGAAGTGACTTGCGTGCTTCATGCCTGAGGACATGACAGTAGTTCAACAGATACTGCACCTATTTATGGCCAGAAAATTACTATGTTAGATTTCCAGGTTCGTGGTAAGCATGACCACAGAATAGTCACCTGGCTTTTGTAGGATGAACTTGTAAATATTTTGTTCTGATTGGTGATGGTTGTCATGTGGTCTATTACTTGCATGTTGTCAGGGATTTATGTAACTTATCTGTATTAAAGATATTTTTTCAATGGAAGCTTTTGCTTCTATTATGCCTTATTTTGGAAGTAAGAAACTAGAAACTGACTACATTGTGGCTTATAAGGTCTTGAGCTATTCATGTGATGTCCACTAGGCCTTCTCTATTACCTCTCAGGCTTTGAGTGTTGGATGGACAATTAAGTAACAGTGCAGCAGGAGAATCCATATATTAAATAATGAACTAAATATTTTTCAAGATTTTTCACTGCATATTAAATAGGAGATGTAGGAAAAGTCTACCTTTTCCTTAGTTTATGTTCTGTGAATGTCTCATCATTATCACCATATCTTTATTGGTATTATAAAATTTGTAGCAACATTGATATCCTGAATTGTGACTTTTGGTTTTTTGTTAAAAAATGAACAGTAATTTCAGAATGTATGTTTTGTTTGTTAGAATTTATTTCCCTGTGATATTCTGGCAGAATACCTGTGGCTTTCTTGTTCATAAGCATTGGGGATTAGATGATCTGGATATGATAGGTAACAGGATGTGACACAGCTCAACACTAAATCACTTGCTCAGGTTCAGTCTAGGTGATAGCTATGGGAAGATGGTAACTACCTGGCAGATGTTGGGTGGCATTTATGATGCAATGTTTGTGCATTCAGTTCCTAGTGGAGAAGTGTTGAAAAACATAATGTTGTTGGCAGTTAAAACAGAGAGGAGCTGGATAATGAACTAGCATATGGAGCGAAACAGTGTCTCAGCGTTAGACATGGTCCCATCAGCTCAAGGTTATGGCATACTGATGAGAGAGTGGCCTAGATTCACTGAAACTGTTGCAAGAAAGATTGCAATCAGAGGGTATGTTAGATCCCGCAGCTCTGGACTTCTTGAGCATTGTGCTTGTGCTGTATCAGACTGTCAGCAGTGCTGATTAACTTGGCCGTGATGCTATACGTTATGGCACTGCATCTTCTGGTTTGAAGCTGACTTGCACCTGACCAGTTCAAAGCATAGACAGAATGAAAGTGCAACTGTTTGTGTAGACATAGCCTGAGGGAAATAGCCTGAGTCAATGTAACTGAGGAGCTGGAAGAAGTTTTAAGTTAAAATAAGGTGCAAGTTGAGCCACCTAGGAATTTTGCAAGCTTTGACTGAACATGTGTAAGAATCATCTCCGCAGGCGTTCCTACAGTTGAGAAGTCTCTGAGTTTGGCGGGGTGATTCATGTGTGCACTTGTAAATTAAATAACCCTGGGACTGCTTTCTGGCATAGACACCAACTGGCATCGAATGACCCTGGCCATACTGTTAAACTTTTTAACCCCCAACCCCACAACAGCAGGGTTGCATGCAAGCTGCTTATTGGAAATTGCTCTAGGCCCATGTTAGCTTTTGAACCATGCATGGTAATTGCTTGGGAGACTGCTAGTTACCCTGGGCACAAACTGTGCCAGACACTGTTCTAACAATTTGACAATACAGACAATTGATTTTCTGTTCCTATTGTCATTGTGTAATGTATTAGTACACCTGCAATCCGATAGATAGCCAGAGGGTACAGTTATCATTGGCACCTACCTAAGATACCTGACTCTCACTACTTGTTCTTGTCCCCATGTCACAGTGCACTATATCATCATTTGTGATGGCACAGCTGTTTACGTGGCCATTGTGATCCAGCCTGAAGAAAAAAATGTGCTGGGCAGTTTTTCAGTTGAATCAATTGTCTGATCTGCTTCATCAACTATGGAAAACGTGGACCCACTACTGAATGGGGCAGGGGCCCTGGCAATAGAGGACACAGAGAAGGCAGAGATACTGAATGCCTTCTTTGCTTCAATCTTTACTGCTAAGGCCAGCCCTCAGGAATCCCAGACCCTGGAAACCAGGGAGAAAGCCTAGAGAAAGGAAGACTTTCCCTTGGTTGAGAAGGATCGGGTTAGAGATCATTAAGGCAGACTTGACACCCACAAGTTCATGGGCCGTGGTGGGATGCACCCATGAGTGCTGAGGGAGCTGGCAGACGTCATTGCTAGGCCACTCCCCATCATGTTTGAAAGGTCCTGGAGAACAGGAGAGGTGCCTGAGGACTGGAAGAAAGCCAGTGTCACCCCAGTCCTCAAAAAGGAGGATCCAGGAAACTACAGGCCAGTCAGCCTCACCTCCATCCCTGGAGAGGTGATGGAACAGCTCCTCCTGGAGGTCCTCACTAAGCATCCGGAGGACAAGAAGGTGATTCACCAAAGGGAAATCATGCTTAACCAATCTGATAGCCTTCTATGATGGAATGAGTGGCTGGGGAGATGAGGGCAGAGCAGTGGATGTGGTCTACCTGGACTTCAGCAAGGCTTTCAATGCTATCTCCCACCACATCCTCGTAGGTAAACTCAGGAAGTGTGGGTTAGATGAGTGGACGGTGAGGTGGACTGAGAACTGGCTGGATGGTAGAGCTCAGAGGGTTGTGGTCAGTGGCGCAGAGTCAAGTTGGAGGCCTGTAGCTAGTGGTGTGCCCCGGGGGTCAGTCCTGAGCCCAGTCTTGTTCAGTGTATTCATCGATGACCTGGAGGAAGGGACAGAGTGCACCCTCAGCAAGTTTGGTGAGGATACTAAACTGGGAGGAGAGGCTGACACACCAGAAGGCTGTGCTGCCGTTCAGAGGGACCTGGACAGGCTGGAGAGTTGGGCAGAGAGGAAGTTCATGAAGTTCCACAAAGGCAAGTGCAGGGTCCTGCGCCTAGGGAGAAATAACCCCATGCAGCAGTACAGGCTGGGGGTTGACCTGCTGGCAAGCAGCTCTGCCGAGAAGGACCTGGGAGTGCTGGTGGACAGCAAGTTAACCATGAGGCAGCAATGTGCCCTTGTGGCCAAGAAGGCCAACGGTCTCCTGGGGTGCATGAGGCAGAGCGTTGCCAGCAGGTGGAGGGAGGTGATCCCGCCCCTCTCGTCAGCCCTGGGGAGGCCTCCCCTGGAGTGCTGTGTCCAATTCTGGGCTCCCCAGCACAAGAGAAACATGGCACTACTGGAGAGAGTCCAGCGGAGGGCTACAAAGATGATGAGTGGGCTGGAGCACCTCTCCTCTGAAGAAAGGCTGAGGGAGCTGGGCCTGTTCAGCCTGGAGAAGAGAAGACTGAGAGGGGATCTCATCAATGTATACAAATATCTAAAGGGTGGGGGGGAACGTCAAGATGGTGGGGCCAGTCTCTTCTCCGTGGTGCCCAGTGACAAGACAAGAGGCAACAGGCACAAACAGAAACACAGGAAGTTGCATCTGAATATGAGAAAAAACGTGTTTCCTGTGCGGGTGACAGAGCACTGGAACAGGTTGCCCAGAGAGACGGTAGAATTTCCTTCTCTGGAGACATTCAAAACCTGTCTGGATGCGATTTTGTGCATTGTGGTCTAGGTGACCCTGCTTGAGCAGGGAGAGGTTGGACTAGATGATCTCCAGAGGTCCCTTCCAACCTCAGCCACTCTGTGATTCTGTGAACTGGCTGCATGCAATTGAGCTAATGGGAATAAAAAAGCAGGATGACACCCTGCAGGGACTGAATCACGTGGTAAAAGTCAGGGCAACAAGTGCCATAATCAAGTATTGCTGCTGAACATACTGTAAAGCCAAGCCACGTTCAGGTGAGTTGAAGAAGAATCTTTAGTCCATCTAACAAGTAGAACAGATTAGAAGGAAGTATAAGAAAGATTAGTTTCCTGTGCAGGCTTTCCGTAACTTGCTTAGAATCACCTCTGATTTCATTCCAGAGGTGTCTGCAGGTCAAGTTAGTCCTACTTGCTGAATTAGGGTATGAATAGTAAAAATGATAGTTTAACGTCTTGTAATTTTAAACGTATTTTGCATTGTCTACAATAAACAGTGATGTTGTCTTCCATAGGTCTAGAAGGCACAACCAGACTTGAACATGGTTCTTTTGGGCCACAGCCTGTTTCATAATGTTCAGGTATAGCACAGTGTATTGTGCCTACTGCACATGCGATCAGAAGAAGTGGAGTGAAATGGCTGGTAGATTTATATCTGAAGAAATACTTTTACAGAAGAGAGAGACTGAAATCTTCTGTGTCTTTTCTGGAACAGATGGGAACTATGCAAACTGGAATGAACGGCACAGGGAAAAACATTGAATAAATTGCAAATCAAATAGAATTGAAGGTACAATCCTTACCATACTTCAGAGTGTGAAGTATCTCAGAAAATCAACCTGTTAAGTACAATACCAGATGGAAATGACTGGGAGAGTTACAAGAAAATCGGACTCATATCTGCAACACAGGAGCTCAGTGTATCTTAAAAGGCACCTTGGAAAACTACAGACCACGTAGCGTATATTCCATGGAGGAGTTTCTGCCCGAATGGCTTAATGGAAGAAACAAACATGACCTGTTGTGTTTGTGTAGAGAAAACTATCTAATTCTAATGAGGAATCATCAAGAAAGGAACAAAGAGGAAAATACTGTTTAGTACTCATGAGAGAGGAGAATAAAATGTTTTGACTATAGTAGAAGTAGAAAAAGAAGTCCATAAAGGGTGGTCATTCCTATCTTAGTTCTACCACATAATAGGAGAATTAAAGAGCATGTTCAGTGTTAACTTTTTTTTTACTTTGTCCTTTCAGGCAACTTTTAGTCTAAAGAGAAACACTTGTAATGGTCAAGAGACCATGAGCTAGAAGGTCCGATTTTACTATGGTGGGTATTTATTACAGATATCACACTACTGAATTTAGCAGAGTTACTTCAGATGTGTATCATTGTAACCGGGAGCAAATTCCAATTCCTAAGTGTGAAAATAAGATGAATCACAGAATCACAGAGTGGTTGAGGTTGGAAGGGACCTCTGGAGATCACCTAGTCCGTAGTCAAAATATCATCAAAGAACGGAGCACATTGCTGGGCTTGGGGGTGATTTTGGAATAGTTTCTATTATAATAAAGCTGGATAATACAACTTTTTTTCTGAATTTCATAATCCAGCTAAGCATTGGAACAAGTTGCTCAGAAAAACTGTAGAATTTTGAACTTTGGACCAAATTTTTCAGAACTCAGTTGTACAAGGCCCTGAGTAAGTTGATCTGACTTTGAAGTTAGCCCTGCTTTGAGCAGATGACTAGGTAACCTCCAGAGATCCTTCCAACCTGAATCATTCTGGCATTTTCTGTGATTATTCTCATTCATTTCTGAAATGCAGGGAATATTTGCTCAGAACTGTAGCAGTATAAAGTCTTGTCACAGTAGAGGATCTCAAAGGTGCTCAGCATGCTTCCTTTGCTTGGACAAATAGAGAAATCAAAAACTAATGATGTGGTTGTCACATTGTAGGAGAATCGGGATGGGTTTTCTTAATATCTTAAGGCTTGGCTTATATCTTTACTTTGTTGGCGAACTTACTACCAAAGCTGCAAACTCATCAGGTGAAACCTCGGAAGAAAGGTCCCCTTGTTTGTGATGATCACCCAAATCATGGTCATGAAATAAAGTATATCATCCCTGTATGTATTTCAAGTAAAGTTAGGAAATTTTAAAGCTATTAGAGTGGGTGCTGGTAACAGTGCACTTGAAGTTTTGAGTACTCTTTGGCTATGCATGTTTAAGGGAAAAAGTGAATTAAAATTGAAAGAGATGCTGAAAGAACTACTAGGGTGACTAAGAAAATGAAAACAATTTTTAAGTCAACTTGTTTGGCCTAGCCAAACACAAGCCACAACAAATATAGTTGCTCTCTGTAAATATTTTAGGCGTAAACACCGGGAGAGACATCAGTCTGTATATATTCAGTCTATAACTGGATATAAACTGGTCATAAACAAAGCTGGAGATTAGAAGACAATTTCTGATAGGAGATAGAGGCTCTGGACTGATGTCCTGCTCATAGTGCTAGAGACAAGAAAAAAAAAACAACAAAAAATCCAGCTCTCCAGAATGTTTTCTAATTGATTGTTCTCTATAATCAGTTTCGAACAAAACTGAATGATATGGGTGCCTGCACTAACAGAGAACTTGATTTCAGTAGTTCGCAAAGTCCTTTCTAGTCATATGTTCCATATGGACAAAGTTTTACTGTGAAGTGGAGCAGCTTTCTGAGATATTTATAGCTAAAAATATATTTGGAAGAATTACCATAACTTTCTGCCTGAAGTTTTACTTTAGGAAACACTAATACTGAATATTTTCACCAAAGTCAAGAATTCAGGAGAACTGAAGAACATAATCTTGAATTTCGTAAGCTTTTTCCTTCTTGAAGTGAATAGAACATTCCTGCTGAGAGTTCAGGCTGGTAGGAGAGGGGTGAGGGAAAAGGGACACATTTCTACGGCAACATTAATCTTTGTTTTTCAGTGCTTGTGCTCTTAATATAAAACGGCGAAACCATCAAAGCAGCACAGGTTAAAGACCCAGAAACGTATGTATTTCCACAGCATTATTATTCCCATTTTTATTTTTTTTTTATCAGGTGGTGGGTACATTTGATGTTGTTGCCTTTTTTGTATTTTTTTTAATAGAACAGTTTATATTAACAGTCTGGTTAATAAGGACAGCATGCAATCTCTCTGGGGATCCCTAATTGTACGTCTTTGACTGGACTTTCCTATTTCACCCCTTGGCCCTAGCTGTTGCAGCATGTCCCCCTGGTAGGAATAGGATGTGACTCAGGCATTCTTGTCATCAAAAAACGTCAACGTGGAACTAAAAAATGGTTCATGCTAAATACTTTTAGCAATTAGCTCATCTCCAGGGGGAGAGAGGGGAGAAGCACATAGTATTTGTAGATTGTCAGGGAACCTGGGAACATATTTCATTCGGTAAGTAAATAGGAACAGTCTGGAAACAGTTTATAGCAGGAGCCAAAGGTTTTACAGTAAGGTTATGGTAGTAAGGGACATCTCCATTGCACACATCACCAACTAAAGTGCTTTTTTTAAGGTAGAATTTTCCTTCCGAAGTAAAATCGTCTACTTGTTTATGGGACAACATATGCAAAATCAGTTGTTTCCGAAGAATGATTTTAACCTAGGTTGGCACATTTTCAATGAAATCCTTGTGAGTGTGCAGCATCAAATGTTACTGAAACCCTTGCCATAAAATTGCTCTGATCCTGTAACTGCACTCTGATACAGGGGTGCCCTAAGAGAGCTTCATTCTCAGTATGTCTGAGAAAAGGTGGATATATTGGCTGAAGTGGATGGTAGTGGGGAAATACCTAGAGTGGTAAGTGATCGTGGTATCTGCATTTATTTGGCAGTCCCTACCATATCACAGGCACGTCTCAGCTGTGGCTGCCATTTGATCATGATGTGGGACACTGGCATCAAAGATGAATGAGTGAGACTATCATCATGTTTTACCACCTCCTAACACCCAGTAAGAAATTATTGCTTAGAACATAAGCATAAAGTTAGCATTTGTATTTCTTCTACTCCTTTGAATTTTGTACCCGAAATTTCACTTCAATACATTACCCAAAGAACTTTCAACAAAAATGTAAAACGTAACCTGACAAATGTTCGAGTGAAACATACACGAAGTGGAGACACTTCGTGTAAGTTTCACTCGAACATTAGTTGCAGTGGTTTGAATAATTTAGTGTGATCTATGCTACATCTACAAAATTCCTTTGCTAAATTCTTGCAACTTGGCGTAATCAGATCCGCTGTCTTTCCTTTGGGTCTAGATTGTAAGGATTGCATTTTTTTCCTCTGAGGAACTGAAGTTGTTCAGAAACAGGCTTTTGGGGAGTATGTTGTTTTATTTTGTTTTGTGGGATAAGAGTTATCTATATCTATCTAGCTATGAAATGAGACATTCTCAAAGACAATTCATTCCAAACATAAGACAGAACTCTAGGTTGCGAGGAACTGAAAAATGTCTGAAAAAGAAATGCGTTGGCTGTTTCTCACTCTGCGTGCTATGTATGTGTTCTTTCTGTTATTTTTAAGGAACAAAATGAGTCAGAGTAGGAAATGTTAATAGAGAACTATTCAGGTAGTTCATTAATAACCTCTTTCCTCTGTCTTAAGCAACGAATATCTTTTCTTTTTGGAGTGCACTGTCAAGGGAATTGATGGATTCTGTTTGTTGGTGTTTGCACATTGGGACTACTCCCAAAGTAGATACACCTCAACTAGGCTTGTGTTGCTGGGCTGGGTGTTCTGGTGCATGGGTGAAATTCTATGTCCTGTACTGCATGCTAGGTCACTCCAGAGAGGTGTAGTTTCTGTGGAATCACTAAATGAAGGGACTTCTCAAGCAAAGAAAAAAAAATGGAGGGGAGTGGAATTTGGTTAGGACCTTTATGATCAGACCTGGTTCACTAGAAAGAGTCTTTGAGTCTTTCACTAGAAAGCTGATTTTCTGTTTGATTTAGAGTATCTTTGTATGTTTTTAAATTCCAGAAACTGGAATTTCTGTATGTATGGATTTATAAATATTTAACATACGTTTTTTAATGAAGAAGAAATTGATACTATGGGTCAGTAACAGATTCAGTTACTTTTTCAGGTACTTTTTAATTGTTTCTCATTGCCTTTGTAAATATAATTTTAAAAACTTTAAAAATAAATTAATATAGGGCATCAGAGAATAACCTCCAATAGATAGTACTCATGATTATTTTTCACTTCTATTACACTGTAACACCAGGATTTCAAATTTTTGACAAGTACCAAAATCTTGAGAGGAAAAGAGAGTTCTAAAGGTCATGCAATAATATTATGTAAAAACCAGGAATAGAAAACAGGTCCATGCTTTTTCTACTCTAATAGAATATTTTTCCCAACGGTAGGCTATTTTCTTCAGCAGTCACTTCACATTGTAAATATTTCTTACAAGAAGCAACACTCTTAAAAGATTATCCGATGCAATTAAATTTCAGGAAAAAAAGTATTGAGAGAAATCCTTGCTTTTTTAAATAAACTTCCCTACTACACACCTTTCATTATCTAAGTTAAATAATGTAGTAAGATTTAAAATAAGACTATTACTGAAACGGACTGACTTAATTCATAAAAATATCAACACAGAACTGATGCTGATGGAAATGAAGATAGAGTGGTCCCAGGTAAAGTCGAAAGGTCCGAGGTAAAATCAGAGTGATAGCAATATGATTGTAAAATTACAGCATTTAAGTTAATTGTCATTTGTATATGCCTAAAGAGAATATGTGGAGTAGCCTAGCTATTCTGCATGATGTACTGAACTTTGCAGTATTTGTCAGTGGATACCAAACATTGTCCAGCAAGTCAGTAAGTCCAGTCCTGAAGTCAGGAGTGAGAGGCCATAGATTTTACATGTTTTAACACATTATACACATACACATAGTTCCTTTTCTATAAGCCACCAGAAAGGGGAAAGAAAAGGATGGAGTAATATGTCTGGAAAAATATAGATAAGTTTAAAAGCCAGCCAGTCTCTAGTCTTTCTTTTTGTAGTAGCAGGCTTTAATACCTTAACACAAACACAGATATCATCGTTGGCTGTAGCTCAGTTTGGCTTTTGAAGGTAAAATTGTGTCTCCTAATATGTCTTCAAGACATTATTACACCTTTAGTTCTCAGGTCCATAAACCATTACTCTGGGTGCTCATAAATATGCATTTCCTTTACACTTTTAAGTAAGCTGCTGTTGCTGTCATTCACTTTTAGTTAAGACCTGTCAGGTGGTGTTTCTGTTGAAGGAAAGGAGTTTAAATTATGGGTGAACTGAAGATATGTATTTCTTAGGAGTGCTAAAATTATGAGTTGGAGAGATTATTCCTCACAAGTAATTTTAGGATCCCAGGGGATAATGGTGATGTGTACAAGAGATGTTCCCTTCCCCTCTAATTCCATTAAAAGCCTCTGATTTCTGCATTGCTGGTGACTGAAACTCCAAAAACCTGCCTTTCCATCTTACATAATCACTTTCACAGTATCCTCTAACATCCACCTCTGCTAAAAATGTCAGTGTATTGACTCCTGGAGTGACAGTGATATATAGGTCTGACAAAGCATCCTTTGCAATATGCTTTATTGAGCTGAGAATTGCAAATGCTGACAGTATTACTGGAAACCTTTTACTTAGACAGTATTAATAAATTACAACTTATGTTTTGGGATGGTGTTGTAATATACAGCTGGTCCGGAATGATATGACTCTTACTAGTAAGGAATTACTGCATGTTGGCAGACAGCATCCAATTTATTTTCAATTCAGAGAAAAGCATTATCCGCTGGATAAGACACTGGATCAGGAGTTAAGACATTCAGAATCACAGTTGTGCCATTCTTCTGGTGTATGACCTCATGCAAGCCTCTTCACTCAGACGTCTTTTGTTCCTTCCTTTAGTCTTTCCCTTTTCAGACTGTGTCATTCTCCTTGGCGTGTGATCTGACTGTAGTTATTGATAAAGTATCCCCCTTAGATCTTGCAGCTTCTACTCTCTTAGGTGAAATCCAGGAGTCTTGTACTCAGACTAAATCTATAAATTCAGTCCTTTATCCACAAATTCTAACTCCAAGCCAGATGTTGTTTGGTTCAGAGTCTGCAAACCTTTCTTGGACAAGTTGTGACCAATGATGAATTGACAGTGAGTCAATTTGAAGCAAAGAATGTTTTTAATTTAGCAGTAATAATACAGGTTAATGTTAAAAAAAGATTTCAGCTCGACAAAGCAGATATTAGAGAGAAGTGATCCTAGCTTCTCCTTAGGCTGTTTCTGTGTCTCCGTTCTTATTTGGCCCATAATGTGACCTTTATCAGTGTCAAAGTTCTTTGCTTGCCACAGGGCCTTTTCTGATTCTCGTAAAATCATATATATGATGTAATGATGGGTGATATATTGATACTGTTCAAATATTGCTATCCTAATGTGTGTGAAAAAAAAACCTGAAAGTATTAGAAATGGATGGAATTGTGGTATCTGCAATAGAAGTTTGGTACTCTATTTCGTGAGTTTCACCAGAAGAGATGACCTCTTCTGTTCCTGGAGTTCTTCAGTGTTTCCATGCCACTCCCAAGAATCTTTCTATTCCACCTGGGCAAAAGGAAGCTGTGGGTGATAGGCTGTGTCCTTCTGTTCCTGGGCTAGCTGTCCTCTCAGCTCTTTGAAGGAAAGTCCCAAAGCAGAACAGCTGGACATGTGAGGCTGGGGAAAACTTGTGGCTCCTGGGAAAGTGCTTCTGAAGGAGGGCAGTGTGCAGAGGTTGGGGCTCCACAGCCACAAGGGCAGAGGGAGGAGAAGGGGTGATTCCAGTTCCATTCGGTGCTGCAGTCTCCCTGGGACATCTCCCAGGGACAGGCCCCCTCCCCTGATGAGGTTGGACCCATCAGGTAGTGAGGAGTTAACTATAATTCAAGGAAGAGAGAGATCCTCCCCTCCTGGAATGCCATTGACCCTTTATCCAGAAGGTTTAGTTTTATTATTACAGTTCTTGACAATGTTGTGGTGCTTATTCAGCAACTGTGGTTGTGAATGGTTCGAACGATGTTCTAGGACTAGACTAGCATGACACACCAGAGCAACTGGGAATAAATTTCAGATTACTGGTATTGAAAACATTTTTCAGGCAGCAATTGGTTTGGTTCTGTTTATGTGCTCAGAGGTTAAACTTACCGTGAGAGTTATGGTCAGGAAGAATTTCTCACTGTGTCAGGTTGGCTGCGACTGTTGAAGGAGTTTCCTTCAGTGGGGAATTAGGTGAGAGGGGTCTTACTTTCTTTGGAGTGTAGACCATGATCCACCTCTAGAGTCATGAATATATTTTTTCCTAAAATATTTCCCAATAGAGAATTGTCAACTTCTCCTGTGACCTCAGTCTCTCCTTTTCTGTATAAGGTCAAAAGAAAGTAACTTTATGGGAGACAGTAGGAGAATTTTCTGGCTAGGTAATTATGGAGGTAGGAAGAGCAGAATAGTTGTTTTGTGGAACATCTGTTCTATGGGTATGTTTTATTGTGGGCAACTGAATTTGATGACCTGGTCATCAGTCCTTATATTTTCCTTTATTGTCTTTTAAGTGCTCTCACTAGAGAACTATTAGTTGTATTTTTCTACCTTCCTGCCTAAACTCTTATTGGAACTAACCTCTAGTAATTGCAAAGGTAACATCACAATAACAAGCAAACAGATGGGACATATAATATTCATAAATTATTGAATGCAACTCCCTCATCCTTCACAATAAGCTCTTCAGGACAGGGACAGAGAGTGTCTTGTAAGCACCTAGAATGTAACAAGGAGATAAGTAAGAGCCAATATGATTTGTCAAACCAGTCCGATATTCTTCTGTGCCGGAGTGGCAAACCTTGTGCCTGGAGAAGAGGAAGACGTGCCATATGCCTTGACTTTTTTATGGCTTTTGACAGTGTAGTCCGATGAGCAAAATAGAGATGCATGAACAGATGAAGCAATTGCGAGGTGGATGCCAAGTTGGTACGAAAGTTGTATTCAGTAGTTATCAATGGTTTGCTGTCTATCTGTGAAGGTGTAATGAGTGATCCACGGGGGTCTGTCCTGGGCCCAATATTCTAACTGCAAGAGGAATGATGAATTATATTGGCAAATTATACCAAGCTGGGAGGAAGTAAACAGGTAGGGATATAAGATTAAAATTCAAAATAAATTTGAGAAATTGAGGAAACTGTTTGGAAAAATAAATTATAATAAAATAAGGAAAAGAGCAAGATTCTTAATCTTGGTAGAAGTAATCAACCCACAAACTGAGTAGGGAGAACAGCTGCTTAGGCAATAATTTTGAAGAGGATTTGTAACAGTGAACAGAGTCACAGACTCTGAATGTATAAGGAGAAAGAAAGTGATGGCACCTCTCCTGAAGTGCTGTGTCTGATTTTATTCAAAGATCAGAAAAAAAAGTCCAGAGGAGAACAAGAGACATCCAGAAAACAAAGACTGAAGGACTGGGGTTGTTCACTATGGAGAGCAGAAGACTTTGAGAGACATAATGACAGTCTTTAAATATATACAAAGAAGAAGGGAATAAATCATCTATTCTCCAAGTCTGTGTGGATATGACAAAAAGTAATAACCTAAGTGTTCAACACAGGACATTTAAGTTAGATATTAGACTTTAGGAAAGTTTTTATAATAAAGGTAATGAAGCACTGGGAGAAAGCTAGTGAGACTGAGTAATCTCCATTATTAGGGACTCTTAAGAACTGCGTAGACAAACATCTGTCAAGAATTGTGTAGACAAACTTGATCTTACCTTGGGGCTAACTAGATAACTTCTCAAAGTCCCTTCCAGACCTGTCTTTCAGCAATTCTGTAGTTAATATGTCTGTGCAGAACTTGGTTGTTGGTAGTGTCCTTTGGGTGCTATCATTATCTATGACAATGATGATTATACTCTCTTTCTCTTGCTTTTGCTGCATAGCTTCTGCCTAGCAGATCTCCTCTTGTTCAGCTTTTTTCCCTATTAAGTGAGCTATGAGTGTATCTTCAAACAGGATATATTAAAAAAAGAAGAGAAGTCTGTTGCCTCTAGAGACAGAGATTGAAAAGAACAAAAGAATACTCACAGAATCAGTGCAACTCTGAAACTATTGCCCTGCATGCTATGTCCGTCTTCCTAGAAAGCTTTGAGCATAAGTCTGTTTCCACTTATTTCAGGGTATATCACACTTTCCTTTATTTGCAGCCAACAAAGTTAATAAAACCAGTGTAAGCCAAGTTGGAACTGGGCTCAGTCTGTCTCGAAAAGGCAGAAAGACTCTTAGTGTGCTGTTACCCCATGTTATGCTGCCTTTTTCATAGTACTGAGCATCAAAGAAATAGTACTATGGTTTCCATAGTCTAATTAAATACTTGATAAAAGTGTGGCTTATAAATTGTGCTAATAGTGGGTATTTCACACACACTCCTAAGCAGCAGTGTTTTTGTTTTCCTTTGCTCGGTTTCAGAATTTTTACTGAAACATTATTGTTTATATGACAGTGCAAATGCTGATACTTGTTGTGTAGCAAAGTAATAAAAACATGTACAAAACTACATGTGCTCATGCATGCATGGATATATTATGTAGTTGGAAAAAAAAAACCAATGCAAGACACCTATCCAATGACATGTTCAAATGAATTGTGTTAATTTGTTTTTGGGGAAAGTATTTAATGTTGTCATAGTTGTCTGTTTGAATATGAAGTGTTAAAGAGATCATTGGAAAGGTTAATTGAAGAATTGACATCCTGTGTGTTCAAGATAGTCCTTTTTATATGGAGCTATTACTTTTTTAATGGCTGTAAGCATGCACCTGTTGGCTTGAGGGAAAGGCTGAAAAAGATGACTTACTATTGAAATGTATGAAAAAAGAACACCCATCAAATAATAAGCATCACTGTTTTTAGTACTGTTCTTTATTCTTTTACTACGATCTTGCAATTAACTGTGTATATTCTACAGGTATTGGAAGCAATGAATTTGTATGACTTCTGAATTAGATATATTGATGTCATTTTAATTTTGTAAATTATTAATATCCAGTTTTCTAAAATCCTCTTCTAAATTGCTTATATAGGTTTTTAAAGTATTACTTACAGGAGTCTCAGAAAATGTGCTATTTAAATATGTTTTAAATATTTGTTCTAGTCAACATATGCCTAATACAGATTTTAAATGTAAAGCATTCCTTTTACGATATGCTGTTTTTATAGAATGGCAACTGAATAATTCTGAGGGATTTTCTAAGAGATTTTGTTTCCAGTCAGAATATGACATTTAACAAATATTAGCAGACTTCTGTTTTGGAATCAGGCAAAGATAGCAATAATTAAATGGGTATGTTTTGATATACTTAAGGATGCCTTATATTTTGATTTTTTTAAATCTTGCAGGCATCGTAAAAGGAACTTATTCATTTTAATGCATCCTTCTTGTTGGCTTAAAGCTGAAATATAGTTGCTTGAAAATTAATTTACCCCTCGTGAATGACTGGTTGGATTATCTTTGTAGCATTAAATGTCAACCCTGAGCGCAGAGCACATTGTGTCTACGGTAAAAAGTTGTCCCTGAGCACTTAATGTTGTGTTAAATGATGATGTGTCCTTTGCAAATGTATTATTAGTGTCAAGCTGTTCCGTCTCTCAAGATTGAAAAATGGTCAGTGATTTGAGCTGCCATTAAACCTGAATAAAAAAGAGAGAGGCTGTAGGGGGTTTTCATGCTTTTTCTGAGTACAGACATACTCTTGAGTACGCACAAGACATATCAAAATGTTTCTGTTAGCCTAAGACTCCAGAAACATTTATAATCACAGCAATTAAAAATAAGAAAATCTCTCTTCTACATCTCTGGAAAAGAGTGATCACTGAATATGTCTATGTGATGTTAAGAGTACAAAAATAATAGTAGATACTTGAGGGTTTGATCTTGTTTTTGTAGAAGAAAACTAGAATTCTGGCACTGATTCTCAAAAGTGGACAATAATGTCCTAAGCACTGTTACGTATATGTGACTTACTCTCTGACTTTAAATGAGATTATGTCTGATTTTCCTCTGGAATTTTATTTTCCTGAAATTCCTCTAATATCCTAAATAAATAGTTATTTTCAGTTTTAGAGATGCAATGTTATGGATGATACATAAATGTTTAAAATGTGTGTGTCACGTGAGAGTAGAATTTCACCGAGGTTCACTGAATTCAAATTCCATTACTCAGTGAATACGTAGTAACTGGTTTAAGATCTCTCACAAACATATTTAGGCATCTACTTCTGTTCAAGCACCTTAGAGGCTAAGTGCATAGGAACCTTTGTGGATCTGAGTGATGTTACAGAGTACTTGGAAGAACACTTCTTTCCCCATACCAGGCACCTAACTTGCTGGCATTAGTACAGGCACTTAAAAGGAAATTCTGCTATTGTGTACCTGGAAAGACTATTTTCTATGAGGGCTCCATCGGTTTGAAATTCTCTTCCTTCCAATATGAGACAGAGCCCAGACTTGAGGAGATCCGGGGCATGAAGGAAAAGAAATATCTATATCCCCTGTTATTCAAAAATGAACTACCGTAAAGTTACAGAATTGTTGAAAGAATAAAGGCTTTGAACTTCTGAATCAATTAGCTTACTGGTTATAGATCTTATTGAATTCCTCTGGTGCACTGTAGTTAGATGGGAAGGTTCAGGGGAGACCTTATTGCTGTCTACAGATATTTAATGGGATGCTACATAGAAGTTGACGCCTAACTCTTCTCAGAGGTGCGCAATGGTAGGACACGAGGCAACATACACAAGTTAGAACATGGGAAACTCCTATTGGATATGACAATAAATTTTCACCAGAAGGATGGTCATATATTGGAAGAGGTTACTCAGAGAGGTTGTGCAATCTCTGTGTTTGGAAATGTTCAGAATTCCACTGCACAAGGCCCTGATCAACCCAATGTAACTTTCAGGCTGGATCCGATTTAGAAGTTGGCTCTGTTGTGAGTGGGGTGTTGGATCAGATGGCCTCCAGAGGTCTCTTCTAAACTAAATTTTTCTGTGAGTCTGTAATTTAAAGCCCCAGGGAACATAGCTGATATGCGAGAAGGATTCTGAAGAGGCACTGTGTTAATGTTTACAAAGCAGTGGCTCTGTGTAGTATAGACATAGCATACTCTCTAGCTCGGGAACCACCACAGCGTAATTGAGAAAGCATGAAATTCACCATGAACTACCACCCCAGCTGTGATTTTAGATGCCTCTAAAGTCTCTACATCTTTCTGTGATGTTCTCTCTATAGTAATACCTAAGCTAATTACTTCAAAGATAGTTTGGTCATGTGTACAGCTGTCCATGAATCCAGATAAAACCATGCAGAAAACCTCTCCTTCTCCACTCCTCCTTTTTATCTAGTTTCTTTGGCTTAGATTAATTCCACCTAACTTTAGAGGTTAAACTAACCCACGTGACTTGGGTGCTGAACAAGTCTAGGCTCTCTCTGTGGTCGATGACAGTAAAATAGTCACTGCCGGAGGGCTGTTTAACATATTCCACTCTGTTATCACTCACTCTTTGGAGAACCCTCCCAATGGGAAGTAGAGAGAGAGCTAGAGCAAGCAAGCCCTTGAATCCCTGCAGTTTGGTGCAGTGAATGTGATCTTCTATGCCTTCTGAATAAAGGGATAGTGGGGAATCATGTGACTGAGCCTTCCTGTGTTTAGACCTTTGTCTGCCAGCGAGATATACTATCTCCCCTACCCCAGGTAGGGCAGGGAAATAAGAGGGGCTGCTCGAAGCTGGATGGTGGAACCCCTAAAAGGACTGGAGGAGCATTGTCTTGCTCTGTTCTTGTACAGTAAGATGTCCTGGGAGGGTTCTCGAAAGCTTTGCTAATTCGAATCAATAACAGCAATAAGAACATCGATTTCAGTTTAACTAGGTGTGTGATTGCACACTTCCAGTTTCACAGCAAAGCTGACCGCAGTCTGTCTCTAGTTTTTAGTTAGTTAAGTATACAATTTAATCTTGCATTCAGCATCAACTGCATTAATTTACTGCAGTCAAACTGCTAACAGTAACTAGAATTTATGCAATAGCTGTAATTTTATTACACTTTAAACAATACTTTAACATTTGAAATGGATTTCTATTGTGTGGAAAAAGTCTTATTACTGTTTTGATTATGACTGTAATACCGGCACAGAAAGATTCAGGACAGCAGTTTGTCGGTTGTTACAAATTATACTGAAAGTGTTGAAAGGAATTTTAAATCTGTAATGTTGATTAGCAGATTTTACTATCTGTCAGGTTTTTTGGCATGCTGTAAATAACTCATCTTCAAATAGTTCGTCTGAGTAATTAAATTTAGATTGCACATTTCTCATTTCAAATATTTTGACTCTTATCTATTTGCTTTTCCATTGTCGCTTAATTGGTGTGGTCTATATAAACGGACAATAAATTTATATACCTTTGTTATAAAGATCAGTCAGTGAATAGAACTTGGTATTCATCCCAGACAGAATTATGATTGAATGTATTTGCAAGATTAAAGCACTGAATTTACTTTTTTCTAATTAAAGGCAATTAAAGATTTGCAGACACAAATAAAAGACAATGAATTGACGAATAAGTGTAGGAGCAAGTCCATTTGCAGGTGAAAAGAAGTGCCTTTGAAGCAGAACCAGCTGTATTTTCATTGAAAGAATAACAGTTTAGGAAGCTTTTCTGCATGTGCTTGCTTGATAGCATAATGTACTCATAAGCAGCTTACGCAGTACAGTATTCAGAAAATAGCAGTGCATTAATTTTTAAAGTAGCAAATGCAGGCGAAGAGCAGTGCTGCCACATGATGATAATGAAGGTGGATATTGTAAAGTCTACAGAGAGAAAAGAAAGCAGGGAGCTCCTGAAATGTGAACATTTATAAAACAATAACTAGATATTCATATGATAATAAGCTTGGACAGCAGTATCAACAAAGGCCAAAGATGCTGTTTCTGCTTAAGCCTGATGAATTGAAAAGCAGAGAGGCAGCCTTTAATCTGTTATTCAATCCTAGCTCATAGTAATGAACTATTGTCAGAACGAAGGAGTAAATATATGGAAGAGGTGGGGAATCTCAATTTTTTTTTTTCTTGTGAAGTTATTCTGTAGAGTAAGAGTTAAATATATTCTGTTCAGATTGTGTCTTAAATGGCAACATCTTTAAACACAGTCTTATATGTAGTCAGTTGTCTTAAAATATAGGATTCAGCATGTTGCATGCTCGATTGTGTGCATTGCAGAGATGTATGCAAAGGAGATGTGTGCAAAACTAGTGTCATTGATACTAGCATAGTAATGTCAGAGTATTTCTGCAGACTGAAGAAGAAATGGTCACCTAGAACTTAAGGAACTTGTCTAGTTCATATCTATTGTTTAATTTTAGTTTTGCATTAATCGTGGTGTCATTGGAGGCTTAGTTAAAAAGTATACTGGCAATTCGAGGTTAGGTCATCTCTTATCTCTTATTACAATTACTGAACAGAAGATATATGGGATCTTATTCTTTCTTGTGAATAGAGGTAAATCACAATAATTCTTGTGAATCCATAGATTTTTAATCCTAATTACATGAGGAGAGGCAAACTCATGTTGCATATTGGATGAAATGCTCACTTTTTCTCTGATGGGGGAACCCTGACATTTTTCACAATACAGCTGTGTTTTTTCATTGAAAAAGTCCCTATCTTTCACCCTTGTCTTAACCCTTTTCTAATTCTACAACTTATAAAACAGTCTGAGTTTCTACGCATAGAAAGTTTTCAAATAAAAATTTGTAAATGGAGTCAGTTCAGCAGCTACAGAGGTCACTCTGCCAGCAAAGGAGTAGAAAAAACTGTGCAGGCAAGGGTGGAAAGAAGGGGTGAGACGAAGGGCGAGCTCTGGAGAGCTTCTGAAGGGCAAAGGAAAGTTCAGGCACTGAAATGGAAAGTGGATGATCTGTGCAGATGCTGTTTGGAGAGACTGGCAAGAGGCAGGGGTGAGATGGCTGTAAGTCATTAAGAAAAGTTGCCTTATCATGGACTAGTGCTTTGGCATCAAAAATGGAAAGAAAGTGATGGACTTAGGAAGTGGTAAAGAAAGAAATGGGAAGTTTGTCAAAAATCCGGAAATTGGGGTAATTGAAAAAAAAAAAAGGACAAGAAAGTTAGTGCTGGAATTTGAGAGAAGATATGAAGGACTGATGATGACAGGAATGAGAAGAAGTAGAGGGAAGGGATTTTGCTTAAGTAATAAAGAAAGTAAGATTTGGTCTGGAAATATTCCAATTCTATCTTTTTGGCTTTTTCTTCTTGCCTTCCTGTGTTCCCTCAGGAAAATGCAATGTCTGTCTTGAATGGACATTGGCTAAGGCGAACAAATGGGGCTTTGTCTGATGAGTCGGTCTTAACTGGCTTTGACGGTCACTTCCTGGAAAGAAGAAACAGCTCAGGCTGATGACTCTGACAGATAAACGTACAAGAAAGCTTTCAGCATAAGTGAGATAAAACTAGAAGAAATTGGGAGTGTGCGGATACATATTCCAACATCTTGAATTTGCAGGCCTAAAAGAACGTAGGGATATAGAACTATTTATTTCTGCTCGCTATCCAGGTGGTAATGATCAGAGTTCACGTGGTAGGAGCTTTGTATTTCATAGTTCTTTATAGTCCTGTAGTGCAGATGTCTTTCCTAAGGCCTTAGAAAGTTCAGATGTTTTAAGAGTCTTTTAGTACAATTGCTGAATCTGGTTTTCATTACAAAAGACTCCACAGATGCCCTTTTTAAACTTTTGCACTTGGTGGACTCAAACTGTTTCCCAAACATATACTTTTGTCTTTTGGCTATCACATTTAGCAAGGAGAGTGGTAAATTAATGACAGGTGCATGGATTTGGAGAGCTACCAGCTCCAGAGTCATTATTAAAATAGCCTATTTGCTATATATGGGGGTTTAGTTGTTCATATCAACTTTAATATAAATCTGAAAGTATTCTCTGAGTAAGTACAATCCAGTCTTAGCCATAACCACAATATTGGAATAAATAGCACCAGAGTGCTTGAACCTGATGGGAAGAACACCAATAAACTTTCCTTTTCTAGGAATAAGCTTGGCCATACCAATAGATTTTGTTTAGAGATTATGTGTCTCCTGTGCGATATTTACCCCGGCTCTTCACAGTTTATCCTTGGAGAGGAGGAGGGAGAAAGGGAAATGTTAAGAAAGGGGATTGGGTTTCAGTAGCTGACTTGAGTTGTGCCTCGTTCCTAATGGGCTATATGAAGCTTTCTAGTTTTCATTACCTAAAACTCCATTGCGTCACTGGAAGGAAAATCTTTTTGAATGTAGGTCATTCTGCTGGTCATCCTGCCTTATTTGCCCCATACAGGGCAGAAATCTGCGCTACGAGAACTGAAACTGAACCTAGTGCTTGTCAGTTTTCTACTTCTAAGCTGAAGATTTTTTTAGTGCTTAAAAAATCTCAGATGGATGAATTTCTATAGTTTGTTCACAAGTAAGTTAGAACAGCTGCATCACTTTATTGAAAATTGGCTCCAAACAAACAAACAAAAAAATTTGAGGCTAGGATATTTCTATGCCAAATTTCACCCTGGAGTGAATCTTTATGACTTATAAATTCCTGCCACATATAATGGAAATTCTGACAGACCCTTAACTATTTCGTAGCAAACAGTACTACCGCAGTACTTTAGGGGAAGGAAACACATTCTCTTTTGGGCTGCCTTCATGCCATGACTTAGCTATTTTGGTTGTTCCTGCAATTTTTTCCCTAACCGTTCAAGAAAATTACTGTGCTCTACTCTCCGATGCATTCTGCTATTGGATATCTTCGATTTCTAAAGAATAATGGTGCAGTGGTCCTGTACTGTATATAAGATCGGATTAATATTTGGAGCATCAGGCATAAATAGTCATTCTATCATCTTTTCTTCATCTATCCCCTAAGAAGGTTGCTTGGATATACATTTTAGTTCAATAGATATGGTTTCAGTTATTTTTCCTTTTGTCATTGAGTACTTTCTAAGTTATTTCAGATCTTTTATGAATGATATTTGATCAAAAGATAGTGCAAAGACCTTCACAATTTATAATCCCTAGAGCTGGGGAGAGATTATGCAGTCAAAGGAAATTCATAGTGTGAGTTAAGCATCCGTAGTATACTACACAGAGCTGCCTTGAATATAAACAGGGTGTCGCAGGAGAAAGAGCTTCTAATGGACAAAGGTAGAGGAAGAAATCTGAATTTCTGTGAATCCAGTGCGTCACTGGAGAAGACCTTTCTTTTCCAAATCACATTTCAGAATTACACCACTGCACTGTGCTTCCAAATTTTGAAGAAGACCATAAAATGAGAAGATTTCCCTATTGATTATGAATATAAGTCTGCATATGGTTGAACAAATGGGAGTGTTGCATGCACAAACTGTTGGGGACAGATTTAGAGGACAGAGAAAATTATTCAAATGTAACACTGATGCGTTTTAGATGTATAACTAGATACAAGTAGTGATAAAAAATGGCCAAAAAAGAATTCTACTTTAAGCATTGTAGCTCAGCTTGTGAAATAGGCAAAAATGGCATAAAAATGCTTTAGGGGGTAAAAAAAAAAGGGAAAGGATTTTGTGATAAGCCAGAGCAGTTTTACTGAGGTCTTACCCCTCTGAGCAGTTACTGAGTGGATTCTTCTTGTCTTTCATCTTCTTTTGTGATTGCATCAGTACGTCTATTCACTTGAAGATGCTATGGTTAATAGTACGTGTGGTTACATATGGCTAATAGTACTGCAGTAATAGGCCTTTGAGATGGGCAAAATACCCCTGAGAGATGTCAAAGTATTTATTTTTAAAATAGCTTTATTTTTAAGTTGAAATAAATGATTTGGGCCAGTTTTAAGTACTTTCATGTCCTGCTCTGAGCTCAGTTCGTATGGACACACGGTAATCAAGCACTTGGCTGTAACTGTGAGGTGGCTGCAAGAGATAGTCCTTCTAAGCCACTTCTAGAAGATTCTGTGTAACATAGTCAATTAATCAGATGGTGTGGTTTTATTAGCGCTTACTTGGAGTGACCTGCATGACTCTGAATCCTGCTACTTGTGAATAAAATTCTGTTTCAGAATGATGAAACATCTACACTCACTATAATGTCGTGTATTACACATTTATCATATGCATTAGGGATGACTAACCGACAAAAATTACAGTGAATTTCTTTTTGATTGAAATGTGAGTGAAAAATGTCATCCTCCTTTAATCTACTTATTTACTGTCAGATGCTTACTGAATAATTTAATGTAATAAGTATTGTACTATTGGAAGGTTATCAGTATTGGTATTTTGATATCTCTCTGGAGTAATAGGTTCTACGTTGATTTATTGACTCTTGCTTGTTGCTGTCAGTGTTTGTTTTAAAGACCATTGTTCCACCGATTGATCCCCTCTGTTACCGAGTAGCTTCTTTTTGTAAGTGCTGAACTGCAAGATACTTTCAAAATGTTAGAGCTGATACTGAAACTAAAATAATTGTTGATGTTCTTTATCTTTTTCACATCATTTCCAATAAATGTTTTTTTTTCTGTCCTAGGAAAACAAGATTATAAGAAAACCAGGCCAATGTTAAGAGCAACAAGATTAAAAGCTGAGGCCAAGAAAACTGCACTAGGCGTGAAGGTAGAGATCTTTTTGATAGCTTATACTACCTTTCTTATATGTTGTTTCTTTTCCCCATAGATGTACTGTGTGAATATTGATTTCTGAGAGATATTGTTTATGACACTTCAAAATCTAAGTGGAATGCCATCATCTAAAATATTTATGATGGACTGCTTTTACTTAACCCTAAAATAACTAGAATAGCTGAAACACTAAAAGATTTTATGCAGCCCATGTCCTTGTTTTGGTGCATACTTACATTATGTCAATAAAATGTTGTATGCTTACAAAATGGATATTTTCAGAGAACCACTATATACACACAAAAAATGCTTCCACGATTTTATACGGTTGTAAAAATGACAATAAACATCTTCTTTCCTCCTCATCCTCTTATGCCCAAGAGTAATTTCAAGACGGGGCTGCTAAGTGTTGGTAAATTCTCAGCACTGCTGTCTCAGATGACAACCTTGTATACTGCCTCTGACTGGAAAAACGGTTGACTTAACTAACAACAAAACACCTGCAATAGTATTGAACTTTATTTTGGAAATGTCCCTTTTTCAGGTAGATGTAAAGTATAGTAAGGACTAATCGATCATAGCAGTGAATATGAACAAGGAGGACAAATATGAATATTCTATACTGTCTACTACCCAGCATGTCATCATAATGGAATTTGGCTGAACATGCACTGTTTATTTAAGTTGCATCCAATATTTTTCCTTCAAACTGATTTTTTAATCAAACTAATATAGAATTAACTTGGCAGCCGGAGTAAAAAACATGCAAAATTAAAAAAGTGGATCAAATACCTGGCTGTTCTAGTGAAAGAAACTTCAGAAATATTAAAAGGAGAATGTGTTCTTGTTTCTGGCAGATGAGAAATCAATTTTTTCAAGTTATAGCTTATAGCAAATGCCAAGGTATTACTACCAAGCTGTAACAGCTGTTGAGCTGCCAGATGATGTATTTGGTTGTCTTCCAGAATTTGCTATTATAATCACGAAACAGTGCTTTCTTTTTGCTCCTGATTGCTGATCTCGATCAAGCATTACCGTGTGATGCAGTATGTTTTCACAACATAATCTCCTCAGTTAGTGCTGTGTGTCAGATTTTAATGAGAAAAAGTAGATTGCCTTTTTTGTTTAAAGGATAGATTATTAACCTTTTGAGTTCAATGTTTTTTCCTTCCTTCCTTATTAAATTTTACTTTTTATTTTCATTTTACTTTCAATGACATGACCTTTTAAAAGTGATGTTCTACTTGGAGACTTTTACAGTACAGCTTAGTTCTTTAAAAACGTGAAGTTTTTTTTGCATATCTTTCACAAGAGAGAAAAATAAGAACCTGGATCCTTCAAAATATATTTTGTTCCTTTTTTTTGTGTATAATTCTTCCTTAAAAAAGACAGAGAAAAGGTAAACTTACATGTAATCATATATATATGATGATCATATGTATAATATGATCATCAATATTCTCCCACCACATCCTCGTAGGTAAACTCAGGAAGTGTGGGTTGGATGAGTGGACAGTGAGGTGGACTGAGAACTGGCTGGATGGCTGAGCTCAGAGGGTTGTGGTCGGTGGCACAGAGTCAAGTTGGAGGCCTGTAGCTAGTGGTGTCCCCCAGGGGTCAGTCCTGGGTCCACTCTTGTTCAATATATTCATCGATGACCTGGAGGAAGGGACAGAGTGCACCCTCAGCAAGTTTGCTGAGGATACTAAAGTGGGGGGAGTGGCTGACACACCAGAAGACTGTGCTGCCATTCAGAGGGACCTGGACAGGCTGGAGAGGTGGGCAGAGAGGAAGTTCATGAAGTTCCACAAAGGCAAGTGCAGGGTCCTGCACCTACGGAGAAATAACCCCTTGCAGCAGTACAGGAGGAAAGCAGCTCTGCAGAGAAGGATCTGGGAGTCCTGGTGGACAACAAGTTAACCATGAGGCAGCAGTGTGCCCTTGTGGCCAAGAAGGCCAATGGTCTCCTGGGGTGCATGAGGCAGAGCGTTGCCAGCAGGTGGAGGGAGGTGATCCTGCCCCTGTGTCCAGTTCTGGGCTCCCCGGTACAAGAGAGACATGGCACTACTGGAGAGAGTCCAGCGGAGGGCTACAAAGATGATGAGTGGGCTGGAGCACCTCTCCTCTGAAGAAAGGCTGAGGGAGCTGGGCCTGTTCAGCCTGGAGAAGAGAAGACTGAGAGGTGATCTCATCAATGTATACAAATATCTAAAGAGTCCATGTCAAGAGGATGGGGCCAGACTACTTTCAGTGGTGCCCAGTGACAAGACAAGAGGCAACAGGCACAAACAGAAACACAGGAAGTTGCATCTGAATATGAGAAAAAACGTGTTTCCTGTGCGGGTGACAGAGCACTGGAACAGGTTGCCCAGAGAGACGGTAGAATTTCCTTCTCTGGAGACATTCAAAACCTGTCTGGATGCGATTTTGTGCATTGTGGTCTAGGTGACCCTGCTTGAGCAGGGAGAGGTTGGACTAGATGATCTCCAGAGGTCCCTTCCAACCTCAACCACTCTGTGATTCTGTGATAATGAAAAATGGAATGTTACTGAATAAGACAAATAATAACAATTGATTTGGTACAAATGTGTTCCTGCGTATTATAGCAGAATGCCTGCTTTGTTCTAGTTAAGAATAATTTTGCTGTCAACATGCGCTCATGCTCAGGTGGTCTGGAGTTCGGTTAGATACAATGTTCTAGATTTGCAATTCTGCCTCTGCCCTCTAAAAAAGGGAAAAAAAAATCTTTACAGTGTTGTCCTCTGACTGTAACATTTTTTCCTCACCTGAGCCTTAAAATATGATTCTGATCATCCTCAAACCAATCACAGTCATTTGCTTTGCTTTCTAATTGCTGAGGAAAGCTGACAGAGCTGAAGCAAAAGGGGAGGTAAGCTGAGCACCTTCCCCTCCAGGGAGATGCTTGTGGAGGAAGAAAAGCCGGGCCTTTTATGCGTCCCTCTCACTGAGCCTACTTAATGCAAAGACTTACTAAATGTTACAATACTTTCACCAGAGCATTGACAATCCCTGTAGAATAAAACCGAGCACTTCTCCTGGTGGAAACTACAGTGCTCAGCACTGACATGAGGCGTATTTAATGTCTCGGGGTGAACTTGCACCACTTCTCACCTCACAGCAACAGCTCTTCCAGCCTGCTCCATCACTGCAGCTCAGTACAGCGATACCTTGGGTGTTGCATGCACCTGGAATCTCTGCAGATAAATCACTCTCCATAACCTGGGAAAGGCTGCTTCGAGACATGACTTCTATGTCTCTGTTGGCAAACCTTGTAACCTCTCCTTCTCTTTCAGGCAGGGATTATTTTGGTCAGACCAGTGTTAAGTTGCTCCATCTGCCCAAGAGCAAACTTCTTATGACAGATACATTCATCCCCAACACATATCCCGGATACTTCTATTTTATCTTATGGATAAATTTGGAAATAAGAATTTGCTGAACTCTCCTATTTATTCTGAACCCAGGGTGCTAAACCATTCTTTGTGTGCGTGGTTCCCAGAAGAGGCAGCAGTAAAGTCCCTTTGGGTTATATACATTTGTGAAACTATTTTGAGGCTTAAGTGCATGTTACTTTTATTGTTTGTTTCCCTATATTCAGAGCTCTGAGTATGTCTGAGCTCATCATTTGGTAAGGTACAGGGTACTGTCATCATTTTGCATTAGCAAACTTTCCTCATGGTGTTAAGTAACAGGATTCACCTTCAGAAGCCTGGGATTTTAGTCCTTTTATAGGACGTAGACCCTGATTCTGTACTGTTACACTTGATTACCTTCAATTTGTGTGAGGGAACAAAAAAAGGTATGTATAACTTTTAAGACAAGTGCAGTGTAATCTGCTGACCACACTTGAAATAACCTCAGAAGAGTCCAAGATTCTTGACAAATAGAGAAAACACATACGTATGTGTATTTACCTTATATATTTTTTTGCTTATCCAAGTTTCCATACATGATGCAGTATACAGCTTTTCAAGTTACATTAAAATTTTCTTATAAAAATCTTATAAAAATCTAAGTTGCAAATAAAAACACCACTTTAAAGTGATGTTAGTCATCAATATCTAGAAGATAATGAAATTCCACTGTTGTGTATCTCACCATAAGAGCTGACAACATTTGCTTTAAAAAAGGCCCTATAAATGACATAAAATTTTTCAGAACCAATCCCCTGGAGATCCTTCATGTTTCATTGCTGGCATACTAATTAGCTTGTCCTGTCAAACTTTGATTGCCTTGTCATTTTAATGTAGGGTTTAAACTAACAAAGTTTCTTTCAGTCATTGCCATTTAGTACTTTTTAATTTCCCCAATGAGAGATTTTATCTGCATTGATAATGTCAGAGAAGCAGGTAAGCACTAATAACTATCAAAAGTTAGTTCGGGCAAGGTGACCATGCCAGCATTCAGGGTGTAATATTTGTTTTTAGATATGTTTAAAAATCAAATATTATAACAGAGTTGGCTGTCTCTTGGAAAAGTAGGACCCCTGTCTTGAGAAACAACTCTGAGAGAAAGCTGTAGGCTCTGTGTTTCCTAGTGTCTGGATAAAGCAAGATTCTTTTGTACCAGTACCAGAAAGGGAGCCTCTGAACTTTCTTTGTGTGGTTATTTTGTTGTCCCACTGAGCTCATGCTTGTGTCGTCGTTTCAGGAGCTCCACCTGGTTGTGCATGCCTTAGGAGCGAGGAGTCCGTGTAGTCAGTGGTAACTCAGTTCTCAGTGAATGAAGGAAGGGATGTCAATATGAGGGTGACAAGCAGAAAATGACTTGAGGAATGTGAAAATTCAGCCCCAAATAGCTGGAGAGTTGTATGCCCTAATCATTAGTAGAGGCCAAAAGTAATGGTAGTTCTTGGGGAGAGTATTTTTTAAACAGGTTGCAAGAATGAATCAGCGGTCCGTGGAACAGATGATGAAGTTTCCTCTCTTGTTGAGAAACAGCCACAAATCTCAGCAGTAGTATTTTACACCCACTTGCAAACACATAAACGACCATAGAATACCACTCCATAGAGAGTTATTAGCTATGTAATACATTGATTGAGCTAAGGGAAAAATGTTTTCTAAAAAAGTGGGAACTTACTGGCTGTCATTGTTTTGCATATCTACTTAATCTAGTATTTAGCTAGCTAGAGTCACTATGAAGAGTCTATCTCATCTGGAACACGTTATGTATGAATAGATAGCAAAACATTCCTAGTGTGTTTTGGCAAAGAGTGTTCTCTGATTTCATGCTGTTCATAATCTGCTAAGTTAGTGAACTCTGTTTGCCAAGATATGTTGAGAATATAGTTTAATAGCTTTGTAGAAATTAAGACCACAAGGGTCTATTAGATCATTTGATGTGGCCTCCTATATGTCACAGATCTTAAAATTTTCGTCCAAATACCTTCTAGGAAGACCAAACACTTCAACAGGGCCAAAGTATTGGGGCCTTCAAACCAATCCACATGCCTTACATAAAGAACAGGGCAGCTTAATGTGCCACCAGTGAACGAAGTGAGATATTCCTAGTGATCCCAGCAGTCAGACTGTGTTCCCTGACATTGAGATGGAAGGAAAAAAATCCAAAACAAAGAGAAAAAACAAACCAGGTTGCTCCCACATGACCTGGCCTGACCTGCACGCATAAGTACAGTGATTAGATGCTTTGAGCATGTGAACAAGATGCACGATGTGGGAGCTTAGGAGGATTTTCTGTACCATCTCAGAGTAATAGTCCATCTTTCTCGGCTCTGGTGTCTCCTTGTGGCCAATCTCTAACACTTCTAAGGATTACTGAGGAAAAAAAAGGTCCAACAACAAAACCTCAAGTCCCAGAAATTAAATCAATATAACTGAGGGGAAGTGGAGGGAGATCTCTTTGGAAGAGAAGGAAACTTTTCTTCTGTGTAGAAAAGTCAGAAGCACTGAAGCATGAGCTGACAGTATTTTTAATAAGCTGGAATTTCAGAGGTTCAGGGTATAATATTGACAATGCAAGCAATCCCATTCTTCCCATAGTCCCGAAGGAGTAATCTGGAGGGCTGAGTTCATATATTTCCAGGGCAGCAGCCAGGACCTCCTTTTCACACATGCTGAAGTTGAAGTATTCTTCCGAAAAGTTACATCAAAGCATACTTTTTTGAGATGTCTTGCCCTAAAAGACTCACAGCCATGGTAAGTCCATATTCTCCCTAAGAAGTAATTCAAATGTTCCGTCATCCTTCCTCCTAGGAAATTCCTCCTTATTTCAAGGCTGAGCTTATTTCAAGGTGGACCTGGAGGGGTCCTTGTAAACAAGATGAGACTGTCTTGACAAGACAAGACTGGCTGACAAGATTGTCTTACTTAAATACAGGTGTATGGCATATATAGTTATATGCCATAACCAAGCTACCTCTAATTCTTCTCTATGATAAAAAAAAAACACTGAGCTCCTTTAGCTTGGCCATGTAAGGCTTGTTTTCCAACCTCTGATCTATTTTAGTGACCTCTTTTTGAACTCGATCTTGAGGCGTGATTTCTAGAACTTGCCATAGTATATGTAGTGATGATCTGACTAAAACCAATCATTTCTCTTCTGAAAATCCCCTGTTTGCTTATTCAGAGATTACACTGAGGTAGTGCTTACCCCTTAAATCCAAAGAACTTTTTAGAGTCACTGTTTTTCAAGGCAGAGCCCCCTACTTTGTGAGTACTGTCTACATTTTTTATATCTGTATATATTGTCTTGCGTTTAGCTAGAACGTTCCTGTTCCCAGTCTTTAAATTTTGGGAAATGATATATGCTGTTTAAACCTACGTATTTGTAGTTGGTGAAATATTCTTCTTATATAAAGCAAAAGTAAATGTTTCATGATTCTTTGATTCAGAAAACTTTTTCTTTTTCGAGTTGTGGATTTCTTTTTGCCTGTTAGAAGATATGCTAGTTTTGTTACCATCATTAGGTGTAAAATGTACTATCTTAAGGAAGTAAATCAATTTTTAAGTGTTATTTTACTGAAACTCTAAAAATTGGGCACAATAGATCTCCGCATAAAGTCTTCCAGTTAGAAATTATACAAGGAAAAGAGGTTTATTGTGAAGTTCATGTATATCTACTTTGTCCTCAAAAGACAAATATCCTTGGACAGTATCATTTGCTTCTTTTCATTCCTTTTCAGAAATGGCTAGGGATAGATCAGCATTTCAGAGACAGAAATTTGTGGTGCTCTTTCACCTAGTTTTTAAATGATGTCAGATAAAAAAGGTACGATTTTCTTTGGGGGAACAATAAAAAATAAATTAATATGTAAAAAATCTGAACATTTCCTTGGAATGTGGTATTTCTTTCTATGTGTATTATACAGTATTGTCTTATCCAATGTCCAGATTTGTGTTATTATAGCCAATTTTTTTTCCTCATCTAGTCCCCCATTTTTTCATCTCCTGATTAACCTCATTTAGATCTCAGCTCTGCAACTTGCTCCATCAGCGTGAATCTGAGGACATGAGCTGAAAATTTCAGCCTGAAAGACTTAAAAATAATGAAAATGAAAGGAGAATTAAATCTACTTTATGCTGTAATGGCATGTGTTTCCTTTATGCAAAAGTTTCTGAGAAACTTAATAAAGATGAAGTCAATATGGTTCTACAGAAATTATTGTAAATATAAGAGAATATAATAGAAAAATATGTTCCTTTTAAAGGCTTGATTGACTATATTTTGGAATTTGAGAACAAGGGTATTATTTTCTAACATTCTATACCATATTATAAAAGAAAAAAAGGAGAAAAAGCCCTGTGATTATTTTAAGTTTATTTCTATAGGACTTTTTATGTATGAGTTAATTATTTATGGTGAAATCCTCTGAGTAAATGGATTTTGCTCCATCGAGGGATGTTAGGGATGATCCATAAAATGCAAAAGAAAGGGAGCTATGTATGCAGAGCAGGGACTATTTGAACATTTCATTTCTGCGCAAGGCTTAAAATACAAATAGCAAAACCTGATAAGTGTAAAACAAATGAAAATGACAATACATACTGTTGTTGGAAGAACAGTGCAGTGGTATAGTGTTTCATTTGCTACTTACATTGTAAAAGTTATCTTTATAAAAGTTCATAAACTGGATGCAGAGGCTGCATGGCCCTAGCTGAGAGGCGGGTGTCCTTCATTAGATTTTTGCTACTCTGCCTTCCTCAATAACTCAATATTAAGGTCCTTGCATAAATCTCAAACCTGGAATTTCGATATGCTTACGTCCGTAAGCCCTTTCACTCTTAGGGTTTAATGAATATTGATCCATCCACACACTTGCTAATACCCATACAAGGAAAGTTGTAATATTATCTCAGTGTTTTTCACTATAAAACTTAGGCAGAGAGGAATTAAAGAGCTAATTCAGTCAGAGCAGTTATTGGATAGCCTGAGAATAAAGTCAAAATTTTCCCAATTCCACTTTCTAGGGAACAAATCTCCAGTGTAAACATTCCCCCAAATTTTACTCCTTTTACCATGAATTTTGTAACGGAGACTGGGGAGAAGGGAGAAGAAAGAGGAACTAATTGTGCAGTAGACAGCGTGACAAGCATGGCACCCGAACAAGGGGAAGAAACTTTGTAATACTGGAATGAATTTGCTCTCTGTGTCAAGTGTGAACGGTGCCTGCATTGTATGGTTTTGTTGTCCACTCTCCTGAGCAGATGGAGCTTGCAGTTGTATGTCACTTGTTTATTACATCCTCTTAAGATTAGTAGCTGTGTGGCCAGATGGGTCTGGGAGCACAGCTGTGGATACAAGGAAATAAATGAAACCTGTCTGATGCTGCCATGCCCTTTTGTGAGATACTGACATGTTGCAACTGCAACAAAGCAAAAATTGCTTTCCTTTAATATATTAGTGAATTAGATGTGATTTCTTTTTTTTTTAATCGAATCATACAAAATCAAGAGAATAAGGTTCAAAGGATGATATAATTCTAAGAGGAAATTGTATTTAAAATCTGTAACAAGCAGCCTCAGCAAATGTACAGGAACAATTTTAATGTATTAAAATAAATTTAAAATGCATATCAATTAATAATCTATGTAAAATGTAAAGCAAAGGTTTCTATAGAACAAAGACATATAGAGCATATGCCAACTAGGCATTAGTATTTCAAAGTTTATTAGATGGCATATGTTGAATTATTGATCCAACATTCTGATAAACTATATAACGCATTCATGTAAATGCAAATGAAATGGTGTTCTATAGAAGAATGCCAGATTATGGGCTAGACTTTAAAAAGGGAAGCTAACACAGTTTTAACTCCTTCATGGCAGTGGACACAGAAAGTGAGTCACAAAGCTACCGTGAATGTGGAGCTATAGGATGGAATTCACCCTGCAGTGAAGTTGTCTACATCTGACACTCATCTACGCCCCCTTTACAGTCAAAAGGGAGAAATACGCATTTTTAAGGAAAAATCACCTGAACTTTCTTAGATATCTGTTTAGGACACAATGAATGACACGAAAGAGGGTCAGATTCTGTCCTTTGACTGTAAAGGGTGCCTAAGTGTCCATGTCATGTGTAGACATCTCCATTCAGTCCCACTGACAGAGTTGATTTGTTGTAGTGTATTCTGTAGCAATTCAATTTACTTACTGTACGCTCAGCTGTTTTTCTCCTCTCCTTTTAAGTATATGGGTGGATTGTTTTGATGCAAATGATTTGTAGTTTACTATGAAGCTAAGATTTTGAGGAAGCTTTATTGCTTCTTTTTGTAGAGGGAAGGTGGTTTTGGGGGCTGTTCCTTTTGAGAACCCCACTCCATGATTTTAAGAATACATTAAGATGATAGATAATGAAGCAATGCATGGTTTTAGCTGTGGAAGTGGCAGTTTCTGTGAACTGAAGGAACATATGGCCATTTCTTAAATTTATATTTCTTCTTTTATTGTCTAGCAAAATGAGAGTCGACACTGCAGGAAGTGTGCTGTGCTTTCCAGGAAAACAAAAACTTAAAAATCAGAAACACTGTGACTTTGAGAGAAATAATGTTATAAAGAGGATATCATACTATGACGTAAAGTTGGAGCTTAACTTGTTGCAGCCTTAAGACAAAATATCATGATAGGCAGTCACAATGAACATGATATTTAGTACAAAAACATTTTTCTGCTTCTGAAAGCTGCTATAAATTATGTACACTTTAAAATACTTTTATGTTAATTAAGGAAGATGCAGCAAGCTGCAATATTTTATGGGAAGAGAGGCAAGTGCAAGTGCAAATTGTGATTCTTTTTACCTTATTATAGTGAGGGAGCAAGAAAAGTTTTACCCCGTTCTGAAGGACTGTGTAAATCCATATTAGAGCATGCCAGGAGGTTGGGAGGTAGAGATACTGATTTTCATTGACTTCCACCATACTGTGTTTGCTTCATTAAAAAATTACAAATTTGTTGGCAAAAAGCAATAACATATTGCTAGAAAACATCAAAATTTCACAGTGTGAATTCATCATTTGAATTTGTATTCAAAACTCTGGTTTCATGAATTCTGTGTTTTCTTTAAAAAAGAGGAAGTAGCATAATAAAGGGACATCAGAGCTGCTATTTCTGGGCCATATCAAAGATCTTTTAACCAACTATCCCATTTCTGACAGTATATCATGCTCACCAAAATCTTTATTAAATGAGTGGATTTTATAACATTCTGAAATGGTGATGACAAAGAAGAAATCCTTAAAATAGCAATGCATTATGTAAAGTATACATGTCTGATGAGAAGTTACATCAGTGTGTGTTATACAAGGGAAATAACTTGTGTTCCTGATTTATCTGAAATGATGATACTATTTCTAACATTTTTTGTTTTAAATTGTTTCTCTCATTTCTGCAGGAAGTTGCCCTTGTCCTTGCAGCTATATTGGTATTTTTGTTGGCTTTCTATGCTTTCTTTTATCTTAACATTTCCAATGAAGTTGACCTTGATCTGGATCCAGATGAAAACTAGCAGATGCAATGAATCTATCATCAAGATTTCTTCAGCTGGAACACGACTGCATAGGAACGCAGAGCCCCTTCACTGTGAGACAATAAATGATGCCATTTCTTGTGGTCCAAATTCAAAAGAAAATTTTGCAATATGTCAGTCACTTTCACATTCCAGATCTCCAAAGCACGGGAAGAATACTTGCACCTAGCAAGCCTATGTGGTTAACAGCAAAGCCAGGAGCCGCAGTACAATATGTGAAGTTTATTGTTTACATTACTTTTTTCTCAGGCAGAGAACTTTGATGTCAAAAGACAGGTGCTATGATTATAATGGGTATTGATGCTGACTTCATAGGAGAAGAGTCTGCCTTGACTAAATTTCGGAATCAAGGATTCCTAATAGCCAAATTAGGTTCCTTTTCCTTTCCCAAAAGAAAGCAACATTGCCAAATAAAATGTCTTTTCTTGATTTGTATTTAAAGTATGTCGAAAACCTCTCATTCTTTCTCTCCCTTTTTATCTTTCTTGTACATGAGTGCACACATGTGCGTGTGCACAGAGAGAGAAGAAAGTGTGGAAGAAAAAAATATCCTTTTAGAAGCAGTCTGTCACCTTCTGTATGGACTTAATTTTATGTCATGCCAGATTCTGCGTGCCCATATATCTACAGTACTCTTTTTCATTCTTTTGCCAACTGTTCAGCACACATGTGTTCTGTCAGAAATGGCACCTGGATGACAGAAGCTCTAACATTCGCATATGCCTCTGAAACACAGTTCTGTGCCTCCTGTGCTGTCTGAACTAGTGTAAATAGAAAGTTCAGTCACTGTTGATTTTAATTAGTGTATTGCTCTATTATTAATCTAAGGTTGAAATTGTATTTTAATTATGCTCTTCCTGCTGGTTATGGTATCAACTTGCTCTACCTGTTAGGGGGATGTTGTAAAAATTTGCTTTCCATTTATATAATCATTTTTATCATCATACTAATGTGAGAAGTTGTAACTTCTGAGAAACCTTTTTCTATGCATATTTCTAATGTTTGGAAGAATGTTAGCTCAATGACATCCTTTAGTTCTTGCAAAGTACCTTTCAGAACATGCAGTGTAGATAACATTTCTGATCCCTTTGATAAAGAACCACAAGCAACTTGAAGAAGTAGGTATGTTAAAGCAGCTGCAGAGAGCTGTAAAATTCAGGCTTTAACCTGTTTTGCTTTGGCTTTGGCATATTTCTAGACCTGTGATTGTAAAGGTTCTGTTTTGTTTGTTTTAAAAACATGGTCAGCCTTTCTCTTGTTCTAATTTCTCATATTTTGATATCAAGAGGAGCGTTGAGCTGTTAGTGCTGAGTGTGACAAGAGACTTGTCCAGATTTTTTTCCAGAAAAGTTATCAAAATCCTGAAATTCTATTAGCAAACTAGCCTTGAGGTGTCTTTGATATCAGTTTCAGGTTAGATTGAAGCTGAAGGTTAGATTTAGTTGCAACAAAGACATTTACTGAATTCTTCCAGAAATGTATGACTTAGATTTCATATAGTGATTTTGGACACAAAGGGATACCAAATCATAGCAAAGATTATATTGTAAAAAGATATTTATTTAAAATTGACATAGTTGCATTATCACCACTTAAGGAACTTAGATCAATGAAGTTAGTTTTTAAACCATATAGTAATTATGACCATATACATTATGAGTCTCTAAGGATATACTTCTTATCTGTCATAATCCTCATTCATCTTATGTAATGAAAAACAACTCCTCTAGAAATGTCAAGTACGACAGCCTTCCAAGAAGAAGATGAAAGAGATATATATAGACATATATGTGCATATATTTCTCATTTTTTTAATTATGACTATTACAGGCACAAAATCCTAACATTTATACATTTGTATGGCTTATAGTCCTCTAATACTCATATACGCGACCAAATGCTTAGCAACATATTGCATTTATGGTGAAGCATTTCCTGACACGTGGCCTGCCTTTCAGTGGAGGGAAAAGCATATCGCAAGCTGTCTTTCTGGATGTGACATGCCTTTCATTTCACCAGTGCCACACCACATGTCACAGAAGCTACAGACCTCTCCTTTTACTTTGCATGAGCAATTTCCTTTTTCCGTAAAATGCTGGAAGGATTGCTTTGTTAATGTGTGCATGCTGTACTGTGGGTGATGTGTGGTATGGGAAGGATGTGCTGTTACCCCCTTCATGCAAGTTCTCTGATAACTGGCATTCTGATTCTGTTTCAATAAAAAGTGGGCTATTCTTAATGTCAAAAAAGAACATGAAGTTACTAGAACAAGAACATATCATTTTCCACGTATTATGACTCACAGGCAAAATCCAAACCAGGTATGTGAGTGAATGAAGTGTCTTCACTGGTTTGTGCCTCATCAGTGCATGTTGCCCTCAAGTGCTACAGTTTGCAATTTCCTATTAGTTTCATTTAAGTTATGTTTTTTCATTTATATGAAAGATATTCTCATGTAGCCAGAAACCTTCCTTTTGCTTAGCAAGAGTGGATAGACTTCTGCTTAGTGTACACAGTAATACATGGTAAATATTGCAGCGAGTACACCCTTTCTCTTATCGGTATACTATTTTTAATGGGATTGTGTCAATAGTTTTGTAAAGATAAACAAACCCTTCCACGTTTCATCAAACTATGCGTCCTTATTTTTCTAAAAGGCATAAGCACAACAATGTTTTCAGTGAGGTTGGATCCTGAGCTTACTCACATTTATCTTACTACGATCCCACTGAGTTCGGTGAAATTAGTCCTGATTTACTCTCAGGGGAAATCAGAATCCAGTGTGCAGTTATTTCTACTTTCTGGAGCACTGCAATGTCCACCCCTGCTATTTGAAAGTTGAGACTGATTTTAATCTTGCAAACACGTTGCTTGTTTTGCCCTTATTTATATCTGAGATTGAAATATGCCTCTTGGCTTTTAGAACATTTTTCTTTATGTGAGTTCCTCAGTATCTATTTTAATAATAAATGGATTTCTACTATTTTTGTGCTCTTATTAATGTGGGGTGTGTCACATCATTGAATTATATGTTCATTTGAAAGAACATTAAAACAATTATGATAGGATGATATTCAAGTTTTAGCAGTGATACTTACCATTTTTAGAATATTTGGACTAGTCTAGGCAATTCTAAGCCCTAAGCTCATATTAAAACTGAGTGTAGTCTATGAATACTTTAAAAACAATAAAGAAACTTCCCTGGGACTCCTATCCAATACCAATACAGCAGTTCTTTTTTGAAGAGAAAATTGTTCCCTGTAGCTGCTATCAACATCAGAAGGATTGACTTTCAAGGAAGGAAAGATTGCTGATCAAATCATTTACACAGCAGCCCTGCCTTAACTCGGTAGCTTTTTTCAAGGACATTCACCTCTGGAGACAGAGTAGACTTCAGTACTGTTGCTGTCCTCTGCTTGTGGAGTAAAGTGAATTCCTCTCTAGCAGAGATTGCCTAGGAGGTGCCTGTACTGGACCCTCTCTCACTACGGGCAGGAGCGGATGCCTCCGATTCCTCCAGGAGCGTGGGAGCTTCTTCAGTTCTCCACCAGTCCCCCCTGGAAAGGAAGGAACAATAGCCATCCCACAGGGATTTTGCTAGCTAAATCTTTCCTCAGTAGTTTTTCTTTTCCCTTTAGTAATACAGAAGCAGACCCAGCATACAGACCATCTCAGGACAGAAGCCTCAGTGCAGTACTTTTACTAGTGCTGCTGGTGAGCATTGCCAAGGGAAGGCTTTAACTCTGTTTCCTATAGCCCGTAAATATATTTTATTGGAAGTTTAGGAGACATGTTAAACGTTTCCCTGATGGGCCCTAGATATATATTTAAACTTTGTGGAGGAATGCTTTATTCAAAATTCACTGTTGCATATCATTTAGGCATCATGTGATTCAGGATATGTCACAGCTCCTTCCATTCATCTGACCAACCGTAGCAGTGGCAACACAGACACTGCAAGGTTATGCAGCACCATGTAACTGAGAAAATATGCAACATGAGTGAAATTCTCTGTTTGCTTAGGTTTTTAGGTTTTTAGTGTAATCCAGAATACTTGACCTAACAAGTTATGTTTGAAAACAAACAGCTTTTAAACAACCCTATTCAATGAGGGCAGAGTGGAAGCCCTACGAAAAGGCCAGTCCCAGTTCCATGAAAATTTCTTCCGTGGAAGCGGCTTATTTGCTGACGCGGGGCCAAGTTTTGAATGCTGCCCTTTCCAGGAGGAAAATGTTGCTAGTAGCTCCTGGTAGAGTAATGATTCATTTTGCTCTGATATAGCATTATGCCTATAAGGCACAAGTGAGCCTTTGTTGATGAAGGTCAAATGCATTCAGGACAATTCTCAGTAAAGGATTGTACTTGAAATGCAGACTATGCAATTTAGACTGCCAACAAACGGGATACTACAGATCTTGATCACATTTCAAGTTTTACTTACAGTAGCATAATAATTAGTGGTGCTTATGACTCAGAAAATAACAATATGGCACATCAATAAGACAGCAGAAATTGATGTTGGAACTGCTTCTTAAAAGATTTTGTAGTTGATTATGCCTGCACTTTGGGAAATGAAGCCATGAGATGAGTAAACTGGCAAAGATCATCTGTGATCTTTTGCTTACAATATTTTTCCCTGAAAGAGCTGACAGATTTTTTGCCGCAATTTTCCCCATCATCTTCTTAGTTTTCCACAACATATTCTTCTGTAGATGTATTTCTACCCATTTTCAAGAGTAGTTTATCAATGCATTTAATTGACAGAATCGTATACTCTTCCTCTTTTTTCCCTCCTTAATCATAACAAAATTGGTGGGGAGACAGCCAAAATGTTAGGTACCAGTGTCTCTCAAGCAGATGTCACACCACTATTTTTTAGCTTGTTTAAATGAATAAACATGTTAAACTGTGAAGTATTACATTTTAGATTTTTTTCATTAGAAAAAATGGGACAATCTGTTTACTGTCCTTAATTGAGACAACAATCCTGGTGGTTGCCAGTTTTGGCAGTTGTAACGATGAACTATAAATATTGGGACAAATCAACTAACTGGTGATCGTGAAGGATAGTTCAAGTAGGAGTCTCATTTTGCATGAATACTTTTTTCAGTGCTATATTTTTTCTAACTTCTATAATTGTTATACTGGTTTTGCATGTTAAAGCCACAAATAAATACATGACTAGTCAAAAAATTGGCTTGATTCTGTTGTATTCTGTTGTCTTAAAAGCAGATAAAAGCTGACAACCGTGTGCCACAGACCTGCAGCACAGTTCATGTCTTACCTAAATTCTCCCAAAAAGATGTTTGTTCAGGCCCACTACAGATGTGGGCGTTATGAGAAATGAAGAGCATCGCATTGCTGAAAAAGTAAGCAGAGTACAGATCTTTGGGAGTTTGCCATTTCACAAATAGATTGTAGGAATTTTGAAGAGCAGAACCACAGGAGGTGACTATAGAGTATGGTGACAAACTGATGTCATTCTGCTATCACAGGTCCCTCTGGAAAAGAGACTGGAAGAAAACAGAACTAAAACGGGAAATTCTTTCAGGAGACAGCCACCTCACAACTCACCGTGTTACTCAAGAAGAAGAGCTGCCTCAAGTTCTCATTTTTCACAGGGCAAAAAAGGGCTGGGGGAGACAAAGAAGTCCGGTAGGAAGTGGCTTCTCAATGGATCAGTGGCTCATTAATTAAGGTATGCACTGGGTTTGGGGAATTTACACAAAGTGTAGGTCAGGCTACTTAGTGCTGCCTTCATTCAAAGAAATTGTCACATTGTGCCAAGCTGGAGTAGCTTTGTGTGTCCAATATTTGAGTTAAATCTAAGTGTTCTAATTAATATTGGCGATGTCCCCATTTCTTTAGACACACCTTTTTCTCCCATGAGCCTAACAGCAGAGAGGAAGGACAGGGAGGGAAATGGCATAGGAGCCCTTTCTGCTGATTCTGCATTCCCGAAGCATCCCCGCTGTGCTCAGTGGGGTGAAGGTGGTGTTTAGAGTTGGACTGCACTCCTGGATTGCTTTGGACAAGCTACAAAAAGGAACAGAGCAGAGCTTAACCTGCAGGCCGAGTCTCCTACCCTCTCTGGTGTGTGATTTGTTACCACAAATAAATAGAAGCTGAGACGTTGAGGCTTTTTACTTTTATTTATTAGGTTCTCAGGAAGGTGCCAGAAAAGTTGTTTTTGTTCTCCTTTTGAAAGCTGTTTCTGCATAGTTGTTTTACATACTCAATATCTGTGTGTCAGCTCTCCAGTCAAAGGATGCCAGGCTCATGCCTAGTGCTTTCTTCAGGAAAGCTGTGGATATTATCCTTTTGCAAGGGGGCTGGCATGCCGTCTCCCCGCTCCTAGTTGGCTGAAGCTGAAGAGGTCTCAACTAGCTATAACTTTTAGTATAAAACTTGCTGTATTTTGGGAAGAACAGCAAATTCTGAAATCAGGAAGGCTCTATTTAGCCTTTTCTGCCCAAGGAGCCTTCACGCTGGCCCACGTAGTGAAAAACAGTTTGTTTTTGCTTATTTGCTTGCTTGTTTTTTGATGGTTTCCTTCAGCTTCTCATTTTGAAAGATGAGTTAAGATGCTGTGATTTTCTACTTGGTAAGGCTATTTTAACAACTGTATCGAGAGTTCTCACTGGCCTAAGGAGCTCCTAACTGTTCATTCTTAAATGGCAGACAATCATATTTGTGTTTATCTATTCATTAATCATAGCTGAATGATTCTCAAGCTGCTCTTCTCAGGCTGTACTTTACCTTTGTGCCACTGCATCTGCCCTTCAGATAATAAGGGCAACTAATAAGGATGTGATAAACAAAGAAGAAAGTAGAAGGGCTTCTTCAGGTCATTATCAAAGCCACAAATTCATTTAAGTTGGACAATATATATGGGGAAACTTCCCAGTGTGCTATACAGATTTCTATTTTGAAGAGCGGCCCTTTAAAACCTGCTGTGCTCTTGTGAATGCTTATTTGCCAGTCTTTGCCCTTATACACGAAGACTTGTAAGTTCATGTTAAAATAAGACGTGAGTAAAAAAATACAGTTGTATACAGAGGTATTCATGAGAATACTTCAGAAATTTGTTCTCACAAAATAGTAATCAGTTGCTTTCAAGTGATAGAAAAAATGCTTTGTTTGTGGGTGATATTGTTTGGTCAAATGTACTTTGTCATTTGAAATATTACAGAATGATAACAACATCCTTTTAGTTAAGATTTTCCTCAAAATATGAGTTACTTTTAATAGGTATGGCTTTTACCAAGGAATATGATGTTGAAATTTGAGAAATTCGCCCAAGAAATTTCAGTCTATGACTAATAGGAGCAAGGGTTTCAAAATTCTTCCTTGTCAGTGAGATTTATCTTCTGTATTAGGAAAACTTCAAGCTGATACTGTGGTGGAGTGCATAATGTTTAAAGAACAAAATAGTTCTCTGGATTTAAGAATTCTCTGGTTTCTGGATTTAAGAACAAAGTAAATGCTCAAGTGACTCTTCACACGCATTATTTAACCTCTCATATATATATATATACTGATATGACTGGACTACGTGAGTATCAGGTGATCATTCATGATATTCGTGATTGCTATGCCCTCAAAGTTATGGTGGCAAATATTTCTACTACACTGTATTATGCTTCTATACACAGAAGAAATGTCTCTCACTAAATAAATGCCTACCTGCAGCAGAAGATAACTTCTCTTTTGTACATCTTAATGTAAAAAATACAGATAGCAAGAAAGGAAAATAAATACTCTCTTGGGCATTTGGAAACAAGAATCATTCCTGCAGCATAGGATATGTGCATAAGTCTAAAACAAGTTACATTTAAAAGATAATATAGATAGGGAAAGGAAGTCTTCATTGCTCTGTAGACTTACGAAAGATAAAAGTAGGCCTAGTTGCTTTATGGAAGATTCACTGTTCCTTACAGTATAATTTGTAGCGTAGTTTCCACAAAGCTACTATTCCCCTATTCCGCCACTGGTCTGGGGATCATCATCGCCAACTTGTGAAAAATTATGTCATATTTTCCAGAACTTAAGAAAATTAGGGTATCACTATTAAGCACTGAGTTATTTAGTTGCTTAAAAAGGATCTGCCAGAGGATATGTACAATAATGTAAAACACAAAGTGATGTGGAATAACAAAAAAATTAAATCTGACTTTCAACTGATCAACTACCTATCAGAGAGCAGGCCTGCGGGTCCTTTCTGCACTGGTATTTCCCTGAAAAGCCTGGAGGAACAGATCTGTCACATCCACCCATTAACACTTGTCTCAGTTACCATTTTAGTTTTCATACGCTCTATAAAGGATTACAACTTTCAGGTCATTGGTCTGGAGAAGGCTGTTTTCGATCTTTGAACCTAATTCAGGACTTCCCCTTTTCTCAGATCAAGGCCCTTCAAAAGATGCTTTTCAGAGAGCTGCTAGCAGTTTGAAAAGAGACCACATATTCTTAAATTTGGTGTAGCAAATGAGATCAACAGAAGATGAAGACACTTAAAAGTTACTCATCCTCCACTGGAGCAAGAAGGGGAAGTATTTGCTCAGATTGTCTGGCAGTGGGGTACCAGATGTGCCAAACTATATCCAAAGGGAAGAGTGAGCCAGGGAAGACAGATCTCAGGACATCAGCAGGGACTGGATACAGATGTACTGCCAGATGCCACTTATGCACTCCCTCCTGCAATGGCATAAACCCAAGAAAATTTGTGAGAGGACCCCAGTGAAATCTTGCTCTTGAGTAAGATTTGAGATCATGAGAAGTATCTCTTATGCTAAAGATCATGAAAAGATGATCAATTTGTTTGCAGTTAAGTATTATAGGAACTGCAATTGCTGAAATAAACCTTCCTTGACCTATCAGTGGGGGTTCATTTGTGAATGAAGCCTGCCTTTGCAAAAATCTAGGCACATGACAGATAGCCATACATTTAATACTTGTAACAGGGAATCTATGCAGCTGCATATGAGGGAAAAAAAATCAATGAGACATATTTTAATTCTATTCCAGAGGAATGACAGAGGCCTATGCTCTGGTGGAAGCTGAGGAAGCAATCATGTATACTAATGTTATCTGCCTCCTTTCATCATCTGCCAGCAACAGGGCAACACTCTCCACAGCCAACAGGAATACTTTAATTAAGTAAAACAGAATTACAAAACACCAGGCTACCTAACTGCCTCGGTTTAGAGAGCTGCAGAAGTAAAGCTCTCAGTTCATTAAATTATAGCTTATAGAGATACCCCACTATTACATGCCTAAAAGCCAAATATCAAAACTAGACCCACCAGCAAGGTTTTCATGCACTGTCAAGTTCTGTATCTCAAAAGTCTTGAGAATTACACAGACTGTCATATGTGTGAGAGTTTTTGTCTTATGTTGCTCCTCTCACAAGGTATTCCTTGACCTTAGTATAGGCTGAGAGCTTATGTTGTCAGGCTAATGAGGAGGAAAAAGAGGATATTTTGTAAAACTTCTTCTATATGCTAGTCTTAATCATTTAATGGCATATAATGCAGCTTTCCTTGAAGGTGGAACTGGGATAAAGTACTATGGGGAAGATACCGTAATATCTTCTTTGGAAGCCAGCATCATTCTTCTAGAGCACAGTGGAAAAAGCTTTGGGCTTTGTCCTAGCAGATGAATAATCAGTGATGTGGAAGGTTGAGTATATAGTCCAGAAATAAGGACAGCAACCAGCAAGCAGAACAGCCCCTTCTTCCTCAATCTCCAATCCACAGCAGTGCTCGGATCCAAAGGAACAGCTCTGCCTTCCCATCCAAAGCCCAAGCCTTTGACTTGCCCCTCTGCCTGGGAGCTGGAGGAGAATGAATCTTGCGTGACCTCTCAACAGCAGTTACGCAGGTTGTCTCTTCAAGAATGAAAATTTGCTCACATGGGAGAAAAGAACTTGGCTCTACATAGTACTGCCACTCACCAACACCCACTGTTTTTGAATTACATCACGGGCTTTCATCCCTCTGAAAAACAATGATTTGACTAACACTGTAACGTTCCTAATGACTTGTTTTTTGGATATATGGCAACTACAAAAAAAAAAAAAAACATGCAGATGGTGGCTGGATTCGCTCCTGCTGGCACAGATCACCCTTGCTCCTGGAGGCTGGTACAGCACTTCCAGCAGGGCAGCCTGTTTTGGAGAAGGCAAGACTCTGTACATCGTTATGCGCTTGCAACACGCTCCTCCCATTCAGTATTGCCCGTTCAGGGAACCCTGAGTCCCTGCAGGGCCAAGGTGGCTGATGGTGCTCTGTGCTGCCGCATCAGCCCTCTGAGCAGTTTAAGTATTGACAGGGTTTATCTATGAAGTGCAAGGGGATATCTGTCTGAGCAAGCAGTATATCTATCTGAGCAAGCAGTGCCCTGGAGGCAAAAGCAAGATAGAAATGCATGTGGGAGGATGAGCAAAAGTCCCAGAGGACACAGAAAGCCTATATGCTAAACTGTCAGGAGAAGTGTTTAAATCTGACTCCACTCAGAAATGACGGAAATTTAGAAGTTAGGTTGATGTAGGGTTGATTCTAGGCTGATCCTGAATGTACAGAAGTCACTGCAGAGCAGAGAGGCAGTTTGGAGCTGCAAACTGGCAACAGACTTTCAAGGGGCAGCTGGTCTCCCAGGCTTTTCCCTTCGGTCTATAGAGGAACCTTACAGATAATTTTTGCAATCTCTCTGGTGAAAGACTGACCCACTTCACACCATGCCAGTGTTGAATTTGCTTCTGGATATGCTCAGATGGGAGGGTCCTATGACCTCTAAAGGGCTGTCCTGGATGCTCATAGGCTATTCCATGTTTGCTATCTGTATGAACGGTGAACATGCAGGAATACGTGTGGTCTTGAAATAGACTCTGTGGGGACATTCAGACTAGTTCAACCTTTAGTGTAAAGGTTCTGAATTTTCTCTGGCATAGTTTAATCCTTTTGATTGTGATTTAAGAAGAACCCAGGAACCTAAAGCAATATCCTGGCAACATATTATAACCCCTGATATGTCCACTATAATGGTTCTCTGGAGAGCTAGCCTAGTAGTACATGACCTGGCAGTCTTCTGTTCCAAAGCCAAAGAGATTCCCATGTAAATACATTTTCCACAGATCTAAGATTGAGACATCTGGTTGTACTAGCAGCAGTAATGATTTTGCTTTTGAAAGCCCAGCTTTTTAAAAAGTAGCCAGGAAGGGGCTACAAAAAGTCATTGAGGCTTTTTGGATAAAGTAGAAGCCAAAGACTTTTCCCCTGGGTAAGGTCTGCATGCTGAGGGAGGTGAGTGGGACTGCAAGGTCCAGCCAAACCTCTCACGTCACTCTTGTCAGCTCCACCAAGCGCTGTGACAGCAGGTGCCTGTTCTGCTGACAAAATACTTTCTGAAGCTATTAAGGACCACTGGAAAACCTCCAGTCCAGAATGCAGCCCCTGAGGCAGGAGGTGAGAGACTTTTATCCAAGCAGGAACAGCCCTGCCTACGATGGTGCACCAAAAGCATGATAGAACTTTTTCTTGAATTTGCATAAATGGGACAGGAATTTCTAAAGAAATTGGAAAAATTGAAATTTTATAAGGTGGAATCAAGGAGAAAAATGTTAGAGTCCCCCAACATTTGCAAAAATGTGCATCTGTTGTGGGAATTTTAGCGAATGCTGATGACTTGTGTTTTTTTAAATGTTTTTCACACTGCTGTGTCACTAACCATCACTGAGTTCTTAGCAGAACTTCAGCAAGACTGTATCACTTTCTGTCTCCCACAGATGTGTTTTCTTGGGTTGCAGCAGACAAGATGGTTTGCATTCACTGTATTTTGCAGGAAGCCGGTATATTTACAAATTGAAAGAATAGGGGGAAAAAACCTAGACCCTCATTTCCAAAAAAGTAAATTGAATAGTTGCATATATTATTCTATCATGAATTAAAAACTTATTTCTAATTATTAAATCATTAATAACTAAAATACTTTAAAATATTTTAATTAAACCCATGACATTGAATAATATTAAATTCATTAAGATAAACCCCAAAGGCTGGGATGAATATAAGCATCGTAAACATTGGTTCACTTTGTTCACTGTGTGATGCAGGCAGGCTTCATCCTGAGACTTACTCAGAACACATTTCAAAAACATTGAGAAATCTGCAGTGTTGTGCCGATCATGGGCAGTTTTTTTCTTCTTCAATCTCTCTTCCAGCATGGTGTCAGGCATGCTATACAGATGAAGATTTTTTCTTTAGGATGAGGCAAATCTCAAAAGCCTAATTATTAAATACGCTTTAGAACTTTTCTCCAAAGGTAAATGTTTTAACTGTGGTTTTCCTATAAAACTCAAGTCAAAATAATTTCCCTTTTGTTATTACTCAGTTACAGTACACTATTTCCTTGGTCCTAATTTTTCAAGCAGCATTGATATTTTCTGTTTTTAAGCAGATGTTGTGATTCACTCCAGAGGTGGCTGCATTTCAATAATGGGGTAAAGTGGTCCCACAGCATCATTTGCCAAGTTTGTAGACTGATTTGGGAGGAAATATTCTATTTAAATGTAAATTACTTCACTATTTTTATCATTATTATTATCATCATCATCATCATCATCATCTTCAACTAGTAGTAGGACTGGATAATAAGGATTTATTTTTTCACATTTGGAGTAGAAAGAAGCACACAGAGGAATACATGAAAGGTATTTGTCTACCTATTGCTTAATGTATTCACATTTTATTACCAGTGTTGTATTTTTTGCCTTGGTTTAGTTAGCACTAAATATGAAAACAGCTTGAAGATATTCATATGAATTCAATAAACAAATGATTTTAAACAGTTTTGAACATGAATTTCACATTACAGCTTCATTTTCCTGATAGGCTTTGTCATTCAATTGCAGAGCATCATTAACTGACAGTGAGAAGCACTCAGAAGAAGTTTACCAGTGTGTATCTCACTTGTTGCTCACTGTGACAAGATTAATATCTTTAAGACAATGGCTGTAAGATGCTTTATCTGGAAACCCACTACTGGTTTATCTAAGAGGGCACTGTTCAATAGATTCCTAATAAAATCTGGACCAGTCTTCATTAACATAGCACGAGTTCCAACAGTGGGGAAAAACTGTTTCTTTTCTGCCTCTGGCTGATGGCAGTGAAACATGGAAGTTCCCAAATACAAAACCCAGCATTTAAGAAGAATCAAGTCCAATGCAGGTTTTACCTATCACAACGCTCCAGCACGGCAGTATGCACTTTTTCTGTGCCTGATCCTTAGTTGGCCACCCAGGCTCCGTGACCAGTACATGGGGAATAATAGGTGCATGAGGATGGGAGCCAAAAAAAGGTGCATGATTTAAATTAGGGGACAAGGAGTTGTGGAGCTAGGAGCCTGTCTAAAATCCCATACCCTCCCCATCCGCTGTATGGCTTGTGAATTTCAGTGCCATCATGAAGACTTGTCTCTTTCACCTCCATCTGAATTCTTTCTTGATGGTAGGTGTCCAAACCATCTCTTTCAAAAGTGTAGCAGCTGTTGCATTCCTGATGGGAATTTCCACTCCTTTTCAGTAGTAAAGGATGAGAAAAACCTCACACTGACTTGCAGAGAGCCAAAGTCTTCTGACTAGAGTTTATCACAAGAGGAAGGAACTATGATCAGACAGAGGGAAGCACTGAACTGTCTCTTTCATATCCTGTTGAAATACTGCAATACCTTAAAAAAGGGTAGGATCCCAGCAGCCACCTTTCAAAAGAAATTGGTAGCTACCATTGTGTTTTATGTAAAATCCAATTTCAGTGGGAATTTTCTGAGCACTCAAACCAGCCCTGAGGGAAGATAAACAAAGGAACATGTTTTATGGATCCCGCCTAAGCTGGTGCATGAACTGGATGTTGCACAACTAGACCTTGTTAACACTGAAGAGCTTTCGGGATATGGCCAGAATTCTAGATGTCTGGGGAACTGCAGTGCTGGCAGCTGAAGTGCGACAGAAGTTTGGAAACCTCCTGGATTAGACAGCAGTGGAATGGGGTTTCCAGAATCTCAGTTTTGGAGATAGGTAAATAAATTCCAGCTATGCCCAATTTTAAGTGCCTAAATCCTTTTCTGACTAACGTGAAGGAGTGACAGACATATTGCCAACCCTTAATCAGAATTCCCAATGGTATTTTCCTTCTCATTGCACAACTCAGAAAAACTTTTATACCTTAATTTATGTTCAGTGTATATTGAAAAGCACTTTTATCCTGAGTTTTCCTTTCCGTTTTCTTGCTAAACTGGCATGCAACGGGCATGAAAATGCATGAGAGTTTTCTCTAACAACACTGTGAAATAATAAACACCACAAAGCAACTCTGCAGTCTCCAAATAATGTAAATATTTTTTCCTTTAATTACTATCCACATTTCTGACCAGCTTCAGAATAATACAGCTGCAAAAGTAATTAATTAATATAGGAATGGCGTTTAATAGCAGCACAAGGGTTCTATGCTCACCCATTGGTTACTGGCACTAGCTAGCATGCTGATAACAGGTTGTTGCCACTGTTGTCACCTCATTAGAAAATTAGCATTTAATTAACTTAGGAAGATATAGAAATATGAGAAGTATTTGTACACATTGTCTATTGGAACTAAAAGCTCCCATCCAGCAAAAAGCACAGCAGCCTCTACAGCTGGTGGCTGTTGGCCCACAGAAACTAAACAGACTTGCTGGTCTGTGCAGCTGCAGTCGCTGTCTTTGATTTGGAGGGAAAAGGGAAGCTGTCAGACGTGCTCTTATCTGAGGCATCACATGAAAGGAGTGATCCAGCAGTGGCGTCAGCTCTCTCCTTGCAGGCAGTATAGCAATCATAAGCACAGAAGGTCTTAATGCGTGGCCAGCGCCTGCCTATGAACCAGCAAGTAAAAGTTTTGAAGGGAAGATGGCTCTGCTTCAAACTAGGCCTGATTCAACCTCCCCTGAAATCAGTGGGAATCTTTCTACTGACGTCAGTGGGCTTTGAGTCGGCCCGCTGGGGTTTCCTGGCCCGACAGCCTGGGTGCTGTGGTAAGCCAGATGCAAGGAGAAGCAGGTCAAGCTGCACAAAGGTTAACCACTGCCTGTCGGAGAAGAGGGAGAGGGGAAGGCGACAGCAAGGAAACGAAGAGGCTGCTGAAATAAAGGCAACTGGATTTTTTTACTGCTGCTTTCTTACTGTGTTGACACTGGCTGAATGGTCTGAGGTTTGATTTAGATGCTCTTGTGGCTCAGGCGATCCTCTTTAAATTACATTGTTGAAAAGAAAGCCTTAAATCTCCTGCTAGGAAACACATAATAGAGAAATCCCTAATTTTCCTATGGTGATTTGTTTTTCTGACGGGATACTTCTATTTAGGTTGATGAAAAATCAGACAAATAGCCAGACAACGTTCAGCCTCGTTCCTGCTGGGTGAGGAATTCACACCTATGTGTGCCAGCGTGGCCATGTGCATACGCAGGGGACTGCTCTAAGCCGGGGTAAATGGCAGTATCGCCTCTGTTGTCCCTTGGGCTTGGGAGCAGATACTGCAACCCCTCTGCACGTGTTTAATGTTACACATGCAAAGCCATGGAGTCATGCCAGCATCCCACAAGTTTCTCCCACTGACGTCCCTGCAGCTGCGGTTATGACAGCAGGATCTGTCGTAACCCTGGGCTGAACTAGCCCTCTGCATCAGCCAGTCTTTCTCAGCTGCGCTCTCAGCTCTGCTAAAATGTCTCCAGGTACTTCCTGAAAGAGATGTCATTGGCTTTGCCAGGAAAAACAGAATTTCCAGCTCTTCACTCGCCCTTCCCCAGCCCGCAAAGCAGATTACCACTTGCTAGGAGAACAGCAACAGGATATTATAGTCTCATTGAAAGGGGTGGGTGGGCTGTGCTGTGTAAGTCTGTCTCCCAAGAGGGGAGCTCATTCCTGTCAGTGCAATGAGCTGACAGGTAGGGACCGACAGCACCCATCAATCACACCTTTTACAGCCTGAAATGCTGCCATTTCTCTTGCAGAGAGCAGCAGCCACGCCGACAAGCTGCGCTGTGCTGTCAGTGAGGGAAAAGTCCTCGGTGACAGAGCTTCTCCTGAGGGGATCTCCCACAATTGTTCATGTTTATCCCGAGCAACTGCCCCCTGTTCTTCCTGCTAGTATGAGGTGAACAAACATAAGAGCTGGAGGGATTAAGAATAATTGTGTTGTGATTGGTACAGATGCTTTTTAACATACGCGCACTGAACTGCATGACACTACTATGCGTTGTGTCAGGAAGCAAGGAAGGGAGATAAAATAAAGCAGTATTTCTTTAATATGCAGCTTCTAAGGGAGGCCAAACTCAGTACCATGGGGACGAGGTGTGTACGCCTGTGTGCTACAGGGTTTTAATTGGCAGCAGCAATTAAAGCCTGGTTATGTGTGAAACAAGTGATGTAGATGAACATAAGCACTGAGGCTTTGCTGCTGCTTGAGAAGAAAATGTTCTTTGCTTGACATCTCTGGTAGCACTTTATTACTCAGAAGTTGTTCAGTGTGCTCAGAGTAAGACTAGTTCAGAAGACAAAAGGTAAAAGTAATTGAGCTGCAACTCGTTTCAGTACCCAGTGGTAGTGGATAAATACCTCAATGGAGAGACAGCTAAATTGAGAAACAAAGCAAAAACAAGCAAGCAAACAAAGAAAACCTCTCGTAGAAATCTCACCATTCAAATTGATCTTATGTTTTCCCACAGCTGGTTCAGAGCTGCTGGTGGCTTCTAGTCTCCAAATATTCCTAGCAGCCTGCTATAAGGAGCATATTTTGGCCACAATTAACACATGACTCTTGCTATGTTTGTGGTTCACACTTAAGGATAGGTATCTGCCTGACTGTGCTTGACCATCAGTTGTATCACAAAGACTGACTTAGGCCTAGGCCTCCAGAAGAAAATGTCATAGTTTTACATGAGCCTTGCATTTTCCTGTGTTACACAACGTTCCCACCACCAATAATTTATCTATGGTGACATTCAGACCATGTACTTTGATGCTTAATTCCAAGGATATGATTTAGATGCCTACAGTCCAACGCTGCTTTTCCGTGGAGGTCCCACCTCCATTTCAGTCCACAGCGTAGAGGCCAGTGGATCCCATTCTCAGAAGAGTTTGGGCATTTAAGGAAGCAAGGATCAAAGCACAAAATCATGGGCTGGCGTTCACACATGGCAGCTGGGGGAGACTGAAGCGCGTAGGGGCCGGACCCTTTCCCGACCCTTGAGGAGGTGAGGGAGGCTGTTGTGGCATCCTGCCCTGTCAACCTCACTCCTCCCAAGTTATCCTACTTTCTGAAGGACGACTCCAAGCCGCATCCGTAGTAGTAAATCACAGCAGGACAGAACACAGCTCCACCATGGACGTCCAGCCTATTTATTCAGTAGCTCTCTCCCTGGCAGGGTTTGGCTGCACAGTGGCACTTGCCCTCAAGCCAGAGAAAGAGCCCTGGCTTGATTTATTTAAGTAATCCTAATTACTTTGTCATGCAGAAAGTCAGGTAGAACCACTAGATGACTTTTAAAGCAGTGAATGCCCGGATGTTCCTGAAATGCAGCCTGAATAAAGCATCAGAAGAGGCATCAAGGACTGGGACACTCCTGCAGTCTCCATCCTGCCTGCTGTTCAGGTGTCTCCATCCCTCCCGCTGCTCAGCATGTCCTAAGTGGCCCCCTTACCATTTTCTGTGGTGGTACCCACATCCATCCTCCTACTCCACAGCCCTGGACAACCGACTGGGGGTAGTAGGGAGGAGGCACCTACTTTTTAGATGTTATGTGCCCTTAAATTGTGTGCCCAAAGAATATTTGGAGAGTCAATTAGCCTGAAGTTCTGTCTGTTCTTACCTAGGCTCCACTTGTGCTGTCTACTGGCTTTGTACGGGCATGCAGCAGCTGAATCCTTATGGTCTGTCCAGTCTGTGTTCTCCAGAAAGGTAAGGAAAGTTACACTGTTGAATGCTGATGAAATTTCAGGTGAAACTGCAAGCACTAAGTCCTCCCCCTTCCATGCTACCTTCATTCTGGTATTTCACTAATTTGAATTGCTAATCTACTTAAAATGTAAATTGCTGATCTATTTAAAAGGCTACAGCAGGAGCACAGTTTACATGAAGATCCAGCTGGGCTGGAGGGTCAACATTCAAGTTCAGTGTTTTCTTTCTAAATAATATGGCTGCTAGAACAACACCTCAAGGATTTGGATTTGGTAGATCAAATTTTCTTCTCAGTACATCCCCACTGATACCACTTAGGTCAATGGACCAGCTTGTGACCTCAGTTAAATGAACATGTATTGGGAGTATCATTACTGAGACCAGTAGAACTATTCTAGATTTATTTTGGTGCAAATGAGACCAGAATCTGGTCCAACATACTTGCAGAGATAAAACTAAAAGCAAAGCTTACCTTTCATTCCTCAAGTTAAGTCAAATATACCATGCTATAAACTTTGTTAAAACTGAATCAAAGTCTGTGTATAACAATAACCACAAAATGAAGATACTCTGAAAGAATTAGAGATTGAAATTTATGGGTAGATGCGAAATACCATCGATCATTTCAGATAAGCTAAATGAACGCTCAAGTTATGAGTCAGGAATTATTGTTAGAATGTTCTAGTTTAACACAATATTTTCAAATCAGAAGGGTAATTCAGGGTCCCAGCCTTGCAAAGACAGGGATACATTAATTTTGTTACTGATACCAGCATCCCCTCTACCTTTTTTCATGCTTGTTTTTTATCATCCATATGACTCTCAGTACTTGTATTCTCAAACACCTGCCAATTCCTTTCTTTTATCACTCTAGCTTCTTTGTGGTTTGCCATCTTTTTCAGAGAGGATTTCTGAAAGCAAACACAATTTTCCTTTTTTTCTTTATATGCCTGAAAAAAAATTCTAAATACTTTATAGCTGATATAAGAATGATTATAAAAGTCAGGAAAGATTGGTTCAAGTCTTCGTAAACGTTTCTTGTGATAGAAAAGAACTGTGAAATACCCCTTCTGGTTCATTGGAAGGATGAATTCTTCCCACTTGGATGATGAAAAGGGATAACTAGCACTCTGATAACCAAACTCCCAAAGCTAATACGTGTGATGCAGTTGTACAGACTAATGGGTTATTAAGTCAATGTCTATAAATTCAAAAACAGAGGTATGAACTGGAGAACAACCAGAACTGTTCCAGCTCCTCCAACATTAGCAAAACCTGACAGCTTTCCGTGCCAGAACTAATACTGGAGTCTGTAACTCAGAAGTCCCTACCCATGGGCCGGGGGTAACAGAAACTTCTATAAATATTTTTCCTCCAAGTTGGCTCCTTTTGCAGGTGGGCAGAATGCGAGTCTGGAAGTGTGAGGGAAAAACAGCAGGTAAGATCTTTAATAAATTGGAAAACAGAGGAAGAGGGAGGTGTAACACATTTGTATACATATATTGTTCGATCCCTTTTCTTTCAAATAAAATGAGAAATTAAAATAAAATGAAATAAAATAAAATGAAATAAAATAAAAGGGTAGGGCAGGGGCTAGGGAAAAGCTAAAGAAAAGTTTAATTCCTCAGATTTCTGTCTGAAGGGGGATATTTCCAGTCTCCCTGCTCTGGGAGGCCTGTTTCTCAGGGGTGGCTTTTTTTTTCTTTTTTTTCTCTCCTTTTCTTTGCTTTCCCCTCCTTTTTTCTTTTCTTTCTTCTTTTTTCTTTTTTCTTTTTTCTTTTTTCTTTTTTCTTTTTTCTTTTTTCTTTTTTCTTTTTTCTTTTTTCTTTTCTTTCTTCTTTTTTCTTTCTTTTTTCTTTTTTCTTTTTTCTTTTTTCTTTTTTCTCTTTTTTTCTTTTATTGTTACATCTAGATGGACTAGGATTCAATATAGAAGAATGCATGCTGGAGGCTCAGCTGTGTAAACCATTTTAGCCTTGTGAGAATCAGTGGAGCTATGCAGGTTTACGAGGATCACACCTTCATACCCAGTATTTAAACCAAAAGAGTAAACTACTGGTAGCGTAATTTGTGTTTATATAAATAAAGCTTGTATTTCTGTTTAAGTCACTCTCTGATATGGCCAAGAGGAAACAAACGAACAAACAAACAAGCAAACCATCATGCAGAGATCTTTGTCAGCATCTCTAGTAGGAATCTAAGCTCCAAACTTTATAGTATGTGACTGTGCATAAAATTAACTGGATGTGTTTGTTAGCAGATCTGGCTGAAATTGTGCATGATCATATTCTGTGTGCATATTTGTTTTCAGTCATATTCGCAGGGGTGCCTCTATTATGATGCTTCAGTTAACTGTTACTTTGAGGAAATAAACAGAGGTGAGGGTCCAGTCACCTTCAGCTGTTGGAAACTAATAAGGTGTTAATGAAACACTGGCAAATAGCGGCAGTTTAGCACTCGGTTGACACTTGATTTTTAAAAGAGACAGAGTGTAAATAAGCTGTGTTTGCAGTGAAAATTAAAAAAGTGGGGAGGTGGGGGCACAAGTAACACTCTCTCAGCTTATTGGTTTTAAGAAGGAAACACTTGATCAGATCACATCAGGGAGAGGAATTCACATACACCAGTCCTTGCTTGAAAACAGTGTAGGATGACAAAGGGATCTGCTTTCGTACATGCCTTTTTAAGATATTCTTGTAGTTTAAGGCCAGCTGATGCAAGCGGCCAGTGTACCAGGACTCTTGGCACCCCTTCCTCCCAACCCTGGTAGTCTCTGCATGAACATCTGGCCCATTTACACGCCACAAACCTTACAGACCCTTGGTGGCTGTTCGTGAGGGATGTGCAAGCCCTTTCTGCAGGGCACCTAAAGGGGTCAAGGAATAAGAGCTCTGCTGCTCCTTTTGCATCAAGGGGAACAAACTACACCTTAAGAAACAGCAGAACTGTGGAGTTTTGTTAACTTCTGTGATCTGTAGCAGGGCTATAGAGGTGATCTCTGGGAGGCAGGCAGCAAGTAATTTAGTTTTGTATGTATGAGGCAGCTCTATATAGGCTAATACAGCCTCAACCTAATTGAACCTTTCTTTACTTCACCACTTACAGTATAGATGTGGGTCCTGGAGATGATGCTAGCATGGTACTATTCTGGGTTTTAATTAGGTATATCTTTCAGTAGAGTGGGATATTGCAGTACTGTCACACTGCCATGGCTTTACTGCTGCTAGTTCTGGAAGCAGTTTGCTTAATGGGCACCTCAGGTTTCTGACACGAGCTTCTGTGTCACACAGAGGCACCTGGCCAGGTTTCGGGGAAGCTATGCACTTCACTGCGTTGTAGAAGGAAGAGGAGTATGGCAGTGGAAGCAGGAGCTCTGTTGGCAAGGTTGTGGGAGGGTGGCCAAAAGCCTTTTTAAAGAAAAGTAGCATAGAAGGCTAGAACTTCGGAGAGATCTGGGAAGAGCTTTAAGAGCTTTGTTTCAAAGTGCTTTCTTGGGATAGAAAGCTTTGACATCAACACCTAGAATAGATCTAGGCTCAGTAGGAAGGCATATATTTTATGCACTGAGGACTTTCTGTAACGCAGAATATCCAAAATGTCTCCTTGGTAAAATGTCCTACAAGAGAGGAGCTAATACCAAGGCAAGGAAAAAAGGGGATGCCCTGGGGGCATCATTTTTCTGTAGAATTACGAAGACATCGTTTGTTATGCAGGTGAGTAGCGTGTGGTGACATTTGCTTGCCAGTTTGGAGAGATTAGTGGGTTCTAGCAGATTATCAGCCATGGCTGCAATAACTTGAGCAGCGTGACGCTGTTATAGTTAGTAACCTGAGTTACTTGATTTATTTTTTTCCCCTGTTCTCATGTGTCACATTCATTCATAGCAGCCCTTACTGTAGTGTACCTTACTAGCATAAGGCAGCTCCTTTGGCACACATACTGTGTAATAATCTCTTATAGTACATTACAATTACAAATTAGAGTTAGCTTTAATTTAAAATGTAAAAATTTCATTTTTCTGAAGCAAGGATTGTCAGAGGAATAAACCTGTGGGTGTAATATACCCATGGGTATTGGCAATTCTGAAGTGCTGAATAAATGAAAGACGCAAAGCCTATTTTTTTGTGTAGAGTAAATACTGCCACACATAAATATTGAAGTATTGAACATAAAACATTCTATGCAAAAATATAGACTTTGTCTGCTTGATCCTCCTCAATGTATTAGAAAAGCTTTAACCCAAGGGGACTGTAAGTGCAGTCTTTAAAATGAATTCAAGTGTTGCATGTTGTCTATAAATTTCTCTATTGAATTACTATTTTATTTTCAGTTTGAGGCAATATATTGCTTTGTTTATGAAGACAACAGTATAGTGGGTAATTTTCTGTGTCAACACACGGTGAGATAAACATCTTGCAATGTGTTTGCTATGAATCCGAATCTGTCAAATGAGACAGAATCCCACCTTCTTGAATGTGCTTCTCAAGTGCATTGCACCGGAGATTGGCCACAACAGGAATCGGGATGTTGGGCAAGGTCCTCGGGGTGCCTCGTCTATTGCGAAGCAGCTTGGTACCCAGTTGCTCACGCATGCAGGACTTGGGGTCAGGATTCCCCCTGGTCAGACTGGCAGAGAATATTGAGAGCCTTTTTTCTGCTTTTATATATGGCCCATTTCCTAGGATAATCCATTTTTTCCCTAGCTGCTATTATGAGGACATAAGACACCAGGAGGTGCACTTTGACCTATCCTGTTCTCTTCTGTCATACACAGACTATTTGAAGCTTTTGGCCTTTTGTACTAAAGGTCCAGTTTTGTTGTAGGATGTCAAGGCTCCTTTTGTAAGGGGCACAGAACACAATTTCTATGATGCTTTTGTCACAACAGTGTATTTGTTTTAATGACAACTAAGTCACCTTTAGCAAAAGCAATTGACCCTTGGTGATGGACTGACTTGCTTGCCATCAGAGCATGGAACATTTGTTTTGACATTAATGCAATAATACCAGTACTGCTTTTTTCTCTAAGTATTGTGCTTTGACTCCCAGCCCTGCGTAGCCAGAAGTGGTGAACACAAATAATATGTGTTCAGAAAATCTGAATATAGAAATTTGAGTGAGGAATCTTGTGCAAATAGGGTTTTCATTCCTTTTCTCCTTTTTCAGCACTTAAAATAAAGAATGCAAGGTTTGTTTTATTCAGATTCAAGATAGAGGTGTTGTGGCAGAAGATTACATGTAGCCACTTATAAAAGGAGTCATCTGATCTAATGAAACTAGGAGAGAGAGAAGATGAAACAAAAACTAGATCATTTTCAGTGTAGCAGGAAGGAAAAAGAGGAGACTGAGAATGAAGGAAACAGCATTAATAATGCTAGAAAGAAATTATTCCTGCTGAGATATTTTAAAGGAAAAAAGATTAGTAGTTTGATACTTGAAGAAGATCTATTCTATGATTCAGGTGTGGAGTACTCCGTGCTTAGAAGTGTTGAAAATGTGCAAATGACCAGTTTGGATAATTTAGGAGCTAAAAAATTTACTCCACAGACTTCTGCTTTGTTGTAGACCTTGGGGAAGATTCTTCCTGGTGTAGCTTCTTGGTGACCCACAAAGCCAATGGAACTAAGAGTAACAACATTCATTTGTTTTCCTAGGCTGGGCTAGGAGTTCAGGACAGGATTCATCTTGAGATTAAGCTATGCATGTTTGGGTGCCTAAATGTAAGTATCTTAATCTAAAACAAGTCTGACAATCCAGGGGTATTCCAAACTAACATCTAAATTCCATTCACACTCATTGAACAGGAACAGCCATCTCTAGAGGGAATGTCATCCCAGCCTGTGGTCAGGACTGTAAACTAACTAGGATAAACTTCCTGTACATGCCCAGAAGACTGATTTAGATTAGACATCTAATTAAATTTAATTATGATGAATTCCACTTCTAGCCTTTAAGCTTTGCTTTTTAGCTATTACAGACTCCTGGTAGACCTTGGGGGGCATCTCTGAAAAACAAGTTGTCCTTTGTTGGTATACGTGTTTCTCATACCACAAAAGCATTGTTGATTGACAGAGGCATTTGATGGACAGGATGTTACACTGTCTTGGGGACTGATTTTAGCCTGTGCCATATTTTAACAATAGCTTGCTGGACATGTCAAAATTTCTGGTCTGGGCAGCTCTGAATAGGCTTCTGGCCTCACTTTGCTGAACACCATCAGCTGGTTTTTGTTGTGCAATGGAGAGTGGTTGGTTTTCATGCTCTGAGGCATGATTTTTAGAGGCGATATCTAGAATATACAGCTTATTTTGCTGCCCTTCTCTACTCTCTGCAGAGTTAGCGGTGTTTGTACACCAGGGTTCCTGTTAGCTGTGGCACGTGAATTGCAAGTGTAGTTTGCCTACAGGTTACAAAGCGTCAAGAATTGATTACAGGCTCCTAAACTCTTTGGGTGGCTTATGTTGGGCTTATAAATGTCTTGCACAGATTCAAGGAGAATTATTACAAATGAAAGGAGAAAGAAGACAGATCTGGTTAACTGGGCCAGGTTTCTGAATTGGCAGTGAACCAAAGGATGTTGAGATCTTTCTCCCACGTGCAAAAACACCTCGTGATATCTCTCACTGTGGCCGTATTGAAGTTTACACAGGTGATTTCCCAACAGATAGCTGTTAGGGTGCTGTGATCCCAAGCAGCTGGATCACTAATGTTGGAAGCTCTCTGCTCTAGCTATTCAGCCCTCTTCCAGATCTGTCCAGATCAATAGTCATTCTGTAATGAAGCAACCAGCATGACCAAGGCACAAAAGATCGAATCCTTTTCATAAGGTCATCACATGACCATTATTTTCCTGACACACAAAAAAGCAAAATTAACCTGAGAATAGTTTGCCTCCAGGCACTTTTCAAGAGTTTGGTTTAATTTCTCAGTAATACAGAGAGAGGGAAATAATTTCTTAGTAGATATTTATCTGGAAAGAAGAAGGTGGTAAATAGTTACCCAGGCCTGTGAAGTGCAGGTGTTCATTAAGTGTACCCTGACATAAATCTCTTCCTTTTTTCTTTCGTCTGTTCTGTTTGTTTGCTCTCTCCTGTTTTATTCAGGAGCAGCCGAGTGTTACCCAGCAGGGATATCCACCTGCGGTCACTAGGGTAGATATGCCATAAAGGTTCCTGGAAGCTCATTAAAAATAAATCCCACTTCCAAGTAACTTTTGTTTGCTTTCGAGTACTGTCTTAAGAACTCTACAGCCAACATTTTATTACATCAAGATATGATTTTTTTCATTGATTCATTTTTTTATATATCACTTAAAAAAAATCTAGTTGCATTCTTCTTTAGAAATCACAGTTAGTATTTCACCTAAAATTACAACAAGCCCGTACTTCCTCAGTAGGCTGCAACTCGAGCCTTAGAAGAAAATAAAACCTCAGAAAGGTTAAACTTTTCCCTGCAGTTTACATTGCTAACTTATTAGTAGTTCAAAACACTTCTTATATAAAACACCTGTATTGCTCTTTCACTTTTTTCTTGAACAGTCTGGTTGACTGGTTATATTGTACTGGGACAAATTTGAACACTTGCATATCTTAAATTGTTAGGGCAAGTTTTAGTGGAAACATGTTCAAGTCAAAAAAAGGTCCTGAATAAGGAGTCGAACTCCAAAATGGTTGCCATGTATATTATTCGGACCTATTTCTGGACGTTGATTCTCCAGCTTCCTCCCCTTCACTTCAGATACTTCACCTCCAAATTTCACAGATCCTCATTATGGTCACATTAATTTACAGTGAGCTTTAGCACACGCAAGTGCAGCTACTTTGGTGGTTTCTGGGTAGAAGTCAATTTTTAATATGGCAATGAATATATGTTTTCTTCCCTGAAGGTTAGGATCAAGACAATGACCTCACATAGTTAGGCTGGGAACTAGACAGGAGTTTGGCACACACAATATATATAGATATATATAGATATGGAACCTCCCACCCTTATATCATGTTTCTCTTTATTAAAGCTAAAATTCCTGTATTTTCTATGCAACTCAGAGTACATTTTAGAATTCCTGATAGATACATTGTGATTTACCAAAAAGGATTTGATTTATTAAAAATCAAAGATATTATGTAATAAAAAACTGTTTCTGCATTTCATTAAGTTTGTTGTCACATGCAATACAGCAACAAAGCCCAAACAAATCAAACTGAAGGCTCAAATAATTGTTTCTTTGCTACATTCAAATCTGTAGAAAGGTATTATTCAGGGGTTGAATACCATTAATTTTAAAATTTATTGGCATTTATTCAGAAGAGAATAATCATAATGTTATTTACAGATGCTTGTGTTTATATTTCATTGGAAAATAATGCCAAACAGAAGAATAAAAGAATAGAAATAGTAGGCATTAAAACCCAAGGCATAGCTGTATCCAACTCTGAGAGAAATTGCTCAAGGTGGCTCTTACAGGTAAGCAAAGAATGCCATGGAGACCTAGAGGATGGCAGCAGCTAAGGTCTGGGGATGGCAGGCTTTATTAAACACTCCTTAGAGACAGACTCCTGGAGGGCCTGGAGCCCTAACGAGGTCCGGTAATGGATATTGCCCTTCCAGCTGGATAATCCTAGGCAGTGATGTTAAATGGAAATCAGGTGCAGATGCAGGTGTATAGTCTTAAGGGCTTCCATACTCAAGGCATGACGTGGCATGCAACATATGTCGTGCAGATCTGGCGGTATAATCAGTCCATATCATAAATTAGTCTTTGCCTGTGTTATACAATTGCTCTTTTCTTCCTATACTAGACAACTTCGTTAGCTGTGCTTAATTCATAGCGGAAACTTTGGTCAGTAAACAGATATTGGAAAAGAATAATTGTCATTTGGATATTCAAATAATTAATTTTCAGCATATGTTACATTCCAGTGGGGAATAGTGTTTAGGGATAAATGCATAAACCATTCAGGAACTGTTTGAAAATAATTAAGGACATAAGATGCCTACTGTATATAAAGTGGTCTTTTAATTATAATAGAAAAGAAATTCTTCAGAAATCATTTGTAAGATAACTTATTTCTCAAGTGTGTTTTGGCAAGATTTCAAATAATGTATCAGATAATGATCACATATTGTATGACAGGATTGAAACTAACCCAACACATTATACAGGCCCAGTTGCTGCAGCTGAGCTCCTGTCAAAAATTAAGGAGGTGCTGAGAAGATACTGGAAAAACTGAATCTGCATTCAAATAGCTTAGTGTGCAGGATGTTCTGATATTGCATCAGAGGTAGAGAAGCATACTGTTACACTGCAGGAGGAGCAAAACCTTTCCAAAGTGGATTGATAGGATAGCCTCTACTGAGAACATGAAAAGCCCTTACTGCCTTTCAGAATAAGGTGGTGGCTTTACAATTGTTAAAATGAGATTTGATCTGGATCAAAAGTGGGTGTAAGAGCATTTCCATTGAATTAGCTAAAGCACACAATAAACAATTTAGACTTTATGCTTCCATGTCCTGCTCTGGCAGGACAAAGAATGTGGCATAAAAATTATCAGAAATTTTTATCAGAATTTTTGAATGAATTTGAACTGGGAAGGTAAACGAACAGCTGGATTAGTTCTCTGTATTATATAGCTATGGCAATTTTTGCCCTATCAGGATTTACATGAAAAGATTTGTCCAAAAAAGATTTGTCTGTCAGCCAGGTCACATCTGGTGGAAAAACTCACGCTATCACCAACGTTCATGCCTGCAAGAAGAGGTGGTGCTGCTGTTTTCTTTTTAGTTAGGTTATTAGCAACTGGAACAGTGCTTAGGAGGAGAGAGACTTGGGTTTAGCTTCCTCCTTGCAGTCCCGACGTGATGTTAAACTCCACCAGCAAACTTTCAGGAGAAAGCCATAGCACCAGCCTACAATGGATTTGGAGGTAAAATGCTGCCCATTATTAGGCCAAAAAACCTGGCTTACTCAGTAATGCACCATTAAAGAAAGAAATATAAAATTTCCTAGGTTCTAATTCTTGTTACAATGCATATTTACATATTTTTCAGGATACTGTAATTGTAGCAAAGACTAGCATTTCTGTGACTGGTCTTTCTATTGAGCACAGTAAGCCCAAACTCTGCATTTATCCTCTTTTACCATATTCATTAACCTTTGCAAAGAGCATAGGAGGAATTCAGAAGGTGCCACCTCACATTGCAATTGCTGATTAAGGTATTTTCTGAGGACGATGAACGTGAAAGCAGAGACATGTTGGATTTGGCATGTGGTCGCTCACAGCGCAGAGAAGGTGTGTAATTTTATATGAAGCTGCTTGTATATTGCAATTGTTTTCTCATCACCTGCACTGCTAAACCAATGTCCACACAGTCATAGAATCGCTGAATTTGGAAGGACCTATGGAGATCTAGTCCAAGCCTTCAACACCAATTTTGGGAGTATTTTTACAGGGCAGGGAGTCACCCCCCCTCGAAATAAAGACGTTGTGCTTGTGAAACCTGTAAACCTATGAAACTCTTGACAGTTCTGCTGCCTTTGCATATACCAAATTGAAAGCAATAAAATTAAAATTTACCTCTTGAAATACATAGGAATTCCCTGTCTAGCTTAGAAAACTAGACCAATATTTGGGGGTTCTGTGAACTGCCCTTTGCAAACAACTTATTTTCTTCAACTGTGAATCCCTAGCTGTATACAAAGACAAGGATATAGCCCACAGTTTGCATTAAGTAGCATTTGATTAGGTGGTAATAACATTAATTGACACCCAGAATCAGTTGGCTGAAGGTGATCTGAAGCGATAATGCGCTAGAGCTTCTAACATTGTATTTTAAGTCAAAATGCTCCCTCAACCTCTGGAAAGATGCAGGTGTTTGGGATAAAAGAGTGTTTATAAATGAAGGGCTTGAACACTGTGATTCCACTTCATTACTCTTCTGCTGTTGTTAAATGTAAAATGATTGCGCTATTGCCGCTTTTCTTCTGTGTTTTATAAGTACTAGCAAATTAAGCAGCAAACCTTAAAGATAGAAATCTCACCCAAATATTTTTTGGGGGAAAAAAAAGCCTTATTTCAAAGGAGAGTAGAAGAAGGATATAGAATAACTATGAAAAAATTTAGAAACATTCTTGATTCAAAACAGTGTGACTATTACTAAAAGCTTTTGACTGTAAATGACTAGTTCCTGATTATGTTGCTTGGCTTTGCAATGATGAACCCTTCAAAACAGTGGCCTCCCCTGATAGTTTTTGCTTTCTGGATTAGGGTCTTCAAGGAGATGGAATATATAGAGAGCTGGCAAAGTAAGAGACTTAGTGAAGGGTATTTCTTCCCTATCTCCTACAAAACCTTTCATAACATGTAGATCTCAATCTTCTTTTAAGGACCTTTCCTGCATTTCCGTCCTATCACCTTCTCTGAAAGTCCCTTCTCTATTTTTCAAGGACAAGGATCCCAAGGGAGTGGGAAATGCCACCCTTACCAGTGCATGGGTAGTAAGAGAGAGCCAGAGCAACACTGGCCGGATTTGGATTCTAAGGTCTTCTGCAACCAAAGACCACAGAATTCTGCCATTACCCCAAGAATCTTTTGTCTGGCTTCAGGTAGAGTATGGAATGGGATTGTCAGGCAATAAGGCAGAGAAAATGACTGTAGAACATCCAACGGCCTTGTGCAGAAGTGTAGCGTTTGCAGCTTGTGTTGCACCGAGGGACAAAGCTCCAGCTATGGCATGGAGGCAAGCTATGTGTTCTGTGGGAATAAACAAACTCATCCCCTCTTTTAAGCATATACACCATATTTGGCTGTGGTTGAAATGATTGCGTTTCTTGTGGATACTTCTGAGCAAGTCCTTAGTTGTACCCAAGAACCCAAAATTGTTTTTCTTCACTTTTAAATAACAAGAAAGAGCACACGTGATTAATGAAGACCCATGTAGTGGGTAAATCTGTGCTGAATGAAATGTTATTTAACCATATATGTCAGTATTTCTTAAGTTATGCCGTTGGAATGTCCATGCAGTTTCTACGAGCAAATCATTGGTATAGAGCAGAGAAGAGAAATGTGTAGCATAAACACAACAAAGACCTTATTCTTTTCTTAAAGACTCTTACAAAGTTTACATAGCTTTCCCAAACAAAGAATGTTTTTGTCAGATAGAGAACAATGTACATTGCTGCAGGCATGAGAAAGAACTGCATTCAGAAAGTATTGCAATTATAATGGGAGTAGATTAGGAAGCAGATAATTAATGATAGGGATACAGGATCTTCCCCTCCCACTGGGATTCATTCTCACTCTGTTGGTGTAACTTATAGCCTTGAGGAAGACCCTTTTTAGTTTCAAGGCTCTCCTTTCTAATCTCTAGGTCTTTTAGTGTTTTATTGCATTGGTCTTGAAGGTTCAAGGAGGTCACTCCAGAAGATATCCTCTCTAAGGGATTAAGTTGACTCAGAGGAACAAAGTAATTTGGAAAATTTTTTGCAGAAGCCTTCTTCCACCTTTAATCTATAAAATGTCTCCTCTTCCATTCTTGTAAGGCCATTTCCGATGTGCCTCACTCCTCTGATTGGTATCATTCTTCCTCCAGAAATAGATGAAAACAAATCAAAAGAGATTATGTAAATCTAATGACTGCATAGATATACCTAAAGAATCGAAAGGGTGTATTAAAAAGTGTATGTGCTTGAAAGATTATTCTTGGTGTTAAAATCAGTTGTTTGTATTACTGCTGATTAATAAAATACTGTTATCTCTTTTCAATTAATCTGAATAGGATGATTTTATATTCTGAAGTATCTTTTGGTATAAAAAATAAAATTTTGGATGAAGAAAGCTAATTTACAAAAGATTATGCTTCCGCTAATGTTTTTAAGTCATTCCAATAGACTAAGTTGGATTAGAGGTCTGATGTGAGTTTTATTCCTGAAATGCTTTTAAAGGCTGTTGAGCAAAATTATTTACAAAGATATCACTAAGTTGACTAGTCAAGTATAGAAATAATAAACAAGCAACATACATTAGTATTCCCTTTAGACTGTCCAATATAGGATGTTGTTCATTTAGTTTCTGATCTGTAAATAGAAATCACCCGATTCATATGCTAAGCACACATATAAGAACAAGGGAGAGCTTGTAAGTGCAACACAGCCTCACCTTGAAATGCTTCAAAGTTATCCAGAGTCATCAAAACAGTAACTCAAAGTACCATCAAAGCAGTAAGCATCATAGCCTCTGTATAGCAATGTGTAAATAATTAGAGGAGAGCCATCTGTAATGCATTATGAACAACTGTGTTCTGTGTATTGATCTATTAACATACATATATATATTAATGTATTTAATGTGTTGAAATATGCCATGCTGTATATCCTGCAAAAGTAAGGGAAAGTAATTTTTAAACATTTTTCATTTGTATTCTTTATGTGTACTCAAGCATTTCTGCCTTTTTCTCTTATATCATTATGTTAAATTTAGACTTTATTGATTATATTAATGTGAAAAGAAGTGAATCTTTTATTAGAGTGATTGAAATGGGTTAAAAAAGCCTTTTTTCTAGTCACTCAACCCCTTCTAGTCTGACACAGATGGATATTATCAATTCATGTATTTCAGTTTAGAGTAAAAATTTTGAAAAAGTTCTATAATTGCTGAGGTTGCTGGAAGAAAGGGGATATATATTCATGAAGCAGGCCCTGTAATTTGATGTTTTGCGTAACATAAGCCCTAGAACATCACCAAAAGGGAAGCTTGCTTAGAGAAGAATCCTGACTATATTGTTTAGTAGAAAAATAAAAAGTATTATTGATTTTATGGTAAAATTATATGCGCAGACTTATTTGAGATTGGATCGTGTTTAATTCTTGTCTATTTCTATTTATTTTACAGAAGTTTTTGTGCAGTTCAGTATTACTGAAAAGATAATACTTAGGTAGGGTCAAACTTAGGACTATGGTATGGGAAAATTGGGTAGTATTGACACATATATTCAATATCTTAATGTGCATGTGTTATATGATTAGCAGATGAGCTACGGTTCCACTGAGTCCTCACCTAGTTTTTGTTATTTAGCAATGCTAATAGATTTTTGAAACAATATTTTTATTAAATTTTACATTTCAGATTTCTCTGACTCTTCATTATTTTCCTTTATGATGATAAATGAAGACCCAATTAAAAATAAGTGCCAATCAGATTATTTATACAAGCTTGAGTGATAACACTTAAATTCTGTGCTGTTTTGTTGGCAAATCTGACTGCTGTAAAGAAGCACTTCACAGCAGTGTAACTTCTGCTTTAGCTTTGAACCAGCACTTATGTGGTTGGTGCACTTAGTGAACCAAAGCACTAACCTACTGCATTAGCAATCAGAAGTTTTTATGCTTCAAACTTTGAAAGCTTAAAATTTTAAACATATTATTCTAAAGAAAGAAGGCTACTGACATAATTCTGCCTCTGCTTTTGTGTGAGGGTATCCATTTGTCCTTCCTGACACCCCGCATATTTTGAATGAGCACAATTTCGGCCGGTTTCAGTTGTATCAGTAATCACCTCCATTATCTGTTATGGGTTCCTTAAGAAAATCCAGTCCTTCTGAACTATTTCTTCCATGAAAGTAGTCATTTCATCTTTATATGAGTACTGTTAATACATATAGCCTTCTTTTTGTATACATATTAGATAAAGAGCTAATAGGTTCAAACTAAACTAAACTAAAATATAAAAATATACATTTTGATTAATGTATCCCATTAGGAAATGCATGTCATTAGTCCTAGGAAAGAACTCTTGGGCTGATTCTAAGTTTGATTTAGCAATAAGGAAATCCTGGGGAAAGATAATTTATTGAACAGTCCCTATTAGAGCTGGGCTGCTTCTTTGGTTATATGCTAAAACTTTCGGGAAGGGAACGGGTTTAACTACTGCCAGTCAGAAAGGCATACCAGAGCTTGGAATAACTGCTACTGCTTTGTGTATTAGCACTACTACTGTTACTATAAGTGAAGCTGAGCTGATATAAACAATGAGAAATTTTAGGAAAAGCATTCTTGTGTAGACAATACATCGTGTTTTTGCTCCTTAAGGCTGGTATGAGTTCATTTCAAGGAATGAAGTGCTTTTTGTCTGCTTCACTAGAAAACTCTCCTTTTGATGCAAGGGGGAGTTTCAGTTTGCCGTCTGAGAATATATCTCCCTTGGGAGTTTCCCTCCATACGTACCGAAAAACTTAGAGCAGGGCACAGCTTTGCAAGAGCAAGGCCATGAACTGTTAGGTTGATGCCCTGATACTGTATCAGAAGTATATCTTGGTTTATGGGTAAATCATTCTCTGTAGTCAAATATGCAATATCATATTTGTTGTTATTTGTTACCTCCTGTCAAAATCTCACCTCCACTCAATCAGTCCTCATTTCGACAGTTACACTGATACCTTTATATTTACTTTGCATGGGTTCATTATTCTCCTGCTTTACATCATTATTGTCTTTCAAAGGAATTTACTCTCTCTAACTATCTAAAGGGGATGCTACTTGCAGCTATGAATGACATTTAAACAAATCCTTTTCCTATTTCCCATTAACCCCCTACTGTCTAAATAAGACTTTTCTGTTTTATTCACTAAATTTAACTGGAATCCAAGGGAATAGTGCTGCAAAGATGATGTTATAAAGTCATTGCGAAGTGGTGAAGTTTTAGGCAAGGACTTTCTTCAAAATACCAGAATATCTGATCATATTTTCATTGGATAGGGTCGTTCTACTAGAAATTACTTAATCCTTACTCTTGAAGGAAACTAATGTTTGCTACCAGGGTGAGACAGCTCAGCTTAGTTTCAGTGCACTTATTTAAAGGGCCTGGGCTGCTCTCTCTTCTTCCTTATGAGGACACTTCTGGGCAACACTGCAGCTGAAAAATGTTTCTGTTTAGAGCTACTGCCTCCTCAGTGGGGCAAAGGGAATTTGGCTACCCGGGAATTGCTTTTCTATTTTATTTTGATAATGATAGAGCCAGGAAATTCCTAGTAGGACAGAAACCCTATATAACAGGCATTTAGGAAAAAGCAGCTCCTGTTCCGGTGCTTTTTCACCAAACAGACAAGACAGATGAAGATGAGGAAAGAGGACAGAGGGACAAGAAGAAAGACAAGTGTCTATAATTTCATATCGTACCCTGGAAAATGACATGGAAGAGAAACTGGCTCATATAAAGTTATTTAGGGAGTCTTCAACAAAGCCAAGAAGCAAATCATGTGTCTGGTCCCAAGTCCTATTACAGGATCTCAATCACAAGGCTAGTCTTTCTTCCTCAATTCCAAGTTCATAATAGCATTCTGAAATGACAATTTCACTCAACTTTGTTTCCTGTTGTGCTGACTGGTGCTTTTCAGTGTATCTGATATCTTACCTCTTATTTTTCATTAATTGGCTGGCATTTGATTAGCCATCAGTCTGCTGAACAACAGGGAATTTTGTCTTTGAGCAAGCTGAGGTGAGAATTGAGTCCAACAGGAGTCACTGGAGTGCAGCTGAGCTGTGGATTCAAGGTGTTAAGTACTTACTGAAGGCTGTTCTTGTAAATCAGGTCAGTATGTGCATATACAACGGTGTGTAATCTGAATTGATACACCTATGCATGCTTTGAGTATATACTTTTAACGGAGCTGCACAAAGAAGGTACAGTAAGGAACTAAGCGACTCAGTGACTCCTTAACGCCAGCGGGACAGAAATATCTGCATATTACTTAAAGGGAAGCCAGACTGCTTTTTTTCTTCATGTACATCTACCCTGAATACGAAAATGGAGAAGTGAGCTAATGTGGGGCATCTGGTTTGCTACTGTGTTCTCACTTTTGTTCAGCAAACTAATATTGTTTCTCTCCATCTCTCTCACAGTCAAAATAGAGTTGAGTGTACCTTATAAGACAGGAAGTTCTACAAATGCCTGCCCTGTTCCCTAAGGAAATATTTTTAGAAAGTTTTCTTTCCTTATGAATAGTAGAGCAAAGTGTTCCAGCTCAGTTCTGGCTAGTGTTGAAAAGGGCTTGTTACTGTCTCTCTCTTTTTATGTTCTGCACCCTCTGCAGTGCCCTTTTACCATGTGAAAATTTACTGCATGGCAGAAGAACACAGGTTCTGTAAAAGTGAAATACAGAGTTTGCAACATTTTGGAATCAAAATACTTTAATAGAAAAGCTTCCTGTTTTTCTAGCATTATAGGAATGAAAGGGGTCCATAAATTCGTAAAGCAAGTCATTAGCTTAAAAGTCATACGTGCTGTACTTGTCATGCAAATTTAAAGCTTAATTTATAGGCTTAAAATGTTATCAGTTGAGCTAGGGTATTATGTAATACCTGATGTGACTGTTCACCCTGCATTATTCAGAAGCATATGTTTATTAAATAGAAGCAAATCGTACGCAAGTTTTTTGTGTTAAATTCATAAAGGGGAGCAACTGACAACTAATCAGCTGTAGCTGGCAAAAATGATTTGTGACTACTATAAATGGGAAAGGAGGAAATAAAGAAGAGGAGAGGTAAACATTGTACTGAGCAGACTGGTTGTGCTTTATTCTGGAGCAAACTTGTCCATATAATTACAGATGTGGTAGCTGAATATTAAAAGGGGAGCAGGAGGGTGCAAGCAATAAAACTAGTTGAATGCATAGAGTACTCCTTTTTTTAGTGAAGTGAGTGGCATAATGTGGTAATAGAATCAGCTACCTATATACCATGTTTTAATGAGGATTGCTTCATTATACTGCTGTAGTGAATGTTTCTCGTTTCCAAGAAGATAAGAGAGTTTTTTGTGTATGTTACTATGGAAAAAAAGATACACTTATTAAACTACAAAGTTGCCAGCATACCGTTCTTGATGCATATATACACAAACAAATATATAAATGTATATGTATATAAAGTATAAAACGATTAGCATATTCCTGAACCTGTGTATACAATTTCATTTTTGCAATACTCATTTCATCCTGCTGCAGAGAAATGCTGTTTAATTTGAATGTGACTATGAATTTTGTAACGTGAGGATGTAATAGCATTTTACTTAAACTCGTGGCATCTCTGTTCATATTGTATGGTTCAGGAACAGTTTCTTCATAATTCAAGTGTCAAAAACCACATTTGTAACAAAAAAGATGAAATTCTTTCAAGATGATTTACCAGAGAATAATAGCTTTATTTTTTTCCCTTTAAATAGAATTATTTAGGACTCTGCCATCAATTATCTATAGTCCTCTTATTTGCTTTACTTACCACTTTTGGAAATGAACTTTTCTCTTAAAGCATTTCCTTTATTTCCATGTGGTCTGGATACTGTATATTTTTATGTGTCAGTTATCAGAGACTGCTTTACCAGTGTTTTATAAGAATGGTTAGTATATTAGTAAAAAATTTTAAAAGCTTAGCTTCACTGAGTCAGTAAGAACATGTAACACTTCATACCTCGAGTACAGAGGGCATAATCAGTGGAAGTCCAAATCTGACTGTAACCTGGACTCCTAACAGCCTCCAAGTTGAGAAATCTGAATTTGTCAGCATGTAGAATTTGTAATATTTGGTTTATTAGTTCACTGTTGGACACGGACAGCATGGTACCTCTCCCCTTGATTCAGCAGAGTGTGACGTGCATAGCACGTGCATAAGTGTGCTGCTGAACTGGGGCCAACACAGAGTAATGCCTGTATGGCATATGGCAGGTAAAAGAGAAAATGCTGATCACACAGGATCAATTTTTTTCTTCCTTATGTCAGTGCAAATCTGAAATAACTGTAAATCAGAATTATGTGCATACAAAACCAATGTCAAGAAATAAGCTGTACCAAAATGTCTTATGGGATTCAGTGCACCTTAATATAGCTATCTGAAAACTGTCTAGTCTGAGCTTCTCTATGTGGAAAGAGCCAGGCTCTCTCCAGGAGCTGATTTATCCCATCCTAGGGCAGATGAGGTGAATTGCCCCCAGAGATGCCACTGTGTGGAGGGAGACTAGACAACTTTCTTTGATCAGATGAGAGACGTTTGGGGAGATGAAGCTGACACTTCCTAACTAAGTATAATAAACACTTTTTACATAGGCGTCTGTGGGCAAAAGGAGACATCATGAAATGAAAGGAAGAAATAACTTTTGCCATTTACCCCTACACCTGTGCTAGCTAGGTGCATGAAGGCTAGCCAAACAGTCAGTTCTTAGATGCAGTTCCATTTCTGGGGAACGATTGTCATAAATGACGTATTAGTGTTCTTCACATTGATAAGAGTTACCTAGTAACTCTGTGTTAATGTCACCCAATATTTCTCTACTGTTAGCTATTTGGTCCATTCAGGATTTTTCCTTTTTGTTTACCGTTGTCTGGTGAATATAGAGGACAATGGTAAACAAAAAGGAAAAATCCTGCAAAGTGCTGGGTCCCATCTGGGAGACATGGACTATTCTCTTTTCCCAGCTAGCAGGAGTCAGGCTGCTCCATTTCTCACAAGATTAGATTGGATAAGAGACAGGTAACCACAAACAGCATTGTAACTGGTTTTAGGATTGTACCCCGGCAAAGGTCAGGCATAATGGTGCAGTGAAAATAAAGCATTTTGAGTCATTTATTCCTTGAAAAAGGTTTGTATCATCCATGCAGCTGCAAAGCCATAATGCTTTCATTAAAAGTCACATCTGTGCTGAATTAAAACAGGAGCCTTTTCCAGCCAAGGAGTATTTGTCAGGTTGAAAGTTTTTCTCTTAGCTCCTGAAGCTTTTTTCCAAAATCCAAGGGCTAAGACAGAGAGCAGACCTTGTCACGAGCTGGTACCGTGGTTTAAGTACATTCCTGCTGTGTTATTCACCGTCTGGCTCCAATTTGGAGGTACATCTCCCTTGTGTTCACTTTATTAACCTACATATGACTGGCTCTTTTGTTTAATGTGGAAATGAAAAAATAGACGCTCAGCTCAAGAAAAGTAGTCTGAAAACATCTTTTTCCAGATTTTCTTGTGGCATATTAACCAGTTGCATGGAAAATTTGGTGGATAAAATACCTTTTAAAAGCTGTTTTTGATAGTAATCATTTTCAGCTTTACATAAAAAGGCTTAAGCAATCACGAAGTCTTAGTCCTGCCCCCAACTTTTTGAGCCCAAAATTGCCTTCCAAGATACGAAGGTACCAAATCCATGCAAATAATTGGCCAGGTAGAAGAGGACAGCCAAAATATATGCTTCTACTGAGTGTCTGGAGTGTGGGCTCAGCGCTTGTGTACTGTATAGCTAACTGGCCAAATAACATATGTGTATTGGTTGACTAAGCACTGGATGTGTACTTCACACAAAGTCACCACATATGCTATTTCTGATTCATCTATCTGGTAAATGGGGGATCTGGTAATAAGTGAGAGGACTTGAATGAGGACCTGGAGGTATTGTGGGAAGGTTTGTGGGGGGATATACTTGTGGATTGTAGGACACATGCATAGGACAAAAGGCCTTGCTAGCTCTGGTGCTCACAGGCCAGCTCACTTAGAGAAATGTTTACTCCAGAAGGGATGGAAAGCATCAACATTTATCTTTGTCATCTCTCTATTTTGACTACTCCTGTTAGAAAAGGATAGCTAACAGCTGTCTGTATGATGCCCTTAAGTGGAGAGGCCAATGGAGTTGGGTTGCTAAAGTGCTAAAAATTGTCTTCATGAGTTTAATGAAAATTTTGATTTAAATGGAAGAGCAGCAAAGCTTTAAGAAGGAACTAGGAAGAAAAGGCTGGAGAAGCCTTACCAACACAAGAGAAAGGAAAAAAGTACAGTGGGACAAAAAGAGTAAGTTATTATTTGTCCTACCGCACTGCCCAGGAATCCCTGGCACTATTCAGGACTCCTCTGTGCTAAACTTTGTGTGACTGGAGAACAAAAGTCTCTGCCAAAGATCTTAGTCTAGTCTGCCTGAGTAAAATAAATAGTCTTCTACGATTATTTAGAGTTTTACTACACATATATATATAAATTTGCATGCTCTTGGCACTTTAAAAGCATACCAACAGGAGACCAACCTTTATTCTGGAAACAATGCTGTTTCAACTAAGTGCTTCCTTTCCCCACTCTAAAATCCCATTTGCTGATGTCAAGGTCTTTCCTTGTCATATAACTATAGTCTAATTTTTGCCAGTAAGAACTAAGAAGGAAAGTTGTACCAGGGTTTCCGCCAGCTTTTTGGCTGAGATGCTTCATGAGGGAAATATTTTGTTTGAAGAAGACATTTGGATATATTACAAACAGTGCTAGGAGCTTCCCTCCACTGTGGAGGAGAAGGGGGAAACCCACCTCCAACTATATCTGCTTTCGCGAGAAGTGGCAGATTTTCAGAATGTGTTTAACAGTGCTTGCTGGATTTTATATCCCAGGGAGAAATTTTGGCTCTGTGGAAGCCCACAGCAAAACTCTTGCCAGTGAAGCTGAGCGAAGGCAGTGCGTCCTGAAGCTGAGAGGAGGTCATTTCTTCTTTAATGCTCTTGAGTGAGATTTGTTGGGAAGATTTCTCCAGAGTCTGCATCATGCAGGTCTCTGAGCTCGTATAGCCCTGCTCTGCCCATCTTCTCTGTATTGGGATGGATCTCTTATTTCCATTATATATTTTTATGAAAATAAATTTAATCCAAATTTCCCTTCAGGGACAGGTTTTCCCTGAGGGTTGATGGGTTACCCTTCTCCTCCCTGCAGTTATTTAAGAGGAGAGGAAGATGGAGATAAGTGGGAGGAAAATTGTTTTTTTCTTAGCAAAACCAAGTGATTTATAAAAAATACTGTTAAAAGAGAACTTCTGACACACTCCAAGATATTTCTGCAATTCTTCATTTTCCTTTACCCTATAATATTTCAGTGCCCTGTAGAGCTCAGGAACAGGGGAGGCTTTGTCTGTGTTTCCAGAGATATTCCTGGGGTGGTGACAGTGATCTAGCTGAAGCACTTTAGTATTTCCAGGTTTCAGCTATTGGAAATTTCTTAATTTCACTGTCAGGTGCCAAGACTAAAGAAGTTGAAGGGATTTATTTATTACCACACTGTAATAATGTTCAGAACCCTCTGTCTCTGTTGGATGATTTGATTCCTGTTCCTGGTTCCTCACAAATTAAAGGAGAGAGGACTGTGGTGCTGTTTCCCACTGTCTGAATTTTACAAGCTGAGAACAGGTATGTAGAAAATTAAAGAGAAGTAACAGTGCTTAAGTACATGGGGTAAACAGTCTGACTCATGTCAACTGTTATCAGTGGAAATTCATGTACAGAAAGGTTATTAATTCAGCGTTTGTCTTATCTTAATATTGATCAGTTTATTTTCATTTTCTATATATTTAACCTTTTAAGCCTCCTGACCCAGAAACAGAAGGTCGTTATTTCCTTAACAAGAAAATTCTTTTGTTTATAGGAATCCTTCTCTTTGTAACTCTTATCACCCATGGTGTGAGTGCAACCCTGCCTTCCCCCCCGCCAACAGATACTCCTTGCGTGATAAGAGCTACAAAGAGAAAGACTGCCATATACAGAAGAATTTTCTTGTTAAGGTATCAGTATAACGGTTGCTTCACTGAGAAGGAAATGGAGAACATTCTCCCGGGATTTTTTTAGGAGCTATTCAGCATTTCTTGTTGTCTTAATTCATTTCCCATTGAAAATAGATTAAAGGTGAATGCTGTATCTAAGGCCACACTAGATGCTGGAATAATCAACCCTGCTCAAGCAGGTGTTGATGAAGACTTGCATGAAACTTCTTCCTCCTGTGGTAAACCCACAGTGGGGGAAGCACTGGGGAAAAAGCTCCATAGGGCTTACCTGGTAGGTACACAAGCAACAAGGCAATTCTTTCCTTAAACCTGTGGAGGGGACAGGTCTGAGAACTTCTAGCACATGCACATGACATTAAATACGAAGATCTCTTTTTATGTTTTCAGGACTAGAAGTTCAATGTCTTCAATGGAAGATGGAGCTCAGCAATTCTGGTGTATTTGAGTCCGATCTTTGCAAAATTCTCAGATCCCATTCACATGCCTCCTACCACTTCACTGCCTTGCCTTTCATCCCCTGTACAAACACAGGTGAGCTGAAATGGAGGCCTGGAGCTGGGGGAGACCAGGGAGGTGAGCAGGGACAGAGAGGGCTGAGGGCACCCTCAGGGACCACAGTGTGTTTTGGTTAGCTAGCCAGGTCAAACAGCATAGGTAACTTGTTCCCAACTTTTCTTTAGGTAGGGATATTAGTTCAGTTTTCTTTCTTCTGTCAAGCCACCAATTTCTATGTGGAACTTCGTATATCTGAGATCATTGTTTGCTATTCAAACTTGGTTGAAATCGGTCAAGTTGAAACTTATTTGGCAGCAAAGATGGATGAGCACCGCTAGGATGGAGGTTAGATGCCTTTAGGTGCTGATAGTGCCTGAGGAGCCTTTATGGGATTGCTGTTTTGAGCATAAGCATCTAGACTTACGTAGCTGATACCTCTGAAGCTTAAGTCTCTTCTTGAATCTGGCTACAAAGGCCTTTGATTTTCAAAAGCATACCTGTTTTCTCTGCATCTCCATGTACTGATCCATAGGCATGGATTCCTCTCTCTCTCCCACTAAAATGCCGTCTCCTTAGCAGTCATCTTCCAGAAACGGCGTTTACAATATGTACATGTGCTAGACAACTGCATGATCAGGCTTTACATATCTAGGTAGTATTCAAGGTAGAGAGAGGTGATGTTCTCCATTTTTGTATCTGTAGGCTGTACTTTACCACTAGCTTTCTCATAAGAATGTTTTTGACCCCTGTTTAGTTTTGCTTAAGATGAATTTTTATCTCACATTACTGCAGAAAACAAAACTAAGAGTTTCCAGCGGCCTGCTTAAAAAACAACAACAACAAAGTAACTGCAACAGTAAAAAAAGGACTGCTCTTACTAGGTTGCAATCTCAAACCAATCCAGTTTGACTGTAGCCGTAGCAAATTGCTATCTGAAAAATGACTGCCCTATTCATCCGTTTAGAAAGAGAGCTACAACTGCACCTATCAGTGTAACTAAATTAGAGCAGGTTCACATAAGGCAAGCCCGCACAAAAATGTACTTATGAAACAGATGTATCCCTCAACAGGAAAATGACAGCAATTCTGATAAAATGCTTTTATTATTTACTTTCAACAAGTATCTATACCTGCAGCTTGACTATTGTTGAATCATTTCAATAATCTTGTTATAAGACCAGCAATAAAAGGAAAAGCACTTCAGTGGGGTGAAACGGCCCAGCTCCTGACACGTTCAGGGGCATGTCAGTGATACGGTGATATTTTTTTTAAACTGGCGACACAAACAGCAGCGTTGTTTACACAGCCCGTGAACAGCTTTGAAGCGGAGCACGTGCCTTGCGTGGAGGGCGGCAGCTGCCGCAGGGGGAGCCCTGCCCGCGGGTGCTGCGGTCTGTGCCGCGCAGGTGGCTGCCAGACTCACGGCCCGCGACCCAGCGAACCTCGGCTCTGCAGGTAACGACGGCTGCGCCCGGCATGTGCCTTTTGGAGATAAACAAGGCTGTGCAGCCAGCAAGTAGCTGGCTAGCTTTTGCTTCCTATAGGAACATAAAAAAAAATAGATTAAGTGACTTGAATATGTTCATCTAGGATGTTTGTGGCAGAATAAGGAGTATTTTTAGAGTATTCAATTTTAATCTGCTACAAAATTTCATTCATTCCATTTCAAAAACTTGGAGCAACTTATTTTTATTTGTTTTCTTCAAACTTCCAGGAATATTCACATCTGAAAAGAGATTGAAGCTTGAAGCATTTCAGAACAGCTGCTGAAAATTTCTGAAAACGATAAATAGTGGACGGTGTATGAAGAGTGATTTGAAATGCAAAATTTAACATGACAAAACTGTACTGGTTCTTATGGTAATTCTTTCAGCTGAATATAAAGCTTACTGTTTAGCAGAAGATGTTAAATTATACGCTTTAGTAATGAAAGAGTTATGGCTTCTATAGCAGCAGTACTTTACTCGTACATATTATTCTATACTGTTAAAGCTTTATTTTAAAGTTTCCGAATGTCCGACGTAAGAAAACTAAACTGTGATTGAAATATTAGATTTTTTAATTGTTATATTTTGGGGACCTCAAAGTTATCTTTTCTGTTCCTATCTGTTTATTATTTTGAAGTTATTTCTTTTCATAGTTTATTTTAGCATCTACTAATTGAGAGACCAATAACTACATTTGCAAAGTAACTCTGTATATAATACATAGTTTTCCGGAATTTTCTCCCTTTGCTTCGAAACACGTCATGATTAGATTCTGCCTAAAGGAGAATAATTATTCCTAAAATTAGAAAAAATAAAATAATTTTTTTCTTTTTGTTTTCTTATGCTCTGAGACATTGGAAAGTGAAAAAGTGCACCATATGTTAAAGATGTAAAATTTTAACCTCCACCATTCTGGAAAACAAGATAGATTGCTGAATTTTGAATCGTTGCCGTCAGTGAGGACCACATACTTGGACAGTCTAGGCAGAAGTTAACAATCACAAACATCTTAGGCAGTTGACTAATCTCCTCCCAAGCATGCTCGATGAATATCTGCCAAAATGTTTTAGGCAGCGAATGAGATTACTTCCCCTGTGAGAGCTCCCATTGCCTGGTTGCCCTGCTTAGCCTGAGAGCCCCTAAGGGATGGTTTGACTGGGGGAGATTATAAATATCTCAGCAGAACAGCCATAACACTTACAGTGAGAAGATGGGAGTACAAGGAAGGATGGAGACAGGAAATTGGGGATTTTGCAGGGAAAGGTGTTTTTTCTATAGGGAATTTCCTTTCAGCAGGTGCCTGACTGGACCCTGACTCAGCTCCATCTAGATCTCTTTTTCCAATACGCATGTAAACTTCGCCTTCAGTTTTACCTCTTAGTTCCAAGTACTTTGAGTGCTATAAAGTTGTTTTCTTACAGTGTCATAAAAATTGATTTCTGGTCAAACCAAATACTCTGAAATGCCCATCCAAAGCCCATTAATGGAGAAGCTGATATTGTATCAGTGAAGGCTGGCAAGCATGGGGAAAAAAGGTTTATTCTTTCTGCCTACAAGAGCTATGTAAACAAAAACAAAACATTCTTTCAGAGGAGAACATGAAGAACTGGCAAGGAAACAAAAGTGTAATAGAGAAGATTTCTAGGCCACCCAGCTGCCTAATTACTGGCAGCATCTCTGGATTTTTACAGCATGCCTCTCTAACACAGTCCTTTGGAAAACAAAATGCCATATTATTGCAAAATACTTAAAAATATAAAGCATTTTGTATCCTGGAGACTTCAGCTTTTACCTACCGTGGGATTTTTAAGAGACTTGTACTGCATGTTGAACTAAATAGAGCAACCTACTGCTATCTTTTTATAACATATTAAAATTTAATTTAACAAGATGAGAGAATTGAGAGTCTAGTTTCATTTTCCAACTTGATCTGGAGGACAGTGGTGACATTATTCACAGTTTCCTGGGGACAATAATGAAACCCTGGGTTTTGTACAGCCTTGCACTCACAGTGTCCATACTGTGTTGTTGTGGAATTATTTAGCAATTCCCATGAGTATTCTCAGCAATGTTTTATATCTGATTCGTTAACAATACTATTAAGACTTGATGGGGTAGAACTAGGCTTTTTGAGTCCTGCGAGCAAACTGTATTAAGATGAAATACCAGCCTTAAAAATAGAAAGGAAAAAAGAAACCTGTAGGAACAACCAATAGATTTTATTCAGTTTCCTACAAATGTGGCCCTGTCTGCTTGTAGATAGGAAAGACCTTCAGCTGTTCTAATAATACATTCCTAATCAGAAACATCTGTATAAAAAATGCAGATGTGTGTAACTGTAAAACTATTTCAGGCTTTTTTAAGGTTTCTGATTTTGAATCTTTCCAGTCTTTCTGGGTTTAGAAACCAATGCTGAAAATACATTTCTTTATTAGGAAAAATCTCTTCTTTCCAGATCTGAACAAAAATGCATTACTTTATTTTTTCTCTAGTTACTGCTCTCCCATGATGCATTGTTGATGCTGTTAATACTTTTTCATGTATTAAACTTTGTTATCACAGTATTACTGGGGGAGTAATTGCAATCCATTTAGCATAAGCAAAAAAAAAAAAAAAAAGAAGAAGAAAAAAGGGTGAGTTACTGCTGTCTCCAGTGACTAGTTTTAATTAACTCGGGCTTCATCTACATTATAAAAATGAGCACTTTTTAAATGGCTGTGAAATAATCTTATGGCTTAACTGTATTTATAAAATGTATTTCCACTTTTAATCCAAGAAACTAACCAGCGATTTGGACATCTTGCAGATCACTCTAGTTAGGAAGAAAATCATGTTAGGTATGTTCCGTATAATTCTGTTTACAAGAACATACTTCTATCCTGTGCCACTAAGACAGAAAGATTGTTGCCGGGGATGTTTGTCTTTTCTTACTTGTATCTTTAGGTCTGTTCCAGACAACACCATCTGACCTAGACGGGCTTTTCTTCAGGGCCTCACAAAAATCATAATTGTGGCTATATCCCAAGCTGCTCCCTCTGTCTCTAAGCATATTCTTTCTCTCTCCCATCCTCATCCACTCCTGCACACAGGGGTCAGCAAAGCCTTGGCATCTACATAAGCTAGATTCCTGAAGGGATTTACATATTTCTGTGTTTGGGGTTAGGAGATTATTACAGTCATTACCTGTTTCCTGGTATGTTTCTTGACTCCTTTCTTGCAAGTAAGTTTCTTGCCTCCTCCCAGACATCTGAAACATCAGGTCAGTAGTTACGTATACCAGTCTTAACAATACTTAACCCAAGCTCCAAAGGTTTTTCTCTGTTCACTGACAGCTAAGACCATTTTTATTATTTCTTATAAAGCCATCTTTAAACCTATTAGATGCCTAGCTTCCGTGCGTAGCAACTTTAAGTCAGAGTTTGCAAAATGGTTGTCCTCTGGCCCCCATGCTACACAACTAAGCTAGTTCAGCATAGGAAAAAAAGAAGGAAAAAAAATAGTCATGTTTTTGCAAACCGTGTATCCTGCTCGCATGATCTGTCTTGTTGAATATGATTTTTCATATTCAACAGATACAAGGCATGAAAGCAAAACCACTAGCAATGCATGCTCTCTATTGAGTGTCCCAATGTGTTCACAAATTGAGCTCTGCTTTTGGCACATCCCGTTGTCCTCAGAGTATCAGAGACTGCAGGGACGAGCTAATTCCAGCAGGAGGAAAGCATGGTGTTTTGGCTGATGATACTCTTTTTTCTGCTTCTGATTATCTACATATATTATTGCAGCAAGGTCGTTACGCTCTATACAGACGACGATTATCACTTCGTATTTCAGAAAAAGCATTCCAAACTCATTGTCTCACATGACTAAAAATGTCATTTTACTCTTCAACATACATTGATTATTCTCACAAACCCAGATTATAAATAGGACTGCTGTGAAGGATGCTAGATAAAGGCATAAGAAGTGATCATCAGCTGTTAGCCTGTTAAACCAGGACCTGGCCCGGTTCAGATGTAGCAGGTGCATTTTTGTTGCCCAGACTTCTCAGACATACTTTCAATTAGATCAAATGTGAGTAAGTGCCTGGTGACATACGACAAACCTGTGTGCTACAGTGCTATGTCTTCTGCTCATACCTTTGTAACAGTGTAATTATAGCCTTTAGTTATTTTAAACCTCTGGAACGCAATGGAGAAAAATGCTTGCAATAAGTAATGTAGGTTTGTTAATTGTTACTCATTGCGTTAAATCTTTGGTATTTGTGGATTGCCTGCATAGACTGGGTAGCTGTATTCTGTCTCATTTAAAAACAAAACCCAGAAAATATTACATTGTTGCCCTACAGTACTTGTATTATTTTGGGTTGCTATGACATTGCTGCACATAATACAACATAATGGCAACAGAAAGTTAAAAAGCCTTCTGGCCTGGGAGAGTGTTGACGTAAATAGATAATGAAGCTTTCCATTGTATACTATGATAATAGCATAGAAACAAATCTTTATATGATGGTAATTTTGATTTATATATTTCCTTAGATTTATATAAGGAATATATTCATCCTGATTCTGCAGCACAGATAATTGCATATAAATTCCTCATGCCAAGATATCTGAGCTAATATCTAGAACAAGATCTTTTTCACTTGTTCAACCCATTTAGCCACTGAATAGGGTGAACCTTTTTTAACCTCAAACCTCCTCACCATCCCAGATCTTTTGGAATGCTGACTTTTGAGCTCTTTTGCAATCAGGCAAGAGAAGAATTTTATTTAGGCTCTTTGCATTACAAGTACTCTGTTTTTCGTGGATAAAGAATTAAGAATGGGCATCCTGGAAGCTCAATGCTTTATGAAGCACTTACTGCAGTAGTATGACACCAAAAAAGAGATACCTTCCTTTGGGGCTCAAGTTTCAGTCAATTAAAAAAATTCTTGAAGCCCACACCAGACAACAAACTACACAGTCAGCCAGTCGGCACAAACTCTGGCAGCAGTATCAACCACGTACTGGAGGCCCCATGGTTGGTGTGACCCTGCTGACAGGGCGATCAATTTTTTTCAGCCAGATATTGAGAACAGACCTGATCTTCAGGTCTCAGACATGCAGAAGCAATAACACAAGTCCTCCTTCCTCCTCCCTCCTTCCTCCAACCCTGACAAGTGCTCCTTCCTGGTGCATCCATCACCTTTATCTCTCTGTTATCCATAAGTGAGTGAACTATATGTTGCTTACTGGAAGGGCTCAACTTCACATGGCATAAAAGAGCTGAGATTCTCCAGTGTTACTTTCAAGAATTCAGGATTACAGTGCAGGCAAATTTGCTGAAGGGTATAAGGCATGATGAAGGTGAAGTTCACTGTTAAGGGAGCTGTAAGGTCAATCCCATAAATCGGAGTAGATGTCGGCTAAGTCCACCATCCAATGAAGCCATGGAGCTTGCCAGTATACTTCTTTCCACAGGGAGCAAAAGGATTGAAATATTTGGATTGCATCTCCTCCTCCCAACCAGTTACTACCCGAAACAGTTTAAGGTAATAGTTTAAGGTTAATAGTTTAAGAGCAATAGCAATGCTTTCCATTGGCCTCCAAAACAAACTGTAAACTGGTGCAACCTGAGAAGCACTGCTGTAAGTATATTACCTGGCTGATACAGCAAGTAAGCACACAGGCTATTCTGCTCTAAACAAACTCCAAGTCAATGGGAGATCGGGAGGACCATCTCCCCTCCTCCCCCCACCGAAATTTGTGAATAATGTAGGCATTAGTTAGAAGAAACAAAAGCTTAAAAAAAAATCATTTTTTCCCCAAACACCCCTTTCTCCTACACTCGCTTTAACTATTGGACTGAAAATCCATTATTTGACAAATGCCGTTATTTGACAAATTCAAGTTAGCAGCAAAGAGAAAGACATCAAATCAGCTCTTCCATGCAGAGGACTTTGGAGGTGCTATGATACAGGGAAACAGCTTATTTGTCTCCGTTGCAGCTGGCCCATATCTTTTCAGAAATATTTTATATGTTAAACTGAGAGAAGAAACTTGTGGTTTAAGAAGTCTTCTTGATTCATTTGACAAAGGTCACCCAAAAAATGAGCTGACCCAGGAGCGTGGCACAAAAACAATAACAAGAATAAGCTGATAGCTGGTGATACAGATACTGAGGAATCAAAGACAGTGGTAACGTCCAGTCAGACCTTGGCAGCACCGTGGTAGTCTCTTTCAGTGATCTCTGAACTTGATGGGCACCTCTAATATCCTGCATCACAAAGAAAAAAACTGATCGATTTGCCAGAAGCCATAAGGAGAGATGTACAACCACTTTGTCAATCTTCAACCATATAGTCTAATAAAACATATGTAGACAGTAAAGGAAATTAGAAAGAATTATCCCCTTTAAGCTTTAAAAAGTTAGTATATACATTTTCAGGCTTCATGAGCAGCCTGTATATTATTCAAGTTAATATGTATCTTTGAGTGACATTAAAAATAGCATTCTGATCATATGACAAACCAGTTGCTATAGTAACCACATTTTTTGCTGTAGAACAGCAAAGTAATAATGTGTAAAATGTGTAAATTATCAGCATGTAAGAGCAACTGGTGCATCTTTGCTCTGCTTTTTTGCTTAAAAATGAATCTTTCTATGAATATACGTATCTCATTCATGTATTTTCATAACACTCTTATTGCTGGCTTCATCTAATCAGTTGGCCACCCTTGTAGCGCTTAAGTGAGATGTGACATTTCAGCCAAAAGAAAAAGGAGCAGAAGAAGAAGAGATTATGGACTCGATCCAGAGCAGGAAGGCTTGTGCTGGTTTTGATGGACTTTTCCTCAGGCCATATGGAAACAAAGGTGATTTACGAGAAATAGCATATAAAGGCAGAGTTCACTCATTTTTCCTTGCCTGTTACCACATTCTCCTGCTGAAATCTGAAGAGATGTTGCGCTTGGCTTTGGGGAGAAGTAGGATCAGGGAGAAGTAAGATCAGGAACTAACACATTGGAGATTTCCATAGCAGGCTAAGAATGTTTTTGTGAATGTGGACCCAGTTTACCGGAGTTAGTCTCCAAACACTCCAAATTCCAATTTTCTAAATGTACGTGCCTATCAAATGTTTTTGCCATTGAATTTTCTTAAGATAGATAAGTATTACTAAAATTTAAGAGTGGTTGAAAAACATGGAATGAAGCCGTGCTTTAGCTGAAATCAATGGCAGTACTTTCACTGGCAGTACTTCACCTTTCTGTTTAGTGTCACACTGAAAAGGGCAATGACCTCCTGGCCTACAGGAGACTTTAACTCCCCGGGAAGCAACAGAGACATTTATTTTAGGCTCCAGAGAGAGCAACAATGGTTGTAGCCATGCTGCCTACAGACCAGACATATTCCCATCCAGGGGGAAATATTCAGTTAACTAGTAAATCGTTTGGCTCACTTGCTTTAATAATACTAGATGACTGTGGTAATTTATGTATTGAACTTTCTAGTTTTGCTGTAGTCCACATTTTAAAACAAATTGATTGAACCTGAAGTCATTCCTAATTTTAAAGTTTTGAGGCATTGTGTTTTTCTACCTACAATTATGGAGTAAGTATAATTATAATCATCTGCCTTGTAACAGCCCCAACCTAAGTGGAACGGCTAATTTCTAAGTAGGTAGCAGGGACTCTGAACTAAAGGAGATCATCTGTGTCTCTGAGTTCATGGGTAGCCCAGTACTAAAACACCAGTCTAAATTTACTCTGTCTGGATTCCACATCACTGCCTACATCCTCTTCTGCATAACAAGCTGAAGGCCTTTCATACAAACAAGCTGAAAAACTTTTATGAAGAAAATACATATCTCAAACTAGAATGTGATAGTTGAAAACCAGAACTTATTTATTATCTTAAGTGCTGTCATTATGAAGAGCTTCTACCTTTCCCTTAGAATATTTGAAAAGTAGAAATATTCCTTCTCTGAATTCTGCTATAAAAATGCATTATGGCACTCTGTGATACTGCCCAATCATGAATGCCTGTATTACAGCCTTTTAGACCAAAGCTTTTTATAAAATCATGCTCCAAAATCCACATATGAAAACCAATGAACTTTGTATCAAACTTCATATGTGCAAAATATTGTAAATAGTTTTATATGACACCAAGCTGAAGTTAATCCTGCTTCCTGCATCATTGCTGCAGTGCCAGCTTTGTCACTGAATGTTGGATCTTAGTATAAACATCATTAAATTGTGAAATAAGAATTTTGGAAGAGATTCCTTTTCTTTCCAGTGGAAAATTTCAACTTTTGGCGCAAAGCAGAAATTGTTCAGTCTGGAATTGATGTTTTGGTTCCTTCCGCTCTCCTCTTTCTCTATGGATTGGGAGCTCACATGGACTCTTATGATGAGGTGGCCCAGGCACTGGAAACAGCTTTGGTATCCCTCTGGATAACACACTACCAAACAGAGAGCTGACTGCAAGTTTCATTTACTCATATGTAAATCTTGCTGAGGTATCTTTACACTGTCCTACAGCACATGTCTGTCTGTCTTTTCTACAGGGCAGTAGAAGCAATGGCAGTAATGGAGCTTTCAACCTAAACAAAATAGTGGTAACGTGAAGAGTCTGACTAAAATTCTTATAATGTGCCATAGCAGCATTTCCAAAGAGGAAAACAAAAACATATCTTGGAGATAGTGGGTTGTATTCATCTACGTACTAGACACTTGAGATCTTTAGGTAGAAATCCAGGTCTTTCTAAGAAAAGAAAAATTCTTCTTCCTCTTTTGCCTTCTTAAACAAGAAGAACCCCCAAACAAAGCAGCTTAGAGGAATTATTTTAAGAGAATCAATGCAAGAAAAATATACATCAATAATAAGCATAATAATTTTTTTTATAAAAGCTTTGAGGTAGGAAATTGTCAGGAAAGGAGAATTCTGTAAAATGGTGACCCAGTGTTTTAGTGTTCACATTCCCATGTTTTTGTCTTTTCCTCAGAGACTTCTTTTCCATTGACAATAAAGGATCAAATATTATATTTCTTTGCTTTTTTAAAGCAGGCTGCTGCTTTAGCACTAATGCTAAAGTGTATTCTGCCATATGTCTTCGTACACTTCCTTGGTATTGAAGTTATAACCCTCATTAGTAGGTCAATTTTAACCTGATGAGTTAGCTTATGGAGTTAGAATTGAGTCACTCAAATCACTTGTCCCTGTAACAGTGTGATCTTTACTGATGGTTATGAAATAAGATTCACAGTTAGGAGCTGGCCAGGAATTTCCTGAAAAAATACTTTTTGTCAAAAAATGTTGATTAATTGACCTTGAGGTTATGAAGGTATGAACTGGTTTTCTCCAAAAAGATTTCTTGGGTTTCTTGCTTAGGCTGAGATTCCTGATCAAAACAGAGACACTGTTGGTTAGTCTTAATCGATCTCCTTTCCTCTTGCAGTTGCAGCAATTTTGTATGAGTGTATGCAATTCTGGTCAATGTTTAGGGTATTCCTGCCACTCCCTGGGCTATCATAAATAGACCAGGATTTTTCTTTTCTTTCCCTCTGCCATTTCTTCTTCAAAGCCAGATAAACTAATTTTGAGCCATCAGAGGTTCATGACCTTGGATCTTTATGTAACTGAGAAAATGTTTCTGAGCTGGGAAGAACACTCCAAGCCAAACTTTGGTCCCAAGGTATAACCTTCCACATCAGCTTTGCAGGTATGGGAGACTTTTTTTTTAAAGGGGGAGTTGGCAGCTCCCAGAGACATCCATTTTTGTTATAAATCCCTTCATCTTCAGAACATGTAGCTTACATATATGATATCTTTAAGGTGTGTGAAAGCCTAGAAATCAGCGGGAATATTCAGGGAGTAACGTACAACTCAATATATATAAAGATAGCAGAATCTAGCATTTAGTTTGCCAAATATTGTGGACAGAAGCCAGAAGTCCATTTACATATAAATATATAATTTATAACATGGAAATACTTCAAGGCCTTGCATGCAAATGCTTTGGATTTTTCAGAAAAAAAAGTTTCTTTTCATCTGCTTGTCTTTTGTTTCAATGAAATCATGTTTCATTGTTGCATTCATTACAATAAATTAAAAGGGCAGCCTTTCCTCTCTTTTCACACAACTGGCATATAAATGACACTTCCTGCATGGCATAAAAACTCAGATAATTGTTTTATAATTAATTTACCTAAAGTAATTTAAAAGAGAAAAAAATGCATGATTTTATTGTGAATGTGTCCAATTCATTTAGAGAAAATAGAGGGAATATAGTTTCTAATTTCCTGTTTCTTTCCTGAAAACACCATTCCTCCCAAACAGATTAGATTTTGGGGTTATTTAGCTACCAATTTTTTCTCTTTGTTGTTTTGGTGTCAGCACATTTCTGGATGTTGGCTGGAGCAAAGGAAATAAATATAAAAATAACAGAATGGAGAAAATACTTCTGAAAATATTTTCAATATTTTTATTTTTCAACTAGAACTTTGGTTTATGTTAATGTTCATCTGCTGTTCTAGTGAATTTAGTTTGCTGGCAATACTAATAACAAATAACTAATTCATCCGAGGAAAGCAAATTCTGGCTTCGGAGCAAAAACTTCTTATCGCAGAAATTTGTTTTTCACACTATGACACTGAACATCAAATGCAGATAGGTTTTACAGTAAATTGTGCTGTAGTCATTTATTCAAAATCAAAAGCTATTCAGCAAATAATTTGACCAATGAATACATGGAAAAACTGATCTGCTGATGGATTAACCCCAAAAAAGAAAAAAAAATGTATCTCTATGAATTCTAAAGTGAAAACCTTTCTCATGGGGATACGGGTATTTTGAATGTATAGGTAAATAAACATCAGAATTTAGATGCATGGACCTTGAGAAGAGAGGAAGTATTCTTGCTGATGAAGTAGTGGCAGGGGCAATACAACAATGAAAATGTTGTTTATTGGGCTAGGAAAATGTATGAAGTTTATGAGAAATAAGTATTTGACCATAAATTTCAGGTACCTGGGCAGGAACATTGAGAAGTACGTTTTCCTGGTACAGATTGTCAAATGGTGGTAAGAGTTATGGCAGTAAGCAGTAGGATTAGATTCAATTTGGACAAATATTTCTTGAATAGAATAAGTATCGCCAGGATCTGGAACACTGTTCCAATTGGAAAAAGGAGGAGACTTTAGACGTAGCTGGAGGAGCCATCCTAGCAAGAAGAGTTTGGCACAGTTCTTTCTGGCTGTGGTAGCAGCCTGATTGTCATGAAGTCACCAGGCCAACAAGAAGTGATGTACTGGTGTGAGTAATGAGAACATGATAGAAAAGATGGTCTCAGAGAATAATAAACCTGATGAGTTGTTTCACTTGAAATTAAGTTTTCGGAATTAAGTTTCTTTATTGTTTGAGATATTAAGGAACCTAGTTAGTGGAGTCAACAGGACTGAAAAGTTCAGTATCTTGAATATGTATGAGTTCTGGAATATTTTAAAGTCCAAATTAGAAAATCAATCTGGAATTTTGAAAGAGAGACATGTAAAAAGGAAGTCAGTTCCAAATTCACTGAAAGCAAAAGATTCAAAAAGGACATTAGCCATGAACAGAGAACCCACAAAGGATGGAAAAAGTTATTGATCAGTAAAGAAAGCTACTTGAAAGTTGGAAAACTATTGGGAGAGAGGGAACCACCTTAAGTTAAACTGAATCAGGCCTTGCAGAGGAAATTAAAATAAATGGCAGGAGGTTTATCGGTAGTAAAGCTAACAAAAGAACAATGAAGGATGCAATGTTCCTGTGCAGAGGAAGCTGGGCTAAGAATTAAGTTTTAGGTATGGCTCAAAAGACAAATGAATGTTTTGTTTCAGTTTTTGCCAAGGGCAAAGATGTTGAACAATAATTTGATCAAGACATCCAAGGAAAAGGAAGAGATGAATCTGAAATGTCCATATCTGAGACAGAATCAAATTCCCAAAAATGTAATATTATCAAGCACAGGGAGAAAACACATATAGTCACCAGTGCCACGTAAAACAATCACAGTTTGCTAGCTAATATTTTGCATATTATTTTAAAAGGCAAAGGGTATGACTGGAGAATAGGAACTGTAAGCCTGTTCCAAGAAAAGGAAAAAAGTGTTCTAGGCAATTACAGATGCTTGAGCCTAACCTCAGCAGCGTGTGCACTTTGGAATAGATTTGGAAGGAAAGCATAACTGAAGATATGAAGCTAAGTAAGTCAAAATGCACCTTATTTTTACCAAAATTGATATCATTACTTAACAAAATAACTGACTTCTCAACTAGGAAATAGGGCAAGTCAAACCTATTTGGACTTCAGTAGAGCATCTAATATAGCACTACACTGGAATTTATTAATTGCGCTAGAGAGGATAGTGACTGGTAGGAAATTTATAAAATCTTAGATAAAGGTCTGACTGAGGCAAGATGACAATGGCTTGTGCTTAAAAGGGTTCATCAGGATATAAGGAGGTACCCTGAAGTCTTGAAGCATCATTAGGGACTGATTATAGATACCTAATCAATTTTCATCAGGTAACCTGAAGAGTGAGTTTACAGGTTATATGCTGCAGCTATTTCTCTGCATACTATTACCCCGCAGTACCCCATGATAACTATGAGATAGCTCCTCTTTTTTCACTGAAGGTAGCAGGGTGCCCATGGGCAGTTGCTGCACCGTATATGATGTGTTCTAGCTTTCCCGCTGGCAACCTGTACCTCTGCTCGTGCCTTTGCTTAATAGGTTTAGTAATGACAAAGGCATAAAAAGTTGCAGTGTAGTAATGAGACAAAATTGGAGGTTTTGTCAATATGGAGAGGATCGAAGTGTAAGGCAAGGAGATCTGTGTTACCTAAAGGACTGAAATTATAGAAATGAACTGCAGTTCAATAGCAGGACGTGCAAGGTCAGTCACTTAGAAGGACTGCTAGAAAGAACTTCTTTTATAAGCTGAGCGCTTAACAGCAGGAAACGGCAGATGAAGAGAGAAACCTGGGTACCTTCATCAATCTCAGGATATATCTGAGTAATCCAAGTAAAGCTTCCAAGGAGGTGGCAAATACAGTCCTCAAACATACCAGGTGGGCCTCAGATGGCAGGCTCAGATGTTGGGGAGGGGAGTGCATAAGAACACACTGAAATAATCTCTAGAACTAGGACCACAGAGTTGCTGAAGTTTTTTGCCTAACAGTCTGACTATTTTGTTCTATCTTGTCACAGTAAAATGCATAGCAGAATTTTTTTTTTTTTATGGTGCACTTGAAAATTTTTTTTTTTTTTCTATTCACAGAATTTAACATAAAAGTCAGGAAAATGTAAGTCCTCTTTGTGGTGTGACCATAGCTCTTTTCAATTTTCAATTTCTGGCAGCAATTCACTTGCCAGTCTGGCTCTTTTAAATGTAAGCATCCTTAGTACATTGGACCTCTATCTTTTAGTGATAATATATAGACACTTAGGACATTTAGGTCCATGTTGAATAGAGGTATTATTTAATAGAAATTATAATTCTGAACTTTTTGAATGCTTCCAACCTCACAGTTGCTTCCAGCTGTAGCCAGAAGTAAGAATCCTATTGACTCAAGTGATAGAAGTGTAGGTCCATAGTCTGCTGAAATTTATCGATAACATGTAATCTTTAATGGTTATAAATACACTTCTTTTCTTTTATCCCAAGGCTAATGCCAAAAAATCCTTGACGGCTTCAGCTGCAATGAAAAGTTAAATGGGTTATTTGAAGAAAACAAAATTAAATGCATTTGCATGGCTACTAGCCATGAAATACCAACTAGATCTCATGGCTAGTAGCAGATTTTAGTGGGAGTCACTTGTACTGAAAGGCAGTTGCAGGGGAGAAGGGTGCATGTAGTTAAATAGTTGAAGGGAGACTTCCAGATGTTTCATTATACTATAGAAAACAATAGTAAGTTTTGAAAATTGGACTGCTGGCTTGTGAGGGGGAGGAGACAATAGCAACAAGTTTAAACTATTCAGTGATCCCTACCTATAATTGTATAGTGTCCTTTTACCTAGTCACTCTGAAGTTGAAGTGCTGCCCCCATGTCTTAAGTATGTATAGTACAGATTAAGAGGTTAAGGGACAGCAGGAGTTGCAGGAAAGGCACAATTTACAATAGTAAGTCATTTGACAGACTGGAATGCTGATAAGTGATAGAAGGGATTAGGTTTGTTGATGTAGGAAATGAGTTACTTGGAATCATTCTTTAACTGGAAAATGTTACTTTTCAATGAAAACTTAGGAGATAAAAAGTTTACAGTTGCAAGTTTTCAGGTTTTGCATAGCTTACTCTCCTCCTTAGATTTCTAAGTTGGCATCCCGTCTCTGAACTTAGGCATCAAAACTGTGTCTAGATTTTGGATGTCCCATAGAACACCACTTCTAAAATAAAAAGCTGCATCATTCTGTAAGAGTACAGCTACTACACTTAGGACACAAAGGATACAGCAGAAAGAAGTGGTTGTGTTTCAAAGTCTCCAAAGAAATCCTACTGGCCTGTCTCATCGAGCAGATTGGGAGAGTTGGGCCCTTGGAGAACAGCAGAGCTGAAGAACTGCTAGAACAAGAAGAAGTGGAAGGTGACGAGCTGTGGATCTGCACCTGGCATGAGGCTTTCAGAGCAGGATAGGAAGGGTGATGGGTTGGGGTGAAGTGCTCTGGAGCGGTTCAGGTGCATTGCAAAGATTTTAGTCTGGGTACAGTTGCTGCAGAGGACTCTTTTCACCCCCACCTTTTATGCAGGACTACTTCTCCCAGCCACCCGAAATTCTTCCTCACACGCTGTCCTCCTTGCTGTCAAAAATGTGGTAGCTATGATCTTGTCCATCTGTAGGAAGCACTGAACTGTGCAGCCCGTAGGAATGACTGCCAACTAGAAGCCAGTGAAATTCACTGACCCCAAGAAGAGTTTTTCAGATAAAGTGACTATTTACATTTATTGCTCTTAATACACAGAACTATTTTAGGCTTCAGTGTGAAGAAATATATTTTTGCTAGATGCATGGAGTGTTTGTCACAACTCTTAACAGCCATTACTATAGGTACTTCATCACATTTAGTGCATAAAAATACTCTCAATGGAAATACTTGGATCAAAACCAATGAGAAAGCTGCACAAATACTCCAAACACCTGCATATCACAAAAATTTAACAGTGCCAGCACCAAATAGTTCTGGTTTATCTCAGGAGAATGTTTGCAGCTAATCCTCTTTAGTGGACATAGATAAACATACTGCAGCTAATACATACTTATCATAATTCAGCTGAGACATTTCAGAGTGCACCACTTAACTACTTTTCAATTTCTTTTCCTGTTTTGTCATTATCATTGTTAAAAAAAATTACAGGTGATTATTTGGCAGGATCTAGAAACTAAACCCACAGTGTATTTCAACTTTCCTTTCCTCTCACTGCTTCAAGTACTAATTGCTTTCTCTACCCTAGCGACTCTCCAAGGAGGTGCTCTGCCCCAAGCTCAGTTGTATTCTGCAGCTTCTTTTTGCTTAGGTCTCAGACTTCTCATCTGCTCAGCTGTATAGCTGTCCTCTCAGCAGAACCTTCTGCTTTCAGGGGCAGATTTCTTTTCTCCTACATCTTCCTCAGAAGCGTACTGACAGAGGTATTTTGCAGGTCTCCAGGTAAGCAGATAGAGATAGAAGGTTGAATCGTGATGCCACTCACCTAATGGGCCAAGTAGTGCCATTGTACAGGTGGGTAAGGGAGTGTGTTTGCCAAGAGGTGAGCCAACTTGAGACTTCTCTGAGATATGATTTTCTTGCCTGGCTTCCACAGCAGTACTCCTCCTTGCAGACAGCTAGCACTGTAGTGCTTACATGCAGTGCTGAGATTTTCTGTGGTTTGTATGTTCATTGGGAGTATCCTGAAGTACCAAAGTCAGGAAAGGCAGAAACAACAAAAAGAGCATAGTTCTATTTAGTAAACTTCTGTCTCTGAGGGAAAAAAAGAGTTACTGATCGCTGTTCCATCATCTGGTCATCTGGAGCGCTCTGGACTGTCTCCATTGCCATGGTTTATCTCACATTCCTTGGGATACATAAAAGAGGGATGTCTTTCTTCTTTGATTCCAAGGTCTTTTGAGCTAAGAGCATATTTGCATCCCAGGTGTGTGTAGAGTGATAGGGCTGCTAGTCCCTGCCACCATGCAAATGTCATTACCACTCTGCAGGGGTTTTGAATTGCAGTGAGGGAGAGTTTCCATTCATTTGCTTTGCTGAAGGTCTCAGAAACAAAGCCTGTAGAGGGAAAGGAGAGTGTTTACTTGTCACATGCATTCAGATATCTCCTTAGGAAGCAAGGAGCTGTATCTTACTGTTTCTTTATCCCAGATCTTTCCCAATTCATGCACACCAGAAACCAGCAGTTTGCCTCTCTGCAAATGCCATTCTACTGATTGACCTGGCTTTTGTGAACTTATTCATGTACCCCTATTTACTTTGTACATAAACATGTTCCGGGTGTGATTTTCAAAGATTCTTTGCACTTCAAAGGTTCCTCTTTTTTTGTGAGTTCTTCTCCTTACACCAAATTAATATTTTTACGCTAACATTTTGGTGCCCAGTGTGGCTGGATAACCATTATTCTTTTGGAGGGGGGGGACAGAAAATATGCCACTGTGAGGTGTGGTATGAACTTATAAGCGGGAATTGGTTTTGCCAAGTAGGAATGGCATGACAGTGTAAACACAGACATAAGATCAACAAATGCCTGGATGTCTGAGAACTGGCAGTGGTTAAACATCTGATGTGCTAGGTCACTACAGCCTCTTCAGGTTTTCTAGTACTCTTGTTTATTGGTTTTATCTTCCTTTTGTCTTTTGATTTAAAATCCTACTATAAATTCTTTGAGAACAGAGATTATGCGTTTCTATGGTGCCAGATATGTGATCTGATTAAGAGTCGGAATTTTATGCAATACAAATAAAGACTATATTTTAGACAACAGTGAATATTCCTTCTTACAGATAAACATAGCATGTAATATCTGAGAGAGGACACGTATATATGATTTTGCATATCAAGTGGGTTTGAATCATTCATAGGCTTTAGGGAAGTGCCTGTAAGCCTATTTCACCACCATGGTAGCCCTAGAGCAAATGCAATGCTAATACTCCTGCTTAGTGATTTTAAATAGTTTGTAAGCTGCTGTAAAAAATGTGTTGTCAAACTCTGCAACTAATTTACTTCTTCCAGTCTATAAAACAGGGAAAGGAAACATCTGTTTAAATGGGAATGTAATGGCAGTGGGGATTATACTTCTTTTCTTGTCTCTGTTGTTGTTCATTCTATTTAATTGGTTTAAATATAGAGAAATGAATGTCACTGATTAATAAGCAGTAATATTTATTAGAGCTTGAGACCCTGTACAAGCCTGTATAGATGAACATTTTTTGTGACACTACTAGCATTTCTGAAACAAATTAAACAGATGTGGGAACATTCCAGACATTGCTGAAGTCATAGTTCACGCCACATGGATGAGGTTATGGCAGAGTTAGTACAGATGAGAGAAAGCTATCAACACAGCTTCCCTGCCCATAAATTTTCTGTAGAAAGGGTTAACAAAAGACACATCTTGCATGGGAATTTTTGTATTCCTCTGTGTGATTCATTTATTTATACACATTCTATGTCTGTCTCGCAGATTATTCAGCCCCTGGTACACAAGGATAAATGCTTCGGAAAGGTCAGTTTTCCTTGCAGTGAACCAGCCTCATCCTCTTCAGAACTCACCAAACTCAGAAATTGTTTCTTATGTTTGCTTTATAATTCCTCTGAAGAAAATGCACTAAAACAGCAGTCAGTGGAGTGTGAAAAACTCTAAAGGGTTTTACCCTGGCCATTGTTTAGAGTGCAATGTCAGTCTAGTGCTCTAGCTCAGCTGGGGCTGAAGGGCCTTTGCTTGGGTGCCCTATTTTACTTGGTTTTAGTTTTTCTTGGTCTCATAATGATTTTTTCCTTTATAAGCTGAGCGGACAATCCAAGATTAAGCTGCTGCTGACAGAAAAGAAGTAAGTAATTTTGTATAAATGTTTTGACATAATCCAGTGAGATGAATAAAAATACTGGGGGCATGTTCTATTGATCATTTCTTACTCCAGAGCGTTCCAGTGCTCTGTTGCTGCCCCACGAGGATCCTTGAAGCAAACTGGCCAAGCCATGAGCCTGGCTTCACAGACTTAGATTTTCTGTTAGTATTGAGATAGAGTAGATATTTGTGAATTAAATAGTGTAAGAAAGCCTGTTACTGATTCAAGAGCTCCAGCAGTACTTGTGAAAGCATCCAGAAGAAAGTTTGGGAGCAATTTCAGTAGAATGCAGAGCAGATATACATTTATAGAAAAAAACAACTGTTCATTAGAAATCCAAAGCAAAATATCCTGGAGCACAAGGAGAGAAGTGGGAAAAATATGCTTAAATCAAAACAATAGATAAAAATGTCTTAGAAAGAAAAGAAACATTGGAGGAAATGTGCAGTAAATAGCAACGAGCAGTTCAATATGATGACTTGGCAGCAGTCTATGCTGGAGCTTTTTAAAATTAAGCACAAGCAGAAACTTTGGCAGGATGTAGGCCTTGGAGCAACATGTAGGGCTGGGATTATCCGGTGAGATGGTTTGTTGTATTAGGGGTAGATGCTCTTACTGCTTCACATTGCCTAATACTTGGTATGCAAAGCGTTACTCCTACTCCATGATAACTGACGGAGCAAAATGAATGGTGGAGCATGTCTAGTGGGCAGAGAACTTAAACAACAAATAAGATGCTATTTATAAACTCTTTGTGATACATCAAGAGAATAAAATTAAGACTAAAATCTGAACGAGGCACACCTAGCATCCTAATTAACACTTGTGTGAAAAATAAATATCAGCTAAAAGATATTCATGACTGAAATTTCCCAGACTTGGATTTTCTGTATGAGTACTCAGGTGGCGTTTCTTGGATTTAAAATGGGTTTTCTAAACCCAGTGTCTCATTTTGGCTAACTAGAATAAGGCAGCTTAACTGATCTTTAAAACATAGACGATATAATTTGCTTTATTTCATTGATATTTGCATGCCTTTTAATCAGTCTTCTGGAAAGCTTAAAGCGGCTGCTGTCTTGTTAAATTCACAACACCCAGCAGCTACTGTTGGTCAATAGGTGAAATCTAAGGTTCAAGGGATTTACCTGAACTTTTTAACTCAGTGAAGACATTCAGATTTTAAAAAATGCTTGTTTTTATTTTTTGTTTTAAATAGTACTTTGTTCCCTTGAAGTCCCACCACTGTATACAGTTTTAAAATATTGTCTTATCAACTGGGAAATGAGAAACAAATCATCAGTCCTTTTAAATATGTCCTCTTCACAAGATAATGAAATGAAATATGGAGTTCAGCATACGCAGTACCTCATCAGGAGATGAATGAGCCTTTTTTTTAGTGTTTCTGAAAAGCTACCCTCACTTTTACAAGACCAGTGGATGGGCTTAAAAATAATATATGTGGACTGTTTGCAACATTTGAACAATGTCAGTCAGAAAGACTTGAACCAGTAGGAAACAATTCCATTGGTTTTCTAGCTTTGATCACAAGAGGGAGTATTTGCAAGTAATCTTTCCGTGTAAAAACAAAAATGCTGTTTAACAGTGCAAGCAGTGGATTAGGGCAATTAACTGTGTTCTGCAATGCACCAGCAGCATCTGTATCAAACCTGCAACAAGTGCTAATTCAAATAGTATTCTTTCTTGCATGTCTGTTTGTGGAAGTGCATATGATTTGGAGACCTTCAGCAATTTCATAGAGACTGAATACCAAACACGATGAACTGTGTTACAGGAACAAATTGTAGTCCAACACTTCGAGTCAGCTTAAGGTACCATAAACTCTGTGTTAATGTATCAAAGGAAGAAATAAATCTTTCTTCTACTTGTATCTTTCTACCCAAAAGAGATGATCTCTGCCATAAAGGAGGTTTTAATTTCTATTAGGTAAAATCTATTTTAATTATAATTTCTTGAAGATAGCGTGTCAGGGATAGGGATATTTTGAGTCTAAAAATAGAAAAGGCAGCTAGTATGACCTAAAGGCTGTGGTTTAAAGCTATCTGAAAGTTCATAATAGCAACAAAAAAGTCCTCATTCATTACCAATGCCATGATTTGCAGTTGTACTTGGGACTGATCAATTTTCTTATATTAAATACAGAGAAGACAACCCTACTGTTAGAACGTAAACAACAACAAAAGTAATGCCTATACAGTCTGTTGCATTTTCTGTTCAAACATCTTGAAACTAGGCCATACACTAGTAAGGCCTCATTTTGCCCTTTCTGCAAAATAAGGAATAATTTTTGCCCCTTCTTCAGCTTATAAGCAAAATTTGACCCAGAGAGAGCTATACTACTCCTATCATGCAGTGGGGAGGAGGAGGGAGTCCATGTTATTGTTGCAGTAGAGAATTGCTTAAGGTTTCAAAGGAAAATGGCAGCAGGTTTCAGGATTCCCAAAGAACAGGATTAACCTTTTCCTCATTGTAAAAATGTAGTAGAACCATTTAGGAATCAAAGGAACGTGGAGTAGGGGAAAATGGATTTACTTTAAAGCATTACTGTCAAATCAAGTTATATTATATATAAATGTGATTTTTTTGAAGACTGATAGATCAATAGAAAATTTCCATGAAATCAAACGTGGAAAAAAGCTTATTTGTATTTAACCATTGACTGCAGCATATTCAAGGCAAAGAAAAGGAGCTTTGTTCAAACTTTTCAGTGCAAATTTTTCTGGCCTTCTGTGTGAGAGCAATTAATCATTTTGTAGTTGGGATAATTGCTCTTTGTGGTCAACATATACTTTTCCTGATCACATAGAGGTGTTTTGGTGATGGTTGGCAGGGCAGCGTATCAGGATCTTTCTCAGTGAAGTTGGTGATAGATGGTAACGTATTAGGGCCACAGGGAATGTCTGAGTGGCCAAATTGTGAGAGATTGGAAAATGCGAAGTCAGTGTCCTGAGCTGTGAGAATGGATGGTGGCTTTCTCCCCTTCCTCTCCAAACTGCCACATGCACCTGTTTGCTATGAAAAGTGCCCACAAGGGCTGCTCTCTCAAGGATGGCACGTGTTGGCAGGCAAGAGTGGACCAGTCACGAGCCTGTGCACCTCCATCCTCCTGCAGAGAAGGAGTAATTGCTGCTGTCTAATGAAGAGAAACTTAAACTGTAAAACTTGAAGCGAGTTTTAACAGCGCTGCATAGTAATAAGCTGGGTTTGTTCATCATTGTACATAGGTTTCTTGTTACATCCCCTATTTCAGGTTGTTCTTCTTAAAATGCGGACTATACACTTGCTCAGCTGTACTGGAGCTGGCCCCTACCTGCTGGGTGACTCTGACCTGCCCCTTCTGGGCTGTGCCACCGCACAGAGCCAAGGTGACAGGACAGCATCCGTTCTTGCCCTAGGGAAGTGTCCGTGTCTCAGGGCTGGTCAGTAGAAACTAACCTGTTCCATAGCCTCAGGAGCCAAGAGACAGTGATTTTTGACTCTAATTGTGCTGAGGAAGCTTTCAAGCAGTAAGTTAAGAGGGTATGCACAAAACTATTATTTCTTTTCCCAGCTGTTACTCACTTTCCCCCAGTTCCCATGCCTAATTTCTAAAGCACTTGCCTCTTTAAAAGCCACGTTTTCCCTTTGTCCTGGAGTTGCCCCTAAGAACAGGATCACAGAGAAAGAATATCCCTTCAGCTTTATGGGAACTGCAAAGCAGGGCTCTCTCCTTCCATTCTTAAACACGAAGGGTGGTATGAGTAGCAATGCTGACAGTGTACATTTGCAGATGCCACCATATGGGTCTTGAAAAACTAGTTGCACCGATGATTCCCTGCACATGTAGGAGACAGTTTGCATTGTTGGCATCGTCCCTGCACAGAAACAAGCACAGCTTAGCAAAGCTAAGCAGATGGCACCAGATCTGGTGCCAGGGAAGCACTGAATTAAAGGTTATACCCACCAGGTTTGATGCAGTGCCAGTTTGAATTGGTACAGAAGCTTCAGCCCACCTGCTTATTGGCCCTGTGACATCTGGCATCTTTTTTTTTTTTTTCTCTTCCTTGGACTAAGCTAAATGCAGCAAGGAAAAATGTCATTTTAAAAGCTAGTTACCAATAAATGGGATTACAATTCCCTAAGAAAAAAGAAAGCTTTACAGATATATTGTTTAACATAGCTCTATTAGTGATTTCAGGACAGCTCTGGGAAGATTATATGGTGGAAAATAAGAATTTGGGTAAAACCACTTAATGGACAGGGCAGCATGCTAATGAACACATATAGCTGTTAGGAGTTTATGGCTATCGGCAGTCTGCACATAACAGCTAACTGTTTCCGAATGTCACGATACATATGTTTTCACTCAGAGCATGATAGATGTTTTATGCTAGGCCACCTGAGTGTGGCCAGGGTAAGTGCTTAACAAATAGAAATGCACCCTACTAAACTTATTTCTCTGCTCCGCTTAGGTTTATCCCTTACTCGTGTCTTTTGTCCTACATGTTGCGCCATTCACTTTGTGAAGATTATTATTATATTTTAAACCAGTCCTTCCTTTCTCTCCACACGTTCACATGCTGTATACACAAATATGCTGCCATGGGGACTGTGCTTGTTGCAGAGACTAAAACTGTTTATATGTCTTCTCCATTAGGGATTTAATCCTTGCTCCCTTGGTGTGAAATGAAAGTATGCAGCTGTATGGCACTCTGGAGATGATTACCATTAGAGCTAAGTCTGAGTTTATACACACCATGAGCCAGATTAATCAACAATTTATTGACTCAAAATTGAATCCATACACCATTGTTCTGGGGTTTTTTGTTGTTGTTGTTATTGTTTTTTTTTTTTTTTCAAGGAAGGACTCAGGCTACCTGAATAATTTTGGGGGCAAATTGTCAGAAAATCATTGAACCAGATTTATTAAATATTTGAAAAACAGTGACAGGCATTGTGTGATTTCTAAGCCTCCATCTCAGAATGACAGGGAAGCCGATTTGCTTATAAACTGTAGATATACCTTTTTAAATCATCAGTGCCGGTTTAGAGTTTTCATTACAAAAAGAAAGAAAAAATCATCAGCTTTGGAAACTGCCTAGAATTTTCTTGGCTTCTGTATAGTCAGCACCAATATTTAGAAAAAACAAGTGAAAAGCTGATAGGAACAGATAAATAAGGCAATATATAGCTGAAAAGATAAGTGTACTGTGGAAACAGTTATGAGGCAAACAGGTCTTTCAAATAAAGGTGTTCTCCATGAGGCAACAACAAAAGCATTCTATCCATGGCAAAGTTTAGCTCAAGAATATTAAAACAAGAAAAATTTTGAGATTAATACTAAAAATTTAACTTTTCCGCTTTTGACCTTTGAGATAGGAATTATTCACAGAGGACCTGCTCCTTTGTTGGCTCATAGCTGTTTTTTCTTGCATTTTGACCTAGCTGCTGGTATCTCTGCCTCTCATCTTCTCCAGAGCAAACAGCTGCACAGTGCTTTCAAATGCAGGAGGCTGCCTCATGAGTCTGTTCCCAGCCCAGATATGTGTCTTGTTCCAAGCTGGCCACTGACTTCTTAAATAGTTCCTGCAGCAGTGCTCTGGCATGTGCCTTGGCTATTGATTTCAAGGAGCAGAAGTTCATGGCTTTCAGCATTAACCTTCTAAATTTTCTGCTTGTGGAAGACCGCCTCAAGGCAATAAGGAAAGCTGGAAGAGCTAGTCCCCTTCTGGCAAGGTACTGAAGAGGACCCAAGCATTGGAGGTAACTTCCTTTTCCAGTTCCCTCTGAAGGTAGCCTTGCTCTATTAACACCTATATGTCTTTCCAGATCCCTTAGACTTTCAGAGATGGAGGTGTGCAGGGGCAGCTCTGTTCATTTAGAGCTTAGGTGGGGAGAGCCAGAATGGCTTGTTTCTCTGTTCTCTAAGTGTTGCCAAAGCAGTATTTGGATTATGTTCTTGGGTTTTGCTGAATGTCTACACTGAAATAAAAACAGTGGGCCAGACTTTGAACCCTTATTCACAAGAGGTATTCCCCTTGTCTTGTCTGAACATGGGGAATTTATGATTTAGTCCAGTAGTAATACCGATGGAAAAGTGGTTTGTTTGTTGTTGCTGCTTTTTTTTTTAATTTGACAAATGTCCTATTTACATAACAAACTGATAAACAGTTTGGACAAAAATTGCTTTCCCTAACTCTTCAGATTTCTTCATCGTTTACTGCTTTCTTAGAATACAATCTAGCAAAAGTATGCCCTAGCATTTTCAAGTTATAGACAATATATCATATTACCCAAGGATGCTGGGTTCAAAATGACAGCCCCTAAAGAAAAGAAGGTTATATACAGCAAAGGATATTACATATCTGTAACCAACATACAATTAGGATACAATCTTTTCACTAATAATTTTTCTGAATTTATCATATTTTCTTCTCTTACGGCTTATTCCTATTGCATTTTAATTTTTACATTTTGCACCTCTTCATTGTTTCCATCACTGTCACTCTCATCACCATCTTCAACTTCTTCCCCACTTTTAATGCCTTCCCAGCTTCTTCTTTGAACTGTACTTGTTGTCAGCTCCTCACATGGAATTTGAAATGTGGCATTTCCTAAACCCTTCAGCTACAACTTCTGGGTTTATCTGAACCCATGTTGTCTTAATCCAGTGGCACTGCTGTATTAGGACTTCTTTGTCTTCCACATAGGACTTAGGGCAGGATCCCCCACCAAGAGCCATTCTGAGCATAAAGGCTTCAGATGGTCTTTAAAGGGCCTGTTCTCTACCGCATCAGGCACCTGCAGCTGTGACATTTGTCCGGGTATGACTGCAAGATTTGTATTCATTTCTCCAATGGTATTCTTCGTGTTAGATACCCTCTGAACGCACCTAGGACAAGCATTCTCCTTTTGCTTACCGGCACACCTGGTGTCCTGTTCCAAATGATGTTCAGCCAATCCTTCATTAAGTCTGTAGACATCCATCCTTGGTTTTGACACCTAACAATTATTCCAGTAGGCATCTGGTCCTTCAGCATTGTTTTACGCTTCAAGATCACATACGGTGGCAATTTTATACCATCTGCTAACACTGCCAGCATTACTGTAATGCACATTTTTTCTTTCCCCAAACTTTTGATGATGACAGATTTTGTGCCTATTTCTTCAGCGATGTTATTGGATGGCTTGTCAAAGTAAACCAGTGTTTCATCTGCATTTCTCATTTAGCTCAGCAGATAATCATGACCTTTATGCAATCCAATCATTTATTGCTGGAATGCAATGAGATTTTTGGTGAAGTTAAAAGGAAGATGTTGGCAAAATTAAGTCCTTCTCTGTAGGCAAAAACCATTATGACACATCATCTGTATACACCAGCCATCACTGACCTTGAATTTTTGCCATGGAATGTGCCATGCTTGTGCTATTTCTTGAAATTTCAGTTTCAGACTTTTTTTCAGAATTTTCAGAATTTTTCAGATTTCCTGTGTAACTAGGTTTCTGTCTTTTTTTTTTTTTTTGAGTTCACACATTCTGCAAATTATCTTCCTACTTGAGCTGGGGGATTGGACTAGATGACCTCCAGAGGTCCCTTCCCATCTCAACTGTTCTGTGATTCTGTAATACTTCTTGGAAATGCCCTTTTTCAGTCCAGTGAATGATTTCTGCATCGAGTTAGTGCATAACAGCTTCTGTTTTGATTGTTTCCGTCTTGGCACATTTGCCTCAATAATGTTATATTTCCTCTTGGCCTCACAACTGTTAGTTTTTTCCACATACTGTACCACCAGGAGCTTAAAATTTGCATTGTAACTCCTCCTTAAACCTTTTATTATGTTCCCTCTTGCACTTGTCCCTCTCGTGTCCATAGAAGGATGGCTTTTGCATTTCACAATTCACTTGAAACTACGAAAATATCACAGTGGAATTCCTTAATCCACACCTCAGCACTTCTGCGGTGAGAGTGTCAGCAGTAAATCACACGCGCTTACAGTGTTGTCTCATTCAGACTTATGCCACTTCAGCCATATTTGTGCTCCTGCATAACTAAGGAAGCTTCCACACTGCACAGTACCACAATAATGCAAAAAGAAGACAACCTCCAATGTTTAAGTTAAGCTACTCAGACCCAAACCCCTCATCTTCCTTTTGAGTAAATGCGGTATTTTCTGATGCTGTTAAAATTGTAGTCAGATAAGAAGCAGTGTTGATACTCAGGAAACCAGTGATACATTCAATCTGTGCATCACTCAAGGATATCTTTATTTATTAAGCCACTTAAACCACGTCTGCATAGCACGTGACCTGTGAAGCTGACTTGTTTGGCCAACCAGTCCCAAAGATGTAGAGCGTGCTCGTTGACACAGGGAGAGGTTGGCTGAGTGATGTCCCTGCAACTATGTCCAGACCCGGTCGCCAGTTGGTGCACACACACCTCTGGTCCACTGGCCAGCCATCCAGTTAGTATTTGTGTACCTCCAGGTAGCAGGTCTCCTGCCTGGTATTTATTTACTTTAGACTAGATAGTACTTATACTTACATATGCGTTCCAGCTGAGAAGCATACAGTAAATGTACTGCATAGACAAGCCACGTGATGTTAAATGAAGACATTAGTAAAATTCTGATCGTAACAACACAAAGGTAGCATATTTTCAATTCGTAAAGAAAACTATTTGGAAGTATCATTTTAACAAAGAAAACATACTGTTTTGAAATATTTTACCATGCTTCTGTATTTTGAATTACACAGAAAGAATAGAATTAAATGATCTGCATTAACACAGCAAAAGACCAAAAAGCCCAACCCATTGTGTTTGCATATAGTTGCTTGAAATTAATCACTAGCACTGTTTAAAAACAACAGCATAAAAACTGGTAGCATCCTACACTTCCACCGCCTTAATACATAACAGTAAGCACTGCACTTCAATTTTTTTTAGCAAGTGACTAATTCCAGATAATAAATTGTATGTTGTTGTGAAGTGCTTCATAGCAATGGAATGCATTTAACTTCTTTAATTAAACTGCGACCGGATCCATTTTTAAAAGAATGTTGTTTCTTCATTATTTTGGTGAGTTGGATTTAACTTCACAAGTTACAGAGTAGAACTATTTTATGGACTTTCTTTATTATTTGAACAGTAGACAAATAAAAGTGGACATAAAAAAGGTCGTTTGTTTTTGAAAGTTTTATTGCTACAGTTACAGATAGTACATATAAGTGTAAAAAGACTGGGGCCCATATTAGTTCCGCTATATATTGCTGGTTTTGCTCTTTAAATTAAAAATGTGTGACGGCATGAAAAACAGATGCTTTCAACCTATTTTCCTCCAAAGTGAGAAAAATATATGTTTAGTTTGAGATGCTACGAAAGTTGTATGCAGGGGTGGATCACTCTGAAAAGGTTCTCTACTTTCTAAATAATATTTAAGGAATTGGCAGAGACCACATTGCAACTTAGGCTTAGGTCTAAATTTTGGAGACCAGTGCTTAAGGCCTAAGAAAACATAGATTTTGTTTAGTGTAAAACCTGGCTCACAGACCGCAGCCTCAACACAAGACTGTACATACATCTGTTGCATCCTGCTTTCTGGGAGAGATCTTGAAGCTGGAGGCCACTGAACGGCTGCAGAGCTGCTCCATGCTGAGTACTTTTGCGGTATAAGAATTCAATGTCCTGTGAAGAGGGAAATGACTGGAAGCCTTCACTTGGCAGGTTTGCATACTCTGACTGGTTATGATTTTGGTCATATAACAGCACAAGTAGATGTTATCTTTTTGAATTTATTTTTAATCAAATATTATCTATATACTAATAATAATGAAATAAGCCTAGGACAGCTTGCAAACTCCTCTGTGGGTGTTCGGATTCCTTTTCTTGATTAGCTTCTTATTTGCTTGTCTTAACATCATCCCTTTTTCTGTGGGATAATTTTGCTAATTTTCCCCTGGTTATTTCTTAAAACGTTAATACTTATTGATTATGTTTTAATTTCACTTTGCATTAAGGCTGTATCAGTTTCGATTTTATTTCAAGAGATCTGAGCTATGCAATGCTCAGAATGAGTATAAATTTCACTGCTAAGGCCAGTCCTGAGGAATTCCAGACCTTGGAGACAAGAGAGGAAGGCTGGAGAAAGGAAGACTCCCCCTTGGTTGAGGAGGATCAGGTTAGAGATCTTTTGTCCAAACTTGACATCCATAAATCCATGGGCCCCGATGGGATGCACCCACGAGTGCTGAGGGAGCTGGCGGATGTTATCGCTAGGCCACTCTCCATCATCTTGGAAAGGTCCTGGAGATCAGGAGAGGTGCCTGAGGACTGGAAGAAAGCCCATGTCACCGCCGTCTTCCACAAGGGCAAGAAGGAGGAGCCAGGAAACTCCAGGCCTGTCAGCCTCACCTCCATCCCGGGAAAGGTGATGGAACAGCTCATCCTGGAGGTCATCACTAAGCATCTGGAGGACAAGAAGGTGATCAGGAGTAGTCAGCATGGATTCACCAAAGGGAAATCATGCTTGACCAATCTGATAGCCTTCTATGACGGAATGACTGGCTGGGTAGAGGAGGGCAGAGCAGTGGATGTGGTCTACCTGGACTTCAGCAAGGCTTTGGACACTGTCTCCCATCACATCCTCCTAGGTAAGCTCAGGAAGTGGGGGCTAGACGAGTGGACAGTGAGGTGGATTGAGAACTGGCTGGATGGCCGAGCTCAGAGGGTTGTGGTGAATGGCGCAGAGTCAAGTTGGAGGCCTGTAGCTAGTGGTGTGCCCCAGGGGTCAGTGCTGGGTCCAGTCTTGTTCAACTTATTCATCAATGACCTGGAGGAAGGGACAGAGTGCACCCTCAGCAAGTTTGCTGAGGATACTAAACTGGGGGGAGAGGCTAACACACCAGAAGACTGTGCTGCCATTCAGAGGGACCTGGAGAGGCTGGAGAGGTGGGCGGAGAGGAACCTCCTGAAGTTCCACAAAGGCAAGTGCAGGGTCCTGCCCCTAGGGAGGAAGAACCCCATGCAGCAGTACAGGCTGGGGGTTGACCTGCTGGCAAGTAGCTCTGCCGAGAAGGACCTGGGAGTGCTGGTGGACAGCAAGTTAACCATGAGGCAGCAATGTGCCCTTGTGGCCAAGAAGGCCAATGGTCTCCTGGGGTGCATGAGGCAGAGTGTTGCCAGCAGATGGAGGGAGGTGATCCTGCCCCTCTACTCAGCCCTGGTGAGGCCTCACCTAGAGTACTGTGTCCAGTTCCGGGCTCCCCAGTACAAGAGAGACATGGCACTCCTGGAGAGAGTCCAGCGGAGGGCTACCAAGATGATTAGAGGGCTGGAGCATGTCTCCTCTGAAGAAAGGCTGAGGGAGCTGGGCCTGTTCAGCCTGGAGAAGAGAAGACTGAGAGGGGATCTCATTAACGTGTACAAGTATCTGAAGGGGGAGTGTCAAGAGGATGAGGCCAGCCTCTTCTCCGTGGTGCCCAGCAACAGGACAAGAGGCAACGGGCAGAAACTGAACCACAGGAAGTTCCACCTGAACCTGAGAAAAAACTTCTTCACTGTGAGGGTGACAGAGCATTGGAACAGGTTGCCCAGAGAGGTGGTGGAGTCTCCTTCCCTGGAGATATTCAAAAGCCGTCTGGATGTGATCCTGGGCAATATGCTCTAGGTGACCCTGCTTGAACAGGGAGGTTGGACTAGATGATCTCCAGAGGTCCCATCCAACCTAAACGATTCTGTGATTTTGTGATTCTGTGAAATGTTAAGGGTATCAACTAGAATAAATACTAGGCTAGCAGGCTTTTTAGTTTTTGTAGTTTTGTGCTGGCACATCATGTACATATGTCATTTTTAAGTACTGGCATTAGTACCCCGTCTGTGGAGTATCTAGATACAAAACGTGTTCAGTTTGTGCTGAATTTGCATGTAAAAATGGAATTTTGCCTGTGGAAATACGCTAATTTTAATGCAACTGACATTGTCATACTCGAGGTTGATCTCTGTCAAAACCAGATGGGCCATCATTTTAAATTTTGTTCCTAAAGGTCAAGGTCAGTAAGGGCTGTATTACCCTTTTGATTTCAGTGGTGGTGTTTCTAAGAGCATCATTTTTCTTTACATTTTATAAAATGTCTAATACAATTCGCAGCATGCTCTTCATTTTGAAAATAAAACATACTAGGGAAAAAACTTAAAAATCTGCATCTTAAATGCATCAGGTGAATAATTTGAGGATAACGCCTACAATGCAGCATGCAGTAAAGAGAATCAATTGTTTTATAAGGAGGCTGTTAAAAAAAACCTGAAATCAGGTCTTTCCTCTTACATCTTACATTTCAGAAAGAGAAATAAAATTTTCTTCAGCAAAGGTTTCCTACAGCTAAGCAGAAAGGACATAAGAGCTTGTTCCTTTTTCAAACCTACAAATGCAGAGCAAGAACCAAGAAGATTAGAGAATGTCCTGAACTTGTAGATAATAAGGTGAAGAAAGTTGTAAAACATAGCTCTCCACACAGCTTTCTGAATGTAATTATTTTGCTACATTCAACTCAGTAACATGAAGGAAGTAACCAATTCCTATAATAAGTAAGATCTCTAATGAAGTCCGACTGCAGATCTGGGAACCTGGAACAAGGACCAGCCCTGATATAATGAGTCCCAAGTTCATTTAGACAGGAATATGGAACGCTTACTCAATAGAATCAATAATTCGTTACAATATTAAAGACAGGCAAAGAAAATCTATGGCTTTTTGTTTTTTTGATTTTTTTTAAATTTGTTCGACACTAAGAAAGTTTGTAGAACTAGAGAAGGGACTTGCACCTATTACCCAGCCCTGGGGTGAAATTAATGAAATCATTGAAAGTGATGAGTTTCGTCACTTGAACTAGGACAGGGTTTCATTACTGGTTTGTAGTTATGGAGATTTAGGGAAAGAAACTTATGTAATATGCAGATAAATATACAGCAACGAAAATATTACCAAATCTCCATTGACATAAACGTTTAAACACTCTTACTTAAAGAATGTCTCTTTAAAACAGTTTCCATTTGCAGTGTCATATTTTCTCAAAAAAGCTGAAGGAACGGTAAACAGCAGTGGTGGCTTCTCCTTGGACTCATCCATCCAGCACATAAAAATATACCATTTGAACTATATCATTATATATTCAACTTATATGTTCCTTATTAGATACATGTAACATAGTAGCTACAGTGAGTTACAAAATTATGATTAGAAATTATATGACAAATGTTCTGGGGAAAATGATTCTTTTGTTTGTGAAAATTTGCAAACAGAATTATGTGCTTAATGATTCATATGACTTTAATAAGAACAGTAATTCAAAATTCAGAGGATATATAAAAGGTATTTGAACAGTAAGATTAAGAAGCATCTATACAATATGGAATTGACTGTAAATATTATTAGGTCCTACTTCAATCTGATATTAAAGAGAACCTAAAGGCCAAGGGCTTGGTCTGGTAGTGAGCAATGGTGACTTCTCTGTGGTTCTTTGTGTCAAAGCTGTCTGTCTGGTGTCAAAGCACCTAGTGGAGGTGACCATTACGAAATGTTTTTCTCACAACCACAGGTAACAGATAACTAAGCAGTGATTGCTGTTATCGGAGTTTTCCCTGAAAAAGATTCAGTGTGCTCTGAAAAGTATTTGTCGTGTGACTACAATGTCGCTAAGTTATGACAAGGAAATATCTATGATATGACAGGGGAATCGTACAACTGTCAATATAAAGTAAGTGTGATGGGATTGCTTTGTACTCTAAAGCAACTGTCATGTAATGGGGGCTGTGACTAGGCTGTAATAGCAATGTGACTGTAACGTGCCAGCAGAGTGACTGATAAGTAACTCCTATAAGAGCTGACTCTCAAGTAAAATTGGCTCTAACAGTTTCAAAATCCTGAGGACCCTATCTGCAATGACAGTACTTCCCATTAACTTCAGCGGGCTTTTAGTCAGTAGTTCGTGAGAGGCCAATCCAGCTTATTGCTACGCATTTGGCAGCCTTTAAGGTCATCCTTAAAACATTTTGATAGTTGGTCAGGACCATGTCTTGGCAAGGGCATTCACGTTAGACACAGCCTCCTGATCAGAGCTCCTCCAGCCACCTGCTTGTGCCAAGCCAAAGGTGGGCAATGCTGCCGGATGACAGAAATATTGGGTCATACCAGGTCCCTGGGCAGGTATGATGAGAGGGCTAACCTGCGGGGCTCTCTGTGATAGATTTGCCCCTCCCCTACCTGGGAAGCAGGGAAAAAGGGGTGAGTGAATCTCTTTGATAGCCTGCCTTGCATGTTAGGTGCTCTGATTCTCTGGAATTAGTCCTAAACAATGAATGCTGTGGGTACTTGGCAAGAAGGGAGAGAGGATATTACAAATTAATTAAGAAAAAAAGGAAGAATTATTATTTTCATATCACAGATGGAGATATTGATGTTCAGATTAATTGATTTGCCCTGAAAGTACGCAGCACATCATTAGCAGCCTTATGCTTACGGTAGAACTGATTGAAAATGGTTTTCATGGACTGTCTTCAATTTTCCAATATATCAATGAAGAAACCAAATCCTTTGGAAGGAAAAATGTATTTCTTGCAAAAAGAAAAATATTGGGGGTTTTCCAGGTTTTTTGGTCTTGAGATTCTCCTTCTCCTCTTTTTCTCTCCTTCAAATTCCTTCATCTTTCAGTTTGCCTCAAATACTATTTGGAATATTACAACTAAAATGAGAAAAACCGGAAGAAGAAAGGTTAGGAGTAATTTTCATTTTCTTTTATCTTTTGGAAGTGCAGTGGCCATCTTTACTTTGGAAAAAGTTCTAGATGGAGAACTAAAAGCTACTCTAGAATAACAAGTTTGCTTTATTTAAAATGAATGCATAGACATTTTTACATTAGTGAAATTGAAGAAAAAGTCAATGACACCATAAGATGTCAGATAATTAATTTGAATCTGCCTCCTACTATGTATTGTTTTAGCCTGTACAGATCAAACTTATTCTTGTTTTAATTATATAATTATATTTAATTATATAATAATAATTAAAAGAAGAAAAAAACACTACAATAACGGAAATAGTCGCTAGCTCAAAATAATCTTTCAATGTGAATTATAATCTATAATCTCTGCCTCATTTATCTCAAATTTGGCCAATATCTCAAGTAAATATTTCTGTTATATTTACATACCAATGTATTTAGTGTTCTGATTGTGCATTTTAAAGCCCACTGCTAGCTTAAATTTAAATTCTGTTACGCCTAATACTCATTCGATAGACCTCAACAGCTCAGTTGAAATTTGGTTTATAGCTTAGCAGGTATTTTAGAAAAGATACTAATTTGGAAAACATTCTTTGCTTGGAAAATTGTGCAAAGCGGACTTTGGACCCAGTAGACTGTAAAGGCTGGGGCGGAACTGTTACAGTCTATCATGCTAATCCTTCTTACAGACTTTTGGGTCAATAATCTTAATACTAATGTTTCCTTAGATCTATTGTGTCAGTCCAGCTGCCTTGCACTCATATTAAATTTATGTGCTTAATATCTTTATGAGATTTTATTGCAAAGAAAAAGGATGTGGAATTTACCCAGAAATTCAAAGAAATAAGGTAGTCAGATTGCTGTCCCTTTGCACTCCCACCCTAAAGAATCCCAAATATGTTAGTTCATGTAATGGATCATTGGTATGTATGTCATTGTATTCAGGTCACAAATCAAACCAACTGTGTTGGAAAGGAATGCAAACATCACTCAAGTGAAGAATAATATTTCATACTAAACAAAGGGGGACAGGAATAGAAGTTTATCCTATCTATAAATGGTTCTTTTTCTGCATACCAATGCCTTCTGTCAGCAGAAACACCTGCAGCCACCGTAAAGTCCACCTTTCAAAGCCAACACTTTCATCTTTTCTTTTTTTTAATATAAAAGAGTAAAATAAGTACACTGATGTACAATTAATTGTAAAGTCTCACTGCTAAAAAGATTTACTTGTGGTTCAGCGGTGTAATCATCTGTTGGGCATTTGCTATAAATCATGGGTGTCTGCTGTTGTCTCCACTAATTAGAATACTAACTTATTATTAAGTCCCTTAAACAATATATGAGAACTGGGCTGTGTACAGAATTACTGGGGGAGTAGGAACACTTGAAGTTTTATTGCACAGCTACAAAGTGTACAGTAAATATCTCGGTGGTTGACAGTTGTAATATATAAGCCAAGAAGGAATACATATCTGTTAGCAACTGCTGTACCCATCCATAATTATAAAAGACCTTTATTGTGCAGCCTTCAGTGTGCCAGTTCAGTCACCCAGGCACCGAATAAAGGTCTCAAGCACAATAATTCAAAGCAACTGGTACAGTAGTAAGTGAAGTTTTAAACAACAGTAGACAAGTTGATTAGAGCCTTTGGAGATGCATGCCCTGAATAAAGGTTAACCTTTGTGAACTTCGAATACAAAGCTTTCAGATGAATTTTATATGAAATCCGGTGACAAAGTAAAAGCACTATTCACCAAGGGCTGATTAATTGAGTTACACTTCATTGTAAACCCCTGACAATGATGGAAAATAAATTTAGCAATGTGCTTTGTAGCCATATGAGTTGATGGGATCTCACTAAAAAGCAAGCATCTGACCACATAAAGGCCCTGTTGAATACCTCTGAAGATAGTCTGGTGAGTGAAATGTAAAGCCAGGATTTACAAATATTACATAAGTGAACACTGTTACTGCACTCAGGCTGAAAAATCCTGTTCAAATCCAATAAGTGGTTTAAGATGTGCAAATAGAGGTTTCTGCAGGGAGTCAGGCATTAGAAGCCACCTGGAGCATGTGGTAAAGATTGTATCCATCAATACAGCAGCTGGGCTGAAATTATAAAGAGAGCTGCTTTCCATCACGGTTGTTTTAATGCATACATTTCTCCTGTCACTAGCACCCCAGGAAAACTACTAACTACAAAAATGAATGGTACCCATTACCTGATATTCATACTTGTGACAACAGAGACAACAATCACAACACAACAGTAAGCAAAAAAACTGATATCCAAATTATTTTTAAGTTGTTGTAGTGGAAAGATCTTGAGAATCAGTTGGTAATATTTTAATAACACTGTAGGTTAGAGGAATGAAGCAGGCATCTGGCGTTCAGTCCAAAGTTTCCTTCTGCTCCACACATTCCATCAAGTTGTGCACCAAAGCAGTTTAAACAAAGCAAGATCAGCACAAAATTATTCCAAAAGGGGGAACCCTACCTAACATTCAGCTACATGCCAGCCCCAAAGGGAATGTGACAGCTAGTAGTTTTTATACTGATTGTTTAAAAATAGCATGGATTTACCATAAACGTGTTTCCTATGCATAAAGAGTGCTTTTAACCATATATTAGCAAAGTGTGGGACTGGCTGTAGAGGAAGGTAAAGTAGGTAGCTGCTTGCCTTAGGGAGTAGGTCAGGGCAGCAAAAAAAACAGAAGGCATTTCTTTTCCAAACTGGCAGGAGCAATTGCTCAGAGAAGTGCGGGCCTCAAACGATGAAAAAGCTAGCATGAAAACAGTGCGCAACTGCCACTCAGAAACAGGAAAGGAAACTGTTAAACTGCTCGTTGTAAAGTCATGATAAAAAATAATAATAAAAAACAAGCAAGCCATATTGCATGTCTAGGGACAGACTGTGCCATCAAGTCACAGGCCCAAGTCGTGGGTGGAGTGGAGTAGCATTGTTCCCCAGCAATTAAAATGAACATGCTTGCCGCACAAAAATGCAATGTGTTCCTTCCTCTGCGAGTTGTGCCCTCCTTCTGCCTGTACTTCTACTCCTTGACACAACCAGCAATCATGGCAAGCAGCAGCACTAGTATTTGAGAGGTTTCTGGAATTGCAAGTGTCGCTGACGTCTCTTTGCAAAGAAGGATGTTGAACTGGGTTACCTGAGTGCTTTCTGTCCCTTTTTTTGTGTACCAGTTCATGCATCAGGAATCTCCAGCCTTGTATTATTATCTTATTCTGTGTTGATTTTGAATGAATACATTAATACTGAGGCTGAGATTTCAGCCAAAAGCAGGTCATGCGGTTGGCTGAATGAGATGTAGGTTGTGTAGACATTTCTACACAGGACCTGATGCATGGGGTCAAATGACAGCGCATCAGCTCTGTGTCCTGCTTCCGACAAAGGTGAGCAGCAACTGCTTAGGGAAAGAGCACAAGAACAACTTTGTAACGCTTTTCTTTCCTGCCTTTTGAGTATTTATGTTTGTCTTTAATTGTCTCTGAAGAGAACAGCAGGACTGCATTCCAGCTTTACCTGAGTGTAGCTTTTCCATCAATTAATAATTTATTGTGTATGAGGAGAGCTGATAACAGCCCCATTTCTTTCATTGTTTACTTTGCTTCGGAGCTTGTTTTCTGAGTAGCCAGATTTATTTAAATGTGTTAATTAGGGTGCCACAACCTCGACCTGAATGATTAGTAGGATCAAAACAGTTCAGATGTTTTAGCTGCTCTCCAGTGTGCCTGAGCGAACAGCAGAGATACCGGCAATCCCCCGCCGTCTTTCGTGTGAGCACACAGACACTGATTAACCTCAGCTGGGCTTCCTCTAACCTTGGCTCCTTTGTCCTGTGACTCTCCCTTGCCCCAGCTGAAGTTACACAGCTTTCATTGCCCCGTTGTTTCCTATGACTGCTTTCTCAAGTCTTAGTGGAGGAGGGGAGGGAAGAGGGGGGGTTTCTGTGTTCTTGTCTCCAATCTGTAGATCCTTTCACTCAGTGGAAATCTGTATCTCCTTCTGCTACCATGGTGATTCAGTGAGTTTGAGATTATTTTGCTAAACCTGCTTCTCCCAAGAGACGGTAGTTTGATTCTAGTCGTTCTTAGACGGGTCAAGAATCACATTAGCTCAGGTCAAAAATGCTCACAGTACAAGGAGGTGAATTTCAAGATCTTGGCAGAGCAGCAAAAAGGACTTGCTCTGGATTCTTGTGACAGATATTACAATGCTGCCAAATGAAAGCAGTTTTCCACTCACAGTGATACTGTTACAGGCAAAAGAGACAAACCAAAACTGGCGATAAACAATCTACCCACCGGAGGAGGATTAGGAAGAATGTGATATGATACCATCAGGCATATTAAAGGAAGAAATTGCAGGTGAATGACATGCTTATCTCACATCTTTGAAGCCACTTAATTTGGGACAAATTGTTGTGCGTCAGCTCCTCGGTAGCCCAAAGGCAGAAGCACATGTATTCCTTGCATAAATCTGTAACCCGTGTTGTGCAAACAGCAGTATGGAAGGTCATTGTTTTGCCTTTGCACGTGCACACGTTTAGGCCCATTCGCAAATCAGCTTTTTTGCAGTGCTGTTATTTATGCGTACACCGATCAGACACACCATGCAGCACACGTCTCTTTCTGAGCGCGCAGTCAGAATTCTTATCCCACTCACCTTCAAACGGAACTGGTGAAAAGCAGGCTTTGTAATCACATGGCAAAGATGGTTCGAAATAAGTATCCTATTCTGAATACCTTAAGTTGAACAGCTTTTCTGAAAGAGATTAAAGGGGACTTTGTCATAGTTGTTTAATACTGAAAATAGTCTATATATATTTTCAAGATGTTTTTTGTGGTGAAAGGATGCCAAGATACCACAGAACTGACACCTACTTGTGCATCTTCATTTCCCACTATCGAAAGTTCAATAAAAAATGTTTTATCCCTATCCATGTTGAAATTCTCTCAACATGCCACCTTCATGTTGTAGTTTATTTATGTTTTAATATCTTACACATCAAATTTCATCTAAAATCTTCAAAGCACTTTACAAGCAGTAGATTATGCTACAGTCTAATGATAGCTATCATGACACCCATTTTATAGACAGCTGGAAGAGTGCAGCTGATTTCTAAACCTCACCTCAATCTCAATATGAATATCTGGTACATCTGGGCTCATTTTGAAGCTCATTTGGGTGGTTTTGTTCGTTGCTGTGGTTTTCCACAGCTTTAGCTGTATCTTCAAATTGTCCCAGCAATGCAGTATAAACCTGGGATTTGCATGCCACAGCCAGGGGCACAGCCCAGGATTCATCAAAAAGTACTCACCTGTTCAGCATCTCAGCTTTATTTACATTGTCATGTTTGCATGCTACTGGGAAAAGAGCGTTTTGGAGCATGCTATGTTTCAGTTTATAGCAGCAGTTAGCATACTGGATTGGACTGGGTACAGGTTTTTTTCCTCTGTGACCATGAACTTTAACTTTTTCTGTGTGTGTGCAGAATATTGTAAGGAATTTTATTTCTTAATGTTTGTGTCATGCCCTGACTTGTTCCACATGACTTCTTTCTCCATGTGTTATTTTTAGCTGGCAGCTCTGTAAATGCAGACTTGCCAGTAAGTGGAGTTCAAGTTCAGTCTCAAAAAAGCAAGGCTTTTAAAAAATAAATATGTTGTCTAAATAGGAAGGAAAACATTCTCAGATGAGGCAATGTCAGGGCTTTTGATTTCTGTGATTTAAAAGAAGGGGGGAAGGAAAGAAATCAGTTGAATACTTTCCGTGGAAATTTGCAACTTTGTTAAAATACCAACAGTTAAAGTCATTAATTTGTGAGTCATTCAGAGCAGCAAACCAGATTTACCTATATATGACAATACATACCTGAACTCTCAGAGGTATTGGGGCTGTGGATTGTTTATCTTGGAAAGACTTTTTTGTCATAATTTTTACTATGTACATATATTTTTACAGGAAATTTTGTCTGTTTCTGCTATTCTCAAGGAAAGCTAATGAGGAAAAACTGACACTGTTGTCTAGCCCTGGGAAAGTTATTAAGGGATTAGATTCCCCTGTCTAGAAGCACAGACCAACTTTTACTCTGCAGCTGGGACTGGGGTGATATGTTCTACTGCAGAGAGCAAATGTCATGGGTCCACTCTTCTCTAAATCTTCTCCTGCCCAATGCTTTAACTGTGGTTGATATCAACTGTGAAGCAGCTTGTCATTGAGCTGGGGTGAAGGAGAAAACCGCAGTTGCTTTTTACAGTGGAAAAGACAATTCAGAATTCGATAAAATATGTTTGATGGCTCCAGCTTACTCACAGGGAGGGAGGACCCCAAGCAACCAGATCCAGATGTGTTTCATAGTTCTGAATTCAGAAAAATAGCCAAAAGTGGAGGTAAAATATGAGGAGATAAAACTTTAGACCAAAAATGGAGATTTCAGCTCTCCTAAAAATGGTTACCTCAGCTTTCATCATGCACATTATAGTAATTTTAAATGTCAAATTGTGTGGGAAAAGGATTGTCAGAGAGGTCAGATTGTTTTCAGGTATGCGAGTAGCCCTTTGGCTGAAAATTGAATGTAACAAGAAATTTCCTTTCTTCATCCACTTAGCACTGTTCCTTTTACTCCCTCACTAATATAAGTGCCTAGATTAGGCTACATGTGAGCAACTGATGGATGGCTCAAAAGCTTTGCCGTAAGTAAATCTTTTCGATGTGCTTCTGGCCACTTTTTTCATGTGCCTCCACTATAGGAAGCAATTTGGAAAGACCTTTATCCTAAATCTGTAGACTTCCCTCTTCTTGGAATGACTCTTTTCCCCTACCTTGCTGGAATGGAATTGACCTGAATTTTTATTCTTCTCCAGTGTAAACTTTGAAGAAAGCTGGATAAACACAGCCTTGTCTACTCTAGGGGAATTTGTATAAAATTTGCTGTCACTGGACCAGTTCCAAGGTTTGTATCTCCAGATTAATAGTCACATCAGATCTGAACACAGTACTTAAAATGCCAGTGACATAGGAGCTGAATCAATAGGAGTCAAACACGGGAGCCTCAATAGTCTGCCATCACCACCTCGGAAAGTAGCAGACACCTTAACGCTTCTGCCTTTGCCTTTTTATGAAAATGCTCTTTGAGAAAGTGAATCATCAGCTTAACATACATTTTAATTCAGGAGGCACTCCATGAACAAGGGCCTGATTCTGCTTAGATGGAGAAAGTTGTGAGCCTTCCTACTGACCTCAGTGACAGCTGGACTTAAATTTTTTTTCCCAGTCTTTATTTTTAAACTCATTTGGGAGAGACGATAGCCAATGTGGATATGTGCCTTCTAAAACCCGTAGTACATATAAGGGTGGACATTTTTGTGTCAGGGATTCTGTGATTTTGCCAAACCATTATGCCAGGTTAACTTTAAGAAATTCAAATTCAGTTTAGACATTGGTGTTGAAAGTGAATGTGGGATTTAATAGAAATATGTACCATGGTCTGATGGAATGCTGACTTTTCAAAACCGGTATTTTTCTCATTCTGTGAATGTGCTGCTATACTTGAAAACATCACTAAGACAGGAATTTCCATGATGATCATTCTAACATTAAAAAGTTACAGTCTATTGGGTCACACTCTGTCTATTGCTGAATTTTACACAAGCTTTTATATATTAAATTGACTAGAAATGAATTCTACCTGTTTCTATATGTATGCTTCAACTGAACAAATATCCTCTTTGCATCTCAAAGATCAAGATATTTATAAGCTACGTATTTTGCTTTGTATGTACAAACTTACCCTTCTCCCTCGTCAACGTTAGTCACTCATAAATAATACAGGCCATAGTACATTCCGTTTTTTTCAACAATATCTCCTTATTTATTTTTATTTTTAGCTTTCACAATGAATTGGTACAAGTTAAAACTGAAATGAATATTTCCTTTCATGAGGAGTACAATTTTTAGGAAAAATGGAACTAGGACTGACTAATTTCAATTAAGGTTGTGTATTTGATCCATGCGCTTTCGTTCTATATTAAAGTGACAGCTTAATTGGCGGTTGTGGCTACATCTAATTAAATCTAATAAAGACTATGAGCCTTTTTAGGTTGGCACGTAGATACCAGCTAGTTACATGTGTATGTTACTGGATTATATATTAGATATTTTGAAGCAGAGGAAATACAAACATGTCTTTACTGTGCATCTGGTACTAATGTAGGAAAACAATATCCTAACACATGACAAACATGGAGAAAAAAATAAAAACCTTTAGTCATATTTATAAATTAAATTTTATTAGCATAAATATCAGCTTCTGACTTTCAAATAGGGCTTGGCCATTTTTACATATTTTGAATAGAAACTATTCCAAATAGATGAGGAAGATGCACTTAAGATTCTTTAATTAGAACAGTGTTTTGCCTGCATCAAGGAAGATTCTGTCAGGGTTACTTCTGGAAGCCCTTGAAATAGCACATTTTCTGTCTGTAGCACTGCATTCATAGAGGCACTCCATGTTGTTTACATTGATTTTCTTTTTGCTTGTTCATTTGGGAAAGATGCAGACGTTACTCACTGATGCAAAGTCCTGCAAAGTGCTCGTTGCTGTCTATTACTGAATTTGCTTCTTCCTCCTTCTCTAAGTGTGATCCCTTTGTTCATTTATGTATTCATAGGGTATAAATGCCTCAAGGAGGACGAAGTCAGCTGAGAAAAATAAGGGCTATGTTCCAAGAAAGCAATACGGATACATTAAAAGAAACAAACTGAGAACCAGAGAAAAACTTTATAATTTAAAATTAGCCTAAAGCCAGAGTAAGTTATGCCCAGCATTATGCAGCTTTCCAGTGGTAAATCATTTCCATCCTTGTTTCATACTATTCAGTACTTACTATATTTAATAACAATATAACTCATCTCCTTCCTTGCAAAAATTGATTGATAATTAAAATGGTTGTGTGCGCATAAGTTAGTGTATATGTATGTGTATAACAAGGCATTAATGTGCATATACCTGTATAAAGAAGTAGATTTTATTCTTGTCTCTACGACAGATCCCCTGGTGATCCTGGACAGGTTATGCTCACTTGAATTTCTGCACCAGTCATACATTTTGCTTTTTAAGGGGTTTAATCTAAGACAGATTTTTCATGCTTGCTTAGAATTCATTGCTCCGGTTGACATCAATGATAGTTCTGTTTGCAGCACACAAAGAGCAAGATAAAGTTAAATAATCAAAAAAACAAGTCTCATAGGTCTCAAACTGAGTACCTAGAACCAGTGGAGACTTTTAACACTACTATCTTCACCTCATGTCCTCATCTGAAGCGTAAAGAGAAGCCACTCTGTTATTTCACAAAGTTTTTAGGAAGATAGGTGTGATTAGATGAGATTTGGATAGCATTGTGATGAGCACAGAGGAAATATTAATCATCCAGATTTTAGACCGTTGTTTGAATAGTATGCATGAGGGGACTGCAAATGGGATAGGAGAATGAATAGTTCATTAAATAAGTTAATACAGTCTATTTTGCACACTAAGTGAAACTGGAATACCATGCTAAAATGGCTTGTGATGAACTAATCAGACACTGTATCATTAAACTTATGTACAGACAACTTTAATTCTTGCATTTCATAACTCTTGAGTGCTTGACTTTCTAACCAAAATTACAGTCTTTAACAGTTTTAAAGATATTTTGCTTATATTAGAAACAGGTAATTAACTTGCCTTTTCACTCATGCAGCTTTGTGGTTTGTAGGTGAATCATTTAATATTGTTATAAGTGTGTTGTCACTTATACTTGCTATTTTTGCTCAGCACCAGCTCACCACATTGCATATTCTAAGGTATCCCAGTCAGGCATTTCTTGCCTCATATATTAATGTAATTAGATTATCCTCAGGACAATTTTTCTCAACCTGTTCCTGAAGTTTATTCTTTCTCTTTCAAGCCTAGAGAAAGATTTGTTACCAAGAGTTTGTCTCTCTTTCCTAAGTATCACCAAGACTATTAATAGAGATCACCTCTCACTGCAAATCTTTCCTTACATCCATAGACCACTACTGCTATAACACTGCTGCTCCCATTATTCATCATATGATGTTGCTCTGGGCAATAACTCTACATGCACTGACTTTGAAAACAGAATAGTATGCCCTTATGACACTGGCTGGCTTATTTTCTTTCTGACCCAACCTTGGATTGAATAAAAGGCTACCTACTTGTATACTAAGTAGGGCAGAAAACAAATGGTTTTTATTTCCAGAACATTTAATGCAAATGAGCAATTGAAAACAAAAATCTGCCATAACTTTATCATTAGATGGAAACTCACTAGAAGTGACTTCAGCTGTATTCCAGCCTGGAATGTTTTTTATGACCGTGTTTTACCCCAGTGCTGTACTTGAAATTCTTACAGGCAGCAACTGGTGCTCTCTGTAGACTACAGTTCTTTGAGTGCATTTAGTAATGTGCACACCACCGCAGAACAAAATTGGGCCAGAAATCATAGTCTAGAGGCAAAGAGATTTCCCTTTCATTAAACTAACAGCAGAAGCTCTGCTGAGCTTTTCTCTGTAAGCTGTCACTCTTGGATGTTTCTATAGACTTTCCAAACTGCAAAGTTGCAGTAAATAGCAAATAAAATAATTTGGCCCAGTCATCATTTGGATCTGTGAAGTGTTACTTCTCAGAAAGCTCCTAACAATCAGACAAGCTCAACAGATTTTTAAGAAAGTGTAATCAAAAGCCTGGAGGATGTGTTAGAAGTATGAGTTCTGCCCGACTCTGCTAGTGAAGATGAAGCCAACTGACAGTGCGTTATAAAGAATATATGTCTTTATAGCAATGCCTTTCATGGAAGAGCACTTGATTCTTGCTGATGATGAGCAAAAGGATTGAACAGTGTGGTTTTTGTACATCAGTCATGGATGCCTAGCTACATCAGTCATGCGCTTCCAGCTATGTGTACTGAACTCAGGCAGCTAATGGATGGCTGAAGTTTCTGACTGATATTTGACTGTTGCTGTCAGCCAAAAATCAGTAATTTCTGGAAAAATTGTAGCTATTTTTTTTTCTTTTTCTATAGTAGGCGGGTCAATAGAGCATATGACTCATTTGTTAGTAAGTTTTGCTCCCTAGAAATTACTGTTCAGCAATGCATATTTATGTTTTTCCTTTATATATTTGTTAAGCATGGTATAAGCAGCAGTATGGACTTGTACGGTACATGATGGGTTTATTCCAGGGATAAATCTGCATGAGTCAGTGCTGATCCTGTAAGTATGTTTCAAAACTGCTCAGTTGGACTTACCATCAGAGAATACAGAGTTGCTATATGGCAAGGGTATCTTTGCTGTGTTGCATGTTTAACTCCAAAATCACAGCTTGCTCTTTGGATCATCCAGAAAGACAGAGGGAGAGAAACTGCTTGGTATATAGACTGTGATTGCTTATTTTAACTCAATATAAAACATAAGAATACAAGACTTCTGACAGCTTTAAAGCTCAGCAATCTCCAATATGTTGATTCTGCTATTCTATACATTTAATTTTCTTTTTAAAATGTATCATATTTCTCCAAGCAGTCATTTGCTTTTCAAATTATCGTTGCCTAGCTAAGACTTGTGTACCAGGTGCCATGTAAAAGCATGTTAAAAGTAGATAAAAGCAATTTATCCTGCCCTCTAATTAGAGATGTCTTGTCTTTACCACTGACAATAGCAGTATGCAGCTGTGGCAGAGGAGAGATAATAGCACCAGAGAAGAGAGAAATTAAAGATAGGTTATCATATGTTGGCTTGATGTAGAGTGTCATCTCTCCATTGCAGAGCTAAGATGGTCCTTAGGAAGAATAGTAACTTAGCTCTTGGCCTGACTCAAGCAGATTTATTTTAGTTATTAAATCCAAGGTAGGATTTTATTATAATGAGGCAAAGGGGGCAGAATAATAATGCCTTCATTAAATACAGAGAAAGAGAATGTGACTCTCTGTGATTACTGTATTAATAAATATGCATATACTATGTCCCAGAATGCACTGGTCTTTATGAGGATGGAACTGAGATTCATTTTTGCCTCACATTGAGTTCCTCTTCAGATAAAGTGAATGAGTGCTGCGGGGGGGGGGGGGGGGGGGTCATATAATGGTACAGATGACTCAGTAGTGTGGGTGTAGGTTGTCATAAATGGTAGATTTAGTTCAGCAAGAGGCTAAAAATGAATGGGAAAGGGTGGCGTACCCTGCATAAACGTTCTCTTTTTAGATTCTGAGACCTCAGTATGTGATGTACAGTGAGTTTGCACCAGAAAGATGATGTAGTAAAAAGAAATCATCATCAGGGATAGGACTCAGCGGTGTCTCAAGAACTGAGGACAGGCCTGATGTGGGGAAGTCAGTGGTGAGGAACAAATGTAGAGTGGAGCTGGTTAGGTGATCCATGTTGTTGTTATAAAATTGATTTCCTCAAGCTGTAGCAACGCTACCGTGGTAAGCCCTCTAAATCATAGAACAATGGTCGCAAGCTGTGGCCCACAAGAGCATAGTAACTAGTTCACAGAGGGTCTTCAGAACCCTGTTGTCTTTACTGTATTTTTATTTTTAAGTTAGATATGGGTATGTTGTGGACCTCATGGGAAATCTGGCCCATTGCGGAAAATGGATTCAGCAGTCACTGCTGTAGACCTCACTGGCATTTTGTTTGGTAGCAGATGGATGTCAAACAGGAGACAACACTCTCTTGTAGAAGATGGCACCTTGCAAAGTGTGTCCTTCAAGCAGTGTCTGGATACAGGACATGATAGTGCCATAATGGTGGAAACTAAAGAAGCAAGTATATAACATCGCAACATTAAAAATACCAAGAAAAAATTGATGCCTTTTCAAGAAAAGAATGATGTTTTCAGCATATTGTTGACTTTCTCTAGCTCATGCTAGAGAAAACAGAAAAGAGTTTTGTTTGTTTGCTACCCATGGAAACACAGAGAAATGAGAACTTGGCATAAATTGGCCTAGATAATTACTTTAGTAGAATTTTAAAACCTATTTCAGCACTTACTTGGGAGTTCCTTTTAATTTGTGAATTCCACTTACTCGATTGAATTCAATGTTGACTTACAGTGGTGACAGTAGGATTAGGAGTACTCCTTTTTAGTCCCCTCTTGGGATCATTCATTGTTCTCCCAGCATTCAGGTTCCTTCCAAAGACACTCTTATGGTGAGAAGTGTGCAAGAAATCTTGCTGGGTAATTATCCCTACAGTTGTTGGTCTACTGTATGCATATTACAGAAATATTGCTGTCATATCAAGAAAGTGTATACAGTTACTACGTATTTTATCCTCTTTTCTTGAATCCTTCCCCCACCTCCCCCCCAGAGAGCTGAGACCAGTGGTAATACACATTTTTCATTCTCTTCAGTGAAAGTTTGTCAAATGCCTTCTTCATGAGAGAAGAATATTGATTCATGTCTTGTATTGCTCCACAGTGAGATGCGGAAGCGTCCAGTATGTTATTCTCAATTCATCTTAAACTCTACGCGCCATATAATGGGGATCAAGTGGAGCTCTGATAGCCAGGTGAATCCTAATGACTTGCGAAATATTAGGCTTTTATTGACTTTATGCTCTTTGCTGATATGAAGGCAGAAGAAAATGGAGCAATCAAAATTTGAGATTACCAAAATAACTTTTACCTAATATGTGTATTAGAACTAGCTAATTACTTAGCCTGCTAACTAAGCTTTGTGGTTTGGTTGGTTCAGAGCTGTAATCTTCTTTTAATGAAAATTTTAGAAATGGTTGATTTGGGATCTTTCAGGAGTTAAAGAACTCACCATTTGTCTCCAGGAAGGTCAGAAAAGCCACCATCAGTGCACTTTGTCCAGGTTGGAAGAGGTCTAAGAACAAGACCAGAAGTTGTTCCTCAGGGAAGTGCTGGAAGGAAGAGGTTGTGTTCAAGGCAATGGTGGGGAATGGTGTCATGACCAGGAAATGGATTAGATCAGGCTGCAATGCTCAGTACTCACATAGCCATTGACATATATCTATACTTTGGAGTTAACTCATGGTCGCGTAACTTGGATAATACTGAGTGAAAAGGCTGAACAAATCTTTTCTGCCCTAAGTTCTGATTGCATGACATTATATATTATGTATCTTTCGAGTCTTCTAGGTATATGTGCAGGCATAATACAACAGAAAGAAATGGAGATCAAAGCACAAAAAAGAAAATCGATTTTAGATTAAAAATCAATAATGACTTCTTCAAATCTAAACAGACTTCCAGAATGAGTAATGTTTGCATTAATATTTCTGAAGTTGGAAAGTATAATCTTTGTTTCAAAACATAATATACACAAAATCAGAGCCCTCCCTCTGTTGCTTTTGTAGTGTGAAGTCTGAGAACACTGCTTATCGCTTACCTCCTTATGCTGTAGGTACTCTGCACTGTTTGAAAAGCAGTGATTTTTTTTCAACTCTGACCTTTCTACTTCCTGATTTAATGGAAAAGATATCAAGATATACCTCTGTGCTTCTTTTGTTAGACCAGATACAAGATGTAGTATAAATTTTGTTGACTTGTTTATTTCTCTTAACACATTCTAGTAATGCCACTTGCAGTATTTGAAATTTTCTCTCAAGGTCTACTGTCAATAAGTTATTTTCCTGTAGTATTTTGGTACCACTGGACAGAGTTGGAGGGGAAGGTGCAAGCAAAAAACAGTTTAATTGATCTGAAATAGATTGGTATATTTCTCCAGATTTTTCACCTAACCGGTTCCTTTCAGGACAGAGGTTGAACTCATTCTGTGATGTCAATGATGTCTTCCCCCATTTGCAGCTACTATTTGTCCCATTGCACATATATTAAATAAAATGCTGATATTACCTGAATGTAAGTAATTCCTGCATCTCCTGCAGGGATATTGTCAGTAAGGAGGACCGGAGATAAATCTAGTATACCTACTCTGAATCGTGGCACTCACAGCAACAGAGAATGATCTCCTTAGATTAAACCTTAACTTTGTTTTCTGTTCTCAGAGAATGTAAATTTAATCCCTGAAATCAACAAGTTCATCCATTTCTATACTGTTAGTGCAATGCAGAGAATAAGTTTGAAGGTCTTAAAATTGTATTTATATAATATCTGAAATATTGCAAAATTTCACACTGCAATTTTAGATTTATATCTTGTGGTTCTGAGCTTTTCAAATCCTTTTCTGACTTTATGAAAATAATTTTACATGATGCCTAGTGGGATTACAATGTGTACTGCAGGACCATAGCAAGGCTTTCAATTAACGGCCTCATGCTGCTGCTCACCGTTGCCGAGGAATTGTTCAGTTTCTCCAGGACCACAGCATCTTCCTTGTTTAAATAGCAGAGTTAGGCCACTGATCCTGCTATACCTGTTAGGTTATGTTGCTTAATAGACGTAATTGTTTTTTAGGCTGCTATTATTTCCTTTTGTTTGCTGAGTAAATCTGTGCTTATAAAAGTTTATGTTGCCAGCAGCATTGGGAATAAAAGTCCCCAGTGAATCTATGTCACAAATGCTGTAAACTGTTGGAATCTTCTGAGTTTTCATGCCTTCCATAGGAACCCTGCCTCCTAAAAGTAGTTGAGCATAAGAGATCAAATGGTAGTTCACCATCTCGCCCAACCAATTAAATGACTGCTGGTACAATCACTATGTTTCCTCTTACTGCCAGCACAGCTCTACAATGCAGGTCAAACATTGCGATAGCAGTGGAAGAAGGAGAATAGAGATGGGAGAAATATTATGAGAACTAGGTGAATGGGAATTCATACAGTTGCCTCTAGCACAGACATGGCTTATGGAGCAGGTTTCTGGGCCACTGGGCTTTCAGGGAAAAGGAACAGGCAGAGGGAAGGGGGAACATCAGGTGAGGGAGAAGATTAGGGCAACAGAGAAGGCAGACTGACAAACACAGGCCTGAAACCATGCGAAGAAGTCTAGTAAGCAAAGCCTGCAACGTCCTCAGTACTCGCTTCCTAAGGGTTTAACTCCCATTAAGCAGATTGGGATTGATGAGTGAGCTGCCAGGACCCAGGAGCTGGAGCCAGGGAAATGACATGGAGGTCCAGCCTGAGAGGAAACACAGATGTGGAGGAGAAGAAAGGAAACGGCACCTTACTCTAAGGTAGGAGAAAAGAGGAAAATGGTGGCACAACGTACCGCTGTTTGCTCTACCAGTGGCTGCTCTGTGGTCATAGAGCAAGGGCAGAAAGTTGGAGACAGGGAAGAAAGAGAGAAAAGTACCCAGTCAACTCGGTGGCTCAGAAAGCAAAAAGAAAATGGGGCTATATTCTTGGGTTGGGACTAACAATCCTTGATGTATGACAGGGATGATTACCACTTTAACAATCCTTTAATCCCTGGACTGGCAATAGGCTACTCAAATAGGAAGGGGCTGCCAGTGATCAGGCTGGCAGGTGTTAGTTGGGGCTATATTGACTTTCTGTTCACATTAAACTTGCCAGAGAAAACACAGTAGGCAACTGCCTCGAATAAACAATTGCTGAGGCAGCAAAACGGCCATGACTTTTCTCTCTGGTTTTCTAGATCTGCTGCTGGTGCTGCCACAAAGAAAGGATCTGCATGTCTGGGGCAGTGGCAACTCCTGAAGGGGGCAAGGATGAGTGGACCCTCCCAGTAGTAGCAATCTCTGGTGTTTGCCAAGATCATAGTAGTGGCAGGAACTTCCATCTTGGCCCTACTCTGTTCTGTGCCACTTCCAGTCCTAGGATCTTCAGCCAGGCCAAGACTGTCACCTGAACAGCAAACCTCAACTTTTCCTGTAGATATAAGCCTGCTTTCTTTCCATTTCTATGTTCTTACACGGGCTGCGAGTAGGTGCTTCTCAAACTGGGAGAGGAACCTCCCTTAAGCAGGGAAGCTGGCTTTTGTGGTTACTTCATGTTGTTGAAGTGACACAAACAAAAGGAACCGGCCTAGTTCAAAAGGGTCATCATCAACTGTCTCTAGAATTTTGTAATCTTTTGTCATTTCTACCTTCTAGAACTCAAACGCAGACAATTTTTGGAAAATTTTGGGATAATTTTAGATGTGGGAGAAGATGACACTGCCAGTATCATGTACATGTTTAAACTCTTAAGGTATATATTGTATCTTGCAATGATGATTTGAAAGTAGACTTCCAGGTCCAGTCGGTGGCTTTTGTTGTGACTTTGCATTAATCCCTGAAGTCCGATGTTTTAGAAATGAGCATGTGCAAATTGCAAACTCTTTCCTGTGGCTAATTGTACACACAAATGGGATAACACCTGACCAGAGGTACCTTGTAGCTTATTGGCTTTATGCACAAACAGATAACTTGTATGTTCAGTTCCAGCAACTGCACACATACTAGGTCTAAGACTTCATTCTTCATAAGTGGGAGGCAGGACTTTCAAAATTAAATGCTTAATACCTTGGATTAAAAGTACTGAGAAAATAAGGTAGCAACTAATTTTCTTCAGTGGTGGGCTTTGAGGTTAAATACATTCATATTCATAAAATATTCTAGACCTTTGCATAGAACTGTAAATTTTACAGAACAAAGATATATATGTAATTGGTAAAGTGCAGTATTTTTGTGCGCAGAATATTTTATTGAGCTCTCTAATGCACTAGGTAAATGGATTGCCCCATAAAAAGTTTACCAAGGCAATAAAAAGATCAAAGACATTTTTCACATTACATCTCAAAACATCTAAACCACTGAAGTTTAAGAGTTGTAATGTGACCTTCCAGCCTTGAAAAATTTGTTATAATGACTAATTGTCTTACTTTGCACTTTCAAAAGGTGATGACTGTACAGAGGTTAAGATCTGAAGAGGAATAGGAGAAAAGCGTGCGTGTGTGTGTGTGTGTGTGTGTGTGTGTGTGTGTGTGTGTGGACGCGCATGTGCGTGTGTGTGTGTCTGTGAGAGACAGAGAGAGAGAGAGAGAGAGAGAGAGAGAGAAAGCAAACCAATTCTGTAAAGAGCCACAGGCAGGAAGTTTTAGACACAGGCTATAATTAAGGCCTAATGAAAGAAGAATGGTGGCATGACATAAAGGGGAAAGGAGGTAGTTATAACAGAAAGGTGGAGAATATGACAATGAAAGATCGCGTCCTACTACAACCAGAATGACGAGCACATACAGACAGTGAAGGAAGTGGAATACTGTAAAGGCAGCAAAAAATATTTGCAGCTTATTTACCTTACAGGAGCTTCAATCAACACTTGCTTGGGGTCACGTACATATCTTGCTCATGGCTTCATTATTTGGGCGAAAAACAGATATGCCAGTTGCCAGCCATTAGAGGTTTTATCACATGCGTAAGTTTTGTCCTTCTGCCCAGTACTGTTATGTGTTTGTATAAAGTGAGAATAGGAGCTGCTGTTACGTGTAGTAAAGCACAGAACCCCGCAGCTCTGCAGAGCTGCAGAAACAAGCGGCTGGGACAGCTCAAGGGAGCAGGGGCTTTCCTCTGCGGTCTCAGAGGAGAGAAGCCATATAAATCAGAATACAGCCTCAGCAGCCCAGGTTCCCACACCTTCCTGCTAAGTAGTGCGCAAGCTTTTCCGTGAGCCGCTGAAACAGGCAGTGGGGCCTGTCAGAAGCTCTTGATAGATGCAGATGGGGCTGGGGCTCGGAGGCAGGATGGAGATTTGCTCAGCTCCAGGGTATCAGCTGAACAACATGACCCGATGAAACAGTGGTGGGACCTCGGAGGACAGAGGGGATCATGGGGCTGTTTTCATGAGGCTCCTTTTTTCACTCACAGCAGAACACCTGAGCAGCAGCATGGGCATAGAAAGGTGTTAAAGCCACCCCTGGACAGTATGCAAAAAGTGAAACCGGTCCCCAGAAGGAGACTGTCATCATCCCATGTTTGGTCCACCGATCCCAGTGCTGCTAAATGCTGAGCGTCTTCTGCAGTGCTCTGAGCCTCCTCTGTTCCCCGAGGTTTCGGGGTGAGCTGAGAGCAGTCTGCGCTTCACGGGACGCACCCTGTAAAGCCCAGCTCCTGGGTGTAATTGCCTCCAGGACAGTCATAGGTATTCCTTCTCACTGCTCAAGCATGCTTGTGTGTTCAACAAATCATACATAATCATGTCAAATTATCAATATCTCATGACATTTCTGGAGTGCTTTGGGGATATTTTCCTAATGTTTTATGCAAACTACTTTGCTTGTTTCTTTGAGAGCTTTCGGCTGTTTATTGAATCACTGATCATTTTCAGGACAAAATTAACCTACCTAATATATAAGAACTATTAGTCTATGCAATAGGAATTCCATTTTTTTTCTTTTTAAATAGAGTATATTTCTTTGTCCTGGAGGGAAGACCACACAGGCTTTAATCAAGTGAAAACAGCTGTGTACAGTCTCTGGTACTTGCTTTGCAAGATCACATCTGTGTGGTCAGCATGTGCTGTAATACTATGAGCAGCCTATTTATAGCTCAGCTATTTAGATGTGTTGATCTGTCTGAAAATGTCAGTAGCTGCTCTGTTTGTTCACTTGATCATCCTATTATATTTAGTCAAATCATTAAGAAATAGCTTGAAATGCAGATACACTTTTTGTTTATTCTCTGTCTCTGAATGTTTGCTAATTGCTGGTTATCCAGAACATTTTTCAACTTTCCAGTCCTAATATAGGAATGAAGTGAAGGGTGAGCACTCCGCTTTGGTTGTGAAATTCACTATACCAGAAGGTCTTTATAACGCCTACTTCCTACTTAATTTCCATTTAAGCTGTAAGTGTCAGGAATTTTGTGCTGCACAGACTGTTCGTGCAGAGGATAATGCTTAGCATATGTATCCAAGGTGAGTTTCCATTGTAGTCTATCAGATTGCAATAGACTTTCAAACAAGTTCAGTTCTGGGACTGAGTATTTCCAGAGCTTTGGCTGCCTAGTCATTTCTAATGAGAATACCTCATGTACTTCATTAGATACCTGCCTTGAGAAATACATAATTTTGCAGGATCTCATTTTTGAATAGACATTATACTGCTGAGGTTGTGTAATAAAAAGTTTTTAATGGATAATGGGTAGCATAGGCTTGTAAAATTGCCCCTGAAAAGTGGTATTTTTTCAAGTCCATTCAGTGGAGAAATACTGGATGTGAAAACATATGTTTTTAAGCCTTTGTTTTAAGAAAGATGAGAAAAGGTGAGGTGGAGGAGTTGCATCATCATTACCACAATTTGTAAACTGATACGATCACTTTGTTGTTTCCAATGTGCTAGTTAGAAGGTGAATGCAGAGAGGAATGTTGCATAGAGGTGAAGGAAGTCATATGTTAAGAATGTGTGTTAGATATGCTGAGAAGTAGTTTGAGTGTTTCTTCATTAATTGGAAGACCAGTATAATATGAAGATGAAATAATGAAGGTATCCTAGCAACCTTATTTTCATAACAGTCATGGCCTATAATACTGCAATAAATGCCAGCCACATTACATTAATTCAAGAGGGTGAGAGCAGATAAGTTTAATCAATAAAACTTAGCAGCAGACTCTGCAGTCTCCAACTGCAGAATTGTGATAAGCCCCCTATTGTGGAGAGCATCAAAATACTTTTTTGGAGGAATATTCTCTAAATTTGGAATTGGAATTAGTCATAGATATTGTTAAAGGTATTCTTATGTTATTCTTATGCTATTTTGTAATGTAGGAATGATTTTAGACCAGAATGTCCTGTCTTTGCTTCTTGGTGCTGCTTCTTGATACTCAATCAACTTAATAACAGGAGAAAATGTTTCCTGCCTAGGGGAACTCTTTAATGACAGAATTGGCTTTGATACCTCCTGAGTCTTCTGCAGAAAGCGAGTGCCAGGGCAGGGCATGGGCCATCCGGGAATGGAGAGGAGAATGTAGAGCTGTGGATTACTAGTGCTTTGCCAGCAGCGCAAGCGAGCGCTGCCCAGTGGAAGACTAACTTGTTCCTGGGCCAAGCAGCTGTCATTTAAAGAGCAATAAATGGTTTGCTGCAGAGCAGATGGAATGGAAAATGGACACCTTAATTTATTTGCATGTCTGTTTATGTAAAGACAAGAGTCGTACAAAAAAAAGGTAAAAAATTAAAAATCTTACAATACACAGGTTATTCCATGTACACAATGGCAAAAACCATGAACTTTGTTTTTCAGCTGGCGTAATTTAGATTAGTTTTATAAAATTTATGTTGCTACAGTGGATTTCTGCCAATTTATACCAGCTGATGATTTGGCTGATTATGTTTGTTAATTTGTTTGTGACGTCTATAATGCCTTCTTGGATATTTTAACGCGGGAGATGATTTGCTGGGTTCTACATGCTCTTGAATGATTATGATTTTTTATGTTTTGATTGAGCCAGGTCAAACCTCTGCTCCAGGCTTTCTCTGTCTGTGTGTTCAGTCAAGACGTTTCCGTTTGCAGTGCAGTTGGATTGCACTGGTGTGCAAGTGCCAGCCAAGTTCAGAAGAGACACATCCCTCAGGTCTCTGCAAAAAAAAAAGGCAATTTGGTTAGGTGTAGGTCCCTTAGGTCCATTCATCAGCATAGACAGCAGGATTGCTTTTAGCAGGGGAACAGGGGAGGAGGGGTCACAGGCTCATGTCCATACCACATCTTTTCCACAGACCATCATGCACCCTTATCACTCTTACTTATCTGAAAACACGACAAAAGTGGCATCACTCTGTGGGCCAAATTCAGACTACGCGCTCATGTAGCTCTCCCTGGCTATGGAGCACAATTTAGAAAGTGCTGTTGTAGACCTATTTTTGAACCGGCAGGGGAAAAATCAGCAGGGCATGTTTTCTGTATTGGATTCTCTCAGAATTTGCATTTTTTGGTGACTACATAGCAAAGATAGCTTAGTCATGGGAGCTGCAAGCTGGTCAATGTATTTGGAACTGATTTATGGATCAGGCAGATATATGGAGATATCCCCTATCGTCCCATTGGGGTCCCACACATTTTGTACACGTGTACCAGAGTTTGTAGGAAGGATCACAGCCTTTTTATGATGGAGCCTTGAATGGGTTAAAAACAACTATCTCGTTTAATCTGTCCACAGCTCACTTGGTCATCTGTACACTATTCCACTGCAGCAGACTGTACAATTTAACAGTGATGGAAAAGATGAAGGAGGATGTTTTTCTTTCTTCTGAAAATGATCCCTGATTTTTTTGTTTCGGTCTACTGTGTGAATACCGTAGACAGTTTTCCACACTGCTGAGAGAATACTGGTGCAAGTGTTCTCTTTACATTTGTATTTAAACTGAGCATTCATAGCACTTCTGCTTTCCATAAATATTTCCTCAAAATAAAAAGTTGCTAACACAGAAGAATGCAAAAGGAGAGATTCAAGCTCAGCCTAAAGGTAAGGCTCTGCCATATGCACTGGGTGAAATGGAATTTCATTAAATCATTATGCTCCTACATAAGCCTTATCTTGTGCTGAGCGGAGCAGGCTCAAAAATTTGTTCTCCTGTGAAACTGGACGTGCTAAAATTAGTGCTAGGGATTTCTGGTTAATTAAAGAACTGGAAGCAACACTTACCTAAGTTAAAATAAATATCCTCTTTACTGGGATTACTCATTCTCATTGTAGAATTACTAACTATGATAATTTTCAGAGACAAGATTTCTTAAATCTCTCTCTCTGTTGTTTTCAGTTCTTTCCTTAAGCACACAGAAATATAAAAATCTTGCAAGCTAAATCCTGGAAACCCTGCTACACTTAGCAGTTTCCTTTTACACCAATGTAGTTTCATGTGACTTACTTTTCTGATTTTTACTTATTTTGCCGTAGTGAAGACTATGAATTATCACATACATTTTAGGAGCTGAATCACGAATTTGGAGAGCTGGAAGAATCTATTCCTTCTTTCCTTCTTTCCTTCTTTCCTTCTACATTTCTGTACATTTTGGGACATAGCTTTTGCTTAGCCAAACCGTATTACACCTTTGAATATTTTCCTCATAAGCAATTTCATCCAGTTTTTCTTTTTTTTTAACCTTCTATCACTTCTGTAGGAAAAGTGGACAATACATCTATGTTTTTTACATTATTTTGGGCTTGACGCAGTGCTTAGACAGTTGGCTGAGGCAATTGCTGAGCCATCAGAGATGATCGCTGAGAACTTGTGGAGGACGAGTGAGTTCAAGAGCCTGGAGTAGGCCCAACGAAGGCCTAGGGAAATTAGAACCATCAGCATAAATTCATTTCTTGGAAAAAAGTCTCAAGAGTGCATGCAAGCAAATACAAGAACTGATTTGCCACAGTATTTTTTTTAAAGGTGGTGATCGTTGTATTTGAATCAATTGCCTTGAATTATATTCTAATTTTTTCAGCTTTTTTTTTTGTTGTTATTTTCTTTAAGGTTTTTCTTGGGGTGTGAAAGAAGCATTAGGGAAAAAGAGCTGATTGTCTTTCTCTTGCTAAAGTAGACTTTGGAGCCCTTGGCCCCACCTCAGATGTAATTGTTTAAAGTTTACTGTACTCTGGTGCAGAGATAGGAAAATATGTTATATAATACAAAAATCAGCAGTACAAGAGATCCCTTCTCAAAATACAGTTCCATTTAAGCAAACCTGTAGTTAGTTTGAATGGCAGAAAGCTTCCAGTCCTAATACTGAGAAAAAAAATAAACCCTCCTCTCCACTGGGTGATACTTTAATCTGCTAAAGAATATATTATTTTACTTATATTTATCATGATCAAATAAAGAAATATTTTATTTATTTAGAAATTAATTATAGTAGAAATATGTAATACTTATTCTTAATGCTTACAAGGTCTCGTTTTGTGATTGTTAAACTGTTTCCTAAACATAACTGTTAATGCTAGATCAACTGACCAAATGTTTTTGTGAGGCTGAACAGTCTTATCTCTTAATCTGAAAGATTTTATAAGCCATTTCTATTTTGTTGATTTGCAAAATGGAAAAAAGGGTTATTAACACATAAAAATGTGGATGGAATAATAATGTTGAGCTGTTTATAATATATTTCATCACAAATTGCTTAACAGAGCTAGAAAATCAGAACTTTCAGAAAAAGATTATGTAAACTATATTGTAATGAGTATAGATTATTCCCAGATACTATGGTGTCTGTTAACATGATTTAAATATGAAACTAAGAAAGCCCGTTCCCAAAGTACCGTACCGATTTTGGGAATGAAATCCAAGCCAATGGCAATTTTTTTTTAAACTGTAATTTAAATTTTACTTGGTGAAAGATACCGTCTCCCCTAAAACTGATCTAAATACAAATAAAATGCTAGAAATAAAATTGAAATTACAGAGATTAAATGACACAGTTGCAAAGGGGTCAGATGAGTTAAGAACAAAAAAATAGTTCCTGCCCTCTTCATACTTTAGCCCACTGTCCTATGTAGTTTTGCTCTCTACAGCTCCCTTTGAGGGACTCTTGCACAGCCAATTAGAACTAATTGGAAATACATAGGGTTAGTTCCTGCAAAAAAGCTGTGAGTGATAGATCAGCCCCTTTTAAGCAAAACCATGTATGAATAAAAACTTATTTGTTGCCAACTAAAGAACTGGAAAAAAAAGTCCTGTAGGCAGTAGTGGTGTGTCAGCTCCGTCTGTCCCCACTTGGAAGATAATAATAAATAATAACTTGGCCAGAGAGAGTCTAGAAGCTGGAGAACTTGTGAGATGGCTGCACTCAGAAACAGGCACTTGTAGTGAATGTGTTTATTTCCCAGCGAAATGGGAAATAATTTCATATGAAATGAAGCAGGGAGTGAAGTATTTGCCTTTGCATAGCCTGAAGTCTAATGCACAGGCCCTCCTCCTGGAGCTGGTGGTAGGTGCTGAGATCTGCATTAGGAAGAGGAGGGAAATGAACTGTGCTGATCCATCAGATGAGCAGGCAACTGCCTGGAAAGAAGCTATCGGAGCTGTTACTGACCACTCCAATGCTGATACAGCCCATCCTAAATTAGCAATCATTTTTTGTGATAAAGCCATCGGCAAACAAGGCAAAACACTGGTGTGTTTCGTCTGTTTCTCAAACCTCCCACGCTACTATGTCTGCTTGGCGTAGGCTGTATGCTTGTTATTTCTTCTAAAGAGGCACCTGGCTTGTTTGGACACTGAAAGTGTGATGATTATGACATGAAGTCTTGACATCCCCATAATGCTCAGATGCCGGTGGATACCCCTTTGTAAATTGTCCAGATCATGAGGCCTTGAAATTAATTTATATTTTGAACTGGAACTGCTGTGTAACAGGATACAGTTCAGCTGGCAGATGCAGAAGATGCTGGTGTGCCTCTGAGTAGTGTCTGAAAACGCAGAGGAAGCCTGGGGTTGTCATCATTCTAGTGTTCATGAGTTTTAAGAGGAACTCTTCTGTTTGTTGTTTTTAATAATACAAGGTACATGTATCAACAATGTATTTCTCTCCCCCTCCTTTCATACTGTTCCTGTGTGATCTAGGATGTGTTTTTGTGGGTTAAGATTATGTCTCCTTCACTTCTTTCTTTACAATTGCTATGTTTTGCAACGTTTTGTGCTGAGAAGAAAAGGAAAAAAAAAGACAGAGTATAACTGGAAAGGGCTGATCAGCTTCCAAACTGGGAAACGATCTGGCAGCTGGTAAATCTTTTTTTTTTTCCCCTCACACTTTTCTATAGTCTTAGCTTTAGATATAATAACAATAATAGAAAATTAACTCTGGCGCTTTTGATTGTATTCATCTTTTTTCCATGCCCACTGACACTATAAACATCTTTTGACTTCTGGCCTGAGAATAAACCTTCTGGGAAACCATATCTGCACCATTCTGTATTTGATTCCACGCCATGTTACAAAGCCTTTCAAAAGGCACTGAGGCATGAGTGGACTGGTGATTGAGTGGTGTCTTTATTTCAGCTGTTTATGGTATTGCAAAGTCCAGTATGCTGTCTGAATGTTCACACTGGGAATAAACATTTGAGTAAGTGTAACCTTTTTCAAAATGCCAAGACCATATGCTCCTAATGCAAAGGATATGACTGAGATTTCCAAACAGTTTGGGTACCCAAATCCCATTAAAAGTAATTCACCCTAAAAAACTTCTGTTATTTTGTCCCAGCCTGTGGCTTGTGGCAGAACTGTGGTATACTGAAAGGAAAACAAATGCAAACTTCTGAAATAGTCTTGGAAGAATTCCAAGATTTTTGATTCACAAAACATCAGAGTTGATAGTACGCTTGTGATACGATTTCTTTAAATGGTAATAATACAGTTTGAAATTTACCTGCTTCTGCCACCTCTGCCAAAAGACTTCTCTGGCAATAAAACAATGAAATTTTTAACTAAGAATACCTGATGTTACACTGCAACTCAAAAGCTCCTTTGTCTTGCGCTCTGCAAGATTGACGCATTGCCCTTTGAAGTTTTTTCTCTGACAATATGAAATAGAAAGAAATTCTAGAAACATAAAAAAATAGGAGGAGAGGAGAACAGGATATATTCTAGAGAAATTCTCGGTGTAATTGCATGTATCCTCAGGAGAATATGGATCAATAGTCAACCACGTGGCAAGCCAAAAGGCTTGTACCAATTACAGGGCATAAAACCCAGTTCCATCAGTACAATCAAATACTCTGCTAGTTTAAAAAGGAAAGGTCTTACAGAAAAGATTTCAAAGACAGAGTAGCGCAGCATAGTTTCCCAAATGGTCTTCTGCTGTACATTAAAGTTTTAGTTTGTTTTGCAGAAACTGTGACTGGTGCAATTTTTGAAGAGCACCTAATCAAGTGAGCTGCCACTTCATTTGCTTATGGATACATTTATCAGGACCAAAAATCAATATCATAATCACAAGGTCTTGCTTTACATAAAATATAAACACTGCTAGAGGAAGTATGTTAGAAGTCACAACTAAGATTCTGGATTAATTGTTTTTGGCTTAGTGCCTTAATTTAAGTGAAGGTTGTTAAATTGTTTTATCCTGTAAATTAAATACATTTACTATTTTTTGGTAAGCAACCCTCATCCCCCAAATCGTCAAAAGACTCTGAGTCCTTGCTATTCACGGTGTTTTGTTCCAGCAGACAGGTTTCTCTTTAAGATAACTGTAACTGTAATTAAACTGTAACTAACTGTAACTGGAAAAATTAAATTAATTAACACTTTGAACATGAAAAATGCTATAGAAATGCCACGTATTATTAACAAAATGCCAAGTATTATCAAAACAACAAACCGATGTGCAATGTGAAGGTGCACAGAAACTTTAAACAATAGCAGAAGCTGAACCCACATAAGAGGTTGTTTCAATGGCACTTTACTCAGTAAAGTCTCATTTCTATCCCTTGTTCAAAGTGCCTGCAGTGGGACTCATGTAGCTTTGCCGTTAGCTTCAGCAGTTTGCCTCTGTTCAGAGAAGTACAAATACGAGATATGTTAAAATACCGTTACAGCAGGAAAGCAGGATGAGGTCGCTTGTGTTTAGTTTTCTGTGCCCTGGGATGACTGCTGCTGGTAGCCTGCATCTACCCAGTCAAAAAGTAGCTTGAGATTCTCTATACTGTGCTGCAACCATTGTCAAGGAAAGTCTTTTCATCAGTTTGGTTGTGCTTGCACACTCAAACCAAAATCCAAGTACTAATGCATAGACCTCATTTGTAAAAGTGTAAAAAAGTGAAATTTATGTCTTGTGATTTCAGTGAGAAAGCTCCTGCTTGGGATTCTCTGACCAAATCTGAGAAGATTTGAGATGTGAATGAAAGTGACAGAGCAAAAGGAAATGAAGTATTAACATGAAGGCTAATCAAGCAAGTTTGCTTTCCAAAGTCTATTGAAGGTAATGGAAAAAGCTTCCATTTCCTTCAGACTGCTTTTTTCCAAGGCTCTTTATTGTTTTCTCAATTGTATTTTAAAATGCACTAAGATAACTCAGTGACTAACTCAAAGAAAGACCTTTTGAATGCTTGTTTTGTACACTAGAATTGAGTTCTGAGCCCTGGCCAATATAATGTGAACAAATTTTGCATAGATTATCATCTGGCAAATTCTGTCAATCTCCATTTTCAGATATAGTAAATATATTTAAAGAATATGGATGTTAAATGTATGCTATGTTCTAAAATTACTTAAATAATATGTGTACGCGAATAATAGGTTCCACATATTAGCAAAAAATCTTAAATAAGAATATAAACCTTATATTTATTTTTATGTAAAGTACTACAATCCTAAGGTAGTAGACTGAAATCTATACTGGCCAATGAGATCGAGCATCTTATTATGATGATAATTCAGAAAATCTAGATTTAAATCAGTTCTTCTTGTCTTACTGCAATATCATCCTCTGTATGGTGCTTTTAGTTTCTCTTATTTGCTTTTCATTTCCAAATAACATGTTAAGGTAAATAGCATGACCTGGAAAATTTGATCTCGACCATCCAGTTTAAATTAAGAGAAAAGCAAAGAAATCATAGTAGAATGATTAATGTGATTCAGTAAGGTTTCAGTGAAAATAGATCTGTCAAAAATTATTGACAAACTCACAAATTGGCTGGAAAAAGCAAATTGTGTTGAGATAATAAATATCTTTAAAGAATCTGGCTTAGTCTCCCACAATATTTTGGTATAATACAGTATATGCAACAGATATAGCCAGTATTAAATGGATTAAAATGAGCTACCAGCAGAATGTAAAATGCAATTGCAAATTGAAAATGTTGTCCAACAGGAGATTTCTAGTAGGTCTCTTTGGGATCTATTCTCTGCCTGCCTGCACTGCCTGCATCATTGATGTGGGACGAAAAACAATATAAAATCACTGCTACTAACATTATCAAATGATTAAAAACTAAAAGATAAATAGAAAATAATGATGCGGACTGATAAGCTGTGCCAGGTTGAATTGCTTGGTAAAATGAGCTCATTTTAACACAGCTGAGTTCAAGGTCGAACTTCTAAGCACAAAGAATCTAATTTTAGAAAGGGACTTTTTTCGGGAAAACTGTGACTGCTTAGGCAAGGAAAGATGAAGAGGGCATGACCATAAACAGGCAACTCTATCAATGGCAAGAGAGTGATTAATGCTGAATATGTCATTCCAGTATTGATGACCATACTTCAAAAAGCAAACTGGCAAGTTAGAGAAGATTCAGAAAAGCAGTATGAAACTAATCTGATATCTGGAAAACTTGTGTAATAGTGTGATCTTTAGGAAGCTAAAACTAGTAGCATACCCAATGGAAGCTTAAGGAGTGACTTGGTATCTTAAACCTAATGATGAGAAATGTAATTAAATATTTAAAAATTGTGCAATTATTTTAATTGTGTAATGATAGCATGAAAACTGTGTCAGCTGGGCAGTGGCTAAGTCAGAAGCATAGATTTAGGTAAGAAAACACCTAATGGAAGTCAAACTGTTTTTTCCTCATCAAGTTTTACTTTACATGCCTGGTTTTTAAACACGTTTTAAAAAGCGGTATCAATGCACCAAAAAGGAGGAGAGAGCTGACCCAGGGCTTCAAAAGTAAGCTTGTTTATCTCCTGCTAGGCTATCTCTAACTGCAGAATCAATTGCAGTTTGCCTGAGTAAGGAGTCCAGGAGCAGTCTTGAAGGATGTGCTGATCTGCACTTCCTCTGAGGTTTGCTTTGCTCGTTAGCATGTGGCTCTGTCGTTGTCCTCTCTTAGCTCCTTTGAGTCTCCGTTGGATTATTGAGCTCAAGTCCTTTCCGCGCCTGTCTTCCACGAGACAGTAATTCAGACACATCCCCTCTCTAACCTCCCTGGAAATTAATGAATTATAAAAGGAATGCATTTTGTACATAATTTAAAAAAATCTATATCGTAAGTCTTCGTTCTTTCATCTGGTTATGTTTTTTTGATGTTCTGTGAAATTGATGAAAGTCTAATTCATTCTCTCACAGTATGGAACATATACTTTGAAGATCCGAGAACAGTAAAGGCTTAGGACAGCAGTGGCAGAAAGAAAGCTTTCTGACTGGTAAACTGAGTGACTACACATGAAGTCATGGAAATAAAAACAAGAAACATATGTATGTATGCACGTAAGTCCCTTAGGTGTTTTCACAACAGGAACATTCTATAAAAACCTTTTCAATATGTTTCTTCATGATTCTGTCTTCAAATGCCATCTGACCTTAATAAAACTGCCCTGGCTGCTTTACAGGGCATAACGTGCTGTACCTAGCGGCCTCTTGCAAACAGCAGTATTTTTATAGTGTTCTCTGATAATCTTTCAGAGCTGAATCTAGTCCCTGATAAATTGGTGTTATTCTCCTAGGTTGATTGTGAGTAGTTATTAAATATGTAACACGGTGTAAAACATGACCAGGAGTTTATGTGTGGAAAATTTTAGCCAAAGTGTGAAAGTTTACCTTTCAGTAGAGAAAAATGATTCTTCCTTCACATAGTTTTCTTTATAGGAGCCACTAATCCTAAGGAAGAGAAAATATGTGTGATTATAAACATTTTGCTTTTTAAATACACTGATTTAACACAAATATTTGCAATGATCTTGATTATAGTTTTGGTGTCATTAATTAAAAGATATTTTTGCAGTATTTTCCTCCTTTTTCTGGAATTTTTTATAGCTTACTTTCTGCTGCTGAGTGATGTTTCTTTTGGAAGGAGTTATGGTTTATGTAATAAGATGCTGTATAAAATAAAGTGGCATTGCATTGTTCTATATTTTACCAAGATGTTGCATTAAACCAGATATTCAAACTCCACTTCCAAATACCTACCGTTTGATAGTGCTCACCTCTAAGGGTATTGTTTAAGGCCAGTATAGCTGTTCAAATTAAAATCGGTAATGTAACAGCCCATACAGTATTTATGTTCACAAAGCAAGGAAATTGTATTTGTGGCTTAATTATTCTTACGCAGTTCTAGTATTTTCAGCCTTTTTCTCACCTATCTTTGCAGAAGATTTAACTCTGTAGTGAAGGAGGAAGAGAGTTGTGCAAAAATCTAAGCCCAAATTTTCACTTCCTCTGCACAGAATTTATAAATGGACTTGCTGAGGGATCCGATGCAAGGCTTGCACAGGAAGCTGGAGATCTTTCTACCAAAATAATGCCAAACCTACTAGTGAGACCTGTAAGGAGCAGCCTTTGGCTTGCTTACACTTAGGCAAAAGTCTCCTTGCACATTTCACAGGCCAGCTCCTTTCTCTAAGGGCCTTGTTTCTGCCAGCTCATGGGGGAAAGGGTTATTAATTCCACTGTTCATGAGGGATATATACCAAATAATTTTGCTTTCTTTATTGTCCACTTATCCTATTGCAAGTGTATATTTAATATTGTGTTCCTTCTTAACCCTGTTGCACTATTGTTTTTTTCCTCCCACTAAATACCTATCCTTGGAGTGTTTTCTCACAGGTATAATATTCTGCGTTTCCCCAGCTTTAATCATATTTTCTTGCTTCTTTTCCTAACCACTTGATGTCATTTTAAACATTTTTTTCCTCACTGATATTAGGAGTTCCTCCCACCTTAGTATAATCTTTGATTTTCGTTTATATGCTACATGAATGATAACATCAAGTATGACTAGACCGAATACCAACCCCTGTAGTACCTCAGATGAAGCCTTTCCCTCCCCTAAACTGATACACAGCCATTTATCATTCCCCTTTGTAATTCTCCCAGAAAGGTTAGATCTAATGGGTTTCTAAGCAAACACATAAAATCTTAACTTCCCTATCAGAAGTGAAGTGGTGGAAGACAGAGTTAGGACTGTCTTTCATCAACATAATATTTATAGTCAAGCAAATGAACACTTCAGCTCTGCAAATCCTAAATTTGTTGCCAGACAGTATCTGGAGATTGTTTTGCATGTTTTGATTAAATGCAGATTCCTCAAACTTTTTTTTTTTCTTTTAACAAAGCCAGAGTCCTGTTTTAGTTCTTGTTCTTTGTTTTCTCTGGTAAGGGTCTATGATGAATGAGATGTCCAATTAATGACCCACGTCACTGAGTGTAAAAAGTCTCTTTGTTCATGAATATAACAGTTCACTTAAATTAACTTTTTACAACAGTTGTGAGGCAAAATCTAAACCTCTATTCAAACCAGGCACCTGGGAAGAGATGTAAAAATAATAATTCTCAAGCTTTAAAACAATTTGGCTTTTTTATATATGTGAAAATTTTTGGATGTTTTAGTTCTGCCAAAAGCTGGACCAAAGAAACGAGGTAATCTATTTGAGTAAATAAAATGTATCATTGAACATGTCCAGATCCATTTATTGCTGATGTCTGTTTCAATGCTACTTGAAAACAATGTTTTTGATTCATACTGTGTGAAGGAGGGAAAGCTGGACATTCATAATGCTAAAGCTATTGTATTCTGTTATCAAAATTTCAATTGCAAATTCATTACCAGCACAATTAGTATTTTTGAAAAAGTTGCATTTCTGGCTTTGCTGCTCTCAGAAATATTTTTCTCATGTTCTGCAGGACAGATATATAGAAAAAAGAAGACTTCAGCAGGAGAAGAGGCAAAATTGAAATTACTCCTTTTGTTTTAATGCTAAAACATCTGAGTGAGTTGCAGTCATCCTTTGGTAGTCTTCAGAGACTCCAGCACATGTGTGGCCTGTTAGCAACATGCATTGAGTAGCATTTGGCCTGTGCAAAGAAGATGGCAATGAAACTTTGAATGAAATCATAGGTTGTATCAGGGTTAAAAAAACAGGAATGCTTATGGAATTCAGTAGCACTCATCACTGTAGCTGTTGAATTTCCAATAACCTTTTCATATGACTCACACTGTCAAAAATCTGCATACTGGGGAAAATATTTACCCTGCCATACCTGAACATTATGAGCTCCACTGATGTTTTGCGGTATTCCAGCATTTAGTCAAAAGTACATTACTAATAATTTTTGGTTGTGATTTGCCACAAAAAGGCACTTCTGTTAAAGAAAAAATATGCATTTTAATTTTTTGTATGCATAAGTTTGACCTGCTCATCAGGTCAGTGTGGGAGAGCAAACTGGCTCAGCTGCCCTTGGGAGACGTTCTTGTACGTCTAAGTCCTGTTCAGCTGTTTGTTGGGCTTTGCTTGTTTGATTGTGCCTAAATTTGGTATCACCATGTCTAAATAGCAAGCCCCTGTCACACGGAGTTTTTCTTGAAACAATACCCTGCAAGGTTTGTCCTGAATTGGCTGCTGCGAGTCAGCCAAAGCAAGGCATTTGGCCCGCAGATGGCTCTGGCTGGCCAGTGGGAGCCTCTCAGCTCCCAATGGGCGAGCTGAGGCTGTGTTTTCGTACAGATTTCAGCACACTTTTTCTTTTATGCAGTAACAAAGAGCTTACTGACCAGAATATAGAAGAGAAAACAGAAAATGGCCTGTAGCCTCTCCTCAGCCTGACTGCTTTTGATCCGTCTGCCCAGGCTTTGTGCTGTCTGGGGTTTGTCATACTTTTCCTATGAAAGCCATGTCCTTGCGTAGGAATGAAGTGACAATTTATGGGTGCCAAGGGGACGCTAGGCAAAGGGGAGCCTGGCTGCATGCCCTACATGAGAGGTAAGAGAGCAGTCCTAACCTCTCTGGTCCTTTCTTCCAAAGTGCTGTGTATTTTATCCTTTAACACAAAATGCATAAGTTATGCCTAGAGTAAGACTAAAGTCAGATCTGACACTTGATATTTAGGAGTTTTAAAGATTAGTTTGGACACTTAGAATAGAAAATCTGATTGTTGATTTCACCTTCCCAAAAGCATCCACTTACTTAATACCCAATACAAATAATAGCTATTAATTAGTAATACCTTACAGTACTACCTTAATAATATTTTAATATCTATTACATTTTTAAGCATTAGTTAGAGCAAGGGCTGGTTCACGGTTGCCCCCTCTAACCATTGTGAGGAAGAGTCATTTTCACTCTTTCTTCTTCAAGGAAAATTGTTATTGTGTGGAGAAACTTTATCAGTCACTCTGAAAAGATCCTAGACTATCACATACTTTCATGGCTGAAGTACAGTCCCTTTGCACCTGAGTTTCCTAAATCCTCTTCCATGTCTTACTCTTCCAGAATCCCTGCTTTGTAAGAGAAAATTGGCAGAGTTGCCTGTCTCCTAAGGTGAATTCAGAGGGAATCCTTTCTAGTAGCTGATAAAACAACTAAGAGTTGAGTCTCGTCATGTTGAGTGTCACAGAGCGTAAGTCTTTTGGTTACTTTAGCTTACTTTCTCCTACCAGTCTTAAGAACATCCTGAAAACCTTAAAAGGCTTTATAAACTTGTATTTCTTCTATGCCATAAGTTATATTTTTGCAGTTATAATAACAGAAGACAAGCCACTGTGAAAGAATTATTCCACTTTGCCTAAGTCTATCTAAAGCGGAGAAACAATATCCAAAACAACAGTAAAAAAGCCGCAGGAAAATATGTGTGATTGCATTGCCTCAACTAACAGTAAAGAGAGGGGAGGACCAAAGACAGTGAGACTATATAAGCTTCTTAGAGCAGGAGCTGGTTGGATTGCAGAGAATATTTCAAAAATATTTATATTCCAGATATTGGCCTTGCCATCTCTTCTGGTAGAGAAAATAATACTTACATTCCACAGTGTTGCAAGAGTAAACCCTCCTACTTCCTCTCCACTCCCTCCCTTCCTCCTCCCACCCTCTCCCTCCCTCCCTTCCTCCTCCCAGCTTCTCTCTGAGGCTGCTGCACTCCACAGCTCTTTTTGCATCCAAGCTCAAGGATAATAACGGGTCATCTTAACTTGGCCAGGTCTCTCTTCCTCCATCAACGTGTTACAGAATCACAGAATGGCCAAAGTGGGAAGGGACCTCTGGAGATCATCTAGGTCAACCTCCCTGCTCAAGCAGGGTCCTCTAGAGCACATTGCACAGGATCACATCCAGACGGGTTTTGAATATCTCCAGGGAAGGAGACTCCACCACCTCTCTGGGCAACCTGTTCCAGGGCTCTGTCACCCTCACAGGAAAGAAGTTTTTTCGCATACTCAGATGGAACTGCCTGTGTTTCAGTTTGTGCCTGTTGCCTCTTGTCTTGTCACTGGGCACCACTGAAAGTAATCTGGCCCCATCCTCTTGACATCGACTCTTTAGATATTTGTATACATTGATGAGATCCCCTCTCAGTCTTCTCTTCTCCAGGCTCAACAGGCCCAGCTCCCTCAGCCTTTCTTCAGAGGAGACATGCTCCAGTCCCCTCATCATCTTTGTAGCCTTCTGCTGGACTCTTTCCAGTAGTGCCATGTCTCTCTTGTACCGGGGAGCCCAGAATTGGACACAGTACTCCAGGGGAGGCCTCCCCAGGGCTGAGGAGAGGGGCAGGATCACCTCCCTCCACCTGCTGGCAACACTCTGCCTCGTGCTCCCCAGGAGACCGTTGGCCTTCTTGGCCACAAGGGCACACTGCTGCCTCACGATCAACTTGTTGTCCACCAGGACTCCCAGGTCCTTCTCGGCAGAGCTGCTTGCCAGCAGGTCAACCCCCAGCCTGTACTGCTGCATGGGATTATTCCTGCCTAGGTGCAGCACCTCGCAGTTGCCTCTGTTGAACTTCATGAGGTTCCTCTCCGCCCACCTCTCCAGCCTGTCCAGGTCCCTCTGAATGGCAGCACAGTCTTCTGGTGTGTTAGCCTCTCCCCCCAGTTTAGTATCCTCAGCAAACTTGCTGAGGGTGCACTCTGTCCCTTCCTCCAGGTCACTGATGAATATATTGAACAAGACTGGACCCAGCACTGACCCCTGGGGGAACACCACTAGCTACAGGCCTCCAGCTAGACTCTGCGCCACTGACCACAACCCTCTGAGCTCTGCCATCCAGCCAGTTCTCAGTCCACCTCACTGTCCACTCATCTAACCCCCACTTCCTGAGCTTACCTAGGAGGATGTGATGGGAGACAGTGTCAAAAGCCTTGCTGAAGTCCAGGTAGACCACATCCACTGCTCTGCCCTCATCTACCCAGCCAGTCATTCCGTCATAGAAGGCTATCAGATTGGTCAAGCATGATTTCCCTTTGGTGAATCTGTGCTGACTATTCTTGATCACCTTCTTGTCCTCCAGATGCTTAGTGATGACCTCCAGGAGGAGCTGTTCCATCACCTTTCCCGGGATGGAGGTGAGGCTGACTGGCCTGTATTTCCCCCTACCACCGTTAACATCTTACTGCTGATTTACTTAGCCTAGCCTTTTTTAAATTTCTTTTTCTGAGGGTAAAACTAGGGTAATCTAACTGCTCTCTGCTGCCAAAACAGAGGTCATTCTCCTTTTTCCTTGTTCCTCTCTTGCAGTCCCGCTTCTTTCTCTGGGCCAGCTCTGGTGCTCTTCAGGCTGAGCTAATTCAACTTGTTAACCTGGCAGGAAAACAGTCACTTCTTTTTGCCATCTTAGTTTCCTTCAGGTCAGTGAATTAAACTGGCCTAGCATAGTGCTGGCCATCACAGCTGGAGCAAGGATTAGGAAAGGAGGGAAGGAGGAAAGGAGAGAGAAAGAAGGATATGATCATCCAACACCATTCTGCAATTAGATTTCTTTAAGTGGTGAGGTACAGCTTCACCTTAAAATTCCCTATTAACTTGAATTACATTAAAAAACAGTTGCTATAAAAAATAGCATAAGATTCAGGAGTAAGAGAGTCACTTGTTGCTTTGTTATCCATGCACTAAGCTAGTCTTTAGAATTGCTCAGAACGTCAGTCTCTGAGAGACTGGTTTTTGAAGCGGACCTCCGTGTGTTGTGGCTTCGTTAGGCGCCTGAAAAATCCGTTAGGTTCCATTATTAGATTCGAGTATCACTGTTGCCACTTATTTTGCCTTAGATGCCTGAGGACCTGGCCACAGGAAAGCCAAGTTCTGAACTTTCAGTACTGACATGTTAAATACATTAAACAACGTATTAACAAAAGAATACAGGCTTTTGGATAGTAAAATCATAGATCTTCCATTCATTGTAGAAAAATTTCTCATCCCCCTGTCCATTGCATCTAAAATGATGCCACTGAGAGAAGAATTTTCTCTTGTAAAGGTGTGTAGCAAGATTAGTTTTTCCCATCTAGAGAATCCAGAGAGGTAAGCTTTGCTGCAGATGTGCTGGCTTATGTTATGAGTAGTATGGTCATGAATCCCTGAAGAAAAAAGGTAGTCTCTGCCAATCAGTCTTTTACATAGAGGATGTGGGAGATGCATCATTTATGAGGAATTCTACTGAGAGCATGTTTTACTTGTTGCTTGTCTTGAACCATCATTTCCACACAGCACACTACCCTTGAAGTAGATAAAGTAGAGCGATCATCTTTTTTTCTTTCCTTTTAATAATAGTGAACTTTTCAAAGACGGGCACACTTTTCAAACTATACCATAGAAGGGTCCTTCTTCCAGTTGCTTTATTCAAAGGCTTAACTTAAAATATGCCTTTTATAAAATCAGTACTGTGCTGATCAGCCTCAGCTATCACTTTTGCTAATTTCCAAGTTTATAGGTGTTTGCATCCTCCAGCTCTCACATTCTTCAGATACACTCCATTTTTCCTCCTATAACCTTATTCAGCATTGATGCCTTTTGGCATGAAAGCTGATACTGTAGCAGAGATGGCACTGCATTCTGAGTTTAAGTATTTAATATAACTAATAGGGCCTACGGCTAGCCCTCCCCACAGAGCTGGTTTTAACTAGCAATTAAAAGATGATTTCCGTTGTTTGGCTAACAGAAATAGAAAAAGAGTAAGGCAAGAAAGCTATCCTGATTATTATTTTTAAGCCCTAAAAAGATGTAGAAGGCAGTGAAGAACACTTGGAAACCTGCTGGCAGCGGTAGCACAACCTTGTTACTCTGAAGAGTATACAGCCATTTAGCTCCCCAAGAGCAGGATTGTTGGGTTTCAAACCAACTTTAAAAAAAAGCCTCAAACTCAAATAATACCTTATCTAATGAGCTGCAATAAAAACTATGTTTATTTGTGCCTTAGAGAATCTATTGATTGGGACTGTCATATATACAATGAGAAGTCTGCAAATTCAAAACAGTGGCTAAACTCTGCAGTATGTTCCCGCTTATGCTGCAGTTTGGGAGTTTAGAAATCAGCTGTGAAATGAGGGTGTGAAATGCGTGTTCACCAGTTCTGAATAACTGAAAATCTCTGTTCTCTTCAGCTGGGGACATGGCAGAAAGCAAGTTAATACTAACCTTCTTGTTCCTGAGAGGTCCTGGGGGCCATGGGTGCTCACAAATTAGGGCAGTTTAGGGTGGCTTACATTTGCACTCACTTCTCCTTCAGCCTTCTGTATTCATATCCTGAAAGAAAAATTGCTACTGAGGTCTTAGGCAAAGAAAGAAAATCCTCAAGTGGCCCACTAAACTCAGTTTAGGACACGATTAGTTGAACAGAAGAGCAATAAGTAGCTTTATCTCACAGCAGAACCTGACTCAGAAGAACGATCCACACCAAATAGAAGAGCAATTTACACATTTATCTGCATAAAAAACAAAAGCACTCAAAGTCCATGGCCATTTTAGTGGATGAAGTCTCTGTACATAGTGTTCCTGTGGATGTTTCCAGGTGTCAGCACCTTGAGAGAAGGTTTTGGTCAAAACGCAGTGGCAATAATGCCACTCTGGAGACAGCAACAGGAGCATTCTCAAAGTATCCAGCACCATGGCCCATTAGCTGTCGTTCCTCCCATAGCTAAATGATTTTTCACTCTCACAGAAGAAATTCTCCACTGAAATTAGGCAAAGGTTCTAGGATGCCGGATAGAAAGTGAACGGGGGCCATCACCTGTTGGTGGGGCCTACCCCATGTCACTAGCCACAGAAGACACTTTATCTGCTCCCCTGTCTTTCCTGTCTCTGAACCATTTTCTGTTGTGATATTTTGTGATAGCACGAAGCCACTCCAGAAAAAATGGTTTGGGGGCTCATCAGCTTTGGCGTCTGTAATGCTGCTGAAAGCAATGTGCGATACCAGAGCAGTCCCTCCCTGGGTTCCAAGTTATGCAGTCACCTTTTCTGCGCGTCTCTTCCTGGAGCTGTGCGCAGCTCAGAGCTGCATATTACAAGTGTGATTCGCTAAATGGACTGCAACCGCTCCTGGGGAGAAGGCATTTGGCCTTTCTCCTGAGGAGGATGGTCTCTGTGCAGGGCAATGGGGATGGGGCAGCTGGAGCGAGGGACTATATTTGACGTTGGAATTGGGGCACAGCTTTGGGGAAAGAGGCACAGTTTTCACAGCTGCCCCTAAAGAGTTTCTCAGGGAAAGCAAAGAAAGCTGTGTTTCTCATGGCCAGTGGAATGCAGGGAAATTCAAAGGTTCTGCTGCAGAGCTAACTCGGATGAAAGTTAAACTAAATTAGCTTTCTGATGGTTCCCCAAACTGTGTGATAATTGTATGTCCACGATCTGACACCACAGAGACGATCCTTAATTCTTTTCTCTTTAGCTCTGTTTTGTTTTTTCACTCTCAAATCTGGCCTAGGAGGACTTTGGAAACATGCAGCATTTAAGCTGCTTTTCCCTTGTGTTGCTTTGATATAGATATTTTCTTAAGCTGTAAAAAAAGTCTTAAATTCTCAGTGGTGTTAAAGGAGCAGATAAAGGCAGTTCAGCACTGAGACATCCATATCTTGATGGCACTGAGTATTAATTTTCTGTACCTTATTTCATTCCTAGAGACAAAATATGTCTATAAAACATTAGAAATCTGTTAAAGCACTGTGAACCCCTAGGGCTGATAAATGCTATATAAAGTAAACAGGATGAAAGAGATCCTGGTAAGTATACAGGCTTGGCAGTATCAGTTACAATGGTAGAGATATAATTGCTTACAGTTTTAGCCTCAAACATGAAAAAGGTCTGCCATTTGGTCATTCCACATTAAATAAACTAGAGATAATGCTTTGATGTACTGATCTTCTTTTCCTTTGAGGGTGCCTATTTAAATCTGGTAACACCTTGCTCGTAATGATGAACAGTTAGGGTTTGAGCCTGCTTTCAGATTGGCGAGGTAGGTCAGACCATAATTCCAGCGCTAATGAAGTTGCCTGAAGCCTATAAGCCTCGGTGCTCCGCACTTCAGAGAGCTAAAACACGCAGCTCTGCCTAGCACAGGCTCACAGCTCTTGAAGTCTGCTTTGTTTCACCTACAGTTATCTCAAATAGCTTTGACTGCCCCTCCCCAAATGATCCTCTCTCCTGCTTAGGCCGGATCTGTTCTTAACAACTTTTGTTAATATAGTAGTATAAGCTGGTAATGTAATTTATCTTTTATGACACTTTTACACAGACAGATTCCTTAATGTAGACTTAGTTGAAACATCAAATCTTTTTGCCAGCACAGTTTGTCTCATTCAAGGAATATGTGATGCATACTTGTCAATATACATTGCATCTGCACCGGAAGAATCACTAATAGAGCCTCATCAGTAAATCTTTTTTTTTACCTAGGTAGAGTGGATCTTAAGTCAGATTTGCCTTTAGATGGCTTGGTCAGTATAGCAATTCTAGCAGGCTCCATTGACATCCCAATAGATACATTATATACTTGCAGAACAGCTTTCTAGTTGATAATAAACCTTTAACTGCAAATGATTGACCATAATCTGAATAAAGGCATGTGACCTGCTGTTCAAAAGCTTCAACACCATTCCATTATGGTACTTTTGAACAATTTACCTATAAGGGTTTGCCTCAGATAAAATATAGGCAAGACAACACCTCTGTATGATATCTTAGGAGTCACGGCTTCATAAGCATTGAAAAATTACTTTATCGGCTCTGTGCCCCTATATAAATTTTTAGCAAGGGATAAGAAATATTTTTTTTCATGTTAGGATTTTCAATCTGATAATTGAATTGAAAATTTATGAATAGAAATTTAGTTTAAGTCAAGTCAAAGAAAATCTTAGGGATTTCAGCAAATAAAAATAATTGTGTTAGTAATAGCTGCTACTAAGGCAACAATGTCGGCAGCTTTCCTTCTGATTCCACATGAATTTAGAGAAGGAGGTGTTTGAGCATTCAAGGGTTACCATCTTTACTAGAAGAATGGGCATTTTTCTCTGCCTAAGGTTTTTCATATTAAGGGAGCTCAACTTAAAAAATAGATATTTCAAAATACTAGCCCAAACTAAAAATTGTGTTTTTTTAACTTTCAGTTCTTTTTATTTTTTCCTATAATTCTTTTCAAGATTGGTAGTTAAATTCAAAAATAATTCAAACCCTTATAACATTTCATGTAGTGACTGTATTATTTATCAAGAAACTTGTTCAGTTCTGTTAGCCAGTCTTCCACACGAAAGCCTGTTCCTGATTTTTTCATATGTTTTTCAGGACAGAAATAGAATTTAAGTAACAAAACCAGAAATACTGTTAGAATTTTACTTTTTGAAAGGAAGACTTTTAAATGGTAATGTGTATTTAATTAACAAAAGAGAAAAAGTAATTCCATTTTCATTCTTTTGACTTTATACGACCTTAAACAGAAATCTTTGGTAGTTGTTGATTTTTTTACAGCAAAGCAGCCACACACCTAATGTTGCCACTTTATGTCTCCAGATGAGAGCCCTGTGTTGTCATTTGGTCTGAATATTAAGTTTAATAACAATTAATTTCTCTGTAAGTCATGACAGCAATGATTTATTTTAGCCATGTGCCTAGCACCAATTGAGCTGTTGGATACTTTATTTCTTCCTAGTACATACCAGGGGAAAATTCCAAGTACATCTAAAATCTGTATCTACAGATAGCAGTAAACTTTTTGAGACACAAGAAGCACAACAGCCTCGGAGCAGGGTCACCTCTGTTGCATTTAGTGATCGGAAAGGTTGCTTCCCTACTGTGAACCAATATTTGAGTATTAATTGGGTATTGATTTCAGTGGGACTGATTTCAGTTCCGTCGATTTCAGTGAGATTTGAGCATTTTGGAAAATCTCACTTGACATCTACCTGTGTCTTTAGATGCCAAAGTATCTTTAAAATGGCACATTTAAAAAATGCAGTGTTCCCGTATGATTTAGGCAGTTTTGAAAGGTTGACCCACCTGACATCTCATTTGGAGGAAGGAGGACTTATGTCGCCTGGTCTCATAGATCCTTGGATAGATGAAGAGTAGCACAGTACTTGGTGCATCTTCCACCACAAGAAAATATCTGGTATAAACCTTGCTCTTTGGTTTCTTTCCTTATCTGTATGCATTGTTTAAAAATCAAACTTGGAGAATAGAGTTGTTATCACAGCATAGCAAGAAACTACAAGCCAGCAGAGATGGAGAAACTGTGTATATGTTCCTTGGCTGCAGAAAGTGCAAGGTTACAGGTTTATTTTAAATCTCTTTCCCTGCAATGTCAGATATGTCAAACTATCTCACATTTAGTGAACACTGAAAGCACGCATATAACTTGGCTTAGCTGGCACGTGGTGATTTGGTAACGTGCAGTAATCTAAGGATGTCTCAGCTCTTAAATTGCACAATTTAAACTTATGTCTAGATTACAAATACTTTTAAAAGATTTACATTGTTCTATAATTTGATCCAGTAATGATTTTGGGATATTTGGGGAAGTTCAGAGCAATGCATGAGTTCTAATTTCTAATATATCCTAGAATCTGAGAATGCTTAAGTCTTGTTTCTGTATCTTTCTTCAATTGTTTTCAGAATCCCTTTTTCAGCTGCGTTTTTTTTTTTTATTATTTTTCGGTCACATAAATCCAGCAGTCTGAATAAGAATGGAACAGAGCTGTGATAGCTGGTTAGTTTTTGCATTCTTTTATTGGTAGGATAATTAATGTCAATACAATAAAATTTGCATGAGGTTGGTTTTGGATGTTAGGCATGTCTGTGTGCTATTAACCAATAAAGACACTTTTATTGCTTTTCAAAACTTGTGTACAAATTGCAGCACAGCATTGGCAGATCAGCTAGTGGTACAGCTAAACTGCACGTCAGTACAATAGTAAGGATGAGAAAACCTCAGTACTCCATCTGGATTGGATTCCACCCTCTTTAAATATTCATGGTTGATAAAACACTGTTGAAGAGTGTGTATCAAATACATACATTTTATTTTTGAGGTATGTTACAAGGAGTTTTTCTGTTAATCTTTTCTTGAGAAGCAAGAATCTTAATCTTGATCTTGAGAAGCAAATTCTACAGGTCCAATGTATATATATATATAATTATTCCTAGCAGGAAGGGAAAAGATAGAGGGAACAAGAGCGAGCCTGCAAGCTGGTAAAATGTTAAAAAGAAAATAAGGGAGGGGAGGTGGGCAGAAAGGAATTCACATTTCCATGTTTCCTTTAGTAATGCATGATAACAATCATGCCACTTGTGTTCTGATGGATTTTCATGACCACACCAGCACACTACCAACCAAAAAAATGTCTACAAAGACATTAGCACATTTATTTATTTTTTTCCTTTTCTTTTGCTGCCACTCAAGCCAACTTTCCTCTCCACTTGCCTGGAAGCAGCTGCGCTTCCACTTTTTAATTGGAGAAGCAGTGCTGCTTCATATGAGTAGCATTGGCTTTTGGCAGCTTGAGATGTGTTAAATTCAATCAAAATACCCATGAGTAGCAGAGAAATCAGACATTTTTCCTTCCCACTCATTACTTGCGAAACCTGAATCTTTTCCCAGGTAGCAAGCCCTTCAATTTTTAATTCAATCTTTAATATTTTTTTGTGCTTAACCAGGTTAAGTTGAAGAAAGGTAACATTTTATATATAATGTGGCTTTGTGTAGATGAATGAGATTATTTTGAGAAAACTGCTTATTTCCCACCTTTCATTTCCCAGGCTGGTATGTCATTGTTATGAAATGTCATGTCTCTTTACAGACTGTCTGAAACTGATTGACATAACTGGAGAGGATGTCTTGGAACTATTTCATGGGAGTTGAGGGCATTTGGAAAAAACCTCACTTGTCTAAAAAATCACAGTTTGAAAAGGGGAGGGGGGATTAAATGTCTCAATACAAAAAATATGGTTTTGAGGGATAGAAAGTTTTTTAAATTGTTTCATTTCCAACTCAAGATGATATTTCAAATTAGAGGAAGAAAGCAGAATGCCCTTATTTCTCATTTTGACACTGTTTTCTTGAATAAAATCGTGGATAAGTCTAGTCATTGGCTAAATTGAAAAATATTTAAACTGCCTGGAGAAAACAGGTTGCATGATTTTGTCAAGGCCTTGTGCACACTTTTATGAGCAGCACCTCTATACGTCAGTCCTTAAATATCCTACTCTGCACTCATTTAAGTTAACAAGTTCTATCTCTCTAACTAATGTTGAATAATGGAGAGGGACTGGCAGAAAGAATACAAAATCTGTGTCATGGATATGAATTTTAAAACAATCGAAAAAGTTACACCTTAAAACCTCTCTAGTTCATACCATATCAGAGGAACATGAGACTGGAATGGGTCATGGAAGGCGCGTAGTGGAAAGACACAGGTTTTTTAATGATTTTTTCGCTATTAGCTACAACATCCTGAACTCAGCTTGGCCAGTTCTTCTGTAGTCTATATCATATCTGCATCATCCTTTCTATAGAGCGTGTTGACATCCAGACAGCTTAATTCAGAAGAATAATACCAACAGTGGGGAGAGCTTGGGGGCACATGACGGAAAGGGACTGTGTGCATGTCACCCAGCACAAAGAGAAGGGCTGGTAATGGAGGTAATGGGGGCATGAGCATGCAGACGCATACCCTGGGATGAAGGAGAGAGGAGGAAATACAGACAGAGGTGAATGGGGAGCATCACACAGCCTGTCCTCAAACCTTTTGTAGCTTTGACGCTCTACGTGTGTCCTTGTGTGAAGATGGGAAACTATGGTGTTTGCAGGCCCATTCTACTAGAATATTACTCAGCAAAATCAATATTGTTCTCTTCTCCTGACTAGGACATCCATCCACGCGTTAGAAAACTATTTTTAGTGCTGTTCAGAGCCTCTACATAATATACACTTAAATAATTTATAGAAATATATATTATGTAGCTGCTATACAGGAACATTGTGGTTTGTCATCGAATATGTATAAGGCAAATATTTCCCCTAAAATGATTGCTTTCCAATCTACTTAGGTTTGTTGTACCAATTTGTATGTAGGATATGCTGTCCTGAAAAAAATAGTCCAAATAACCACAACCTAAGGGACAAACAAAAACCTTTTATGGAAATGCATAGGAAAAAAAAAATGCTTTCCTGGTACAAACACGGATTTGTAAGGTTTTTTATTTTAATTTTTTAATTTGCGGTGCTAAAATTAATTAGATGAACAGAATAATCCCTAAGCAATTTTCATGTACATATATTTAAAGCATCTCAAAGCCGAATGTAGAGGTAGGGTAGAAGGAGAAGGCAGAAAGGAAGGGCTGCAGATGTGGGCTTTATGGTTTAAATTCTTCTTTATTGTAACTGCAAAATCTCATGGAACCTACTGTGTCTGTCAAGAGTGTAAAGGAGGTAAGAATTTGGTCCACATACTGTTTAACTGAGGAAGGGAAAATTTTGGACTACCTATTTTAATGTCCCTGTTCTAGAGGACAATGATTGATTTAGATCTCTTGTTTTCCTGGACTGACAGATCCTAGTTCCCTCTAGAATCAATGGAAATAGTAAGACTGCCATTATGAGTATTTAACTTAATGTTGGGTATACCTCTTACTGAGTGTGTATGGGGTCATAGGCTAACTGGTGCGGCAGACCTCAAATTAATTGGTCTGACTCATTCAAGGCTTTCTTGAATTTCAGTTTAAGTACCTGCAATGCATTCATCCTAGATGTCACAATAGATAGTCTACATACATATCGCTTAGTCCCCTTTAGCATATTTTTTAAAGGGAATAACATTTACCTACAAGATAAGACAGCTGGGATGAGATGTTCAGAGGAATTCACTCCTGGAGTAGCTGTGTCTTCACTGAAGTTGGTAAAACCCATTTTTGCTTCAGCGGGAATAGAGGCTGCCAAGTGTACACTGTTCACAGAATCACAGAATCGTTTAGGTTGGAAGGAACCTCTGGAGATCATCTAGTCCAACCTCCCTGTTCAAGCAGGGTCACCTAGAGCATATTGCCCAGGATCACGTCCAGACGGGTTTTGAATATCTCCACCGAAGGAGACTCCACCACCTCTCTGGGCAACCTGTTCCAATGCTCTGTCACTCTCACAGGGAAGAAGTTTTTTCTCAGGTTCAGATGGAAAACTGTTCTTTTTGTCCACCTTCAAATGTCTCAGTCAAACTACAGAATAAAAATAACTTTATACCCAGTAAAAGCTAGCATAAAATGATAAGAGCTACTCTGTGCTAGGCTCCAATATTCATGAAAAACTTTGTGATTTGATCAGAGTATGCTAAGGGGAAGCGCACTGAGGTTAATGAAGAACAAATACAGCTGATGAAGACTTTTGCACTGATTTTCTCACCCAAGGCAGAAATTACTGGGGAGCAACTTTCTGAGGTAAGGCCAGCACACTTGAGCTCTGCAGATCTCACACAAATGCAAGAGTGGCTTCTACTGACTTCACAGTAATTTCTCATGCACAATAATTTAAAATCCTGACAACTATGGCTCCATCCAGGAATTCATAGGCAGCAGTGTATATTACAGAGCTCTGTAGTGTCCGATATCCTGCTCAAACACAGGGTGATGAATATGGATGCCTGCTCTGCTCAGTTATCCAGGTGGTCCAAAACTGCGGCCTCATGTAGAGGGCTTAGCTACTGTCAGTGCTGAGGAGAGGAACTGAATGTAGATGAAGATGTGGTCCCACAAAGCAGAGAACAGGATGAGACTTCTAGCAAACAGAAGGGGCTTCTAGAAATATCAATCCACTACTCGCCCACAGAGCAAGAAAATAAGTAGGTGTGATAGATTTGATGGCTGTTCTGCAACTGGCACCTCCAGCATTTTCCACCAGGTGAAAAACTTGATTGTGAGGCATTTCTCAGGTGTCCAATAAAACCTTTAAGAATCTTGTTTTGGAAGAATCTAGGCAGGGGTGAATTTGATTTTTTCCAGATGCTTGTCTGGCAAAGAAATAACTCTTTCCCTGTTCTTCTTTTGATATATCCATATGCAGTTAACTTTCTCACTTTAATCTCAGAGGTTAATTTTTTACTCAGAAACAATCCAAGAGAGCGAAAGTTCTGTTAGGACAGCAGTGCACAGGAATAAGAATTAATTCATAAGCGTTGTTTCCTCAGACTGATATTATTTATTTAAATTCTTCTAGTGTGGATGGGGTATTAGCGAGATGCCTTGAATACTGTACTATACACCCAGAGGCATGAGTTCACACCTTACTCCAGGTTTGTGTAGAGGATTTCTCCCAGTCAGTAGAGCTATAAGCAATGTTTCACTTCATTGTTCAAGCTGAGGAACCACAGGCTGTCAGATGTTAATGCTGATCACATTACTCTCGTCTGTGTTTTCGGTTAAAGAAGTTAGCATGCCTCAACCAGGCTGGTGGGCTAACTAATTCGTACAAGCCATGTACTCTATCAAACTGAAAATTCTGCTATTTTTTTCTAGCAGGGATTTGGCTTTCAAATAAATCATTTTTGCAGTTTGGCTATATGTTAAGAACCCCAAAATATGTATGAAAGAAGACCTTAGATATCACGAGGAGAGAGCATTGAGTGAAAATGAGGGATGTAAGGTTTGAGAAAGCAAGGTGCAGACAGTTCAGTCTTCAGCCTGTTTTCCAGTGTGTAGAGATGGTTAGGCACAATGCAGTATGTTTCTGCTCATGACTCAGAGATATTTGAATGACTGGTCAGCCGCATGTGCACAAATACTCGAGAAGTGAGCTGTAAGTCTGCATGTTCTAGTGTGTTCACCTATATGACCAGTTAGAGGAAACAGTGACTTTAGTAGGGGATGGATCAATGCTCAGTACAGCACATAAGGAATTCCCAATTGAGTTTCCCTGGTGTGAGAGGTCCTACAGCAAAGGCATTTAAAGAAGCCAGACAAGGATCTGACCATTCCCTTCCTAACTGGGACTGCACATGCGTATATTACTTTGTGTGACTGAAATGACAGAAAATCACACTTCAGCTCTGCATGCAGTCCAGGTATTCCAGGAATGATACCATAGGCAAAGTAAGGGTAGCCCGGGGGAAAAAAGAAAACATTTCTAAAATTCCATGATCTTTATTTTCTGTCCTAAAGTGAACTGTTACCTCTCCACAAGAGATAAAACCTCTTTTCTTCCAGAATTCATCCTTCCAAAAAAGGACAAAACTAATTCCCTCTGACTTAATGCCAAATGAATACTGATTGAAAAATACTTCAGTTTTGAGTATTCCTGAAATAAGCTTTTCGTTATCGGTCCATATACTAAGAATAAAAATGCATCTCTTCATTGACATCTGGTAAATAATAATAATCATAATCATAAACAAGGGTGTTACTATCTTCCTGAAGATGTTCCAAGAGTAAAAATATGTAACTAAAGTCAGCAAATGTCTGTTCAGGCTAAAATACATACTTGACACAAAGCAAGGAGTCAAGATAAGACTTAGAGACTAAAAGAGTTTCTGAAGCAATTCTGTCCCTATTCTGGAATGAACAGAGACCTTTGTGTCTTTGCTCTGGAAGGGAGGCTACTGCAGTAGCCTATAAGGGGAGTAAGTACAATGCTATTTAAATACATAAAGAAAAAGCCTGATGTAATATGCTTATACCAGAACCCTGTGATGTAACCATATTGCACGTGCCAAAAGTGTCGCTGACCAAATTTCTAAGTGGAAACTGAATGTAGGACTGCATGGCTACTAGATGTGTCCCCTAGGACATGGTTCAGCTTATTTTCTCTGCAGATCAAAAAATCCTGGAAATTTGGGCTAAGGCGTAGCTGATCTTTGGGCTTTGGAGTTGGTGAGAGCACAGGTAATGGGGCCTCTTGCGTGGGTAACGACAGGGCTTGTTCAGAGATGATGCACGACAATCTCCTGGAAGATATGCAGACAGTGAGTGGGAAGCAGAGCAGGATGTGTTAGAGCCAGATTTCTAGCCAAACAGACCTACCTGGATGCTGCTGAAAATCCATCTTAGCGCTTTAACTTCCATCTAGGTGCCAGCAGCAATCCATACTATTACGGTCTGAAAGTTTCCCTGGCTTCCTGGGTGTGCTAAACAAGCTGTACCCTAGACCCAGCAGAAGGCCTTTGAAAACCCCCTACCACAATTTGATATAAGCATTTCAGATTAAATACACACATATGTTTTGTCCACTTCCAAACTACTGGTAAATAACTTCCCAACTTCCTCTTGAAATCTTTTCCGCATCAGGATTTTCTACACTGCTCATTGCTACAGTGTCTGATCTTAATCTACAGCTGCTCACTAAGAAGTTGAGGCATAGATAACGAAGTGGCTTGCCCAAGGTCACACAGGAAGTTGAAAGAAGCACTTGGAATCAAACTCAAGTCTTGGGACTTTTATGCATTACTCGTTAGATCCCCCCTCCCATCGCCCTCCCCATCCCCCACCTTCTCCTCTGGGAGTGGAAACAGACCACAAACCCCATGCTTCTTAGAACAAATTACCTGCTTTGCTATTCTGTCTTTCAAACTTTGCCATAAATTCCACTTCATTAACATGGGCTGAAACACCTCAGTGAGCTGCATGCTTAGGCTATAAAATGTGTCTGGTGGAACAGACTGGAGAATCTCTTTAACCGCAACCATGCATGAGTGGGATCAAGAGGCTCTGAGCATTCTGACTCACATGAAACATCGGTGAATATTAATGAACACAGATGATATTTTTAGCTGCTTACCACTGTGTTGAAATGCCAGGGTCTCTCACCACAGATTGTGAAAAGGATTTGGCACTCTGTGCTAGTGGATGATAAGTTTAAATGGAAAGCCTGTGCAATGCTGCAGGTTAAATCCCATCTGGATTAAGTCTTTCCTCTCTAAGGCATGAACTGAGGCTGCGAACTGGGAACAAGAACTCAGTCCATCTGCAGATGGTTACCAGTGTGTGACAAGGGAAACACCTGAGCAGAGAAGCAGAGCAGTGTACAGGGTTCGCAGGCAGGTGTTACTGTCTAGAGTGCAGGTTGAGTTCGAGAAGGCACCTGGAAAGCTGAAGACCACCAAGAGTTTAGCAAGCCTTGGCCACACACCTCCTGTGCAGTGCTCTGATAACATGAGTCAGGTGCAGCAATGGGGGAGAGATGCTGAACTTCCATGAGAGAGCAGCATAAGAAAATGGACAAATTTTTCTGCTTTTCTGAGGGGGTACCTGACAGTCAGATCCTGAGGTAGCTGGGGTGGAAGTTGCCTAAAGCTGAACTTACCCATCTGGAGGATGAAATCTGTCATGTAGTGATACCCCAAATGCAGTAAGATATTGCCACAGCATTAAAGCAATCTTTACTCTTTTCTGTTGGTGGGACAGTCCCACAGAACTAGGGACAGAAATTATCCACAGAAAATATCTACCGGATTTTCATCACCTTCAAACAGAATCTGTAGCAGACTAGAATAGCAAGTAGACCAAATTAATAAAGACCTTTTTTTGGAAGAATACTTGCAGCTTTCCATGTTAATACATTGAAATTCTAAGAAATAAACATTTTAATAATAAAAATAATAAATAAAAATAAAAAATTAATGAAATTAATTAATGAAATAAAAATTAATTAATGAAATAAATTAAATAATGAAATTAATTAATGAAATAAAAATTTTACTAACTCCACACAGCTGCTATTTATTTTTAAGTAAAGGTAGTTTGCGACTGATAGTATCAGGGAAAACTGAAATGAAGGACTGGGGGAAAAGATTCTGAAGAAGGTGGGCAATTAACGTAACTGGAAAATCAGCTCATGGCTTCGTGGAGAGGTAAGCCAAACAGAGAACTGAAAGACTGCACTGTTTCCTTTGTACCTGGGTTCAGCTATCTCAGGCTGCTATTGTTTGAGGAAAGTCTCAGCTTCTCAAAATACCCTATATAAAAAAGACATAATGGGATTCTGAGCCAAGCTCTAAAATGTGAGGCGAAAATGTATTAGACCAAAACAGCCTCAAACGAATGGGGAAGTTTAACTAGTAATTTAGCTTCTAACGTTAAAATATTCTTTCACTTGCTCAAATTTATCAGAGTGGAACTCATCTGAAGTGCAATGCCAGAAAACCACTGTCCTTCCAAAACACTACGGCTTTGTGGATGTCAGAACAGGTCTCTGGATTTTGCTTCATACATTCTGTATGTTGCAGTAAGAATACTAATAACAATACCTCCGCATTTTTATTCCTCTCCAAGTAAGGCATGGGAAATGAGGCGAGTAAAGGCATTACCTACGGCAATAGACAGTGGAAGATTGACCTAGGAATATGCTGAGCTAAATTAAGGCAAGAGAATGTGAGTGAGATAAACAAGCATCCAGGAAGATAGCTACTGAATTTCCCCACAAGTAACATCCCTTGAAAGCTGCTATCAGCAGCACTCAAATCTCTTTGATCTGAGAAAAGACAAGGCAAAACGCACAGCTTCTTTATGCTCCTAAGCATTTTTCCCCTCAGAGACAACTCTGTGATCTAGTGTTTATAAAGGTATTTGAATGTGAAAAGCAGGAATTGGGTGAATTAACCTTTTTACCAAAGCACCTCAAATACCCTGGGTTCAAAAGCTTAAATTGCATGTGAATGTGGCTGACCTACTGTTCCACTTAGAAGAGTCTGAAAAGGGACAGCAAGGGAGAACTGAAGGAGAAAATAGGCTAGGATGGAACAAGTACCATGAGGAAAGTGATAAACAAATAAACTGTGACAAGAGACCTGGGGACTAAAGAACTGTATCTTAATATAAAAAGAAATAAGACAAGGGAGATACAATCTTCAAGGCCACAAGGAGCAGACTTCCTGTTATTTTGAAATATTCTGCTATTCCTAAAAGAGTAAAGTTCAGCATTATCTTAAAAAAAAATGAATAAAATAGCCCCCTAGCATTTTATGATAAATCACTGTCACCTTTAAAAAAGAGCAAGAAAGGTGGACTCATAGTTAAAAGCCAGTCAGATTCACTTCCTCTGCAGAAAAAAATACAAACATCCAACAGTCTCCTGTTAGCACCTACAAGAGAGCAGAGTAATAAATAACAGAATGAAAGAGAACAAAACATGCCAGATAACCTTAATTTAGTTCTGTAGTGGGTTAATGGGCCTTCTGGATAAAGGAAAGAAGTAGGTGTCATACATCTTTACTTTAGTAAGGTTTTGACACTGTCTCACATGTTACTCTTACAGAAAAAGTGAATGATACATTGTGAGGCTATAACTGCTTAGGAAACTGTAGAAAAAAGTAGTTATCACTGTTTCACTGTCAGACCGGAAGGATGGATTCTTAGCGTTCTGTCTTGGGGCTGGTGCTATTAATTAGTTTAATTAACAGCTTAGATGATAAAATATTAAACTTGCAGATCATACAAAGCGGGAGGGACTGCAAAGGCTTTGGAGTATTAGAATTCAGAATGATCTTGACAAGCTGGGGAAATGGCCTACAGTGAATAGGGTGCAACTCAATGAAGAAGAGCACAAAGCAGTATGCTCAGGGTTGAGATGGCAGCTGCAGGGTGGGGAAAGAGGGGCAAAGCAGCCATTTTTCAAAATAGGAGCTGAGGGCCAGAGCAAACACAAAATGAACATGAGTCAGGAAGGTCAGATTGTTGCCAAAAACCCAAACATCATACTGGGATATATAAACAGTGCTGGCATATGTAAGAAACATGAAATAGTCCTTCTGCTCTCTCACCACAGCTGAAATAGTGTCCAGTTTTGGGCACTGTATTTCAAGAAAGATGCGAATCAGCTGGAAAGAGTCCAAGGAGAGGAGAAAGAATGATCAAGGGTCTGGAAAACAAGACCTATGAGAGAAGACTGAAAGCAGTGAGGCTGTTTAGTCTAAAGGGAGGCAAACTGAAGGGATATATGATAAGTCTTCAAATGTTTAAAAGGTAGCTGCAAAGAGAAAAGTAATAAACTGTTGTCAATGTCCAAAAGAAGTAGTGGGCTTAACTTTCACGAAAAGAGATTAAGGGTAGAAACTAGGAAATGTTTTCTCTGATAGTAACAAAATTGATTGGCTAGGAAGGCTATACAAACTGCACCACATAAGGGTCGATAAACAGGTTGGACAAACATCTGTCAAGAACAATTTAGGAACAGCTCATCCTGACTTGGTGGAGGGGATGGGCTAAATGATCCTTTGAGATGCCTTCCAGGCCTATTTCTACAATTTTATAAGTAGTGAGTAGAGGCAAACCATGAGTTTAAATGAACTAGTGAAGTGGAGTTGATGCAGGAAAGGGCCTGGCAACTGAAATATTCATTCAAAAGGTTCACAAAATTTCAAATCATATGTGCATGAACGTTTTTTACCTAAAGTAAGATTTTCGTACATGAATACAGGAAGACTTCTGATCCAATTAACATTTCAAACACAGCAGAATTTAAGGATGTAGCTCCTGAGTTTGACTGTATAGGTTAACCTCTCCGTGATGTTAGGAGATGTCCGGTCCTCCAAATGGGATACTGGTGAACTACTCTTTCTCTGTTTGCTTTCTTTTTTCGGTGATGAGACAGTAGTGCTTAATGGAATAAAGTATGCTTCTGGAAGTGTCAGGACCGATATGAATATGCTATGAATACTTATCAGTATGTATATCTTCCAAATCAGATTTCAGGACTTTTTTTAATGTATGAGTTTAGAACACATTTAGAAGGCTTTTCTTTTCATTTTGACTAATAGTTTATTTTCTTTTTGTAAAAGAATAGTAATATATACATGTCTGTTTCAAGTTCTTAATTAAGAGAATCTGTAAGTCACTTTTTCAAAAAATCCCCCTGCTGTATGACTATCATTCTATATCCTTCTCTATCCTTCTGGTATATACCATTTTCTTGGCATATACTTAAAGCTCTAAATAAGCTCCACAGTTTGCATGTTTTTCATTGAACCCATGAAAATTACAGGTGTTATGAAAACTATGCAAGCTTTTCCAGTATTTTTATAGGTCTACTGGTTGACTTTGACTCCAAATTAAATGATATTTAGAAAAATTCCGGGCTCTAGAAATTTCCTGAAATTCAGTAGAAATAAAATATATGCAAAACCTGCAAATTCAGACTCCTAAGAATGACTATGCATTATAGATCTCAACGAACAGCCCATGTTCAGGGCTTGAGAAATACATCTATCAGCAACAGACAGTTACCTTAAAAGAGATCTGCATCCAGGTAGATGGTTTATAGACTGTCAGGCCACACTGCTGGTCTAGATTTGAGGAATTACTCTGAAAGAACAAGGCAGGTTCTATTTTTGACATTTCAGCAGTGAGACCACTTGTACATTATGACCCAATTTGATTTACTGTAAGAAAATAAGAGTGCTGTAATTTGTAAAAGACATTTATTACATGAGTCAAAAAAAGAAAAAAAGGGGAGGGAAGGGGGAGAGAAAGCAGCTTAACTTGTCTGTCCATCCCCATCTGGTTTTATTTTAATCTCACTCTAGTCACATATGAAATTTTGCTTAGCTGTCTTCATTTTCTTAGTCAATCTTGATTAATGGCCTTCAAAGTAAAAATAATTGGCCTGCATCAGGCTTGTTTTATAACTCTTGTTCACAAAGAATGTGAAAGGCTGGAAAATGAGCCTAAACAGAAGGAATGCATTACGTTAGCCTTTGAGAAAGAGCAGTCCTCCAGTTGTGTTTCACTGTGTATTTTTATAACAGGCGCCTCCTTGACTGTCCATGATATTGCCGATATGCAGTGCCAAAAGCTTATGTATACTTCATCAAAATGACCATGTCACCTCGGAATCTCCAAACAGTCACATATGCTGAAGCAGTACTAAGCAGAGCAAACAACTATGGACCAAAGAGCTTCAAAATGTGCATTATTAAGCTAGTTCACAGAGCTGTTGCTCTGAGAAACTGAAGGGATATTTCTGTGTAAGTGATCTCTAATTGCTTTGCTCCTGCTTTTAAACTCAGAGAGAGCTGCAGTGCAATTTAGGAAATGCGAATCTCACTTGAACACAGAAGAGTCAAGTCACATGTCGATTTTAGCCAAAGTAAATGTGGTCCTGTGGATTCATAGTTACCTTTAATCACCTCCAAGGACTGCAGTCCTGGGAGAGCAATCCACCAAAATGATTATAAATTTATTTTATTTTTTCAAAGTTTATGTTACAAAAGCTATATCAATTTACTGGGTTCGGTTTCTTTTTAAACAAGCATCCATAATAGATGCTCCTCTTTAAGGGAAAAAAAAAAAAAAATTCTTTGGAATATCAGAAAAGGACCTGAAGGACCTACAGAGCATTTTGTAAATTCCTTCATAATATAAAGGGTACTTTAAGAGGGATTTTTGTCTTCACGCCTTTTTCTTCATGCCTGGTCTTACACGACCAGGTTCTATTCTTGGTGTTAAGTAGTATTAAGAAGTGTTAAAGTTGAATAAATATTATTGAAAAAAATCATTTTTAATAATGAGTCAAACAAAAATTCTGAACCAATAATTCCATCTATTCTGGCAGATCCTTGCCACAGAGTTACATGCAAGCGTCCAGATTTACTCTCACAGAGTTTATTACAAGATTGGATCTGCTGATCAGAGAGGAATTTTAACTTCCAATCCCAAAGCTTTTACATGACAAGAAGACTTCACTGAGGTCAAACTGCGTAAGAAACTTCCTCTACTAAAATCAGATATCTGATCTTCAAAGACTAGTAGACCCAACATGACAATCCTCCTCTTTGATGCCAAACTAGCTTTTGCAAAGTCAGTTTCACAGCAGCTCCTGTTAGTTTCAGGGCACTTAGCCAAGGCTGATGTAAGGTCCATGAAAAGCAAAAAGAAACCCACCATTCCTCTTTCCTACTGTGAAGTGACTGATTCCTGAGCTGCAAAGTCTTGTCAGTCCATTAGATATTTTCTTTCAGTGACTTGTGGAATTACCTGAGAACTGAAAAGAAGAGAGATGCCTTTGCTAGGTATACACTTGGGAAGATACCATCAGTTGGAGAAACAATAGTATGAAGTCCATAACGTTTAAAGCCCTAAAACGATGGCAGTGTCCTCTTGTTCCATGGGCATATTTTCCAAAGATTAATCGCTCCCACTGTTAAGGGCTTTGGCTTGTAGCTTGTTCAGCTTTGGCTTGGCTTGGAATATGTTATGCCTTTGTTGAATTAGAGCCACAGGATGCATGTACCTATATGAATCTTATATCGCAAGTTCTTATGCCTGTTGCATTGCGTACTTGGGAGAAGCTGCAAACTTGGCAGGTACTTTCCACCTTACAGCAGCAGTCTGTGTAACTAATCCCTTCCTTAATGCTGGTTTAGGTTTCTTAGGGTCCACCACGGTAATTCCTCTGTTCATTCTTTATCTTGGAAAGAAGGTACCACCAGAGAGGATACTATTTTGTTAAAGGATTTTGGCAATGCCTAAGTTCTACCTTTAAGTCTTGTGAGCATAATAAATTGACTGAGCTCAAGCAGTAAGTCAGTGGCACAATACTGGCTTTAATGACCCAGATTCTTAGTGCTAGAAATTTGTTGAAGTCTGCCAAGTGGACTTCTTAGCCAGATACGTCAAAACAATAACAAATATATCGATAATGGTGAATGGATAAGAGAGGAAAACCTAGGGATAGTGCTACTCTACTTTGACTGCTACTTGTATCCAGATGCTTTTGCTACTCTTTTTTTTGTGATTCGTCCCAGCCACCTGTTTTGCTTTAAATTCCAGAATATAAGCTCTTCAGGGCTTATACACACCCCATAATTGCAGTATTCAACTGGGATATACTGGGATTTTGTGGGCTTATACACACCCCATGATTGCAGTATGCAACTGGGATATACTGGGATTTTGTGTTCAGTTTTTCCCTCTAGCATAGGCTTCTTATGTCACATGGGAAATGTTGTTATACTTCTTTGTTTCAATTTCCCACCTCTTATTTGGGGGTAATGGCATTAGAGCAAAGCAGATTTTTTTTTAGATTAAAAAGTGTATCTGAAAATACTATGTGAAAAAAAATCTTCAGAAGCACAAACATTTCATCTTATAACTTTCGAAGTGAAAGTATTTTATTTTAATTACTGAGGCGCTGAAAATAAAAGAAAAATATTAATCTTGCATTTAGAAAAGAACAACGTTTTTAGAGCTAGTTTGTTTACTTTGTGGAAAAAACTAGTTTTTATTTTTGTTTGCTTTCTGTTGGCTTTAAATGAAATTTTTCTTTTACATTACTTGTTTCTGTTTGACCATCAACTGCACCCAGTCAATTAATTGCAGTTCTAAATCTGTGACTGCCTCTGTGAAACTGAGTTTTCTCTTATACTGCTCTTATCCTGCATGGTGCAAGATGACTGAAAACGTCATTATGCTATCACGTAAATCAGTTGTACATTGCGTCATGAATACTGCATGCAGAAAGTGTAGTAGAACTCATAAGGGTATAGACGAAGGTTATGAAGATAGCCATAGGTATGGAGTGCCTTCCATATGCAAAGACACTAAGCAGCCTAAGACTCTTCAGCTTAAAAAGGAGACAACTTTCTGAGGTTATGAGAGGTACACGAAGTCATGAATGTTTCAGAGAATGTAAATAGGAATTAATTGTTCACTGTTCCTCACAATAGAAGCAGGAGGGGAATCAAGTGGTGTTATCAAGCAGCAGGTTTAAAACAAAAGGAAACACCTCTCCTGTACAGGGCACAGCCTCATTTTGCAACTCATAAGCTATGGAGGCCAAAAATATGAAGAGATTCAACAGGCTACTAGGTTTATCCAGAGTTTGATCAGTCCAAAATAAAATTGTTGATGAAAGGGACACGGGCAGCTCTCCCCTGATGCTGCTTCCTCCAGGCTGGTTTCATGGGGTGTGGGCTGGAGGCCAGCTAGCTGGTGAGGACGTATGCTGGTTCTGCCTGGCCAGCTGGCCGTCTGGGGGGCATGTGCTGCCTTCAGACACTGGGAAGTCCCAAAAGTACGTCTTGCTTTTCAGATGACAGAGAGGCAAACAAGTTACTCAGAGATGCATGTGTGCTCTGTGGTGCGTATGCAGTGCAGAACCGCTTTACATATATATGCCGTGAGCATAAATGCATTAAAGGGTTTGAAGCACTCTGACTCAGCGGTAACAAGGAAATATAAATACCAGAGAAAGGTAGCATGTTGTCTCCTACACTGGTACAATGTTTGCCTGAAGATGCAAAATAAGTATGTAATAATTGGTATGAGAAAGGAGAAATAGCCATGCCCATCCTCTGTGAGAGTGCTCAAAGGCTAGCCCACCTCTTTACTTTTATTCTTTTAATGAGAATTTCCCAGAAAAGGCTAACTGAAGAGAGCTAATGCACTATAAGAAATGATGTGATTTGTATGCATAGCTTAACTCTTATATAATATTTTCAGAACTGGAAGGTGGTACATGAGTATTTGATAGAAGTGGGCAGCAGAACAGTGAGAATCCAGCCATCGTGTATTTTATAGTTTACAAATTCATTATGTTTCATTTTTTCATTCTAATTGGCATATCCTCCTTTTCTGGAAATTGATTTTTCAGTTCAAAGCAGCATTCAAAGGAAAACAGAAGAAGAAACTGGAGACATTTTGAACCCATTTACATACTTTTAAAGGATGAATCCACTTTTTCAGAGCAAATGAGAGACAAGTATTTACATTTGGTTACCTCAGAAGAAGCTGTGGAAAAATTAATGCTTTCATGTGATTTTACTTAAGCCAGCTTTTTTTTTTTTTTGATATAAGAAAGCAGCATTTTTTTTTACGTCCATCTTATAGGACATACATATCTAGTGTTTTCAGGTAATTGCATGAGGCAGTCAGATTTGTACTTAGTATGTTTAGAGCTGCTTGATTAGGAACTGGCTTTGCCTTGCCTTTTTGCCACAACAACTTTAAGAATTACTAAAGGCCAAAGAATTTCATTTTTGCTGTGCTGATATACCTACCTGTGCATAAGCAATGGATTTTATGTAAACACTGTAACATCGCTAAACAGCCTGCGACATGCAGTCTTTTCTCATTCATTTAAGGTTCAGAAAAGTAGTCTTCTTCACACTAACGGTAGATCATTCACCTCACACAATTTAAAATGCTATTATTGCAGCTTGTGGTGTTGTCAGTATGAAATGTCATAATATGATGCTCCATTTGGATGTGCGAAAGGATATTAATCTGAAACTGCTTCTGTTGGTTGCTAAGGCTGAGCTCTGCTATGTGAAAATGCATTTGTTTGTTTGTCTGAAAAGATTTAGGATTGCACATCATCTCTATCCATGGTAAACATTTTGTTATATACAGTATACTAATTATTGTTGAACTGAAGTGTTTTTCTAGCCCCAGTGGCATAATAGAAATTATACTTCAAATTGCATAATATTCTTGGAAAGAGAATATAGACTTAGCAAAGAACATCATCATTTCGCTATAATGATAACATACCTATTTACATAATGATAATGTACATATTTACTGCCAAGCATGTTTGTTCTACATTAGTGTTCATAGTATGGCAGGGAGAATTACAAAATGGAACTTGGGTTTGTCTGGTGGCTGTTGTTTTACAGGGAAGCAAAGAATAGGGAGGGTGTGATGTGGTGTTTCTGAAACAAAAAAGAGTAACCCTATGCGCTAGGTTTGCATTGTGTACAAGATCAAATCTGCACATGCCCATTTGCTTTCCTTTCTTCTTTTTTCCAAGGGACGTTGTCTGTTAAGTAAGTGAAAATCCTTTATGAGATTCCTGGCAGCAGGCATCAAAAAGATGCTAAAAGTCTATGTTAGCTGTGTGCTCTCTCTTTGAACACATTCTCAAGTAATGCCACTGTTGGAATCATTTAATCTGAGAGATGAAAAAAAAAAATCTACATTTTTGGTTTCATTTCAAAACCTGTAAATCTCTGTATACATCTAAAGAAGCAGAGAATTGTACACTCGGAGGAGAGAGGAAAAAAAAGTTAGGAGACACTATTTGGTGAGCTGTCATATGTTTTCTGAACTTTGTGTAATAGAAAGAAGTCTCTAAAGAGCCCTTTTCTTCACTCCTCTAACAAAGGCATGTCCCAGTTTATTAAAAAATCATACACAACAATGCTGCCTGCCAGGTTTTATAGCCCTAATGAAAATTTGGTCCAGAGCACAAAAAATATCTGGAAAAATGCCTGAAATTTCCCTGTCGCAGATGTTTCAACAGAAGGTGCTTGCATGCCATTCGTTAATATAACGCCATACGGGACTCGGTATGACCACTGCAATAACCAGTAAGTAACACACGCAGTGTGCGCATCACTGCGCCAAATTTTCCGTCTGTTGTGTGGGGCTTGTATCCTGTGGATTGAGACGTACCTTGATGAAACTGTATTGTCATTGAATGATAATATTTGTGGATCACTCTGCTAGAAAACATCCTATCAAGAATGTGGGAGGTCTGTGTAAAGAGTCGGTGCAGCTCATTGGCATTGCAGTCAGTCAGGAAGGATGGGAATGTTAGTCTTCATGCCCCTTTTGTAGCCTGTCTTTTAGATGCCAATCTACAGGAGCGGCACTCCAGATATTAAAGTACTTTCTCTTTGAGAGAGGCTGTTGAATTTTAATGTTAGGCATTATGTAATTAAAAGGGGCATATAAAATACAGTAATTATTGATATAGTGGAAAAAATTACACAGATGTAATATTCTCCCGGGATAATTTTTTTTCTTATTTTATTTTGTAAGTCTAAAAGAGGAATGATCTAAAAGGAAAGAGAAAAAAAATCCTGAAGCACACTGTAGTCTGTCAGCTCCAGTTTTGTATCCTGAAAGGCAGAGAAGTATCTAAATAACTGATTACAAACATTTCTCTGTTCACATGAATAATATTGTCATCTACTCTTGAGGGTGAAGCTGTGAAATACACTGCTTTTGATCTGTGCATGTTTGAGGCAGGTCATGTGGACTTTTACCATTAGTAGAAGTGGGAGTCTTGTGTACACCATCCACACTGTGGTGAGGACATACATGAGTGCTTCTTATGGACCAAAATGACTTTGTTTGAAGCATTTCTGCAAGAGTTGAATCTGCCAATGACAAGAGGTCTAAAAGGTTTTTGTGATTTTCTACATTCTTCCTCACTGTTCAGCTGTAGCATTTCCTGGACAACTTAACACTTCTTTTGCGCAACAACAAACAAAGACGCAAAAAGTGTTGTCTGGTTTACCTAGAATTACCTGGAGTTTGGGTTCAAAGTTAAGTAAGGCTAAGACTTAACAGAAATAAGCCTTTTCACATCAGTTAAGAGAATCATAAAGGTGCCATCAGCTTTTATTAACCGTGTTTCTGTAAGATTTCAACTACATCTGAAATGAATCTGGAAAACCTTTATAGGTTTGACACAGAAGCAAAATCACTGAAATAAATTCAGAGCCTGGGCTGTGAAGGCACATTCAAAGGACTTCAGTTCACATTTCACGTGTAAGTCTTTGCTTTGCAGTTGTCTTACTAAAGCAACATCTCCGCCCAGTAAACCCAATTAGGCTACTTACGCTCTTTCACTTCCTTTATTTTAAGTGACACATCATTCTAAGATAGGACTAAACATAGATATTTCCAGAAGCATTTTATGCTCCTCAAGCATAGCAGCATGAGTAGGAGTAAAAGGGAGATCTCCAGACAGTGGAGATCACTGTATCATAAGAAAGACTGTACATTTTTTTTATTAGCCACTAACTGCAAGAGAGCACTACTGGTTTTGGATTTTATTTTACATATACTTTTATATATAACTTTTCACTACAATTAAATCTTTAGGCCTTCAGGTCAGGTCTTTGACAGGGGGCTTTCATGACATTAAGGATTTAGAAGAAAGCTCAGGACGTTCACGTTCAAGATAGCAATCTACCTACAATTGTCCCACAGCCAAGTTCACAGTTACGTTTGCTGCTGTTGCCAAGGAAGGAAGAGTTGGGGTCCAGTTTTGGCTCCTCTCGGAGTCACCAGCTGCCCCTGCTGTCGTCTCAGCAGCAGAAAGGACCAGGCAGCACAACTTTCCAATGCTTGTCCCCATCCCAGTTAGATTCCTTTGACCTCTTCTTTTTGTGACAGGAGTGTCCTGACCCTCCTAAAGGTTGTTCCTGTGGTTGAAAGCCCTTAAGTCTGCTCTGCCATCAAAGATGAGGTTTTTAGAGTTTAGGTATATTAAATGCAGAAAGCATTCCTAGGTCATCTGCATGAAAATTACATAAAAGCCAAGGTAAACTCATCACATAGACAGCATACCTAATCTCAGGTATACTGATACCTTATCTCAGAAACATTGGGCAAGTTAGGCACAGAGCAGTCCCCCTAAATCCTTTGCAAACCGAACACCAAGAAACTAGTTAATAAAATGTAGCCCTACAAAGGGGAAAAATATAGTTATCTAACCTCTCCTTTTACCTGAGAATAGATCAATGTTTACAGAATGGATTAACTGCAGTAAGCCAATGGTATCTAGTCACCACATGATCATTATTATCTATTTTTCCTGGACATAGAACTTGCAAATGAAGCACAGCAATTTCCCAATATTGCATTAAACTTTTTTTTCTAACAGTTAAAGTAAATGTTTATTGTTGATCTGCTCTGAGGGAAAAGAAAAGTAGGGGGAGATGGAGCAAGAGGAGGGAAGGGGAAGAAACAAGAATAGGAAATATCATGATTAATGCCCACCAGACCAAATCATGCTGTGAGGGCTGTGTTCCAGCTGGGTGTCTCAGAAGAGAGGTGTGCCATTTTTTTTCTAAGCATTTATTTATTTGTAATTTGTTTTGCCTTTTGTAAGGTTTCCTTTTGCTTTTGTAAGCACACACCTGCTCTATTTTCTCATTGGCTTCAGCAGGCAGACTCTTTTTTGCATTGCCACTACATTTGCAGTGCCTTGAAGTGCACTATTTTCTTGAGGTGTTTTAGTGAACTTGGACTGCAATAAGGCATCATAGAAATCAGAGCTGGCAATGACGCTCCCAGGGAATCACTTGCAAAGCAGGGTGACATCCCTACCCAAAGTTGTGGAGCCACTAAAAGTGTTCTCAGCTTCCAATGCTGTTTATAACTAAAGTGTTCAAGGACCTGGGGATGATCCTCTATAGGATTAAGCCCTCTTTGTAGCAGAATACGTGCACCCCAAGGCGACAAATCTGGCAGCTGTAGCCGTGGGAAAGGACTGCTGCGTGAGCCCTGGCCTGGCTGTTTGCATGGGCAGCTATCGCAGCTCCCCTTGAGGGTATGGTTTGGAGGATCACACCGAATCTGCTGCTGGAGTGAGGGCAAGTTTGAGAGGTTCTCCCACGGCTCCTTTATCCTTCCCTTCCTCCTTCCACAGCTGGTACCTGTTACGTAACCCACTGGGAGGATGCAAACAAAATAAACCAACAAAACCATCCTGTAGTGTATGATATTTACAGCCTAGCTGAGAGAAAGGGGATCCAGATACTTGCTGAGGAAACTTGACCTTAACAAGATTTCCAGCAAAATCTTTATGTGAGCAGAGATGCTAAGGTCTGATACCAAACCTAGGTCCTCGATCTCCTCTCACATGTGGTTTACAGAGCTAGATAACATTTCTGACTTGTTGATTGCCTTTCTTTTTTGTGTCCATTGTCCCCCCAATATCTCTTCCACTCATTTGCATTTTTTTGATTATCCTGCACAATTTTTAATAGTGACAAGACTGCACATTTCTCAAGCTGTTTCTTACGCTCCTACTTAGGGTATGTTTCTTCTAGTGGAGTGAGCCCCCTAAATCATCTGTGTGTTTCTGTAGTACCCACATGCTGCTGGCATGTAGATCTGCTTGGTAGTTTCTCATTACAGCAACCACATGAGGAGTCTTTTGCACAGATTCTGTGGTGTGTGTTTTTGTGTGTGTAAGAGAGCAAGAGAGGGAGAGAAAAAGGAGGGATTGAGTTTATTCGTTAATCCTGCAATTGCCACTAGATTTGTAAAGTCAGAGACCGGTCGTGTTACTGTTAATGAACAAAACACAAATATTTGCTCGGTGGCAGCCTTTTTCTCAAATGCACTACTCTGTGACAAAATCCCTATGAGTCACGTTGGCACATCATAATTCATTTGCTGAAAGACCATTTTGTGTATAAGAACTACCACACACATACTGCATATTTCCAGTTTTATGGGACACTCTTCTTCAAGAGCATATAAACAATCTCATCCATCCCTTTGCTAGTGCAAGACTGTTCCTTTTAGGGTAATCAATAGGGTTTTGCATGTTTCTACAGCATTCAAGATACGAAGCTTTCGCTATTTATTTTGAAAGTGTAGATGAGAGTGTTTATGGATTTTTATTCCATTTCACCTACCCCATGCTCCAAAAATGTCCATGAAGAATCTTTTTTTGCATTAGTATTTTGCCTGATTCATTCTCTGCTCTCAAAAAGATTCTCTTCTTTAGAACTCTGCTTCATAGCTCAGAACTTCCATCTGCAAGAATGTCTTATTTTTCTTCTTACAGGTGGCCAATATTTCTAATTTTGTTCCAGCCAAGCTAAACATCTGAAGCTGTTATTCTTGGAAAATACTCTTGATCGCAAAGGATTTTCTTTTTGGACAAGAAATGACTGGCAAGGAAACTGGATAGCAAAAATAAAATTGGTTTTACCTTGTCAAACTACCAAAAACATTCTAGACTGGTACTGCTCACTCCTGCTTTAATTCTGCATATTGCAGTGGTAAAATCCTACTGGCATTTCTTATTACAAAATGGACTTATGGAACAAGCAGATCTTTCTGACTAGCTGATAATTATGTCATAACAAATCATGTCATCAATTGCCATTCACGCCTTACGTGGATTTTCCTTCATTAGCTCGTTTTATAGTATTTCTACTTCCTAACTTCACTTCAGAGCACCTCACTCCAGGCAGCAACCATCTGAGAGCTGTAATATTGCTTATAGTCTATAGATCCAAGACCTTGAAGAGTATCATTTTTAAGACATATTCTTGAAATTCCCTTGAAATGACTGCCTTATTACTCAAATCCATGTATTAAAGATGGGTAACCAAAGGGTAAGTACAAGAAAGCATGAGGGAAGAAGCAGTGGAAAAAATAACCCTTCGAATACAACATATATATGTGTGTGTATTGTAGAAATATGGACAAGATCTGGTGAACAAGAATAGTATAAATACTATTTGATAAAAAAGGAGTTTTGGAAGTTGGATTCACTGTCCTAACAGTCAAAGCTTTTGTTTGCAGTTTTCCAGGTGATATTATCTATCTGAACTAGCAGTACTTACCTTATCCCCTGATTGTTTCAGGAGGTAGGAGGGAGCAGGTCTAAACTTTCCTGTTGGCTTTTTAGATTTACAGTAATGCAACATGTACAACTGCACAGTATATCTACTCTGTCTGTACAGTGTACCCTAATTTGCTGGCTAACAAATCATATTTACTTCTTATCATTTCAGAATTAAAAATGGGGAATATGACACTTGTTAAGGAAATTTATGTGCAATACCGAAAGTACCTTGTTAGTGTTTTTGAGTCTAGTGTAAAGTTGTGTAGCTATGTCAGCAACATTTAAAAAAAAATGAATACTATTTATTTGATTGATGGATATATGACTTAGCTTGCGTTCATCTATTTGGGAAAGTTATTCTTCACTAACAGGTGCAATTAATTTTGCATTTATTTCCTAGGGATGAGTCATGTTCCACCAGAGAGAAACTTCACCAAGCCCAAGGCCTTCACAGTGCAAGCAGCCCTGTCATAAGATCTGTTAATGTGCTATATGAGCAGCTTTCCCCTGTACTTTTTTTGTTTACCTTCTTGAGCTAGCCATGCTCCAATTTACCAGAGAGATCTTTCCAGTATTTATGCTACGCCATTACCACTTCCCCACATCTGCTGAAAATGTAGTTATGTTCTCACATTTGTCTCTTTTTTTTTTTTTTTCTTCCTTTGGTATCGACTTGGTAGCTCGTAGCCATCCTATGACTGACTCATACCACCAAGTCTGTCTCTTCTGTCTATTCCTGCTGGTGAGTCTACAAGCCCCAGCAAGCTCCCTCAGAAGCAGATGAGCTGCTGTGTATTCCAGGTTGAACCTATAGTATTTAAAGCGATGCTACCTTGTTGCCTGTGGCAATGTACACATCTTCCTGCACCCAGTATCTCAGCTCATTGACCTTCCTAGGATGTGCCTTACCCCACCCCTTAGCTCTTCGCCTATGTCTTAAATCAATGCTAAATGGAACACCAAAAAATATCATCTCTGCCCTCAAATAAAAGTGGAGGATGTGCTTTTCTTGAAGTGGTGGACAAGGTGTGCTTTGGTTACTCCTGAGGGGTGTTGTATCATAAATGACAATGTTTACCAGTGGAAACCAGCCACCCAGCGCTGGCAGTGTCCCAACCTGTTCCTACTCCAGCCAGCCACATGCCTTACTTGTCACTGACTGATTCGCGGTGTGTGTGCGGAGGATGACTAGTGGTGGCTTTGTGTTGCCAGGGCACGATGCCACAGAGCTGCATTTCCCCTCCGCATGGCCTCCATTTGCCTTTTTCCGCATGATTATCACCCATCTGTTGCCCTCTGCCATGTGTGGGAGGGCAGCAGATGGGCCAGGAAACTGGAGCACAGGAAAGCAAGTTCTTCAGAGAGAGAAGGAAAGAAAGCCTTAAGGTCAGAAGAGGGATACTCAGAATAGCTCTCGGCAAAGATGTGCTCCATGAGGGGGTACTTCACCATACACAGAAACCCCAGGAAGAGGAATAAGGTAAAAGGAAGCCAGTCAGAAGACAGGACTTCTGCTTTCCGTGAGAAGAGTTAGAAAGTTCCCCTTGGAATTGTTACAAGTCAGCCTAATCTGCCAAGTAGTAAGTGTTTGATAACCAATACTATCTTTACCTGTAGGAACAGATAAATTATATTTCATAAACGTGTGTTACTAACTAAGGGAGATCCTGTGCATGGCATGGTAACTAAGCCCCATTTCTTCAGCAGTCATCCTCCTGGCTCGTCACCCTCAGGTGCCTGTTAATATTCCCGTTGCTCATAAGTATCTCTTTGAAAAGTGCATAGATTTTTCTCTTTTTATTTATTTATTTATTTATTTATTTATTTATTTATAATGGATAATACCAAGAATGAATTTGAAGCAGTTGACCTTCTCAGCAGGGGCAGCTTGTGAATCTGTATCACTTTCATTTTTAGTTCAGTGTTATGCTAGCTCCAGTGAGAAATTAAAGTTTATGCTCTGAAATCTGCTGATGTTAGACACTGACTAAATGAATACTTCCACTGGCTCTCCAGATTCAGGTAGGAATTAACCTCCCAGAAAGCAGTCTTTCAAAGTTTTGCACTGAGAATATTAAAATACTGAGCTTATCTTTGCCTTCATCTCTTTCACCTGCACACCCCAAATGCACAGATAAGGGTTCAAAGCTTAAGGTTTCAACAGTATTTGTGGTTTTTGTTGCTAACTGCCGTAGTTTCAAAAGTTCCTGAAGTTCTCTGATACTTGGTGGATCTGAGCATCTTATGTTGACTTCACTGAGATGTGGAGTGTTCACTCTCAGAGTGCAGAGGGTACTCAGAGAGTACTCAGTAAAACTGAGGAACAAGTCCTCACTCAAACAAAAATAAATTTGAAGGGGATTTTGAATTATGTTGGAGGATAACTGAAGATATGGTGGCAGGGATCTAATGAAGAGAAACAATGTAGTGTTCAATGGAAAAAAGAAATCAGAATTTTAATATGTTTGGAAGCATTCAATCAAAATTAGTACTATTTTCTTAAAAGAATGCATGTGTGTTTGTGTGATATTTGTAAATAACTTTGATTAAATCCTAACACTTACTTGTGATGAAGGGCTGAGGATCCAAGGCCTCCAGCATCCCACAGGATCATGCATCTTCAGATGCAAATGAACTACATGGTATTTGCAATATCAGGTGCTAAACTGGAAATTTGCTGTGATTTTCTCCTATAAGCGGCTCAACAACAAACTCTGTTCCTTCATCGTTAGCGCCAGCCCTCGTAGGGCAACACTGCATTACGATGCATCTTTCTAATATGTGCCACTGGCTTGAGTGATTTGGACCTAATTTGAGGAGAGGGAGAGAAAGGGAACGTCCCCTGTGTGAGCAATACGTCTTAGTCTACATTCCTGAATCAGGCAGAACAGGAAGTTGATTTTTGGTTTTCCATGTTCCCAACTAGTGGAAAACTAACCCTCTACCTCCTCCTGAAAAGCCCAGGTAGGAGCCAACAAGAACACTTTGAGTGGGGTGTTGCTACCAAATGTGTTGGCATTGGTACTGGAAGTTCCAGGCGTAAAGCTATAGAGGTGGAGAAAGACATGAAGTAAATACTGGCAGTCCGCTGGAAAGAGGGCCCCACTTTATTTCTTGTCTGGGGCCACTACAACTTGTTGACACAAGATCTCTTTAGAATGTTCCTGAAAAGTTTATTTTCTTCCTCACTATGCTCCACTGCAGAAAATCCATTTTGAAACTCCGAAGGTTGTCAGAAAGTGGAACTGCTGTCCTCCACACAGCTCCACTAGTGATTTCTGTATCACATAGCCAGTCGGCATCTCTCCAGGCCGTCTCACCACGCAGGCTTCTGCAGTAACCAGAAAGCATCCTGTCTCTAATCAGTACTACAATGCAAAATAGAATTCTCTGGCTCCTTCCCATGCTCAGTAGTTAATAGAAATCTGTTCAGATGTTTGAATTTCCATGCAAAGAACCCCCTCAGCTGCAAGAGTCAAAAGAATGGAAAATAGAGAAGTCTCTTTGGAGAGTTAACACCCAGGCCCCGTGAACATGAAGATGATTATTTTCCTCTACAAGGCTTTTTCACATGTGATAAGCTTGGCATGTTGCCTTGGTTAAGTGTCAAGCCCTGAATGTTTTTGTTTTTGCCCTGGTGGTCTTGAGGAGTTACTGGAATACTTGTTGGACCTGTTTTATATCAGTGTGTGCACTGATAGTGACATTGAGAAGAAACAGGTAGAGGAGCGGAAAGGGGATCTGGATTTTCTCTTGTTCAATTCTGATAGCAGTCTCCCTGTCTGCCCAGGCAGCCCTACAGCTTCCTTCAGTCTTTCTTTGGCTCCTTGACTGTGCTTTTTGCATTATTACATTGTAATCTCTTCTTGGTTTTTTTCCCCTCTTGCTCTCAAGGGAGAGTTGTCAAAGCTCCTTATCTGTTGATGAATGAAAGGAATTTTTGTCTCCACTGCCTGGAACTGGTTAATGCAATTCTGCACAAAACCGCTGGGTCACTGAGTCAAGCGAGCAGCAAAAGTTTAAATACATAGAAAGATTTTGTTTGGTGCCAGTTTGTATCGTCATCTACAGATATTTTCTGCCATGCAAGGAAGTGAAAAAGACAAGACTGAAGTCAGTTGTAAAGAGTTTCTAGAGATGAAGAATAAACATTACCAAATTCTGCAACTTGAATGTTGGCAGTGAGAATCCAAAACGAGATGTTTTAACATTTGCACTGAAAGAGATTTTCGTTCTGTTGTTGGAACACTTTTTCTCATTACCGTTCATTAGAGTTTGATGTTAATCATGCTGCTGTATGTCTGATGTGAGAAATGGTACTGCTGACCAAATCCTGCTTATCTGAGTAAAGACAATAGACATTTTCCATGAATATAAGACTAATTAACAGCAATGACCTTTGGCAGTGGCCCAGTTCTATAAGGTCCTGTAAGTTCAACTTCCATTGAAATGACACCTTGCAAAACTGGATTTTAAAGGAATTAGGAAATATTTTAAAACTGTAAAACCTAAAGCCCAAATTCATTTTTATTGTCAACATTTTTTGTAAGTAATAGTGCTGAGAACAGACTTGCTCCTGCTTTTGTTGTAGTCACTGAGAAATTTGCAATCGACTTTAGGTAGCACGAGGCCAAGCTCTACCTGTTTGCTACAGACCCAGTTCTGCTGCCTCCTAATCCTGGACTGACAGCTCTCTGAGACAGAAAACTTTTTGCCTGAAGAAGTAAAAATATATGTGTCTATGATTCCTGAATTCTCCAGAGATCATGGAAGTATCCACTATTACTAAAGATTACTCATAAACTCTTGTGTTGATGAACATTTCCATAAGACCATATGTAGTTGTAGAAAACATACATGTATTTGTGCAGAAATGTGTACTACCTCAAGCAGAAGCTTCTCCCCAGCATTTGCATGAACAAAGCTCTGCCTGGATAAATATTCACAACAATGGGCAACAGGCAAGCAAGGATTCCTTTGAATGGGAAGTCTTCGCTTGGAGCTTCAGCCAAAACTCCTGGAAGCCAACAGGAGTCATTCCATCGATCGCAATGAGCTTTGTATCAAGCCCTTTATTCATAGCAGTGTTTGCAAATCATCTTTTGCAGTATTCACCCAGCTGAAATCATACTGCAAGCATATTCATATGGTATATTCACATAAATATGTGCTGTGATTCATAAACAAATTACATTTGCATCTGTCGGCTATGGCTGGGGAAACGACAAAAAAGAAAATAACATAACAGAAAGAAAAGGCAGAGAACGTCATTATTGTGTGACACTGAAAGGAAGAAATTGAACTACATTTCTTTATCCTCTCGGATATCAAGCAGCAAAGGATTAAAGGCATCCCCAAGGTTTTTCAGGAGAGTTCTAGACAGAACAAATCATTTAATTCCTGTAGAACAGAAATGACTACTTAATCCAGATCATCCTTGGAAAACGTTCCCAAAGTCATATGCTTCCAATCTTATCTAGCCTTTTCTGGAATCTTATTTTTATATATCTGAATTTCAACCTCAGATAGAACAATGTGAATGACAACAGGATTCAGCCACAAATATAAAATTCTCTAGTGACAGTTTTTGCATTGCAGTAAAAAACTACTCATGAAGAAAAAGAAAATACTTCATTGACATGTGTATGCACATGCATATACACTCTCTGGAAAGGCCGAATTTTGCTTGAAGACAATTATTTTCACTTCTATTGCTTTAGGAGAGTGTCAGTATTTGTTTTTATTAATTCCCTTTGTAACACTTTCTTCTTAGCTAGGAAAACAACCTCTCAGCTGATTCTGCCACCACTGGTTTATGAAAAAGTGGCAATAGGTGTGATTAAAGAAACACTTACTAAATCATCCTTCTAGGTATGCCAGGGCTTGTAGGCAACCAGGCAATATCCTTGTCACGCAGTCACGTAGGTGGAGTATGTCAGTACAATCTACTGAGATGGATTATGTGCGGTGCTGTAATGTTTCTTCCCAAGCCATGAGCGAGGCTTTGAAATATATTTCATATTTTTCCTTGTTCTTGCTCTGAATTCTGTTCTCTCTATACAGAATATCTATAAAAGTAGCAATCAGCATTTTCAAAGCAGGCTAGTTATTTTTGACGTCCAGCTAAAGACAAATTAAATGGTCCTGATTTTCAGAAGGTGTTGAAACACTGTAAGTCAGCGCATAATGCAACATCTCAGTTTAGATTTCCAAAAACACTAGTCATTTCTGAAAATTATATTCCAGATTTATATCCACCCTTGGCTGTAAGGGCAAAGTAAGCCTTCACGGTACTACAGATTCTCACAACACAGTCAGAATCTGTGTGAAACCTCATGGTGCCTGTCTTTGGTTTAAGAAATAAATGAGTTAATCACAAAAGCACATATCAAGGGAATTTCAAACTATAGAATCATGCAGGCTTTGTACAGCTGGGCACTCATAATCAGTTATAGCATAAAATGCAGAAAGGTCCTTATTACTTTCTATATAATTTTTTATTCTCTCCAAATATCAGTGCTATATTGACTGTTAATCTGAAAAAGCTCATTTAATGTCAGCTTGCTCACAGTTATGAAAATTCAGGTAATGTATTCCTGCTACTAATTGTATTTGAGAAAGTGTTATTAATTTCATATATCAAGTTCGTAGTGGCCATCTGTTCCCTCCGAACTGCTGCGTCTCCCTCCATCTGCCCTGTTTTTCTTCTGCTAATCGGGTGGCAAGGGCTCAGATGATTGGGAAGTTTCACTCTGACTTTTGATTTGTCACTCATCATCAAGCCAGCTGTGCATTTTTAAACAGACTCTTGCAACGGGTGGTGCTGAATTTAAATCTTACTGTCTGTTTTTTTTTTTTAAATAAAACTTTTTCTATAAAAAAATCAAAAAGAAGACAGATTGTATTTTCTACAGTGTAAAATGTGCTTTGCTGCCACTAATTTGGCTGCATCTGCACTCTCATGAATATAGATGAAGGTACATGTCCAGGATATTATTAGGGACTGTGGAGAGTGGGGAAGAATTTCAAGTGTGGTAAGACACTACAGGTTTCTAATGCTCAGAGCAGTGAGCAAGTAGATATGAAGCTTCTGACTTCTACCGACACTAAATTGAAGTTATGATGTTAGTGCAGACTTTTAAGAACAGGTGCTACTATGAAAAGTAGTAAATGATCATGTGTCTAAGTGGGGAAAATGTAAAAAGAAAGGTAGATAGCCTGTAGAAGATTTTCCTTCCTTTGTTCCTGAGTATCCAGCCACAACAATTGAGGGTTACCAGTGATCACTGAAACATGTACAGGATCTACCTTTCACACTGTTGTGAAACTCATAGATCTCTGTTGCAGGAATGTGGGAATTATCAGGCAGAAGCAGACTTTGAGGTCCGTATGGACCCTGTATTCACAGAATCCTCCAAATACTCCATCTCAAAGCATGGTCCATACCACATCCATAAAGGAAAAGCTGAAGAACATCAGAGCAATCAGATGAGAAACAGTTTGCACTTGAGAAGGTCCCTTTCTAACTTGTAATAGTAAAAGAATGGTCAAAGTCTCAGAAAAAGGCTTTATCTCCTTTCCAAAATCCACGTCGTCCTTAGCTATAATAACTCTAGATATTACTGTTATCCACACAAATGCTCAATTCATTTTGACTCTTGTTAAAATATTTCTTACCTCAAAGTGAAAGGTTAGATATTTATGTCTGATGCAAGGAGGGATATTGCAAGAAGAGAATGGATGAAATTAAGGCAGAGAAACTTTAAGCTGTATAGGAGGAGGAAATTCCCAGACAATGAGCTGTATTAAACAATGGAATAAAATCTTAAGGGAAATTATAGAAACCTCTTCACTTGGCCCATTTGAAACCAGAGCTGACAAAACAGCAGAAAACATGTGGCAGTGGAAATGAGATGAACTGTACAGTTTATCAGTCTCTTTTTCCCTCAATTTTCTATATTTCTGTGATTTGATTTATGAAATTCAGATAGCACAAGGACATTTGCAAGTAGAAATATATTATAGTACCTGAAGCATATGATGCTGTTTTACAGCTCTGAGGTGAAGTTTGATGTCTTCTCTTTGCAGAGGTTCATGAGAACATTTCCTCTGGTTTATATTTATGAGACATCTGAAAGAAAGCTCACATGTGGGATTCTGTTTATTTTATACAAAGAGGAGAAAAAAATAACGACTTGCCAACTCTAAAACCTGTTTTTTGCTGTGTTTTCTCCACACAGGGACATGCTCACCTTTAAGGTTTTAGGCATTTATTTACAAGAGGATTAAAAAAAATTTCTGTGTTGCAATGTACTTCAGTTAAAGCTACTTCTGCATAGAAGTACGTACAAGTTTTATATGAATCTATTGCAATATTGAAGTCACTTTACTTTTGTTTGATTTTCCCATTTGAACAGTCCCCAAGCTCTGATAAAAGTTAATCATAACTGTCAAGTTTCACCTGATTCTTAGCTGCTGCAAAGAAATGCCAGAAACATTACGTGATCCTATTGTGAAGAAGTAAGTAGAGGCCAATCTATTCTGAAGTTCTGAGAATCTTATCAGACATCTCACTTAACTTTAAAGCACCATCCAATAGCTAATTATTTTTATATGGTTCATAAGGATGGGAGTAGAAGGGGCTAGGAGCGAGGAGGAGCAGCATCAGACTATTCTCTATCTCACAGTGTTAAAATGAGCCAGGTTTTTTTTTGCAATTCTGGGTGCATCTGTATACCTAATTTTATTCACAGTAGGTGGAGTTTTCATACATCATTATAATGCTTTGTATCCAGGAGTTATAGCATTTGTACGTGCAAGTGATCAACTAGATATGGAGTTCGTCATTTCCAGGTAGACTTGTTAGACTTGTGGATATAACCATAGCAACTACGTGTCACTTTGAGGAACTTTTCCAAAAATATGTGCCCGAATACTAGATTGGCTGTGTGGGGTGAATCACTAATTAATTGAAAAAGGAATCTAGCTGGCGTCCAAGCTTTACAGATCAGTAAAAATTCTTTTTGAATTTTAACTCTTTTGCAAAAAGAACCCTGTAAGCTACTACTGAGGCTTGATTATCTTTATCTTTGAGCACTATGATGTTTCCAGGGCTATAAAAGGACATCAATGTGAATGACAAATCAGTAGAAGTATGAGCGGAGTAAGAAACTATTCAGCTTTAGTAAAGATTGTAGAGCTGCTCTTTTAATTATCTTGCATTTTTCTGCTTGTCAAACTATACAGCTTTTAGTACAACCCATAAACAGAAACATTGGAACAATACCATGGAAAAAAGAAATAGCGTGTTGTTGTTGTTTTCTGACTTGTCTATAACATGAGGTCAAAATTGCTCTTGGCTGTGAATTTTTCAAGCTGCAGTGTGTCTTTTATATGGACTTACATATATTTATTCACACTGAAGTGAAGGGAACTCCATAATTGTTATTATTAATAGCAGTGACAAAATATTTACCTGGCATCATTACTTTGACTACAGTTCACATGTGTAATCTCATTCTTCTGTTTATCAGGTAAACAACCTTGAGACAATTACTACCATAACAAGTAAAATAAAAACCAGAGTAAGACCAATATCTCTTGCAAATGGACCCAGCTTATTTGACTTAGACGTGACTATACCTAGTTGTACAGAAAGAGGAATCTATCTGTTTTTCCAAAAGTCCTGTAAAAAGTCACAAATACAATAGTTACACAATATACTTACACGAAAAGAGAAATACAAAAATAGGCAGAAGAAGCTGGTGAAAAATCCTGGGTAAGAATGCTTGTAATAAGATCGGTGAAGAACCACTGAACCACTGAGCACACTAACTCTAATAAATCTTGTGGAAGTTCTCAAAACGGGGAAGGTGCACAGGGGGAGAGATCCACATTTAAAGCTGACACACAAAGGATAGTTTTGCCTTTGACACTTGACTCAGACTATCCAAAGAGAGACGTTATGCTACCCATCAAGAAATGGGTGAAGATGATTTGAATGTTCCAAAAAAGAAGGCTAAATTAAAACCGATATATTTAGTTTGCAGGTGAGACACTAACCACAAAATTGGTGTAATCACCCTAGCTAATTATCTTAAGTGGGATGGTGTTCTGGACAAGCTGAGAGCAGGCAGCAGGCCTGCCCTTAGGAGACCGTCCTTGCGGTGAGAGGCATACAAATGTGAAGTGATATTCTCCTTTTTTGGGGTCGCGGAAAAATATGCAGTTGTGCAAGATTCAAAAGTTTTTCACTGGACGAAAGAATAAAACAAAACCAAACCAAACCAAATTCATCACATTTTCTATCTTATCTATGACTTTTCATAGGGAAGATACTATCAAAAGTGATGCTAAGTTTGTTAACACAGTTCTGTAATTCAAAAGTACAAACATAAAAGAGAACTAAGATATGGAAAAGTGTTAGTTAAGTATATTTCTACAATCTGCAAGATTCATAAGGCAATTAATGTACATTTGCTTAAAACATTAATACTCTACCAGTGTGAAAAATCTCAGATAGCAGTTTCATCTATATGGATGATGCAAAATGAGGATGAGACATCAAAAATCCTTTAGCGACGATGTCACTCGCTGTCAAAGACCATTTATGCAACTAACTAGTCGTTAGCTGGTACTGTCAGAATAAAGGAACAGCCACGTGATGAATGGCCGAATCTCTGCTTGTTTAAAGGATTCTTGACGTTCAGCCCTTTCTTCTTATGAAATAAAGCAATGCTAATTCCTGTCACTGTTGGGAGCATTAGCTGTGCTATTTCTCTAAGTCACCAAGACGGACAAAGGAGTGCATTACAACTGAATGAACCCGAAAAACAATGAAAAGTTTCATTGTTAAATCCATGAAGGTCCAAGTGGTCTGGTGAGGATGAGGACTGTATAAGAGCAATCCATCCCCTAAACCTTTTACAATCACATGGGCAAGAGTTTGAATTTTAAAGGGATGTGTCTACATTCGTTGAAGTCGTTGAGAGCTAAATGCCTAAACTCCCTTAATATCCAGTTTCAAAGCACTAGCCTAGAGGACACTTGTCTGTAAAAAGTATGTTTGCCACAGGAATAAGCTAACGCATCCACAGTCTTGATTAATCCAATTGCATGCTTCCCAAATGAATATAGGACCACTCTCCTTTCTGGTATCTGTGGCTGAGGACAACTGATGAATTTGGCAACGTCGATAGTACTGCATATAATTTAATATAAGAATATAATAATAATAATTTAATATAATAAATTCCTGTGTAGAAGAATTCAGACTCCCAATGACTCTTTCCTCACCTTCTGACCAACTTACAGTCCAACTGCTTCGGTTACCAGCACCCACCCATTAAACCGCTGTAAGACTCCAAGGCTAAGAGACAACCAGATAGAGGCAAGAGACCTTATGTAATTAATGACTGATTAGAGCTGTTGGTGGATAGAAAATTCAAATTCTTCTTATTGAATCCCATCTATAGGAAATAAAACAGACAAGGATCGCAAAGCAAAGATAGAAGTTTTTGTAGCCTTCATGTAACATTCTTGATCTGTATTTTACAAGAAAATTACTCAAGAAGTTGGTCTCTGCCTGCATACACATCAGCATAGTAATAATTCTCTGTTCCAAGTCCAGGCTTTTTCCCTCTCAAATCAATTTTTAAACTACCAGATCAGATCACTGCTGAGTAATAATGAAGCATGTTTTCCTCTTTTGAGCTCTTTCCTGTCCTTGTGACCAAAGGATAATAAGTTATGTTATTCTGTGAGAATTTATACGTGCGTTTGAAGATGACAGAAGACTCGAAGAAAAAGTCATGTCCCAGAGCTAAAATATCAGTATGCCCTCTCTGCATGGGTAATGGAACGGATTCACCTTCACCATAACATTGGACTGAATTACATGTTATAGTCCATGACATGCTTTGACATGACTAATGTGACCCAGCTGGTCTCAGTGGTAGAAAAATGTTAACGTACAGTGCATGGTTTATGAGATACACATATGCATTGACAACAAAAAATACCTATAGTTGTGCTTATGTGATTAAACCAAAAATAGAAATAAAAACAGAGAAATTCATGAGCTTACACGGGTCTGCAAATACATAAGCTGTCATATCTCAGTATTTACATGTAGTGGAAGGTAGTGGGTGATGGTGCGTTTATAGACAGCGAGTTTCCAAGAGTAGGTGTATAAACTATTCCCTCTGTTGTTTAGAGGATGACCATATAGCCAGGTTTTTTTACTGCAGTGTTTTAGCAGGAACCATATGATACTATGTTTTATTTAAAATTGGGCTTGTACCACTGAGGCTGGAAACTTGTATCTTTAGAACAATTTCGTACTGCATAGTGCCACCATATGTTGCCTACTTTAGTGTTTTAAAGAGATTGCCTACTGCCTAAAGGTAACATGTCTCAAATTTACAAATCACATATTGCTTGAGGGCAGAAGTGAAACCATTGATTTAAGAGAATGCAATATGCTTAGTTTAAGGGTGTTAATTCAGCTCTTTCATTCTCTAGCATTCTTTGCATTGAAATATATTTTGGTGAGGGAAAAAAATGAAAAGACTGGAACCACAGGTTTTGTAATTGTATTTCAGTCTCAAATGGAGATAAGAAATTGGCTGATTAGCTAGACACAGACACATCTAGCATAAGTGTTCTTGGAACCTCTTGAAATGAACATCCTGAATTATGAAGCTGGCCTTTTACATTTCTTGTCATTAGTGTAAAGGGAAAGGTAGCCGCTATTACATTGCAACTAATTTAGTAGACGGACTTGTTCTAACATTTGTTCTGAATTATCTTGTACATGTTTTAAAGGGAAAACTTGTAATTTAGTTATATATTTGAATATTTAACTTTCTTAAAAAATTTGGATTGCTCACAGTAATTTAGCACATTTCTATTCAATGTTTGCCTTCAGATAGCTTCTGCAAATTTAGAGACAGAAAAGTCCTAATCCCTGCGAATGCAAGATCACTACCCCATTGTACATCCTCCATTGTTTCATCAAGTCTAAATTAAAATATTTCAAATGACAAAGCTTCCATTATTTTCCTTGAAAAAAATATCAAAACAATTTTCCCAAGGGGCAGTGCCTGGAGGTGATGAGCAGCTCTTGCAATATTAACATGATCACTTGCTATATTTGTATTAACATAGCCGATTGGGAAGACAATAAAAAATAAGAGTCCCACTGTACCACAGTGACGGATAACAAAGACAAACCTTTCTTTAAAAGAAACTCGGTGTACCCACTGAGCATAAATGCACAGCCGAGAGAAAAGCAAACAAACAGTACAAGGTGCTGATGAAATGAAGGAGCTGTGCTCAAAGGTCTCAGAGATCTTGCGTTTGTATCACCAGTTTGTGCAGGGATTGGGTGAAAACCAGCCTTTCCCTAGTTTCCAGCGTTCCCTGCACAGAGCCGGCCCTACGGTCTTGTCTAGAGCAAAGAGTGAGCCAATGTGTTGGCGGTGAGGAAGATCAGTGAGCTTGTGCTTTTACAAAATTATGCCCCAGATTACTGTGAAACTGGAGAGTAGCTTAAGAGAGGTAAGGTGATGACTTTCTACATCTGGGGAGAAATATTAGGAAAAAGCTCAGAAGTGCTTGATGAAGGCACCAGGAGCTGAGGAATCAAGGCTGCTGCTACCGCAGTCAGACAAAACTGAGGGTATTTCACAGGAACGGCTGAAGACAAGGTTCAGTGTTAGCAGGTTTTCTTTGTATCCCTCACTGTTAAATTGAATGTTAGAAAATACTTTGAAAGTGAACACTAAAATAGAGTCTGAATAGGTCGTACAATTGTATGCCCTAGTTCTGAGTGTATTTCATTCTGGATAATTTAGAGATTGACATGGGAAGCTTCTGAGGCTTTGAAATAGTCTTTATTTTTTCTGTAAATCCTGTCTATGCTTTCTGTGTATTTCTTGCTTTCTTATACTGTAAAGCTGGTGATAAAGGCATTTTTGTGTACTTTGGTGACAGGTTTCACGTAGCATACATTTTTTAGGGAGTGTTGATACTTTTGTTGCTCTGACTCACACTGGCAAGTCAGGTAATGGTTCACAGGAAAACATCGTGGCACGCGCTAAACTGAGCCTCCGGTTTCCGAAGCAAGCGTTCAAGCTATTCAGCTTACAAGTCATCCCCATTAGCGAGGACTAGCACCGGCTTCTGAACAATAGTTCCACATCACTAAATAGTCTTCGAAAATACCACTGCGGCTTAATTTACTTAATATTAGTATCCGTGTTAACCTAATACCTTTCTTTCTCAAAAAAACGAGCAGTTCATAACATGCTTTCTTATCAGGTAATAGCGATCTAGATTTATTTAAAGAGCCTTTCTTGTCAGCGCAAGAAGCAAGCCCCCGCGATGAGAGCAGATTAGGTTCCCCCCGAGGCCCGGCAGGGACTGGGGACGGTTTACGCCTTTGTGCGGCCGTCCCTCTTTTGTGCGGCGTGCTCAGTGGCCTGTGTTTTGAAGCCTGTGGGGAAGAGATTAAGTTCTCTTCAGCTGGCCGGCTCAGGGTGTGGCTTTTTAACATTTTGGCTAGCAGATGGTGACAAACCAACAGGTGCACCCAGATCGCTGCACCAAGCCTTTTACATCTGCTCGGCACACAAATAGTAGGCTCGGCAACGTCCCCCACGCCAGCTGCAACTTTTACTATTACCAAGTATGGCAGCAGACAAGGTGGTGAGAGATGAAGGCTGGTGACCTTCAACTATTAACCTTTTTACATTATACTCTGAAAAGGGTCGGTATGGCAAGAATGCTTTGATCTGAATATTACGTGATGAAAAATGAACCAAGACTACAAGGTGATTAGCTGGTGTAGGAAGTGGTGGGCCGTTTCACTTCAAGTTTTACAGTGAGTGACAGGTTCTCTCAGCCACTGAAAAATACTCCAATTTTAACAAGCCTCTCATTTGCATCCATTGTTTTATATGCCATCAGGAGACTGAAATTGCCCTGGCTCTGGAAGTTTTCTGCTCTCAGAAATAAATTCAGACTGCTCAGACTATAATTTCTGAGGTTCATCATACTCAGTCCCCTCCACTCCAATGAGTGTGATTCCAGCCTGGTTTATGTAGAGCTTCCAGAGTCTGTACTCAAGGCAATAGCGTTTATTAATCTCCTAGTGTGGTCTGAAGCACCAGAGCAAGGTAAAATGACGATTAATACTATCCATTTCTAAGGATACTTTAACAGTTACTAAAGCTTATAGAAAGTGAGAAGGTAGTGTAGAATATACCTCTGCATGCAACCCTTTTCCTTCCCAACCTGACTGTATCCTTCCATAATCGCCCTCCTCACGTTTTCTTCAATCCAGTCCCCTAATCCAGCTCAGCTATTACCCTCCACAAACAAGCAGCTCTTTAGCTGATCTCCTTGGCTCAGAGCTAGACTTTTCGGTTGTTATTTTCTCTTTTTAACCCTTCTTCCTCTCTGCTTCCCTCTTTACTCCCCTTTCACACTGAATTAATCTAAAGTCTGTTCTTCCCCCAGGGCCCTTTACTTCAGCGATGTTCTGGGTCCATTGCGAGGTCTTCGCAACCCTGGCAGTTTCCTGTTAGACTAACAGCTGTCCCCATCCCTCGCAGCTCTGGGGCTTCCCTGGGTCAGGAACACATCATGAAGTAATGAATTTCATGACTCTCAAGTGGAAAAAATATTGGCTCAGACAAGGTTAGAAGAAATCTTCTGATCCAGAAGATACAAGCCAGTCTGCTGGGGTCCTACAAAAGGAGCTGGTAAAATATGGCCAAAGACAGGAAAGTCCTTTGGGAGCGGGTTGCATTTGAGGTGAGGTAGATCAGTAGATTATTGCTCTACAGCTGTTGAGTTTTTAGAAAGTCTTACTGCCTGGAGTCAACTGGGAGCTGTTGCTTCTTTCTTTTGGACGGCCTCAGTTCCTCCCAGTGTTGGAGGGAGGAGAAGCAGACACAGAGAGAAGTGTTTCCATCACAACGAAAGCCGAGCTACATAATGTCTGGAATGATGACTGGCTGCGTCCAAGTTTGTCTGGGTGCCTATTTGGGGAGCTGGAGAACAGCTCTAGTTGCAATTACATGAGTCCTTCAGAAGACTCGCTTTAAAGACAATATAACAGATTTTAAGCAGATTGCTGTCTCATGCTAGAATTGCCAGGAAAAGGTGCACTATCCTTCCAAAGAGGAAATTCTTTGGTACAAGTAGGAGCCGAAAGCTACAGTGATGGAGAAATAATGTTATTAACTGAAACCAGCCTGAAGGATTGGAAGACAACAGGTTGCTGTATCTATAATTCTAGTAAATTTATGAGATAGTTAGCTTTTATTCTTTCAACTCCATTATTCCTCTGTCATCTTCCTAAGCTACAGGTGGTTGTTCTGTACTCCTTTTGCTATATCAGAGATTTCAAAAAAAATGCTTTATTTCTAAATAGAGAAGTTCTCTCTGTAAATACATCTCCCTGAACACCTTTGCTCCTAATTTCAAAAGATTATTCAGAAGTTTATATTTGTAAAATATATATATATATATATATATATAAAGTTTGTGAAGATATTCTTACTGCATAGCTAAATTCATACATAGACATTTTCTGAAAACTACTAATATTTGATTATTGTAATTTGCTCTAACAGCTACTAAATGCTATAAGTGTCACAAATACCTACGTAATATTCACCCCAAGTTTCTGAAGATTTCACAAAGCATAAGAAGAAATTTTTGTGAACGTGTTTTCTTGTCCCTTCTGGAAAGCCTAGAAGAATTTCACACAGGTGCATAACCTCTCTAAATGCTTTTTAACAACCATGTAGCATACTTTAAGAATGACAGCGTAACAGTAGAGTATTTTACAAAATAATTGAAGTAGCTATAGAATGGATATCATTCTACATCAAACTTAACAGGTTATAAAATAACATCCATAACTTCTTAAAACATTTCTGTCTGACATTACTGCTTCCAAGCCTGCCTAATTGTCTCGAAGCCTTGTCTCTAAGCTCTATAAAGAGTTAGGCTTACTACATGGAAGAAAAATCTTATCAGACCACACCACCTTTCTCTCCCCATTTGTAAACCTATACTATCTTTGCTGGTACTGGGGGGGTGGAGCTGTTCCTACTCCAGGCCCCAGGAGGCTCCCAGAAACCTCACAATCATGTTTTTTTCCACAGAGGTGAGGAACCAGCTCAGAAGGGGTTAAGTGGCTGGAGACCAGATGCAGCTGGGCGCTGTTAATCTGCAGGGACCAGCTGCTTTGTATAAAAAGGAAGAGGAGAAACAGAGTGGCTAGTGCTGAGGGAAAGCTGAGGGTATTAAGTTACTTATGCCCTGGAAAGGGGGAGTGGGAGCTTACATTTCAGTCTCCTGGTACTCTGGAAAAGGAAGAAAAGCTCTGTAGGTATTTTGTTTTGGTTTGGGAGCTGCTATTGCAACTGGTGAGTGACAGCCCACCCAGGATACTGGCTTTTAGTTCTTAGTCGCTCCTGGAAAGACAGGCCTATGGGGCAAAAGCTGATACTGAGCAAATCAGGTGTAGTAAGCCACAAACTGGCTTTGATTTCATTCGCTTCTGAAGTTGAAAGAAGCGCGGTGTCCCTTGCGCTTTCTGGACTCCTAACGCAATGGACACGCTGACCCGTCTCTTGGCTGTCTCAGGAAGCTCTCGAGCAAGCGCAGCTTCTCTCTTTCAGATGTGACAAACATCCTCATCTGTCTCAATGCACGTTGACACAGTGATTGTACCTGTGCATACCACATAACTGTCACCCACTATAACACTTGTCTATGGCAAATGGGCTGTAGGAATGCCCTGAGCAATATTTATTAACTTTTTCTTTAAGTATAACTCTGAGTAAGTTTTGTGTTTGTCTTGCTGTAGCTGATTTGAATGGAAAAACTCTATAAGCAGAAGTGGAATTGCATAATACTATGTACAGAGCTATTAGAATATATTTAGTGATTCCATTAGAAATCTGCTGTTGAGCAAGGCAGAGCATATGGAGAGAAGTTGGTGAAAACCTGATTAAACATTTATATGGAGCATATTTTGATTTAACTTGCATAAATAATTCATTATTTTTGTTTTCATGTTTTCTTCTTTCAAAATGGCCCTTTTCTACACCTGCTGTGCTAAAAATAATGCTACTCTATCTGTAATGAAGCAGTAGTGGCAGTAAGTGGGGAAATTGTGGTAGTAAGTAGGGTTGTTGTACCCATCTGCACCAGAGGCTCCCCTCACTTGCACCTGATACATCTGTATCCTTTTGAAAAACATTATATTCATATAAAATCTGCGGTAGTTTTCTTCTCTCTTCATAAATAGTAAAGTATCGACATTGCAAGGGCAGTAATCGTTCTGCGGAAGTTAGGTTGTGCTAGGAGTCCAGATCCATAGGAGAATTTTCCTAAAGCTAAAAGAAATTGCAATTCACATGTCAGATGACTGATCTATTTTCTAAACTGAGTAACAGTTTTAAAAGGAGATTCATTTCTGAACTTTACCAAAGTCTGGGTTCGATATTCTAGTTCAGCTTCAGTTTTTGTACTCTGCTGGGATTCAAAGTCTGATTTGCAATAACACTAAAGGTCTTTTATGTCTTCTTTATATTAATAATGTGGTACAAAGTAGGTCTAAATACCACTTTAAGGCCCCCTCTTGCCGCTATATATATGACGGAATTCAGGCTGCTTCCTTAAGTGAGCATTCAAGCACCCCAAAGCACAGATTTTTCTCTGAAACTCCCAAGAACAAGGTATTTTACAAAAATTGCTTCTCTTTTCCCTCCCACTGAGTTTCAGAGTTCAAACACTGCCAATTTCCAGTACCAGCTTTTCTTGTCTTCTCATTACAAGTAGGATTTCATTACCCACGGAATAACTAGCCCCTGCTTTCCGGTGTCAGTATTGTGCCTGGATCCTTTCTAAGACTGCTGTCACTCATCACAGCAATGCGCTGTTCTTTATAGCAGCCCAGCAGATTGCAGAAACGTGTGGCTCTGGATCATTACCAGTGAACAGAGCCACTTTAGGGTCATTATCAGAGAACAGTGGCACTTTTTTTTTTTTTTTTTTTTTTTTACAAATGGTATTTCCTCTGAAGCTCTATGTGGCAACAGTTGTCTTGTGAATCCTGTCTAAATTCTGCAGCCCAATGGCTTTGACCGCCATGGTTCAGCAGGGAATTAAATCATGAAATTTTGTTGGAAAGAAGCTGCTGAAGTCTTTTGAAACAGAATTATTATCTCCTGGATAGAACATACTATATCCAGTCCTGAAGGGCTTTATGAAGTTGCTCACATAAAAGCTTCTGATAGTATTAGCTTGCCAATGTATTAATCATGATGTGGTTAAGCAAAAATCCACCCAAAACTTTCAGAGACACTGCAGAATAATTCTTCTAATATTTTAGCCAGTCTATGGACTGATGCTTTTTGCTTATATGAAAGCAGACAGTTTGTTAGGTTGCAAAAGTGGTCTCTAATGAAAAATAATACTTTCAGCCTGTGGCTTCGACAGTTATATCTCATTTTTGTGCACTCTTCAACCTGGTGAGAACAGCTTAGTGCTACAAGCCTCTACCCCAGGAATATTTGCAGTGCACCTTGTGCAGGGAGAACGCACAGGTAGCACTCAGCCAGGTTCACGCACATCAAGAGCTGCTGATGCCATAGTAGCGGTAACCATGTGGGGGAAGCTATGCTGGTTTGTGAATTTCATTAAAAATCTGAGATGTCTATGCACACAGCCTTATTCACAGTTTTTTCTGTATTGTGATTTTAGGATATAACAAGGTGTTAACAAGAAAAACATGTTTTCATTAAAGCTGTATACAAAATGTATCTTTGCCCTGAGCCCTTCTGTGTGTTTATTTTTCTGAAACAGTCTGTTACTTAAAGAAACAAACAAAAACTGAAGCAGGGGAAGAAACTTTTTTTTCTTTTTGAGGGGAGGTCTATTTGAACCCCCTCTTTTGATTTCCTGCCGTTGATGGTGGAAGGCCAACAGGTGGGCAGGGCTGGCCCAGGTTAGTGCCTCACCTGTGGCGCTTATTTAGTTAGGCTGTTGTAAACATTTGTTCTGGGGTTTTTTTTGCAGAGTGAAAACACTGTAAAAATAATGACTGCCATAAATACTGCATTAAACACTTTCTAAAAGGTTATAGTTCACAGCTGTGAGGTCGCTGCCCTCCGATTATATTGTAGCAATGAAGCAGGATGCCTTTCTTCCCCTTGCACCCTCTGCAGAGCAGAGGAAAGTATTGCCCTGTCCACCACGGTGGCAGTGTTTGAGCTTCATGGCTCCACACAGGAGAGCGTTGTCTAGCGGTCAGAGGTGGAGACTTGAAGCCGGATTCCTGGGGCCTACTGCCAGTCAGCTGTCTCTTGCCGTGTGCAAGGGGGTTGTGCATGCAACCTGTTAAACAGTGCAGAGAGTGGAAACTCATTGAGGAAGGTGGGTAGAAAAGCAGCAGGGGGCTGAGGAAGATGAGTTAGGCTCTGATGGAAAAGGGAGCGAGGAAGGCAGAGGGTGTGTGAAAGAAAGGATAAAAAATAAGCTTATAGCAAGTGAGGGCAATGGAAAAGAAAGGTGGGAGCGAAGAAGCTGCCCAAGGGAGACAAAGGACAGGACTGCTAATGCAGCGAGGGAAAGAGGGGGATAATGGTAATACAGGATGGAGAACGGGAGATGTGGAACTCCACAGAAACTGGAATTCTTGTAGGGAGGCCAAGACAAGCACTGTTTCACTGATATGCAGTGAAAAGCTAAAGAAAATTGGAGATTTCAGTAATTTAATAACAAATTGATGAAAAAAGGTTGCTGCACAGGTGAGAAGGACAGGCCCAGGTTAAAAAAAAAAAAAAAAAACATTCACTGAGCCAAGCAGGAGTCCATGAAGATGCATCTAAACACATACAAATGGAGAAAGGGAGTTCACCTCCTACTGACCGCACAGCCTGTGACGGGAGGGCCATTAACCCTCCTTCTTGCTGAGACTCCTTTGGCTACCCTCTTCCTTATCTAAACAGGCAATGCAGCAACAAACCTAGGCTCCTGACGCAAGACATTTGGGACTTGAAATGGGAGATGTGGGCTTATGGCAAAACAGGAATAAACTTGGGCCTAAGGGTGGGATAGTTGTTGCTGTATTTGTAAACCTATATCTACAACTGTGCACAAACTCACTTTTATGATGTGACAGTAGATAAGACAGCCTGTTTTGTCCCATACTCCCAAAGCACTAAGGATTTTTCTGGTATATATGCTGCACTCAGTCTGCTACAGGAAGGATTTTCTCTTTTTTTTTTTTTTTTTTTTTTTTAAGTAGGCCCATTAGACTTAGGCAGACCCTCCTTTTTTGTCCTCAGCTTTAGAGTACTTTTGATGTTGTAAAAATTATGGGGAAGATTGTTTTACACCATGATATTTCACAGATTTTGCAAGCAGGAATATCATGCCAGATTTTAAACATTAAATGAATCTCAACTCTCTCTTGATTAAAGCAGGAGGATTGGCCAATGAATCCAGGAAGATACTCTGGTAGCTGATACAGATCCTCAGCTAGGTATGCTATCATGTCAAAGCCAATGGAGCTACGCCCTCAACAGGGAGCCTGCCCTGTCTTTTGGGTACCAAGAGTGGAGTGGTGTGCTTTGCTAACGTTAAGAGGACCATAGGTTCACCTCCCACCAAGATAAAGTCAAATGTGTTAGGAAGAAGGGAGAGAACAGACAGTTGCATGCTTAGAATCAGGCTGCTGAGGACTACAAGCATTGAACAAGTTTTCTAAGCTAACAGGACCTCAGGTTTGTTCCTGTTTGCTTATCCTTCTAGCTGTCACACTTTTTCCTCTCATATCGTAGACCTATAGCTGAAAGCCTGTGAGGACAGTATGGGCCTTTTGGAAGTGGCTTGAGTCAGGGGAGCTGCAGCCACAGAAGGGAAGAAGAGTCCAGGGGCAGAGAGGTGGACAATGGCCTGGTCACCTCACCACGAGAAGAAGGGAAAGGAGAAAAGCCTCTTCAGACTCATCTTTCCACGCTCTCTATCCCAGCCAAGAAATGCACTTCGGCAGTAGTTTTACATTAAATTTGAAATGAATTCAGTGCTCACATTTATTTGCATACATTGTTAGTATGGGGGGAACTAAAAAAGGAATACTTGTTGCCAGGTAACTATTGTAGCTGGGCACATGAAAAGTAGTTTTAATCCATGCTTAGTTTAGCTGGCAACTGTCCCTGTCATCTGCTTGTAAAATGTTTACGTAGATGAAGTGTGTTAATGAATACAAGGGAAAGAGCAACCCCTTGTACCTGCTGCATGCAAGGAAGCAGGGAACAGAGAGGTATGTTGCTGTTCTCATCTGCAATGCGCGGGGTGAAACTGCATGAAATTTAAACCAGTCAGTGTGCGTGATGTTACTTGCACTAGAGGAGATGTTGCTACCTTATGCTTATTTTTTCAGATCCATTAGTGCTGCACTTGCTTGGAACATGTTATTCAAGAACCGAGGAAATACTTTCCCTTTGATCTGTATTTATTACTTAGCCTTGATATCCAGAACCTTTATTACTTAACCGTAGGAAACCAGGTTGGTTATACCTTCTCCAGATAGGCAGCCACAACGTAGGAAGCACGCAGCTGTCGTCAATCTGTCTATCTGCACATGGCCTTAGCATTATTAAAGCCCTCACATCTTTCCTCTTGTGCCCCTTGATGTGGGTGGGGGTAACAGCAGGCATGCAGTGAAGTTACTCCTCCTTTGCGCTGCACAAAAAGCAGCAGAATGACTGAGTTTTGCTCAGGACTTCTGAACTAGTACTTTCCTTTTTGGCTTTTTCTCCTCCAACTGAGTATGTATGCACCTCTCTAGAGAAATTAGCTGCAGTAGGTGAGCCCAAATATTGCTTTACTACAATTTATAAGACTGTAGATGTCTTTTTGCACCTGACTAATCATTGCAATAACAAGAGAAGGGTCCACTCTTGCTGACATCTGTAAGAGCTCTGCCATGATGTCAGGAGAAGCTGGATTAGACTGATAGAAGCAGATTTTCTGCCTTTTTTCCTTATCTTGTGCCCAACAGAGCTGTTCCCTTTCCCTCTCCGTGCCCAATTTTGTATTGCATAAATTATGTCAGGCACAGAGTGGGAGAGCCAATGCGAGCACTGGCTCGCTCCTAGCACTGTCAGCTGGCACATTGGCTGTGGGAACTATTGGCAGCTGGTACGTGTCGGAGCAGCATGGAGCCTGTTCCCAGCCATGCCCCGGGCTATGTCCCAGGGATACATACCTAACTGAGTGGGATGGAAAAGACAGTATGGCCTATAGTCCTTAAAACATCAAATAAAAGAACTCATGTAAAGACTTCCTGCAAATGTGAGATTTCATTTCCCTCTGCAGTATGTTTATTTTCTGGGGTGAAACTTTAACCTGAGAGTGTGGTTCCTCTCACCTGATGTCAGCCATGTAATGACAGCGTTAGCCATGTAGGTATCTAATCTAATTGATTACTTACACATTTTCTGTAGCCATTGGAGAGACACAGACACCTCCAGGAGTAACATGTCCTTTCTTAAAATGGATGAGACCTCTGGAAGTGCCTGCAAGAGAGCCCACTCAATGAGCTGGAGGAGGTGTCAATTTTTCAGACAGCTAGAATGAGCAGAAACGAATCCTGCTCTTAAAGGGTGTCTCTCAGTACAACTGAATTATAATCTCTTCTTCTGGCTTTCTTCCTTATCACTGGCTTTTCCTCAGAATATTTTGAGAATGAAATTACCTAGAAGAAAAGCATAGAAAATGTTAAGAATGAAACAATAGAGAGTGAGTAGGAAGTTCCCTACCAGCAGTGCCCATTTGGATGCACAGTCAGCTCCCACACTCATACAAATATCACTGCTCAGCTTTGCCCATCAGTGTTTATTAGCGGTACCCAAAACAGTCCTGACTGCTTTAGGGTGGCTAGCAAGGATTAGGTCACTTATTTTCTATGGAATTTTTTTTATGTAAATGTCTGAAAGTACGTTCTGTCTTTGTACATTCTGTCTTTTAAAATGCCTTGTTTACTCGAAATGCCAAAGGTTTGTGTTAAAAAGACTGGCCGTATGAAACTGGCCTGCTTTTTTAACTGATATAACTGTTTGGTATATTTTTCACGAGCTGACACTACTTTACAAAATTCAAAGCAAAACATAAATCCTTCTTGCATCTGATTTTTCAACTATCTTTGCAATTCTTTGCACATATCCTTTCATTAGATATAGAGAACTAATGACAAATAGCATTTAATGTGTGTCTGCAAATAATTATTGTTATTGTTCTATCCTGTAGGTATAAACAAAGTTTCTTGGTGATCAGCTAAATAAATGACGTTTGTTACAGGCAATATTACTAAGCAATTTCTACACATTGCTTGTTACAAATAGATAGACTAAGCCAATGCCTACAATTAAAATAAATCAAGCCAGCTGAGAAGATTCAAAAACATGACATAAACCTGACTAAACAGCATCATAACATAAAGGGATGCTGTAATGCCTCCATGATAATAGTTGCAAAGGCTTCTGTATGCAAAATGTAAAAGACCGCTCTTCTGTATGCTGCCATATGTCCACTGCAATTTGTGGACATATGGACGTAGGACTCTCTCATGTGTAATGTATATCGCACAGACAAAAATAAAACAGGAGCAAAGGGCTAATATCATGAACACTGTTTAGAGGACAAATTAAAATGTTTGTTGTGGCAAAAACATGGGTGTACTAATTAATAGCTCTAGATTGCTTATTGGCACTGGCTGCGACAGCCTCAGGTTTTTGATAGGTTTCAATAACAGACAAGGCTGTATAAAATGAAATCTGTGACTTTAAATGTAATTGCTTAGAAAGCTCTCCTTTTTGGAAAAATGTTCAGCCTGATCTTTTAAATTGCAGTTTGCAGTTTGAATTTATCTATTTGAAAATGTATTTATATTTCTACTGTCCTTGTTGCCTTCTACCATTGCTCATTGCATGTAAAAGTGGGATTAGAAACAAACAGGAAGGGATAAGAAAACTTGCAAGAAGTTTCCATTTTAATGAAAACATTTGAAACATAAGATTTATTCCCTAGCCAAAAGGAAAATGATAATGCACGTTCAGTGATACGTGCTTCTTGTGCCTTCGTTTCTCTTGAAGATGGAAGCTGTCTGTTAAATATTTCCCTGCCAGGAATCAAAGTGGCATAGGCTTAACCCTCACCTCTTTGAGAATTAGGGAGATGATCTAAATCGAAGTGATGGCCTCCTCACTTAGCGTAGCCAGCTGTTTGCATCTTCTTGCTAAAAGCTGTAGGCCAGAAAAAAAAGCATAAGACTACCTGACGCTTAGAAGGAATGGCACACAGACTTGCTAGTTCAAACTGAGTAGCATCAGTTAGTAGGTTATTTCTCCATCTTATTTTAAAGATTAGCTTTAGATTTTCCATTTTGCTTTGAAAGCAAGGCTGGAGAGTGACACCAATTTAGGGAAGGACAAAAGGATTTTATGGCAAATAGAAGCTGTACCCTGAATATTAAGAGCACAACTAAGATCTGCAGCTAATGCATGCATAGCAACTTGCTTCCATAGGAGGGACACTGATTTCTCCCCCAGAGAGATTAATCTCCTCATAGATGAGTCATTCGAGCATGAAGAAATATTCTTTGGACATGGTGCACCAAATGGAAGCCCATACATCAGACAATGATGGTGTATTATATTGAGACGTTTATAGGATTGGGACATGCCAGCTGGGATGTGCAGCTTTAAGGGAATAAAAAAACGAAAGGATTTAAGGTGGTTCTGCACAGAAAATCACTGAGCCAACACTATAAGTGAAAGTACATCCATTTCTCACCATATATGTATTTCCAAACAGGGGAAATCTGTTCTTATGGAGAAATGCTTACTCAAATTTGCATCTCAGCTTTTTTCAGCCACATGTTCCAATCTTTGTGACAAAATAATGGGATCGCTTATCCTTGTAAGAGCTATGCAACTGGGAACATACTCCTTCCAGGCCCCACATCAGTGATATAACTCAGATTCTTTCTGATATTATTATGTTAATAATGGTCACACTGACAGTTTTGGTAAGTTTTGCAGAGGCTGTGAACAACTGCAATCTGTTGAGGTTTTCTGAATACATTTTTGGAGAGCTGGTTGTTAACAAGGGTTCAGAGATGTGAACTGTTAACTTTTAAACTGGAGCTGGTAGGAGAAATGATCTTAGTGTCTACCTGTGATGACTGTATCTCAGTGTGAGACTGAGCAAACGCTAGTGGGGTCTCTTTAACAGACAGCCCTCCTAACTTCTCACAAGGTGAGGAGTCAAGTAATATGTTTTATTAACAAAGCGTGATTGATTGGTAAATCTTAACATACAAATCAATGAAGCCAAACACTGCCCAGGGACCACTTTTTTTTTTTTGTTTGATAAAATTCCGCTGACCAAAGCATTCTTGGATTGACAGCACGTGAAATGAAGAGTACTGGTTAAATTGGGCTCTCTCTCAAGGCAGTAGGAGCACTTTAAGTGCACTTTCTATTTCTGTGAATAAACATATAGGTGCACTAAGTATAAGTAAATTGCTATTAATTATTCTGTGCATAGTTAACGTCCTTCAAACTTCAGCAACATTCTTCCTTCTGTAGACAGATGTAAGTCTTGCTAAGCAGAGTGATGTATTTCACAACATATGATATTTAAAGGCTTCCCCAAGACCGTAGGAGGCAGATGTGCTACGGAGTTACGGCTCCCTCAGTAAGATGTTTGCTCGAGGTAGGGGTAGGACGGTGGCTCTGTGCTTTTACCTCTAAAACAGCGCAAGGATGGCCGCAGACTCCCAAGTATCCCTATGAATATTCCTGTGCTTTGGTGTTGGAGAGCACAGGTGTGGGACTGGAAGGGACAGACATGAGAAAATGCACTTTTCTGTTCCTACAGTTCACCTGTGACCATTTCAATTATACCTACTTCTACTTTTCTCTGACTGGTTTCTGGTTCTTTTTTCTGCATACTTTTCGAGCACTACAGAGGAGTATTGCAGAGCCCTGTCAGAAAGTACCTTTCAGAACATGTTTGTTTCTAGGCTCAATTTTTCCTATAGCAACTTTTCTGCAAAGAGGTCACCTTAGATTTTGTGTTCCAGCTTTATGAGAGGCACAGATCACCCTTTGTAACACTTGATTCTGTCTATATTAAGTGTCAGCACAACCCTCAGACTAAAACAGAGCAGCTGAGGTGTTATTCTGTGCTCCTTCATGGTTCTCTTTCAGCCTCGTGCAGCCAAGAACTGCTGCAGCTCGCGGCCCTGCCCAGCTTCCGACACAATTTCTTCACTGGGGCTGTCTAAGGGTGTAGCGCAACATGGGCAAACACTAAGGCTGCACGTGGCTAGAAAAATCTCCCTCCACCCTCCCAGACTGCTGCTGTTCCTGTCAGAGCAGGAACCAGAACAAAAACAAGTCACCCTTCCAAAAAAGCTTAATTTAGTAAAACAAACAAACAAAAAACAAATCACAAAATATCAGTCAATTTTCTCCAAGACTGCCCTTTTCGCTACCCATCACTCTCTTTCTAACAGGCCTGCGCTTCCATGCAAAAAGCCAACACACTGGCAGTTTTTTGCATGCTATCTATACTCTTCCACACTTGAGATTGTGAGTGTTTACCTTGCAATGTATCGTCTTATGTCATGAAAATTTCTAGTGCCAACTAACATCTATCAGCCAAGCTCCTGCTTGGGATATTTAACTCTACTTTATTTCCCCGGCAGGAAATCTGGATCCTAAGAATATTTCAAAGTATGCTTTAATGGATGGTTGTGCAATATTTTCAACTTTAAATTCCACTTACCTAGATCAGGAAAAAAATTTTTTCAATAGAATATTTCATTTTAAATTCATTCTTGCCTCAGAAACACATTATATTTTGGTACATGATATACAGTAAGGAGAAATCATATATATTTTATGTGCAACACATATTGAATTTGTAATATGTGTCTGATAATGACTTTGTACTGAGCTCCTGTTCCTCTGCAGTTGCAATGTAATTGCTGTCCTGTGCTAGGCAGAGTCTGCTTCAGTGCTACCTACTTGCTTACACAGTTGTGGGAAACCTATAAATCTGACTTGAGTCTCTGACGAGACTTTCATATACTGAGGAGAAAAATGATACATCACGATAAAATAGAATCCAAGGCTTGTTTTATTCTGGATGGTTTTTGTCTTTTAGTGGCTAGAGACTTTGTTCAGGCTTAAGTACTTTTTGCGTATGTTTTGCTTTAGATATATTAGCAAAAGTTTTTGACTAAATACGGCTTCACTTAACAGAGGGACTTTTCTAATGGTTCCAGCAGACTGAGTTGGAACCATTAGCTCATGCTGCCATAAGGAGAACTAGTTATTAGATTTGAGAGTTTATGTATGCATATTTATGTATGTATCTGTAAAAACATAAGGGAATAAATGGAATGGATGCCTGGTATCCTTTGCAAGTCCTGCATGAAATAAAAGGTTAGCAGTGGCAAGGAGGTAGAACAAGGCTATGTACAGCATCAGAAAAAATGACACTGAGAGCTACGAGTTATTCATTTTCCCACAAGATGGTTCTGACTTCCCTCCAGAAGGTCAGCATCTGATAAAGTATTTTACACTGACGCCTTTCTTTTTTTCCATGATCATTAGGAAAGTGAAGCATGCAGCCTTAAGCTGGTAGCGGACAGTCATAGATTTCAATTTTAGCATAGAAAGTCTTAGATGGCTAACACTTAGATGGCTAACACTTAGATGGCTAACACTTAGATGGCTAACACTTGCTAAATAACAGACATGAAGACTTTGTTAATACTGTGCAATTTTCAAGGCATATTTTTAGAAGAAAAAAGGGAACCCTCTTATTTCAAAATACAACATCAAAGCATAATCTTAACATCTTCAAAAGGAGAGCCTATAACTCCTCCTCCTCCCTTTCCCTCTCTTCTTCCCCTCAATTCTCAGCTTTTAGAGAATAAAAAGAAGCCCTCCTTAGGATGCATAGCGATTTTCTCCTAGAAATCTAGGGTACTGGAGTTCCTGCCATGCAGGACAGGATGTTAAGGCTACCAAGATCATTAGAGGGCTGAAGCACCTCTCCTATGAAGAAAGACTGCGAGAGCTGGGCCTGTTCAGCCTGGAGAAGAGAAGACTGAGAGGCGATCTCATAAATGTGTACAAGTATCTGAAGGGGGAGTGTCAAGAGGATGGGGCCAGCCTCTTCTCCGTGGTGCCCAGCAACAGGACAAGAGGCAACGGGCAGAAACCGAACCATAGGAAGTTCCACCTAAACCTGAGAAAAAACTTCTTCCCTGTGAGGGTGACAGAGCGCTGGAACAGGTTGCCCAGAGAGTTTGAATATCTCCTTCCCTGGAGATATTCAAAACTCGTCTGGATGTGATCCTGGGCAATATGCTCTAGAGGACCCTACTTGAGCAGGGAGGTTGGACTAGATGATCTCCAGAGGTCCCTTCCAACCTAAACGATTCTGTGATTCTGTGATGTCACTCTATGTTAGTTTCAGTATATTACTGAAAGCACACATTTAAGCATTTCCCTCAATTAGAGCATATAGTCTGAAAATCAGGCATGATTTTTACAGCCATCTCCTCCTCTTGAGACTTAGTAAGCAGTTCAGTGGCTGGCATGGGACTTCCTCCGCGCTACTCAGAAAATTAGAGCAAATTAGAGCAAATATGTCCTGAAAGAATATCTGAGGTCTCACAAGGGGTTTTCTAGCTCTAGGCTTGAAGATGCTTCAGATATTACAGGGCAAACGCCAGACATTCCTGTGCCACCAGATGAGGTTGTCAACAAATTGGTGCAGATTTCATGATGGTCACCTAAATATTGGTTCTTGCCATTAAATGAAGATCAATGAGGGTAGAGATTGTCCGTACTGTATGTTTGTACAATTCCCAGAATTTTAGGGCTCTGATTCATGAAGATATTGATGCAGCTTTAATGTTCGTGAGTACCGTCACCCCTTACTTCTGTTTCTATGCGCAGTTTCACCACTGTACCACTCCTGGGCTGTCACCCCTCTTTTCTGGGTGACTTTTCTCCAGGTCCCTGCATACAAACATCAGAGTCCTTTGGCCTCTCAGTGGTTAGCATGACATATATATATCAAACCATATAGAGAATAGACCTCATGTAATTTCTTCTGCAGTTGACACCACAGCAGAAGCTAGATACTGTATACTGGCTACAAAATTCACCCTTCTAGACATGTGGGTAATTTCTAGGGGGGAAAAAAATAAAATAAAATAAAGATTTGGAAAGTGAGAACTTTCCATACTCAGGCTTTGACTGACTTCTGAGTGGGTGAAGGAGGCAGACATGCTCCTATATACAGACACAGGCAGCAGGAGCAAACTCTGGCATGCATAAATAAAAGCAGGACCTTTCCTGGAGAGTAAATAAATTCTTTCTGTTTGCTTTGTCACTGAAAAAACTAAAGCTCCAACTATGGCATATGTGACGAGAGCTGGTATTATTCCAGGTCTAAGTGGGAACTTAGTCCGCGTAGTGTGCAAGCTTTACCCAGACGGGAAAATTTCTGGATGGGAAGTCTAAGTCAGGTGCTCCACAGCTATTGCTATTTGAGGGAAAGTAACTTTTATTTAAGGGTCTGAGATCTATCAGTTGATAAGCATTCTCATTATCTATGTAAAGTTTGTTTCCCAAAACAAACTGGTCAACGCACATCACAGCTAATAGAGCTTGGTGTGCATGCCTCAGAGGGGGTCTCTGGTTTTTAACCAGGAATCACTTTGGGTGATACTTTCTCTGTGTTCTCTGTGTGAGCACGATGTGAATTCTCTGTGTCCAAAAGACAGAGCTTGTACTACAGCCTCTCCTTCAGCCAGATAGAAATAGGGTCTCCCTTTTCGACCTGGTCACCTAACGCTGTTGAAAGCTGTTGGAACAGAACTTGTTTAAAAACCCTTACAGCTCTGTCCAGTTTGGTTGGAAATGGCCAAACAGTTCAAAACTTACAAGTAGGAAGAAAAACATCCCGACTATGTGAACACAAACCCCTCATTTCTTTAGGAATTCAGGACAAAACAAGGACTTTGATATCTAGAGCCAGCCATCAGGTACTAGTCAATCAGACAAAGCAGCAATAGAAAAGCGACCTCAAGAAAAATGCAAATGATTAATAAAACATTTAAAATTTGATTCTTCCTCAGTTTGAAAAGGTAAATTAATGAACACATCAATCAAACCCCTGAAATCCTGAAAACCTTCAATTTACTCTTATTGTAATTGCATGGCAGAAAAGTAGCCTTCACCCGGAGATACCCACTAAAATGTAATTAACCTTTTGTTTGTGGAAGAACTTTCTCAGGGAATTTCAGATGCTTATTTGGAACTCTCAAGGGGTATTGAATCTCTAACAAAGACATCATTTCTCATCAGCGTTCGTTTGTTACTGGAGTTAAAGGGGTGTTAAGAAAAGTAAAGAATTTCAAGTCTATTGCTGAAACATCTGGTTTTGAGTTGCTCAGATTTCTTCATTCTCTTGGGATGTAACTATTTGACTAGTTTTGCAGTTAATATGCAGTCCTCCAGGGTAGACAAGACCTGGATTTTTAACATTAAACCTCTGTAAAACTGGCAAAAAACATTCATTGATTTGTTAAGTTTGTTTTAGTTTAGGAAAATTTTCAAGGCTTTTATATGTATCGGTTGTATTCATACAGGCAAATAAATACACAGAGAAAATGAATAAACCGTTCCTTCTCGTCAGATTACTTTTCATAGAATCACAGAATGGTTGAGATTGGAAGGATCCTCTGGAGATCATCTAGTCCAAGTCCCCTGCTCAAGCAGGGTCGCCTAGAGCCCATTGCCCAGGAGGATTTAAAGTTCTTTAGCTCCAAAAATCCATGTAGGCTTGAGTGCGACTCATTCTGTATAGCTGAGAACAAAGAAAATTTCTGAGACAATTATACACAAATATGACACAAAGGCGCAAGAATTTGTGAGGTACCTACGTTAGCCTTTACAAATTTATTAGCTAACATGAATTACATGAAAATCAACTAACTTGCATTGAAAACCCTAGTATTAACAAACCTGTAAGAAATCTGGAGGAGAAAAATCAGCAGGGCTCTAGTCTCCTACATATTAGAACCACAGGGCATGCACTAGACCAGAAATGTTCTCATGCATGCTAACTGTAATTGATTTTAGCTGTAGGATGTGTAGAACAGTGATAATGATGTGTGCATATCTTTATAGAGAGATCTACAGGTGAAAATATGAAGTATTTTTATTAGCTCTAGCTTACAGAGAGTAGAGTGAATCCTAGCTGAAAGTCTTGAGGACTCAGCACAGCTATGCCTTGGATTACATTTAGGATGCCTAACCCAGAGATCTGAAAGCAATTCTTATTTGATTGCTATCGTAGTAATACCCAGTACATACCAGGACTGATTTTACTGTAGTATTCTGGGAATGTATGTATACAATATTTGCAATATTTGGGGCAATATTTGGATTCTATCTGCATTACAACATCACATTACGCATTGCTAGATTATATATTTTTGTGCTATAGTATTAGCTAGTATATTTTTTCCTGTTTTAATGTAGATGCATAAACATGCATGTTTCTGGATTCAACCTGTGCCATTGGCAGCCTGCAGAAGAAAAAGGCAGTTTGTTAATATCTCTCACTTCACCTGGGCAACCTAGAGCATTATCTGGAAGTGAATAATAGAGGACAGTGTGCTGTAAAGAGCTGGGAGTTATACTCCTGCTCTGGGGCAAGAGGGGAGCACTTGAAGAACTGTGCTCGAGAGCATATAGTCCACAGCTACATAGGTGGCTGTGTTGGACCACTCATGACCCTTACAAAACCTTTCAACCAAGTGTTAGCAACAGCCAAGCTCAAACCTTGAGGCTGCCCTCCTGATTCCTAGAAAAGCTTCCTTTTACATGAGGTGATTAAATATGCATAAGATAAAGCTGTAGAAGTGCTAGCATTGGTTGTGGATGACCTCAAGGTCAGAACTTAAGTGTGAGCACAGATATACTCAGTTCCACTGCTTCCTCATTTTTGGGTATTGTTATAATCAGACCATCACACCTCAGTGTTGTGACTACTGGTTATAACTGTATCTTGGTTTTTCATTGGCTGGATTGGAACGACTTCTGACCTTGACTGTCAGGAAAAACACTGTTAGTAATAATTTCAGACCTGGTTTTGCAAAATTCCCACTCAACCGAACGAGGGCTAATTGTATGAGTAAAGATTTACAGGACTGGTCCTCTATGATACAGCAATATAAAAATCCACTCATCTCTAGAGCTTAATTATTTCCCAGAGGCCTGCTAAACTACACCTTGCAATTCATCTTGTTAATTCATTGTCATGCTGCATTATTTAAGCAATAGCCTCAGGTGCCTGCCCTGAAGGTGGTGGCAGGAATACAATGGTAGAGGAGGGTATCCTGTGGAGCGGAGCAGCTTTGGGTGACTAGGGCAAGAGACCTACCACAAGGAAATCATATTTTCTTAAACCTCTGCAAAAATATATGTGCCTTTTTATAATGTAGTCCTTGTATACTGTCTGAAGCACTCCTACATGCATCAAGCCCTTCTCTGTTTGCTCACAGAGAAACCCCCCATTTTTGAAACAGGACCTGCAATGTTTGGGAAGGCTGGAAGTAGGTTGTTTTTTTCACAGTTCCAGGTTTCACAGAAGTATTTCAGAGGATTAGGAAGGTGCCAGGGCATGTGGATAATGAGTTCTTTAACAGCACTTTGCATGACTGGTTTCATTTCCCAGTTTTAAGACAGCAGATTTTTTCCTTTTCTCTTTCTGGGTGGAATTAGAGGTCTTCAAATGAGGTATTGTTCTGTTTAATTTTAACTAAAGTAATCCCCTCTGATGAAAGAAAAGCTATTTTTATTAATAGGTGAGCAGAGTGACTGCACTAGCAGTCAAGTCCCATTCTCCTTTACATTGATGGAAATCAAGTTAGCTCTACTGAAAGCAAAGCTTAGCTTAATGTGGACAGAGTATTGCATGATTTTGAGTGACTATTTTTCCTTAAGACACAGCACAGTTCTTATGGATCTCTTTCCCACCTTAGAAGCATTTATATGTCATACAAATTCCTGCTTTTCCTTCATCATTTTTCTTTACTGAATATAACAAGAAGTAGCTGATTATATCTGACTTTGGACAGATTCATATCTTCAGGCCATTTAAGGGTTAGATTCTTCTCTCCCACCTGAGGCCACTGAGAGCTGGACTTCTAGCCCGCACTCGTGTTTTACGGTCACTCTGTAGCCATTAGAGAGAGGCTGATACTTCTCATAGGCTAGGATGAGTCACTCCAGGCTGGTATGTGTCTCATTTTGGCCAACATGGGGAGTCCAGGCATCTATTTTAGACTAACTGCCTAGTTTTACATGGCTGATGTTAGAAAAGATGACCTTCCCCGGCCCCATCCTCACGTGACACAGAACCACTCTTAAACCACTGTTTCAAGCAAACATAACATTCATATTTTTGTTTCTAAGTAAACTAGCAGACTTCACGCTAGCATTACAGTTAGCTGCTCTTTTCTTCACTGTCTCCTTCCTATTCACTGTCCCTCAAGCATACAAAGTTGGATGCATGTGCTGTGAAGAGGGAGAAGTTTAATAAATCACAGAGTGTTCTGTGCTTTATATTTTTCAAATAAACTCTGCAAAAAATGGGTAAACAAGGCCTTCCTTACTTTCTTCATCTCTATTTTTTCTGGATTAGGTGCTTGTTTACAAAGAAATGAAATATTCCCCCCAATTTATTGGTGAATAATAAATAGGGTTCTTTGCTCTAGGTATATGACCTTGCAATATTCATTTCTGCTGGCTGCTCATGTCTCACTTTACTTTCGTTTGTTACCTAGCTACAGAGAGGCTTTTCTTGCATTTTATGTATTTTTGAAAGAAATGCTGTTTGTATGCACACTTAATAAACTTTTGCTGTTATTCTACCCAATATCCAGTAAGATTTTGCTAAGACAAAATAGGTCAGGATCTCTTTTCTTGATATGACAACTAATTTCTAGATTAGCATGTTGCATTTTTAACGTTCAGAATTTTCTTCATAAAAAAGTAAATCTTAAGTTTTGTCATACCTTATAATTGCTCTGACAAAAACGTTCACAGTAACAGGAGTGGTGGCTTTGGCTACCAAGACAGATTTTCATAATAATCAGTTTTTTCCTGTAGGGGGCTGTGAACTGCTAATTAGCATCTATGACCCAATATTCTCAGCGAATAAGAGTAATAGCAGTAATTTCTAGCTTTATGCAGGGTGCAAGTCTAATATTACCAGCACTTCTGTTTCATTTGTAATTAACTGCAAGCAATTACTATGGAGTCAAGGAAGTATATCCTAATGCTCGTAGGTAATAAAAAAAAATGAAATGATGTTTGTAAAACTCATATGTTTCATGCTGGGTGCACTGATTTCTTTCAGAGAACTGCGATTATGTGCCTATCAATTAAAAAATTCTTCTTTAATGCTTCTTCGCATTGATATGCCTGTGAATGTTGATGTTTAAGTATCTAGTCCCCGGTTTAATTCTCTTCCTTTTTTTTTTTGCGAATGATATGCTTAAAATTTCACTTAGTATTTTGATCACAAGACCCTAGTGAGTACTTAAGCTGGCCACTTGATCTCAATGTAAGATTTAGTTGGTACTGAAAGCAATTGTTTATGCTTCATTTTATGAGGTCTGTAGCTTACGTCTATTAGAACCGTGACCCATAAGGTCGGTGACAGAAGAGTGTGTGTTCACATTGCATAGCTTACTTTCCTAAACAAGAAACAGACCGGGCGTTTCTTTTAGTCAGCAAATACATACTACTTTCTGCAAATTGACTTACTTTTCACTTGTTATATTCATTTCTGTGACAGTAGGAACAGTTATGAAATAGTAGCTATTGCTAGCAATTTTGTAGTTATTGGAAAGGTACTATGCCTTGTCTTTGCTTTAAACATCTTAGCATGACAGGTCTGGACTATTTACCCAGAAATAGGATTTGACTTGTATACAGATGGATATAATTTTTTTTCCTAGTTTTGATTAAGCTCCCTATGTTAGGCCACCTTCTCTTTTGCAAGATGCTTTTCCTTTTTTTAATTACTGATGTTTAAAATGGATATAGCACATTCCTGAACCATAAAAGCCATCATCCAGGTTCTGAGGGGCTTTGCATGACCTCAGCTGTGATTTAGTTCAATAAAGTTTGCTCAGCATCACTCTAGATAGTCATCCAATGGATTTGGAGGATGAGGAGTTGATATCTTTGTGAAAGCTAAAGATTGTGAATAAAGCATCTCCTGCTTTTCTCAAATAATCACAGGCTTAAAAGTGTCGTTCAGTCATACGTGGAATTTAATAATGACTCTGTTGCACAGCTGATTGAAAACAGGGCTGAAGAGGATGAATGAAAAAACAAATTTTTTTTCAGGTTGTTATTTCTTTCTTCTTGGCTCTGTCTCTCTCTCATTGACCGCTGTCAGCAGTGTACGTACCCTAACTGAGTTCTTAGACAATCCATCTTCAAACATTTATGTACTTGAATATAAATATTAATTGATTCGAAGCCTATTTTGCTAGCTACCACAGGGAACCCTAGCTGACTCTATTTTTTTAATCAGTGAATTGGTTTGGACCAGATTCATCAGGCAGATTAATTTATTTGATTAGCACAGCAGATAGAAAATATAGTATGAGGTACTGATTACGTAACAGTCTGTAGTAACATCCATCTATCCAGCAGCCCAGCTCCAAAGAACTGGAGTTCCAGCTTCCCTTTACCTGCATTTGGACAGTTCCATGCATTTTCCTATTGGTTATTGTTTTCTATCATTTGCCTGTTATTAATTTTGAATTGTTGAATTCATTTGGCCATACTCATGACAAGATCCAAGCTCCCATTATTAGCGAAATCAATGATACATATCTGATGCTATATTTTGGTTTTTCAAGCCGTGCATCTTCACCACACCGTAAGAGACATGTCTTATTGAAATCTTTCATATTTCTTTGAATAACTATGATTTTAGTCTGTTGTCCAGACCTGTATCATTCAATTTATCAAGAACCTTTGCAGATAAATTGCACCAGTGAAACTTCTTTTTTTTCATAGCTGTCTAACATTGTTTCACCCTCCGTAATGAAGAAGCATAGCACTCAGCATCTCAACACAGCTGGTGTAGTTGCTTATATGGACAGTCCAAGAGGGAGCCACCATTCCCAATGATACTTCCATTTCATTTTGGTTTTAAGAGCATGAAGATCACCAGTACAGATATCAGAGCCTACATTTTCTTATGAAGAGTTTTCCAATTTCTCTCTGTGATTTTTCTTTCAGGGCCCAGTCATAAGTACAGGAGAGGATGGTCCTGACATTGCTCTTTTCTGAAGCTCATTGAACAAGCTAATTCAAGTGCAGAAGCCATATAGCTGCTTAGCTGAAAAGCAGAGCAGATTAGCTGGGTATAGCAGCATGCCAGTGCGACTATACCTGCCCAGGTAGAGCGTGCCAGAATGTGTGCAGAACTATTTTGGTTCCTGCACGTTTGTAGATATTTCCTAAATTGTCTCATCACCAGTTCGCAGAGTTTTTGGAATACTCTTATCTTGGCAAATTTTTGCAAAGGCTCACAAATCCTGGCTTTCCCCATTGAAGCAAGCAGTATCCTTCTGACAGAAAGGTCTGTGGCAAAAGATATCAAGCGAAATCAGGTCTAGTCCAGACTAATAGCCTGGGAGTATGAGAGGTTCACAATAAAATATACCATCTTCATATATAAGCGTAATATTCTTGAATATCTTTGACTTGTCACCACTTATTTGAAAATGCCATTATAAAGTTCAGTTGATGTTTGGCAAGTTTAATGGGAATTGTTTCTTGATCCTAGTGAACTTACTTAACATTTTTATTTATAGCCTGGAAGCAAATATAAACTTTTTACTACAGAACCCTTCAGGTTGCCAGATGACTGTAAAGTAAAGTAAAGAGTAAAGAGTAAAGAGTCAGGAAGCCTAGTCGTGAAATAGCATGACCTGGAACATTTAGCTTAAGCCAAAAAAAAAGTGTTTTGGAGCAATCAGATGTAAGACCCTGTATCTAGGAACAAGGTAAGTGGCTAGTATTTCCATGACAGTGAGCTCTGTCACGGGAAGCCGTGTCTTTCATGTCTTGAGAAAGACTGTGAGGAGAAAAAGAGATCGTGGTATGAAATCAGAGGCTGGCAGTCACTATGCAATGCTGCTTTGAGAGAGAGAAGGGATTTGTGAATCTGTAAGAAAACTGTTAGATTAGTTCAAAAGATATATTTTAGTTCAAATCAAAGTTAATTTAAGGAAGTGTTATGCATATATCTATGTATCCTCTGTGGTTCAAATAAATTTATAATTTCTGGACTGGGAGTTACCGGGATATTTTGGTCATGCTTGCTAAGGAATCACAAGCAAAGCGTTATATAAAAGAGATAGATGAGAAGAAAACTATTAGGACTTTGTATAAGTAGTGAAGGATCTAGGAAGAGACGTGAGTGAGATCATGAGAAAAAAAAGAGCAACCCCCTCCCTAAATTTTAAGAGTGCACACATAAAAAAACTTATCCTAGAAACTTAGAAGAAAGCCTTGGTTTTAATACACCTCCTGTGAACATGAAAAAATTAAAGGTACATTTTAATGTGACATGCTTTCTCTCGGAGTGAGAAGAGAAACTTTAAAGGTTTAAAATGATGTAATTATTGCTATACTTTGATTCTTCAAAATGTTCCTAATAAATATTTCAGGTTAAGTAAATTTAGGTTAGAACAGTGGTAGGCTATTAAGATGTCTAATTCTATGTAGACCTGTACATTATGGGCCATATTTATTATTGGCCTTTACTCCTGTGTTAAGTAAACTGAACTATATTATCCTGCATATGCAGAGGATGATCATGCTTGTTTCAAAGCTTTTTCTCTTGAATACAAGTCGCATCCGCACTGAGAGAACCTAACTTAACTTTAGCCATTAGAAAATTAGATATGCAGTCCAGCACATTTGCTGTAGTTGAAAAATGGGGCAAAAAAAAGCACTTCTTGAAGGTGATTCATCAGTCATCTGACATGATTTTGGGGTATAAAAGTATCCAGCTTCTGCTGGTTCTCTTTCTCTCCATTAAGCAGAGAAAGGCCCTAGACAACTGAGCTAAATTAGTATCTTAACATTTAGGTGAGTAAGATGAAGTAAGATGAGTCCCATGCTAGGTGTCTGCTGGCATCTCTTTCAATTATTGTTTTTAAAATAAAAGTATTCATTCTTTCTAATTTCAGCATTTTAATGTTTCCCATCTTTTGTAATATAGATAGAACACACGGTTAACCCCATCATTGAGCAGCACAGCTTCATCTCCTGTATAAAATGTCTTTGTCAATATACTCTTAATCATTCCATACATTTTTACTTTGTAAATGCACTTAATAGCGTTTTCTAAGTTGGATAGGGAAATACTATCTAGTTTCAAAAAACAATTCAGTACAGTTGATATTTTCCATCTTCCCAAAATTTTTGTTGTTACAGGGAAAACTCATATTTCTATGCTTTTCAGTTTCTCAGAAAATTGATATCTAAATCTGCAGCAAGAGCTGTGCAAACGAAGAGGGAGAATATAAATACAGCTATTTATAAAGAGTACTTGGAAAAGTCCGTAACAGTGATGTAGCAGTGGCATAAAAAGTATCTGTCATTATCTATACCTTGCATGAGATAATCCGAGGTGATGTACTGGTATTTTTCATGACAACTTCTTTATCTCTTTGTGTATAAAGATGAATGTGGAATCATTTACAAACAGAGATCACATTATATTCTCCATGCTCATGCAGATGACCATGAAAGCAATAGCAATGATGTAACAGAGCATACAAAAAGCTGGCTTTTCCCAGCACACTCCCATGAAAACTGGGGAGCTCAATGTCCTGCACAAGTATAAGGTGATATAGTTAAAGCCAAAATTATTTAAAGCAAAGCATAGGCTGTGAGAAGGCTGCGAGAAGGCTGCGAGAAAGGCTGTGAGAGCTGGGCCTGTTCAGCCTGGAGAAGAGAAGACTGAGAGGCGATCTCATCAACGTGTACAAGTATCTGAAGGGGGAGTGTCAAGAGGATGAGGCCAGCCTCTTCTCCGTGGTGCCCAGCAACAGGACAAGAGGCAACGGGCAGAAACCGAACCATAGGAAGTTCCACTTAAACCTGAGAAAAAACTTCTTCCCTGTGAGGGTGACAGAGCGCTGGAACAGGTTGCCCAGAGAGTTTGAATATCTCCTTCCCTGGAGATATTCAAAACTCGTCTGGATGTGATCCTGGGCAATATGCTCTAGGTGACCCTGCTTGAACAGGGAGGTTGGACTAGATGATCTCCAGAGGTCCCTTCCAACCTCAACCATTCTGTGATTCTGTGATATTCTGGGAAAAAAGTGCTTTGGATTTCCAAGGAAGTCTGTCAGAAAAAGTATGCCTCCACAAAGCCTTTCTCTGCTGCACTCCATCCAAGCTGTCACATTTCTCCAAGAAGAAAGCGTCCCTCTCCATTCATATTCGCCAATGTAAATCATAAATGTGTTTAGGGGAATGAGGTGAAAGTAGAATCTTGGTGGAATCACCAAAGATCTTGGTGGAATCACCATTTCCATGTTTTACATTCCTGCAGGTGCCTTGGATAAAAGAGTCGTAAGTCAGAGCTTGTCTCCATGTCGTCAACATATTGATTTGCAGAATTTTACAAAGTCAGCTTTCAAGCAGTAATTCAGAATAGAAGCGAACGGTTATTCTTCTCTTTACCCCATCATTCTTATTTGCATTTTTCAGAGGATGGTAATAAGGTCTTCTAACAACTGTTACTCTTCCTGGCCATATCTTATCGTATTACTTCAGCAATGTGTGCATTTCCTTTTCATCTTCCTCCTCTTCCATCACTTTTAGCACTTTCCTTCCCTTAGCACTTCCCTCAGCATGGGAAACCCAAGTCATTTGGGTCAATGCCACATTTGCCCTTTAAAAGAGTAATTTTTGCAAATATTTTTATTTATTTCCTCTTTTTTCCTGCAATCTCTAAGCACGCCTCCTCATTAGTCCTATAACAATGGTTTATCTGATTCATGTTTGACAGATGCCTGCCTCTTTCTGCTGCACAGCACTTGATACATAAACATGTTCTGAGGTCCAATACTTGCATTTAATATTACCTTATAGATATTCCCACTGATTTCAGTGAGGCTATTCATGTAGGCCACTGTCCTGCAGCATGCTGAGTGTCTCCATTTCCTTTGAGATGTCTTCCTTTATAAAAGTAAGTTCACATAAAGGTACCACTCAGGCAACACATAGGGAGCAGCCAGTATAGTTACTGAACAGCATATTTCTGTTACTAGATTCAGGTCAATCTCAGTATATTAACACCTTGTATTGTTTTCAAGTGGCATGGATATGGAAATAGTGAATGAGGCAAGTACACGCAGTTAGTGTAGTCCAGTCCCTATAAGAGTTTATGGACATTTCCTCACTGATTTTAACAGAAAATAAGATCAGTATCTATCAGGGCTTTGGAAGAAAAAACGTTGTCGTAAAAATATTTATTTTGAGAACAACAGGGAAGAACCATTCCCTGCAGCCCGCAAATGCCTTCCACAAACATAGTCATCTTGCTGTTTAGCTTCATAACAACAGAGCTAATCAAGATTTCTGTTTATTTTGGAATACATGTTTACTCCCCAGATGACACAGGAAAGAAGAGTGCATTTATTGTGCTATTTGCAGGCATGGAGGGATTTCTCTGAGCAGGTAAGGACCTGCTTTTCTTCCAGGTAATTTGGAACATCTCCACTCACTTGATTTTCACTATCACCAAAAAGCAATCCATGTAGGAGTTCCATACAGCTGAAAATTACAGTTTAGTTCAAATCCTTAAAGGTATTTCAAGTGCACATTGTAACCGAGCCTCGTAGTAATCAAGTTGCAGAAAGACTCTTACAACAGCCTTCTCTCTCTTTCTGAATTGCTGGGGAACAGGCAGATGTGGAAATTATGAGTAATGTAATTGATGATCTTAGGCTTTTAAATACCCAAGCTCTCAGCAATCAAGATCTATTTGAGTTCAGAATCTAATAAGTAGTAAATACAATAGGTTTCACTACGATGTTTTATCAGGTTCTCTACAGTGCTTCCCCTCCTCCCCTTGCTCTTGTGGGCAGCATTACCATCTAATCAGCAGACAAGTTGGAAAATTTTATTGTGACATATAACCATTTTTAGTTCATCATATTTCTCTTTCTTTCAAATGCCGTTACTGTGAGTTTGCTTATAAAGCACATGTTTTCTGAGGTTTTGTCCCCATTTTTTTAAACAAGTGAGGAAAAGAGTACTGTTATCCCAGGCTGTTTATTGACAACTTATTTACTGTGTGCCAAGGCACGTACTTGTATAAACATCCCCAATATACTAATGGAGTAAATTAATGTCCTACAGGTTTCCCAGACACTTTGATTTATAAAGCCTTTTGAGTAATGATGACAGTCCCAAGATTTATTCTGAGTGTATGGCACATATTTGGGAAGTACCATTGTAACCCAGTGGAAAAGCTCCGTATAGTGAGGAGTTCATTTGGATTCTGCATCTGTTTTCCTTTGATCTGCAGACCAGACTGAATGAATTCAAAACTCTACATTATGTTTCAGCTAAAAAAAATAAGGAAACATTTGTCAACGAAGAACCCAGCTCATGCTATTGCTGTAGGTACAGAGCCTAACACCCTTGCTTACGTGTTAATTTATCCACACAAAAAAAACCATGTTAGTGTGAGGTGAGTAAAAAATATTTGCACCACTGGAAAAACTGCTAAATCACATTTCTCCAGATTCTCTGAAAAGCAAAATATGTTGCAGCTTTGCCTTTGATATTTCCTAGTTTGGGAGAATGAAAACAGAAGGCTTTTTTTTTTTTAAGAATATATTTTCACTGCAAAAAAGGGACTTTTCTTTCAAAACTAGAGAATGAAAACAGAAAATTTGCATAGGCAAAAGCATAAAAAAGTGTAGTTTGTTCAAAAAAGGCACTTATTTTTTCTACAGGAATTAAAAAGAACATTTGCCATTAATTGAGTTTTTTTACAAGCCTCCTCTCCTTGAAATATGGAGCAATCTAATACTGTTCAACTGTTCTTTTAGGCTATGTCTTCAATGCAGAATAAGTGTTTCCTGCCAAGTGTTGAACCTAATTCAGAGAATACACACGAAACTGTGACCACGTGAAACGGTACTTAGGCCAGCAGGACAGGAGTTATAATGTGACATTGTGGTTTTGCTCAGGTTGGTATTCCACTCAGCAACGAGGCACAATCTAATGAGCACTCTTAGACACTGAGAGTCTTCCAGTGCCAACACTTGGCTCAGTTTCCTGCAAAACAAAGAACTGTGGCATACGTTCTTGGGAAGTCCTAACAACATGAACAGTACCTGTTAGGACACAATAACTTGGATATGGCTTTATATTATGCTCATAGCTGTCCTAATGTTGCAAAGAAGGTAATACCCTTGAAAGAAATATTCATGGTTCTGCAGTCAACGAACCCTGTTTGAACTGATGTCTGGTGAGCCACAGTGATGGCGCAATGCATGCAGGAGAAGACAAACCTTCCCACCCAGCTCTGGCAATTTGCAGGTAGAGAGCTGAGCCTGCGCACGTCGTTCCACAGCACTACTGCAGTCTGCTTCTGTGCAGCTATTTAGGCCCACTCTAAAAAAAAAAATTTTTTTTTTTTGCTTTATGAAAATAGTAGGCTCTTTTACATTCTGTGGCATAACAAAACTAAAACCTGTTAATGTTTTTCACAAAAGCATCCGAAATCCAGAGGAGGTAAAGTCTGGGACAATGGTCCTTGTCAGGACTTGGGTGCAGATTTCTTTTCTGTTTTCATGGAGTGCTGTAACACAGGCAAGTACTCCAGCCACCGATCTGCTGGACAGCCATGGGTTTTCGGGATGCCTGTAGGGCTGGGGGGACTTTACCTCCATCTGTATGTGTTTGCATGGGGAGAGAGGGAATTTCTCTTTCTGTCTCTACCACCTTCCTACTCTGGACTAAAGAAAACTTTTTAGTCAAAGCCAGTCTGTTTCCACAGCCTTTGTTTTTGATAAATGAGCATCTTTTGTTGAAAAGTTGTTTTGTTATAACACTTCCAAAAAGTTCTACTCTCAATTGCAAAATTTTTATTGCTATTGCTATAAATGGTTTATGTTGGAAATAATCAGGAGAGTTAGGCCAGGTTGAACATGCATTGTATTTGGGAATGCAGTCTGTATCATTTTAAGTCTCCCAGAGTGCATACTATTTCTCTAGCTTCTCTTATTCTGATTATTAGCCCTGCAATTCAGGCCCATGTTTGAAGCTTGGCAGGTTGGGAGGTATGATACTAATGCATGCATTGATTATGAATGCCCAGGTTAAATGAACAATTATTAACTAGTGAATGAGACAGTTACAGAATGTATTTCTCAGTTTCCTGTTACTATATTTCTCAGTGACAAGAATGAAAGTAAAGTAAAGAATCTTTTGGAGGCAGGATTGTTTTTCCATGGATGAGGGATTACAGATTGGCTTTTTAACTTCAGCTTTTCCAAATAGTTTTTCAGTTATTTAATTTACTCTACATGGAGTCTATTGATTATTCAAGTTGGCAGTCAATTTTATAGGGCACCCCGCTGTTTCTTTGCTTAATGTAGTCAATGATTGTAATTGCTTGATCAGTGCAGCCCATGAAATAGGTTTTGTGTCTTTTTTACAATGCATTGATGGCTTTATCTGATGCAGTCTTGGCAGGGTCTAGGTTTTACAGCACTATCCTGAACTCCCAGAGGTCTCTAGATTAATGGCTATGGCTTTCTGTTGGAGCTGCTGATACTGCTCTCCAGAATGTATTCACACATCTGGCATGCCACACTTGGCAGTTGTGCCAGCTTTTTGTTGCGCAGTTACAGAATATCTCACCAGTGCCTAGTTAACTGTTTTCACTAAGGGAATGAGATAAAAAGCCATCCGCAGAGTTGTTGGCACGCGCTCTGTGTCATTGTAATCACAAATTTTTAATTTTTCTATTACACTTTTTGTACGGCCAATTGATGTTTAGAAACAACAAAATGCGCATGATATTTGTTGTATGAACTCTGATTTGATTCTGTGAAAGATTCCAAGCTTATTGTGATTTCCTGTAAACGTCCCATTATTGCTTTCTTTCCAAAAAAAAGAAGAAAAAGCTTTTTGTTGTATTGTCTGTAAATAAATGGATTAAAATTGCATCTCTAAGGCTCAAATTTTTTTTTACAAGCAGAGAGCAAGGAAATATGGGTGGAAGAGCAGCAAAAGGAACCTTCTGACCTTGTTGTGATTAACGTAATTCTTTTGTCTTCCATTGGTTCATGTTAAATTACTTAAGCTTCATTTAGCTCTGCTCGAAAGTCAGTGTTTTATATTTGGTAGAATTTGAATCATATTATTAGACATGTAAAATGTAGTCCTAATAAGCAGGCCAAGAAAATGTAATGAAATACGCAACACAGGTGCATAAATCCATGGACAATATAATTATATAGCACACATACACCATTTACAATGCCTAAGGTGACATCCTGCCAAAAATGTAAAAGTGTGATAGATTTTGGACCAGCTGTGATATGAACTGATTTCCTCAGCCGAGTTTGACATAGAAGCTGGACGTGTGCAACCCCTATATTAATTCTTTTTTCTCCAGGTAGTAAACTGTAAATGTATAATGCATCTTTGTGTAGTAAAGGTCTACTGAGAAGACATCTGCAATTCAATATTTAAAATTCCAAGTCTGCCTTTTTCACTGAAATCCTAGTTACTTTGGGCAATAACACAAGAATCATATATATCTACATGCAATATTAATAACCTGTGGACCCATGTGTTAACAATAAATAGCCTTAATAAAATTTATCACAATGAAAAATAACAAGAATAACATCGCAAACATTTTCAACGTTATGGTCATTGTCTTTACATCACTATTGGAATTTTTTATGATTTCTGCTGATTTTAATGCAGTGAAATCCACCTACCTTCTATAAGCCCATCCCAAGAACTTTTAAGCATGTAAGTAACTTTGCTCATATGAACTGTTCCCGTGAATTTGCTTACCTCAGTGTTATCAGGATCGAGGCTTTAAACAGATGGCTCCTCTCCTTCAGATATTACAACTCTTGCATATTCTTTTCCATTATGAAAAATTGTGTTATTTTCGCTTCAATAGTGTCTTGAATCCTTCGCTTGAAGGATTAAGGATCTTTAATATGGCAAAATATACACAGCTCACAAGAGTGAAGAATCATGTCAAACGCAGAAAAAGATACTACCAATCACCCTTTCCATGCTTCCAGAATTTTTGAGTGTTTATGGTGCCCTAAAATGTAAAACTTTCACTTTGAACTTCAATCTTTTTCTGTGAGCTATGAAATTATGGGTACTATGGTCGAAAACAATGGTATTTTCTCTCGATGGGACAATAAATAAAAGTAGTATAATTCATTTAAGAAGATACAAGCCAGTCAAGGGAATTTGAGGAGCAGAGACAATTAAAAAAAGGGAAAAATAAAACATTATGGATTCATATTTTTTCTATACCTTTCAAAGAATAAAATTTTGTGTTTTCCTCTCCATATTCCATTTTGCCAGCAAAGACGAAAGGTGAGGATAAAATAGGATGATAAACACTAACAGATGAAAAAAATTGAAAGGATATGTGAAAATTTTCTGTAACTTTTTTCCTCAAAATTCAGTTGTGAAAACACTTGATATTTCACTTACTTATTTTTCCTAGTTTCACTAAATGGATACCACTGTAAATATTGCTAGGATCTTTCTGACTAACTTAAGACAACCTGATATACCTGAATGGAAAGCACTATGTCTGTTGTGGGCTTAACCTTGTAAGCTCACTCAAAGAACAGTGAACTGTCCTAAAGTGGACAATATCCACAGAGCAGTGAAAATCAAAAGTGTACTAATAGGCTTTGACAGTTCAGGATCTTACTCAACACAAGGATATGATACTTGTGAGTATTTGCTATAGTTTTTAATGGAGTAGAGTTTCATCTATGCTTCTTTACTGCATGTAATATTCTTGAACAATTTTGAAGCATTGAATAGTTTTCTAAACCCAATGCAAATCATTAAAAGTTATTCCTAGAAAGCGGTAAATGCCCTTCTTTTTCTTCATTGAGCTATTTATGTAATTCCAGACCTTCTTGTCAAGTAGCTATGTGAAGGCACTGCATGGCCTGGCTAGGTCACAGCTGGAGACATTAACTTTTTTTGTAGGTCTTGGGAGGCAACAGTCAGGGATTTTGATGGCAGTTTTTAAGTGTTGTGGAAAGAAAGCCATGAATTATAAGCCTGGTTAGTTTCCCAGGTGAATATCAGATATTTAGGACGGAACAGTCATGACTGTATAAGTTTGTCTTAAGCCTAAGAACTGTTTCCTGATTTATATAACCAAGAAAAAATCTAAGAAATGGATTGAATGCTTCTCTCTTTGCAAAATAATCTTCTGAAACAAAATATTCAAATCAACATATTCTGTATGCTATAAATAATAGGAATAATAATTACTGGGTTCTTAACTTAAGGTGCTTATTAAATCTATGCTTAATCTGCAAATCTTTAGATACAAAATTAGCATCATCAGCGTGGTCAGTTTTTGGTTTTCAGCACAGCTTGTTTAAAACTTATTTAGCCAACCTACAAAGAATAAGTGTATTGATGTCTTTGGGATTTCTTGGGACAGATCCCACCCCCAGTGAAGTCGGAGGGAAGGGACTTTCATCACTGACTTAAACAAAATCATATTGTTGGATGTACAAAGAGGTAGTCAAATCAGAACAGAGTAAACTGCTTTAAATAAAGAGTAGGGCTTTTGACTGCAGTGTAAGTTCTGCTTGTAAAAGGAAGCACACAATAGAAAGAGACCTGTATTTGCACTGAAGCTCAAACTAACTTAAGCCAAATTTTTGAGCGTCTGGGACAGGGAGTACCTCTGCCAGAAGATTATGAATCAGGTATCTTCTTTTATCTCTGGCCTAACCAGTCTCAAAAGTACCATAGTCTCGAGAGAAATGATCCTCACCAGATTTGTAAGCCATGTTTTCAGCCTCAAAATATAATTCTGGTCTACCTGTGGGATTGATCAAGAAGAACCTTGTTGAAGTCAAGAGACAGACAAAAGATGAAAAAAAAAACACCTGAACTTCCAAAGGTCCAGATGCTTATTTCCCTGCTTTTAGATACCTAACTGAAAACTAAACTGAACTGAACTGATCGGTCATGAGGGTTACTCATCATTGCCGTAACTGGGCTGCAAAGTTGGGCCTGTGTGGTTTGGGATGGAACGCAGCTGAAACAAAAAAGATCCATCAGTCTTATATATTTCTATAGACTTACCACCATACACTGAGCTTCCTTAATGATGGCAAAGAAACTCCAGTCTCTGTTTGTTGAGAAGTGAAGAAGGATGGCTCACTGAATTCTTTTCCCAAGTATTACTTTTGTAAGTGTAAATATTATATTTCAGCACTCGAGAGCTCAAAAATAATCTTTATTCTTGAAATATTTATACATACAGAGCATTACTGAAATAGGAGTGCTTGATTACATGGATTGGGTTGCATGATTGTGGCATACTTATTTTTAGTTCTTATACTGAATGGTAACAGGAGACAGAGATTTAAAAAAAATAAGGAGGATATCTATCTTCATTGCTGGTGAATGTTAACTGTTAAGCACCTTGTGCGTGTATGCATATGGGAGATGGCATCATTTTGGTTGTAAATTTCTGGTGCATTTTGAATTTACTTGTGTTTGGAATGGTTTATACTGTGATTTACAAAGTGTGAATTATTGTAGACCGATGCAGTATCCCCTTGCTATCTAGAGGTGGTGCAGATATACTGATGTGGAACAGAGTCAGTGATCTTGAAGATTCAGTAGGATATAAGAGGAAAAGGAGCAAAGAGCCACTTTCCTCCTCAGATGCTGGTGCGCTGAGCTGCCTTTCAGTAGAGGGGACCAGAGAACTGCTCAGAGTACTGCAGTATCTGCCCTCGTTCATATCTGACAACACAGCATAGTCATCCTCCCTGGTAACTACTTTACCGGCACATACTGGAGTTATTCCATCTGAGCTCCTTCCTGCAGGTACATTGCCGTCAATCAAGCTTGTTCTTGAAGGCTTAATGATATGGGATTGCTGGGCATTTATATGATTGTGCATATGCCATTATCAGACAAGTTATCTAAACCATTGCTTTTAGTCAGATCATTCCAGATTGATCCATCTTTCTAATAATACTTCAGCTGTTAAATGAATATAGGCAGTAATGTTTTCCATGTTTCTTAATTATTTTACTCTTTTGAACCAGGTTCCTTTAGTGGACATTTATTTATTCAACCACAATGATCCATATATGTACTGGCTGCAAGCGTGTGAGCTCTAAAAACAGTGCCTGTCTCCTGAAAGCACAGTTCTACTTGAAAAGAGTTGCAAGTACTGCACAGCACAAATCCCAAGTCTCTTGCACCATGGTGATTTTTATATCACATGTGGTCATCTTAAAAATGCAGCCTGATTTTTCTAGTTGAGAGTCTTCTTTCCCTTTTACATGTCATCATCACTTGCAATAAAGGCTTCTCAAGCCCAGTTATTTCATTTAAAGGTGCTCAACTCCACTATTTCCAGAGAAGGTCCTTACTGACACCTGTGCAAAGCCATCGACTTCACTGGGCTCAAACAAGTGGGAGGAACTGGGATTTGGCAGGTAACCCTTTAGATAATGCATGAGAAGAACAAGCCTCTAACCCCTTACTTCTCTGCCCAAGCTGGTTCTGTAGGGCTGGTAGCAATAGGAAATACAAGAAATGGCTTTTTCTGTCACTTGCATGAGCAGATTGTTCCATATCCACAGAAGGAATAAATCTGCTTTCCCTCCTCTGGAGAAGAATATCATGTATTTTCAGGAAATCAGGATACTTCCCAAATTCCATCGTTAAGCAGCTTTGGGGAGGTATGTCAGTGATGGGGGTACCTATTCTGATGACACCAGGGCATTCCCTCCAGATTTAGTTTTAAACAAACAGGTACAGGTTTGTCAAAGGCACAAACAGCAGCCAAGTAAATCTTTCCTTTCATGTTTATTTAGTTTTGAAAGACTTGCCTGAAGGTTCATTGGCGTTCTCACTGCAGACAGTTTGTGCCTGGGCTTCCTTGTAGAAAAAGGGGGATTTTTTCCAGGCATGTCAATATGTCTTTGGCTGCAGAGATATCTCTCATATCAGAGACACAGTTACAGTTTCTCCCACTTCATAAACAGTTGCTCTTTATGTATGCTCACTGGCGTAGCTTCGCCCTGCGATGTTTAACTGGTGCTATTTATGATGGTTAAATTCTTACCGATTTCTCTGTTATATTCTCACCTTGTCAATATTGTCGCATAGTTCTTCAGAAAGAGGTTTATCTGATTTTCTTTATCCGTAGGCTGTTTTTCCCCATTGTTCCACAACTGCACTGTCTCTCTGTCCACCTGTTTGTCCCTCCTTGGCCAAGTTTAACCCAAGGTAGGAGTGTCTGCCTCAAAGGCAGGAAGCTCCGACATGTTTTCTGAAGCTCAGTGGCTGAGCAGAGGAGAAAGACTTGGATGGGAGCCCTGCAGAAAGGAAAGCCTGCAGTACAATCTCAGCTCATGCCTGTTCTGTCTGGCTTTGCACATGCTCGCAGGCAGCATGCACAGGCCTGTGCACTCAGTGCTTGCAATCAGTAATAGCACGGGGTACCTCTTGCTCAGCATGTAACTATAGGCTAAGGAAATACAGGGGAAGCCTGGGCTGAGCGGGAAGCTCTAGAGAATATGTGGAGGAGTAGGACTATTGCAAGGCAGGGATGTAGTGGTTGAATTCTGGCCATTATACTTTGTGGTATCGACTTAGCTTCTTCTTCTACTAATATACGGTCCTTTGCTTCACACAATCATTACAAGAAGCTTGCTGGAGGAATCTGCCCCAGCTCTTGCTCTTCCAAAAAACCTGTGACTCGCTCTCCTTGCACATTAAAGGACCTGCAGAGAACAGCTGCTCCTTGGCACGGACACACTGGTGTGGGTGCACAAGGCCCCTCGCTGAAGCCTGCCCTGCTCTGCAGGCTGGTAGCAGGCCCACGGGGACGTGTGCAGAAGGGGCCTCATGGCATATGTCAAACCATGCAGTCATGCAGCTTGGCAGGCTGTGAATCCCTTGCAGAACTTGCTTCTGGAGGCTGCAGCCCCTTTTCTAATGCAAGAGCGTGTCCCTGTGCTGTCCCCTGTACAGACACCAGCTTGTCTCATAGCGGCTTCTAGCCTCCTCCTCAAAGCCCATACACAAGGCTCACAGAAGCAGGGATGAGCATTGCACACTCATGAATATGTGTAATTGAAATTCTGTTCATAGCTATTTGCGAAAAAAAATTGCCAGTGTAATTAAAATGCACAGGGGAAAGAGAAGTAGCCTATACAGACACATTATGTTATGCAGCACCCACCCAGACAAAGGTCTTTGTCTATAAAAAGCTCAAATATATCTGAGATAATTGCTGTTCATTGATTGTGCCTCTGAAGTGGAGTCATTCTGGCATATTCCACCTTGAGGCTGTCTTATATGTTTCTTTGAAAGGGAAAAATTCAAAAGTTCAAGTAAAGACACAAGCTCAGTCAAATATGTGGCAGTAAAAGCTTGATTTACAGCATAAAGGTTACTTTCAGCTGACCTAGCCCTGAGTGGTGCTGGGCAGTTTTGTCTGATCTTGTGTTAATACTCTTAGCCTGTGTTTACTAAATGATTTAGCACTGAAATGTTGGGAGTTGCCAAATATTTGTCTTCTGTCCTTTATGAATATTTGAACAGCTCTTTCCCCCACTCACTCTGTATGCAGAAAAGGGTGTTAAAAGTATTGTACTCAGGTAGCATTACTTTGTGGATGCTGCAGACCGACAGCATTCTTGCATCAGTGACGCCTTTGGCTCTGCATTAAATTAAATCAAAGTTTGGAACACAAAATACTGTGCTTGAATCCTGTTTCTTATGTTCCCGAGAAATTCATAAAAGGGTTTGAAAACAAAGAGCTCTTTAATTAGTCAGTAGTTGTTTACTCTGTCTTGTTTAAAATATAATAAAGATAAACAATCCTTTAAGTGAACCAATTTTATGCCAAAGACAATAGCTAAAAAGAATTGGAACCTGACTTCAAACCCAGAGTCTATCACAGATGTCCAATATGAATATGAGCATAATTCTATGCTACCTTTTTGTCTAGAAAAAATGGGGCTAAGAGTAAAGAAGTGTGAAGTTTTAAATCAATAGTGTGTGTACAAGTGCACTAAGACGTGAAAGAACACATATCCCAGATGTGGCTCAAAATTTCTGCATGTAGGCTCCATTAATGCACAAACACATTTCCTTTTGTCACACAATTTTTTGCACTTGCTTTTTAGGCTTGCAGACCCCGGAGTAAACAGGCACACCTCTACTTATGTACCCAGAAGAAGTACCAGCCATTTTCGCTTTTAAATGTGATTGCATGGGCACACAGAGATACTGCACCAGGTTTGACTGCACTCATCAGGGGTAGTTTGCAATTGTTTACACACAGGTACAAAGCTGACGTAAATTTTCCTGAAAAAGTTGACCCATAAAATAGATAATTTTAAATGTCAGCCTTATTAGGAAAGCTGCAGCTTTTCACCATCTGTGGCTTTATCTCATGCATCGTGGATAGGAGGTAATGCACTTTTGGTGTGAAAAGACCCATCTCTATTTTGATGGGCTGCTGGATTTAGTGGATCAGGATTTGATTAAAATACATCTAGCCATCTCTGGTAGGTCAGGGTATGTAATTCCTTATGTTCATTTTTCTTACATTCTAATGCAAGGATGAATTCTTTTCATCTGCACTTATTGGTAATCATTTAGAGTTAGTATATCTGAAAGAAGCCAACAGTGATGAAAGGAGACACCGTCTCATTCATGATTTGTTCTTAAAAATTCCTCATTTCTTCCTTTTTCTTTTTTTTTTCCACATGCTGATATTGCATGCATGGCTTGCTCTCAGCTTGCTATGGAACAAGCTGGGGCAAGCCTTGTAATATGATTCAAATTGTAAATCTCATGTCTTGCATCCCCCAAACACCTCATCCTGTATGCAGTCTGGAACCTTCATTCCAGCACCAATTAGACTAATATAGCCACCCAGCTCCGATTGGGGTGATGGATCGGCTGGTGGGGGAAATGGAGGCGATTTTCTCAGCTCCTCTGCATTCCCATAGGCATGCAGCATTTGACAGATTGGGCAGAACTGCCACGAAAGAGTCTGACACAGATGGTGTAATTAGAAAATGCGAAGTGCGAGTGTGAAATTTATCTTTGATCAGCACCTCCTTGCCAGATTGTCATCTATGTTAATATGATGATGGCTTCTTGGAGATGGATAGAAGAAAACAGCAGCCTTGAGGAAGAAATGGAGACAGTTCACAACACAGAGAAGATATTTTGTTTAACTCTGAAACTCAATCAATTTCAACATGAGTAAAATGTGTTTTAATGTATTTAATTCATAGGAAAACAAATTGAATCTAAATCTGATACCTTACTTTGTTAGGCCTGTAATCAATATGACAAAATCTTAATTTTTGTTGGACGAAGACAGATTAATTTTTTATGAAGAGTTAAATAAAAAAAATCAATCTATAGATATAGGCATACTTGAAGCTACTGAATCAACCTTTATTGAGACCTCATGCAATCTAAATGCATACAAAAAAAATCGTTGCGGGGTTGCCTGGACAGGTTTAAGGAGTTAGAAGAAATATCTGCTGTCAAACTTTGTATTTTCCATGTCATCGTCCCTCGCAAAGCGTGGAATCTATTTAGATTCACTACTGAATACGTTAATCTTGAACTTTTTTATTTTCCTTCTTTATTCCAAGGGAGGATTTTAACTGTTTGTTCTTTTTTAAGATTGATAAATATTTGCTGCCTGACCAAAACATTTTGATCATTTACCTAATGTCTCCAACTTGTCCAGTAATCTGAAGCTTAATGTTCTGCAGGAGAAATAGTCATAGCCCTTCAGGCTCTCAGGAATCAATTATTACTCTTCAAGCACAAGGAGATCAAATCTATATGAGGTCGGTATAGTTTTTCAGAGACAGAGACCGAGGCATAGAGCAGCTAGGTGCAACTTGCCCAAGGTCACGCAGGAGGTGAGAGGCAGCGCGGTGCTGTGGTTCCTGGTGGCGCCCCCTCCCTACCAGGCTGTTTTCGTGCCGGGCTGGGTGATACAGCCGTTGCAATCTTGTATTTGGATGGTTCAAAAGGTTTAAGTTTACAAACCGCTATGCCATAGTTCATTTTGCTAAAAACTGCTCAAATGCTCACATGAATGGTGCTAATTTCCAGGAAGGTAAATTAGCATAATTAATGACCAGCCAAATTTGGGGGTAATACAGTATGTAATTAACATTAGAGAGTTCTGTTGTACCACCTGCCCCCACATTTCATTGTTGCAGTGTACGAACTGTACAGGAGGCTATTTTCCCCTTTGCTGCACTGAGCAGAAAGCAGCTTTCTTCATCAGAATAAGCCATTAGCTGTAATGGCATGTAGGTGTAATGGAATGTGCTCGAAACATCTGTGCTGAGAGCAGGGGAGAAATTGCTGCATGCAGTCGTAGGCCTTTGGGGAGCTTGATTAAGGATTGCTTCAGAGAACTTGAGATCTGGCTTGGGATGCAAAAAAGAGAAGAAAGGAAAATAACACTAATAGATTTACGGATGTACTGCAGGGAGAACAAAGGATTTTTAATTTTTTTTTACTTCCCTTTATTGCTCTTATATTGCATCTGTTCTCTGCTGGGCTTTCACTTATTGAATTGATCTGAAAAAAATTGTAGCTCAAAATGCAGTTTAGCAAAAGACATCCTTGCTGTATAAACATGAAAATAGCTTGATTTTTTTCCTTTGTTTGCTAATGAAGATCTCATTGAAACCACAAATAATTCTAACAATAACATCTATTGCACATGACGTTTGCTTAAATCTTTTTTCAAGTGATAGCACCTCTATCTAGAAATCATGTAAATATACCCACTTAAAAAAAACAAATATGCACATAATATAATTCTTGCCTTGTGTTATTTGGATTTCTGGAGTCTTCATCTGCTCTTTCTTGTGTTGTTTCTTTTCAAGATTTCTCTTCAAATGAATTTCTGATTTGTTTTTCTTGAACTCCATTTGTTTGCACACATTTTTAATAACCAATGAAATATAAACTCTCACTACACGGTAAAAGTAATTGCAGAACCACTGGGCTATGTCAGTTCTGGCTATTGACCCATCAAACTGTGAAAAATTTGAAATACAGTGTACAGGATCTTAGGCAAGGTGATAGGGAGGAGAAAAGCAATGTTATAAAAGATGATTACGATACCATGAAAAGAAAAGGGTTAAATGTTTGAAAAAATCCATATTACAGAAAAGGGAATTAGTGTACTGCATGGGACAGATGTGAATGTATCACACAGAAAATGAGAAAGAAACCTGCAAATATTGGGTGGTTTAATGATTAAGTAAATCTTATGCTTTCTAATTATAAATGACAACAAAGCACTGTGTTCACTGGTATCCATCTTCCTTATGAAATAAGAAGCTTTCTGAGTTGGTGCCAAAAGTGCCTTGCAATGAAGTTTAAAATATGTAGGGAGGCAAAAATGTAATAAAAATGCAAAAGCTAATAATATTATGGCGACTGGCATTGTTTACAATGTAGAGCACCTGCTGTTTTCAAAAAAAGGGAGAGAGAGAAAGAAAAAGTGAAATCATCAAACTGTTCTTAAATGGAAAATCTGGGCTCTCTGCCAATTACACAATGTGTTTCAGGTGCACTGTAAATAGGAACAATAAAAGGTGCAGAGGAAAGAGTCTGAAATGCTAAATCTCAGATACACAAAAATATTATTTGATGATGTTACTTTGAAAGAAAATCTTGGGTACCTTCCAAATTTCTTCAATGTGGAAATAGATTTAAATTTTTGTCTCTGTAAAAAGTTGTAGGAATCTAATTATCCCTTTAAAAATCTTGATTAAATTAACCCCAAAAGGGAGAATGCAGGAGCCAAGGAATACAGGAAACCCACTAGATACTTCACTTTTACCAATCTACTCTATATGGGAGATACTTGGATACTATGATGAAATATAGCGTTGCCATATTCTACAATAAAATAATTAAAAGCTAAAATTACCTATTAATTCCAGGAGGCTACTGGTCAGGTCCTGCTCACCGAAGTTAGAGCAGGACTCTGTTATCAATTGCGGAGGGAAACTTGTAATGTCCCAGCACCTTCCTCTATGTCCCAAAGAACAAAGGGTGACCAAGACCATTTCAGGCCCAAGAGCTACAGTGGTGAAAACTGGCATAGGCTGGCTAAAGGCTGCATTTGCATGCCTTTGACGTGTGGCTACAGAACTTTAGTTATAGAGAAGACGATTTTTCTGTATGTATGGACAAGGAAACTGGTACCTCATCCATATAATCAAAAAGATAACGGAAACTTATTTAAGTATGTGCTTTCTTTCTTTGTGAAGATTGTTTGACTATGTGTTTTATTTCACTGAAAAGTGGCAGACAGTGGAGGGGGGGGCCATTAAACCCAGTAAGAAAGCAGTCATCTGGGGACTCTTTCAACCTCTGTCTGCACAAATAGATAGGATGAATTATAGCCCATCCTCTAGCCTTGAGATCATGCACAACTCAGTGCAGCTCACACTGCTCATGGCTAACTCAGTTCTTGTCCCTGCTGTCCTTCGGGAACAGCTGCTGACCTGTACTATCCCCCAGCCTGTACCCAGGCATTGACCAGGTGTGGTGTTTGGCAAGAGCTAAAATACAGAGAGCACGGTAAGGGTTAAACAACGTGGGTCTCATGGAGCAGTGCTTAAACATGTCCTAAGCCTGTTTAGTTTACTAGTATAGATGTAGCCTTGGAGACCAGAGACCAGATGCTGTGCATCTGCTGCTCTCCCTGTAAGATCAGCCCTGATTATTTCCACACCCCACATCCACAGGGAAGGCCTGTAATAAAGCAGTAATCACCTTCCCCCCATCCTCACCTGAACCATGAACCAGATCTTCATTTCAGTAACCCTTGGATAAATCAATAATCTTCTGTGTAACTAAAATCAGACATATGACCTTTGCATTACTATTTCTTTTGGGTCTAATCCTGCAGGTTTTCTCTGTGTTTAGTAGGAACTGGATCATACCTTTTATCAAAGGTGCTTTTTCTTTGTTTCACGCTGGCAAACATCTAGCTATCTGAACAGTGCTTGCGAGCAACAGTTTATTTTAATAGAAGGAGAAATGGGGGACAGCCTTGCTGCTATCCTTTTACCAGGATATGGAATATCATCCCTTCCCTATAACTGTTTCTATTTTTACTTCTGTGACTAAACTGACAGTAGCTGGTACCAGCGAAGCAAGAAGGAAATAGGGATCACACATTTCTTCCACTTTTATAATGTAGTTTTAGAGCTCCTGTAGACTCCGGCAAGGTAAGACAGACAAAGTTAAAGGGATACCAGCAAAGAGCTGCAGGGCTGAGGCTCGAGCAGGGCTAAGCAGGACCCTTGGCTGCTCTTGCCACCACACGGGTATTCTGGTGCTGACCTGAGTGCCAGAAACAGGAGCTGCAGCTCTGTGGTAGAAGAGGAAGGAACAACACCTGAAAGGAGTCAAAAGAAACTTGGAGGGTTAGAACAGGGAACGGGTAGAAACACGGCACTAGGTCAGCTCTGCATATTAGAGTTGTTCAGGATTTTTTTTTCTTCTGAAGCAAGGTAGGTCATAATCTAGGCTGAATATTAGTGAATCTAAGACAGCACTTATTCAAGGGGATTTGAAAAAGTGTTAAGTATATATTTTAAGCTGTTTTGGAAGGAGCAGTTTACAGCATATATCTCTATCTGATGAACGGGGCTGAAGCCTCCTTTCTGCCTGACCTCATGGTTCTCACCCCGTGAATGGGCAGGCCTCCTACTCCTTTTTCTCCTAATGTAATTCTAGTGTCTCCTACAGCACGCAAATAGTAAGGCTGTAGAATCAAAACTCATAGGTGATACTGACTTCATTACACTCAGCAGCCAAACTCCTTGCGACTTCACCAGGACGAAAATTTCCGTTCGCTTTTGAATCAATGCTTTTTCTTTCTTGCATTTGGGGCAGAAACATATAGGCCTCAAGGAAGCCCTTCCTGAGATCATTCCTAACCTGAAGTACTGTAGAAATGCTTTGAAAATAAAATTCTCATAGCAAACTCCGCAATCTGTTGAAGATGAATCTAGTAGCACAAACTAGAAATTATCCTTAAGGAGTATATAAATTAATAGAGCTAAAGTATTCTTCCTATACTATCTTGTACGTGTCAGATGAACAGCGCAAATCTAATTATCTCTCAAAATCTATGTAATCGTTTGAGTAAAACTAGAAGTAAGCAATGTGACAAATTTAGATTTTAAATAGTTTATATTTGAAGACATATCTAACCAACGATTAGATTTTTTTATAGGTACAATGAATATCCAAAGCTATAGCATAGTTAAAAACAAACAAAAGTTTTAGAATAATCTTCCTGTTAATGGGGCTTAGATAGAAATTGATTGTGTGAGCAGCATAGTTTAATCATCTTAGAGTCATTCTACAGGCACTATGACTCTTAGTTATTACATCAAAACTCTAACTGAGACAAGGAACGAGAAAATATGTCAGTAAATTTGAGCTCCAGTTGGTGAAAATTTTTGTCCGAGTATATTCAGCCTTGTGGTATATACACTGACTAAGTTTGAAAAGGTAAAACACAAGGGTAGTAAGCAAACAAAAGATAGCTCAAGAAAGAGGGGTCCATACTAACTAGCAAAGGAAGCACCATTAGAAGAGTCCAGAGGCAAGCTGTAGATCTCCATACTCATAAACTGAATGACCACAGAAACTTGAAAACCTGGTATCACTATTCCAGGCTTTCAGACAGGAACGTTGTAAGTTTGTTAAAATCTGTCTTGTGGCTAAAGTTGAGCACTGGGACATACCTAAAATCCATGGTGAATTTATGGAGATCTGAATTACTTTTTAATCAAACCACTGTATCTTATAGATATAGAGAGAAAAGACAGTTGGAAAATATTTAAATTGCATTTTCCTATTGTTCTTCATGCTTCAGGTGTATGCTTGCCCCCTTGCTTTACTGAAAAGAAAATGATTTATCCTCCTGTTAACCAGTTTACTGCTCCTGAAATCCAACTGGAGCATGTTGCCTTCCAGAAGAACACAGGAGAAATCAGGAAAGTCCCTCAAGGGCTTAAAATCCCTGCTCGTCCTTGAACAATCAGGCTACCAAGAGCAGCTCAAGCTATATTCCTCTGAGTAACTGATCATCTGTGCAAAAACCCTTTGACTGCTTAGGTCTATGTCCATGACAAGAGGACAGTCTGACTTTTTGCTTCTCGAGGACGCTGCAAGGACTGTGAGTATATTCCCCCACTGCAGCCATTTACTCTCCTCTTATAGGCAAGGGCTATCTTCAGCAAGAGAAAACAAGCAGCAGAGAACCAGCAGTTACCATTTATAGTATGAAATGCAACTGAGCCAAGGAGCCTTATAAAATGAAGCAGTTGTGACATTGAGGCCACATCTTCCCAGACAGCACTGCTGCCTGTAAACTGTATGAACAGTATGAAAGCAGACTCCTGGCTTTTTTTTTCTTTTCTTAAGAGGTCACTAGTTCCCAATGGGACACAATTAAGTCTTTCTCCTGGAGCTTTGCTCTGGATTTACATCTTAGGTCAAATGCGTACCTAGGTCTTTGAGCTGGGGAAGCCTAAGGCCATCAGGCTTTGTGTCCTCACTGGCAATAAGAACTGTTGTGTCCCTCCTCTACCAGCGCAGCTGAACTCCCAGGCTTCAGATAGAATTTGGGGCATTTCTGTGAGTAATTCATGTGAAAACAAGACTGATTTTCTGCAGAACAGGAGGATGCTATATAATTCTGAACATCTCTACAGTTCTGCAGTTGGGCAGATTGAGGTGTGCTGATCTCCACTATTTGCTTTTAGATTGTTTTTATACCTGATGCATCAATAGACTCTTTTAAGAATATAACTGCAGTAGCTTTGATAGCCGTTATTAGGGATCTGTGGGAGATTGCACACTGCAGTGGAAGACCACAGTGTTCACTTTAGCTTCTTCATGTGCCATCTTGTAAAAGGGCTGAAAAGCTAAAGCAAAAGCTCTAAATCTTCTCTCATCTCCACTGGGGTAACATGTTGGAGTCATAGTAACTTAACGTTACAAAATTTTTTAAGAATTTACTCGTAAGACACTGGGAAAACGATCTAATGTTGTGTTTGGGATTCTGTAGTGCATTTGCAGGCCTGGACAGAGTATGGAAGCTGTGCTTCTTGTTGTTCTTCTAGAGGTATGGGGGCTAGGGGGCTAGGTTTTTCTAGACAAAACAGCATCCATTAATATGACTGCTAGAAAAGTATTACTAGTTTGTATATCAGCTATGGAAGTTATGAATAAAAATCACATTTGTAAGTAGTTTGAATTTTTTCATTCAGATGTATCCAAGTCCTTGAATCCTTATTGAGATTGTAGGGGCTCTTTTTTTTCTCTCATTTTACTTTTTGGTGACACACCTGAGGTCCTTGAAGATAATGAGGTGTTTTATATCACCACTGATTTCCAGTTTTACATATACATACATACATACATACATACATACATACATACATACATATATATTTATATATACAGAAAAACACACTTAACTGACTTATTTGAGTTCTGACTAGTCTTTAGGATCAAAACAGATAATGCAAAGGGTAATGGCAAGAAAACTACTGGGAGATTCCGGTAATGGTGCCTCTCAGTCCCTGAATGAGCTATTGCCATCCTTTATCAGAAATCTTCAAGATAACTGGAATTTTTTGCTAAGCTTTTAAAATGTACATGTTCTTCAAAGTAAGGTACAGTCTTTATTATATGTGCTTGTCCTTGAAACTAACTCGAAGAAAACTCTTACTTTATTGAAACAATAAAACTCCAAAAAAATTGTTATGCTGATGTGGATGGTTTTACAGTTATTTAATCCATCGTGTTTTACAGCATAATTCAGAGATTTTTAGGGCCAGGGGACCAGCTCTGATCAAATCAGGCAACTGCTCAGCTACAGGCCACCACAGCCACCACTGAAGCTCTGATAAAACAGAATAAATAGAATATGCACGGCCAGTATTAATGGAGGAAGACAGAAGTGGTCTAAAGGCACCGGTGCCTAGCTTTTATCATGTTGTTTGACTTCTAGCATGTTCAGCCAGTTACCCACTGTGACTTTCCACTTCCTTTTTTAGGTCAGCTTGTATTATTCTCTTATGCTGATGATTTTTTAGCTATAGGAAAGACAGCCTCTCCTCCCCTCGATCACTGTTGGTGATGTGATAGGTTCTTGCTATCGTTTTGAGTGCCCAGAGAAAGGCCTTTAACTCTGCAGCGCACTGCTCTCCCCAGTCTGAGAGATCTTGAGCTTAAACTTTGAGGCCCTTGCTCTCTTCTTGAGCCCTCTTCTTGAGGGCTGCTGTGGGCAGCAGTTGTACTTTAGCTTATATGCGAATCTATTAATATGGTTACATCAGTGTTGTACTGATGCTGTAGCCTTCTCTGAGCAACACAGCCCCAACTCCTCCACAGTGCTGGCCAGTTTCCGTACTGGAGCTCTGGCCCTGCCGGGTCAGACTTTCAGTTATCACAGGCAAGGGTTGACAACTGCTTTCTGAAAGTGGAGGATATTCACAGGGAAAAAAAAAATCTCATCGTTCGCACTGGTGCATAGCATTTTATGGCAGACCTTGTCACATTTTACTGCTTATATATGAACATACTCACTACATCACGTCAGAAAAGCAAGACGTATTTACTTCCTTGTATCCTACAAACAACCCTTTAGCTAAAATATGAATTCATCCCTTAAAATACATTATGAAATACGTCTGATGTCTTTTTGATATGCTTCTTTGAAAGTGTTACTTTTGACACAGCTTGTTTCTCTGAAGTAAACATGTTAATAATGAGAATGTCAAAATACTTATTGATTTTAATTCTTGAAATGGAAAAATTATATAAAAGTTCTGTTTTGTGCTCTAGGTAAATAAATCAGCACTGCATTTCTGCTTTGCAGCCAGTGAACCATACTTTATGTTAAACTCTTCCCCAACTATAAGATTGTGAACAAAGCTTAGCAGTGGAGAGAATACACAAATTACCTCCCGCCATTTAGAGGCACAGTAGAGGATTCAGATACTGGTAGATAAATCACTACTGTATCCAGAAAATCCAGTTTCGAAAGAAATGATCCCAAGCTTCATGTTAAAAACTATAAAAGTAGATAATATTCCTAGAAGCATAACAGGATGAGATACTCCTTGTTCATGTCACTCCTGAAGAAAAAACAAAAACCTTTCATGCTTATGTTCTAAACCAGGGGCACACACACAAGGGTGTGTGAGTGCACACACACACGTACATGCAGATGTATATTTAGACAAATGCTCTTGCAAACAACAAAAAAATTATTGGATGTATGGCCCCTATCTTCCTCCCTCTTTTCGTTAGTCCACTGAATAGCCATTTGTCATAGGCTTTACTGTACCATGAAGTTATGATTAATATTATGGCTCATGTACAGCAGGCTGAAAGACCACATTCATTTTCAAAGTCACGTTGCATTGATTAGAATTCACTGCAGGTTATTCAAATAACGATCCGCTCTTTTCCCAGGAGAATCTCCGTCTGATTTTTCTTTATCCTCATTAAAGATCCCAGGTGCAGACAAAGCTTTACATACTTCTAATTTGCATTATCCTTGGGAAGGAGGTAATTCACATGCCTTCAGTATATAGCACTTGTTTTGTAGTTCGCTCTTTTCCGTCTGTCTATTTAAATAAATCAAGAAATTTAGCCCTTATAAACCCTCTGACAATAGAAAATGCCAAATTTTATTACGCTTAGTAATAAGCACATGTATTCTAAAATATCAGTTGTAATTCAGATCAAGTGAAACGATTTTTTCTTTAGCTCCTTACCTCACTTCGCTTAAAATATAATATCTGCTCACTATCCAAGTGATGGTAGAAGATGAATTTTTAAGGTAAAGATATAGATGTCATATCAACCTTTGACTGATGTAAGACTGTCCCTCAGTAAGCAATCTGTGAGCAGCCAGAAATCATTGGCAGGGTTTAACAGTCTTTTTCTTTTTCTTTTTTTTTTCCTTGGCCATACATAAAACTGTGAAAGTACATAGCATCTATAATTGCTTGGTGGAACTTAACAGTCCCATTAACCCGCAAAAAGCAGTACTTGCATGGATTTCACATCTGGTTTCTGAGGCATAAGTTGTGTGGGCCTGTGTTTTGCAACAAAATAATCTGTCTTGGACTATTTTTATCGCGAGCCTTTGTGTAATGAGTTTAGCCTGAAGCAGACTGACAGCATTGTTGACATTTCATTGAGTTTCCATTCTCTAGAGAGAGGAAATTTTAGCTAATTAAATAATGTTATAGTGTCTTAGAAACTACAAAGGCAACGGGAAACCACACAGCAGTCATACTGTATTTGTTAAGATCACTTGTGTATTCCTGAGGTTTTATTATGCAGAAGTCATTCTTCTAACAGTCTTTAAAGCAAGTCATACATTAGATAAGGTTTTCATAACTCAGCCTTGAAAATATTCGTAAACTGGTTTGTGCGTATAGGAAATGAAGCCAAACAGGGGAGGAAAAAAAGCTATTAGAGAAATACTGAAACAATTATTAGTTTTCATCATTTCGTTGTCAATGACCAGGCAGCGTTGCCCCGAGTGCCCGTGGGAAGAGAGAGCGCCAAGATTTTTCCTGCGTAGTTTTGTGGCTACCCGGGGAGCAAGTCTTCTCCTCCACACTGAAGGGACAGGGGAAAGGGATTAGACAGGGCCATACTAGCTTTTCTGAAGGTTGGTGGGGCACACAGCTTCTCCCGGGATACTAGAACTAGTTCTGGGTAAGGATCCGGGGTTCCCGTGCCAGCAGGCTCCTCTTACCTCTGCTCTGCGTGTCTCCAGGGCTGCTGCTCTCTGACAGGCACAAGCAGTGCCTAATCAATTATTGACTAGGGAGCACCTAGCTCAAATTAAACCAAAACCAAGGGTGAATAATACCAGACATAAAAGCCTTGTGGACCAAGCCAAGATGCCTTCCCCAGCTTTCCACGGAGACCGTCTTCCTGCCCCAACTCCAACTGCCCACCACAACTGGTGACAGCCCAGGTGGCCTTGGGGCTTCCAGTGCAGCAGGTTTGATGCAGCACTGGCAACATGTGGCATTGTTTTATGTTAGTCCCGGGCTTCCCTGTTAGCTTGGACAGTCAGGTAGCCAGGTGCTGAAAAATGCCTCTGGCCATCGCAGAATTCCTTATTATCAGAGGAAGAAAAGAAGAAAAGTGTAATTGCTAAGGAGCTCAGTGTTTAGATTTGATTTACCCAGACATGCTTAGATACTACAGACAATGTTAACAGTTCAAAGTAGTCAGGATATTGGGACAATCTCATTCGCTTCAGCTCTGTCCTAAGTGCGTGGGACAGCAGATGGCCAGCTGGAGGCTAGTTCAGCTTGCCATTTCTGCAGTAAATGAAATAATTAATTATGCTATTCACTATGGGCAAGAGAGTGATTCCTTTGTTTTAAATAGCTTTACTTCTGGGGTGTTGAGGCACTGCACCTACAGTCTCCTCTCTTGCTGAGCATCTCGAATCTGTGATTATCTTGATAGATGTTACACTGATGGGTGCTCAAGTGTGTTTGTATAGTAATGCTCTTAAACTCTCTGTCATATCAGGAAGAAAATAAAATATTTCTGTATTAATTATTTGATTTATTTGTTAAAATGTCAGTGTTTCTCTGATAAGCTACCATTTGTATATCTTATTTCACAGTATTACAATCTAAAATCCAGTAGTTAGGAAATACTGTCACTGAAGAAATGTATGTACAATGGGTTTTCTCCTGAGACGCATGGTGGTAGATCATGCCAGTAATTTAAGCTGGTGGCCACTAAAATGCAGCCTTCTAAGTTCACAGTTCATGATAAGCAGATTTTATATTTGCTTTCATCCCAGAAGAGCAGAGTACTTTAAAAAATTAATTTAGCATTATAATCTCCCAGCAGTGATGATTCACCCATCGTGCCTGCAGTAAAGAGCAACTCTGAAATTATCCCTGTGAATCAGAGACACCAGCCAGTGCTAAACTACTGCCGGACCTACACAGGCTGCTGAGTCCCCTGGAAACGTGTGTGTGTGTGTGTGTGTTCATGTGTGTTTGTGTGCGTGTGTGGGTGGGTGGCAAGGGGGCATCTCTGCGTTATTATCTCCTCCTGAAAGGACTTTGGGTCCTTTCCTGTACATGGCAGCAAGCTGAGATTTCAGCTACATAGAGAAGGAGAGGAGAGCCCTCTATTTTCTACAGCATATAGTGAGCCCCCCAAAATCTTTATTCTCCTGTTAAGCCTTAGGGAGTCTGAGAGATTTTATTGGCCTTAATTACGTTTTGCCAGGTACCGTGAGGTCAGTGGGCTTGGCAAGCTTTTGTTTTTAAAAACCTAACTTGCTTGCCAGGCGAGTTTTCCCAAGCTCTCAATTTATTGTGGTTTCCAGCAGGAGATCTTGTTTCAAGGGATATGATCAAAGTAAAGGACATTTCTTCTGGGACTTATTTTACATAGATTAGATCTCATTATGCAGCTTGCTCTTTAGTCTATATTCTTTTTATAAGCTTCTGGCTATATGAATGAATTTTACATAGTAAAGTGTGAATTTATTATAATGAATACGCTTTCTGAGTGAAAAGGAGGCAAAATACAGCATAGTGTAATACATTTAAGCTTCCTTATCAACAACAAATTTCGGCATTGCAGTAGTTTAATCTTATCTCAAACAAGGTTGCTGCACACTAATTTCCATGCAAATTTTCAGCTGCCTTTTATTTCAGTTTTAAATTAAAAAAAAATCTTGGCTGGAAATAGTGTAAAATTTTAGATTTACTTCCTTTGTGTATTTCTTAAGCGTTTTTATCAAAGTCATGTGTGATTCTTTAAGGTTTTGAGATCGGCACTTGATTAAGTTGTTACAACTTGACACCTCCAGAGTTCCACTGAGGTGGGAATTTGTGACAGTGTCCAGCAGCTCATTCTGAGTACAAAATACTCTGTATTAGTCCTGTTGGACAACTTCTACTAAGTCCTTAAATTGAAGAACTTAAAGTTAACATAGAACAGATCTTTGCATACGCAGAAATTCTTTCCCAATATTGTTGAGCTTTAGAGACTAGCAGGATTGAGAGTCCTTGTTAAAAGCCTTGTTCTCATAACATACCAATAAGAATAAAAAGTTGAATTTTATAGTTCTCTACCGCTTACTTTTAGATCTATCTACAAATCAATTTAATCTAAAATATAGATCAATGTATTAAAAACATATATCCGCACACCTCATGTTTATTTAAATGACTTATTTTTATATTTACTGAATATTTTTGAGTGACTAAGCATGTATGTTTTTATTATACTGCAATGTCACCTAATTTAAATCTAAAATTCTGAAGTGGCTGAGAACTGAATCGTTAAGTGGAAGAGTTGTGTGGATTTGGTTATTGGTCAAGTTTTATGGCAAACTGCCTTCACCTTTCAAGTCATTTGTTTGACAAGTTTTTTCTTTGTAGATGAAAGGATGATCTTAGAAGTATATTCAGTCATTTAGGCTCTTTTTCATTTACTAGTGTAAGCAGGTGAAAAGAAAAAAGATTGCCCCCCTACTTTTTTTTTCTTTTTTGCATGGGTGATATTTACTAGGACTTTCTTCTGTTAATCCACTAAAATTAATCCCTGAGATAGAAAAGCTGTAAGCTGTCTCAGGATTTGCCCTCATAATTGTGTGTGAAATTTGCCATGGCTAAAAGATTTGCTTCATTTTAGGTTAAGCTACTGAGGGTAAAGCAGAGCAGAATACCTAGAAGGTTTGCATTTCCATTGATGCAGCAGTCAAAAGAAGCTTCGCATATGGAGAATGGGATTTTTACAAGTGTTCAGCTTTCACCTTCCTCTGGACTCACCAAAGTCAGTGGGTGATATAACCACACTAGCATTTTGAAAATCCCATGCTAAATTTTGTATTTTTGTCCAATAGCATATACCCACACCTGAGACCCACTAATAGTACACAGTAGATATCAGCTACTTCTTCTCCAAAGCTGGTTAATTCTGGCATGAAACCCAAGTAAAAGCTTGTACGTAAAGGGGTTAAATTCATATGAACATACTAAATTACAATCTTATTTACAGCCCTTAAGATAGCTTCTGCAGCTATTATATGTTTTCCCCAGGTTATGATTCACGGTTTACACATCTTTGGTTTATCAAAGCATAAGGCAGAGTCTTAGGAAAGGAATGTTTTTCAGTTAAATGGTTAATTAAGACTTGGAGGTTTTTTTTTTTTTTCCTGATCAATGCAAGTCAAATTCTCAGTGCAAGTGGTTGAATCATCTTCAGAACTCTGATCATAATTAAACCACAAGGAGGCTGTTATGATTAAATGTGGGAAGCTGAAAATATGTGAACCATAACAAAGGATCTGAATTCACTTCAGGCTTTGCATAAAATGCAGTTTCAGATTTTTTTATCTTAGTATAAAAAGCTTTTGTCCTATACCCTCCTTTCTTTAAAGAATTTCTTCCAAATTCAGTTACATTTCTCATAAGCAATGATTATTAATATATCTCACCCATATAAGTGCTATCCGGCTCTCCAAATTTGTTGACATTCCCTACATCCTTTGTAAAAAAAATTATCTTTTTTTTTTTATTAAAAATACAGGATTTTAATGGATTCTCTTATAGTCTTCAACAGCTACACTTAGCATATTGTTAAGTAAATATTTCTCCAAATGACTTCCACACAGCTGTATAATCCATACACAGTGTTGGTAGTCTACAATAAATTTCTAAAATCTATATTCTTTATTGTGTTCTAATTCTTTATTGCTACAATAATTTCTGTTTCTGCCTTTCTAATTAGACTATATGGCTTTTACCAAATAGCTTTTACACAGGGTATTTGTTTTTCTGTTCACGTAACTTAATCCTGAATACTTGTACTCACAGCACATGCGTATCCAGCAGGGATTGAATTGTGTTGTCTTACCTTGGCAAAATTCTCTTTTTAAAACAATGAGTTGGAAATGTGGGATCGTGTGAACCACCATCAGAAATGACCTTTTTTTCTAAAACGTAAAAATCAACAGATGGTCAATACTAAATTCTTATATCTGTATCAACCTATCTGACTTTGGGACATTCAGAATTGGAGACTATATTTAGACGAAATTTTGTATCCTTATTGCACAGATCTGAGCTGGGATTAAAATAGCTTTAAAGCATGAGTGAATTAGCCTAAACTGGAGTTTGCTGTCCAGGTGCTCTCCGTTAAGATCAACACCAAAGAAAGCTGTCTGGAAGGCACCCATACCATGTGTTCAGTTAGAACAGTGAAGTTCCTCTTCATTCCCAGTTTCCCATCCCAGCAAAAAGGATGTATATTCATAAACCCCGCTAATTTGTGGTAATTAATAAAGCCTAGAACCAGAAATTCGGGTGCTGGCTTGAAGTCTCCCTACAGCAGCTTAGAGGTTGAAGTACTTCTACTAGATGTAGAAGTAGACAGAGAGAGGAACATCTCAGCAAAGAGAAAATGCTGTGGAGAGGGAAGGGGCTTTATTTTTTATACATTAAGACGCATATTCATGGCCCAGAATTCCCTCCAGGAAAATACCGTCTTTAGAGGCAGACAGTGGCACAGGCTTTGCTTGTAAAAATGACTACCTAAGGAGGGGAAGGGGATCCTGGTATTCATCATTTAGTGCTCTGGCAGTCAGTGCACCAGCCTGAAGAGCAGATGACCGAAGTCTGAGGTCCTCTTTTTGCCATTTCTAGCTCCTTTGCAGGAGATCCCTTCCTGCTGAAGATGAGACATTGAATAGATAGCACTGAAATTTTCCCTGGGATGAAATAATGGTAAGGGAAGACAGATGATGACTGTGTAACTCATTGACAAAGGTGTCTACCCACAGAAAGGCGGGTGCTTAAGCAGACTGGAGATGGGAAATTTTGAATTCCTCATGTATTACCTGAACTTCACCTCCACACTAATTAAGGTGCCTCAATCCTTCCTAAGAGCTGGCTTTTAGTATTTTCATTAGTTCTGATCAGATCAATCAACTGTGATATGCTGAATCCAGCCCTGTTATCCTTACTTAAGGAAAACAGCCATTAATGTTAATGGGAGTTTTGCCTGTGCAACGCTACCTGTGGCGGGTGAGGTCTCTATGGAGGGGCAGTCTTGGTGCACTGGAAGATCCTTGTATGGCATCTTCTACCCACTGCAGCCTTCTTAAAACTGAGGGATGTGCAAGGCAATGCAGATGGTTTTCTTCAGTTCTGGGTCAGGAAGCCACTCTCAGGAAGCAAAACTATTGGGTTTCGTTCACTGTATTTTCTAGCATTACGGACAACATAACAAGGGGGAAATAATTTTATTTACAGTTTTTCTGCTAACTGAGAAAGAAAAGTCAACAGCTTTCCAACTAGTAATAAAATGAGAATGAATTCATTGCAGGAATGTAGTGGCTATGGGTTCTTTTCTCTTCATTTTAATGAATAAATAACATCCCCATCCACTAAAAGTAAAAAGTACATAAACAGTATTTACCTATAGATAACAGCATAGTGAAAAAGTATTCTATTGTAAAAATCCTGACATAGTGATCCCGTTTTGCAGGAAATCTTTAATTATCTTCGGGACTGCTTACCTTTAGCAATGAAGCCAGATCCTTTTGCACTTAAGCCAGTTGCCAACTATCTGTTTCTTTTCGCAAGCAGAGAGAATATGGTTCTAATCCATATCACAAACATGTATCCTCATTTAGCTGGGTCTAGATATCAAACTGGTTACTGTCATACTGAGTGCTCATGGTCAAGGTTCAAGTAATGGCTAATGCTCTAAGTGAGGCTACACATAAGTGCATTTCAGTTCCGAATGCATTGTCCTAGCTGGTGAACACAAAACAGCTCCCTAGCTATTTAACTATCTGAGATTATAATGATCCTAACTTTGAATAGGATTTTCCTGCACACCTTCTGGTTTCTGAAAAGCAGTGCCCTAAGGCAAAGACAAATTTATCCTGTTTGCTTTCTGTATATTTTTAATATTTCTAACTTAATTCAATTTTTGCATGTTTATAAATCCGTTTTATAACCTATTTATTCACAGTGCTGATTTATAGTTAGTTTCACTTTTGGAGGAATTAAACATCTGAAAAAAGGGTGCACACACATGACGGGATGCTTACTCATGCAAATAATCTGATTGAGCTCAGTGGACTTTCTAAAGAGAGCATTACTCAGGCAAGTAAGTGACTATAGGAGCGTATCACACGATGAACAGAGTGGACCTAATTATCTCCTCACCTACGCTCATTTTACATCATTACAATTCCACTGGCCATAATAGAATTACTCTTGATTTTCCCCAATATGAGGGAACTGACATCTGCATGCCTATTTAAAAAACTTACCTTGAAAATAATGATGACTATGAGATGAGTCATTTAAACACAGTGCAACAGTAGTAAAATGTTCCAAGCTAAGTGTATTTCTGTGGAGATCTTGCTATTATTCAAATCCGTACTGGAGCTGATTCCTGCCTCACTGGGAGCCGGGGGTTGCAGAGGGCTTAGGATTTGACATGCAGTACACCTTTCTCCTTAATTCTTCCTGACCCTGAAAATCAAACTTACTTAAAGTCCCATGGGAAAGGTGAGGAAAATATTATTCCATTCACCCTGTGCATAGCATAACACACGTATAAATGAGATTAATTTAAAATATTTTCAGATGCTATAAAATACACGTTCTGCAAACACGCATAGGTGGCCAAGACCTAAGATATTTGAGAGCATTATGAGCTGAATCATGAAATATATGCAGGAATAGCTCACAGGCCCACTTTCGAACAATGAAAGTATCCTAAAGAACATCAGTTAAATGCTATAACCCACCAGAGAGGTTACTCACACCAGCATCTCCAATGAAAAAGTTTCTCCCCTTTCTTCCAGGCACTATTTTACTCAGAAGGGAATAGGCATTTCCTAAAAAAACATCCTGGGATGATTCTGATTTTTCTTCTCAGAACTGTCTTGTCTTCTTCTCAGAATTCTTCATTTTAGTAATTTAAGAATTCAATTTCATGTATTTACTAAACCAAAAACTCCCTGACTTTCCAGCATGATTTCTTTGATGAATCAAGCCCTTTTAGTTCATTTAACATGAAATAACAGATTTGTGTTGATGATGCTTTTGTTCTTGATAGTGAGAGAACGTGTTTCTGAAAAATTAGCTACTCACCTTTAAGTAATCACTAACATTCCGGTTCCTGAATATCAAAATGAATACAGAGCAGATGGAAACAAACAAAAATTGTAATAATAATGCATAACAGTGATGCCTAAAAATAATATTTCAATAGGAAAAAAATAGGAAAACTACAGTTTTCTTTGGATCTTAATGTTTGCATCCCCCTCTAATGCTTCCATCTTCAAGCAGTTCTGTTTTATTGACACAACAACCCAAATTGCAGAAGTAAATTGAATCACGGGCTCAGAATGTAAAAATCAATGAGAAATAATTTTGTAGCACTAAAGTGAACAGTGTAATGCTAGGTATTCATTTAATTAACCATGAGCCTTTCCACATAATGCACAATCATTGCCAGCTTTTCAGCTCACGGTTATTCCAGGAATAATGGGTTTGGGATTCATCTTTAGAAAACCTGCATTAATATTTGAAAGCATTTAAATCCATTAGTGGGTCATCTGAACACTGCAGGTCACTTTTACATTGCTAATTGAAACAATAGTAATGGGTTATAATCTACTATCTAATAATGCCTGAAGTGTTTTACCGCTTTTATATCTGCAGATTCCAGGAAATATGTAAATTTGTTGCTGAACTGTTATAAAATATGGAAATTTAAACTGCAGACATGAAACTATTTTTTTTCTAAATTAAAAAAAAACACACACACAGCATTAATAAACTGAAGAGTTACACTATATTTTGATGTCAGGATAAATTCCTTTCTATAGACCTTCCAGTGTTTGTCGCTTCTGCGCTGTAGGCTCAACATCTGGCATTCACATTTTCAACATTGCCATTAGGAGAAAGTGAATATCATTAAACCAGTGAGTAAACAATCATGTCATTGTTTCCATATGCAAGCTATACATTGACTCAGTCTGCTGTGTTCTGACAGCATTTTTTTTTTGCCCTCCATGAATTCATGCAATCATTTTATTTTTCATGGGATTTTTTGCAATATACCAGCATTTCTCCTGCATATGGAGATGAAAGTAACCATGCCATATGGAAATATGAATTTAGGATGGGTATTTTTTTTTTTAATTGAAAGCTACTGAAAGGTAAAGTTGCTTTACGAATCTTGCTGATAATTGAATAGAACATGAATTGATACTTAAACCGTCATTTTCATTTTTAATTAAACAGGCATCTTGCACATTTACCTGCATCTTCTTAGGCTTAATTACAGTCTGATTGGGCAATAAGATCCAAAGAGGAGCATCTCATTACATCTAGGTAGGCTGCACTGGCAGGAATGTATGGCATGTGTATAAGAGGAGGCACGTGTGCAAGTGAACATGTTTAAATAATTTACTTGGTTAATGAAATATGGATAGCATGTTTGAGGGAAAATTGTGGATCATTACATCACCTTTGCCCTCCTCAGTAAAAAAAAAAAGGCTGCAATGTGGCTGATGGGAGACAACAGAAAAATACATATTATAGCAGCATTTTAACACAAACCTATTAAATTGGAAACAATTCTGTATTCAGTGAAGTGAACAAACTGTTTACTTCCTAGTGGCATGTGTGTTGCCCTAGCATGTGCTACTCTGTTTGGAAAATAAAGTTTTCTGAGGTGAATAACCCCCTCAGGTTTTACCACTAATCCTATAGTGGTATAATATTCGGTCCTTTAAGAATACAAAGCATCCAAACACTTTTTGCTTTGTTTTCCAGGGGGGTAGGGCATGCAGAGAGCATCTTATTCTGCAGGTTCTGGTTTGAAGAGACAATGTTGTTGCATGAAAGCTCTAATAATTTAATTAGCTTTTTTTTTTTTAAACAACAGCTATTGATCAAGGCTGTCAGCTGCTGTCAGAGGCAGAGTCCTTCCTATTCACTGTCTCTATCGACAAAGGAGGAGGAGGAGGAGGAGGAAGAGGAAGAGAGAATACAGTGTTTCTTCCCAGCTGACTGATATGCCTCTGATATGCTCTGGAAGTCCACCAGGTAGGGCTACTAGAGACTGTAGGGTCTCAGGAGATGATAAGCCCCCTCTAACCCCAGCAAGAAATAATGGATGAGTCTGCCAGAGTGACATGGCTACAGTGAGAGGAGGGCTGGTCCACCCGGATAGAAAGAATATCACCTCTGACTTTCATTACAATGTTGGGACTGAATTAAACTGATCTCCCCTGTTCAGTGATAAAGTTATTAAAAAAGACATTGTAACCTGTTTCAAAATTTGCAAATCAGGAAGGCTATAAATAAGTAGCTGGAGATGCTATTGGATCTCAGTCTCCAGTTTGCCGTATTTTAGAGTGGGATTGAGGCGCATCACCTCTGAACCAAGGAAAAAAGTGTTTATGTAGTTGGAGAGCTCTAAGAATTACCTAGAGCTACAGAAGACCCCACATTCCCAAGAAATAGTCTATCCTTCTCCAGTTTATCTCTTCTCCTTTCTGCAGAATAAGCTAGCCCTTGGCAAACCTGTTTGTGCCACTACAGGCCCTGGGAGGATTAAGGAACCTCTACTGTCCTCTGCTGAGCAGATCTCTTCTCTAAAACCACCCTGGATTAGCCACCTGAGATTACCTTATTTCATAATCTAGCAAAAGAGAACTACAAATAACATAGGTAGATGCTTTAACTATAAATGTATACTTTTCCCCTTGATTTCCACTATATCATGTAAAACAAATCATGGATCATGCCTACAGGCAGGAGGAATCAAGTACTAGTCGTGTTTTATAAAAACCTTCCTGGTCATGTCTAAAACTATCCCAGTGCACAAACCCTGTATTCTTGGGAATAAAGTGCCAGTGAGCAGACTGTTTTCAGCCTATTCTCAAATTTGTGCTTGGCTGAGGTTTTATTTAACACTGGAAACCCTAAACAGATGATTGTTCTGGATAATACGGTTTGTGCTGTTGGCAAGCATGCAAAAGTGCACTTATTAAACAAACAGTTTTTATTGTTTTTAAAAAGCTTTAAAATGGCCTTTTTTCCTTTTTCTTGGAAAGGAATGAGATCTGTAATTTCATGGCATGGTTATAATGCCCTACTTAACCAGGGCTTTTTCTCTTAAAAGTAAGTATTCTGCACTTACTGGATAACCGGAACCTTTCACTTCGTGTATCATAGGTACAAAGGCAGATCCAGCCATGCACTACCATGGCTGGCCACCTGGCCCCTGGAAAAAGAGGTGCTCTTTCTTCTGGACAGGTGTCTGCATCAAAAAGACAGTCACTGTGAACAATCGCAGCAGAGAGGCAGCAGGCAGAATGTGGAGATGAATTTCATCTTTCCAGCCTAGAATAATTCTCCATACACTGTAATGGAGAAGGTTATTCAGATAAATAGTACAGTCACATACTGCAATCCCTTCTCAGGCAAAATTCCCCTCTGAACTAAGTTTTGCTTGAGTGATGACAGTGTTTGTCACATAATAAGGTCTTTAATTTGCTTCAATGTCAATAAGGCACCTTGTCAAAGATATTACACTTAATTAAGCAATGAACAAACCAGACCCACCCTGCTCCAATCAGATAAATTTGCCCAGCCGTACAGGTTTGGAGGCTGACGGGATTCAAGGAAACTTTTAGGTGACTCTGCAGCGTCACAGGGAGTCGAGGCTTGCCAGACTGTAATCCTGAGAGGGTGCTGGTGACAGTCTCAGGGGAGATTTTCACCCTGCCTTTGGGGATGGGGAGAAATGGATAGCTGAGGCTAAGCAGAACCACACAAGCAGCACACAGACTCTCAAGGGGAGTGTGTCCCTATTGAGATGTTTTTCCTCGGTAAAATTAGCAAGTTGAGGCTCTGCTTCAGCTGTGCAATATGTTGGCCAAAATCTCAAGAAACCCTGGAACCAATTTAGTCCATCTGGAAATTAGTTTCAGCTTTTATTGCTTTCAATTTTTGTTCCAGAGCAGATTCAGTTTCCAAAAGGAGATCTCTGGTCCTTTATCCTCCAGGATTTTTTTTGTATTTCCAAAATGGATTAATTAAAAAGTTTTGACAGATCAAAAGAAGAAGAAGGAAAAAGAAGAAAAAGGAGCAGCATTCTTTTCTTCCCGTTAATTTCCTACACAATAAGATGTTTCTAGGGAAGATCCTTTGCATGTACATCTTAAATACCAGCATCTGACATTAGAACCTGAGGCAAAGCTGCTTCTTTTTCTACCTAGCAGGTATTTTCACTTGTCCTTTATCTCAGTTGCTTAGCAGGGCTGCAGATGAGCTCTTTATTTAACCATTTGTCATTGATAGGCAATGATGAAAAGGTGACAGGAGTAGAGAAGTGCCCCATGTCTGTTAAAAATAACCCATGTGTATTCATTGCCAAAGCCATTAAATATTCCTAAATCATATCTGAACATCTGCTTCTGGTTTAGTACTTTAATTGAAATTATTTTAAATATCTTTTTACCTGAAAATGATTTCTTGTAAAAGGTGAAGGCTGGTGGTGACTTTCTCGCTGAGAATGACAGCACTTCATCAGTGGAGCAGCCCTGGCTCTCAGGAAATCCACCATCTGCTTACTTCTCCACTTTTTAAGGAACAGAAAATCTGAAAACCAAATAGTAACAAGAAAAAAAAAGAAAAAGAAAAGCCCGTAAGTGAACAATCCTAATGGCTTTCACATGCAATGTGTTTCTCTACATAGTTCACCACTTTTCACAGCAACTCGTTCTTCTAAACTGGTAACCCTGGGTAATATGCTAAAAGTTTTTCACCCAGATACACATCCTATTTTTGGTAAAGACTGACAAATACTGTACAAAAAATATGAATGAAGTCTGTCTTTCTGGGGTAACTTGCTTGTAATCCATAAATAGTTATTAATAAAAATTATAAGTGCAAGATGAAGAGAAAATGGACACCTCCCTCAAATCTACATTCATTCAGAAGCATAATAGTGAAAGGCGTTGCCAGGATTGTCAAATCCAGTCATTTTTACTACATGTAGGCAATCATACTATATAAACACTTGTGTAAATGGAGTAGATGTATTAATCTCCGTCTTAAAGCAAGATAAGATTTCACCCTTGCTAACCCTTGTTCCAGATCCTAACTCCTTTATCTACCTCTGATCTCTAATCTACTTCTAATTTCCAAACATATTTATTCATGGGCACTCTGTTCAGCCCTCAGCATTGTCCTCCAGCTGAAATCGTTCTTTTCTGTGTCCTGCCCTTTTCCTCCTACCTCCAAGAGTGTAGAAAGCAGTCCTGTTCCCCTGAGCTTTTGTTTGATAGATTGCAAGGAAGTGAAAGACATCTATTTCCACTCAGAGAATAGGCTTCCCATTTACCTCATCCTACAATTGCCTTTATGGTTTGAATTCATCTCTCTTGAAGGCAGGTGATCAGAAGTACACCTCGAAGGTGGTATGTCTCACTGGTGCCTTGTGCCATGGTACCAGCTGTTTCCCTGCCTCTCCTGAACACAGCAGAGCGGAGTTGTTCTTCATATCTGCCTTGGCCAAGGCAATGGCATTGGTGGGACTACTCACAAGTACAGACTAGCGCTCATGTGTAAGCATAGACTGTGCTCTTTATTTCCCGAGTCTTGGAGCAGACCTTTTCATTGATCTTGCAGCAAGTCTGCATATGTAAACCCTTCCACTAATGCGAAATCCTAGTGATTCCGGGAAAGCTCATCAGCTGTGCAGCAGTCCATGTTTCATATTCTGCAGGAAAATAAACTTTCTTATGCTCCTGTTCACACTGTTTGGGACTGTCCCACTGATAAGCACATTGTATGTCTTTCAACTGCAAGAACCTACTATAGACACTTCATGTTTGTCTGAAACCTCTGAACAGGAGGTAAATGTCAACACACATCTCTTCTTTAAACAGTAATTCCTACTTGCCCAATGAAATTAAATTCAATAAAGTATGTTAAAAAATAAAGAAATGAAATGGAATAAAGAAATAAACGCAAGCTCCTACTCAACTGAAATTCTCTAATCTCTAATAAACTGAGTATTATAGCAAAATTAAAAAGGAAACATATGATGGCAATATTAAGACCAAAGGCCATTAGCAAAGAGAGTCACTGCCAAAGCTCACATTCAGTGATATCTCTGTGCTAATGGACATAACATTCATTAGCACACCCAGGCTCATTTTGGCTTCTATTAGTGGTACGCTGTTTGCTTTATGCCTCTGCAAGTTGTCTTTCCTTTCCTGTTTTCTCCATCACTAAACTGAAAGCTATTTGACAGTTTCTGGCATCTCTATTAAATTGTGGGAAGCATGGAAATGATTAACTTTTGAACCACTAAACTAAAAACACTCTTGCACATTCTGAAAAAGAAACAGGTCATGCATTAGGCAGGTTCTTCTTAGAGTTCAGAAAGGTAGTGGGAGGACGCGAGGAGAGAGGCTGGCCCCGTTAGCTGAGATTTGAGTTTTGTTGTTGTCTTTACAGATCAAAAGGCTGTGATCATCCTTTCCGATTTCTCTCTCCCTAGTAAACAACCTCCAAGTGAGTTCATTAAATATTAAAAAGCTCTGATATCTATTAATGTTATCGGACACATGAAGTATGCCTGATGGATTTATTCTGCTGTAAAGGAACCATATCCCAGTGTCCCTCCTGGGACTGTGCTCCAGCTGTTTAAACTATAATTCCATCACTGGGAGGAATGGTTGAGGCTGACCTCCACGAAATGTACTCATTGTTGCTCAGCCTGTGAATTGTAAATGAAACCTTTTGTAATAATGTTAAAATATGCATGCAGAGGAATTAAAGCATCGGAGGTCAGCAGCAGAGCCTCTCAGTGGGGTCGCTGTCGGCTCAGAGCAGCTGGTGGCTACACTCCAACAAAAATGATACCTAGAGGTTGTTTACTAGGTTGGCTGTGTGCATGGCTGGGCTTGACGCATCTACTGCTGTGTCTCTATGAATCTCAATCTGTTTTCGATTGTCTTCCACTTCTGCATCAGTTGTTCTGAGCTCCTTGCTTTTTTGGAAGAGCTAAGTCTCTGCTTACCTTGTCCCCTGTTCAGCTCCTGAACCTTTATCGCCTGTGTGGGATCATTAAAACATTATCCCACATTTTAAGTCTTAGCTTTCCATATAATGATTTTGTGTCTGCTTTGTAGTTATTTATGACAAACTCTATATACACATGGCCACGGAAGTATGTGCATAAATTCCAGCAAGTAAAAATACTGAAGTCTAGGACAACTTTTCAGGTTAGAGTCTGAGGGAGCAGAGATTGGCTACTGTCAGGAGGAACCTTGCAAGTTCATAAAAGGGTTAAATGATATGTTTGCCCAACAGCAGTAGGCTGGACCTGATACTAGAAGGTCCCTATGCTCAGTGTTATGCTCCCTATATAATGTGTTTGGGGAAAGCTGTTACAGCCAGACTATGCCATAAGACCCTTCTTACACTATCTCTAGTATTCTTCCTGCATGACACTGTTTTTCTCATATTTAAAATGCCATGGAAGTCCTCAACTGTCTGAAGTTTTTTTTTTAAAGTTTTACAAAATTAAATACTGCAAAAATTCATATGATAAGGTTTAATATATCACAGAATCACAGAACGGCTGAGTTTGGAAGGGACCTCTGGAGATCATCTTGTCCAACCCTCCTGCTCAAGCAGGGTCCTCTAGAGCATATTGCCCAGGATTGCAACCAGACAGATTTTGAATATCTCCAGCAAAGGAGACTCCACCACCTCTCTGGGCAACCTGTTCCAGTGCTCATTCACCCTCACAGGAAAGAGGTTTCTCCTCAGGTTCAGATGGAACTGCCTGTGTTTCAGTTTGTGCCCATTGCCTCTTGTTCTGTTGCTGGGCACCACTGAAAATAGCATGGCCCCATCCTCTTGACATCGACTCTTTAGATATTTGTATACATTGATGAGATCCCCTCTCAGTCTTCTCTTCTCCAGGCTCAACAGGCCCAGCTCCCTCAGCCTTTCCTCACAGGAGAGGTGCTCCAGCCCTCTAATCATCTTGGTAGCCCTCCGCTGGACTCTCTCCAGGAGTGCCATGTCTCTCTTGTACTGGGGAGCCCAGAACTGGACACAGCACTCCAGGTGAGGCCTCCCCAGGGCTGAGTAGAGGGGCAGGATCACCTCCTTCCACCTGCTGGCAACACTCTACCTCATGCACCCCAGGAGACCCTTGGCCTTCTTGGCCACAAGGGCACACTGCTGCCTCATGGTTAACTTGCTGTCCACCAGGACTCCCAGGTCCTTCTCAGCAGAGCTGCTTGCCAGCAGGTCAACCCCCAGCCTGTACTGCTGCATGGGGTTCTTCCTCCCTAGGCGCAGGACCCTGCACTTGCCTTTGTGGAACTTCATGAGGTTCCTCTCCGCCCACCTCTCCAGCCTGTCCAGGTCCCTCTGAATGGCAGCACAGCCTTCTGGTGTGTCAGCCACTCTCCCCAGTTTAGTATGCTCAGCAAACTTGCTGAGGGTGCACTCTGTGCCTTCCTCCAGGTCATTGATGAATACATTGAACAAGAGTGGACCCAGCACTGACCCCTGGGGGAACACCACTAGCTACAGGCCTCCAACTTGACTCTGCACCATTCACCACAACCCTCTGAGCTCTGCCATCCAGCCAGTTCTCAATCCACCTCACCGTCCACTCGTCTCACCCACACTTCCTGAGTTTACCTAGGAGGATGTGGTGGGAGATAGCGTTGAAAGCCTTGCTGAAGTCCAGGTAGACCACATCCACTGCTCTCCCCTCATCTCCCCAGCCAGTCATGCCATTAGAGAACGCTATCAGATTGGTCAAGCAGGATTTCTCCTTTGGTGAATCCATGCTGACTACTCCTGATCACCTTCTTGTCCTCCAGATGCTTAGTGAGGACCTCCAGGAGGAGCTGTTCCATCACCTTTCCAGGGATGGAGGTGAGGCTGACAGGCCTGGAGTTTCCTGGCTCCTTCTTCTTGCCCTTTTTGAAGACTGGGGTGACATGGGCTTTCTTCCAGTCCTCAGGCACCTCTCCTGATCTCCAGGACCTTTCCAAGATGATGGAGAGTGGCCTAGCAATAACATCCGCCAGCTCCCTCAGCACTCGTGGGTGCATCCCATCAGGGCCCGTGGATTTGTGGATGTCAAGTTTGGACAAAAGATCTCTAACCTGATCCTCCTCCACCAAGGGAGAGTCTTCCTTTCTCCAGACTTCCTCTCTTGTCCCCAGGGTCTGGAATTCCTGAGCACTGGCCTTAGCAGTGAAGACTGCAACAAAGGCAGCATTCAATAACTCTGCCTTCTCTGTATCCTTCGTCACCAGAGCACCCGGCCCATTCAGCAGTGGGCTCACATTTTCCCTAGTCTTCCTTTGCTATTAATGTATTTGAAGAAGCCCTTCTTGTTGTCCTTGACATCCCTTGCCAGATTTAATTCCAAATGGGCCTTAGCCTTCCTTGTCGCATCCGTGCACACTCTGGCAACCTCCCTGTATTCCTCCCAAGTGGCCTATCCCCTTCTCCACATTCTGTACACTTCCTTCTTCTGTTGGAGTTTTGCCAGGAGTACCTTGCTCATCCATGCAGGTCTCCTGCCCGCTTTGCTCGACTTCTTCCTCAGAGGGATGCACTGCTCTTGAGCCTGGAGGAGGTGATACTTGAACATTAACCAGCTTTCTTGGACCCCTCTTCCTTCTAGGGCCCTACCCCATGAGATTCCCCTAAGTAGGTCCCTGAAGAGGCCAAAGTGTGCTCTCCTGAAGTCCAGCACTGCAATCCTACTCATTGCCCTGCTCCCTCCTCGTAGGATCCTGAACTCCACCATCTCATGGTCACTGCAGCCAAGGCTGTCCCCAACCTTCAAATCTCCAACTAGACCTTCTTCGTGTGTTAGTACAAGGTCCAGCAGCACACCTCTCCTTGCTGGCTTCTCCACCACCTGGGTCAAGAAGTTATCATCAATGCTCTGCAGGAACCTCCTCGACTGTTTGTGTCTAGCTGTGCTGTCTTCCCAGCAGATGTCAGGGTGGTTGAAGTCTCCCATGAGGACCAGGGACTGTGATCGTGAGGCTACTTCCAGCTGTCTGTAGAAGGCCTCATCGACAGCTTCCTCCTGATCAGGCGGCCTGCAGTAAACACACATGACAGGGTCACCCCTGTTAGCCTGCCCTTTAATCCTTACCCATAGGCTCTCAACTTGCTCTTCATCCACCCCTAGGCAGAGCTCCATACATTCCAGTTGCTCTTTCATACATGCTCTCTTTATGTATGTGGAATTACATAAAGAGCAACTCCACCACCTCGCCTTCCCTGCCTGTCTTTCCTAAAAAGCACACAGCCATCCATGACAGTATTCCAGTCATGTGAGCTATCCCACCATGTCTCTGTAACTGCAATGAGATCATGGTCCTGGGACCGCACACAGATCTCTAACTCTTCCTGTTTATTCCCCATTCTGTGTGCATTGGTGTATAGGCATTTCAGACAGGCAATCAAGCATGCAGGTTTCCTAGGAGGGGTGCAAAAGGATCCTCCTAGCTATGTCCCACGTGCACTTCCCTGACTGCATGCACCCGCTGGAGTCATCCCAACTTCAGTGGCCTTTTGCTGACTACCCTATCTCTATAACTCTCCCCTTCCCCCATCTTGCCTAGTTTAAAGCCCTCCTTACCAGGCTGGACAACCTGTTGGCAAAGACACACGTGCCTTGCTTGGTGAGGTGGATCCCATCTCTTCCCATCAGCTGGTGATCTTCAAACAGGGTCCCATGGTCATAGAAACCAAAACCCTGCTGCCAACACCAGCAGCACAGCAAATTGTTAACTTGGAAAATCCTTCTTCAACAGTGTTATGATGTACCATTTCACACAGTACAGAGCCTTCTGGCAATTCCACTGCAGTGGGGACTCCTAGAGCTGCACAGTCTCTGAGAATATGCTGTCAATCTCCTGCTCATTTTCTCAGATGCTATATAGCCTACTGACTTCCTCCTGTAACTCCCTTACCTGGTGATACAACTGATCAACCACAGCATACCTTGCACAGGAGAGCTGACTGTCAGCCCAGGCAGAAAAAAAAGAAAAAAAGAATTTTCTCTTGGATTTTCTTTACATAGAACTTTAAAAAAAAAAACTTTAAAAAAGAGAAAGAAATTCTTAATAGTTATTAGCCCTCCATTTAGCTTTATCCTTTCCCAGATGTTTCCCTAAAGAATTCTAGCAGACCATGGATCATCACAGCTGGCATCTGAGCAGTGCTGTACAGGTAATAATGATTCACAGCCACTGCACCCAATCTTGCTGGCATTGGCCTCAGTTAGGACAGAGCCCAAATGTGCTTGCAATTAGAATGAAAGTAGGAATGTAACAGAAATACTGTTTTTTTTAAACAAGTAAGTGTAATTTTTCATGTAAACTTGGGACTGTGCCCGTAAGTAATTTGCTTTTGTCAAATGGAACATGAAAACCACGCACCCAGTCCTGCAAATGGTTACTCATGAGTGCAGTCTTTGCTAACACAAGTGCTGGCACTGAAGTCAACAGCAGTCTAGTGTGGGTAAGGATTACTCGTACGAGGAAGGGCTTTCAGGATTGGCCCCAAGAGAGGTATGTGAATACTCCTTCATGGGACATAAGCTTCAGGGAACTCAAAATAGGTTAATTCCATGCCTGACTCATTCCGTGGATCATTTAACAAGAGCCTCTGGAATTGTGCAGTCAGTAATGAACTGCCAAGAACTAAAACTAATCACTGCTGCAATTATTAAAATTTACACTTGGATTCTGTTACCTTTGTGGCAGATGTGGGTCTTGAATTAAGTGGCCTAGAAATCCAAGGACTTCCTACAGGCAGCTCAGCAGCCCTTTGAAAACCACAGTCTTTTTTACTTACTTTTACCTGAGTTTCTGCTTCACAAAACTGCCATTATTCTAGTTTATTTTCTGTATATTCAAGTGCATTTTTACAGGGTCCTTGCATCATGGAGGTGCAGGAAAATGCTGCTGTATCGGTGGTAATGATGAGGCAATAGATCGTATAGAAACTTTTTTTCTGAAAATAGTAGGTCTGATCACTCCTCCTGATCTGAAAACAGCTTCACTTTTTCCTTTAGGGAAGTGTGATGTGCTATAGTACATCTTAGATGTCCTTACACTGTGTCTGAGACACATAAGAGGTGGACACAACCTCTCTGGGTAGTCCTATATTTCCTATATTACCAGTGGCATCGTGGAAACTTAGAGCAGCACAGTTCTGTAAAGTGCTGAGCTTTCTGGCCCTGGTCCAGCAAAGTGCTTGAGTACAGGCACATGCATCTCAATGGAGTCAAGGAGACCACTCATTAGATGCTTTCAGATCAGCTGAGTCTGATAGGCTTCACCCTAGGATACTTAAAAACCTGGATGAAGAAACACAGGCTCTGCTTGTAGTTTTATAAAGGGGGGGGGGGGGGGGATATCATCAAAATAACTGTAAAAGTGTGTAGCTGGTGCCTGTTGTTAAGCATAAACCATGATTTCAACTTCAATTCTTAGAAAATACTGCAACAAATAATCAAATGAACTATTTCTATAAACTGAGGAGAAAGCAGAAGTACAAGAAATAACTAGTATGGATTTCTCAGGAATGGCTGACTCGCAGTAGCTCTGCAGGAAATGCTCTGGGGATGGCACTGGCTTATAAACAGAATGTGAGTCAATAGAGTTAAACTATTGTAGAAGAAGCAAAAACGTCTTACTGAGTTTTATAAATAGGAGTATATGTATAGTGAGACAGCTGAAGTGATCTTTCTGTCCTCCTTGCTATTGGAAAAGTCTCAGGTAGAGTATTGTGGCTGCTTTTGGGTGCCTCAGACCAGGAGTTTAACCCAACTGGAGAGAAACCAAGAGAAAGTGATGAAAATGATAAAAATTTAGAAAAACATGACTTGTGAGGAAAGGCTGAAAAGTTTGTGTTTACTTTTGTTGGGGGGGGGAGGTTGAGGGGCATTTTGGTAATCATCAAGCATAGAACAGAGATAACTAGGACAAGAATAGTTTAAATGACAAAAAAAAAAAATCAAATTATAGTTTAAAAAGAAATTTCGAGTGCTGAAACTAGTGAAGCACTGAAGCAGGATATCTGAGAAGATGGTGGCGTCCCCTCATTAGAAGTCTTTAAGGGGCAGATTAGATAAAACCCTGCCAGGAATGATCCAAGTGTGGCTGATCATGCCTGGGGACTGAGTGAAGAACTGGGGAAGCTCTGAGGTCCCTCCCAGCCATTGCTGTCGTTGTTTCTGTATGCTTAATGTCTGCACAAATGTGTCCATACTTTGTTCTCTGGGTCTCACACTTTCGGCCTTTTACAGGACAAAGGTCTGAGGCCCCAGACCAACAAAGCACTTAATATGTAAATAGTCCTATAGAAAAAAGTCTATTTACCTGTTTAAAGTCAGTAGGTATCAAGGTACTTGGTTGTGCCAGAGGTTTAGAGGCAAGTTATTAAAAATACGAAAGTATGAAAAGTTGGTACATGTAGACACACATTTTGAGTTGCCTAAATTAATTGAAAGCAATGATGCTGATATAGGTATGTGCACCTATATCTATTTTGAAATATGCCCTGCTATGCCCTTAATTCAGCTGCTGGGGACTGGTGCACACCCTTCTGAAGCAGGCGAGGTTGCCTCTGCAACGGGAACAGAGCCATGGAGTCACGGAGCAGAAAAGAACAATAGAAAGCTCCAAGGCGGATCCAGGACTTCATGATTTGGGACCAGGCCTCCCCTCTTTCTTCTCCTTGTGCGACAAAGCTGGAGGAAAGAGTAATTAAAACTTCGGAGATAGACTGGCCTTCCCATACCTGGCCTTTTCCAAGAGGCATTTTTCAAGAGGATGGTCTGAACTTCTATAAAGAATTAAACATTTCAAATTTTCCCACTGCTATTCGTTCAGGTGACACTAGACCATTTTGTTATCCATCTGTCCTGGATAAAATACAGGACACACATGGTTGAGTATATATTTAAAATTCATTTTTGGTCAAAACTTCTATAACTGCATGCTTTAAAGAGTAAGCATTTGTAATGAGACTTCCAGGAAAAAAAAAATCTAATTTGTGTGCTGTTTCATTTATGCATTAGGCAAAATATGACCAGACTAACAAGTAAAATATCTTGGTAAACACAATGTTGAAGTAATTCTGCGACATGAAAAATATCTCATGTTGTCAGTATTTCTAATGCCATGAGCATATTGTTCATACCACCCTATTTAAAACACCGTGTGTGAAGTACATATATTCTCAAAGCAGGTATTAGCCTGAGGGGATTCAGCTTTGATTCTGAAACATACTGATGGGAAAGCATTCATCCTTTGATGAAACAGACCACTTCACGCAGTAGTGGCACTTCTCGCTGAGTAGCTGGGTCCAGTGCAGAAAACGCGTGTCTGCTGCTACCTGAGCGTTCGTTTGCCTAATGGGAAACTCCTAGTATTCTGATCAGTGCTCTCAGACTCATTGGAGGATGAGACTAATTCAATAAAGTGTAATGTGTACGCAGCACACAACTCTACTGTTCAAAATTTAAATATTCTTTAAATATTCAAATTTTGAAACTGCAGACTCCTTGGAGAGGGGAGCCTATCTATCCTGCCAGCTGATTTTACTGCTGATCTGCTGATTACTTTGGGTTTCTGTTAAGGAGACAGCTATAGGACAGGTGAAACTTTAATTTCAAGATGCATGAATAGATTCAGTAAAGGATTCACGAGTTAACATGAATCAAGCTGTAGAGGACTACGGATTTGAACCTATGTCTCTTCATGGCTTATACAAAATTGTTCCCACGGTAATAAATCAGACTAGATCAAATTGATTTGCCCCAGGTATGTGGAAAGACAGATAAGAGGATATGTTTTAATTAATTTAACCATTCTACTCATTTAGCACTGCTTAGCACTAAACCACACGGTGCTAGTAATTTGATGTTTCCTTGATTGGCCTATCCCTTCCAGCTTGGCCCCAAACTTTTTGTAAAATGCAGTCTCCCTACCTGACCCTGGACTACTTTTCTCAGGATTATTAGAGGTTCCTCCCTTCAGTTCATTGTCAACAGAATGAACTGTCAGACGGGGAGCCAGAAAACACCTTGGGAACAGACCTGTGCTAAGCTCCTGCCATCCTTGAAGCTGTGATAACATGGCATAACCTCCTTTGCAGTACAGGTGGGTCCCAGACTAGCGATGACGAAAGCAAAAAGCATGAAAAGTCTTTCCCTTTCTTTAAAAATGATAAAGACTGCAGTATCCATTACACTGTAAATCTTGGCTGGGCTGGTTGGTGATCTGGGCTTGCTGTTTCTAGGGAAGGGGGCCACAGAATAAGCATACCTCATGCACAGACATGTCCTCTTTTGCGGACGTGAACTTCAGACTCCCTTCCATTTAGGTCCTACGTAGAGGATAACTCTCTTTGGAAGCAAAGGGAAACTACTTAAAGAGTCATGTTCCACTTTTCCCTGACTGGAGAGAGGGATTCTGCCTACAGGCTCTTCTGCTGTTACCAGATGACTATATTAAGAGAAATGACCAGCTGAATTTTAAAAGGATAACAGAAAACCTTTTAATACCGTGTGGGCCTTACATACAAAAAAAAATAAATAAAAGGAAAGACTTCCAATGATTTGAGTGGATTCTGGATCAGAGTCTATGTGAATAGTGTAAGAGCTGCTCTCTTGGCATATGCAGAACCAGTGGTTGTTCTGGTATGCTGGGGTATATCTTAGAGTTGACAATGTGAGTAATGCGACTTCCCTGGTGAAAAGATGATTATTTTTGTTCTCATTGTCTTTGTTTCTGTTAAAACACCAGATTCTTCAGGAATGAGGATTTTTCAGGTGTTTTAGTTTGTGCCGTATTCCTAGACAGAGGATTTTGTCATCTTTTTTTTTCTATTTTGCAATTTTGGATTTTGCTTTTTCTTTTCTTTTTTTTTTTTTTTGGTCTTTTATTCTTGCTTCTCCTGGTTTGTATATTAAACACGCCTATTGACTAAGACACAGAACAAGTCCCTTACCGCTGTCAGAAATCTTTATTTACTTGCTAGGTTTTGTGATGAGAGCGCCCTGCAGTACCCTGTCTGTGAAAAAAATAGAGGTTGCAATTGTTTGGGAGGATATGAAAGACTATTTTATTCCTTTTTTTTTTGTTATAAGAAAGGGATGTAAATGCCTTATGACTTTCTCCTGGCTGACATAGGAAAAGCAATATCTTTAGTAAACAAAGTGAATGGAAAAGATTGTCTTTTGCCCTGTAAGAATCTGGGCTCATGCTTGCCGATTTGGACCAGAATGTGCTACTTAAAGAAGATTTATTGTGGAGGCTGCTTTCTGAATAGGTGGTAGATTGCAACATATGTGCATCTATGCAGTATATCTCAGGAAAGGGGTTTTAGTGAAGTTAAAAGAAGTCTATATGTTAAAATAAGCAAAACAGAAATGACAGGTATTTTGTATTGCTAACATGCAGAGGATAACATGCACTGACAGGCAAGATGCCTCATAACAACTTAACAAACTGTTATAACAAATTTTGTATATGGCATGGTGCTTCCAAGGTCGAGTACTGTTACCAGTGGTGCTTGTGGTACACAAATGAGATGATCTGGATTTCAGGGCCAAATCCAGCTGGGCTGCTGGAATGCAGTGTTCAGACTTGTCTTTATATTGCTAACCTGTTAACTCAGGGATAAGGGTGGTCTGATTTTGGTTTCCTGATATGGTATTATCCGCTACAGTTGGCATTAAAGAACTGCTTGTTAAACTATGTGACATGAAATTTTATATCACTATGAATATAAAGGCATGAAGAAGCTGAAGTGTTGCAGGTGGCAAGGCGAATGAAAGTGCTTTTTTCATAATGATTTCAGAAAGAAATGATATACCAATGATATACACGTATTTAATCCAGGGTGATGCTATCTAGCTGGAGAAGATGTTGACAGTGTAGTATACTTTAATTCTTTACATTATGTGTCACATAAAATGATTTGAGTTGTTATTTCCTCAGAAAATATCTATAGGAATTGTTCATGTTTCCTTGAAATAGATTTGATGTTCTTGTGACCGTATAGCTTCTACTTCTGTATAAACACTCAGGAACTTTACCAGCAATGACATGAATCTATGATAATGAAATTATGAAACACATTTTTTAGTTGTTTCAACACAAGTTATTTTGAAGCCTGGGTCTTAACATTCAAAATTTGAAATTCTTCCTGTCAGTTCCACAATAAACTAATCAACAAACAGAAAAAAAAATACTTAACTTATGAAAGTGACAAATTAAGTCTACGTAGATCAGATTTCAGGTATTGGATGTTTTCAGAGTTTCTAACAGTTTATAAGGAAGAATAATTCATAAAACAATCCATAAATAATGTGAATGATGAATCCATTCAAGATTTTCTCAGTTGACATACAAACATATAATGACCACAAGTGGTAGTACTTTGGAAAATGTTTTGTGAGTATATCTTTATGTAATTTTGTGGCCTTACAAGTTGTTCTTTGCGCTCCCTCATTGTTGATTTCTACAGTGCTGCTTCCTGCATTGGTGTAGCACTCAAAATTGTGGAATCGTGCCCATGACAGCAATCTGACCAGCAGGTGAAAATCTGCTAATTAGTGATACAACCCCTAATATTTATAATGCTAGCAAAATACCATCTTAAACTTGTGGAATAGAACTTAGGAGGAGTTGCCCTCTTAAAAATTGATCAAGAAGGCTGTTAATTCTGTAAGTGTAAAAATAGCACTTCTACATAAAGCTCCAGAAAATTAATATTTCTGGCTATTCAAAAAACTTACCTCAAGTTTACTGTCTGTGTAAGCCTCAAAGTTATAGAAAACACCTAACTGTATATTATCTAGATCCAGTTACTGTTCAGGTTAATATAGAATCAGATTCAGCTAGCATACTATCAGACCCTTAATAATTTGCCCAAGACAAATTCTTAGCTAAGGAAAAAAAAAAAAAAAAGAGCCTAGGACTTGGATCTTCTGAGGAAGACGCTCTCTGATAACAAGCCAAATCCCTAAAAAAACACCAGAAAAGAAGCTGGAGAACTGTGATTCCCAAGGAACCAAAGACTGTAGAAGTCAGCAGTATTTTTACCGTCAGGGAAGAACTGCTGTGAGCCTAATGGCTGCAGAAACATAACAGAAGGCAGTCCTCACCTACGAGGGTACGTGGACAGAGATGGGTAGAGACTTGGTTCTGAGGACTGCTTTTCTAGAGAAAATTAGTCATAACCTACATATCTCATTTATCTGAGAATATTTTCAGCTAACATTCCCCATAATAGAAATAAACTATGCAGAAGAGCACCGCTATCATGTGAATACCAAAATGGCACGTGTACATCAGTGTCTCCTTGTGCAATTCCACGCCTTGCAGGCGTGTTATGACAGCAGCTGTGTTTCCTGATGCATTACCACAGGTAGAGGTGCCCCGAGGTCTGCTAACCACAGTCTAGGGTGAGCCCTTTGGCTCTGCACTCCACCTTAGCTTGGGAACACAAAGCCCCTTGCTGAGCAACGGGCTGTCAATGCAAATAGTCCCCTTTTTTTATTTCCTGAGTGACGAACACGCTTGTCTTATGCGGTTCTCACGTGGCGAGATAGTAGTAAGTAACTGTGCTTCAGACAAGGCAAAGGCACAACCATTCAGGATTTCCTATTTTTTGTTACGTTAATTTGGGGGGGAGGGGAAGTAGTGCAGAGAAAAGGCTTTGAATCCAGACAGACATGTGTGCTTTAAATTATGTTTTGTGAATTGAAGCAAGGCAGATGCTTCCAACAAGCACACATTTTGCTACTGTTTGCAAAGCAGACACACACTGGCACATGGTTGTAGGACATGAATTATACTTCTGTGCTTCTGATTTGTAGCCACACCTGTATACCCTTAGAAATGCTAATAGAAAAAATATGAATTTAGGCACAAAGGAGAATCTAATAAGAGGAACATTTGAATGGGTAAGGAAATGTCTATCCTCTCTCTTCCCCCCACCCCCAATCATTAGGACTGGAGGAACATGCTTATAGTAATTAGGTAAGATTGATTTAGAGGCCGAACACCACCCACAATTTGTGTAGTCTGGGGTCAGGCAGGCAGCTGCAGAAACCGCTCAGCTAATTATGAGAATTCACTGTTCGTTAATAGAATCTCTCTCCACAAACAGCAGCTGTGTGTTTGCTCACGCAGATTATTAATTCTGGCCTTGCCTCAGCTGCAAGTTTCTGCTGCGTCGAAAGGAATCCTCTGATAGAAGTGTCAGTTATCACCCAAGCGATGCCAAGGGAGAAAGGAAAAACAGAAAGAAAGGAGAGTGTCTTCTAATCACAGGTGTATAAAGATTTTTCACAGATACCTTCCTTTTCTTCCTCTTACTCCCAAACAATTAAATGCCAATTTTGGAACTCATTAATCTGCAGGCAACCTAGAGAGATCTAATTTATACCTGTCAGGAGCAATGGGCAGCAGCTAATAGGAAAATAATTGCAATATAAGTCTGCTTTCCCACTTGATAGTATGCTTATTTTTAATGATACACCTTTGATACAGTAGTATCAAAGCATTATAAAGGATCATTGCGTTCATCAGACCTACAGTTTCTTCTGTTTGTTGTTAGAGGAAAATACAATTGTGCACCTTTTTTGTACCGCTACAAGGAGGATGCAGGCGTATCCTCTTCTTAGAGACACAAAATAGGTGCACAATTGTATTGTCCTCCAACAACAAAGGGAAGAAACTTTACTTGACAAATGTGACATATGATCATTTGGGGAATATAAACCAGCTTCTTACAAAATGAGAAATTAGAGTCAACTTTGTAGGTAAAATATCATATCTATATAGACAGATATAAAATGTGAATGTAAATGATTTGCTGTAAAATCAAGTTTTGAGTAGATCTTGACTCAGTTGAGGTCAATAATAAAACTCATACTCATGTTAATAAGGCCAGAAATGCTTTCTAGGTTCTTAAATTTTATGACCCTATAGAATATTAGGGTGTTTTATTATAGCTGAATTGTATAGCTCTGAATTGGATCTCATGTTCAGGTAGGGTACCGTCCTGCAAAATTCAGAAATTTCTCAGGAATGTTAGCATATCTGTGAACAGAAGGTTCCTGTTGTGAAAGATGAAACATCCATATTTTGCATTTGGATGGAGGTGTGTGGGAGGCATGCAAAATATACCCATCTGCACAACTAAAGGGGAGCAAGAGCCCCATCTTTACGTTGCCTTATGAAATAGGTATACGTCTTGTTCATTTAGACTATTTAAGCAGGCCAGGATATAAAGATTTTCTCTGCAGCGTTAAAGAACTCAACTTAATGATGAGTGAGCATCTGTGGGGAAACACATTGGTACCATGTTTTAGTAAGAACTCAATTCTTTTAGCAAATATAGCAGACTGATGACCATTGGAAAACTAAAACGTTGTTAAGCAAACTAGATCTAATTAATCCCCAGCCTCTCTCTGTTTGTTTCAACATCGCAACAAAGGTTCTTCAAAAACAAACGTTGTATTTTGTCACTTTCAGTGCTGGTACTTGGAAAGAGGACAGCATGGGGCAGTGGACTGTGGTCATGTGATATAAAGCGTTCTAGCAAGTGCTTTGGAGAAAAAAGGCTTTCCGTTAGAAAAGTGAAATGGAAAGCAATCCTCTGTAAACGCTTCTGGGGTTTTTCACTAAAATTCTTTTTTAGATATTTGACTCAGCAGTTTTTGAGAATTGTGCAAAGTTTCCGTGAAAGTAAACAAAAATGTTCATGCTCACTTACTTTTTTTCACAAGGGAAAACATCGTTTCATGGCCAGCTCTTTCCTCCTGTTCAGTTTGCTGGTAATTTTTAAAATGCAGCCTAAATTGGTAGGCTAATGTAACTATTTCATGATAAGTCCTGCAACTACATGCAGGCTATTGCACAAGAAAATGCCAAATCTTTCTGAATATCTTGAGCAACCGTAAAAATCTGATCCTTATTAGCAAGGACCTATTAACAGAGAAGAATATGATAACTTTTTTTATTAGAAAAGACCTTGCACTATTATTCAGAAAACTTGTGCCAACTGATACGTTTAAACCATTCTTTTTTAGTAATAGGAATCAAAGCCTTGTAAAGAAAAAAAGCCCTGATACCTATTAACAACCATAAGGCAGCAATCCTATGAAAGACAAACTGTAATTCCTTTTCTGCAGCGCTTATGCATACCAGTGTGGTTATTATTGATAAATATTCAGGGATCAATAGTGACCACTCTGAACTTGTGAAAGTAATTTGTATGAGTCAAGGAATAGCTGCAATAGTTTTAAACACTTTTTCTGTTACTGAATATTTGTCATTCATGTTACGCTATTAAAGTTTCCATAGGAGATTTACAGGTGTATAAAATGACTAGGTTAGATCTGACTGTGCATTTAAAGTATATCAGAACATCTACCCTATGGAAAAAAAAAAAAGAGTTATATGACAGTTGCTTCATTGGAGTAACAAACTCATTTACTTATGTTAAGGCAGGATAGAATTTTATAACGAAAGGGAAAAGGGGTTCGAGTTAGTGTAAGTCAACAGAAAAACAGTAAATTTCTTGATTTTTCCTTTTGTTCAGATAAATTACTAAGTGAGATCTGATTTTTGCCATGAATTGCAAATTGATTTTTTAAGGCAGTATTTAAAAGAGTTTTATGTGATGACTGATTTTATACAGTTAAAGGATAGGGAACACTGCATAGTTTAGTTGCTCGTTCTTGACTATGAACTTAACAGCTGTGTGTGTGAAATACAAAATTGCTAATGTGCATCAAATATTTTAGAATCCCCACCTGAAGTGAAAACGTTAACAGAAACAAAAATAAAAGCTTCAGCCAGAAGCCGAGGTCTGACCAACAGCTACAGAGTTGTAAAATCATCTTGCTCCTACATTGTCATTCCTGGGAAGGTTTTGTATCAGACGTCAGAAATAAAGCTGATCTTCCTGTTCTGGCATTCATCAACAATATCACCATCTTATGCCTTAACCATACATTTTCTGGTTTTGTTCTGCACCTACAATTTTACTCCTAGAATTTCATTTGACCTGTACTTAGAAATCAGAGTTAACAAGAGGGCCGAGTTTGTTCTGGTTAAGTAATATTCTTACAAAAAGCATCACAGAAGACCTCAGAAGGATTATTAGCAGAGACGTCTGTGTATTGAAAGGTCACAAAATCATTCAATAGTCTTTTGCTTTGAGTTTCAAAAAATATTCTGCATTTACAAAGTGTTACTCCAGACGCAAACGGCTGAATTTGCCTCAGGTGTGATACATCTTAGTACGGATAAAACTTAGAATTTCCTCATGGAAAGATGAGGTTCTAAATCCAACAGGAATGGCAATTCCAGGCCAAGACCAGCTTTATGAACATTGAGTGGCATGCACATGTCGTTTTATGCAGTTACGATGAGTTTTACCCGTCTCACTGCTCCCGCTGCATGAGATATCATCGTGCAGAACATTCAGCAGAAGTAGCCAGAACTGTAAGGCTTCTTGGCCTTCCCTGTGAGACTCAGCTGAAAGGCTCAATCTCCAGGGCTGGATCCGCTGTAGGCCTTTCAGACATTGCCTTATCTTTCTCAGATTTTTCTGTCACACAGCTATCGCCAGTGAACTTGTGGTTTCATGAAAAAACTCCTTCCCCGCCAGTGTCGGACAGGCCAGGAGACAGGATCTTATGTTGCCGTGCCAAGACACCTCTCCCCATCTCCCTTTTCCTGCACACCCTCCCCGTATCCCCTTTCCCACACGCCCACAGCTTTGTTTAGTTTTGCCAGAGGACGTCGGCCAGCATGGGAGCACTGTGAGTCTCTGGTGTTTAAGCTGCTGGATTGGTCCTTGATGTGGCTCTGGCCCAGACCAGCGAGGGCTCTCCCAAACAGTTCCTCAGCTCAGAGCCCAGCCTCAGCCCTGAGGAGCAGCCCCCAGCGTGTTTAATTTGCTAATATCAATGTATAGTTTGTGAACAAAGTCTCTTTTCTAACATTTAGGTCTCTCACTGTTTTACGTAGCTCATATATCCAGTTGTTTTCTACCATAGTCCAGCTGCCCTGTAAAACTATTCCTTCTTCTTTTTTTTCCTCATATCTTTTCATGCTGCTCTCCACATTTCTATACTATAGTCCATCTTGCTAATGAATTAAACACCTTTCTTGGTGTTTACTCATGGTCGTACAACTGAACATACAGCACTATTTAGTAATATTACAAAGTTTCTAAGCAAGTGCTTACAGATACACCAGAGAGGAGTGGGAACAATCTGGAATTGTTAGGAGGAAATAGCAGACAGCCAAGGGTTCCTCTTTCAGCTCACATTTCTGTGACTTTGAAGTAGAAAATTTAATGACTTCTTTTTCTAAGACTTTGCAATGTTCCAACAATATATCACTGGGTTTTATCATCACCACCCCCTGCTTAGATGGTCAGGGATTTGAAATGTCTGCTATTACATGGTTTGCAGTTTTCATGCCAGCTTCTAAACACTGAAATTTCTGTTTGTGCAGTAATTACTACATATTACTAATACACAGCTTAAAACATATGTGAGCTACTTTTCCCATTAGGAACTTACGTAAGCAAGTCTAAGAACATATCATAGTTTAAACTGTAAAAAAAAAAAGATAAATATTGCTGATTTATGATGTTCTGTTTTTCCTATTAAATCAATATTTTTATTAACGTCTCAGAACTAAAAAGTTCTCAGAAAACCTAAACCATTCTATCATTAATATTTTATGCAACTTCAAGGTAATTCACTCATATTGGAGAAGCACTCTGAAATAGAAATCATATTTATCACTGCACCATGTAATCCATCTCTAATTCCATTGCAGTGCTGTTGCAACTTTGTCAAAGTTACTCCTTCAGTAGTTTCATTTACACTTAGAAGTATTTTTACTTAGTGCGAGTTTTCTAATACCAACATTTGTTGTTTGTGCATCAGGTTGCCAAGCTTTTTATGCAATGGGAATAATTTCAAGATTATAATGATATCCATTGAAATAAATTATTTAATATGTTTCTTGAAAAAGGAAGTAAAGGAACTCTTCTGGGTAATTGGTGTGCAGTAAGCCACAGCACCAGTTGCACATTCATTTTTCTCCTATATATGCAATTATCCACTCAGCCTGTATCCATTAATATTATTTTTCTTCCTAAGCTGGAAGTATATAAAGCCATTAGAAAATAATCCAAAGAATTCTATTTGCTGAATAAATTTTAATTTGCATGGCACCAGGAATTTTTTATTAATGGGAAATAAATTATTGCAATCTTATGGAAGGCGACAAGTTAATAGCTTTGTGAAAAGTAATGGAGAGAAAATGATCTTGAAAAGGTCAGGTCTCCTGTCACAATGTCTTTATGCACAATTAAAACTAGTCAAGAAAGTGGCTATATAATCAGGACCATGAATATGCATTATATCCTAATGAGAGTGTGAAGATGGAGATGGGTTAGTGCTAAAGTCATGGTGAGGTGGTGACATAAAAATGGTAATTTGTGATGTAGTATTTAACTACGTGCTTCTGTTTCCTATGGGAGAATTAACTCGTTGTTACCTGGTTATTCATTATTTTACCTCTACCAGTATGCTAAGTAAGAGAGAAGAGACTTCTTTGTAGGAGCACATATGCACATGTGTTATGTTTTACTTATTTATAAAGTCTCACCTCATAGTTATGACTGTATATTATAAAATATCTCTTTGGTCTCACTGCGAGAACTCCAGAACATTTGATATCATTGCATTTTTAATGATTGATGTTGAAGGCATTTTCATGTCATTATCAGATTTAACATATCACGGCTCAACCTTTCTAAAAATATATGAGAATATGTTTGCTAAGCTAGTCCTGTGCCAGGGAGAATCTTCCCATTCTGTACCTCTGAGTGGGAGCTATCATACTTCCCCATGGACAAAGATATAGAAAAGACTCTAGCAACATCCCTGCACAGAGAAAGAAATCAATGGTTTTGCCTTTTTCAAAAGGTAAAAGAGGATGGTTATGCCTTTGTTTGTGAATAAATCCTAGTTCCTGTTTGGAAAGCTGTTTTGAAATATGCATGGCTAGAAATAAGCATCTACCAGAAAAAAAAAAAAAACTTACCTTCTTGAGCACAGAATTTCCTCCTGCTAATGGCTGCTTCAGTGGTCCTACTGCTGCTAATAGATGCTATTGAGTAATTCTGACTATTCTACATTTTAATTGAAAAGCAGTATGAACATTCTGATTCAGTGGCCATTTAATAAAAGATAATGGTCATTGAACAATGATTCTGATTAGCTAATGGCAATTTAAAGGCTTATAACACCTCTCTCAGCACTGCCTATTTGGGTATGCTATTAGAAGTTACTCCCTAAGAGCTTGGTTTTGTACTTTGTTCAGAAATAGGAATAACTAGGAGTGGAAGCAGATGCAGCTGGCATCCTATAGCGCTGTGTTTGGGTGGCGGAGCTGTATTCAGTCCTGGCTGATTAGATTACCATAGATGGGCATTCAGCCGGTAGCTCTTCCCATATATTGGCTCACTTAGCATATACTTTTCTTGTTTACTGCTTGCTTCATTGCCCATCATACTACTGGTTTCCTAAGTACGTATTCATTGGATATTATATATGAGAATAGAATCATATACTGAATTGCCTTTGTGCTGAAATGCTTGTCATAATACTTTTTATACTTTTGCTATCCTGAGAATAAGCTAAAAAACTTATACAGTGAGCAGAAAATAGGCTAGATATGCAATTTAAAATAGGAATTTTCATGTCCTATTTGCTCATTGGGGTTCAGTGAATTAAAGAACTGGACCTGTCATGAGCACCCTCTTTCTCCTTGAGCAGGCTTCACCATCTCTGCATTCTTCAGCTCTCCCATCTGTAAGAAACAAGTCAGGACATTTCTCCTCTGGCATTAACTCCTTTAAACCTAATCATAGGCAGAAACTCTGTGCTACAGCCCCCACGTTTATGTGCTACCATGAGTATGAGACAGTTTCTCCCCTGAAATCAGACCTGGCAGTATTTAGTGGTACGTAAAGGCTGAAATAGCAAGCGCAGGTTTATAAACAAAGTGCACGTAGCACTGGAAGTATCAGTGTCTCTATAGGTGGTGCATTTCCTTTTATGAAGTTGTCTCATGAGAACTGGGTTGCTGTTCATAAAGATTTTGACCTCGGTTCATGTGGTCAGATTCGGTGGTAGTATCAAGGCTTTGAGGTTTCCAGCAGCATGGAGTAATATCTGTCATTTCTTTTTGTGTTTTGAAGTTGGAGGACAATAACCCTATTGAAACAAACACTGAATCGAGGAAGCTGATAAAACTGAAGTGTACGAACTTCTAGAGCGAATGCTGTTTACGTGACTTGGCACTCTCTGAGAGGTTAGCGAGATTATCGAAGACTGATCTCCATTCTCAAAAGGGCTTCCCCTAAACTATGTCTTCACGATACTATTCAGCTGCAGACGTCTCTAATCAAGTAAATCTCCCAATTAGTAAATTCTAACCATTTCACCCAGCTCTGGAAGCAAGACAGTCACAGTCAGAGAAGCAGGTTTTATTAATCCAGAGTGAGAGGCAGACAAATTATGTCTTACAGGTTCTTAACTCAAGCAGGCGTGCGTGTAGGTACCATGCGTATCTCAGCACCCTGCACCTTCAAGCATCCTGTTCTGAGGTTGGCATGGGCAGCCCAGCAGAAGCACTTCCGCTCTCTCTGCCTAAATAGGACCCTAGTTATAGTGCTCTTTGCCTTTAGTTGGTTCACTGATGTGCTTCAACAGACAGGCTGCTTGTGCACTGGCAGAACGCTCCCAGATTGACTAATGCAAGCTGGTTTTTGTTTTTAATCTTGTGACTTTAATCACTTTTTTGCTATCAGCAGGAAAACTGCAAAATCCTAGCTCAGTATCTGGATTAACATAGGTTTTCTGTAGTGTTTCTTCATAGAAACTGATTAGCTTTCAATTCAGGGAAAAAAAGAAGAACAGGGTAGGCCTTGTCTTTCCTGCCTGTTTCCATAATAGCAGAACAGAAGCCTGAGGAACAAAAAAGCAAAGATTTTCTCGTGGAGCGCAGGGAGGTATGGACGGGTGAAGGAGAAGTACAGCCAGAGAGCTATGAGCCTTACCTCAAGGAGGGCAGAGTATGAAGTGCTCAGCATGTCCCTGCTGCATTATCCCTGCTTGAAAACAAAGTCATAACTCCGGGATTTGGTGAACGAATTTTACAGACATTGGACAGTCACCTCAGCCATGGGATGAGTATATGATGTTGTACGAGTGTATCAGTATATGAGGTGGTAAATCAATATGCTGATGCTAGCATTTCCCTTTTCTGCTGACCCTGTACATTTGGTCTGTGTGCTGTTGGAGTACTTGAATGGTATTTCCAGGTATCTCCACTTTACCTTGGGGAAACAGAAATCCCACAAAGTAATGCAGGTGGGAAGTAATCATCTGCATTACTCATGCACATGACTGGTTTTGAAATTCACTGTGATGACTCAGGAGAGAAAAATACAAATATTTAAATGGATGGCTCAAGGAAAACCATTAGTTTGAGTACAGTCATGATAAAAAGAAAACAAAGGAGAACATTAGATGCATACAGAATACAACAAAACGGATTTTTTTTTCTTTGCAGTTATGATGGCTTTCCCTCAGATTAAATATTATTTAGAATTCTTACCATCCTGACTAAATGAAATAGTAGAAAGGATACAAAGGTAGCCAGTGCATAACTCTAGGGTGGTGGACAGACTTCTATATCTGATTGGAAAAGCTAGGATTGTTCATTGTTGCTGCTGTGAGCAGTAGGAAAGGAGTAACGTGCATAGTCCTAGTGCTTAAGAACTGCAGTCATGCACTAGGACCCTAAGCTTGTATGACTTTGTACAAAATAGTCAGTTCTGAGGAGACATGTACAAAAAGAGTTATGAGCTGGGCACAGAAAATAACAGGATTTGAAAAGGCACATAAATGCTTTGAAGAGTGAATTGAAAAGTAAATTAAAATATCACCTCATCAAAAATAAGGAAAGAGTTAACAAAATTGTAAGGATAAATTATTTAATCTAAAACACGAAGATAAGATTCATGCAATGTATGCTGACCTTGTGGAACTCACTGCCTCAAAATATTGTTTATATGAAGAGTTTAATAGGATTTTAAAAATGAAGATTAAACATCTATATAGGTAAAAGGGAACATGTGTGTCCATTAAATGGGTGAAAGAGAGTCAGGAAGAAACTTCCCATTAGAATATCTTTCACAAAACTTAACACTAGCAGCTGCTGCCAAAAAGAACACAACTGTGAGCTATTTCACGATGTCAGCACCTATGTTTCTACACAAAATAACTGTACTTCTTTCCGTATTTTCTCTTTTCTTTTGCCAATAGTCCTTCTTTGACTTTCCCAACATATCATTTTCTACAGAGTGGTGTAGTTACGGTTTTTGAATATACTTGGGCGACTTGATAATAGAGAAGGGCTAGTAACTGGAAGGCTGAAGGCCGGTGCTCTGTCTTTAAATAGTAAGTTGCCCTATCTCCATTTCATTTACCACTAAATTTCTGACATCCTACCCTGCAATTTGCATGCCTATTTTTTTCCCCACATGGAAGAATAATACAGCTGTACCTAACTTGTATCTTTTCCTAAGAACATGAATGTTCTTCCTGTTGTTTCTAAATCTCCTGTCGTTCAAGATGAGCATGTGCCAGTCAGGCAGAGTCAGAGGTAATGAAGTGCCACGCCGCTATAGGGAGATCTCAGGAAAACATTGTGATTAGTGGGGGATCCATTCCCTGGGTTTCAGCTATCAAGAATGCTAAATCCCTCTCTGATACAAATTAAAATTTTTGCCGTGGCATAAAACAAAGCCTGGATTTCTTCTGGACTATTTGTAAATACGCTCAAATGCATTTCAGTGATGAGGTCTTGAGATATGACTGCCAAATAGATGTATGGAAATCGCACATGCAACCTAAAAAGGCCTGTGTGTGTGCGCTCATGTATATACAAATTTAAATTTAAATTTGGCCCTTTGCAAGGAACTAATTCAATATAATAGATGAAGTGTTTGAAATCTGAAAACAATGTTTTGATGGTCAGATCAGCAAAAAGGGGGGAATTAAATGTGGCTTATTAGCATTTTATGGGCAAAAAGAAATTCAGAATTCTCGGGAGACCAATAGAGAGAGGGGAAAATACAGTACACATGTAAATTAACAGCCAGCAATCCTGGTACCTAAGGAAATATCTGCAGGACATCTTAAATCATCTAGAATTTGGGTATACTCATTAACCCATGGGAGTTAACCATCTGGCAAGTAGAATACAATGCTCTAACTAGTGTTGTTGTGTTGTTGTTTTATAAATCAGGTTGGACGCAACAGCACTGCTTGCTGAGTGGATAGTGTACAGTCATTAACATTATGTCCATTGCTAGATCACAAAGCATAAAAATTATGTCTAGCACAAACAAAGAAGTTATCTTTAAGGCTTTATTAGCGTGTCCACGTCTTTGGTAGAAGACATCATACAATAGCTTTTTGTTTAAATACATTCCTGTAAAAAGTCTCTCTTTTAAAAAGTAATAACAGTATTTACCAGCATACATGCATAGATTTTTATGTTGATATCGTCAAATACAGCAAGTATGAAACAAATGCAAATGAAATTTATACAATGCCTTCCGTTTCTAGACTACATTTTGACTGAAAATTCATCATGTAGTAAATACACTTAAAATAAATTAACGCTACTCGTAAATGTTATGCTGACATGGGACAGAGAAATGAGTACCTATTAAATTTTACTGTAATTAGAAACAATGTTGTGCTTTATTCATTCAGAGACTGTCATCGACAGACTGGAGCAGCGACCATTTTCCACTTGTGTGCATGAAACACATCGACACAAGCTCCTGAACAAGGTTTACTGATACTTTTGAGCAGCTGTGAATCAAGTCAGTAGCACCACCGTGCTTCTCCACGAGCCATCACGGACTTGGGAGCCAGCTAGCGTGAGGTTTGATGGCAGGTCAGAGACCTATCACTATTCAAACAGTGGATAATTGAAGTTGTGTCTCGTTCCTAAGCGTTGTGTAAAAAACTCAGGGAATTCAGTTTTAATCTGTGTTTGCTTGTTCACACCCACGTGTGTGTATGATCGGAGCCAAAGCAGAATGAGATGCCTCCAAATGGAGGTAAACGCACCCATGCTTCGCTGCCTGCTCCCGTCCTGCCCCCAGGAATAGGGGTTGGACATCCACCACAGCACCACGGTCGGCAGGCTCTGCAGACCACAGGTGAAACAAGCCCGGTGAAGTGGGGGGCTGCCCCAGACACCCATGGACCCTTTGTTACAGTTTTGCTCGTGGTCATGCCCAACGAGGCCGCATATGCACTGGGTGCAACACAAACGTAGAACAAAATGAGGTTCCTGGCCCCAAAGAGCTCCAGCTCTAGGGTAGGATGCGGGAGATGGAGACAGACAGATAGGCAAGGAATACAAGGAAACAGAGAGAAAGCACCGATCTGAATGATGCACTGTAAGCTTAGTATACTGACTGTCTGGCACAAATGGAAAAGTTGAATACAGAAAGCGTTACTAAGGAAAACTAAGAACTTTGCTCTATAATGCCAATATGCTGTAACCGCGTGACTAGAATTTCATTCCTCTCTGTAGTTCTGATTGGATTAAATTTATTTTAAAGACTTATCCAATTTCCCCTTTCCCCATTTCCCTTCCCTCATGGTATTCCTAATCTATTAATAGCCTCCCTAGTGAGATCTTAGGGCAAGATGTGATGAAAAACACTGAGCCAGTTCCTCTTTGGTATAAATTAATGTAATTCCACTGACCTAAAAGTTATTCTACTAGAGTATACCGGCATATCTAATTATAAAGATAGGTTAACTTTAACTAAGCAGCAAATAAATTATCCAAATTGGAATTCGGCCAGGACTTGATTTTGGATATTTAAAATCATTTGTAAAGCTCCATAGCATCCTCAGTTAATAATTCATCTTCTAAAAAAAAATCTCACTTTATCAGACAAAGTATAACATTCAGCAATAATATCTTTTGGAGCACAATGCTAGGGAACTTTATTATTATTTTGTAAGAGAAAAGATGCACCTTGGAACATCCTGAGAACCTCCCATCCAAGCATTGCTCCACCGTTTCCTAATTTACACAGTTAATGCAGTAATAAACAGAGTTCGCAGGCTCCTCAAAAAAGGATCAAAAGCAAACAAGTGTGAACTGCTTGATTTTGTGAAGTGTGACTTCTTGTGCCTTGCAACTTACTTGTTATAGAGCTATGGACTTGCTAATAGGATCGTCACTCCAAACAGCAGTTGCTAAAAATCTCACTTTCCACGTGCCAAAGCTGCAATGACTTTGTCCCAGGAAGAACCCACTTACATGCTTTACTTGTTTTATGAGTGTAGTTTTATGGGTCCTCTTTATTATTTGATACTAAGGTCTCTGAAATCTGAAACACTTAGATGATCATATAAAGAAGCGCATTTAAGTTCATCATTTCCCAGGAGTATTTATCATAAGCTATTAGGAGGCGAACTAAAAATGTTAGCGGAGTTGACTGGGCTTTTAAGATTTATCACTAATTATATGTATAAAACAAGGTTCTTGTAAGAGTCACTGCCTGCACAAATATCAGTCACCTGTTCTTATTTTAACGTGCAAAACATATGATTGAGAAGACAAATAAAAGCCATAAAATGGGATATCACTTTTCTAGTGAGTCTATAAAATTAAAATGATTACAACCTAAAATCGTTCTTAGGAAAATAGAGCCTAGGATATGAATATCATAAAGTATCAAGTGCATGATGCTGTGCCCAATAGAAAAGGCCTAAGATTCCGTCGAGTCTTTGGATTTATCAAAGTTCTCAGCTGATGTCCAAGAACTGCCTGAAAGCTTTTGTGTGTCGTTGTTCGTCTTACACCACTGCGCAAATATCTGCAGTTGAACTGACATACCCCCCTATTAATAGCAGATAATACGCCTGCCTCATCTCAGCACGGAGGATGCAAAGTCCTAACAAGACATTGTTTCTAAAGCAAACACTGAATCTGCACCACTCCAAACTGTGGTGAACATGACAGGGCATCTTACTAACTGGAAATGCAGTGCACAACACAGCTAACTGTAAAAATAAATGCATTCGGTCAAGATCATCACTTCCTATCAGATCATAGTTGTGGTATTGACTGAGTTAAATTTTTTAAAGATTCTTTTCATCTTCATGGATGAGTAACATCAGTTTACAGGAGATACCATTTGTATAATCTGTAAAATTAAGTGTATGCACCAAGAGCAGCAGAAATGAATCCACCTGAATCCCTCAAGGAATAGAGTGCGTCAGGCAAATGTATGACAGAGGCTAAGCAAAAGGTTTTACAGAAATCTCCTTTAAACCTACCAGGGCCAAGAACATTCCCTTGGGGTAGATTTTAAATTAGTTCAACTTTTCTTTTTTTTTTTTTTTTCTTCCTAACTGTAGGGAGAATTAGGAATCTTCCCATCTCCCATGCAGTTCACTGAGAGAAGTTGAGAGAATAGAGAAATGTCTGTTCATCTGTGCATAATGCCTGGCTCTAATTTTCTATATAACTGCTCATAGCATTTCTGAACTATTAAGCTTAATAAGGTCTCAGGGGTATGTATGTGTGTGAATGTTTTACCTCACAGAGCTCCTCTAGCTGCTATTATGACTGTAGGCTTATGTGGAGAATTTGGCAACCAAACATGTAACCTCCCCATCTTATCCTCCTACTGCTACAGACACTACCTAGTAAAAGTGATGAATATCTGTGTTTTACAGATTATGAGTGAGTTTGCAATGGTCTGTAAAGTGGCTCCTTGAGGCAAAGAGAGGGGTCGGCTAAGTCTGTTATCTATTTTCCTAATCTTCTAACTTTGCTCTCAAGATCAATCCATTTGCTGCAGCACTCTTTCTTCATAAGAATGGCATAAAGATAGGGCCCCAGATAAAAGTCTTTTCAGAAGCTTATCAAAGAATGAGGCAAGAGGAGAGAGAAAATTCTGGGAATATATTAGTTTCACATATAACGGATATGAAATTCAATGTACGGAATAGATATTTGACCTTTAATTTCTAATTTACACTGCTAAAATTTAGCTTTAAAGGTTCTAAAAGGACAAAAATCTTCCAAGACCTGGCTATTTACCTAGCACAATAAAATATAAATAACACAGCAGCAAGATATATGGTGTGACTGCCTGGTAATTATTTGCTTAAATGATTTTCTGACATAGAATGGAATATTCCAAGTTTTTCTTAAAGAAAATTTCAATTTCACCAAAGCATTTCAGTTTTTCTACTAAAAAATAAATAAAATAAAATAAAAAAGCTGTCTGAAGTTGAATTAACCTGAATCAAAAAAAAAACAGTCTCTTAAAAGATACTGGCACATTTCATGTGAAATTGAATCAAAATTAAGTTTCAGCCAGAAGCATTGCTATAGTGCTGCTGTTTAGGCACCTTTCTTCCATTCCTTTTACAGAGATAGATAGACTATTGCTGTTTTCCTCTTAGATCCTAAGTTGGTTTAATGACAGACAGGTCATATTCCACCATGGGAGATGGCTCCCCTTTTGCAAATGCCTGCTTCTCATTGTCCGCTGGATGGGAGCTTCTTGTCCTCTCCGTCTGGCCCCTCTCCCTGTTAATTTAAACTTCTGACTAGGTTTCCAGAAGTGTTTTTCTCCCTTTAGCTGTCCCTTTCTCCCTCTCTTCCCATAACTGTCACATAGCAACTGTCTTAGATTGGGGTGGGGGGGGGGGGGGTCCAATTCCCTCTTTTCAGGGTCCAAAAGGCATCTTTCTCACTGTGGTAAATCTGGCAAAGGCTTAGGGAATTCTCTCAATCTCGTGGCAGCAAGGAGGCACAGTTACATTAAACTGAAGTGAGACAAGCCACTTGGAACAGTGACTCCAGAAAGATTGGTTCATACCAGATTGAGGCAGAAGTAAAAAAGAGGCCAAGGGGAAAACCTCCAGTAGGCAAATGCCTTTTTTTTTTTTTTTTCCCCAGATTTCCTTGAGTAAAAGGGTGTAACAGGGAATAAAAGAGTGGTCTAGTCTTGGTGGCTAAGTAACCTCTTCCTTTTTAGGGAGTTCAAAAGATAATGTGATGCGTGTCTACTCCAAGTTGCAAGCTAATACTAAGCGAAACCTCTGCATCACATTCATTTCAATATTGGAGACATTCATTTACAGCATACCATTGCAGGCATCCTCAAGTCTGGCTGCATTTGCCTGTAGGTCCTACTCCAACCACCTTCAGATCTCTCCTTAACACTAACTACTGTTTTGCTTTCCTGCAAAACATACCAGAAAAACACTTGCAGCTGGTAATGTCTGTGTAGTCAGAGATTTCTGCCAAGTATTCAAATCCTCTTCTTTTCTCCGTACGCTTTTATTCTCTCCATCCTGATTATCTGCTTATTGAGATAGATCTAGACCACATTCACTCTCAAGCATGGACTTTTCTTGTTTGCACTGCACTGAGAGCAAAAACATAACCTTGTTCCTTAACTAGGCCCCTGGGAACTGTGTAGAAGAAATACAAGTATGCCCGTTTCACAGGCTTGAAAGTTTAGTAAAGTACCCTGAGATCTTTGTGCATTGTAAAAAGCACATTTGTATAATATGTGAGAAGACTACTTTTAGTCAGACCCATAATTTCATGTATGAACTGCCAGTTATTCATATTAGCAGAGCAATCTCTCTGTCTCTAATGCCAAAATGTTTTGAGGTATTATTTCCCTACCTTTCTCCTTTTTGTTCAAGGCAGGTTTCTACTTCTGAAATCTTCAGATACACCTACGCACTTGCCAGTCAAGCATAAGATCACATAATTTCATTTATTAAAGAAATTAAACTCTCCTTTCTATTGAAATAACTGATCAGCATACAAACTGCATCTGGTTTCAGAGAGAAATGAAGTTCATTCATCTGTTTAAGTGGTGGAAGCATTTGTATCTGTCTTCATGGTGTACAGACTGTGACTTCCAGAACAACACAAATAACTGCTTTGCAGACCAGGTTGCACTGAAAAGCAAACGTAAAGCCAAGGCTTCCTTGCAAGTGGAACTCTACCACTATATACATTTCTTTGTAGTTAATTTGCTAAAAAAAAAGTAAAATACTGCAATATGCAATGTTCTTTTTTTAAAGGTTTCAGTGAGAAAGGTCAACAATGGATTTTATTTTCTTAAAAAATCTCTTTGAATTTGTTCTAACATAACCCAGTAAAGATGACTTATTTTTCTATTAATCCCATCAACCTTTTAACGTACCAACAGGAATTCCAGCTGAGAAAAAGAGAGAGAGAGAGAGAGAGAGAGAGCAAGCAACTGTGTATGTCTCAGGTGCAATTTGGAATATACTTTATTGATTTACTTCCTTGATGTAGCTAACAAATACGTTACCAGTTTCCATAAAAACAGTTTGATCGACTCAAGCAAGCTTTTTTTTTCACTGTCATGTGACTGAAAATGGTATACTTCTTCAATATCTGTTTGTAGGGGTGGAGCCACAGGCAATCTTATAAATGCAATCTACTTTACTCTTTTTGAAGACATTAATTTTTTTGAAAGACTCACAAATATAAAATGCTTTGAATGAATTATTAACCCAAGATTGGACGCATATTTGAATTAGAATTGACCCTGATCCAAATAGCTATGAAGGAAAGAGGCTCAAATGATGAAATTATTTTAGAAAATAATCTAGATTTCATTTTTGCAGGTGACTTTTGTGTTTATGAAGAATCCGAAAAATACCTGGATTCAGATCTCATCTTCCTTCACAGACTGAATAACATACTATTCAAAATCCTGATGGAAACATGACTTGAGGCCAAGCTTCTAGTATAATTTCATTAACCTTCTTTCAAGACACTGGAAATTAAAAAAAAAGTCTGCACAGAAAATGAGCTGGCACCTTTCATACTCAGAATTAGAATTAGAGTGAATTAGTGGCATTACAGTCTGGATATCATTCTCCAGTACCAGTGCAGATACCTGGAGAGAAGTCAAGAGCTGTACCACTAAAGAGCATATTAAACTAAGATCAACGTGGAGAGTCAGGCATTTGATCTGCAGCATCTCTTTAAAAAAGAAGAAGAAAGTGTTCACATAAGAGTCAAACCAAACTGTCAACCAGTGATTGCTGAATTCTTCTCTGTCACGTTATAATCCACAAACATTGGAAAGGAAAAAAAAGAACACCCTCCCCGCTCCTCATTTCACTCACAAAGGGAAATTAGCCAGATTGAAATCAGCCACTGAAAGAGGGGGAATACGCTTTTGCCATATCTTCTTTGCTCCTAGGTATGGGTCCTGGCAAAGATCACATCAACAAGATCAGCGGTTCCTGGGGTGCTGGATTTTTGCATGATAACACAGAGGCATTGGTATAAGCAGGGCAGTGGTCACATATGCCTAGCTTGCTCGCAAGAGGAAGCATATGGCCACCATTTGTTCCTCCAACAGTGGTGTGCACACACCGAGAGCCCGCAGAAGGAATGCTATTTTCCGCAGCCAGAATTCCTTGTGGCTCTTCCAAGACGCCCGTTTCTGCATGCCTCCCAGGAAGCGAGACATAATCTGGCCAAAACACTCCTCAGAAGAAAGGCTTCTTAACAGTGCTAAAGCCTTTCTCTCTTGTCCTTTATTAAGTCAAGGAAGTACTTTGTGCTATATTTCACAGATGGCTTGATGCTGCATGTGCACAAGTACAGCTGCTAGATTTGGGGTGGGTTACACAGAGCTGGCAAATCCACATTTCAGTTGATATCTGTGAAATTAACCAGCAGGCAGCTTTTTCGGGAAGGGAGGGGAATTGCCATACAACATTTTAAAGATAAGAGAGATGCTCATATCTTTGGCACTAAATGCAAAAGGATAAACTTCCCCTCTAACAGATCTCAGTGCTCAAGGCAAAGACCCTACTTTTTTTCTTCAGTTTATTTTCCTGACTCTGTCACTCACACACTGAAACTGGGTGTCAGATTGTTTAGTCTACAATTGGGAAGGCACAAGTGCTACCATGTAGAGTCTTTATATCTGGTTGGCTCTAGATCGGCTCTTGGTCTTTTTAGGAGTTCTCTGAAGCAGAGTGGGATAGAGGGCTCACAGACAGGTTCAGTGCAGAGGAGACTGGCGCCTGCCTTTGTTTTAACTAGCCCAGGCTATTCCTACATTCCTGCACAAGCCCTGTTATTCCTGTGTTGCCCCCAATCCTCACCTTAGGATGCTGAGATGGTCAAGTTCTCCCAGAGTGGGTTAAGAATCATAGAGTTGGTCAACATTTCAGCCCCAAAACTTTAACGCACATGCCTTAAGATGTTTTAGCATGGCAATTCATCAGTACGCCAGGCATTGAATTTGCAGTGTGTCTGCTCTGACTTGGCTTCAGCTAACCCACATGGCCAGGGCTGTATTCACGTTAACTCCTTTGTGAGGCCACACATCTGTTAGATTTTATTGCACTGATAATCCATTATTAGGTCTAATGGTAGCAACTTCCTAGTCATAGATCACAACAATGCCTTTTTTAAACACCCATGTTTTAACGGACCTTTACCATTTAATTGTGACAGGTTTGGGAATAGGACAAGATCTATTTTTCCCCATGCACCTATATATTGAGTTTACTGAAATGAGATACTTTTACTGTGTTGTATTTTTTGCCTATTAGCTTGAAGTAGTTAACACATTCCTTATAGGTTCTCTCACAGTCTTTATCCTCATTCTGCTAATTCTTGTAATTTCATTAACTGCTTCAAGTAACTGACTATCTGTTACTTGGGTGAAAATACTTAGCACAGGTCTGGCTCTAGAAAAGCAGCACTGAAACAGTTAATTCAAATATGTATGTGGCCAAGGTTACAGCAATACTTATGAACTTTAGAATATCATTCTCATACCTCAGTGTAAAAGCAGCCAGAGGAGCCTACCCGCAGGGCTGAACATCAGTAAGCAGCCATAGAGAGAAGACTGGCATCTATAGAATACAGAACAAGATTTAGCACATAAGGTGAAAGAGGTATCTAACATTCTCAGGGGACAGACTATTTCAGTCTTTTGAAATAAGTGGTTTAAGTCTTCAGCCTCACTCTGTGTAATAGAAAGCCTATGTATTTTCTTTGAGTTGGTCCATACAGCATGATAATCCTAGTACATGTAGTTCATAGGGCTTGTCCCTATACGTGAGTGTAGTGATGTTTTTATATATCTTACACATTTTTATCTTAGAAAAATATTTTAAATGGTGAACATTAAAATTATAGAATTATAGGAAAAAGTCAATAAGGTAAATAATAAGTAAAGAAACATAATGAAAAAATTATAATTACAATAAACTCTTCAACTAGTTCTATAGATAGCAATAAAGTTATATGTCTTACTTCCCCCTTGCCTATACCTCGCATATGCATCATCATGCTTCAGTGTATGTTCCTGACCTTCTGATTTTATTTTGCACAGGCAGAAATGCCAAGTGGCTGGTTTCTGCTAGGACTGAGAAGAGAATCATCTTGGGGTTGGCTTGGTTCGGGTTTTGGTTTCCTGACTGCAGCGATGACATGGGCAAAATCACTGTGTGGTGAGCCTCAAATATGAGCTTAGCTGGGTTCATGAATATTGTGACTGAAATGTTTATTTGCCTTGTATTTGTTAACATCTCATGCAGGGGCTGGAAATTTTAGATCTGATGTATACATGAAAGTTTAAGACTGTCTTGCAGCTCAAGAAAAAAAAAAAAAGAATAAAATGGACAATGCAGTTTTAAAGAGCTATATTTTTACCAGATTATTTAGGAAGACCAGAAAAGACAATTTCTCTATTTCCGAAGAAAAAAAGGAAAATATAACTGAATCTTTATAGCAATGATGATGTGACTGGTTGGTTTGTTGAAAATAAAGTATTATACCTTAGAAATTGAGCCACTATGAGACTTGCCTCGGAATCAATAAAGATGACAGGACTGTTCAGAGGATGAGTGAGTTCAGGATGACACCCTTCCAATGCGCAGAGAGTAAGAGATACTTGCTTTAGTTGACAGGAAGTCCCAATTAGAATAGCCTCTGTCTTTCTAGCACTTAACTGCGGGAAGTCATTAGTCATCCCAGGCTTTAAATGACAGACAGTACTACCAGTTTTACTGAGGGGCTGGTAACAAAGGTTGGACTTATAAATATAGTGCAAGTACATGTACCACCCGCACCAGTAAGAAACAGTCTAAATTCAAAAATAGGAGCAATTATCAGCGGCACCAAGATTAAAAGCATTACTGACTGTGAAACCCCCCCCAGGACACTGATGAATGGCTACTTACCATTACAAGTTAACCTTTCTGAGGACAGTTCTTTCCAGTCTTATGCAGAGTAGTCACACAAACCGATGTGAAGTCAGGAGTCGCTCGTGATATAAAATGTCAAACTAGCATAGTTTCCAATAAGATGGATAATGAAGAATTACCAGTATCACAAGTTGGAAAGTATAACATTTTTTACAATATGAGTCAAAGCTATTTCAGTTCTACTGCATTGCCCCAATCATCTGAACCACACTAGATGCTGAGTAGCCACATCAGAACCACCACCTAAACAATATCTAAACAATATCTAAATTTATGTGCTTTGCACCAGAGGTGCTTGAGGTAATGAAGAAGAAATCTGTCAATCCTTGAACAGATTTTAGGGATATAAAGAACAAGGTGGCTTGGAGGTTTGGTTTTGTGTTTGGTTCAGAATGAGGAGTAGAGACTTTCCTAGGTAATCTGTGCTGCTTTTCTAGGGATTGTAATCTGAACATGTAGAACGAGGTGGTTTGCTGCCAGGTCTGTGACTTTCAAAAGGTGTAAAAAGAATGCCAGAACACAGAAGTTTATGTTCTTGCTGCGATCCAAATAAGTGTCTGTTACATGAGGGAGGCAACTTAGCTTTGGAGTTCAGAGGACCATTCTGTGACAAGAAAGGGAAAAGAAGAAAACAACATTTTTCTCTCTGCCTAGGAAACAGCTTACCGCTGCTGTCCATATTGCATTTAGACACTAGTCTAAACCCCAGGAATAAATCAGAGACATAGCTAGCTATGCATTTTTACTTTCTGTATGGTTCCTTCTCTGTTATTAGTTACTAAAGATATTCTTGTACAGATAGTCCTCTTCTGAGGGGATTTTATTTATTACTATTATTAGTAGTTTTAGTTTATATTATTATATTATTACATATAGTTTATAAACTTACAAACTTTATGAACTAAAGTGCAGATATTTTATTTGATTATAGACTGTTTCAAAAATTCACTTTTTCATAACTTCACAACTTGTTGTTATAGAAATAAATGTGACAATACAACTGCATTTTATGATAACAGGGAATCAAGCAGAAGGAGCTGATCGATTCTGAAGATACTAAGATACTGTTTTCACAGTGTTAGCCCAGGAAAAACTAAGGATAAAAGAAATACAGAAATACATCATATATTCTTAAAATGTTGTCTAAATCACATATGACTTTTCTTGTTTTATCACATTGTGCTGATAGTTCTTCAGGGCATTAACTCCATTTTAAGTTCAGATTGTCTCTGTACAGGTTCCTTGAGAGAACTCTGCTGAGATTTGCCCAGTTCCTTTGTCCTGGGTTAAATGCTACCACAGATACGTTCCCTGGGAGACAGGAAAAAACAGAACTCCCTAAAATTCTGTCTCTAACAGTGACGCTCAGGTAGATATTGCAAAGTTAAATGGGTATTGAGCTTTCTGCCATTGAATTGAGCCTTAAAGAAGATCCAGTCCTAACCTCTTTTACAGTTTATTTCCTGCCTGCAGCACATATCTATTTCATGGACCCTCACAACAGTTCAGACGCCTTTTTGTGTGTATCTAAGTACTGGCATGGCAAGTGTATTGTGAATGGAAAAAGACGGCAGCACAAAGAGTGAAAAATATCCTGAACAAATACATTTGAAGTATGAATGAACAGAAACTGGATTAAAATAGCCTTAGTTGTGATTAGCTATTAAAGTCCTAATTAATATCGAGGCCTTCTTGACTTGGTGCTCAAAAGTCGCAAAAGATATGATTTTTTGCCTTTAATTTTTAGAAGAGTAAAATAAATGAAATTACAGCTAACGCTGCTCTCTGAGATCTCAAATTACTATATCTTAATTAATCATGACATGTTAGCTAAGCCACGGTACCTGACTCTCTGTCTGCTCACGTAAATGTGAGGGAAAACATGGCAGCTCTAATTTTACCAAAAAAGGTTTATGTTCATGCATTTTACCCCCCAATGACATCAGACTCAGAGGGTGCAAGTGGTCATTACAGTGGCCCAACACATGGGTGGACCCTTTGAAGCACCTTCCAGCTGTAGTAACTCACTTCTAAATCTGAGCCCAGCTGCCTTTTAAAGCATTGTGGTGGTGGTAGGTTTTGAAAAGGGAAATAAAAAATGATCAGAATCTAGTGTTCTTTGTGCCAGTTCTATATCAGACAATAAAAAGAGAAGTTGACAAGCTGACAGACCCAGCCAGCAGGAAGAGCTAATAACAGAATATTAATAACAGAATATCAAGGTGTACACGATGAGAGGCAAAAATGGTGGGAAGGAAGCCTCAGAGCTGGTGAAGCCTTAAAGGGTGGGTAGATTACCTCTGATATTCATTAAGTAAGAAAGTCAAGTGATGCTTCATTTTCTATCTAAATTAAGAAGAATTGTACAGTCTGTATATGTCTGTGAATTATATTGCATGTGGACTAGATCCGTACAGGTCAGCAGCGTTTTAATACCCTTGTCTATTTAAGTTGCTATTCCTTTACAAACTTGCAACTTGAAGTGCAAGTGAGACTTCATAGGTACTTGAAGTCAAGCCTGTGTGTAAGTTTTTATGGGATCAGGTCCATCTGTAATCTTTATTATTTATGAAATAAGTCTCATAGCCAAGCAAATTCACTTTGCATTCTCCACATATTTTATTGTAGAAATACCTTTGAATCAAAGCTTTGCAAATAATCTCACAATTGGAGGAAATATTTTCTTTCTAGATCTATGTTGACCTAATAGCTTTATTAATTTACCAGGAGAAGAGCTATAACCTTATTGTAACTTACCTGACAATAAATACTATGGTAATTTCCAAAGACAAATACTTTTTTCTTGATCATTAAATGCTAAATTTTTAGTCACTTCTCCCTCTGGATTAAATAAATACGATTAGTTTTTTTCAGTTGTGTACAGTAAATATGGATTTTAAGACTTGTTTGTCTGCATTTCTTAAAACATTTATGAACATTGAACAGATGAATTTGTTTTAAGCATATTTTTTCATTTGAACACTTTTCCCTCTGGTTTTTAATATGGATAGTGTTCATCACATATTGAATAAAGCAACTTTTACTTTATTTAATGCCTTGACCCAAATCACATTGTCTCCATAAATATTTTACAGCCTGTGTGCAACAAAAGCATGATTACCAAACTCATGTCTGCACTTGTAGGTAATATACTATAAAAAATTGATTATTTTCCCTTCTCCTGTTTTTTAACAGAGAATTGAGGTTAGCAACTAGCCAACTGATTAGGAGGGTTGCGTGTGTGTGTATGGATGTACATGTACCCCAGTATGAATATATGTGTGTGTCTCTGAGCATATATGTATATAAATTTTAACATTTAGTCTACAGGGATAGGATGCTGGAAATGTGGAGCAGGTTATTTTGCCAAATTTCTGTCTATATTAAATCCATACCTACACAAAGCAGAAAATATTACTCACTGCATGTCTCTCCAGCAGGTTTTTAGTGAGTCTGGAAATGAATTTCCAGACTTGAATCACGGCTGCAACTACAGCTGCATGTCTGGCAGAGTCAGAGTCTTTGCTGGTGGTTGAATTGAATGGGCAGATGTAGCTTAACAGCTCCTTTAGAATTGGAAGAAATTATCTTCCTTTTTTATTTGTCCTGAATTTTGCTAAGTAAGCACAATAATGCCAGATGGATATGCAGAAAGAAATAAACTGAATAGTAAGGAGAAAAAATGGAAGAAATGGTGAATCTCAGCCTGTCATCTTAAGGATGACAAGAGGTGGAGAGTTTTACTGGCTCAGGGCTCAGGTTGCTAGTCAGGTCCATTCAAGTTTCAAACCTTTGAAGCTGTGATTGACGGAATTAAGTGAAATCGCAGACCTTTTCTCAGTCTGAATACAATGAATGAGATTTAAACAAAGCTAGAAGGTGTGCATGAAAATCCTGATTTGATTTCCTTTATTAAGCATTTCATTGTGGATTATAAAAGTACAAAAGAAAGTGGTACAAAAAAAGAACAAACCCAAGAGAGGGATCATTTCAGCTTAATTCTGCTATCATCCTAGAAAGGTGGAGCACCACAGTTCAGGATTCAGACTTCTACTACGAGCCCTGCTTTCACACCTTGGTCAGCTTTTCCTAAGAAAATAATATTTAAGCAAGACACTGTCATTAGTGACAGGTGCCTTGTGGACACATGAAAAGTACTACAAACATTTCATTTTGAAGCTGTGTGCTTAATATTCCCCGCTTCTGTCAACCCATTCTTGGGGAGCTGGCTAAAAATGATAGCACTTCTCCCCACATGTACATGTAGAAACAGCATTTTGCAGTAAAGCCATTTTGAAATAAAAATATATATTAACATTTTTCTGTAGTTATAAACTTGGGTTGGTCTGACTTCCTCTGAAGCTTGGGAATTACCACCCCAAAGCTACTGAAGCTGGCTTGTTTGGTGCCAGGCAGGCAAAAGCCCACATTCAAGAGAGCTGCAGTACTTTTGCCACGGGTAAATGTAGGTGTCAATTCTCCTTATACTTAGTCTGACTTTTGTCTTTTTCAAATACTAAATTACTAGTAAAAATAAACTGCATTATTGAGTGCGTAATACCCAACTTAAAAAAAAAAAAGAAAATGAGAAAAACCTACTAAGCCATGTTTAATCCCATTATGCACAGTAGCAGACTAGCACTAATGCTTTCTTGCGAATCCAGACTTCTCTTCTCCTCGTGTTCTGTTCCAGATCCCAACAACAGGCAGCCTTCTTCTGCTTCTAATAAAAGGTAAAATTTCCTTTCTTCCACCAGACAGCAATACTAGGCCCACGACCAACTTTTTTAATAGGGAAAAGGCAAGTAATCTTTTCTTTTCCACTTATCTATCTCAACTACTTCTAGTAATCATGCAACCCAAATCTCTTTTCACAAACTAAATCTCATAGAAAAACATCATAAGGAAAGCCACGGCCTGAGTAAAACTGACTGGAAACTGCCTGCTTTAGGTTCATCGCATTCAGAAATAAACAATACAGATAGACTGTTTCAGAAATGTTCAGCTACCTAAGATAAATAAAAGCACAGCTTCTGGAGGATGAACCTAAAAACTCCGCTTCTGTGATTGATGTGAGCTGAGTAATCAGGCTGTTTATAGCAGTGCATTTTACAGGTATCATCTTCATCAATGGAACTAAAGTGAACGAAAGTAGTAAGCTGCAGATGAACTGTGGGAAGTGTCTCCCAAGCAGAGAGTAAAAGCACTTAATTCTCTTGCAAACCTTGAAACCCTTACTTTGAGTTAACTTCTCTAATTATTAAAATAAGCAAAATTAAATTGGCACTAATTAATTAAACATGGCTTAAAACTCTTTGAGATCCTAAAATGAGGCTAATATTGTAATGCAGTACAAAGTATAACGATAATTACTGCATTGGACACTGCACAATAATTAGTAGGTATGCACCAGGGTTTAAATGAGAAGAGCGTGTCTGAGTGTTATGCCTAAGATTTTAGCAATTTGTAGTCATCACAGTACTGCTATTAAACATGACTTAAATTTCATAGTGAGCCTGGGTGAAAAAAAACAGATAGTCTTAGCTGCCAGTCTGCAGAGCTGTGTCATATGAAAACCAATTATTATTAATTGAGGTGGTGTGAGCAAGGAAGACGGGGGGAGGAAGTAGTCCCTACAAATGGCTCTCGTGTTTGTGCTTGGCTTGTTTATCTTCTCTCTCACTCCCAGTTTGAGCTGCAGAGTTGGGGGGGGGGGAGTTGGCAGCTGTCAGCTCATCATTACAGGCACACACTGTCCCATCTGCACTGCTTATGCTGGGAAGGTCACATGGGGTTTTACCCAAACAGGCTCTCAGGGGTACAATAACATACCTCTTGATTTGGCTGTGAAGTTATACTTATTATTAATAGACAAGATAAGAGGCTGGGGCTCTATTCATCCACTTTAGTGCTAATTATTCAGTTTGATCTGAGCCGATTATGATACTGATAGATAACCACACCACATTTATAGCTATAGCAAGCAGTGGCCAAGAACTTTGGCTCATGCTGCTGTTTGGTTTATCTGATAGGAAGGGAGGAGAAAAAAAGAAGCTGCTCTGGTTGATTAGCAATGTGTTGCATGGGACCATTTATAATGAAGCATATCATTTAAATTTTCCTTTACAAATGAGTCCAACTCTCTTTGCAGGCTGCAGGCTCTGTTAATTGTCACAAACATTGCTTCTTTTTTTTTTTTTTAACATTATTAGCTCTTTGGCAGGATCTCCATTGTTGACTAAAAACTTGGCATGATCAGGGCTTGCTGAATAATTTAGGTTGTTGGCAGCTGGAGTAGGAGAACACACACATCTAGGCAGACAGACGTGCTGCTTGAGCTCTTTATATAATAGCATTGTATACAAAGCAGAGTATAGCCAGCAGTGACTTCTGTGTCTGTTTATAGGTAAACACTGATGTTAGTTTTACAGAAAAAAAAAACTAGTGGGCTACTTCAAACTGTAAATAATATGTGAGACAGACGCAATGCTGATTGTTCCGATGACTCCCTTAGTCTCTGACTTTCACAGAATATGATTAGTACAGATTCTGAGGAGCAGCACTTCAAGTATGTTTCTGTGCACTTTGGCACTTTGGGTCTTGCGTATAAACATCACTGCACATAATAATGATGCTGTGAGCTTCGCCAGAAAAAGAACTCCTCACACTTTTCTTTTGTGCAGCAAATAGCTCCCAATCGTACTGTCAGTCACAGAGAAAATTTACTGCTCCAGAGATGCTCATTTTGGAATTACATTTGAATGCTGTATGGATTCCCATTTTTATCCAAGCCTATAGAAGAGAAGTAAAATACATAAAACGAGGTGTGGACACACTGATGCAAGGCACTCAAAGAATTAATGAAGAGCACTGGTAGGTTTTTCCTGAAAAGCAGTGTTGTGCAAAAATTCCTCTTGCAAATTGGATGAAGGCTATATCTACCTAAGCGTACTTGTTTCGTTCACGTGTCTCTGTTCTGCTTAATTGTCATTATTGTGGCACTTGTGAGATAAAGGCTGGACTTGTTTACTTCAAAGTTTGAGCAGTATTGAATGAACAGGAGAGAAATCAAAGATAAATAAAACATGATGGATCAGTGTTGGATGTTTGTTATCTTTTTGTTTCTGTAAACCCACTTGTCTGTTCCCTACCTTGTTTTTCGAGTTACCATTCTTCTCCTGGGAGAGTCTTCTCCTTTCCAAGTTCTTCATTCCTTAATTCCACTTTAAATCCTGCAAGACCCTCTGCTTTCCAGGCCTTTCTCTTTCTGCCCTCAAGCCTGAATCTCTGGAGAGGGAGGACTCCACTTGAAAATGTCTCATGGATTTCTGTGACAGCCACTTGACAGGTACGATAGAGCGTAATGAGAAATGAATAAAACACTCTCATAGCAGTCTCAACAGAGAGGAAAATAACGGCGTTGGAATGAGGATGAACCAGCTGTCTTCCTCCCCCACTCATATCGTGCTCCCCATAATCAGTCCTGAAGTGTAGTGTAGGAAAGGTGCCTCCACTCCTTGCTCTGTGGCTGCAAAAAGGCAATGTGCTCTCTTAATGAGTTTCATGGCTATTAGCTAAAAAAGACCAAGAATTGTTAAAACTAGAATTTCTCCCAATTATGCTGTGACACTTAGCAAGAAGTGCAAAAGGACTAGCAGGGTGAATATTGCATAAGGTCTCTAATACAGACTCCTTCTTGACTTGCACGGACCTACATGTTTCCCAGAGCAAGCATCTGATACCTGTCAGAGTGGTTCTCCTGCAACATGACAACCTTTGCAGTTACATGTGGGAAGCACTTCTGAATTGTACCTAGTGTATTGTGTTGTAATTACTATTTACTATATAGATTTCCTTACATAATAATAGCCAACACAAATCCATGTATAAATGTACAGCGCAGCGCGGAAGACTGCTGATGAACCTATCCATCATCATAAAGGATCTATTTTATGAGACCCTGTTATGATTGCGTACTTAAAAGATCATAAATAAATGACTTCTTCACCAATACTTTTTTTTACTAGAGAACAGCACAGATATCCTCATCGTTTGTTAGCAGGTTTCTAAGAATTTGTCCTGCCCCATTAGCCTGTTTTTTGTGGGGGAATTAAATGCATATCTTTGCCACTGGTGTGTTAAGGGCTATATTAGCAATACCTGTACATGTGTAAGAAGGAACGTATACATGTGTAGAGCCCAATTCACCTAGACGCCAAGGCATGAACTTCCCTCTAAGTGTATGAAGAGTCACAGTGACTTTAATACAAGTGTTCACCCTGGCAAAGTTTAGCACATGCCAAAGTGCTTTGCTGGATTGAGACCATATTTAGCAGCTGGTTGTAGTTAGTTGTGTTGCAGCATAGGAAGTCAGTAAGCACAGCAACTGATAGACTGTTAGCAGCTGATAGCAACTGACAGCAACTGATAGACTCTCTTCGCAAGCAGTTTAAGGGTCTTCTTTCATGCAAACAAACTGAGGAAAATTTACTCTCATGAGTCTAGAATTTTTATAAGAAAATGTGTGTTTTAGATTATATTAAAATGAATAGATGTGAAAAAAGTCCTAAACCATCTTCATATTATTTTTCTTAAGCTATCTGAATGTTTCTCCAAAATTTTAGTCCTTGAGTTTCACGCACTGAACATTTCCACATGCAATTATTTATCACCTTCTTGTTTCCCCACAGAAGAAAATGCAGCTGTCTGCCCACAATTTAAATTCTGCAACATATCCTTCGTTCAATTTGCAGTCAGAAATACCTGAGTTTTCGTTCCTAAAAATATTTGAAAATATAGAGATGCATAAAACTTGGGCAGGAATTGAAAAGATCAGGTCAGCATTGAAAATGTGTCCCATATTGTTTTATAATTTAATGTAACTTCAATCTTTTCCAGAACATATGGATGACAAATATTAATGCAATGACAAGTTAATAATGGACTGAGTTAAACAGTAGAGCAATTACATATTTCTTGAATTCAAAAACTTAATGGTAGAACTATGAACAGATTTTTCTGCAAAGTAAACTCTAGAGAAGAAAAAAGAAAGAAAATCATGGAAAGCAAATGACAGATGCACTTCCCTCAGTTCCTTTTGTCCCAGTGAAAAGCATATTTCTTCTAATGCAACAGTGGCAGCTCTTATCTGTTTGAGCACGAGAGCCTCTAGAGCATGAGAACCTTTTAATAAAGAAGACTACTCTTTTGTTATAAATCATTCATTGGGTAAGAAGAGACTCTTACAGGATTAACAGTGTTACTTAGTTTGATGAATCTCATAATGTTAGAGTTTTAACAATAGACCCATAAAAAGAGTCATTGCTGCTCATACTTCAGCCCAAAGCATGGCAGCTACATACAGACACATGTCTACAAAATGTCCAGGATGAAGAATTAGAAAGAGTGGCCTTGATTAACATTCAGAGCAAACTTAACAACAAAAGCTCTGTAATCTGTCTTGGAGTAATACAATGTTGAGTTGATTTTCTATTTTTTAATGAGTACTCAACTATAATCCTAAAGTCATCATGGCAGAGATGTTTGATGTTGCAGTGGAATAGACTGAAAGCATCATTGAGTGTGACTTTTCTTTCACGTGTGTCGGCCACAATAATACCAAATAGAGTTCCTAAAAATGAACTTTGAGGTGAGGGCAGGGCAATAGTGAATCGCTTCTTAGATTGACTTCACTGGTGTACAAATTAAGGACGTTTCTACAGTACAAAAATCTGCACTACCCTTAAGAGTTTTATTAGCAAAAATATAGACAGGCTTCACAAATAAACCCACCGATTTTTTTTTCTAATCATTATGTAGGTTCAGCCACTCCGCCATAAATGTCCACATTTCACATCAGCATCAGACGGCTATATGTACACCTCAGTGAGACCTCGGTACCAGAGCCGGTCAAAAAAAAAAAAAAAAAAAACTTGAAGAAATCTTTGAATCTTTGACTTAGCATCAAAAATGGAGAGAAGATGTTTTGACTACATTCTTTTTACATTATAAGCTAAGCAACAGAGATAGAAAATATATCTTTATTTTGAAATAAATGTCGGACTGTAAGTGTTGTAAGTTGTACCACTAATATTTTAATTAATGGATTGGAAGAAGAAATTTGCAGGTCTGTAACAGGCTCCAGGCTCTGAAGGTGGAGAATAAGGCTAGATTTCACTGGAGAATAAGACTGGATTTCATCTTACCTATCAATCCCTAGGGGGTCTAAGGTCCCTTTACAGTCAGTGGAGATCTAGCCAGTGTCATCAGGAGGTCCTAGAGAGCTGTTCAGATAACCAGACAGAAACTGTCCAATTTAAACTGCGCTAATAAATTCTCCAGGTCCCACTGACTAGAGCATTGACTAGATCTCTGTTGACTATAATGGGAGCCTGGACAACAAGTGGGAGCTTAGTGCATATGTGGGCACCTAAATGGAAGCATTTGATGTAAGTGGCTGAAAGCACCCCTAAGTCTGGCCATTTAAAACTGCCTAGGATGAATCACCCTTTGTAGTCTTTCACCCAATGGTTAGGATGCCTACCGAAGGTGCTGAACTGTAGGGTATAAAATCCTTCTCTGTTTCAAACAAGAAGTAGAAACACGAGTGGCCACCTCAAACGCACCAGTGATTAGATTATGTGTGAAGCAACTGCATAATATATAAGTAATTAAACATTTGGGGATGGGGGGGTGAGGGGTGTCTGAGAAAGGAAGTAGCATTGTACTCCTTAGGTAGGTAAATACCCTCGGGGCAAGAAGGTTTCATGAAGACTGTCATTATTCAAAACATATCGAAGTCTCTACAGGCTTTTATGTCCTTGCTTTACAATCGCACTCCCTTACAACACTTCCAAAGTGCTGAAAATAACTCTGTCAACATGACTGAACTTTTTCAGCAGGAACTATTTGCCAAGTTAGTGAATAATTCTGGCACCACTGAAGCAGCATTTTTAGTGAACAGAACTATTCATTTCTCCTTCTCCAAAGTCACCCATATTTGTATGTGTTTCTCCTCCTACTCCGTCTTATACCTGTGACCTTTCATGATAGCTAAAATAACTTGTTACCTGATGTCAAAACTTACCATTTATTTTCAATGTTTAAAATAATGTTGTTTCTAATTCAGTGCTAGTCTTTGGGAGGCATTTGGGAAAATTATTATTATTCTAAAGCAGTTTGCTCTTCCCTAGACGAATTTCGCAGTCTGTAAATTTTTGCTACAGCATGGCACAGACAATCATTTTACACTCTTCAGCTCATTTAAATTAAATAGTTTGTGTAGTGAAACCTTTGGTGCTCAGGCTAGAGTAGCACTTCAGGGAACAACTCTGGCCAACAAGCAGAGTTTCTGGTTCACAATAAATTCCAGTTTGGGGTGTATGAGCTTCAGGGGGGAGAAGGGGTTACTACAATTTGATTGTGGTCTGAATTGGGTAGAAACTAAAATATTTAGAAATTTTAAATGAACTGGGAATCACTGGGGTCTGAACAGCATAATATACAGTATGTGTGGTAGTAGTTTTCCAGAAGTGGTAATTAGGTCTAGAGCCAGAACTGTGAACATATAATAGAATTAAGCTAATAAAAGACACTAGCAATTGCATCTAAACAGAAAAAAACAAAGCAAAACAAAAAAAGACAGAAATATACTCCCCATTTTGATCTTGCTGGATAGAGTCCAGTAATACAAAACAGCAGGCTGATCTCAGAGGCCAAACTACCACAGAAAAACTGCAAACTGTGCTCTTTATGTCTTACTAAGAAAAAGAAAACAAATAAGGTATAGCTAACAATTCAAAGGCTATTGTGGAGGTATCTTTTTCCCTTTAGACCCTTTCATGAAGGACCTTGTCATGCTTAACTCAGCCTGAAGTTAATGTCAGGGTGAGATTCTGGGTATCTCATAGGATCAAGAGCTAGTTAAATAAAACTTGCTTTTCACATCTTTTCTTGCTCTCTTTGATAACAATTCTTAAATAGACAATCTGTCATGATACAAGCGTTACCTATAAAAAAGTCACCGTGCATTAACAAATGCTACGCAGATAGTACTGTAACTTAACTCCTCTGTGTATAAAGGGAAGCCCTAGAAACTAGTAGTTCTAGAAACTTTAGTCCAAGGTGAGAATAGATAAAACACTTTTGAGAAACCAACTTCCCACATGTGCCTCTGGTAAAGAACTGTACGTTCAAAGGCTTAGGTAGCAATAGGTCCTCTGTATAAGAGGTGTAAGAGATACCTAGATGTCATCAGTCTTGCAGAAATTGTCCATGATGCCAATGAGAAACAGCCACGCACTAATTACTAGGGTGAGAAGTAGAATGTAAAGCTTGGCAGCCAGAAGTCATTGTTATCACCAATATTAGCCTTCTTAAAAAATAAAAATAACAAATAAAAAAACTGCCAATTTTAACAGCAGTTAAAATCGAACTTGGCAAGTGTCCAGTTCAAATTGGTATTCAGATGCTTGTTTTTTGTTGATCTCAATTGTCACAGCACTCCTTTCTCCCTTGCCCCTTGCCCCTCTTTCATTATTTCATAGAAACATTGTAAGATTTAACATGTTAAAGGAACTGATGAAAGATTGTACGAGCAATTCGTAGGCATGCGGAGCCCTGAATTTATCTGTATACCATGCTTTACTTAGTATACATAACCATAGCTCCAAATTCAACATTTCTTGGCCATTAATAAGTCAAAATGACAGTCAAAATATGAACAAAGCTGCATTATGGCATGGATATGAGCTGAAGTAGCTGGTATCAGTATCTGGAAAATAGTAAGTGCTTTATGTCAAATAAACACCTGGTTGTTAAGGAAGGCAAATCACACCATTAATGCTGAGCACACTCATACTGAACACCCAGAGAAGAAAGTTCTGTCCTTACATTTAGATTCTGCTTCCTCTCTCTGCTTTTTGCTCGCTATCTCCTTTTCTCCACCTCCTGTCTCCAGCCAGGATAGTCCATATTTTGCAATGGATGTAGCAAACAGACCTATCTTAAACAAAAAGACTGCTGATTTCAGATGAACATTCTGCTTGGATTAATTGGGATATGAATAAAACCCATCCAGTCCAGACCCTGTGCTTCATTTTTTTGCCGTTCTTTGAAATTAAGGTTGACTTTCCTCTCTGTTATTCTCTGTGAGATACTTGACACAGGGAGTAAGGAGGTGAGTGGGGATCTAGAGAGGATAGCCCCTTCCCTCCATCTTGCATCTACAAGCTTGTAGTCTTCTCATTTTTAAAGCTATCATCTCCCCTCTGTGCCTATATTGTTTAGTCTCCCTCTTCTTTACTCAGAACTGAATCACTAGGCAATCTATACCATATCCTGATGATGGGCAGGCTTTCAGCTGGTCTTAGCCACTGGTGTCAGAGCAGAGCAAACTGCTAGGAGCAAAACACTTGAATTCCTGGATTCTGAGGTTTCACACTCCCTATCAAAGTAGCAGATATTAATCATCTACTGTGAGACTTTCAGCGGAAGGCATACACATTTCCCACTGGTATCTTCCTTTTAAAGAAAGTGTAAGAGTAAGAAATCATTTCAAAAGATTGAGGATTGGAGAAAATAGCTAGATCCCAGTGGGTAAAGAAAACCAGAACAGAGCAAAGTTTTTTAGAGGCTGAAAAGCAATTTATTGTTTAAGTCCAGTCAGGCTTCTACTTTATTTTATTCAAAGTAGCCATATTCTTAAATCTCCCAGTCTTGGCTTCCAGTACAGACATAGGCTGAATTCCTCAGAAGTTCCCTGCACGTTTGCCCTTTTTTGTCAGTTCTCCATTTGTTTTTCTCTTGTTCCTCAGGTTATCTTCTTGTTTTAATTTTGATTCATTTTTGTGCTTGCTAAAAATCATACCATCATCTGCATGAAGTGTTTTGCAAGACATGAGACTGGCGAGACTAAAGGTAGGCATAAGGACAAAAAAAGGAAAGTGTGTGCTGCGAACAGCAGAGATGCTCTATTTGAGAGTAATATTGAATATAATTTTAAAGGATAGAGGTATTGCTACTGTTGGGGAAATCAGTATCTCCTTTAACAACTTTCATCGTGTGCACACCAGTTATGCTGTGTCTATCCTTTAGCTAGAAATGTATGGTTATGTATAATCCTTTCAATTCCTTTCAGCTGATATAAGCACCACTCTTTGTACAAATGAAAATCCTATCTTTTTTGGAGAGAGGAGTATATATCTTTATAGCATTCATTTCACTAAACAAAGACTTTAAGAATTATAGCAACTTCCTTCCTTCCTTCATAGCAGAACACAATACTGGGTAAACTTAACACATGGATCTGATTTATTTTTTCCTCCATGCTATAGTAAGTCAAAAGTAACTCTTGGCAGTCCAAGAGTCCGCTGATTCAAATCTTTAAAAGTGTAATCAGATTCTGGTCCAATTAAGTTATTCAAAAATTAAACTATAAACTCTTTCTGTGCAAGAGTCAGAAAGGGGGGGGGGGGGGAATCTCTGTTCTGCGACATCTCTAGCAGAACTAATTAGAGCCATTTTTTGATTTATTAATCATAAATCTATTATTCACTACAAATCTGCAAATTTAACTGTGGTAAGTGAAAAATAGGGAGACTTGTTTATAGTTTGATGAAAAAAAATTGAAAAATCTTTGCTCAGTTTTCTCCTAGAGCACCAGAAGTCATCAAGCTAATTTTCTTGGTTCTATCACAGAAAAAAATGTGATATTGTGAGTTTTATCAGTACGCATTATTGAAGTACTCGGATATTATTTTGTTTTGCCCAGTTAATCCACATCAGTACCACAATAAATCTGATATTCTTCAGAGTTTTTACTTACATTAGTAACATAAAGTCTTAGCCTCATGAGTCTCTGGAACATTTTGTTGCCCTCTTACACATTTTTATGAATGATAATAAAGCCAGCTCCCAATGCTTATGACAGAGAAACAAGGTCAGCATCTGACCACTAGCAGTGCAAAACACTTTACGAGCATTTTTATCAGTCAATATATCATCAGTAAAACATACACTTTGAGGCCTTTATGATTTTAAAGGGAAATACAGAAAATCTGATTAAAATGACACATATGCAAGATGTTGTATATTGCGCCTGCTCCATTTTTTGTTCTTGGCTTTCAAGTGAAAAAGAAAGAAGTTGAAAGTTCATGGAGAAATCTGCCATGCTCCACAGAAAACAAGTGCCCGGTGACAGCAAGTCACAGCAGCAAATGTATCCACTAAAGGAAAATAAACTGTGAAAAGTTACTTAAAAGCTGCATTTAAGCCTTTTCAAATTCAATATGCATTGAACGAACAAGTTCACCGGGCCATAGAGTACTAATAAACTTCTAGTACTCCTGCCCAAGCCTGTGTTACTCTGGTCTTCTGCATTAGAATGCATCATGTTCATGGCACTGCTGTAAACCCTGGACCTCAATTACTACATGATAACAGGTTTTTATTGCATTACCCTTTCCAGACCTGAGAGCTTGGATTTCCCAGCACTAGGCACTGGGGCACATCTGGGAGATGGTCTGCATAACCAACTAGTAGATTACTTCTGAAAATATATATTCCTCACCGCAGAGGTCTAGAAATGATCCATCAGCTCCAGCTATGGACTGCCACCGCTTGAGAAGAGGGAGAGAGGGAGAGAAAAGATTTGGCTACGTTTCTATAATTACATAAACAATGTATCATTCATTTGTCACACTATATTAATAGCACCCTAGAGGGCATGCTCTGAACATGCAAAATGTTGCAAAGCACTTGTATTTTATGGCAAATCTTTTTAATTTTTCAGTTAAAATGATAATAAACGTTGATTTTTCATGTACCATTACCATCTCTAGAACACTTCCTGGCTGCATCTATGCAATTTATTTAGGTTGTTTGGTTTGAATTTTTAGGCATCAAGTGTATTGTATGAAAATACAAAGTTTGCTTTCCCAGAATCCTGGCTTATATATTGTACCCAGGATTCCTGAGGAAATGCTTTATTTTTTCCTCCATCGCTCCTCTGTTTATATCCCTTTTATAGTTATGGAATAGAAATGGACAAATATATATCAACAGAGATTTCTGTTATGCAGGCATAACGAGTTCTCCCCCAGAAGGAAGTTTTCAGAACAGAAGAAATATTAGAAACAATAACAGTGTGATGCAGTGTATAGCAGCTTGGTTGGGATTCTGGCAACTTTGTTTTGCTAGGTGAAACCTGTGGAAAAAATTCATCTTTAGTGGCTCTCTTTCCCAGCTGCAAAATGTGAATAATAAAGCTTACCTCTTTCTTAACCCTCCTTGGGGACTGAGCGATCATAGGCACTAAAGCCCAGAGTCTGAATTTCTTGTATGTATTTAACGCTCAGTTGGTTTCAATATCACCCAAAATCCTTTTGGAGCCTAAGCCTAGGTATTATTACTGACAGTGATTATCACCTGAGATAAGCCAATTCTGAAAAGAGTGGAGGGAGACAATTAGCCTAAATGTCGCTCAACAGTGCTATGTTTCACTAGGTTTGAAGAGTTTTGACAAAAGTTCACAAGCTCTCAGCTGCCCCCGAGCGTGTTAGTTGAGTTCTGTCCCAAAAGCAGCAGAAAGAGCCATGAATCCCCAAATTTCCACAGTCCTAGGTGGAAGGGGGAGGGGAAGGATAGCAAAGGACAGAGAACTGAGAAGCACAGGAGCAGCTAAATGAAAGGAAGAAGTCAGGTTGTCTGTGCAACACATATTTCTCTTTGGGAGACAGCACTACATGCGTGTATGGAATCAGCCCAGCAGGCCGGGACACATCAGCACCCCTGCACAGCCCCTGCACACAATACTTGCGCACACATCCTAAGTCTGATATTTTGAAATGCATTGGAATTACCATCCGTCTTGAGACCACCTGTATAGCACATCCTCAGCAGGCCAGTGCTCCTGGCATGTGTGCGATCGCCTGCACGTGTGCTGTAGGCATCATCTGCATGTGGGCAGAAAGACATAAAGTTTCCCATCCTGTTCCAGAAGAATTGCCAGATGTCCAGAAATCCCTGACAATTGTCCAAAATCTTCAGACTGTACCCAGACAAAATTTCCAGGTGGAAAAAGTAGAAGTATCCAAGAAAACTCGGATGCCAGCCTAGAACGAAAGAGCTGTCTGGCAGGAAAGAAGGGAAGGAGAAAGAGAGAAATGTAAGAGGATGGAATAGGAAGAATGAGTAATAGAAGCTTTAAAAGAGAATGGATAAGTTTGGATAAGAAATCAAATACTTTGGCTCTTACTCAAACCTTAAATTCAAACATAGAAAGGTTATATCACGAGCATGAAGGCCCAAATAAAACAGCCTAGAAAGTAATGGAAATAGCCAGATAAGAAGTCAGTCATCATCTGTATAGGTTTCTATTTGAAAAATATATAGGAGCAGATTAAAGCATAAAAATTGCAGATGGTCAATATTACATCACCAGCAGCAGAAGCAATATTTCCTTCCTCCCTTACTTCCAGTGAGCCAGAGCTTTACCTCCCACATCTTAACGTGTAAACTTTACTGTCAGAGGAGCTGGCTGAACAAGCAGAAGCCAAGGATTTCCACAAATAATTAAAGCATAAAAAATAAATAATAAATGATAGCTGCCAAGAGAATATTCTCTCTTCTGCAGATATGGAGAAAAGGTACACAGGAGACTTAAGATAATCAAACATGCTCTTTTTTTCAACTCACAAACTCATTTTGCTTTCTCCATTCCCACTCCTATGTATTCATCACATGTTTCACTGATTCTATAACTATGTAGAGCCGGACCCAGGAGGGTCCAACTCTGCCCTCCTTTTGCTAAGCAACGCTTACGTGAACAATAACAGTGTCTATAGTCAGATGATTCTCATGAGTAAATTACCAGCCAATGTCAGAAGAAATGCAGAAACCCATGATCTGTGTATTGTCTCTGCTAAAGAAATAAGGCTGGAGAAATGAATGCTAAATCAGGAAGCAATAGAAATTCTCACATTTATGTTATATGAGAATCTGCAAATTAAGCAGAAAAAAAACTTTCTATATTTGTCTTTTTTAAATTCAGCATAAACCTGTAGGGTGGAAAAGGCTAAAAAAGAAGCCATTGGCTGACCCTTTATAAATATTTAGGGAGGAAAATCAATCTCCAGAACTGAGTCAGCCTGTTTTCTTTGGGAAAGATAGGGAGAGCCTTCCTTCTTTCAGAATATTTTTTTCTTGATTCAAAACATGCCAGCACTATATGCTACAGACTTACATAACACGTTTGCATGCTTTTTTTTTTCTTTTTCTTTTCCTTTCCTGTTGGATCCTCATCTCTTTCAGTACTCAGGGTAGCCAGTATGTTGGGAAGATACCAGCTGCAAAGGCTGTTGTTTTTAATAGCTTCCCTGAATCATTTGGAGCAGAAATAGAATGCTTTGTGAATGAAATAGAAGACCTCAGGAAAATGACTTGAAGTCCAATATTTCCTAAGGTTTAAATGCTGCATACTGCAACCTTCCCTTTTTAGATTAGTTTGCATATGTGTTGTATAAATTTCTGAGCAAATTACAAATCAGGAATACCATTTCTGACATACAGCATATCTTTGTACCACGGGACATCACCAGGACTGGGAATCATAGTCTTCTCTGCACCAAGGGACTAAATTACTTAGTAGCCTTCTGGTCTCTGCCGAATGGTACTGGAGGGGAGAGAACCTTTGGCCAGTGGATTTCACAGATACTGAGAGCAGATGAAAGTGAGGTTTGTGACTCTTGCCCTCTGTTTGGGGCTTTTGAAAGGAGTCTGCTCTAAAAGACCTGTTGCTAAAACACACAAATTATTCTTTATGCCCACTCCACCTTTTCCAGTTTGTCCCTGGCTCAGGTGTTTCTTCTTCTCCATGCTGGCTCTTTCTCCACATCCATTCTCATCACCTACACATCCCCAGACTCTCTACATTGACTTTTAAACCAGGAGTTTCTCTCTGTGAGTGCTAAGTTTTACCCATTGGACCCCAAGTCCTCTCCCAGTCTCCCCATGCATCTATTATTGACTCACCTAGCCAGACCCATTTCAACTGTTCTCGAATATTCATTCTGATTAGCTTACTTATTGACGCTGGCTTTAAATGCTCTTTTCTCTCCAAAACCTTAGCCTGGTAGTCATGTTCCCAGTAACTCTCAGTTTCAGTATTTCAGTATACCTCCTTCATTTCTTCAGCCAGACTCATATTTTCCTCTCTCCCCCCGACCCTTGTCCTCTCCTTTCACCATTTCCTCTCATTCTCCCAATACTAGGCTCCTCTTTGCTGTCCCTGCCTACTCTTCACTTAAATTTCTTTAAATACGCTCCTCGTCTTCAGTTCCTTCCTCTCCACTTCAACATCCCCTACTATGGCCTAATCTACATTTCTTTACACATCAAGACAATATGCAGCCTGTCTCCTTTATATTTAAATGATGTACCAGCCCTACCTGGCTTCACATCAGTAAGGGAAGACTAGTAGGGGAAGGATAAGAAAGATGATCTCCTTGTTGCTGGTACCTCTCTGGACTCTCTTTCAACATCATACAGCCCAGAACTGAGCTGCAGGAAAGGGTGTCCTCATCCTGCAACTGGTGCATGCTCAGTGAGGACTCACATTTCAGCTGCTGAAATATTCACTGTGAAGTGTCTGCTAATAAGGAAGAAATTGATCTGTTTTCAAAAGCTTAAGCAGCTAGGGAGTCCTCAGCAAATTAGGAACAATATAAGATACGGTATTGCCAGAGAAACTTTTCCTTGCTCAGTTTCTAAGTTCCTAATACGAGCATCCTAGAGCACCTCAAAGAAAAGGCAGATAATGTTATTCTATAAGGACAAGTTCAACATTATTATTTCTCCATTATTATTTCTCTTCTTTCTATAACGTTTCCAGGAGGCACAAACACAGTTTAAATTAGGGGGGTGATCAATTAAAAATTAAAATATGTTTCAAACTGGCTCAACTATTACCTGCTTGTCATGCACAAACTGCGTCTCTTCTCCTGTTTCCCATCAGCTGCTGAGACCTCCTGAGATATTCAGCACTGATGTAAACATCTGGATGGTGCAGAGAGGACATCCTCAGTGAAGGTCCACAGTGCTGAAACTCCACTCTCTTTTCCGTTTCAAGAAAGTCTGAGTCAGTTGACCTACAGGGCACAATGCAAAGATTAGTAAATAGATGAACTTCAGATAGACTCAAATAGATGGACCCCTGAGAAAGCATTTTGCGGTGGGAGGTTATGCCAGTATGAAATGGCCTCAGGCACTTACAGGAAACAAGTGCAGACTGACATGAAGGTCATGTGGGATAGAAAGGGCATGTGACCAGGCAAGTAAATACTGTCTCTTTCTGTCAGCGCAGATCCAATGCAGTAATGTTGTAACTTCATATATATATTCTATTCTGTGCACAGAGAGGCCAACAACTGTGAATTTGACTGACTCTCTGCGTAAGTATTAGGACTATATTCATTGTTTTGCATATGGGATTGTTTCTTATGTAAAGAATCCCACTTCCGCATCTGTAACTCACCTTAATTTGCCATGCTGTAAGACCATTACTTCCCCTTATAGAGGAAATTCTGCCTCTTCCTTAACAGTCTTCCAGTTAATCAGCATCTTCTCTTTTTGTGGTTTTGCCCTAGCTGCTTTGTAGGTATGGTTAGCAAGACTACTCCCTCTTTACATATTCATACTTCCTGGGGTTACTAAAGAGAGGCTGAAGTGCATAGTGATGTCTCTGCTGTTTATCACTCAGTCTCCCTGTTTGAACAACATGTTGTTTATTTCTCCCATGGGAGTTTTCAGAAGAATAGTTTAGAAATTGCTCACCAGAGAAACACTCCTCTATCCAGTTTTTCAGTGAATGGACAATGCCTTAAAGAAATTCAAGCGTGACAGAAACAAATAATCCTGTGAGAAGCAAAGTTAATGAAGCTGCTTTTTGGTGCTTGTGTGCAGGGATCTGGTACTCACTAGAACACAAGTTCCAGTTTAAGCTTCTCTCATGTCTGAACTGTAATATTACCTAAGTAGATTCTTTGATATCAAGTACAGGTGAATTTACCATGCAACTTTTCCATTAGCAGAGTGACTAATAGGGTTTTTTCCTTCAACCTGACCACCCATGAAAGTTTCAAATTTATTTATATACATATATACATACAATTGATTTATATACATAGACACAGACATAGACATACTTACATATATATGCACATATGTATAAGTTTATGTGAAACTTGTCAGATATTTGAGACCTCTAGCCGTTTGTCAAACTTGCCTGAAGCTGAATCAATGGATTCAAAAATTAGAAAGGCACACATGCACACAGCATGCTTCTGAAAGCCCCGCTTCTTAGAAGATCCATCTAAAAATAGCAGGTAACAGCCGTGTCTGGCATGGTACCAGGTGCTTTCTATCTACTGCTGTCCTCTTTCTTCTGCAACTTCCTTTATGTAGGAACATCTTTCCCCCCTCCCATAAATCTATACATTTTAATAAAGCCGTCTTCAGTAGGGGCTCCTGATCCTATGATGTCCCAGTCTGGTCAGTGTGCAGCGATTTCTTAGAATTAGCTCTTGTCCACACTGCTAAGTTTTTCCCAGGGCTTACATCCACACACCATGCAGAAGTAACAAAATATAGATAATAATGATCTGATACTACATGAAACAAAATATCTGCATAGCTTTTCTTTCAATGTGGACTCTGTCCTGGTTTCACCATATGATAATCAGAACCAGAATCAGAGCCATAACTGTAAAAACAACATTGCTATCAGCCTTTTTTTTCTACGGAAATAGAATGGTATACACTATACAAAATGACTTCTTTTGCACTTTTACTGATATTTACATGGCTAGCTAGCAAAGGCTGAACCGTTAACACAAATGCTAATGGGACTTATGGTTCTCTCATTGTGTCTATAATGTGTCTATAATGTGTCAGTGGTCCTCCTCCCAGCTTCTGCATGAGATCACAAGGTAGATGATAGGATCTTCTCTGCGCCAGCAAACGAAATGGCCTGTCTCATCCTTCCTAGGTCTGCACAGTTCTATGTCTTTCCTTCTGCTGGCTTTAGCATGTAAATGACGGAAACTCACCCAGCTGAAAAATAATCTTCTTCTTTCCACTCAGTTTGATTTCAACTGAATCAGTTCCTTGATCCATGTACCTGTGTGTTTTCATGATGTCAGGGCCCATAGGCAGCAGGTAGGGGTGGAGGTCTTAGGTGAGGCAATAGGCAATTAAGGCCTGTTAATGCACTCAAGGCCCTGACAGTAGCCTTTACGTTTCAGTGTAAAGTTATTTTCAGAGTGTACCCAAATTTTTATGACAGCTTTCACGTACAGTGTCACATGCAGCTAATTTCAGCATATTTAATTCTGCCTCCTTCATCCTCAGTAGGAAGATAGAGAAGTCATGGTCATCTGAGGGGACATGGAATCAGGCTTCTATTTCTTTTAGAGGGCCAGGTGAATGTGTGTAGAGGGCCCCCAGGGGGGATCACCCTTCAGCAAAGTGACCTGGCGTTATAGGTCTGATTTGGAAAAGGCTGCTAGGAAGAATGACCTTTTGTCACAGGCACAAAGCTGTACACCTGGAGGTTATCAATGAATGGGCTGAAAATTTTTCTTTTTCAAAGAAACAGGTGTAGTAATGACTGTTAAGACAAGAGCTGAGAAACATCTGAAAAGTCGTTGCATGCATTAACAGGAAACAACATAAAGCTTCTGCTAACAGTGTGGTGAGCACAGTATCACTCCGGTCATTGGACTCAGACATTTTCTCTGTAAGGTGCTGAAACTTGCTGGAGTGGCATACCCTGGCAAAGTGACCTTTTTTATATATTATTTTTTACTGCATAGTTTGCACTTTGTTGACTTGCCTGGGCACCTGCTGTAAACTGCATATATGTCCCTGTCATCCTGGCTGAAAACAAAAACAGTGAATAGTGTAGTTCTTTGGTGGACTGGAGCTAGCCAAGAGCAAAATTACCTGTGCAGAATGCTGAGGTAAATCTTCCTGTCCTATAACCTTTTCAAGCTTTGACTGAGGGCTGTGAGCAATTTCTAGTCATCTGTAAGGACCACTGTTAGCTTTTCTTTTAAACAGCAATTGTTCCCGAATACACAGAACAGAAGATTTCTCCGCTAGTTGATCCCTTAGCATTTTGTCCTGCATGGTACCAAATTCACATGCTCTTAGAGCAGCCGCATAACTGTGTATAGGCTCATTTATACCCTGTGCTTCACATCTTGTATTTGTGGCATTCTTCAAAACCATTAACAGTCATTTAAAAGTGCTGCTGTAGTGTTTTCAGTGCAATTGTATATTCTGTGTCAGCCTCTGTAGCTACAGCTGGGTGAGTGTACAGTAAATTCTTTGTCTTTCTGCCCCTAAGTAATGCAATAAAATAGCTTTCTTGTCTCTTAGTTAAATATTCATCTCCTCTGATAGCTGAGAAAGTAAAGTTGAAACACCTTTTGGTATCATCCACAAGGCTTGGCAGAGACAAAAGCCCAAGGTACAAGGTAATTATATCTTGGACTGGGGAGGGGAGTATTTTCAGGACGGGTGGAACAATAATCCTGAAAAAAATGTCCTCCATCACTGATAAAGTTTGTACCGGGAAGACACCTAACCTGAGGGGGGAAAAAAAAAGCCTGCTTTCTCAGTATTGTTACAGGAAGTTCTTTACAAACAGAAAGTAGAGTTTTCTAGTGCTTTTACTCTTTCTAACTACTTTTTCTACTGTTTACTGATTTTTGTATTCAGAGATCATAGTTTAAGACTGACTTTATATTTACAAAGGAGAAAGTCTGTATTTCAAAATGTTTCACTATAGTGGGGTGCCTGTTTGAGACACTTGCATGCTCCAGATATCTTAGAATTGTCATGCTGACAACTGTCCTGCAGATTATATGCAATTATCTACAGGATCTGAGAGACACTGAAAATCCATTTTAGGTATTGAAAATTTAATAATATACCAAAAAATGAAGAATTATAGAGACCATTTGAAAAAATGAAGAAGCTAAAGATATTTTGGTAAAAATGTTCAGTGTTTTTAAGAATTTTTTAAGAATTTAAGAATTAATGTTTCTAAAAAACGAATCTCAATCTTCAAAACAGTCATCGGCATTTTGGATGGCTGGTGAAAACAGCACTCCCATTTTCAACCAATTCCAGAAGTAAATCACATTTCAGTTTAGGGAAAGCACCTCCTTTGCAGAAAGCATATCACAGTAAGCCATATAGTTTCCTAAATTCAGGAGATACTTATTGTTAGATTCTGTGCCAGATTAGATTCCTACATTACACATTATGTTTGAATATTTTTTTTTTTTAGGTAGAATTAGTTAAGATATCCAAGCACTTTATTTAATACTGATTAATACCAAAAATTCAAATCTACATTTGAATTTTTCTGTTCCTTTCAAAAGTTTTTATTTACGATTTTCATTTGGTTTCCTGTATGAGTATTATTTGTGGTTCCCATAGGTCCCTGTGAATTCAGTCCCAGTAGGATCAGAGCCCTACTTTGTAAAGCACCGTATAATCTCATACTAAGAATTTGGTTTCTGTCCATCCCAGCTTATGCTGTAGAGTAGAAAGACTATCTGGTTAAACAAAGAGCTGAAAAAATGCAATGAGCTCTTATTCAGACTCTTAACTAGTGATCAGAGCACTCCAACAGCTGAGATATCATGAAGTTTTGACAGAAGGAGCTCAACTGGACTGGACTGTGCTCAGATCTGGCTTCTCCAAAAGTAGCTATGTTTGGGTCAATATTATCTCCAGATGACTTTGTAGATTGCCTGTCACAGTTGACATCACTGTACTAAGGGCATCTGTGTGAGGGGGGGAGGAAACTGTGTACTTTCCTAAAGAAGTAAGAAATTAAAAATAAATAAATGAAAGGGTTCATTTTTAATTTCAGTGTAAGGTTATGAAATCACAGACTAATTAGGTTTCCTGCTACAATCTGGAGTTCATCAGTTGAAACAAAAAGGGAGGAAGAAGAGGAACTGCCTTTCTGAGCCAGCAGAGATGTTGCAGTTGGGGAAAAAGGCAAGTGAGAGCCTACATGTGTCAGGTGAAGTATTTGCACTAGAGATAGGAAAGTATTCATGCCCTAGTACGAGGCACCATCAAAACCTCATCTGAAATGCGGCATCTCTTTGCTGGTCATCCATGTTTAAGATAGATGTGCTCTGACTGGAACTATTTCAGAAAACAGCTATGAGGATAATGGGGAGAAAGAAGAGTCTATCTCAAAGAAGGAATATTAAAATGTTTAGTTTGTCAGCCTATCAAAACAAAGTCTGAAAGGAGATGTGATTGCTATTTATTGTGGAATAAACATTAGGCAGGGATAAGAACTATTTAAAGAAAGGACAGTATTGGGCCAAAAACAGTTTGATATCATCTAGCCAAGGATAAATTTAGACTAGAAATAAGAAAAATTCTAACCATAAGAGCAGTGAGGTTCTGAATCAGCTTTCCATTGGAAATGGAGAGGAGAAGAAAAAGTTCAAATAAATGTTAAGATGCAGTTGTTCAGTTTATGCAAAGTTTGGCAGGACTGTCTACTCAATGTAGCCAGTCCTAAATTTCTCTATTCCTAAATTTTTAGGGACTTACTAACATCATAGATTAATTAGCACACTAGACATTAACATTCAGAGATTAGATGCTAGATCAGCCAGAAGTGAATTTTTATTTTACAGTGTCAACATTACATTATGTCTATTTGTTGTCTTCAAGCCAGAACCTTTTTTCATATACATTTCCCAGGTTCAGAAAAGCCTGGCTAAAACATTAAGAATTTAAATGAATTGAGAAGAAAGATGCTTAGTGAGAAAAATATCATTTTTTCACACTGAGAATCTGAGTCTAATATCAGAAATGTTCTCTTCATAAAATATACCCAGAAGCATGCTTTCTCTTTTTTAATGGTGTATAAGAATAAATCCTTCTACATAGATACTGGTGTCCCTGAGCTTGAGAAGGACTGGAGCTGTATCTCATTTCCTTTTCATTCTCTCCATTTTTCTTTCCTTCCTTATCTTTCTTGGCATCCCTAGATGTGAGACATAAATATGCACCTGTGAGCTTAGGAACTTTGTTCTCTAGGTTGCAGCAGGAGTGCGCTCATGAAAACATCAAGAGCCCTTCCCTCACCTCCAAGATCTGCAGCTGAGGAGAGGGCTCCTCAGGAACGGGACTGCCTCACCTATTACTGCCCCAATTTTCTCATCCGATTATAATCCATCATCAATCTGAAGAAATATATGATCTGCATCTGAAAAAAAAAAAAATTGTCACTTTGAAAGTATTCATGAGCTATTTCTTCTTATAGGGGCCTTGAAAACGTACAATAGTCACAATGTCTGTTATCCTATTACGAGTCTGTCCACAGGAGCTAATTTCCGTACGTTCCTGCATGTACTTCAATTTTATGATGAATTAAGAGAAGTGCCGTATTGAAATTCTTGCCCAAAACTTAAATCCCAACATAGGTAGACCAGATAATTCCTTTAAGTCTCCGTCAGCTGAAAGGCTTTGCTTGCGCTTTGCTGTCGTTATTGCAGGCCATCTAATTGGGAGGCAGATGACAAACCAAGCAAAAACAACACAAAAATAATTAAACAAAGTAAAAGGAACAACAAAAATAGAAGCAGAGGACTCTTTATTAAATCTCTACCATACTAGAGGAACAGCCAGAGAATCTGAGAGCTGAAGAAAGACATCTGGCTGGAGGGTCAAAAAGTGTAGTGAATGAGTGTCATGTACCCTGGCAGAGCTCCAGCGTAGGACACTCACCAGGCTCATGCATTTGAGTCCCATGCACTCTCAGCCTTCGCTTAGCTGGGGTAAGCTGCAGCACTGGCTCTTAGCTTGCACTCACTGCCCTATTAACAAGGTACAGGCTCTCCCTTTACGGAAACAGGACTGCCCAGGCTAACTTTCTTTGGCCATCAGGACCACAGGTGACCCCCTGGAGGATCATATAGCCTCACAGGCCTTTCCCGGAGATCTGGCCACTATTCCCATTGTCTAATTTCAGGCATCTGATTTGGGTTCTGAATGTAGAAGCTGGTGTTTCTAAGCCTCCTCTAACATCAAAAAAGAAGGAGAGAGCAGCTTCTTCAGAGGATCTAAGTTAGGATCCCATGCTGCATCACCTTCTGCAGGGCCCTCTACAGGATCCCATGCTGCATCACCTTCTGCAGGGCTCTACTGGGAGACTAGAGACAACAGCCCCCTAACACAAACGTTAGTTGCCCGCATTTGGGCAGCATGACACTCTGTCAAAAACTTAAAAATTAATCACTCTACGTACTTCCACCATCATGGAAAGTAGACAGTTCTAGGCAAACTGTTAATATCTGGGTACATTTCCCTTCTGAGCAATCCCTGAGCTTTGGGCTTAGGACAGGAGCTCTTCTGCCTCACCCTCAGCTAGCCTGCTCTCCGGGAGCTGCTGAGACTACATCGATTTTGTGCTTCTCTGCCAGGAGACCTGCTGCTCCTTGCCGTAGGCAAGCTCTAGAAAAGCTGCTTTGGCTTTATCGCTGGTCAGCCATTGTGTAACTGCCTGCAACATCACCAAGCCCTAGGAGCTCTTCAATTTGCTGTTTTATGCCTTAAAATTTCATTCCAGCACAGATGCCACTCTAAGAGCCTAGGGAAGGCCTTCTTTCAGAAGGGAAGATGACCAGGAGGCGTACAGACTCCTGCATCAAATAGTGGCTGTAAACTGTAGACAGAGTCTAACTGGTCACACGGGAGAAAGAGGACCTTCAAAACTATGGGAGGACAAAAAATGAATAAGGCAAATTGAGGTCACGTAACTATTTCAGGCCTTTCATTTCTTTAAGAGTGGGGCTGACTAGCTTGGCAGATTTCAGAGAGCTCTCACACAGCTATATTTAGGACTGGAGAGGAGCCAACTCTCCATTGTTCGAGTTCGCATTTCGGCTGACTTGATGGAAATTCACACGTTATGAACAAGCCCGGACCTCAGCAAAGGGCTTTGGCAAAAAGGCAATAGGACAAATAAGAGTTCAGAAAAGACAGGGTGTTTAAAACAAACAAGCAGTTTTACCAAGCAGCTTCAGATTGCTTCAAGTGTCTTGGTTTTGGGGAATTTTATTCAATAGGCAAAGAGAAAAGCTTGATTTGCTGCTACATGTTCCTCCTGCTGTTTCTCGCTGGAGACTAGAGGAGTCAAGGATGCACAGCAATAAAAGATAAGGGATAAAAAATATTATTTAAAAATTAATAAAATGTTATAAAACTGATGGCGTATTTCAAGTCTGAGGAAAAAATTAGTAGGAATTTTGAGCAAAGATTTGTGCCATGGAATACTGACTTTCTCTCAAAACATGTAATTCAGCCTTTCAAACACATACATGGCTCTGAATGGTTTTGTATGTTTTTTCATTAGCATATGCAGCACCTGAAACAGGGAAGCAGGGAATGGCAGTGCCCAGGGGAGTCAGGAGGCACGTTTTTATCCCAAGCAGGCACAGACTCTTCACAGCTGCTGCTTGTGCGTGTGACTTCCTCAGTGTCCCAAACCACCAGCTGCATTCAAGCAGCCATGAGAGGAGACAGAACTTCAGATTCAGATTTCAGGAGAACAGGTTCAGGCACTGTTCCCTCCTTCCAAGCACCTTAGCAAAAGCATCTAAAATGAGTCCCATGTGCAACATGAAACCCCAGAAATTTCCAATATTTGGATTTGGGTTCATTGCAAACGATTATTCTCATACTGGCTCACTAATTTGTTCTTGTTCTGCACATTTATTCTGCGCTGCGTGAGGCCTTTTATGGAGGTATTGGATATGTTCGCCCAAGCCCCTATTAACACTAATGGGCATTATGCAGGTGCTTTAGCACCGCCTTCACCTTACGGCGTTTTTGTTACCTTAGCTATTGGAAAGTGCATTGCCTGGTACACTGGGTGCCAATTGTGTTTGCGAGAGGTATGAAACTAATAAGCACAGAATTAGCCCCCGTCTGAGCTGCGTGTACGAGTTATTTGGAAAATATTTGTTTAGTTGCCTTGGAAATAAATAGCTCAAACTTCAGAACAGATTTATAAGAGGATTTGATAACATACGCCTTGGTGTCCCCTACGAAAGCCTAGTAAGAGCAGAGCACTTTTCCCCCAATCTACAGTCTGATAGTTTTAAGCGAATGTGTAAAATTTCCCAGCACATCATTTTGTTAAGGATATTTTTACAAAAGCTCATTAGCTTTTTAAATATATTTTCTTGCTCTAATTTTCCTGTAGCAAGCTGAACTATGAGTCAGTCCAAATGAGATTTAAAATAGGTCTCAATTTTCTATGCATGTAACTGCTCTTAATTGCACAGAACAAGTTTAGACTGGCTCTGTCCAATTAAGACAAAAGGAGAAAAGGATAATTAAAAATAAATCATAACAATCAAAAGTTGCATTTGCAATTTTGCTTTGGATGCTCTCTCCTCCCACATTTTTGAAGTAGCATTTAAAAGAAAAGGCACAGTAACTTACAGATTCATTGTCCCAGATCTGGCAAAGCAAACGTACCCATCTTTGTCAGGCTAAGATTACCTATTTCCCTGAGCTGATCAAACTTAATTGTGTGTAGAATTTAAATCTTACTTAATTATAATTTTGTTCTTTTTTTACTTTCTGACCCTGGCCATGCTTTTCTTATTTAAATATGCTTTACAGAAATAACACAGATATCTGCCTGGCATTTTCAAGTTTGGGGAGGGAGGAAGAAGCAATTTCTGAAATAGTTATAGTTTGCTTCTAAAAGACAATGTTTTGCGTGATTATTTCTTCAGGAAAATTTGTTGACAAAAAAGTCCATAATCTCACAGCTGTGATAAGAATTATTTTTGGAATAATGTATATTTATATGTATGAATGCTTTGTCTAAAACACATGCCTAGAACAAATCAAAAGCTACTGGCTCCTAGAACAAATCAAAAGCTACTGGCTATGTGCAAGATATTGAGCTGATTTAAAAGGACCAGCTTACAATTCAGAGCCATACTGTCCTTGCAACATTTCTTACAAAATATTCATCAGGTTGCACTACCACAGCGCAGAGCAAAGAATGAATTTTACTGAGGGAAACCACTTGTTCTCCATTATCGATGTGTCATTGCTGTTGAGAGAGCCAGAATAAATCAGTCTGATTTCTCTCAGACTGCAGTATTTGATAATACTGGAGAGACATGGATGCAGGTGGCGTCAAATACATGGAGTTAAGATCTGCTCAATTCAGTAATCCCAGGGTAGACTTCATCTCACCTGAGATTACTCACCAGGAAATCAAGCATCTGTTGTAATTTAGTTGACTTTTCTGTCTAGGAGAAGAAACATGCCTCATTCTGGAGCAGATATCTGAAATAAATAATTGATACATTTAGATCACTGAAGTTAGATAAACCCGCCGCACTTTTTTGACTCTGCAAGCTAACGTATGTTTCAAATGAGCTTTCTGCAAGCTAGCTGTAGGATGTCTGAAACGAGTGGGTTTATCTTTTATGTGGTCTTGCAACTTTAAAAATCAGAAGGCACAGCAGCTCCAACAGAGAGCGGGTGCAGTCCTGATATTTAACCGTATCTGGATTGCAAGGGTATCCCAAAGATCATTGTTTATAGCCTTCACTATCATAATTAGCTAGTATTCTAGCTCTAAATTTAGTGATCTTGATGTTCATCTCAGCTGTCTTTCAATATTCATATTAAAGCATGAAGTATTTAGGAAGCGAATCAAATCTATTTTGAAAATTAATGTTTACAGTACAGATGCCAGGATCTTCTACCACTCCTGCAGAAAACCATGAGCAAAAGGTGTTCTCACTTTCCTAAGAAAGCAGGATCTATGTGAGATTTACATTTTTGTCATTTATTCTTCTGAAATGCATTTTTTTCTGCTTTGCTTATTATTTGTCTTTCTTACTGGTATTCTCTGAGAAACGCACATCTCTTTGCCTTCTCAGCACTGCATTCGCCAACGCTGAAGCTAACAGCATTACCTCCGTGGCAGTCCCAAGCTCTGTTGGCCCAAGCTTGCTCCTGAGCTTAGGTCTACCATGTGGTGGGGTGTTACACTAGGGTACCAGCTGAGCCACTGAGCCAGAATAAACAGAATGCATTTTAACATAAAGGGATATAGTACAAGAAATATATTCTCAAGTCTTGGAACTGTAACCATGTGTTACCATATTGTCTTCCTTCTGCTCCTTCTGTTTCTTATTTTCACACATTGCTCCATTCTTTTGCAAATCTTTCCTCACAGAATGTTAAGAAACTGAGATCTACCTTAACTAAAAGCTGTTCTGCTTTGCATCATATTCATCTTGTTGGGCTGACTGATAACTTTCATCTTTCACTTTTCTCATGGTTCTCACCATTTTATACCTATCTCAGCTTAGCTTCATTTGCTAGTCTTTATACCTCTTTTTGCCTGCTGTGATGGTTCCCTATTTTTTTCTTTGTGCTTAACCATACATTCTGACTTAGACTGGCATTGCTTTTGATAGAGCTATCATATATCTCTGTAATTCCGAGACGGAAAAAATGAGGCTGGATTCCATTTCCTTGCCATTATTTTATTTCCTTGGATCTGTTTCTTATAGTGTTTTCCATACTTCATTTTAGACAGTTTCAGTGAGTGGTTCTCAGAGTGTTTTCTACAAAAAAACTGCTTGATAGCAAAGCCATGATATGTGGTTGATGAGCCATGTTGCCTTTAATAGTGTTTTTAGTTAATATTTTGATGTTATATGTGCACAGAGGTGCTTGAGAAATTCGGAGATGAACAGTTTGGAGCACAGAAATTCTCAGAACTACTAACTCAAACAATGTAACTTCGCAGTTTCCCACTGACTGAATTCAGGCAAGGCATACCCTGCTGATGGAGCGCAGGCTGGTGAGGGCGGCACTTTAAAATTAGAACTTAGAGCATCTCCTCTGCCACTAAAAAAAAAGCATGTGATGCCTTTGGTTTCCCCAGCTATTTGCACACTGTAAGGTTGTTTTGCTTCTGGGAGAAGTAAGCAGAGATTGCCTGGTGGTGAAATCAGCACACCAGGTTACTCAAAGCCAGCAGCCACTGCATGTCCGAATCTTTGCGTTGCAGTCTGAACGGTGCTCCCAGAGAAAGGAAGCACCCTCTTATGGAGACACGCTCTTCTGAAATCCTGCAGCATTCAAAGAGTGAACTTAGCTGCACAGAGATTTATAGGTGACAGAGCTGTAGCTCCTGCCAGTCTTCTTTTCGTTCTTAAGCGTGATGTGGTAGGAACGAAGCTCCAGGTCACAGGTTGGCGTAGCTGCTGGCTGTGCGGCCGGTTGTTCCCTGGTCCCCATCACGGCTGCATGCAGCATCCCGCATAGGGACATGGTGCAGGCCCCAGTCAGACCAGACCATCATAGCGTCCTCGCTGCCTCTGCCGTCTCCAAACCATTCTAAGGCGAGGAAAAAATATAAAACTGTGAAATTCTACAACAGAGATACTGTCCTTTGTCAAGCTGTTTGGAATGAAAAATAGCTTAAGAATAAGAACCTAGAAAGTGTTTCAGGTTTTTTGTTTTATTTTTCCATAGGAAAGCTCCCGAGAGCATCTTTACTGGCTTAATTTATCTAAGAAAAAACTAAAATGGCTTCTGCTTACCTCCTCCCCCCACCATTTTTTCATATAAGAAAAATCTACTTGAAAAAAAAAAAGAATCAGATCAGCACCAGGCAACTTGATATATGACTGCATGCAGAAAAACTTCTCAATATCCCACAAAAACCTGCTCTGAAATTTCTGTATGTGTTTAGAAAGGGGGAGGGAAAATGCTGTATTCCGTTGCAATGTAATTCATACTTAAATGAAAAATCTTCCCTAAATGTTCTTCTTCCACAAAACCACTGTGAAATCAAAAAAAAAAAAAAGGGGGGGGGGGATGGGAGAGAGAAATTCTAATGGTTGTATTTCTTTCTTTTGATATCTATTGTTGATATTCATTTTTGCCGTGGTCATAAATTATATACTGTATTTCTAAGCTGTGTTCTTTCCTGTCCTGACTTATGTTAATCAATGTGTTTGTTACCACACATCTTGAATATTGCATTTCTCTGGTGGCTGGCTTATCATCATCTATAATTATTCCAACTCCCAATTAGGTCTGAACTCTTCTGTAGCGTTATTTACTTGCTTCTAGCAATGAGACAACATGCTATATCCTTTTTTTTCTAGGCTGCTGCTCAAAACAAATTATTTAAAATTTCTCCTGTTGATATTAAAGTCTTTTCTTGTCCTCTTCAGGTCATTGTACCTGGGGCTTTCTTGACCTTTTACTCTGCGTGATATCCTTTATATCTACCCCATTTATACAGTTATCTCTCTACCCAACTCAGCTGTTATTTGACACTTGAAATAACCTCCATGCATTCCATACAGTTAGTGTCATATGTGCTACAATAGCCCCATAAACAATGCCATGTAGCTGCACAACCCATCAAATCACAGGTTAAGAAACCTTTTAGAAGAGTTCTTTTGTGGATGTTTTTCTGAGTCATATTGCATGAAATTCTGATTACCCAGGAGTATACTCTCACTTTCTAACATCCCAATACCAAACATGGAAATAATGTAGAAAAATCTAACAGAATGGGAGCTAGAGAGAGACACAAATGGTTGAAAATGATTAAACAAGCCCTGTTGGTGGCCTGTGGATGTTTATGATTAATGTAGATTTAATCATCAGCATGTAATAAAAATTCATCTCTTCTAATTGGCTTTTTTTATTGATGTTTCTGCTGCTGAGCAAAAAATGTATTTCTTTGTATTGATGTTTAGGATTCTGCTGGTCTATTGCATTCGCAATTATAGGTCTGTGCGGGGTACAGCCAGTATGTGTGCAAGATAACATATGCACACACAATCTATTTAAAAATGCTTCTCCAACACAAACAGTCATCCTTCTATGGTCAAAAGACGTCGGGGAAAAAAAAGAACCTGCAACACCTTTTTGTTTCCCTAATTATTTTGTACTAGATTGATTTTAGATGAATCTGAATACAGCCTACAAATCCTGGCTTTTGGGACTGTTGAAGAAATGAAAGCCTGCACTGCTCTGAATGTAAAGGCATGAGGCAGGCTGGTAAAAGACAACAGCACTCAGAAAGAAGCGAGCTTTTTAAGAAATGTCAGACAATTATTTATTATTTCAATTGCAGTGTCCTAAGCACCCCAGTCATGGTGCCATCTCACCAGGCATTGTAACAATAATTAACAGAGCAACAAACCCTTTCTGTGAACTTAACAATACTGTTACGGTTTCTGAATTTTTTATTTTTACTTTTTTGGGGGGGTGGGGACACAGAAAAGCTTCAATGGTTTGAAATTTCAAACTTACTATCATTTTGTATGTTCTGTGCTCTTTCCCCATATACGTTTGTGACCTGCTTCAAAGATCTGGAACCAGTCGTGTCTCTCTTCACTCTAGCAGATAATTTGCAATAATAATAAAAGCTAAGAAAGTAACAATAAATGTATAACAATTCCTACCTCTATACAGTATTTCACTCAGCAATAATTGGTGCAGTATATCATTGATGTACAAATCAATGTGTACGTATCCTTTCAATTACCAGTCGATTTTGCATGGCTTCCTCTTCTAACAGAGCTTATTTGTTAATAAAATGAAATGTGAGTAAGTGTTTGAAAATCTTTCTCTGGGTAACGTAGAAAAAAATACCTCAGGACTGTTAGAGAAAACGAAAGAGGTTCGGGGGCCGTTATTTTTCTGTTGCATAAGTATGTTCTTAAGGATAGAAAGGGGAGCGAGGGTGTTTCAACTGGAGATGGCCCTAAGCTACGGGGTCTGGAACGGGGCCTCGACACTCTGAAGCTCCACAGTATCTGGGGGTGATTTCTGGCACACCTACATTTGACACCCTGGGGAGGACTACTGGGGCGGTTTGTCCCTTTTCCCTCGCATCATCCAGACTCGGATGCTTTTGCTGGTTTGGCACACTTTTCTAGTTTTCCTTTCTCAGGTCACATGGAGAAATAAAGAGAGGCGTTGGAAGTCCAGCACCCTCCCGGCGCGAGCCCGGCGTCGCCTTTCTCCCACCGTGGGCCGCGTTTGCCGGCGTTCAGGGCAGCGCCGGCTGAGCCCGCGGCGGCCGGCCGCCCGGCAGCCGTCCCCGGAGAAGTTGGCCGGTGGCGAGCCCACCGCCGGCTTTGATGACGGGGTCCTTCCTGCTTCCCGCAGGTACCCGTCAATCAGGCGGCGTGCGCGGGGCGGCAGGTCCACGGGCGCCGCGCGGGCTGTCAGCTGCATTGTTCGGCTCAGCGTGACGCCGCCGGTGGAAAACAACCGGGACGGATGATTTTAAGTAATTGCTCTGACATAGACTGATTACTACAGTAACAACAGTCGGTTATAGTTAAGGAGTAGCTTTGGCATATGGTATACATTTGTGAGGTGGGGGGAAGCGAAAGCTTTTTTAATTTTACAGATTGCTTTATGTTTCAAAATGCTGGCGTTTTCTTTTCCTTGGCTTTATTTAGAAAATATCAACAACAGGCATCTGAAGGAAAAAATTAACAAATATTGTTACAACTAAATGAATTCAACGCAACATATACCACAGCTGTTAGGATACGCCGTACAATCACAAATTAGTCATCGTTGTTACTGTAGGAAATACAACATTTCACCTCATAAACTTTCAGCTAATTTTTCCCGGTTGGTAAAATCCAATTGGGGCCAAATTTCCGTTTGGACCCGGAGCTACTTTGAAATACTGGGCCTGTGATTTTGTATAGCTTAATTCTGGGGCTCTTTTGCCACCGAAATGCTACCTATTTTGGGGCTGCACTTGGGTATGTCAGATATTTACTCACGAAAGCAGCTTCTGCACCAGGCAGTGGTAGCTGAGCACCTGCTGGAGTGTGAAACATGCGGCCATCTATCCCCCCCTCCTTCTTTTTTTGTAAAGTAGGCCTTCATGCCTAGATATACTGAAAAAATTTGGCCCAAATGAATCCCTCACACAAATTAATCCTTAAAAAAGGCTTAGTGAAGAGTATTTTTCTTCCTCTTCTTCTTTAGAAGCTATGTTGCATATTATTAGACATGAGTATAATTGTACCACTGTATATTTTAGATCGCTTTTGGTTAGCAAGAGGATCACCAATAGGCCTTTTTTGTTGTTTTTTAATACCTAGAGATTTACTGTTCTGTGCTGAGTACAGATATGACCCTCTTCTGTCTCTGTTCAGAACAAAATACGCATAGCCCCGAAATAGAAAGGTAAAGCATTTTTTATTTTTATGTTTTATATTGCATTATGTGAAATAATATATTCCAATAGTTATTTGCTCACCTTAATCATGTAATAATCAGTCAATGAATATTCTGGAAATCCTTTTATTGAGGCTTATTCTGAAATGCAATGTAAGTGAGATCCTAATCAAAACTGAATTCAGAAATAACTCCACCTTCAAATAAAGAAAAAAAAGATTTTCTAAACATAAAAATCTTCAAAAGTCTAGTTTCACATAAGAAAAGAAAAAATTTAAAGGTAATAATATTACAGACTGGGAAGAGTAAAAGAAAATATAGCAAATGTACATCTGAAGGGCTTTCCATTTTCTCCCTTCTCTATTTGTTAGTACATTGTTGTGACCATTTTTGACTTCCAAGACTCTCTGGCAGAAGTTTTAATACATTGCTTTATAAATGCTCTGAAAATTGTTCTCGGTGAAAGGTAGTACGTTAAAATATGCACAGGAGCTTGTCTATTATCACCGAGTCCATTTCCAGTCTGTATTTTTCATTCACAGACAGTGTTGTGAAACAGTTAAAAGTGAAATTAAAGCCATTTCTATTGTAGATCATTAACTTTTATTAAATTAGACTTGAATTATTTATGATGTGAATTGTTTGATCTATACTATGTCTGTCATGGATGAAAAAATCTGGATGGCTGAAACGTTATCACTGTTTTAAAAAAATCAGAACTCTCTCCAGAGCATAACAAGCCCTCATGCTGTTTGAGTGTTAGACTTCTGTGTTAAATACAGTGAGGAGCCTGTGTTGTTTCTCAGATCTGGGTTCTGTGTTAGGATTGCTGAATAGGTGCAAAATAATTGGCATGAAATAAAATTGTGTGCACATCTGAAGAGCCTCCTGCTCACTTTTTACAAGATTAGTTAGTACATTTGGAAAAATAGATGAACTAGGTTTTTTTACACTTCTGGTAAACAGTTTCTTGAAAATAAATATCTTCTAATGATTAAACCCATCTATAGAATTGTACACCTGTGACAGGGTAAATGCAAGACAGAATATACACTTAATAACATTCAAATATCATTACACAAAAGTTAATTATATGAATTAGAAATTAGTCTGTTTTTTATTATGCGGTTTCAAGATGTGGTGAAAGAAAACGATATAGTCAAAATCAATTGTCCAATGGTATAAAAGCTTGGGTAAATCCATATATCTTTAAATACAAAGCAAAATAAGCATGATTATTCATGGAGATATTCTCCAACGCTTTCATTTGTTTGAGGTAAACACATTCACGGCATGAGGAACTAAAATGCTCAAACTTCTTATTTTCATCTTATAACACTATCTATCTCAGACGTATGAGACAGTGTGAGATGTATGGCCACACTTGATGTACAAGCTGAAGTTCTGTTCTCAGAGAAACGGAGAGCTCCCATGGGAGTTAATCACTGACCTTCTTGAGTACAGCCCTTAATATGTGTCCCCATCCCACTGCAGCCTATTTTGAACGTTAAACACTGATTAGTCCAACAGCCAGACCCAGATGCACGAGTGCAGTCCTAACAAAAGCACATCCTTCACAGAAGCAGAGCCTTAAAGGCAACATGCTGATGACTGAAAATATATATTCAAAAAAATGGTGCCTCTCAGAGCACCCAGGGAAACTAAAATAATAGCATCCAAGCAAGCGGTAAATAATGCCTGTTTGCAGACAAGCGGTATCTGCAAACCCAAAAACTCATTCTCACTGCACCGCCACCGCAACACAGCCAGACCGACTGCAGGTCCAGCACTTGGGCTGGCTCTAAGGCTGTTGGTGTATGGCAACATGTAGGCACTGGGAAGAAGGCTCGCAGAAGGCGAGCAGTAATAAAGCTGCAAATTTTTTCTTGTGAATAATTTTTTGTTGCAGAAAACTGACTCTGCTACAGATTATCTCGTACTTGTAAGAGGGTAATATTAAACTATATTAATTATAAAAGAAAATTTTAGGGGTGGGATGAAGTATGCTCTGATTTATTGAAGGTTCAACCTGAAAGTCACATATGATTGCTGAAAGTTATGTCCCCTTTAGCCTGGCTCACTTGATCATTTTTTTCGTTCCAGTTACCTATTTAATAAGGCATCTACGCACATATCATCCCTGTTATTAATAGTAAATGTGCATTTCAACATGTCAAGGTTTCCTAGCCCCACTTTTGCAAGTTTTTTTTTTTTTAATATAAAAAAGCAAAGGCATTTCCTAGGGCACATGCTGCCAGACACCCAGCATTTATCTTATCTTAGTTGATGACTTTCCTTTTATCCTGAAATGATTTGACAATGACTCTATGATTTCCTGTACAAATTACCCTTTGAAAGTGGCAGTGGCGCTTGGCAGCGATCTTCACTTAATTACTGAGTGGATTATTAGCATACGGCTTTTTTTCACCCCTTCATTTCTTTATATCTTCTAGATTGCGCTGACAGTTCCCTTTCATTGCATGCTTTAACTCACTGAATACTAAACATTATGCAGATTGCAGCTGAGAAGTACCCAGTCTACTCCAGCCCACTTCCCCCACTGTCTGTACTCTGCATCAAACCTCCTTGAAGGAGAGTAATTTGTAGGTCAGAAATCAATAGTGTGTCTGGGAAGTGCATTTGTGGGTTCTCTGTTTTAGACTGAGCAGAAATTAATGTTTTAAATAAGTGCTCACCCTAGAAGGTAGCAAGTTACATTCCATCTTTTTGTTTCATTTCTCTTTAAATAGTCTTCCTTATTAAGTGCTGCTGCTCTTTTTAACTCATAATGCTACCTGTCCATCAGGTAGCAGTGCTCCTATTGCTGAAATAAAAGTAATTCCCTCCCCCCACCCTCTGCTAAAGTCCCTGCACAGGGTGCTGTTAAGCTGAACTTCTTTGCCAGGCATATATTGTTATTTATGGTTTGTTGGCACAAGATAAATGTTAATGATAAATCACAAAGATTTCCTTCTTGTTTTCTCCCTAAGAGGACTCTTCAGAGTCTTGAACATTTAATAGCGTATATGTGCACACGTGTCAGAATCTCTTCAGACACCTTTGCTTCATGCCGTTCATCCACCAGCTGTAAAAAGTTCACATCATAGTTCTTTCTCAGAAAAGGTCCAAACTACATTTCTTCCCAGTTCCTTTCCTAATCTTAGTTATGTAAAAATCAAAATTAATAGCTTTTTTCTTGTTCTCAAGGTAGACTGGCTTTGAAGACTGTTGCTGTCTAAGTCATATAGTTCAACATTCAGAGATGTAGGTGATCTATTAGAGAAAACTGGTTTTGTTTCACTTTCATGAAAGGTGTCGGGGTTTTGAAAAAATTACTGTCCCAAAAGAAGATGATATCTAATTTTCCCTCAAATTTAAATTCAAAATTTTGCTTTGAAATTACTGCTTATCTGAAAGCTATGATACTTCTGCACTCTGTACCCTCTAGGAACCTCAACAGACAGAGGTGGCAAAAAGCATGTGGAAGCTGTGGAAGCCTCATTAGTGAAAAGCCAGTAAAATACACAAATTAAAAGACCACAGACACATTTCCTTTAGAACATTTCTACTTTCGTGGGAAGCTTTATCAAGACTGGAATACACCTATCACCTATTTCTCTTTCAGTAAATGTGAATTTTCTGAGACAAAGGCTACTACAGAAAATGTTGTCACTACCTACTACAAAGTCATCTACAATAGATATTTACTTTTACAGTTAGAAAAGTTATTGTGCGTTCTTGTAGGTGAATTTAGTAATGCCTGTCCTTCTGCTTGCCCTGTTCCCTTACACAGCTCATAGTAGTCTTCCTGCCTGAGATCTCTTCACCGCTGCCTTCCATAGCCCATTCCTTGTATTTGTTTGGGCTGAATGTAATATGTTTTAAATGATGTCTTGGGAATATATCCATGGTGACTGCTCACATGCTGGCCTGAATATCTGGACTCTTCCCTCATCTGGGCCACTACCAGAGTACTTCTGGGACTCCGCAAGGCCTTTGTAAGTCCTTTCTCTCATGCAGAGATCTATTTAGCAAATATACACATGTGGTAAGCAGAACCCTTTCATCAGTCTCCTTCTAATGCTGTGGGTGTCCTGAGCACCAGAAATAACTGAGCTAATCAGCTTGGTGCAGTTCAATTTTGGTTTCTCCATTTTTGACTACTTTCTCACTTTACAAGACCCTCCCACGTGTATGTCCATTTTTTCTTCTAAAGAATGACATTGGCTTTGGCCACATGTCAGCACTCACCCAAACCTTGTCCCATCTGCTCAGGAGCCTCTCACCTTGAGCATGGTTGTGTTTTATCTTGCACTAATACAGCCCTTCTTCAGTGTCATTGCAAGTTAGCTCCGTTCAGGGGCCGCCAGTGCTCAAAATTTTTCCCACAATTAATTTCTGCATCTCAAAAAGCAGAGAAAAGCTCTCTGGCAATGTACAAGTGAACCCATTCCCTGAAACTCCACCACAGTGCAAGCAATGTGCTACACCTCCGAAATCTTAGAGCGGGTCTATGCTAGAGATATCAGGGTTAGCTGTAATCTCATCAGTTTAGATACTGATCGCAGAATAGCTGAAGCAGCAGCAGAAGGCTCAGCATGTGCTGTAAACATCACTTGGGAAGCAGGGTGAATAATTGGGTGGTTAACCTACATTAAGCTCCCTACCGCTGTGGCTAGACTCTAATGCTACCTGGGCTTTTTAGTTGAAAGGTAGCTTTGGTAGGTTCCCAACACACTGCAATACAGCAATGGATTCAGCACAGAAACAGCTTTCCTGTCCCTCTCAAGGGAGCAAGGTGCCTATATGAACACAGCAACTCACACGTTGCTCAGTGGTATTATCACTCTCTTGTGTTGTAGACTAACAGGAAGGGAGGAGCTTGAAATGAACAACCCAGTTAACCTTGCAATAAAAAAATGCACCTTTATAATAATGATTCTTAAGCTTTTTGGACCAATTGTCAATCCTAAGAGTTTTACAATGGCTACCACACTAGCTCACATTATTTGGCAGGTTTATCTTCCACCTTTTCGTTGAATATGTTATAAAGGCAATGTAAGAATTACAGTGAAAAGCCATCCAGCAAATGGTAGGCGCTTTACCATAATCTGATGGGTGAACAACATTTTGGGAGCCACTGCCTTACTGCTTATTCTGTATTAGGTTTTAAATTTTACATTAAAGGTGAGCCAGTCTTTAAGGGTCTTTTGGCTCAGTTTTCACTATGAGTAAGTAGCGATGCAAACGTATTTTGCAAAAATCTTGAGGTAAAATTCATAAGCTATTAAAAAATAGTACATGAATAATTCTTTTTATTTGCCTTCTGTTTTTAGAGCCTTTAGGGGACATTTTTCAAGCTTTTCTGTAACTATGAGGACCGGAACTATTTCTTTAAATGAAAGCTGATATTCTAATGCGATAGGACGGACGAGAGCACTTGAAGAAAAGCTCAGAGCTTTATAATACAATTGTGATACTTGGCAGGACTGGGTGCTAGTTGACTGTGGTCTGTCAAAAGCTTGGAGCTGTTAAGCCCCTGTGAAAGGTTATGGACCTCCTGCATGCCTATGCACTTGCCAAACATTTTATCTTTCTTTGCCCATACCTGATCTCTGTCTCTGGAGGCTGTCTGGAACAGTTTGCTACAGGCTGCCACTCATCAGCGTAAACAGAGTAGTGTCTCAGACATACTTTGGTTTCTAGCACTTGCTGAAATGGCTGTACCTTTAAAATATCATACATTTCCGGCACTGGACTTGTCATCAAGAGATTCTTTAGATAAAAAGTATACTCCCGAGCTTTAACCCAAAGCTACAAAGAGTTTGCTCTAAGCAACTCAAACAAATCTTTTGAGGACAGGCTAGGATAAACTGTCTCCTGAATTACCTTTTTCCTTTACCTCTCAGTCCCAGCTGTCTCTTTTCTCTCACAAGGCAAACACAGTTTAGCCTTTCCTATCTTAAAAAAGAAACAAAATGAAAAACCTACCCCTAATCCTTTACTACTCCCCAATTCCTTATCCAGCCTCTCTCCTAATTTCTGAGTTCACTGCGTGCCCAGTTTAGGACTGCTGGCTGGGATTCCCCGCCAGCTCCACTGGGCACATTTCCCTGTCTGGCTTCCAAGGACATTCACTTACCACCCAGGCTTCTTTTGCCCTTGTCTCTAGCCAAGTTTGGGAGCTCTGCCCTAGTTCTTCTTGTTCTCCTGAAAGCTCTTCTTGAGATCACATTTTCCCTCAATGTCCATAGCTCCTTCCTTTCTTGGCGGTCTTCATATGCAGTCAGTGGAGGCTCTAAATCCGGAATTTCCTCACCTTCATTCTGGATTTCTCTGAAGATCCCACAGAACTGTGTTGTAAATACCTTCTCTTTTGACAGTAGGTTTACAGTCATCTTACTGATAACCACAAATCTTCCTCTCCATCCCAGCCCCAGACAGCTAGATTGATACCCCTTTCTACTTTAGGCCTACCCCAAATCAAAATCTTGGCCTGTTTCTTGGAAACTTTCTAACGGGTGTCTAGTTGTCACCTCAAGCTCAGACTGGCTAAAACAGAGATTTCAGTATTTATACCAAACCCTCCTTCCACATGCTTTGTTCAGCGGCTTGAATAATAGCACAATCCTACCTGTAACTCAGGTAACCAGCTCAGCTTGAATCCCTTTCTAAAACCTTACGGCTTGAGCTAGGGTCCCACAGACTATCCGAAGCATATGCCTAAGTTAAGGATTCTCTGATCTCCCTACATAAAAAAAAATCCTTTTGGCCTCTCATCATCTTGCATCTCCTTTTAAGTTTTTGTTTTGTCATGATAGACGAAATATAGTCCCAACGGTAGTCAGTTGCTCAAATTATTTTTCCAGTCTATCACTTGGACGAAGAGATCATCATCTCTTCGAGAAATCTCTCTAATGTCTTCTTATTTTCACATTCAAAATCACCATGGCCTATCTCTACCTATAATCTTTCACTGTGTAAATGCTAGGAGGCCAGTTCCCATCCCCATCTAGCTATTTCTGTCACTTCCTCAATATGCAAACATCCTTCATCCTTTTTCTCCTGTATTGCCCATCACACCAAGAAGAAGGTGCCTGTACGCATCTGCTCCTTGTCTTCCTTCAGATCCTTCCTCTGAAATACTATTTCCATAAGGTCTCAGAACACCCAGCAGTGACTAAATACTTCTGTGCAGAAGCCTCCACCCTTCGTGCCTTCACTGCAGTCTCATTTTCTTCTCAAGTAGGACTATATTCTGGTGTAATTCCACTCCAGTTCTCTTTTTTTCTTCTCAGGTCATGCTCCATATTTTTTGTAACTTGTATACCTAAAGAACTACGATTTGAATTGTCATCATATACTTAAAAAAAAAAAAAAGTAAAGTAGCTTCAGTGGCCTTCACTGCCTGTTCAAATGCTTTCCATGTGCTTTGTGTATGCCTACATATCTTTCAACAAGCAAGACCTACCTTATAAGCAAGCCCATTTTCAGAAGCAGCATAGTCAAAGTGGGATTAGTTCACCCTGCTCAAGTCTCATTTACAAGTAACTCAAGGTTCTCTACGCAGTACTATTCTGTGCAGAACAAACATACTTTTAAATACCTCTTTGCTATAGATTTTTGCGTACTTTAAGCACTGAGAAATCTCGTTCATTTTCTTGGTAAAATAGAGCTCTCGTGATGATGAATTTGAAAAACAACATCTTCTGATGGATGCTATGCATTCATGAGATCCCTGATACCTGATGATCAGGTACTTTCAGGGTAGAATTCAAGTTACTAGAATATCTCACCAATTAAAGAACATTGCAATTATCCCCATTTCTTTAGTAGAGATAAATTAGGAATAGATCCTGCGTTACATCACATTGTGTAAATTAACAAATGAGCTTGGGTCTCACCAACCTCCGTTAAAATCTTACTGTGGTTCGTAATGTGGTCAAGCACTCTTTCCCCCAGGTTGTTCTGTGGGCTAATCAGACTCCGTGTCATGCAGAGCTAAATGCTTGTATTTTTCCTTTTCTTTTGCTTAGGCAAGAGACAAAAAAGTCAACTTCTGACACTCTATTATGTTACAGTGCGAGCAAAAGCAAACTGCTGAAAAGGGTTTTTTCTGTGAAACGCTGAGCAGGGCACATCACCAGGATGAGAAAGCCACATTATGCTCCTTTGTCTCCAATTCACTTTGGAACTGTACACCAGAACATCTCATCCCCTTCTGCTCAGCTTCTTGCTACAGTCTGAAAGACCTGATACATGTCTTTACTCTGATATTAGATATGGTTTCTCTAGGAGGTATTTAGAAAATGAGGAGCGGAAACACTTTGCTGCTGTAACATGAAACCAGAGGGGTTTTTTGAGAAGCTAAAGATATGAGGTGGAGACTTCTTATCTGATAGATTTGCTCAGAAATTCAGCTCTAGTTCTATCAGGACATTTAAACAACTTCCCTTGAATGCCACATAGCTGGTTTTTAAACAGCTTAGCAGGTACCATATGCATCAATTACAGTTTTATTGAGTGTTGCTTGCTAGCACTGCTGAATTTGGATTGGCTACCATCTGTCTAGAAGCCTGTAAAAAACCTGCTATTGCCTGAGATATCATTGCAGGTTGGCAGTTTCTGTGACGTTCTTCAGAACCTGCCTTAAAATATTCTGGAAATAACAGCTGAAATAGCAGCACTCTCTCTGAAAAGTGTGTCCTGAAACTGAAAGGGTTAGTATATTGTTGCAGGGCTAAAATGACAAGCCAATCTGGGATATTTTAAACACAAATATATTCTTATTATTATTTTAAACCTAAAACATATAGCAAGATCGCAGAGGTTTATTGTGCTTTTGGGAAAATGTCCACATAGGATGGCAGACCAAAGTTTTAGGCTAAAAGAGAAAGAAAGGCTTCCAGACTGGGGAGGTCTAGGCTGATTGCTTGGATGAGGAATTAGGTTAAGTGATTATGAATAAGGAGTGACCTTTCAGAAGAGTGTATTTGGGTATATAAGAACAAATTCCAGTGGAAAAGAACTACTGAAACAAAGAACTTATTGTCTTCTACGTTATCCTCTGTTGACCTGAACATACTTTTTTGTGTTCTAGTATTTTGGCCCATATGAAGTTGTTTATGTTATCTAAACATCTCTATAATGGCAAACAGAATATATTAAAGTATACTATAAAAGCACAAAAGAACCTGTGGGACAGAACATTTTACAAATGAAGCCAGGTTGAGAAGCTGAACAAGTGACTCAGAATCAGTCTTTGACACAGTGCATTTGCCCTTTTTTTTGTGCGAGAAGGCAGAAATTACCCTGAACTTAATTGCAGCATGAAGCTATTTATTACATATTTGAGGACTTTTTTCCTCTTATCTGAAGGAATTGCAAACAATTCCCTATAACAGTATAGAAGCCCATAAACTAAATCTGAGGTACGCTGACTTACTGAGTTCACTGCATTTTTAATTTTCTTGAGTAAAAGACAAATGCATGGGGGTTAAAGAAAACTTACCATGAATGGCGATAAAGTTTCCCTTTTAAGCTAGACATACCTTTCCTAAAAATCACTTTTAATAAAAAGCTGGGCAATGTGAAGAATTCAAGTGTGATTCTCCCCTGGCAGTTTGCACAGCACAACAGAGGATTCCTAATATGGTATTTATCTGGCTCACATATTTTATTCTAGTAAAGAATTCAGGGAAGCTCTGAGCTTTCCATCCCATAAAAACTCTTCCAAGGGTGTCATTGAATTTTCTGCTGCGCAGTTTTCTAACTGTAGCATCACAGACAGTGTGGCAACATAGATTTAAGCTCTTGCACCATCCTGCTCTCAAAGCCCATGGTCAAGTATTTCTTTGGATTGTTTTGCCTTTGCTGTGCCAAATGGTGGGAGGAGAACACTGTCAGCTAGTGTCAGAGGTGGGATATCCTACTACATGACTTCCAAAGTAAATATTTGCATACACAAAGATCAAAATCACAGGTCTTCGGTATTTACATAAGTAAATGTTGACAATCAGTCATGTAAAGCACACATGTAAAGGTGTAAGCACAACCACAGCAAATTTATTTGTATATGTGATCAAATTTACATGTGCATTCTGGGGAAGCAGTGGGAAGGTGTTTGTTTTTCCTTTTCTAGTTGTTTGCTCTGGCAGAACTTGTGCCATCTCCAACTTTTCTTCATATTATTTTTGCCTGCTTTTTTAGCGTTTGCCTGGGGTATCTTAGCAATGGCCAGGACTATTTAAGGACTTTGTGAGAGCAGTGCTCTTTGAAAAAAACGATTTTGCCTTTTGGGGCGGGGGGGGGGGGACCTCTTTTATTATGTAAAGCAGGTACAAGGAAAGAGCTAAACGGAGAGAAACAGATAACAAAAGAGAAGGTGCTTCTGAGTGAGTCATAAGTGCACCCTTTTCCTAATTAGAGCCCCAGACAGTAGTAACCTGGTGAAATAAATATATGTTGAAAAGGTAAAAATCCTCCAAAATACTAACTTAATTTTGCATTGCTACCCCAAAACAATGTAGAGCACTAAGCTTTTGAGAAGCATGGTGAGGGTTTTGGATAGTTTAATCTCTGGAGTTGGTGGGTGGGGGGAGAAATAGGCAACTTGAAATATTTGAGGTTGAACTTTCAGTACATTCAGAAGAACCAAGCTTCCTTGAACCAGTATGTGATGGGCTTCCAGAAATGAAGGCATACCAGATCCCCAAATAGCTGTCAACTTGACTTGGACAAGTAGTGATGTATTATGGCAAAAGGGTGTTCACTATCCATTTAGGGTTACACTGGTGACAGCATTGCACCAAAGGAGAAGTTTGATCACCACTCTAAGAATTCTATTCTATCCCAGGCATATCCTGTATTTCATAGATTCTGCTATTTGGATTTTCTGATTCAACCAATATATCCAGATTCTAAAGTCATTACACTCTTCCCAAGCTGAGATGACCAAAATCAGCCATGTGATTGAATATAATGTTTATCAAATCAGTACTGTACTTTGTGGGATTTTTTTTCTTTCTTTCTGGAGAAAGCAGACCTCACATGGAGAAGAAACTTGCCTAATTTAACCCATTGGTAATATATCAGTAGCACTGCAAGAAAAACACAGGTGCTATGTTTGACTAGGCATATTCAGAAAAAGACACAATCACTTAAATAAGAACCAAGCAAGAGATCAAACTACAGTATGAGTAAAGAATACATTTGAGTTTAAATAAGTACCAGGAGTAGCACAAAGAGTCCCGAAGCTGGATCTTCTACAGAGTAAAGCTAAAAATCCTTACTAGATAGGTAATAGAAAGCAAAAGCAGAGTAGGCAGAAAGTCCACGAGCCTATACACACCTGCAAGCAGGTGTCCACATGCAACTGGCAGGACCTTCTCCCACTATGCAGGCAAAGTTAAAAAGCAGTGCTCATCCTAGGACTTAGCCAGGCTGCAGGTATAAAGCTGTGGGCCTCCAGCAGTAAGTCTACTGCTAATGTATCTTTCCACCTCCAGTCAGCTCCTGTAACGAGAAGTAGTACTCCACTTGATGCAGAGACTTTGGAAATTAGGACCTATTCTTCTAACAGCAACATTAGCAGCATGAGTCAGCCCAGCACAAGGCACGTTACTAACACAGGCCGGTAATCCTTCGCGTGTGCTGATGTGTGCAGGTGGTACACAATGTCCCCGTGTTGGTTGCAAAAGTCAAACAGAGATATACAAAGCAGAAGTTGTAGCGGTGCAACAACAGAAAGAAGCATATCTGTTATGAAGTTCTGTGTTTTCTACAGCCTTGGACAAGGTCAGGTATATTCTAAGGCAACATATAATAACAGTTCAGGTTTCAGGAAGGGAGGGGAGCACCCAAAGGTAATAGGTTAAATAACTACACTTTAGTGTAGTTTTTCACTGTACACTTTAGTGTAGTTATTCACTGTTTGATCAGTCAGCTATTCAGCAAATGATTTCCTTCTGTAACTGTGGCGCTTGGGCACCTGAAAATGTCTTAATTTCATTTGGCTGTAAACCACTAAGACCAATTTAAGCTGTTGTCTGTGCTGTATTAAGGAGCGAACATTAATTGGTAAGAGCAAAGAGCTGGGCAGCAGACCTCATGAGGGGAAACCCTGTACCCACCATAACCTTTAGGACCTGCATGAGCTCCTGTGCAGCTAACAGTTTCCCCTTGTGACTCTGCTGAGGGATGCACTAGGTCACTGTGCTTCAGGTTTCGTCTGTGTCTTAAATGGGTATCATCATATACAGTCCAATTCACAAAGACAGTTTATACAAGTGGCAGGACGTTATTTGGAAGGGAAGGTGTCATGCAAAAAGTTCAGAATCTGCTTTAATAAGGCACCAGTGCTATTTATAAGCACAGGGGGAATGCACAATTAAATACTAAGCCAAAAATCGGCTGCAAGTGCACAAATGAACCATTGATTTTTTAGACAACCATACAGTGCTTCAGATCTCCTAAACGCTCTGCCGAGTATTGGATTTGAAGTCACATTATTACTGCTTTGAATTCAAGGTTTTTTTTTCCTTCTTAAGTCTTTTGTGGATCTGAAGTTTGCTTTCATGTGATTTACTCCCCCCTCGTTATGTTCCCAGAATACAAAAAGCTGGCAAAACCAATCAATTACTGCCCTCATTGTGATAAAAATGGGATATAACACAAAAATATTGATAAAACCAGCCAAAATAACACAATGTCTTTTAAAATGTTAGACTGAAAAGAAAATCATTCTTTTTCAGAATCTTTATTTCACAATTATATGAATGTGAACATAATTGCATCTTTACAAGGGTACAATATGGAAAATCGTGAGGAACAGAAAGGCTAGTGAATTTAAGAACCTAACTTTAAGATGATCTGCCTTCAAATGGACAGAGTCTAACTTAGGCTCCACTGCTTCATACCCTGCATAAGGGGAGAAATGGGTGCCAGAAGTGCTCTCATCAGTATCAGCTTACTGACTAAGAAAATGCACTGGTCAAGAGGTATAAGCAGCAGCCATCTCTGCAGAAGGATGGGTTGTTTTTTTGCGCTCTTCAGTGCAAATATAGGCACCAAAGTTAGTTTCCTGATTTTTCCACAAGGCTCATCATTTAGTGCCTCCCACTGAGATAAACTGAGCATTCACTAGTTCTCCGAAATCACGCCAAAATCACACCTACACTGCATTGTATTGCCGTCACACCGACACTGCCTACACTGCATTATATTGTAAGAGCACAGGCACGAGGTGTGACACATGCATTCGGGATCTATTAAAGGTTTTCCTTATACAGTCTGTCAATTCTGAATTTTATTATATCTATCTTCTGCATTATTTTATTTATCTCACTGTTTCATATAACACATTGGTCTAAGTAGGCAAAATTGATTTTACCAGACTAACTCTGAACTGATCGTGTTCCTCACTTCACCCAAACACATTATCAGGAAGCCAGAATGAGAGAAACTGTAACCGTAGGAGAGTCTGTGCTTCCTAAAGGATACACTTCATTCTATTATTCCCCTGTTGTTAAACATTTTATTTTAAGTAACTTTATTAAAGCCAAGTACAAACATATTCAATTTCTCTTCAAAAGATCATAAAAGGAGAAAATAAGTAAAATTGCCTTTGATATTAACATTAACATAAAACTGTCTTTTACTTATTGATAGGTCAAGAACGAAGACGATTTAGGATCTCAACATGTACAATTAATATTGCACACACCTGAATATATTTTTTATTCTAGAAGGGCAAGTGTTTGATCCTGAATTTAAGCTACCACACCACCGTGCCTCCAGCTGTCTATCAGCAGCCTTCTCCTTGCCCAGGCAAACAACGACGTTCCTTCTGGGTCAGCAAGAAGGAACCGGGAGGAGACACGCTAAGCCATACAGGGGCTGTTTACCTTAATTCTTAGGGGTGAAGACTTAAGACTTCCCCTTCCAGAAAAAAAAGATAGGCAAAAACTGAGCATAGTAGGAGCTTTCACCTCAATTTTCTTGGAGAATGCAAAGGAACACTCCCACTCCCGATGTATTAACAGTATTTGCGGGTATAATGGACACCCATGCTGGTTAGCTAGAGAAAGGAAACAAGGGAGCGGCAAAGAAAAACTTGACATTTTTAGGGAGGAGATAAAAGGGCACAGCAAAGAAGCTGGGAGAAATGCTTATCCCCTGGGGGGTGTGGGAAGGAGGGGAAGAGGAGCTGGGGAGAACGGGTTAGCTAACAAGACAGGCAGGATCACCTCACCCTGCACACCTGAAAGGTATAACTACACACGTCTTTAGGGACAGTATTTTCCTCCTGGAGTGGAAATCCAGGCTTCTTGGATTTCAGACAGAAAAAACTTTGTCTCCGCACCTGAGAGATGCTCCGCTAGCCCCCTCCTACTGGGAGCCAGCAGCAGCTATAGGTCAGCCGCAGGGATTTTGACCTTATTTATCAGATTGACATGGCACATGTGAATGCAAAATGAGCATGGTTTTAGTACAGTGTTCCAAAAACAGATTTTGCCTTATGTTTGGATTAATTATAGTATGAGGATACAGCAGTTGCATGTCATGGGGACTTTACTGAATAATTTAAAAATACTTTAGAGTGACAAAGGAAGTGTTCTGCATTTGGAAAACAGGGAAACCATTTAGACAACTGTTTTAATTGTTACTAGCCTGTGAAATTAAGTAGTTCTCCCTGTGTGTGCATACTTTATAGATTATACACATATATGTATATATACATATATGCATATATACACATATTATAATTACATGTATTTGTATATAGGCATTTCTTTATATTTTGTTTACTAAAGATGAGAGTTTTATGGCAGGATGTCAGGATCCTAATTTGACTAAAGATATTTTCAATACCTAACAAAGTGCTCCTTCCATTAAATAAACTTCTGATAAGCAAACCCTTTTGGGTTTTGAATCTGACTTAGGAGCAAAGACCAAAATAATTTAGATTGTGACCACAGAAATAGGAACATAAAGCTTTATTGTTAGTTCTATGTTTATCATTAAAGTGCAAGCATATTTTTATATTGTAATGATCAATCACATAATGTCTTTTTTGACACAATTAGTTTGCATTTGTTTTTCTAGTCGTTATTCAGTAACAAATATTTTTTAAAAGATTTTATTGTAGACATAGATAAATCCAGCTTGAGGAAAACTTGCTCAAATTATATACTTAAACACCTTGACTTAGCAGACAAACGTGCAGCATGTTTTTTCAAATAGTCTATGGGTATGAGTCTTTAAGGCCTCTTCCACTGCTCATTAAAGTCAATGAACAAATCTCACTGCTTCGAACCTATCTCAACTTGATCAGCCTGCAAGTCAAGGGGAAAACAAAAGTGACAGTTTACATTGAGGGTGCGAAGAAGTCATTCTTGTTAAAACACATTTTCTTCTGAAGCCCGAATAAAAGACACAGATAGCAAAGACTCGTTGACCAATGGAATCTGTATGGAAGAAGCTATGACAACTGAGACAATTTACATTCTTAATCAGGAGAATTCACATTTAGTAAAGATATCTATTTAGCAAAAGTTTTACTGGGGGGAGTTAGCAAGTGTTACAATGACACTTACAGTAGCTCAAATTCAGTTAATGCCTGGCGAGCTTCATACAACGTGTCCTGGCAACCTCCACCCCCAGAACAGACATCCGTCCTTTTTCTGAATCCCAGCAAGTTTCATGAAGGTGCTGAGAGGAGAAAGATGCGCTGAGAGGGGGCCTGACCAGTGCTCCCAGGGGTGGGAGATGCAGCAGAGGGCAGCTTGCTCTCGCAGGTTTACTACCAGCCCCTAAGCAGCATGCTTCAACTCACAAGCCCCTTTTTGAACTGAACTCTACAGGGTTCAGACAGCCTTATAATGTACTCAGAGGTATGATCTGGCATGCAGCCAAGGCTGTAATCAGAGGCAATACTATTAGCCCAGCACTAGGTCTGAAACAGGCCAGAGAAGGAAGGAGCTGAGGCCCTTGAACAAAAACACAAAACAGACAGTTGACAAATAGTTGGTGAAATAATTAATACTGTAGCTCAGCTGAGTTTACTACAGAAAGAGCATTATAAATCCTCTGGCAGGGAGAAGAGGCCTCGGCCCTCCAGTTGGCAGCGGGCGGGCTGGCGGGTCCCCCTCGCCCAGGAAAGTCCCTGGCAGCGCCGGTGCCGGAGCAGTTTGCGGGAAGCTGGGGCAGGCGGCTGCGTTCAGCTGGGGAGAGCCACAACAGGGGCTAGCAGAGGAGCATGTCCTAGTAGTCTGGGCTGCTTCTGGGAGCCAGGCTTCCCCACCGACAAGGAGAAATAGATATTTCTTCCCTTTACTATGTATGACAGAATCTGACATTTGGCTGTACAAAGCTTTTCTTTTTAAACTGTGGACAATACATACTTGTTCACACTTGCTTGACTTTTTGACTGTGTAAATATTGCTGCGCCGGCTGGAGTACCCAGCCCCTCAATTTGCTACACTGGTTTGAACCTCTCTTGGTTGGTAAAACACAGGAAAGATCTAGGCCCAATATTAAAGGAAATGACCCATGTTTCCTTCAGAAAGGGACTTTCCTGCTTTCTGTAAAAACACGGCAGTTTTTCAAGAAGTCAAACTGCACCCGGGCAGCCTTTCCTTTCGAGCCTCCTGCTCCTCTGAGAGTGCCACCGAGAGCACACTCGCATCCAAACTCTAATGACATGCAACATGTGCTCGTATCATTGATCCTTCATAATTGCTTTGGACACAAAGGCATTCACACAGATGGCTTCTGTAGTGTTAAAAGGCAGTCCTCGGGCAAAGGACGGCCGCCACACCACGCTCGCCATGAAAAGCTTTGAGCCTCAGAAAGCTTGGCAGGGGGAGGAAACTAAAATTATTATTTAACAAAAATTGTTGAGTAAAAAGAGTATTTTCATGAGGTAGACAGTTTTGCCTCTCTGACATTGTCCAGGTTTTATTGGAAAAGCAAAACGGCAAGCAGCCCCCCCCTCCCCCCCTTCAACAGCTGAGCACCAAAACGGCTATTTCTCACAAAAAATGTTAAATATTTTTTAAAACTCTAATAAGAACTGAAAATAGTCTGCTGAAAATAGAATCTCCTTGGGATCAGTGCTGTTTCAGTCTTTCTTCATCACCCATCAGCTAGCCAATAGCTCCAGCCATTACTTTTGCATGCTACTTGCTTTTTAAATCAAGCAATTTCCCCTTCCCATCACTTGATTGACTGCTTTAGAGCTACAGACACTCCAGTCTCTTTCTACACTACAAGGTAAGTTCCAAAAGGGCAAGGTAATCATAAGTTACAGTTGCATTCACATCCACAGCAAAACTATCACAATTCAGCATCTTTTCTCTCTAACATCCTTCTTTTCAGTTATTTGTGTTCTTTTCAGTCAACAGCATTGAAAAAAATATATTACAACTCTAACCTTAACTGCTGTCTGTTAATTGGTTATTAAAATTGTCACTGTAAAATTGAAAAGGTGTGTACATATTTGCTATGTATGGTGTATCTGTTTTTTCACATTAAATAGAGATGAAACTGGTGGGATTTTTTTAATTTGTAATCAATAGTTTCTCTTTTTTCTATCTGTCTGAGGTATGACTGTGTATACATGCTGAGACTGTAAAATCTGCAGATTAGAACTGGAGCAACTGCTTTACAAATAACATTGGAATGTTGGAACAAAGTTTGTGTATAGAGATTTGATTCTTTAGTTCTTTGAAATGTGTAAATATTGAATCATATGCATGTTAGAGTAAGCTTATAGCTACACTGACAAAGTGAAGAATCAAGGAACTGGAGAAGCACAGTTTAGAAACCAGGTGCAGCTATCATCTTAATTTATGATATCCTTGTTTTTATAATTATTTCAATTGTTGTGAGAAGTGCACTTAGGCATCCTTAGGGTAAAAAAGCTGCAGGGGGGATAAAGCCCAAAGAAAAAATTTATTTTGCATTCTAAACAAGTGCTAAAACATGGTTGATGAATACGCTACACTGATTGGAAATATATTTGATGGAGAAAGATGCTAGACTTGGTTCCATTGTCAGGGCAAGTACCAAAGGTAGAACAACTGCTCCCAGGAATGCTAAAGAATATTGTTAAGACGATGGGAAGCTGATATCAGAATCAAAAATATAAACTGGCACTTTATGCAGAGGCTATTTTGATACTTTCTAACCTAAAATAAATATGTCGTTTAGGGGTTACAAAAGCCATAGAAGCACTTGGGAAGATTTCTCACTTTAAGATAAATTACACTAAAGTAGTTGCATAGAAATATAGCTACCAAATTGTCGTAGAAAGAACAAAAGCAATTACAACCTGTCTATAGATTTAAACAGGCACATTACTCACTGAATACCTGGAATAAATATACTGCACCACCCAATCCAGACAGTTGTCTATATTTAAATATTCTCACATAGAAGCAATTTTAAAAAGGTGGAGCAAAACTATCATCTTTTGGACAGGAAGAGTTCAAATTAGTGAGGAAGACTTGGTTCAGAAACAGCATGGGGAAGTTTTTGTTTCAAACCCTTTGACCTGATATCCGAAAAGTACCGATTTTTTTTATCACAGTTATAAAACGCTGACGAAAGCGCAGGTTATTTTCTTCACTACACAGATGGGTATAGCCCTGCAAAATGTTAATCCATTTGGTCTTAAATATAGAAGACACTTGAGACAGATTTTCAAAGATACACAGGTATTTATCTTTACAAATCTAGGCCTTAAAACATAGCCTGAGCACTTAGCCAATAAGATTCATGTGCCTAAATTTAACATGTTTTAGATGCTACATAAGATTCAGCAACAGTAAATACATATGTATGTAGGTATGCTTGTGTCTCCCCATGTTTTTATACACAAGTCTATTTTAGAATATATATTAAGCAAAACCTTATCTTGGCGGGGGAAGAACGGGAGCAATCCAGTATCAAAGGTCAACAAGAACAGAGTCTCTCCCTGCAATAGACCAAGCAGAAATCCTGCAAAGAGATAGGTATTGTCTCTCCAATGCGCCATATCGACCAAACAACCCAACTTCCATGTCCATTATCAGTTCTGGAGCAGATGGTGGTTCACAGAACTGGTGGATAATGCCAACTAGCCCTGGCGGACATTTGCTCAAAGTCTGAACGGCTGCTTGATTCAGCCTTGTCCATCCACTTGTTATTCAGGGTTCACAAACATTCATGCTGAATAGGTTTCTCTTCACATGCATGTTTGGAGAATGGGTCTTTTTCATACAAAACCCCATATTCATGTGCAAACAAGGCTATTTGTGTGTGAACAAGAGTGTTCCTTATTCACCATTGGTTATTTGTGCTTCTCTGCCATTATTCCCCTTTTTGAAGTGTTTGTTGTCCACTCAAGGTGCATGACCTAGGTGATCAAATACAAATCAAAAATAAGTAACAAGCAGTCAAATTAAGCAGTGGTCTTAAATTAAGCATCAAGTCAAAATAAGCATCATAGTCTTAAAATAGTTAATCATCTACTAAATGTAACCTTTTCAAAATAAAGAAGACTTGTAGATAACTCAAGAATAAAGAACAATATATGAATTAATATAACACCAAATTAATAAATCTATCTACAAGCACCCTAGAGATCAATTCACACTTAATATTAGATAGCTACTTGAATTGAAAATCCCTAAACTAGAATAAATTTTCAGCTCAGTCTGTAGTCAGAAACAACATAGCAGATCCTAATTCCAGTTACCTACTTCCTCCCTTCTGCTGGAGGTAATCAGCAGAATAAATAGCCTGAGCTTGCCCCAACCTATCTAAGTGAGCACTCATCCAGGTTAGCCAGGACCACCTCCAGGCGTGATCCTAGACAAGCTACCTACCTTGCCTGAGCCTCTGGGAGGAGGCTCCCATGTTCTGCTGGCTCAGCCCAGAGACTCCAGCTTGTTTGGAGCTGGAGTCCTGTGGACTCGAAGAACTTCCTGTGGAGCTCAAACTGGATCCATAAGAAGTTATCTGATTATGTCCATAGTAAACCTGGCTGAATCACAATAATCATGTTTGTGGAATAAAGGGCGGGGGAAGGGGGGGTTGGTATCTAGATGTGAATATGGAGTAAGCTACTTCTTCCAGCAACAGCATTCTGGAGCTTCAAGATTTTAGTCACAGAAAACTACATAAGTAATGACAACGCTGCATAATACCAGTATTTTAAGTCTTTCACTCAGCTATTTTTATCTTTTATAGTTATCAATATTAATATTCTGAAATGAAGATTTCTTCTGTGAGCCTAACTCCTTTTGATAGTACAGATGAGATCTTGTGTTACATTTGACTACTTTGGGCTTTATGGCTATATCATTCATTATCTTTTCAGTGCTTGAGAAGTAAATGTAAATTTGGAATGAGTTTTTTGAACCTTATCTGAGAAAATATGCCGGATATGAAAAGCCTGCTCTCATACCCCTACACTACAAGACCACTTCAAGTTAATGCCCTTTTAAGAGCTAATTATGAATTATTAAGCTCTTAAACTATGGAATTAAAACTATAGCATATAGCAATGGGCTATGAAATCTAGTCAATTCTATGACCAGGACTTGGGAAGTGTGTCTTTTTTGTATCTACTGCATAAAAGCTCTGTGGATGTCTGTTAGAAATTTAGTATTGCCTTGAACTGTAACTTTTGCATGGTGCCATCCATAACCAAGTGACCTGCTGCAGCTCATTAAAGTTAATGTAATGGATCATTGGCTTCTAATTGTATTCATCAGCAAATTGGACTCACTCCTCAGCTGGCAGTAAGAGAGAAGAATAGGGTTATGTAAACTGAGTGATTAAAATACTTTTTTTTTCACTCAAACTTGTGGATATCTTACATGAGCCAAACTGAGCTTGAGATGACACCATAAGGGAAGAGTTTTAACACCTTACTATTCTACTTTTCTAACATAAGAGCACAAAAAGCTGCTGCTTAGCTCATACTACCTGAATTCCCATCCAGCAAAGACCTCAAGTGCTTCAAATACTATATGTTCTGTTATTAAAAATTAGTCGCATACATCAGTGTTAGATGTATTGTTACAATATATGCTGCACAGTATTCATAGCACTTAGCTCCTAAAATAACTCTATCATCTAAAAATAAGTACCTAATACTTGTCATTTCTTTACAACGTACATCAAGATCATAGGAAGTAGTCCATGTGTTACTTAAAACTACATTTAAAAAAAGAAAATATTCTCTTGATGGAAGCAGCCTATTCTACAGCTGTTCTACAGCTTCTGAAGAGCTGAGAAAGAATCAAGATTTTTGGTGAGAGTCCCATATCTTTATTTTAAACCTAGACAATGTGTTGAAAGAGCGAATAGGCAGTACCGTTTTCCATGCTAAATTTTAGAAAACAGGAAATATTTATTTATATATTTTAAAATAGTTACTATTCGCTTAGAATGATCCAGTTGGGCACTTTACACACTTTGTGGTCTTACTACTGCCATGTTCATTCTCCCTTCCAAGGTTTAAAACAGATGAGTGGTGCATTCTCACAACACAGCTTTCAAAATCCTGGAGCATGGCACTCCCTGCTATGGGATGAGCTCTTGAAATGACAGACACCAGAATACGGGTAATAAGAGATTATCCTGGATCTTAATGTTCCACTGGTCCCGGTAGTTTGTGTTGGTATTAAACAACTGATGATCCCTCAGGAGGCCATTTCAGCATACACAACTTAAAAAAAAAAAAAAGAATAAATATCTAAGGTATAGTAAATATCTAAGGTACAGTAGAGCATATTTCATAAGTAATATAAAAAGGAAATGACCAGATCTGTTCATCACACGTTGTTCACTCCTCACATTTACATACATTATTTCAGCCTGCCTCCCTGTGTATGGCTCTGAATAGTCCCAAGATTTAAGTGCAAGAGCGAATATCATAAAGGAATGTTTACTTCCAAGGTAGTGTTCATGAGTCAAAATTAACTACTGTTTATTCAAACTCCTGGCTCTGTGGATTAAGACCCTAAAAGGCCACGGAAGAGAAATCGATTTAAGGGAAGCTGAAGTGGCACAACCTGGCTGCAGTTTTCTCTTCACCCTGCTATTCTCCGTGGAGAAAATCATCCAAAACAGCAGCGGCGCAGGTTGCAGATGGCAGGGAAGCACTGTGTAAATGCATCGCTGCAGAGTTCTTGCCTGAACAACAAAACTGGAGCCCCCATCAGAAGTGAAACTGTGAAATTATGAGTGTGGACTTTGGCAGAAAGCTTTTCTAGAGCAGTGCACTCTACATGGTCAAAATAGGATCTGCTTTTCTGTCCCTTTGCTGGCAAGGATAAATTAAGCCTTATGAACTTACAGAGGAACATGCTTCACTATTCACATGCTCAGAAGTGAGTCATAGGTGCTAGGATTCAAAGTCAAGGCTGCTCTTTTTTTGAATTTTAATTTACAACTGTGGTGCTGACATATTTATTGAGGAAAAGTTTGGCACTGCAGCAAGGTTAGAAAGAGGATGGTTGAACCAGGTTTGAACTGAATTCTTCCTTAGGTGCTGAGAAGTTTGAGTTACATGTGTGTTTAAAATGTTCATACTGTAGCATTTCTTACCTCAGACCATTGCCAAGGGCAGTAAATACCGAAAAGCTAATCTCAGGTATTTCTGACCGGCCCATACTACAATTTATCACAGATCTGATGAACGCTTCTCCTGAGGAGATTTACTGTCAAATTTTGAACCTAAGGGATTTTGATAAAGTCAGAATGCTTATCCCAGCTGAATCTCGAGAGCTTCTGATAAGACTAGGTCTGTTAGCAAAGAAACACGCGTAAGGAGACAGAGCAGGAATCAAGTGATCCATCACTAAAAAAACACTTAATTGTTTTGTGTAATATTTCATTCTGTAGGATCTTTTGTTCTCCTTGCAGTAGGTGTATCTGAGGATGGATTCCTCCCTTAGCAAGCAATGATCCAAATCTAAAAAATAAAAAATAAAAAAATCAATATGTCTGCTCCCTTTATTCTACTACATCAGACCCAGCAGCGTTCCAGACTTTGAATCGATACTATTTGGTGAAAGTGAATAGACAGTAGAGCGCAACACTATTGTATTGTATGTCAGGGGCTATTTACAAGCTGTTAGATGACTAGTTAAGGCTAATGTTCTCTTTTTGTAATAGCTGACCAATGGGCTGACTGGAGGATTTTCCATGCAGTATTTTGCCCTTCTGTTAGAGAGTTTGTCTGGAATTGGAATGTTTCTACGCTTGAAGTTAAGCATCTGCTTCAGTGCTTTCCTGCATGAAGGCCTCTATTTCCAGCTCCAGGACTTATATGATTTCTAGTCAAGTCACTTGACACCCTTACCTCTCACTTTCTCCATCTGTGAAATGTGGAAAATAAAACTTAGCTGTCTTATGGTGGTATGGAGAGTAATTCAAAAATGTTTGTCAAGCACTTTGAGATCATAAATTATACTGTTTTATCGTTTAGCAGATGTGATTCTATAACACAACAGAAAACAGTGTTGTCAGAGGGATCTTTGTCCATGATCAGGTGTCTCCCCTCAAACAGGCTGCAGCATGAGACATGTGCCATACAGAAATAAAGAGATCTATGCGCAGTTATAAAGACTGGCATGAAGGTTTGGTCGAGTTTTCCCCCTATCATAAAAGACATTTCACTGTTGAGGGAAATGAAGAGGGGAATCAACAGTATTTTGTGTTACCAACAGATTGGTAGCAGAATGCTAACTTCAAACAGCCTGTGTTACTGTCAAATAAAGTATTACTGGATATAAGCACTGTTTGCCTTAGGCTTAGGCTGTGCATATAAAGACTGGGTGTGAGCCATCAGCTGCTTTTGTACACACGGAGCAGGGGTCAGGGCTGAAACTAAGGACAGGCTGGCAACTCCCAGCTGCTTATCAATCCATTGAGCTCCGCAACTGCCATTCAGAGCGAGAAAAGACCATTCTCCTACTTCCATTGTAGGATTAGCCGGAATAATACGGAGTGGTGATTGACTTCCTAACATGTCCTGAATATTGTATTAAATTTCCCTTTTTTGAGAAATAACTATTAATTAAACCTATCTTCGTTAACGTTTAAGAATCAGAATTACCTCTTAGATGCAGCCTTTTCTTTTTTTTTAAGGCAAGAGCTAGTTGTCATTCTGAATGCAGGATCTGGGTCCCCAGGGGTTTGTTTCAGAATAAATTCATGATGCTCTGCTGTGATATGCTTGGTGAGACTGAACTGTCTACAAGGAATTCCTACTTGAGTCTCAGCCTCAAGCTCTGTTTCATCCATGAGAAAAATCAAAATTTTAGAGCAGCTTGGAAAAGAGTTATTTTCCTATCTAAAATTAAAAAATAAAGCTTTAAGTTTTCTCCAAGAGCGAAAAGTTTTTTTCTTTTTCCATGGGATGCTCATTTCAAAGGAGTTTCCTTGACAGTAAAGATATTTGTCTAGAATGATTTTTTTTTAATTGATCACTCCTCCATTGTCAAATTAAATACATTTTTCTGTATAATTTTCAACCTACTCTGCTGCATATGCATCTTACCTGCAGGGCAGCTAGCAAAGGATAAAATATTGCCCCTCCTTTTTTTTTTTTTCTTAAAAAGCATTGATATTTCTTGCATAAACAAGCATTATTTTTAATCTCCATATATAAAGTAATATTGATATATACAGGAGACTCAAAGATATATTGTCACTAAACCATTTAACCTAATGCACAATGTTATATAGCCATATATAATAATGATTTAATGAAGATATCATACTTTCCCATAATGCCTTATCTGATAACATACATCAAGGTAATATGATATGATGACTTAGTAGAATGGTTTGGGAAAGGAAGAAGTCATTACAGATATGTATCTTCAAGGGTAGACTGTATGAACTCGTAAGGGAATTCGTTTTCTTTTTCATACATTTGGGGTTTTTGCAATTTTTCTGGTTCAGTGGGATAAATCTTCAAATCAAAAACACCAGGGCATAAAATACCATTAACATGAATAAAAATAGCATGGGTAACTCCTTAGTGACAACTGACTTCACACTGTCAAAAAATCACACAATTTTATTGACCTAGTTGAATTTCTTCCCCTCAGAATCAGAAACTTACCCAATTTCCTGCAGGAATGTCTGTGCAGTTTTAGTTCAGTTTACTCATTAATGTTTCAAGCCTTTCTGCCACAAAGGAAAAGACACATGAAAGTGAAAATGTACCTTTTTGTCACAGCAGGGAGCTTTCATAATGAAAACTTGGCATGCACACCTGAGGAGAACAGTAAAGCTTATAGAATTTACATATGAGGATTGTAACGCTTTTTTGCGACTGCAAAAGAAAGGAGAATAGAAAGAGACTGTGTGACGTTTTGGCACTAAGGTTATAAGCAAGACATTTTACTTCTGTGTTAAAGAGGCGGAGGAGACATGTAAATATGTAGTTTTCAATGCTGTAGGCATCTTCTACAATTTTTTGTACACCAGGACAACTACTATTTTTATTAGGTTTTATTATTATATTACTGTGGGACACTGTATAGAGAGGACTCTATTCATCTTCAGCATCTAGGAGAAAATGCTCTCATTCATTTCAGTGGGAGGTGGATGAAGACCCAACAGACGTGAGGAATTCATTTGAAAACCTGGGATGTCATGTGTTTAGAGGTATCTAGTTGCAAGGTTGAATATTTTCTCTGTTCTGCCTGCTTCTGAAAATTTGGTTTCCATTTCAACAGTTGATGTTGTTTGGGGGAGTCGTTTATTATTATTTCTCATGATTTTCAAATTAAAATCATGGAAACAAAAATTAAATTAATTCAGCTATTTGCTTCTGTAACACTGCACTTGAGCAGTACAAGGCACCTAAAGGCACCCATAGATTAAATCAGTAACTAAGACTCTCTCTTAAACACAGAGACAAATTTAAAAGGAAAATAACCTTCCATCACCATCTAACACATTTTATCATTTCCATCTCATTTTCCCCGTCCTGCACTGCCACACACCATGACATCTGTAACACCCCATGTTATTGCTATTAGCAGCAGGTTAAGTTTTCTTTACAAGTCATCTGTAAGTAATTCATCTGTGGGTATTATTTAGCTGCTATATTAAAAGAAAAAACAACAGCAACAACCAAGCAAACTTCCTTACTGGGAAACATAACCAGCTTAAAAACAAATCTGTGTTCTGAGCATCACCTGATTTAATCCTCACAGGGATATCAACTCACTTCATCTGCCTCAGCTTCCCTAATTTTATACTGCGAATAAAGTAATACCTCCTCTCACAAAGCCTTGCTGTTGTTTGAAGTTGCTAATTATTATTCTATAGATGGATAAAAGCAGTGGGCTTTTAAAAGACAGAAAGAAACAGATTTAAAGGTATATTACCAGCATAAAACCTTTGTTTCAGCAATAAAATATTATGAATCATTTGAGCTAATGAACCATGGGGGCATTTATTTTTATCAATAATTCATTCTCAGCTTTCTGCTGAGCTTTTCTGCTGTTTCTGCCGGAACGATGGATCTCTGTATGTATCTAAAGAGGCCTGATTAGTTCTCAGAGAGTGTCATATTTCCTATGTTCAGTTTATGAGAGTTTTCAACTTTTTTAATGCTGTATCTCTAAATGCAATTTCTACATATCTTTTAAGCTTTTCCTATCCCCTGAAATAGTTCCCTGCTTTCAATCCCACAAAAGGTGATTCATTAAAATAGAAAAGGAAGCAGAACTGGCCAAATAGAGTAAGCCCTGTGGAAATACGCACACACAGATATATATACATATATCTCATTACCTAAACAAAGTCAAAGGAAGATGAAAGAGGGTATGTAACAATGAACAAAGAACATATTCCTAACTTGCTTTTGTACAAATCATTTCAAGTTTTGCTCCATTAATTTTAAATACAAGTTGCATCATCTTCTACATGTAGTAGCTTCTAAGCATCTTAAGGCTGGGCTATGTGTTTTTATGCAAAATATGGTCTCTGCCCACAAAATAAGTCAATTATTTCATATTATATTTGCAAGTTACTTCCCAAGAGAACACGAAACCTTTTAACAAGCAGAACAGCAATGTTTCCTTTGCCTCTGCTTCGAAAATAAAATTATGTAATTAGTTCAGTTTACAGAAATGCAGCACATCTTAAAATAGTTTTTTTAAGGAGAAATTCAATCCAAAAACAGTTTCAAGGGCACCTCATAATATCTGATCAGAAGTCAAAGAAGTCAGTCTCCACCCAGAAGCAAGTCTTCAGCAGACAACAACAACTTTCAGGAAGGAAAAGCATAGTCGGGAAGAATTTTGTTCAAAAGATTGTCTCTAAAGGAAAAGGCATATACACACTGACAATACACACGTTGCATCCTGTCCTTGACCACGTGAATCCTACGGGGAGCAGGTTCCCTGTTGTCCCTATCCTTGAATAACTGCAGCTCTGATGCTGCAAGTAGATTCACGTAGACTTGTTATTCATGCCGAGATGGTGCCTGAAGGCCAGACGGCATTCAGTATCTGCTCTGGGCTCATACCTCTCTCTGGAAAAAGGATAAAGTGCTCCTACTGTTTTAATTAGAAGCACAGGGATGGAGAGCTGCCTCATGGCTCAGTCTGCAGCCCACTGTGCACTGGTGCCGTGAGCTGCCTATGGTGCAGTCGCCTACTCCCACGCTTGGGGTGGAAACGGGAAAGGGACGGCAACAGCAGCTGCACTGACCACAACGACAGGCTCCTGGGCTCTTTCCCCAGCAGTCCTTAGGGCTAAGGCAGCACTGAGGAGGCAACAGCTTTTTAGTTTCTCTGCCAGCCTCTCCTCTTAGTCCTCAGCATTTTTATGTATACTTTTATATAGTTATGTATGCACGAATGTATACAGGTCACGTGTATTCAGGGCTAAAAGAGGATGAAGTCAGAAAATAGACTTATTTATACTGATATCCTGATAACAATAAAGGGTTTTATCCTTCCCACTGAATTTAATGTCCCAGGTATAGTATCTGGTTCTATTTCTCCTTTCCTTGTAAATCAGGAGAAATTCCATTGACGTTAAGCAAGCTACAGCTGTGTGAAAACAATGAGTCAGAAAAGCCAGTGTGTGCCTGACTTGCTGAGACTTTCATTTGTCATCAAGCTAGATGGGAGAGACTATCAGTCTTCCCTTAACACCTTGCCTTCTGGTGAAGGCCAACTAAATTTCATGTTTCCGGTCCTTCTCGCACCATCGTGGCATAAGTTCTGCAGAGGAGATGCGCTGAGGCAGGATCCAGGATGCATGCCTTAAGCTAAGGTCATTTGTGCCCACTGCTGCAAAAGCAGCCACATCGTGCTGAAGCCCCCAGGGAGGATGCTGTCATTCTGACATGTCTCCTGGTCTGTGTGAATACTGTGCCAGGGGCTGCAAAACAGCTCGCTTTCTAGGAGGCCTCTACGTGTATTAAAGCCATTTAGCGTACCTCTTAATATGATAGCACAAAATTTCTCTCTGAGTGGTTTTACCAGGAGGAACTTCTTTAAGATCAAAGCCCTGATATCTTTTGGCTTAAAAAGTACTTGAAATACAGCTCTAGAGGAACCACTAAGAGATAGATCCTCAAAGCCATTTAGGTGCCTTACTCCTTTGAGATCAGGAAGATCCAAGCACTGCAGTAATTGGGAGAACCAGGGCATGGGACTGGCTTTCAGTAAGCATCATCATATTTTGAATTCATAGTACTTCCTCTTCATCCTTGCAGCTTTTTGCCTTGATGAGCAAAAAATAATGAGATCCATGGTCAGTTCCTAGAAATACACACTCTTTCGGTAAAAGATAACCTATTTTAAGATGGAGGAAAAAAAAAGGCCATATTTCCAAATATCTGTTCTCTTTCATGTAGTACAGAAGAAAATACAACCTACAGTACTGGGGGGTATCAGTCCAGAATCTGGTAGGAAAATGAAGGCATATTAGCATATGCACAAACCTATATTCTCCATATTACATCATGGATGGCCTTAAATTTGTCTGGCTCAAGGTTGTCCTTCGATTGGTATTCAAGTGGAGTGGTAAGTGTGTGCTCTCTAATCCCTGCAACACATGGTAATTTTTTCATTCTCTCTCTGTCTCCACCTGTTCCATGGTCCAGTGGAGGGCTGCAAATCCTATCAGGGGAGTGCAGCACTGCTAAGCCGCCTTCCCTGGCTCCAGTCCATCACATGTGCACTCAGGCTGCAGAGCACCGAGCCAGCTGCAGCCGAACGATCATGTTATCAGATGACGGATGGCTTCATATCAGGTGTTTAAACTGACGAGCTGCCCCATCTGGTAAATGATTCGGGAAGTCTGGCCTTGCCTGATGAATGGGGAAAGTGACAATGCCAATCAGTGTGACCCCTGGAGCTTCCCTGCTGCCGGCCCAACAGCCACAATCAAGTATATCCCACTGGTTTACTTTTTCAATCCTATTGTCACTCTACTGAGACCTACTGTCACTAAATTGCCACTAAATTATATCATTAATCCAAATATTTTCCTGGTAAGAACCTTCATAAAATGCATACCACACCTTCAGCATAGCTGGGAACCAGGTTAAATTAACAAAAGACGATGCGGTTATAGATGCTTGGGGGGCAGGGTGGGGTGGTTACAGATGATGCTGGTAAGCAGGCCAGTGACACAATTATTGAGGTACTTTTTCTTACCCCCTTGAAATTTAAAAATCATGGGGCTGAGAAGTAAACATGAGGGAAAGATACAAGGGACTGGATTCTCACCTGGCACTGATTCAGAAAATCACATACGCTTTAAGCATGTGATGAATTCCTTCTAACTTGAGCAAAGCCAGATTAATTGCTGTCAGCTTGAGATCCAGTCCTCTGTATTTTATTAAAATACATATTACAGAATATCTGAGTGAAAATTAGCACTGTTTAAAATTACCACTGAAGTACCATTTCATAATGCTGTACTTTATATCTATTAAAAAAATACATCCTTTGTTTAAAATATTATTACTTTATTACTTAAATCGGTAAAATATAAATTACATAAATACAAGAGCTTGCACTTTAATATATTGTTAAATTTTCAGCAATGTACCGTATGCATTTGGCTTAGTTGCACAATGTATCGCAAATCAGCTACTTATCGTAATAGAGATCAAATAATGGAGACCGGGCAGAATACACAGAGACTACAAAAACAATTTTCAGTACAATATTTATTTTAATCAGCAACTCAGAATGATTTAACTGGAGTTGTGAACAATTCAAATGCAATTTTGTTTTCATTCTCAACTTAAAAATATTTTTGCTCTTCAGCCCCTTGATAATGTGGGGTTTTGTCCACCCCTCTTAAAAAAACACCTTCTTAAAGAACAACCAGCAGTGAATAAACTAAACAAAAGAGAGATTCTAATGAAAATGACAGCACAGCAGGTACACTTGTGATTTAGTGTCATTTCTCTTTGCATGCTGTAGAATTGTCAAGCTTTTCAGGTACAAAAAGTAAAATGTTCTGTTCTATGCAGTGTAACTGCTGTAAATTGGCAACATGTAGATATTTTAATAACAAGGCGAACATCAGCAGCTACCTGAGGTATTTATCAACTTGCACATCTTTACGTTTACTGTGAATCATTCATGATCGTTCCTTTGTGTACTTTAGTGCTTATTTGTGAATTTGTATGCTTCTGAATGTATAGTGAGATTGCATGATGTGATTTATGTTTTGCAAAATTGTACAAAGCATTTTTATCACTGAATCAGGGGCTAGCATTTCAATTTTATTGGTTATCTTTGCACAGGTCTACCCTGATAAAGTTCTATCATATACATGATATAAGGAACATAGTCAGGTTTTATTCAGTTATTAGCCACAAAACTTAAGAGACAGAAAGAAATAACTCTGGTCTGTCACAGAATACAGACATGCATTGTTCATATTGGTATGCTCATATATAACTAGCATTTTATTTTATTTATGTTAACACATAACATGTCAGAATCCTGTGAGATTACACTAGAAAGAGCATCAGGATTTAAAATTTCTGCTAAATGAGACACCTGGCAAAGTTCAGCTCTCGTGCAACCACTGGGTGTGGTTCTTCTAGTGTCTGTCCTAAGATCAAAGGAAAAGTTCTGAAGCCCTCACAACCTTTTGTCTTGAACTGTTTCTCTCCTTTTCTTCCTCATAACAACATTATGATACATAAAAAAGCTATGCTAGGGTACCAACGGCTAGCCTAAAACTTGTGCTTCCCCAGAGAGCACTGAATGTACAGCATGGGAGCTTACATAAATTAACAATGGGAATATCAGTATTTACTGGGAACATCCCAGTATGTTTTAGAGAGAAGACCAAAGCCAGAGGAGAAGGGAAAAAGAGAGAATGCTATTTTGCCTCATTCCCCTTTCACCCTCCTTCCTCCTTTTACATTTTCGTAAGATAGAAAAGATATGAAAAACCGTAAGGTCTGGCCTAGAATTCCTGAGTTCTGAAAATGGACAGTGATTTCAGTACAAGTTTTTGGGTACGCAAGGCATGCAGATGTCTCTGCAAAATTAGTTCATGTAAACAAAGACTATATAAAAAGTCAGAATTAATATATAGTTGTTTTAAAACTGACTTGTATGCCTATCACAAAAGTATAAATGACTTCACCAAGATTTATTGATTCATGTCAAGGCATCATTACTTTTCAAAGTGTGAAAAATGATCATATATTTATGACCTGCCGACTGAAGCTGTTTTGTGAATTAGCAAAAGCTCTGGAGAGGAGCAGCCTAATTGCATTATCATAGAATCAGAGATGGTTGTCAATTTTCCCCCATTTAGCTTTTCTCCTTTAGTTTGTTAAAATGAAGGTGCCATACGTTGGTTGAATTCACTAATACCCTGATGAATGAGGTATTTTCCCAATAGGCTCACTACGAGTATAAACAGTGAATTAGGGATGATAGGTCATCAATCATATCTCCTTCAAACAGATCTTTGCCCTGAGATTATTTGTTATATATTAAGAGCACTTACAAAGTTATCACAGAAAACACTCTGATGAAAAGACTTTAAGTTGACCTTAATTCCTTTTCAGTGGGTTTGTAAGGGAGTTTACTCAGATAGAGATCCCTATATGATGACATACTACCATGAAATTTTGTTTTTCTTCATTAATGGTCTTTGTTTCTTTTATCTTTTTAAAGATGTATAATTTTCATAGTACTTCCCTTTCATGTATCTATATGCTATGACTGAAATTCAACACCTGCTCCTAATTTTAAGTGAATATTTTTGAGAATGTTTCTGAAGTTCAAGAGCTATGCTGGTTACCATGTTTGCAAAGGAAACAGTCTTTTATGCTCCTGTTTAGAAAAGCATGCAATCGTCATTGGAGTAGCATCTTCACATACACTGTATACTGTTAGCAAGCATTTCATCTCCACTGATGAACATAAACCCCTGGTGGAAGTTCAGCATATGTTTAAGCAGTGTCCTGGATGGAGGCACGTTCCTGGATGTTATCCTTAGTTTAAACCAAAAAAGGTCAAAGGCAATCTATAATTCAGAGTACCTTTCACCTCCTGCAATGTGACTATGGCTTGCTCCAGCTGTGCTGCTGAGTCAGCGGGGGAGGAAGAGCAAGAATTCATCCATAATTGTGTCCCATGACCAGGACTGCATCACATGAGGCCCCATAACAAGCTGTGCTAATAATGTGCTAACGGATGCGGGAGGGCTTCTGCTCCCACTCCTAGTGAATCTATGACTTATCATGCTTATTAAGCTGGAGCTAAATTTGCCCTTCAAAGATGTGCATCCAACACCCACTGAAATCAGCAGGAGGACGGTGAAGTAGGCCTGGCGTCAGTGTTGGCTCAGTCGTTTTGTTTCTCTGGCTGCTCAAGAAGCTCCCACGTTGCGTCCCTGCGGTTTCCAGCCAGGAAGGTGGTGCACATCCTCTGGCTGGCTGGGATGAGCAGTGACACCTAGGTCAGGAGTATAAGAGCAAAGAGGGTGTCGAGTGATGTTTCCCCACAGCACATGTGCTCCCGGGCTCCAAAATGCTGTGTTTCAAGGAGGGCCAGAAGCTGCACTTCATATTTAGTAGTCTTCAGTGGACTATTTTCCTAAGAGTATATCCAGACCATAATCCACTGAAATGAAGTGTCCGAGGCACAACACGGCAGAGGGGTTGGAAGCACTGCACAGTGACTCTTGTCACTGTAGAGGTAATGCAGCTCCCACCTTTCAGAGGTAGCTGTGTATACTCTAGAAACTGGGGCATTATTGGCATGGTAAGAAATTACTCACACTAAGAGAAACGTTATAGCTCCTCCACTTATTTTAAATCTGGAGTTATATTTTAAATTATTTCCCTATCACAGGCATGCAAACTGGTCTGTAGCCAACACATCTGCTTATGCAGTCCCATCTTCAATGGTATGGCCTAATTTTATTGCCTTTTTTAATCGTCAGTGCCCAAGCTTTGGCTGGATCATTTTCAAGTCTCAACTGGAAGAGACAGTTACTTGTACATGTTGATCACATTTAACTGTATTCGTGACAGTCTCTGCACTTGGATATGAGGGACACAGTCTCTAGTGTTCTTCCTAACTGTGATGTGGACATGTTTCTAAGAAGTCCCAAGGAAGCTGTGAAGACCATCTAGTTAAGGATATGAATTAGGAACCTCTCTAATATTTGCATAATAAAACCTTTGCGCACATAAGTGTTAAAGAAACCCAAAGGAGTGCTAATACCGTACGTCCACATTCTGACTCACCTAGATGTTCATGAATAATTTTTCCCATTAGGCAACCAGCTAACACCCCCAACACAGGAACTTGCAATTGCCAAAATTCTAAACCTGGAGAAGAAAACTGATTCCTGAACTGAAGTAAAACTCCAGCAGAAGGCACAACGTTTGTGAGACTTCAAAGGCAGTTTGTCTGAGGAAGGTTGGGTTCTTGCATTGGATAAGTAAAATTTCCCCCACAGATTTCATTAGGGAACAAACTGCCTTGAGTGTGGCTCTTTGATGAGTTTTTTTTTTTTTTTTCTGGAATAAAATTCTTCAGAAGTTTTGCTGCATTCATATTCCTACCATTGTAGGAATTGCATGTGCTGGCAGGGCTAGGACTGTGAAAGGGATTCAGACTTGCTGTTAACTCTTCAGCGACTAGAATTGAGTGAATTGATTATTTTCATTATTCAGCAGGCTAAAGGATGGGTCAAGCAGGTATGATAAAATCAAAAAGATTAAGGTAAATGCACAACAAGCTAGAGAAGATTGCTGACCCTTTCCTGGCTGTACCCTGTGTTGGATGCTACTTTAGCAGCCCTTAAAAATCACACTGAAATTTTAAAGACCGGAAAAAAAAAGCTTTAGGGGAGGGAGGGATAGCTCTTTCATGAGGTTGGTGCTTTCTTTGAGAAAAAGCACTGAGACTTAGGAGAAAGGGGAAGGTGTTATTGTAAAAGGAACATAAACTAAAGTGGGCTATTTCTAATTTAACAATGGGTGGCTCTGTTTTTATCAGTTTATGGTACTGTGTGTTTTTGTCTTCTTGAACGCTCCTCTTTTGTCATTCAGCTATATAATCACCACCTTTTGTAAGATAATCACAGGTAATTAACTTTGTAACTGTTCTTGTCCTGTTAGACTAGTAATTGCCTCTCTCTGAATCACATATCTATGAGGTTTCTTAGATAAAGGAAGATATGATCTATCTGTAATTTCAAGTCTTTTGACAACTGATTGAGTGTCAATTGTTTTATATATAGTGATATATTTATGGCAATTCTCACTTGATAGCAGTTCTGAAAGGATAGACTGAGATTGAACCACACAGCCCCTGAAAATGCATCACTCTAACAGTGAGCTCTGTGTAATCTAACCAGATCATTCACATTCTAATAGTTTTATGTTCTTTATGACTTTTATTTACCCTTAGAATGCACCACATTCAGTACCAAATGGCACAATTCAGATCTTAGTAAGGAACACAACAATAGCTGTATCAGTTCAGAACAAAAAAGTTCATCTTAGCCAGTAGTCAGCCCCTGAAATAAAGCACCAACCGTTGCTTAAAAAAAAAAAAAAGGCAAATGTAGTCATATCTTCCCAGAATATCAGTATCTTGGGGCCATTCTGAGACAGAGGTGTGGCACTAGGATAGCCTTTTTATGGGTTTTTCTTCAATGAAATTGTCCCCTTTTGAATCATTTTTTGCATGCGTCATACATGAATGCATGTGAAGTTTTAAAATCCATTCCATAATCTGGAAAACCACATCTTAGGCACACACTGTGCAAAAGACCACTTTTGCTTGTTTGTTCTAAACCTGCTGTTTCATATGATGCCTGTTCTCCTTTGCATGACATCCATCAGGACTACGGACATGTGCATCATATTCCTCTTCAGTCATTTTTTTTCCAGCCAAAAGTGTCCTAGGCCACTCAGTTGTTCCTCTTACAGAAGATAAGAGAAAGGATCTTAATGCACATCATCCTTGAACAGACTGCAGGCTAAAGAGGGTACTATATGTTTTACTGCCAAGAAATATATAAATTGCTAGGCATTATTATCCAAGATATGTGACTCAACACTTTTATCTGATGTGTTGCCACTGAATTAATAATTATCAGTGAGGAAGCCAAGAAATCTAAATATCAATCCTCTGGTATTTAAATATCAGGCCTCTAAATATCAGGCCTCTTCAAGCCCGCTGTTACTTGGTTAGTTGACCAGCAATTTTTTTTTATTTGATTTTTAATTTCATCTCTTTTAGTATCTCAGCCTTAATTCTTCTTGTACGGATGTTAGTTTTTGATCACTGCAACTGAAATGAGCTTGCTAAAATAACATCCGGGAAGTGGAGAATCAGGGCCATTCCTGGTCTGTTTGTTAATGCTTCGCTTACCAGAACAACTACTTAGAAGAAGTACTTAGCCCATACTGGCTGCTCCAAGTCTTGCAGCTTCATAGGTGCTTTCCTGGGGGGCAATGACAGAAGAAACAGAATAGCAAGGTTTGCTTTGCACACCTTTTCAAGAAGCTGTCTAGGTAAAGACCTCTGGGAAAGGGAGAAGGCAGAAACTGGAAAGCAGGAGCCCTCAACTCCACCACACTGCTTAATGTCATTGCCGATTCAAATTTGCTGCTTCTGCTATCTGAAGAAGGAAACATTTGAGAGCAATGCCAGGAATTATGGAAAATAAAATCATAACAGATTACTTGCAGATGTTTGTAAATCACTGCAGTTATCAAAACATAAAGCTCTTTGTTCATTGGTAACTAAATATAAACAAACTTTGAATTTGTGTTAAACAATATGCCGGAAGAAAATATGTTGGAGTGTGCTATAGTCAGATAACTTAGTTTTATTATGGCCTAATAAAAGTTTCCCTATAAATACCTGTCATCTATATTCAAACTTTGTATTACTACAGAAAGAAAACATTTTTCTCAGTGCCTCGAAAGTTGGTAAAGGGTAAAATCTTAGGAATATATATATGCCATGTTAGAAATTGTAATTTATGTGAGTTTAATTGAATAGTGGAGGATATTTCTCAGGTTCATGGCAATTCTCTATTATGTGGAACCTTGTCTGCGTATCTTGAGAGAAATAATATAGTCTGGTTCAACTTCAAGTTATTGAACTACATATAAAAATCATTTGGTGAAATTCTGTGGCCTGGGTAATGGAAGAAGCTAGATTAGATTATCGCAAATGTCCTTTCTGGCCTTAAAATAAATGAAATCTGTGATATAAAATTCACTTCATTCAGGTTACTGCATTGCTAATCTTCATAGGCTGAATTTTGTCAACCTTATGCACATTGAGTCTCATTAATTTCAGTGGAATCACTAGCCACTCTGCACAGGGAAAGAATCACACTCTATTATTTAATGAATGCCATAGTTCTAAAGAGTTTTAAATAATGATAGATAACACCATTTTGGAGCAACTTGATGGTTTATAAATAGTACATTAAATGTATGAAGCATCAAGATGAAAAGACTTTGGTCCCCCCCCCCCCCCTTTGGGTGGTATTCATAAAGCTCAAAACATTGTTGTGAGTATCAGAATAGCAAGATTAGCGGTGAAAAGGCAGGAATGGAAAACCTCTGGCCCCTCTCCAGCACTGATCAGTGCCTGCAGCATCCTTCTCTTGCCTCCGCGGGGACAGCATGGTGGCAACCAGTGGCAGAACTAAATCACGCCGACATCTCTTGTACACTCCAAATCCTGCTGCTATTCAGACTTTGATTCAATGTCTCAAGGTGCAATTCAACAGCTAACTGAAAAGTTTTGCGCGCGGTTTCAGTGCTTGGCTCTACCTCAAAGAGATGCAGAGGGAACGCGCCTTGGACTTTTTCCAGCACCGCCTTTCAAAGCCCTCCTGTGTGCACCTGACCCAGGAGGTCAGCAGCTGAAGGGAGCACCGCTGCCACGACAGCCACTGCCACATGAAGCAGTCCCGTCTGCATCTGCAGGGGGGCTGTCACTTCATCACTGCTGATTTTGGAGGTAATGCTAATAACAGACAGAGTTCATGTCGTTGACTGTATTGTTTCCCCTTGCCACAGGGGAGCTGCTGCTGCAGTTGTGTCAACACAGGGTTTTGTGGAGCCAGGCAAGGAACTAGACCAGGAAATAGGTGACTGAAAATTAATTATCTAAAAATAGAGGAGTGGGATGGAGGTACCTGTTAAACCAGATAATTGCGTGGATCGCCACAAACCAACTGCCGGGCAAGGAGAGCACATCACAACAGGAGAACAAATAACTAGAATGGGAAGGGAGAACAGGGACTTGTTGAGCTACTATTGCCCCTGAAGTGAGTATCATTTGGTCCTGTGGTTCTAATACACTTCGGGATAAACGTGAAGTCTGTATAACGGAACATTGTCACGGACCAGGATCTCCCATTTCAAAAGTAACCATCAGCTTAGCCCCCAAATTCATTTTGTTTAAGCACCTCAGCTTTACCTTGGCGTTTATGTAGCAGCAGCAGTTAATTTTCCTGTGACAATGTTCTATTCTACTGACATTATCTCTTAAGTATAAGGCTATTCTATTAAGGTAGACGAATTGAATTTCATTTCCTCTCACTTCAAATAGTGGCATTCTATTCACATTGCTTCCAGTACCTCATGGCAGAGCACGGACTTTTGTTAGAGGCTGGCACCCGCTAATGCTGTTATAGTAAGAGTAGAGCTTTCCATTATAAATCCTCTTCTACAGTGTTTTAAATCAGCCATAAAAGTTTCTTCCAAGATAAAACTTGGCACAAGAAAAAAAAAAGATTTTTTGAAGTTAAGAAAGCTTTGGCTTGGATGTTTTAAACGTCTTTCAATTGTATAAATGGAAAAAGGTTTATCAGTTCAAGATGTTTTTCAAAATTTCTATAAATCAATGCCTCTTCTGTTCAAGGATATAGTTTGACATAAGATTAGTTCATAATGTGTTCTAATTGCTTTTTGTATTATGAAACATAACAAGTTCTTAAATTTTTGAGAGTGTGTCTTCTACATGTCAAGTAACTACTTTTCCTAAGGAGTTTTACTGCATATATTCTAAATATATTTTTATCCCACAGAGATGTTAAAAATAACATATTCATAAATCTGCTTTAATTCATGCTTTCATGGTAAACTTTTAACACTTATGAAACAGCTGTTACCATCAATAATTTTTGGTGTTAGAACAACTCCCTGTGTAATAACCCATGAGGTATCCTAGATCCTGATTCAGAAAAGCACTTAACCTGGGCTCACAAAACAGGACAAAGAGCAAATAAGAAAACACAGAGAAACAGTACGTTCTCATAGGCAAAGCGGCTGGGACTGACAAACTCACGCTCTAGAGAACGTGGCAGCTGTGGGCCCTCTCTTCTATGGTTTTGCAGTCATCTGCACGTCCCCTTCAGGCTTTTATCTTCGAAGCATATGCATTCTCAGACACACCTTTCACTGCATCACCCAGAAAGAAATCCCTTGCTAAGCTGCCTGTGCCACAGGGCAGTATATAAATTCTGGACATAGCAATTTCCAGTTAATTTTATCAGTATCAAGAAATATGTCATTTTACCAGCAGACACAATATAGAGAACATGTTTGTGACTTTAACGGCAGAACATTTCTGTTCTTTTTACACTTTATCACTTTTTAAATTGTTATGTCCATTTGACACTTTTTTAATTGCTCACAAAGTTAGAAATGTGCATATTCATTATTAATTTACCCTTTCGATTCTGAGTCTAGAATAATTAATAAAAATGCCCACCTCCTCTATTCTCATTCATAAACCATTTTATTAAAGCTACAGCTTTCACTGCACCTTAGCAAGCACTATATTAAAATCCAAACATGACCTCTTAGAGTACTCACAGATGTTATATCATACTAAAACCCACATAGGAAGTATTAATAGATGCGTGCATCACAGCAATTACACATTAACGCAATGTGCTGCAATCATGAGTAAAACATAAAAACATGTTTTCCTCACGGATGCCCCCAGCTTCCTCTCTGAAACCTGGTAAATGCCTGACTCCAGGTTTCTAAGTAACCATGGGCTGGAGCAGAAACCTACTCTCAGGCTATGAAATTCTAGGTTAAAAATCAGCGTCTCCCCTTCAGGCCCCTAAACGTACATTTCATTCTTTTACAGATATTCTGGGTAAAGATAAAATAGGTTTGTTCTCTCACTGAGGTGACCAAGAAAATCTTTCTAGGGAAGCTGCAGCTTCCACAAAGACTGAGTGAATAGCATTGCCCATACAGACCAAGGGAACAAAAATTCCATTTCTCATTGCAGAAAATGTCCAGTAAATTAAAAGTCACAAAGTTCTCCAAACCAGTGCCCATCAATATGGTCAAGATCTCCAAACAGCTATTAGGTTGGTTTTCAAACATCATGAAGAGATAACGGTTTCCACTTATGAGTGCAGAAGTCCAGCATGAGGAGCAAAGGGAAAGTATAAATATCTCATTCACTGCCACTAAACATTTCAGGAAACCTAATCATGAAACATTATTAATAGTCTTCTGTATATTACCCTGTCTTTTGATCCAGCATCATCCTGATAAATCCTTTATACCAATGTCACAAGCTGTTTTATCAGCATCAAACTCCTTTCCTACACACTGGTAGCCATGAAAAATGTCAGGCTTGCAGATAGCTGTAGCATGCAGACAGTTTTCATATAAAACATTCACTGCTCTAGAAACCTGTTATATGGAGACATTTCAGCATGCAGTAATTTTGTCACCACTTCTGCAATGCCAGTCACACCAATCCTTCACCTTTGTCAGCTGTGCAAGATGTAAAGCTACTTCAAGCTAAAAGTTCTGTGCGGAAGGTCTTCAGTATTAGCATCCTCTTTTTGATAACTTTCATGCGTGAGTTCTGCAATCCCTTTATGACTTTTGATAGCCTTGCGGAAGGCTATTTTGCTAATCACCGGGAGAACAGCATCACTAGTTCACATGGCCTAGCAATACCTTAAGAGCAATATGAGGGAAGAAGAATTACACTAACAATTTCACTTGACTCCAACCTCTACAGTTTTGTTGTTCACTATTAGGAATCCTACAGTAGAAAATATGAAGAACCTGAGAACATTAGCTGAGCAGTGCATTAGGGGGTACATAAACAGAGTTCAGGATATTTCTGCTAAAATATAACCACCTGAGACCAAAATCAAATGGAAGTGTGGACAATAGTGATGTAGTGTGGCCATAAAGATAATTCAGTAGTTGTTATAGATCATTTAACATTTTCAAGAAATACAAAAAAGCACACAGCAGATCTTAAGTGCAGACATAACTAAATACCTTAATGATCAGGAGGAAGTGGAGGGGTGGGTAAGAGAGCCCTATATGCTATTCCAGCCCATAAGTAATTCTATTAAAAATGATTTCCATCTCAGGCAAAAGGCTTGCGTACATGGGAAAGCAGAATAGAAGAGCTACTTGAAAATCAGTGTCAGTTACAATGCAGACAAGCCCTTAATGTGTTCCTGGTTTTGCAGAAATCTTCCAACCTGGTAACTTCTACAAAGGTCCCCAGGGTAAGTTGTAGGAGAGTTGCTCTGACAGTGCTGAAGGGTTCAGGAGTTTTTACAGAGGAAATGAGGACTGTTGTGCCCGTTGGGCTAATAAGGTGACTAGAAAAGGATAGAGCTTCGTGAACCACCCATGGTGATGCAGTGTTTCATGCTATAAGAAGGAGCAAAATCAAGTTCTTCAGATGTCATTCACAACATTACGCCTGCCAACTATTGCAGATATTAGGACCTTGAGTCCCTTTTCCATGAAGGCCCTAAATAACAAATAATATAGCTGTCTTCAAGGATCATCTTGATTTCAGAGGCACATGTGAGGGTGTGGAAAGACAACAATTTCTTGATCTAAGAAAATAGGCTGGTGAAAGCAAGTGAGTCAGTATAAGAACACATACCACTGGTAAAATAAGACACTCATGGGCGCTTGGGGTCAGATGTGCTGACACTTCTGAGACAATTTGATTGTGAAATTGCTGCATTAATGTTTTAGAGAAAGATGTGTGAAGTTATAAAAAAGATAAAACCCTCTTCACTTGCCTAGCTTGAGCAGTTTAAGAGATGCTCAGCTGTGACTAGAGAGGAAAGGATGCCAACTTTCCAGCGTGTGTGTGCACATTTCTTTTGCTCATAATTAATAGCCCCTGTGCTTGCTAAGTTTTTGGAAAGCAGCTCGCAACCTACCTAGGTAATGCCTTCTGACAACGTTTTGAAGATCAGTTATGTCATATGGCTGCCTTTTAGAAAAAAAATTGTAATGCATAGCAGTGCCATATGGCATCTCTGAAGAATCAGCCGGATTGGACAGACATTCATTGGATAAAGTCCCACAGCACTTGGAAAAGAATGTAGTCCTGTTGCCAAAATGTGGCCTTTGTTAATCTCCTAACTATTATTGTGCAGAAACCAATTCATCTGTATTAATTATAAACAAATTTTAATTACTTCAGTAAAAGCTCATTATACAAATATCTAATGCCAAACAAGCTGCCTTAACCCTTTGTGAGACTCCAGATAAAACTTTAGATGCTTGACTCTGGGTGTTCTGAGAAAGGCTGAAATTTCAGCTTGAGTACAGAATACAATTGTGTGACATTTATTTTTTCCACTCCTTTCATATTTCATGCTGTATGTGTGTTTTACAGCCTCTGTCAAAGTAGTGTGTCTGTGGGTATAAAAGGCCATTTACTCCTCAGATCTGAAAACATATAACTGAACCTGACATTTTCTATTGTTTAAGATTTCAAAGTAAAATATAGTCCATTTAAAATTGCAATGACTTGCAATGGCATGAATAACATGACAAACTGACCAATTTATAGTTAAGCACTCATCATCATCCAGGCTTGCTTGCAGCTTTTCTGCCTGGTTTGTAGACCTACCATTGACCAACTCATTTGAGAAATAAATATATGGGGCTTGGGGGTGGATCAGCTGTGCATTCTGTGGAACTCATGCCCCCGAAGAGATATTGAACCTGTTTCTTCTCAGAAGAATATTTTGCTTTTACAGGAAAGGTAGGCACCGCAGTTGTTTTTTCCAAATCTCCCTGTAAACTTTTCTTCTGTTTTTCATGCATATAGATTTGTCCTCCCCAACCCAGATTCTTCTGTTTGTCACTTTTTGTGCTATTATACGGCATCCCTAAATCCAGTGTGGCCTGCCAAAGGGATTGGTTCCCATTAAAAGGGCTCCTCTAATTTCATTTTGGTGTGGAGGGGATGTAATATTCTCCCTTAGAACTTGGTTATCATCAGCAAAGGTAACAGCTCTCAAAGTCTTCAGAAAGGTTAACTCATTCAGTCTGCTCTGCCTCATGACACAGAAACACAAAAGACTCAAGGCCAAGAAAACACAGAGAAGTATCCTGGAGTTTTGCCATGAGTTTCAGCTTTGAATGAAACCCAAACCTCAGTGAAAAACAATGAACTTTGTTGATTTGAGGTCAAAATTGTCCAACCTATCTTAACTACCCATCTCACTTGAATTACTAAGGCTTGCATGACCTTATAGTATCAAACTTAAAGAAAATGACCCGTGCTAATGAATGCTACGTTCAAACTAGCTACAGGAGTTTAACACACAGAGGGATTACAAATGACAGTTCACAGCTTTATGGATTTTCTTATTTCCCAGGAGTTCTCATATGAGGAAGCATACACTTGAAAATTCGTATTTGTGCAGGAATTTTGGAATAATATGGGAATGTCGCTGCTATCTGTGGTTTTATTTTACCAGATCAATCACTAAGAGTTTGGTTGTGTCTTGAGACATATTCCCCATGGTATTCAAATCACTCTTTGGATCTAAACACTTTAACATTTTAAATCTAATTGAACCGCATCTAGCCTTCTTCATGCCTTAGACTTTGAAGTTCTCACTGGAGAAGTCTATCTTGCTTTAATATTTTCTGCTTTTCCTGTACTGGTGTAAACATTGTCATGAGAGGTAAAGCCAGGGTAATAAATACCTAGTTTTATCTTTATCTCTTCATCTGAATCCTTCCATAATGTCATCTCTAATCATCCAGGTTAAGTACACTTTTCTATATTAAATTGACAGAAGCACACTTAATAGCCTACATGCAGTGGCCTTATGACTAATGAATGGTCTCATATGCAATGAATGGTTTTTAACACTAGGAACTATAAATGCAAACGGCCAGTGCAAACGATCCAGCCTAGACGCTCTAGAGATGGCAGTCTGCTTTCCTGGAAATCACTGACTGAAATGTGGTCTAGAGAGCCGATTTCTTCCCCGCAGAAGACAGAATAAAATCACAGGAAGAGAAATGTGAAGAGAAAAGTTTTTGCTAAAAGCTTACTAATCCACTATACTTCCTTTAGGAAATCATATCTCATTTTACATACAAATGTCCTGGCATCTTATAATACTAAAATTCAAGTCATAAACGCTGAAATGCAAGGTCTTTTCAGGTATGAAAATTGCCGTAGATGAATATTCACTTTTCTGTTGTGCTTATGGGAAACTTTTGCATGAACTAAAAAGTGAGCTTAACATTAAGACTGCAAATGTCAGATCTGGATGTCTAAAATCAGATACCTGTGTCCTATGGACATACCTGGTTCTCAGAGATGCTGAGTACACAAAGTCCTCACTAATGTATTAGTGACATTATATGCCATTCTTATACATAAAGCAAGCAATCTCTTCGTGTTTCTAAATAAAGATATATGCACCTAGCTTTAAACAACCCTGCTAATAACTCTGAACTAAGTAAAACACTTAAGTAAGGTATAGGTGAGGAGCAGAAGAGTACCTCCCAATTCTCTTCCAAGAGGTTCTATCCTACTACAGAGCTCGTGTTATTTTAACTAAATTACAGAAAGAATATATTTTTATTTTATCCAAAATAAAAAGCATGAATCAAAAAATTCTTACTACTGAAAAATAAAATATGTCGTAGAAAATGTATGATGAAGTTATATTACATTACATTTTCTCTTTTGCCTACTTGATCTTTTTTCACATTATCTCTTACAATTAGGCCTTAGTAAATTGAGGGTTACAGTCAAAAACAGCAAGGAGGAATTATGAAGCTGGCAGGAGTGACTGTGCAAGTAGCCAGAGCATCTGTTTCAAAACAGTGCCATGAAATGAAACTGCAGGGAAGAAAACGCATCAAGGAAAGAGATGCATTATCAAGAAACCAGAGGCAGTCAAGAGGAAAAAGCTAGAGAAGCCCAAATTAAACCTGATATAAAATTTGGTCCCACCAAAACAGGTGACAGGCTACGCACTGCCAAGGTCAGAGTGGCCTAGACCTTGCTTGGGGAACATCAGAAGTTAAAAGCACCTAGCACAAACAAAGCAGGGATGTGCTGAAGTGGCCAAAATCGAGGAGAAGTCCTATATTGCTAAGCAGTGTTCCCTGTGTTCTTTTGGAAAGTGTCAGACCCTAACCAGAGCAGCAGTTGGGACTTACACATTATGTGTTTTTAGTAAACTTTAGTCATGTTTGTCTTTATACTATGTTTATTTTACAGTATGCAAAAAATTAACCATCAGAAGTTACAGGAAGGCCTTCAATACTCCAAGGCCAATTCATATCTGATTAAATGCAACTCTAGAAGCTAATTTAGCAAAGTATAAAGGGATTTCACTTACACTTTGCAGGCTAGACCTGCAATATCGTGCTGTGCTTGCATAGAGTTGCTGAGAGAGGAATACAATAGCACCTGTGAAGAAGTCAAAAAAGCAGTAGGACACTGTGCTGTCATGTTATATGTGTAACAAAGGACTCTTGTACAGCTTGAAATAACATCTGTTGTGAGGAAGACTGCTATTTCCCTTATCAGCTAAAAGACTTAATGCCTGTAACTGTAACAAGCTCCAATATTTGTGTCAGACCACATTCAAAATGTACTATAAACCAGGGATGACTCTACTACGGTCATCACGCCCCAATTTAATACAAATTTCAAAAGGAAGTTGGTAAAAACAGAAGATGCCATAGTATTTTGTCCTTTGGAAAAAAAAAAAAATTACAAAACCTAGCAACATGAACTACTGTACTTTTCTTGGCTTGTAATATTAAGCAATTAGCATTACTCTAAAATTTACCACAGCAGAAATTAATAATAGGCTTGTTTTAAAATAAAGCTGACTGATTAATACCCTGGAAAGAAACCATTTCTGCCTAGTGTGTGAGACTATTTCTGTTTCTGTAACGCTCTGATATTCACTGTGGTTTCTAAGCTTATGAAGAGGTTTGGAGAGGTTTCCCGGTTCTGCTCATTTTGCGTCAGGCCAGATTCCACCCAAAGGAAAGGGGACCTTGACAGAGCTGCCAGTGATTCTTTAGGGTTTTTGGTTCTATGTTGATGCCCTTTTCTTTTAATGATGGGCTTACATGCAAATCCCAGCACCAATTTGGGTTTGATTGAATTTACAGAAGGTGTATGTCCTTACTGAGATTTTTCCTTCACTGGGAAGAAATACTGGGACATAGCTATTAAAAGTCTGCTGCTGAGTATTAAAAGTCTGTTACTACGGGGACAGGAAGAAAGGATTTCTTTCTCCGTGACTCTCTGTTATGAGCTATCCTTAGGCTGCATTTTTTTGGGTGGAGATCAGGTGGGAGGCTGGCCGTGTTGCCTAGGGGTGAAAGTACTGAATGAGTACTTGGATATCATGTGTCATTGACTTTGTGGGTGCTCAGGAGTGAGCTGCCACTCTTACTTAATCGGTGCCTTCAGCTCCTCACCTATAAAATGGATCTTTCCGTTTGTGAAAGACCATTGGTGAAAAGCATTATATAAAAGCAAAGCACTATCGTAAACATTAGAGAATTTGAGAAAATATTTGTAGTGTTAACTGCTGTAATCATGCACTTTATGACATGATACCATTATAAACACTTTGTACTTATCAGAAAGCCTATGAATCATTTCCCTTCATTTTCTTCCTTACCAAGAACCACAGTTGCCACAAAAACAGATCTATTCTTGTTCCTTTTTAGAGAAACTATGCTTGCCAATTCTGCTGAGCAGTTGAAAAAAGCACACCACTTGAAATAATATATTTGATACTGTGAGTATCCTTTGAAATGATCTGTGGTATATTTGCTACAGATACTAATCCTATAGTGTTACATAACAACATTCAAATAGTGAAATCAGTTTCTCAATAAAGATGATCAGTTAGTTTGCAGAAACTACCCACCCTGTGTAGAAAGCGAATACATGTAGAAACCAAGAGCTGATACAGCTTTTCTTTTCCTTCATCGTAATTTTAAGTTCCATATTTAAGCACCACAGGTGGAGGAAACGATAGCTGGAACTCCCTACTCCCTCTACTGGGAAGGGACAGGAGGCCCATTCCAGATGGCTTTCCTGGTATTTGTGTATGTATACGGACTAAATATTACTTCCTCCTCACTCTTCTTTTTTTAATTAGTTCACATTTCCACATGCACAAGAGATAACGTATTGTTATCAGCACTGTATTTCTGAATGACTGCAGGCACTGTGTCGTGTGCACTAAATCTAACCACTCAGAAATTGGCTTTTCTTGGGTAATGGAGACCAGCAGGAAAGCAGGATAAGTGCTGGATGAGGTGAGGATCTGTAAGGGTACTATTTTACTTAAGATTTTGTCACCAACATCAAAAATTGTACAGCAAGTCCTACCAGAACCAGCAGGCTCAGCAGAGCAGAGCGGAGACGGCCGTGGTCATTTTGGGCCCGTATGTAGATGTAAATCCTGTGCAGGAGCAGGATCTCCTAACCAGCACTAGTGGCAACAGCAGTGAGTGGATGGAAAGTGCTCCATCCCACCTGACTGCAGATGGCAAAGCTGGAAACCCTCAAGTGCAGCAAGTGGATTCCCATCAGCACGTATTTGGGAAAGGCATTTCCATCAGAACTGGGAGAGGTTAGCAAAGCCACCCCTGGATATCCTTGGCTGGTACAGGAGAGTAAGGTTTTAGGAAGATAGGTTTGTGCTGTGATTTGGATTCCGGGTCCCTATGACCTTGACGAAGATAATCTGGTATAGGTTCTAACCAAACTCTTGACATATAAACGGGGGCTGATTTCCTATTTCTCATAAGAGTACAATAGTAAATTCAATGACTGTCAGGAGAGAAGGGCAAGGAGGTTATATTTCTTTTTTTCTGCCCAAAATGTTATACTCTCCTTTATTCTGGCTTTTGGTAGAAATGTAAGGACTTGATAGTAAGGAGAAACACTTGCAAATACAATGAAGCAATTTTTATTTCCTAATTCACAAAGCCAGAAGTACGAGTCTGATTATACAAAGAATGGTAAATCACAGTGTAATTTCTGTTTTTTTAAAAAAAAGATCACTGTGACACAGTGAACATTGTCACTAGCATTACCAATGCCAGTGCCTGTAGAAGTTACACCTGTGAAACACAGTAGCTCGTTTCTCTCTTTTTTCTATTATTTTCTGACAAAATGTCAGAAATTAATTATTTGAATAAAATGAAATGCTGTCCAGATTTCCAGCTGTTAATATACTCAAATGGCATGTGTGAAATTAGTGCTACAAAAAATTTAGCACAAGTACACTTTAGCAAAAAGAGTGGTGATGTATATGTTAGCACATCAATTTAACCAATGTGAAGTGAAGCTGAAAATATTTATAAATCACTCATCTTTCTAAAGGAAGGTGATGCTAAGACACTGCCCTTAACGTATTTGATAAGCAGATGCTGATGTTATTTAAGTCTTTAGACTCAAAATGAATACAGAGAGCCTTGTGGCTTTGATATCAACAAGAACGAACATATCAGAGAGTGCCTGATACCAAAGATTTTAAAGTGCTGGCTTAGAAAATGTGGAACAACTGGCACAGCAATAAGAACTTGTGAAAATGAAAGTTTATCAGAAGGAAAGAAGGGGAAGCAGTATAAAAGGCATAGGTAGCATAATGGGAGATGCTTGAGCGCTCTTTATCAAGGAAACGAGACATGCACAAAACGTGTACAAAAACAGAGACACTAGGGAAAATATGTCTCCAGAAAAATAAAGAAAGGAGATAGCCATTTGCACTGACTCCTAGACTTGATAAAAGGAATGCATGCCCATAAGCAAGCACTTCTGTATTTTCAGTTGCCCTTTATTTGTGAGACAGAAATTGCAATCACCAGTAGGAAGAAATCGAGGACAGAGAAGCAGCTGAAACGTAAAGAAGCTGATATCGCCAAACCCAGTTTCATGTTCCTCACCCTGAGTTCCCCCAGTAAGGTGCCCTGGAATCTCCACTTTCCTTCAGTGATGAGGGATCGAGCTGGTCCCCTGGAGTTTCGGCTGGGCTTTAAGCAACAGAAAAGTGAGACAGGTTTGGGCCTCCTGCAATTAGAAGTCATTTGCACTGCAGTATAGCAGAAATTAGGAAGAGGAGCAGTCTGAAAGGAATTGTTGAAGTCTCTGCTAAGATCAATGAGAAAGTAAATATCCTTTCTTTGCTTTTTTATGTTTGTATTTTTTTTAGGGGGGGCGGGGAAGTAAATATAGAAGTCTAGGGCTACACTGAAGAATTACAGGGTCAAAATCTCAGTTAGAGATATGTAATATACTGAATCAACATCTGCTTTGGCTATTAAGGAAAGGAGCCTGTTTTGGTAAATTTCTTTCTAATGAGTTCACTACAGGCAAGTCTATCAAATAGGTTTTGCACAGTGCACAGAGGAACTTAGGACAGTTAGGTGAAATCTGCCAAATGAAAGCCAATGAGGCTTAACACGATTGAAGTGGTGTGTGTTTTTCTCATGACAAGGATTGCCTAAATCTGTATTTTCCACAAGTTAAAAAAAGACTTTGTAGGATTGCAGGAAGCCACGCATTAAACTCAAATTGGAACGAACTGCTTGCCATGCTTCTTTGGCATCATTTTTGGGCAAGATATCCTTATCGTCATGGAAGTAGACCTAAGAAGGCCAATGGAAAAAAGTGAGGAGAGAAGAGCTAATTCTTGTCAGAAGGAAATTATATCCTTACAATCCATTGATAAGCCTATACCCTCCTTGCAAGATTTAGGTAGACATTCCAACAAGATCAACTTCATTATGACAATACTAAAATTACAACACTTAAAACACCATTCAGAACATCCTGCTTTGGTCATCAGTTTGGCATCACAGATAGCTCAGAATAATTCCAAAAGTGTTTCTATAAGCTCTGGGGGAGAATATGTAACTCAAATTGTAGTTTATTGGGAGTTTGAGAAACACTGCAGCGTTAGGGTTAACACAAGTTCTGAAGGTTATTGAAGCTGCTGGACTAAAATTAGATAGAGGAAGATATAGGCTATGTGATACAGTCAGGATATGTGATTGATAAATAGAGAGTAAAAGCAGATCCAAAAAAAAAAAAAAAATCAAAGCTATATTTGAAATATCACCACATAAAAATGTATCAGAACTAGCATGGTTCATCAGCATGATGAAATCTGAAGCAAATTCATATTTAACCTGTCATTAAAAAGGCCAAGCTTTTTATAAGCTGCTTAGAACACACTGACAAGAAAAGAGATAAAGAAGTGTGCTTTTGAGTGTTTAAAGACTCTATTGACAACATCCTCAGTTCTGGCATTTTATGATGTTTCTAAGTCTACAGCTGTTTCAGCAGATGCCAGCAGCTATGGTCTTGGTATGGTGCTACTCCAATTACACGGACATGATTGGAAACCTGTAGCATATTGTTCCAGATAGCTTTCAGATGCCAAAACCAAGCACAATCCAATAGAGAGAGAATATTGGGCAACCATATGGGCACATAAAAGAATGATATAGTTTATTCTGGGTCTTGATAATGTCTAATGATACCCCCCATGATACCCATGATATTAATAAGGTGCTCTGTAGTGATCAGTCACGCATCTGAGATACAGAGACACTGCCCTACTGCAAAACACACTCACATTAAATCCATTTAGAAACGTATGGAGATCTCTGTCATCAGTAGAAGTGGTCATTAAGGCCAAAGTGTAAGCTGGTGTCATTCTGACATGCCTGCATCTGCAGAAATCAGACTAGTCATTTGTAGCTGATGCACAATTACCCCCTATATTTAAAATGATATAACGCTGTGAGCTCAGTCACATATCAGATGACTGCTACCCAGGCTATCTGTGACTTCAGTAGCCAAAGAGATCTCTGGAAGCTAGAGATCCCTAGAAACTGGTTGCCTATAATTAACAACTGTTCATGTTCCATAAATTTATTTTCTAAGAATTTTAAGCTGCAAATGAGAAGGTAAGTTATTACAAAAGTATATTAGGGATACTGATATTTATCCAAATGTAGGGTAGTAGCCCAGAATAGGGGTATGATACTTCCAAATACATAGTTCCAAAAATATGGGGTAAAATCACGAACCTCGTGATATACAGAAAGAAAGACCTCTCATACAGCATGACTTAGGAGGCTTTAGGAAAGAATAGCAAAAGCAGGATTTGAAGGACAAAAAAGTCTGTTTGTTTTGAGGTTACTTTTTTTTCATGATTCAAAGGTGTAGCTATCTTGCTTCCCATTCATTCCACAAGTCAGTGAAACATAGAAAAGTTAATATATGTTTTTCTAAGTTTGATATTCTGTCAGATATACAATGCCTGTGAGGCCTAATTTGATAGCTTTGAATTCCTGGCTTTTGTGGTACGGAAGGACCTCCAGTGCACCACATGTAGCCTCCATCCTTCACCTATCAGAATGGGTCCTAAACCCATTAATCTTTATTCAAGGTTAGATTAGGAAATCTAGTTCTAATATAGCTAATTGAATATTGAAGTACATCAGCTTTTTTTCATTGGTTGTTACCGAACTCTGAAATCCTAGCTAAGAGAAACTAATCTAAATGAGGAGGTAATTTTGTTGAAGAACACTAAATTTGCTAAACAGTAATCTCCCGCTTTGAAATCGGAAGTCTGAATTAATTTCACAAAAGTCCCAGAAAATTGAGGCTGACCCGATCTAGAAACCACTGAAGCCTAAGATGCATCTGAATCTCTCATTTTGTTGCTGTGTACCAAATTTCACTAGAAGATTGTTTAGATATCGTGATCAGCTAAGGGAGGACATGAGGAGATGTATATTATCTCCTCAAAACTATTACAAGAAATTAAAGAAATAAGACTGAAAGTGCCCAGGCAAAAACCAGTTTAGAAGAGAAAGAGGAAAAGAAATATCTGATGCATTGCCTGTTTTTATTATTACTATTATTATTATTGTTGCATAAAGTTTGAATAATTATTCAGTGTGAGAAGAAAGATTATACTTCTGTAAATAATCATAGTGGTGCTCACCTTCCTCTCACAATGATCTAGTCAGTTCAAAAACATTCTCATTTTTGAGAAATTAGCAAAAAATAGCAAAAATTGAAAAGAACAAAATAGAAGCTCATGCTATATCACCAAAAAGACAAATACAAATTAAACAGTTCACCACATCCAACTGGAAATCTGAACATTTCTGGATTTTCCTTGCAGATTTTTCACATGACAACTGAAGAGCAGAACCTACCATAAGTTCTTCATTCCAGCTGCTAACCTAGAGAAAATCTCTTGGTTATGAGAGAGCCAGCCTGCACATATTTCTATAAAACATAGATATTACTATTCTTTCCAACTCAGTTACTGAAAGGCCAGTATCACAGATACCATAGTGATATTGGAAATACAAAAATTAGGTCAGAAATGGCCCCTTTCTGATATGGGACCTTCATAAAGGCTTACATTTCAAGTCTGTTGAGTTGCTTGCAAAGTGAGGGAGCCCAGGGCTCTCTGTGAGCTGGGTATTTAACAGGACACCTTCCCGCAGCTGATCAGAGTAGCTCCGTAGTCACTGCTTCCTCCAGCTCCTGGATAATTTAGTGGCACAGTTAATATACTGAGTCACTGCTGACAGTGAACAAGCACAAGTCAAAACAAGCACAGATTAGTCCTTTATATATTTTATCATGTTTATTTTCTGGCAACTAAAGATAGTTCCTACTTTTGAACTTTTTTAAAGGCCTTCTAAATCTGACTTATTGGATTTCTGTTATGTAGGATACAACTATCAAATATATTATGTTTCCTTTTTTTTTTTTGTTTTGCTCATGGTTAAAAAGGCAAGTCATTGCGTAAGAAGGAAAGAAGTTTGAGCTAAAAATATGTTATTTGAAAAGGAGAGTATTTTTAGCAATAAGGTCTGCGAGTGTCCTAGTTCTGATCCTTTCCTAGGAAATCAGTGGCCAAACATGTCAGTTATTTCAGTGAGACAGAATCAGGTTGTTTCTGTAGATGGGCAATAAATTATTATGGCACTTTGGATGAGATTTTGACACATAGAGCAGCGCCTTATTTCAAGAAAAGTTCCAATGAACTGACAGAGAAGACACCGGAGTTAGTTGCTATTCAGTTCAACTAGAAGATGCTGAATTTAGCTCTGTTTTTTTAACCGTATAACAAGTGGGCTTTCTTAGGCATCCTCATTCACAGACATTATTTCTGTTACTTTCCCTTTAAAATGTAAATTTTTGCATTGCACTGAGCAGTGTTAAAACTCTTATGTTTATTTCCTTTTTGTTCTATAAACGGCATCTCTCAGACTGTGCTTTGCTCTTTCTAAACATTTCTGTATTATGGCTTATTTACTGCCTATATCCTCTTAACTTCCATCTTTAAAAGTTTTTTAAAAGAAAGGTTTTGCCAGTAAAAAGGGAAAAATTAACTCTGTCTTCTATAAGACATATTTTTTTCTTTACTTCTACTTCTATTTGTCTGAGAGCAGAAGTAGTAAGTGACTGATATATGAAAGCATCCTCCCTGTAACGATGTGCATATAAGACAATATTTTCAGTTGCTATTGATCTGCAAATAACTATTCCTGGGCAAACTAGATTTCATCAGTTTCTTTCTAAAAATAAACTGCACTTTGAATAGAGTCCAACAAATGAAGTAGTATCAGACTCAGCTATCTAGCTGTGTTTTTCCACAGCGGTCTGAAACTTTGAAATATCATTTTTGCTTGCTCTGATACTTGTTTGTTTGGTTTTTTTTTTAATTAAATACCTAGTTTATGTCAATATGCATTTCTCAGCATAAGCTGTGCACTGCACCCTAGTTAAAATTTGATTTTTTAATTATTGTCTTCTGTACTCTGAAATAATCATGTAAGGGCTATCCCTGAGCAAGGCAAAGTCTAAGCCTTGTTAAAATGTGTAAGCATATACCCAATTATAAAAGCAATGTAAAGGAAACTAGAATGCCAAAATCTCTAAAAGGCTTCTAGAGTTTTTACAGATCTCTATGAAGGAGTTTTCCAGATATAGAGACATAGGTATTTTAGAGTAACCACCGCAGCAATAAATTGTCTTCAAGAAATAATCCTAATTTTTTTTCAGATTTTTCTTTTTAAACTGTATCTTAGCTTAATTTAGTTTGATGTAAATATAAACAGTAGTGTGAGGAGTGGAAAATATGGTTTCAGTTACATCATCCTGAGGTCATGTTATAAATAGAGTTCCAGCTACACCGATTCGTTTTTATTTACAGCTGGAGACGCGGAGTTCTGACACACGAAGAGGACATCGCTCCACTTTATGAAACCTGAACAAGCCAGGTTTCCGATACGGGAGCACTGACAGTATATTGGTTAGCTGCAGCCAGCAGGGAAATACAGAGCTGTGTGCCCAATTTAAGCTCGTGTATAAGTGGAATAAGGTACTGTCAGCATGCGGGTGAAAAAGATAAGCGAGTTATACTACTAGCCTTCCATGTATGAAGTGTCACTGTGCTTTTTAGGAGATGTAGCACCGAGGGACAGCGTATATCCGAACGGAAACCTACAACAGATCATACACCTCGGGGCCCGTTGCTTTGCAGGAGCTGTACTCCATTGCACACATTGGAGATGGGCGCTGTGGCCGGGTAAAGAGTGGCAGAGGGAAGGGGACGGACGCGAACACGCCGGCCTTCGGAGGTTGTCCGAAGGGAGCTCCCCCCTTTGCCTCCCAGGCAATCGTTCCCTGCCCGCAGCTCAGCCTTGGAGGGACTTTGAGGCATGTTTAGGTAAACAGCTTTGTGGCTGCTTATTTTATTACTGTCTGATAATAGATCGCTATTGTTTATTGCAGGTGGCTGCCCAGCAGGTGGGAAGTTAAGGAACTGTATGCATGTGTGCTAGGGCAACGGTTTCCCCTGGTTAGGCGAGGTATCCTGTGTGAGAGCGTGCGCGCGTGTTGCGTGGCAGTTAATACAGCACGTATTGCTTCCAGGAACCTCAACAGCAAAGTGTTTCCTGCTCTTTGACACTGATGGAAGCAAAATTTATTCTGTCCATTTTGGCGTTTCCACGTTTGTTAGAGGAGATGCTCTGCGTCTGTATTATTCCGGTGCAATCTACGCTTTTGAGTTCAACGCAGAAAAAAATCTCAGCACTGAAAAGAAGTATTCTCTTTGTTAAAATACATGTAATATTAAATATTTATTTAATAAATATTTAATAAATATGTTCTTGTATAAATAAAACATACATAATGGATTAAGACAAGATAAACTTTTTGCTTCTGTGAACACAAAAGTTTTCAAAACCTTTTTTTCCTCCCTATTTTTGCTTGGCATTGCTTTATTTAGCCGGTAGGGTCTTTCCTCTTGAAAAGATTTATTTTTTAATAAAAAGCCACATTTCACTGAAAACAAGTGAACTTTGTGACAGAGCTGGCATACACAGAAATGACCATCAATATCTAAATGTTGTTATGTGAACTTTTTCCAAATAACCCAACTCCCCTTTTTTTTGTCACAGTGAAGAAGCACTTCTGCGGAGCGCTCTAGAACGCCGCAACATTAAAGGGTTTTGAAGAGTACTGACTGTGCCCAAGGGCAAACAAGAATGCAAAAAAAAGTTAGCATATAACTAAATTAAGGCATTCCCCAAATAAATATGCGTGAACCAGGGCTGAAATCTATCATCGTGGACAAGATATCGAAACGTACATCAGTGGAGCTTGTAAACTCCCGAAAGTAGATAGCCTCTTGCTTTTAATTTGGAAGGAACTTAACACGTTTTTGTCACTTCCAAAAGCAGAGGGTGAACAACAGTGGGAACAAGCAGACAGGCAGGTAATGTGTCAGCTCTTGCAGCATGTACATCACCTAGTGGACATGCTTTGCATACTAAAGGGTGGGGATCCATCCTGCTACTGCACATTTTCTGCTCTCGTTATCAAGCCTGAGACCCGATGCACGTTACCCCGCGTGTGGAGCTGCAAAGCAGCTTGCTCCCTCGGCCGCCTGCGCCCGCTGCCAGAGCCCCGGAGCAGCGAGCAGCGCTTGTGCAGCGCAGGACAGACCAGCCTCGTTATGTCTTCGCTTCTCTTCCGTGCAGGGGTCAAGGCAGGATTTAGCCCGTGCTCTAGCTAAACTGTGAAGGATTTTTCAAAGAAAGTATATACAACGCCAGCGGGAATAATGGAGCAGTCTCCTTCCCTCCATTAATCGTCTGGAACGTACGACCTACAAAGGTGCGCAAACAGGATGAAATGAAAATGAAGCGTGGCCTACGCTAACATGCAAAATATACTTGTAAATTAGAGGGAAAATTGGAAAAACATGGTTAAGGGAAAGCTTCATGAGTTAAAGCTTTCAAGGATCCAGCTTAACATTCTAGCTGACTATTTAGTTTTATATGAACATTTACCGTGCCACTCAATCAAAATGAGCCCTTGTCAGATGAGTGCTCTAGCAACCACAATACAGCCAGGATACATATGCTAAGGCCCAATCCAGGTCCAATCAAAACTAATATCTAAGATTCCCGTGTGCTTCACGGAAGATGAAACTGAGCCGCTCGGAAGTAGAAGGCACTTTAATAGAGAGACATCACCGAAAAAGAAGCATGACCTTAAAATCGGTACAATTTGAGTGGAAAAGTGTTTGAGTAGATTGTCTTAATTCTGGGTGAGGACATGTGATGATGTTTAACACTCAGAGTTGCAAGGCAGTGACAATTAGGAGGGACATACTTGTCTCTATTTTTAAACAGCGATGAGGTGAGTTCGTATGTAAGTTCTCTTCCAAGAATTTCAGTGCAGACGACTGCCCACAGTATAATTATTCACAGTAAAAAGTAAGCCATGTTTCATCTCTGAACATTTGATCAGTCTATGTACAATCAAAATACAGTCAGATTTGGACAGCCTAACAGGATATTTCTGACTTCCATGTGCAACTATACTTTTACCAGCCTTCTCTCACACAATGTCACACAGTGATACACAGTGTAAATCCTTCATATGTCAAATCAGACATGGCATCTACAGTCTGCAGAAAAAATCTGTGGAGTGTAAAGTTACCAAGTATTTGTGAGGTCTACTGTGAGGCTGCATTTTTCTTCTTCCTGGAATATGAATTCATCTTTCAAAGAAAATGTTTATTTTTCCATTTGCACTAACACATATTTACATTAGCTAGGAAATAAATAGAAAGCAGAAACAGGTAAGGATAAGAGCAGTTTGCAACAGGCCAGTCTTCAGTCATCAGCGGCGCAATACAGTGATAATACTTGATGGTGACAATCTTTATTATTTAAGATCGTGTCAATTTATTCTCCTAGCATGTCTGAGAAAAGTGTAGTTACTAAGAAGTAGCCAGCATTTATCGCTCTCTACTAGACTTTGTTATCTGAGTAAGCTTTGTCCTTACTAGGAAAACTGGGAAATACTGTGCAGCAAGAGTCAGGGTTGGTGTTTTAAAAGGTGATTTCTGTGTTATTCTCACTATGCAAATAGAAAGCAGAAGTCTGTAAAATTTAACCAATTTGTAGGTGGATATTTAATTGCTAGTAGCTCAGATCAGATTTTCCTGAGCTCCTGAATCTAAGATAATGTTCCTTCCCTATTTTGGAAGATAATACTTAGAAAGCCAGTTGATCCTTTAAACTGAAGGTGCGTGTCAGAGGGGAAGCGCTGTGTTTTTTGGTTTTTTTAAGCCGTACATTGGGAATCAGGTCTGGGTGTTCAGTCCCTGACACTTCAGCAAGATGTACTCTGTGACCACTGACAAATCTCTTATTTATTTTTCAGCTTACGTATACAAAAATTGCCATGAAAGTATCACACTGCCAAGATTTTGAGGCTCAACTAAAGCATGCAGATCTGCAGCAGGCAAAGAAGTCTTGTAAAATTTGCTATTTTTAGATCATTTCAAAATATTTTAAAATTATTTTTAAATATTTTGCAATAATTTTGACCTTGAAATAGGCCTCTGTAAAAGAGAGATAGCCTTTAAATTGAAAAACAATGCCAGACTCGTAGCCTCTCAACATTGTTGTAAATTGAAATCACAGTGGACCCAAAGTTCTCCTGATTTATGCTCTGTCGAGCTCAGTTTACCTCAAGGTAAATTTGTCCCCATATTCTTACAGGCCAATCTGTTCATTAAAGTTCCATGTCCCTAATTATCTGTAGAAAAGGTAGATTTAACCAGCTTGTAAAACGTATTATAAACATAGTTTTAAAGTCAACCAAATTTTCAAAGCGAATCACAGAAGTGGATAAATATTGCTCAGAAATGCCCATTCTGGCAACATGTATGTGCTTATTGTAAACACAGGAGAAGCTCCACTGCATTCAACAGGATTATTTATGTACTTAAAATTAGGCATTTGTGTGTTTGCAAGATCAGGCCTAGAACGTATGTGTGTGTGTGTGCGCGCGCGTGCGTGTGTACATGCATGTATGTATATATATGTATAGGAATAAATAATGCAGGTTGATTATAACTCCCATTATATGCTATCTCTTTACTAACCTTTGACATTTGGAAAAAAACTAAGCTAAACTTCCAGGCGGTCCTGCTAGTTCTAATGAAGCTTACTGCAAGTTATCTGCAACCCAAAAGAACTCTGCGTTTTTGGCTCAAAATATAAAAAAGATGTGTTTTGTTCACAGAGATGCCTTCTTTATGCAGTGTCACCATGATAGCAAAAGCACCAGTTCACTGTAGGTTGTATCACCGACGATAACATTCCCCAGAAAACATAGAGGGGAGTAACTGATGAATCAGAAAATATATGGATGCCTACCGAAATGATTATGTAAGAAAACGTGAAGTTGAATGTTAGTATGCTTCTATTAATTGTAGCTGATAGTAATTAATTTTCACTGCTGTTGCGATCATGTTTCTGCTTTTGGAAGAATCCAGAATCCCCTTCCAGGGAAGTGTGAAATTGCATCTGGGTTCTGCAAGCCATGAAAGACTATAAATTTCTTAAAAAAAAAAAAAAAAAGAGAGAGAGGGAGGCCTTCCTCGATACTGTACTTTTATAAAGAGTGAAAAACAAAGGGAAAAAGAAAATGATAATTGTTTTCTCTAAGGCTATTATCTAATGCGAAAGCAAACAGTCTGACTGGAAATCAGCTAACAGAAGGGGATTAGAGAGTAGATCTGAGAGTGGCTTGATTTCTAGCACTGCTGTCTCCTCGCACAGTGATGAGACACAGGCAGAGGAGCCAGGAGCTCTCCAGATGGCTAGAGAAAGTGTTTGTCTTGGGTTACTGCAGGGCAGTCTGGACTCTTAGAGCCGGCAGCCTCGGCGAGGCATCATTAGGGAGCGCGCTCGCTGCCCGGGCGGGGAGAGCCGCCGAGCAGGCGGGCTGCCCGAGCCGCCCGCGCTCGCCTTTTGTCGCGGCGCACTTGACCCCCGCTCACCCCCGCGCGCCGCAGATGTCTCCCACCTCCATCGCCGCCCCCCGCCCCGGGCCCTCCCCCGCCGCACCTGGGGAGCGGGCCGCGCCGGCTGCCGGCAGTCGGCGGCGCGGGGCCTGCTAGCGGGCGCGGCGGCGGAGCGCAGCGCAGCGGCACGGAGCGGAGCGGGCTCTCTGCGGGCGCGGCCGCTTCCCCCCCGGCGCGGGCTGCGCGTCCATGCGTCGCCCGCCCGTCCGTCCGTCCGTCCGTCCGTCTGCAGGCGCCGCGCTCGCCGGCCCGGCGCTCCACATCACGTTTGTCTGCGGCGGCGGCGGCGGCGGCGGCAGCAGCAGCAGCAGCACGGAACAGCAGCGCGGCGGTGATTACTCGGCGTGGAGACTTTTATTTTTGGTTCTCGTCCCTCCCGTTGGAAGCAGTAGTCTCTCTCTCGAGCTGAGTCTCCTTTAAAAAAAAAAAAAAAGCGAGCGAGAGAGGGAGAGCGAGAGAGAGAGAGAGAGAGAGAGAGAGGGGGGAAAAAAGAGCAGCTGGAGTTTCTCCTCAGCTCGTTTTGACTTTTGTGGACGTGGATCATCTGGAGTGGGAAGGGAAGGCGCGCCGCCTCGCTCGCCCCTTTCCCACCCCCTCTCCCCTGCAGCAGCCTGGGCTGCCGGCTCTCCCCCGAGGCGGACGGGAACTTTTATTTGCAGCTCGCAGCCCGTGGCGGATGGTGGGACTCTCCGGCCCTCTGCAGCGTGAGTACCGGGCGGCGCGGGGCGCCGGGGGGGGCAGGCAGCCTCGATCCCCTCTGTCTGTTTTTCCTTTCTTGTAGGATTTGTTCTGGCTTAAAGGGGCTCTCGTGGCTGTAACTAACCCAGTTGGACCGAGGCTGCTGCTGTAAGCGGGCAAGGTTAGCGTTGCATGCAGCTCTTGCGACCGGTGTGTGCCCAGCTCGCAAGCTTGCCCCCTGAATTTGTCAAGAGCCCAGAAACCGAGCTACCTCGTTTTCCGAAAAATAACCGTCGAGGCATTACTCTTATCTTCCATAGCGTTGTGTTTCTGTCTCGGTTTAGGACTTGCCTTTTTTTTCCCTCCCCCTCCTCTCGCTAGATCACAGAACTAGCTAATATGAACTGGAGTGCCTGAGCTATTTCTGGTGGGATTTTTGTTTCATTGCAGTCGTCGGATTATGTGGCACTGGCAACATCACTTTAGGCTATTTTGCAAGAAGTATTTCAGGCTGTGCAAATCGTTTTTAACTGCACTGCGATCTTGCAAGTATCCCCGCTTCCTAAAAGGATAGGACAGCGGTAGGCACTGCATTTCGAAAACTGCAATACAATGCAATTGTGTCATCTCGTAGATCTGAGCTAAATGGTTTGATTCCATAAACTCGTCATATGCCATCCATAAAGGGGATTCAGAGCTTGCAAACCTACGCTCCCGGCCATTTAGACGAGCCTTAGACTTTTGGCGAGCTCGAGTCCTTTTGTTAGTGCCAAAGTTAGGAGACTGGGCTAAATTGGTCTTAGGGTAGAAAAGGACTTGGACTTTTACTGTGGGACCCGCGAGTCCATTACGTGCTGATTTACACGGAAATATCTGTGTTGTCACTGTACTCTGCTCTCCGAAATTGTTAGACAGAAACTGAAAGTAACTAATCGGACGCTGCACTGCAATCGCTCTTGCATCCAAAGAGGAGGTAAGACCTTACTTCCTTAAACTCTCTGAGAAGTTGAAAGGAGGGAGGGAGAAGGAAGGAGAGGTTCCGACATCCTCATCCACCGCCCCACAGAAAGAAGGGTTCCTGCGGGCGCCGAGCGGCGGCGGCGGCGGGCCGGCTCCCGCGGCCGGGCGCAGCCGCCCGCGCCCCGGGACAGCGGCCCCGGCGCCGCCTCGGTGCCTCCGGCCGGGCGGTTTGCGGCGCAGCGGGCTCGGCAGTGACCGCCTAGCACCCCCTCCTAGCCCTGCCTCGCACTCAGTCGCGGCATTGAGAGGACCTGTCCCTTCAAGCCTTCGAGTAGCGCCGACTCGAAGGGGCAGCTCCGGCCCGCGAATCGCTCAGATGCGCGATTCCGACAAAACGCACCCACGGCAGCAAATCTGTCCCCGGAGCGGGGCAGCTTTCCTTTGCGAACGACAGCCGGGCGGCAAGCCCTGCCATCTGTATGCCGCTTGCGTGCTACGTAGGGCACAGTTGCACACTTAGCTTAAAAGCCAAAATAGGACGCAAAACAACCGTTAGTGACTGGCAGGGCGTATTAGTAACTGGGCAAATATTGGTAAGAGACTTCTGAAAAGCAGTGCGTGTGATCTACCATGCTGTCCATAGGAACATAGCAAGTGCCAAACGTTAGGCTATAGGCATACCCTTGGCTAACTAAAAGGATGTCTTGAGTCTTGGTATGTACAGCCAAGGGTTTGCTCCAGCAAATATTCGTGTGCTTAATGTAACTCTGACCCCTTTAACTTTTAACATCGCTTCCCCTAATTAATCTGTTCAGGCCCCAGACTTAAATGGCTGTCCACAGCTGCTGCAAATTGATTTATCCCCTGATGGTGGTCCGAGTTGCTGGCCAAAGCAGGATTTTTTTTTCCTCCCCATTTCTGGTCTACTGATCTGTTTTGACTTACTTCCTACTTACAGTAATGCTTGCATGTGTTTTGAAGGACTTAAAAAATATTTTCTTTTGACATGTAGCTAGAAACATAATTATTGTATCTGTAAACACAATATGTTAGGGCTAAGGGTGAATATAATTTATTTAATTATACCCTTGTAGCCTTACATTTCCTTCTCCATTTCTGCATCCTGACAGTTGCAATGGAAAGTTTAAATAAGCAACTTTGTTAACTGTAGTTTCAGGCAAGAGATGAAAGGTATTTTTAGATTTGAATTCTATTGTCCAGGTTTTCTATTCTGCTTTTCTGCTAACATTTTTGGTAAATCTGGGTAACTGGGAGGATTGAAACTGTTTTCTGATGGTCGTTAAAGCTGATGCTTGACCTTTTCAGGGGAAGTCTGAAAACCTCATTCAGTTTGTTCTGGGCCAATTTCCTTAGGAAATCCAATATGATCAGGGAATTTCCTTCAGCTTGTCTGAATGTTAGGAAAGTTAGTCTATCTTGTTTATATGTTTTGGTTCTAGCACTAGGTGTTTCTGTGGCTCCCCATCAATAGAGAAATACCAAGCAAAATATCTGAATATGGCTTATTCATTATTGTGCAGTCTATGAAGAGATTAAGTTGGTAAAGGCTTCAGGAGTTGCAAGATAGACTGCAGACTCACTATAAAGGCTTTTAGTTATGAAGCTACTTTATTTGATTATTGACAAGTTTCCTAAGATCAGTTTTATCATATCTGACCCTGTTACTCTTAATTCATGCATCATTTTCTTTTCTATTATAGGAAGCTCAACCATGCAATAGCACAAATTATGATAACAATAACAATAGCAACAAACATCTTTAAATCTGTTAATATCCTGGCAAGCTGAAACCAGCTGAGGAGTATATAAGATAGCAGGAGTTGATGTGAATTTCAGCCTTAACGTGTGCAAGCATCTCTAAGGCTTGGTTTCTAGCTGTACGAATGTCCTAACTGAGAAGAAACAATCTGTTTGTGATGGAATGCAGACAGCAGCGTTAGGTCACTGCTTCCTGGCAACTGCTGCACAAGTTGTTTTTCTTCAAAGGCTTTGAGCTTTTAAATAGTTTCCAAAATCTTTTTAAAGTAAAACATTGCCTTCTACCACTTTGACCACCTTAACGTTAACTCCTTTTTTTGCCTACATAACGGACCAGTAAAACAGCTCACGGTGTCTCATCTGTATATGCTTAACACTACGCATGCTTGTGTGCACATGGGGTTTTAGGCTAGAAGTATTGTGTAGAGAATAAAGGGGAGAAAAAGAGCTCCACCTGGAGTGCTGGTCAGCGGCTAGTCAGTTCGGGACATTCTTCCCTGTCAAATCCTGTTTCTCACTTCTCTGAAATGAACTTCAGACGACAGGCATTGAATGCAAAGCCCACTTCATTGAGGTAACATGCCGCCTGCAAACTCCTCATTGCCAGACACTTTGGAAGAAATAGGCATCTGCACTGTTTGCATTGGGGGTGATGGGAGAAAGGGATGGCAATTGTCATTTTCATCTTTCAAATCCACTTGCCACAGTCCATTACTGTTAAATCCTTAGCTAATTGAATAAGGATATTAGTATGTTGCTATTGCAGGAGCTTCAGATTTTTTTAAATTAGGGGAAAAAAGACCTTGTTCTTTGTTCTGTAGAAACTTAAGTTGTCATGCAGAGATCAAGAAGCCTTATCAGCTGAAATAAAACGTGAACTTGCTGTTGTGTAGAGGTTATTTCTCGTAGTTTAGTTCAAGAGCTGTAAAAAAGTTATTTTAAACCTGAGTAAATTAAAAAAAAAACCCCATGCTTACATCCATTTAGTTAGCAGGAGCCTGCTCTTTTTCATACAGCCTTTAATAGCAACCTAAAAGATATATAAAAGTTTAAACAAACATTGAATTTAGCATAAGTAATGAGAGTGTAAATTCTTAAAACATTGGCTGCCAGATTTCATTTTCTTCATCTTGTTTCGAATGAAAGCTGCAAAAGAGGTGGCTTAAAAACGGAACTTTTAGTATAAAGGCTCTTGCTTTTCTGTGTAGATGTTGCTTTTTAAAGACCTGCTCTAAATTTGCAGTTGTCCTGCTCTTGTTTACTATAAACTTGATTAGCTTAATATATGGTAGCATAAATACATCAGCAAAAAGTATACTGTGTGGTTTTCTGAATTAAGAAGAAATTAGAGGATGTGAAAATCACAGTCAAAATATCCCGCCCATGAAAAGGACGTTTTTTTCAAAATAAAGTGTTTCATCTGAAAGACATTGACTTCCATCTTCATTTTTTTTTTCTGCCATTGATATGAAAGTTTCCAAATAACATTTAGAGAACAGTGGACATTTTATTAAAGTAAACATTAGTTCAGTATAATGGAGGTAATTGTAAGTGATAAGAGCAGAGCAGGTTATCTGTGTGTTGTTTAAACAGAAGGAGCTATTTTGCACCATTTCCAGTAGCCATCTGTAGAGTGGAAGGGTTTGCACCTGTCTGTCCACACTAATTATAGATTAGGTCCAAAGAAATGAAATTCGAGTAGGCTTTCTCTTAATGAAATCCATAGTGATTTTATTGTAAATGTGTTTTGTGTACAGACGGTGAGGGTTGGGCTGCGAGTAAAATAAATTGCTGTATGGCTGTCATGCACTTTAGCTGTAAAGCAGGATACTGCTGCATTAACAAAGGTGCTGAATAAAAATGCAGTACTCCATTTGTATCCCGGGCTTCAGCTGTGGTTTTAGCTAGGTTTAGCCAAAACACTCCCTTGAAGCACAATCTTTTAAGGGTGCGTTTCAGGGTAGTCTTCTCAGTTAGCATCATTTCCCTGTCAGTGTACTGGCGTATAGGTGGTCTTCTGACTGAAATATATGAGATAGAAATGGTTTCATTTTAAGTCTGTACACACAAACATGCAGAGTGTGTCAGAACTACTTTGCTCTGGTTTAATATTGTATTGCTAAAAGAAAGTGAAAAGAGTGAGAAATGCATTCTGCAGTAAAAGGTCACATGAATTCCTACCACATCTGTTTATAGTAATTATGAACATAATTAACATAAGAATTACAAGTGAAGTAATGACAAGCTGAGCTATGAGATATTATTCCATAATGGTCATATGTTGGAATTCTCACATTATAGCACACTAGAATTCACAAATTCAATGCAAGAAAGAAAATGTTAGATTTGTATCTATTTTAATGCTTCAAAACTTATCTGCCTGGGGCAGATGGACTTTATGCTTTATAGGAAGGTAACCCATTATTAAGAGAGAGTCAGTTGAAATTAAGATTTCTAGCCTGCAGCTTGGACTTTGAGACAGCTGTGCTTATGGAACGCCATTTCTGTGAACACATTTGTGCTCTGACTGTATTTATTTTATTATTGCACATTGCTTTGTTTTTAAATGTGAGTGTTTTTGCAGAAAATTGTTTACATTAGAAAGGATCCCAGATTAGTTTTTCTTTAGAGAATTGTGACTCTAGTAGTAAAACTGCCTGCTGGACTGGCCAGTGTAGATATAAGCCATATACTGTGGCTCTGAAGATGAGAATTTGATAGATCCTACATTAGCTCATGGCACTGACTGCCAGGAAGAATCCCTAACGTGTTTCAAATTAAAAAAGCAGTCTGTCGTTTGTACGTAATATTTTGAAAGCACGTATGCAGGGAGAAAGCTCTCTGGTACCTGGTGCCTTGCAGGTTGGATTAATTACAGTCACTTTTATTTGGAAATGCTTAGAACATACCATTAAGTGCAAGGGCTTGGGTTTCAAGAGAGTTGACTAACTCTTGTAATATGACCTGTCTGGTTACCTCTAAATATGGTTGTCACACAACTGACAACTGGTGGAAGTTGAGGAAAAAGCGGCCCATCTTAAGGGTAAAAATACTGTCTGAGGAATCTGAAATAAATTTGGCATGTAAAAATCATCTTACCTTTATTGAAAAATCAAATACCTGCTTTGATAGGAAAATATGCTAGATTACTAAGGCTAAATATATAGTCGGAGTGGTTTATGAAGAATTAAGAAAAATACTGTGTGTTCTGTCTCAGTGAAACCAAGAGGTTCTCGCATTATTGGATTAGCGGAGGATTTGTGACAGACCCCTTTTTATCTGACATTCATTGCAGTGACACGATTTTCACACACGCGCCCTCCCCCCATCTGGGCTCCGGTTTTCACTCCGTGTCCAGTCTCAGATTTGCCGTCATTGCTTTTCTCGTGGAGAAACTGCTGCCTTGGCCGGGTGATTTGGGCAGGAGCTGTGGCCCCAACAGCGCCCGCCTCGCCCCGGCGTGCCGCCGTTGGTCCCCACCGCAGCCTTCAAGAGCGGCTCCTTTCCTTACAAACAAACGCCGATTCCTAGGGAAGAAGCGTTTGCAACTAACTGTGAAGGCCGGGCGTGCGGAGCTGGCTGAGCAGGCTGGCGGGGGCAGCGCAGGCTGCTGCCTGCCGGCGGGTCCCGCTGCCGCGGGCCGGGGCGCTGCCGCTCGCCGCCGGGTCCGGCCCCGCGGGTCGGGGCAGCGCGGGCAGCTCCTGCGCCCCCTGCTCTTGCCGGGACTGCAGACGATACCGCTCCGTGGCCGGGGAGAAATCACAGAGCGGAGGTGCCCGCCTGCGGCGCCCGGCTAGCTGCGGGCGGGGGGCGCAGCGCCGCCCCCCTCGACCCCCGCCCGGCGGGGTCGTGCCGCCGCCGACAGCCGCCGCCGGGCTGGGGGGCGCCCGCGGCGGGACGTGTCGTGTCGCGTGTGTCGTCCCCCCCCCCCGCCCACTTCCCCGCTCCCACCGCGCTTTTTCCGGCCTCCGTCTGGGCCAGGCTGATACTGTAATCACCCTGCTGCACGCTGCCCCCCCCCCCCCCGGCTGACCCACACGCACCACACACAATGTGCCATCCTGACGAGCCCCTCGCCTCAGATAAGCGGCCGTGTGTGGTTAATGAATACAAAGCGCCGGCCGCGCCGCCGCCGCCGCCCGCAGGTAAACTCCACCCGCGGCTGGGGAGGGCGCTGAGGGACGGGACGGGACGGGACTCCCCTCCCCGGCCCGCCGCCCGCGCCCCCCTCCGCGATGCCGAAGTCGATAAGGGCCCGCAGGAGTGCAGACGTAGCCCCTTTATCGCCCCTCTTCGCCGGCGGAGGATTTACACGTCGAGATGAGCCGGGAGGCAGCAGGGATCTGCCTTTTGTTGGGAGGGAGGGAGGGAGGGAGGCGGCCGCCGCCGCCGCCGCCGCCGCCGCCGCCGCCGCCGCCGCCGGCCGCGCCCCGAGGTGAGGGCGCCCCCCTCCCCCCCCGCCGGGGAACAATGGGGTCAGGTAGCCACCGGGCTTCAGCCCGAGTGGGGAGGGCGGGGCGCGCGTGGGCTTTGTGTGCGCGCCGGGGCGGCGGGCGCGGCCCCCCCCCGCGGGGGGCCGGCGCCGCTCTGCCTTTAATCCAGGTGTAGGTATCCAGGCTGTTGGGGACTCGTCAGCTTTCAAAGCGCAGGGCAGGGAAGGAGGTTTTGGGAAGTGCACCTGGGGGGGGTGGGGGTTGGACTGCGGTCCTGGGGGATTTTTCGTGTCCCCCCCCCCCCCCCCCCCCGGCTCACAGCGACTGGCGTGCTGAGTGTGTGCTGCGGGCACGCTGCTTTAACAAGTGGCTTTGTCAGCAGTTATTTCTTAAAGCCACATTAAACAATTATCTTTAGAAATATATTTGAAAGTTTGAAATATTTATATTGCTGTTTCGCTTGGTCAAGTGTTTGCACAGATAGATATATAGATACGATCCGGTAACTAAAAGCCTAATTAAAATTTGTTTAAAGCCAGGGGGGCATGTATTCTTGTTGACAGCCGCAGATCGATAGGGTAAGACAATAGAGCCCCATTATTTTGCTTCCATTGACTGAACGTATTGACATTTCAGGTTTGCGATTGCCTCGCTGAGCATGATGAAACACTGAAATTCACAACCCCACTGTCTGGAGTGGCACATATATTACTGTATGTCATCTCTGCCTTCAGGTTACCTTATCACTGAAGCAGAATGGTAATGGATGGCAGCCGAGTACTTCAGAGGGGTTAGGGCTCCATCAGTTAAGAGGCTGACACGTAGCAGGTTGCAGGAGTATCTTTAATTACACCTAGAATTATGTACGAGGAAAGATGGGCCTTGTTACCTGCTGCTGCACTTCAGAGTTTACAGGCTCAGGAGCAGACAGGATAACAAGGTACTTATGCTTCCTATTTTATACACACGGCTTGATATCTTAAACTTCGGCAGGAAGAGCCCCGGGACTTGCGGCTGCGCTGTGTGCGTGCTCGCCGCACGCTAGCCAGTGGCAGCGTCTCCGCCACCGCCCCAGTGCTCGAGATCCAGGGCACCTGCGAGACCTTCGCCCAGCGTGCGCATTGCATCCGGAAACAAAGAGCAACTTTAAATAGATTCGCTTTGGGTTCCTCCCCCCTCAGCATCCTCTACTGACAAAGCCCAGAGGATGCAATGCAAAGAGAATGTGATAGAACAAACGACACATAAATATATTTTTCCCTTAGTATAAGCATTGCATAAAAATGCATTTCTTTTTACAATATCTATATGTCTATGCATATTTGCCTATATTAATTGATATGATTACGCATAAATGCATTTATAAGGAAGACCCAGTGACTACAGAACATCCAATGTGCCTTATTATTTCATGGTCTTTTGGATGTTCTTTAAAATCTAGCTGGCTGCAGAATGAAACCCATCAGGGTTAGGCAGAGATCGAGACTGATATTAATTTAAAGCAGACAAAGAGCTAATATGACAGAGCCACTAGTGATTTAACTCATTTTTAAAAGTAAGCGTAATAAAAATATAAAATGTATTCTGAATGTGCCATCTACTCAACAATTGTTGCCATCAAGTGGACTGCTGATGCCCTTTAAGATGGTAAAAAGAAAACTAGTCCTTTATACCATTTTCATGAAAATGTTAGGTTTCTGTTTGATCAGCAGGTGCTGTTGAGATGAAAGCCATGTGTAAATTTTCAGAAGGCCAAAAGTGTCAATTCAGAAAAGGAAAGTGATAAGAGAAAATGCAATCAGTTTTCCTGTTTTCAATTTGTGCAGGATTTGAAGAGCTGTTTTGTTAAACTGCTACATCTGCTCCAATATGAATATTGAACTACTTTCACTAAAAATAACACCCTATAATTTGGAAGCCATTGCAATCTTTTGTTAATGCAAGTGGGTTATTTAAAAAAAAAAATCTATTCTGAAAAATCTCCTGCCTAATGTGGATTTTTGTTTATCGGCACTTTTATCTTCGGCAGATCAAATGGCGTTATGCAATTAGGACCATATCTATTTGGACTATAAAAATGGCACTGGATAGCTGAATGTCAGTATATTGGTAAAAGGATTTAACTCTTACATTTAAAGTAATTTTATTAAAAACTATGACTGTTTCTTAAAATGGTGAGTTACTGCTTCCTGATTGTAACGGTATAGCTTTACCTACTATTGAAGATCTTAGGCAAAGTAAAGGGTGTTCAGTGTATTGCATAGCATTCTTTGGCTTATTTCATTCTTACTATATCTGCAAATCTAAGTTTAGGCTGATCAAGGGCATTTTAGTTAACGGGGGTTTTGGAGTAACTTTTTCCATAGTTAAATAAAATGATTAAATTATGCTTGAATGCATATATAGAAAAATATTCACTGCTGTAGAGCTGCTAATCCAAGTTACTGTTATGAATCTGGAAAGCACTGCATTGGTAGAACATACGCTTTCTTTCGGAGGCATCTCCAGACAAAATAACATTATTACTTTTTAATTAAAAAAAAAAAACTAGTGAAAAGCGGGTTGGTTTGTTAATTTTTTGAATAAGGATCTTCCTCAAGAAGCGATAATACACTGTTACATCCGTTGGAGGCCTGTGTTCACAACGTGGGTAAACGTGCAGGGTACAACGAGAGCTTTTTGTTAATTTCTTTATTTCATATTTTCAGCAACATAAAGAATTATCTAGTTTTTCTTATTAGAGTGGATTTTGAACATTGATTTCTAATCTAGTAGTCAGGAACTCTATTCTTTGGCAGGTGTATATATGGGAAAGGGCCTTGGTGATGCTTCTGTTTGGTTTTACAATTAGATTTGTAAGCTTTTGACCTTGGGGGATTTTCCTCCACGTGCTCTACAGATGAAAATTTCATTTATTGAATTTTAATTTTTTAAAATATAAAATGGATTTTATGTGAGATCTGTGCTTGTGGTAGGTTGTCTAGAAGTCTGTGGCATGTCTGCTTTATAGTTTGTATTCCCAAACGTAACTGTGTGCACACATGTGCATAAATTTATGTTGCATGACAGAGGGATGATTATTTATACAGATTTTATCCAAAACTCTGTGCGCTCCTGAAACATAACAAAGAGCCTCCCTCCCCAAAGGAGTGTTTACATCCTGTGACAGTCACTAGAATCAAATTTTTTAAACATGAAGGTTGTTTCCTCTCTTCCAAATCTTCTCTTCCCCAACAAAGCTAACCCTGTTAAACCTCACCTTCTGTGGGACGTATATGTAGTTATAGACATATGTATGCGAAGTAAATATTACAAAAAACATAGCTGATTGGGGCAAAATGTCTGTAGCCTTAAATAGCTTGTGGTATCTGCCGGTAGCAGAACCTGAGCTAAAGGAGCCCTACCTTGGCTGATTTTAGGATGTGAGACCCTTGAGGAGCTGTGTGTTAGTGCTAAGTGCCTACATGGAACTTCCTCTTAACCAGTATTACTGAACTCTGTCGTAGCACGTTGTTGGAGATGCTGTCTTCCCAAAGAATTTTTAAACCAAGGTGGTTCTTGCTTTGGTCATAGGATTTTGTGATGCTTTTCACTGAGGTTGTGGGGGAGTCTAACCCTAAAAGAGAGATTCTGGCTTCGTATAGAGTATCTAAATATTCCCAGCGTTTTCATGAGAGTGCTCTGTTTTCTCTATTCTCTATTTTTCTTTGCCAAAAATTCCTCATGCAGTTTTGCTGTTCACTGTTGAATAGTTGCCATATTTAACTTCAGTGGTTGTGAATGGAAATGTGAATAGAAAGAAATCCTTTCGTGCTAGCTTTCTTTTTCTGTAACATGTTTTAGGATGCCTGGGAGAAAGGGTATCCTAAACATTTAAAATATTATGGACACTTATGAGGAATTTAAGAGAAGTTCAGAAAAATACTTTTTCATATATATAGTTGTAGGGCATATATGATATGGTGACTTATTCAAGTGATTTTTTTTAATTCTCTGTGAATTTTGCATCTTAAAAAGACAACTACAAGTACAGCAATACAATGGTATTCCATCAATAGTATTAGTGAACATATTGCAGCATCATTGCTAACACGTGCTCCTCATGTAGTATTTCATAATTTCTTCAGTTGTCTCAAGAAGACATTGGATTCATTGCCACTTCCTCTGTTAGTCCAGACAGGTATAGTGTGCTGCTTAAAGCAAAGTAAATATCAAATAAAGTTCATAGAGGATAATAGGTTCTCTTGGAAATTAGATTGCTGTCTGGGAAGACATAAGACTCCACCTAGTGGAGTGGAATTAATCTGCAAACACAGTGGCATGCAATCTCAAAATAATAAAAAATACGTAATTTATGAAAAACCATGTTGAAGCAGTGAATAAAAAACAGGAATTCTGTCAGGCATTTGGGGAGATGGTTGCATGACCGTTGCTAATTGTACAAGACTATAGTTGTTTTTGTAGCTCTAGAAGACTTAAGTATGTCTGCCTTGTTAATATATAATTTGCATAAATAAAAGTCATTACCACTAGTCATTTTCTTCTGTGATTCATTTTATTTGGAGACCTATTGAATACATTTTTAAATTTGCTGTTGATGACCACACAGGTGCCCCTTTAGGTTGTGATTCAGATGTCGTGTTTCAAATAGTTTAGTCAGAAAACCCCAATCCAAGCCCCAGAATTTCCCCATGTCTTTCCATTGTTTATTTGTCAGAATACATTTTCTGCATTTCATTTCATTTACTTCCATAACAGCAGTGTCTTGCTGCTGGTTCTCCATGCCATCATGACGGGTTGGATGGCATATTGAGTAAATGGCTGCGTGGCTTCTGCTGGTCCAGGGGCTTAACATTCTCTGTTACAAAACATCAGATTAGTTAGGACTTTGTACCTGTGCTTTTCATCCCCATTGGTTCCGTCACATCGTGTTACTAGGGTGGAATACAGTGACATTCAAAGCTAGGAGGCAAGCGAACACTCAACTTGAGCAGCAAAGATGCTATCCTAAAATCCTCTTTGAAAATACTATTGCAGCATTTAATCACACTTGTGTTAGACAAGTTCAAGAAGAGAGCTGCCATAGACCAGCTCAAGCATTGACAGCAAGAGAGAGTGAAGCTATTGCCAGAAAATGAGATGATTAGGATGCAACAAAGAAGACAGAATGATACTACTGCAAAAGATATTTGGGAAGAGTGCTCCAAAGGAGTGCTTTCAGTGACATCCAGGTGGGGTTTGTTGCCAGAGCCATTAAAGCATAGTGGTGCCAGAAACCAGAGAAAGCTGCCAACGAATTTAGGGATAATGGCACCTGGGGGTGTGCTATCAGTGGATGGTAGTGCCAGGATGATTTTTTATTTTATTTTAATGGTGGCATTGCTAAAAGTATTTAAGGATAATGTTATAGAAAGGGTTTTAGTGAGTGAAGTCACTGAGTGCTAGGAACCATTAAGCAAAAGCTGTTTCATGACTGTGCTATTTATTATTTTTAAAGCTTGTTGGCAAACCACTTAATGCTGGAAAGCATGCTGCAACCTGTATTAAAGCATACTGAAGATGAGCAAGGAAAACATTGTACTGAACTGAATAATCTGGCTTAATTTCTGAATGTTACATGCATTTTGTGTGCGCCACGGTAGATAAACGCAACTCCATGGGCCAGCGGAGTTTTTAAGTGTTGAATTGAAGCTGTTGGAGCTGAGATCTTCAATGGTATTCACATGCCCAGGTCTCATTGAAGATAGTGCCTTTTTGTCTAAACACCAGTTTGTGCATCTGGACCTTCAGGCTCTCTGCGCTCCCATCTTATTCCTGTGGTCTTAATACTCTCCTGCAACCACTCTGAGGCTAGACTAGATATGGCCCTAATGACATTATCGTATGTAAGGATAAATGGGCTTCAGGTCTTAATGGAAAGTGAATGATTCTCTTTGAATTGTAAATGATGGACTTAACTGATGAAGAATCTCATATAAGAGGAGAGAAAAAGTTTATTCCTTCAGTAATGATATTTTCAGAAGTTCCCATTGAGTCCATGGGGCCAGAATTCTTAAATTTTATGTCCCAAGAGCTCTATTCCTTCAGTATTTGCCTGAGCCAGCTGCATGCCGTAGACATTTCCAGAAAAGTGTACTGGAGCATCTCTCCTATGAGGCAAGGCTGAGAGAGCTGGGCCTGTTGAGCCTGGAGAAGAGAAGACTGAGAGGAGATCTCATCAGTGTGTACAAGTATCTGAAGGGAGGGTGTCAAGAGGACGGGGCCAGACTCTTCTCTGTGGTGCCCAGCGACAGGACAAGAGGCAACGGGCCCAAACTGGAACACAGGAAGTTGCATCTGAACATGAGGCAAAACTTCTTTCCTGTGCGGGTGACAGAGCATTGGAACAGGTTGCCCAGCGAGGCTGTGGAGTCTCCTTCCCTGGAGACATCCTGGGCAATGTGCTCTAGATGACCGTGCTTGAGCAGGGGGGTTGGACTAGAAGATCTCCAGAGGTCCCTTCCAGCCTTGGCCATTCTGTGATTCTGTGACTCTGTACAGCTACTACAAATACAGCTGCAGTAGTTTTAAGAGTGAATCAATGTATAATACATACCTTCTCATCCTGGTTGAGAGTTTTATTGCTCCCATGCTCATCCCATGAAGTTCATGGGAGGTTTCGATGTTAATTTTCTTCAAAACAATTTTTTTTTAAAGCCAGACCTCAGTGTCCTCTCGGAGAGATTCTTGGCCGCTGCTGCTTTTGTTCTCCCACAGCTCCTCCTCCAGGAAGAGGGTGGACGGGACCTCCATGACACTGCCAGTGGCAGGGCATACTCCCGAGGAGTTGACGGGAAGCAGGTGGCTGCGTTAATTGTTCTTGTGACAGAGGCCCGCTCCCAACTATTGTCCTTCCTGAAGGCGATTTAGAAATGGTCAGGAAGTGTCAGGCTAATGTGTACCCGCAGCTTCACCGCTCTGCGCAATCATAATATTTGGAGGCATGTGCCAGGCAAGGGAAACTGCACTGCGTATGAGTCCCTACCATCCTTCCTAAACTGCGTGACTAGTTGGCTGGAAAGGCTGAGTACCGTGACTGCTAAGTATATTTTGTACTGCAGGTAGAATCCAGCTAAGTAACAAGGAATTCTACTTTAAAACAATAATGAAAAGGTATTTCGCTAACATACGGTGTCTTCTTTTTTTCAAGTTGTTGATAAAAGTCCTAGGTAAGAAAACTAAAAAGACATACTGAGTGCGTGAAATATTTCTGGAAATGATGATCCTCTTTTGTCTGGTGAGTGGAGGATAGAGGATGTAAATGTATTTTCTACTTAGGCCACTGGGGTTTGGATTGTCTTTGTTGCAACTGGACTATCAGTATTCGTAGATCCCAAAATGGCATTCAGTGCTGTGCTTTTGAAAATCAGTTAGGGTCTTGCTACTTCACAGAGCTTCTTGTTAACCATTTGCTTGATTTTTATCAGTGGAGGCCTACAGCGTTGCTCTATATCTCACTACAGATGTCATACCTAATACTGTTAAGCCAGGTTTGAACTACCGGTAATATTTCTTGGCGTCTTTCAGTGTCTACTTGCACTGGAAGTGACATAATTTGCAGATAAATCCCATACTAGTTATTTGTCTGCCTATGAATTTCTAGTGAAAACTCAGAGTTTCTGCTTAGGTGTCCTCTTGGTTGTATTGAGACTATTTGCCTAAATGAGGTGGACTGGATTACGTGGCTGGTGAATCATACTGGTTTCTGGATGACTCTTACAAAATACCAGTCTGAAATACTAACAATAATGAGCAAATTGTGCTCGAACTTGTATGTTATCTGAAGAATAGAATCTTAAAGCAGAATAATTTGTAAAATGAGAGATTTCCCATGTTTATTAAAAAACACTTTACAATTTACTTCTGTCCAACCCACTGCATCAATAAAAATACCTCCTTCAGAAGGCAAAAGCTGTCAGTATTCTGTGAGAATATCTGATTTTTAGCTATCTGTTTTCTAAGGGTTTAAGCTTCCTTCTTTTCTGTGTGAGGAGATCAGCTGACAACAGCAGCAGCTAAATCATGTTTGCAGCTGGGCAATTACAGTAGACCCTAAGATCTGTGACTGTCAACCATGAACACAGATGCCTTCAAAGTTCTGTTTTTCTTCCATGTGGAAGTCGTTGGCATGGAACAGATGCCTTCATTTTGGAGAAACCAACCTCTGGGTATAATTGGTTCTCTCTTCTCTTGTCCTCTAGGGACAGTCTCTCACAGATGAAATTAGATGGGAGAAAAAAAGACACAGACTCACACATGACATGAAACAAGAGTTTTCAGGATTTCTTTACGTTTTGTCACATGGAACTGTTTTACAGCTGGAAGATTTCACTCCAACTTTAGCACTCTGCACACATGATGATTACGCTATATGAAAAAAATAAAAATTAAAGTGCAATGATCAAAGTGTATAATTAAAGTAAGCATGCTTCTTTTGAAATAAATTAAGTATATCCAGTCCATGTTACTTAGGTTTAAAGTTGACTTCTGCACTACCTATAGATGCTACAGTGTCTCAGAAATTAAAACTAAAAATAAAGGGGCAGAATAGGCAAGATGGTTTAAAAACCCCAAACTTCTTTTGCAGTGGTAGAATCAAAGTGTTCTCATCACCTGATTTAGTAGGTGTTAACACAGCAGCAAAAAGTCATTTGTGTAGTAAGTAGTTTACTTCAAATTTCACCTAGCATATGGACATTCAATTAAAGAAAGACATTTACAGGAACTTGAGCGGAAATAGTGTGATGAACACCTGCGATGAGCCTTTGCCTAGAGTCCTGGGTATGGTAGAGATCATCTCCTCTTACTCTTGATACCTAAAATGGGAAAATGCTAATGGGACTTAGAAATAAGAGAGAGGGGGAGTCTGTCTACTCTGTCCCCATCAAAGGCTTCTCCCCCCCCCCATAGGTGTAACAGCTACCAAGCTGTTGCAGTTCGTGTTCTGGTGTAATAAAATAAATGAATACCAACTTGGGGTTACTCAGATAAACTCAGTTGTGAGCTGTGACAGTTCAGGCAGCGCTATATAAGGAGCAGAGAGGTGCCTGGGCAGGTGGGTGCTTCTGTGGGAAGAGGGCAGCAGGCAGCTGGGGCAGGGATCAGCGAGTGCCAGGGGATAAACCACTGCTCCTGATGCCTACGAGCCTGCAGTGTGTCATCTCTGAACGCTTTTTCTTTCTATTTTTTTTTTTCCAGACATAAACTTTGTGGCTTAATGTAAAAGTCTAGTTTAATCACCAGGTGTAAAATTTGTTTAAGCAATTACGTGGATTGGCTGCTGAAGTGTAGGCCTGTGGTTGCCTGAAGGTGCTAAATTGCTGGAAGAGTGTAGGTCCTGGTAGCATATCAGTGACCTGAATCCTGAGCTCAATTTTAAGATTTGAGTAGCAATTTCCATATTTCATGTGAGAAGTTTACTTCTGTTATAGTATTTGCATTGCTGAAAGTTGAGCAGAAATGCCACCAGCAATAAAAAAACAGCGGGATTTATCTTGGTTCTAACTTGGTCTTGGTAGTTGCTTGATGGCATGCAATCTGCATTTTAGACGCTTAATGTAAACAGATACCCGCAAGGTGCCGCGGCCCTTTACTTCTCACTGACACCCATGAGTTATATGAGTGGAGGGCATTTATTGTTATGATTTCCAGTAGTTAGAAGGAAGCCCAGAGGAAACTTAAAAGTTTTGAACTGACGACTCTTCAGCTCTTATAAAGGAGTAGGGAGATTGTTTGGAATAAGACTCCAGTTTTGATTTGCGGAGCTTAGGTGCAACACTGTGCTTTTAGCTTTGTATTTCTGAGGAACTCCATATTAAGTTAAAGGAAAAATTTAACTAACGAAGTGCTTGGGTGATGAAGGGATTTCTGGCAGTAACTAAGAAGTGCAGTAATGGCTGATTTCTTTTGAGGCTGATTCTGATATTTGTAGTCTTTACATGCTATTAATTCCTTGAAGATTAGCTGATACAAGAATGATTTGCCAGAGCCAATGTCTCTTCTTCTTAAAACCTTGGCTTAGGTTATATCCTCCTTCTCTCCATATATAAGATAAAAGCACTGTGAGCATGAGGTTAACTGAATTCAAATAGAAGACTCTCTCGAGTTATTGCATTCCTTAGAAAATAAATACATTTCTCATATGGTTGAGATTGATCAAAAAAGTATTCTGTGTGCCAGTGATTACATTCCCATCTGTGATTAAGGTTTTCTGTCTGCATCTGGTTTTCACATTATATTTCTGTAACAAGAATCCTTTATATGGCAGAGTTCACTCTCTGTATTTTCTATTAGCTGCAGCTTGAACTACTGCACGGATCGCAGATTTACACATGTGGTTTTCATTACTTCATACCATTGAGAAAAAGTAATATTTGTTTGGGAAAGTATGTTTTTCAGAATTTCCATGGTAATACAACATGTTGATCCTTTTCTATAACTCTCTTGTAAGCCTACAAATCGTTCGAGGCATTCTGCTTTCAGTGGAGTGCAGATTTTAGACAATTTTGCATGTTCATTTTAACAACAAGAGCAACAGTTTACAAATCAGGAGGCATAAATACATTTTAAAAAATAAGTTACCATGGAATAGGTATGGCAGAATGCATCCATCACTTTGGAGAGAGTGGCATATAGGGAAAATGAACTGGGGGCCGAAACAAAAAAAGAGCAGTAAGTTAAAGTGATGTCTTCATTGTAAAGTGGACGACAGATGGGTAAGTTTTTTTTTATTGTTTTAAGCAAGATGCTCCAGATAACTTTTTTTTGTACAGCAAGAGATTTAAAAATCTTTTACCAGCCATGAAAAGGAGTATATCATTCGGTAGACACAAATATTAAATTGTTATGTGTTACATAATTTGACGTATTTGATCATAATTATTTCTAGTGGCCAAATTAGTAAAGGTTAACAAAACATGAATACATTTTTCAGATGGCTGCTGTATGTAATTCTGAATCCAAAATATGATGTTAATTTAGTGTTGCACTGTAAATCCATATTTCAACCAGATTGTGCTATCGTCACTCAGTGGAGACTTAATTTTTAAATGATCTCAGTGAAATTAGCAGGACCGCTTGGTCAGTGAAGTATTTTTCAGTATTGGTAGTGGCATGAGATTCTGGCTATAAACAATCAAAGCAAACCGTAACAACAATTCAGGAAATATTGTGTGCATTTATGGAAATGTAAGGTGTTACACAAAAGTTTGAACATTTGAAAAACACGTAACTCATGATAAGGCACAACTAAAAGGTAGTTTTTATTGCCTATGTAAGAATATGGTGACAACTACAGAGTTTCATAAACAGGAATAAAAACAATTTTGTAAAAGTAATTATTGCACCCAAGCTGGGGAATCCTAACCATATTTTGGAGATTATTTTCCAAACGCCAGAGGCGATTGTGTCATATTAAAAGCTTAGCAGTTGCCAAATGCTCGGTACAATCCTGCAGTCCTTGCATGCTCCTCATTTTCCTTGTAATCGCTACAACGTGGGGTTGTGTCAGGGCTGCAGAGAAAAGTCCAAGAATCTGCATGCTACAGAAAGGCCTTAAAATGGTAAACTCCTTTGTTCTGGAACCTTAACGTATAAGGTTTGTTTGGATTTGAGGAGGAGTACTTTTCTGGGGAACAGTTTTTGGCATAGATGCAAATGTGATCTTGTGCAAATACCCTTGAGTGATACAGTTTTTGCCATGCGATGGGGTTCGGGAGACGGCTGGGGCTGGATTCCCGGTTAGATGCATGCAGCTGCGACCGGATCCTCGTGCATGCTTACCTCTGTGCCCAGAAGTACCTGACCGGAGGATGCAGATGGAAGCATGTACATAACTGCGTGTGCCTGGCTCTGAAAAACTTTCTGCCTTGACGTAAATACGAACCCCTGAACAGCATAATAATGTATTGCAAAACTTGGCCCTCTAGTAAAGCCTCATCCTGATTAATTAAGAAGGATGTGTGTAACCCAGAGAAACATTTTGAGTAGATTTTGCAGTAGGAGAGGAATTGCCTTTTCAAAAGTGGGATGATGATTTGTAAATGTATCTGCCGTTTTGATCTCCCTTTATTTAAGTTGTTTGCTTTTCTATGACTTACAAGTACAAAGCGGTACAGAGTTGTATAATGAGAAGGTCTCTCTTTTTAGTAAACATGTTTGTTTAATAAATTATTCCCTAGAGCATCTGTTGATCCAGGTACAGTATATAATATTTTATTTTATATAAATATATTTAAAAACAATAATTTTTAGAAAATTAGTAATAAGGTGTTCTCAGGGTAGACTACAGGCTGCCCTTACTTTATTGCCCCCCATATCTTGACTGTTGTAAATGGCACCTTATGAAACAGGCTTTTGTCCAAGAATTAATACAGTTTTAAAGTACTTCCTTATATTAACTAAGAAATTGTGGGTAATTGATTTAGAATGATAGCGTGTGTCTTCCCTTTTTTATTTAAACGACTGCTATTATCATGCAAATGAAGGGGTGTGGTGCTTCAAACTGGCTGTGATATGTGCTTTTTTTTTTTTTTCCCATTTGTTGTTGTCAATAGAAAAGATTGATCTCTGGGCTGGTGAGCGTAATATCTGTCCCAGTCGGGAAAGGAAAGAGGAAATTAGCAGAGCGATTGGTGGAGAATGATATCTGTCAAAAGAAACACTTGGAGAGCACTGAGTTTAGTGATAGGTGACTGCCGGAAAAAAGGGAACTTTGAATGTTGTCAAGGTAAGGAACGGAACGATATTTGGTTTTGTAATGTACATTTCTTTTAGAAGTTATTTTTAACTTGCCTTGTAAATTGTAATTAAAAAGGGAATCTTTCCCTTTTGTCTCCAAAGAGCCTTAAATCAATCAAGGTGTTGTCTTTATTTAAATATCACTGAAAGAGAGTGCAGTAATAACAATAAAATCCTTCAGTGATAACTTCTCTAAAACCCTCCTTAGCCTAAGAATACATCTGTGTGTGAAATTTGTAACTATGTTTTTGTATTTTTCATGATGTGGATGCTCTTTATCTGGCATATAAATATTATTCAGCAGGACTGTAAAACTGGTAAAGTTCAGTTTATTGGACTGTGAATTGGAACAGTATTTGCAAACGGGTTGGGGACAGTTATAATTAGGTTTGCGAAACGGTCGTGTTTGCAATGTAAAGGAAACTTCTGGTAAATTCATTGCATTGGGAATCTATGATAAATTTGATTGAGATGATATTCAGACTAGGTATTTCTGTTTCTTATATGGAAAGGTTTTTACCATCCTTGAAAGGTACATCTGCTGCGACAAAACAGAACTTCTAGTTAACTTGCAACTCTCGTTCCTATCTTTACTGTACCTGTATTTTTTTCTCTTAAAATTGCGTGCCTAAGCTGAGTTTGAATGCTCTGATGCTTTCTTTTTTAATATGGGACTGTTTCTCCTATGACATCATTTTTATGGAGTCTGATATCAACATAAAGTGAACAAAGCAAGCCTGAGACTCTAGACTATACTGCGGTTAGTTGTAAAGGCAACTGAGGCTTGATGTTCCTGCTTTGCTCTGCATCCCAGGCGCTGCCTTCCCAGCGGCCACGCTGCTCTGGCTGTGCCATCTTTCCCAATGGGATTCAGCACAGCTCAGAGAGCCAGTAGGAGGCTCTGCGCATCACTGCCAGGGATGGGTCTGGGGTTGAGGTTTTGTGCGTCTTGTGAACATGCTTTTTAAAAATTAAATCCTACTAAAAATCAATTTGGAGTCTAAATCTAGTTGCTAGTTCAAATTAAAACAAGCAAATGCTTCTCTGGGGTCTTGCTGTACAGAGGCAGCATTGGAAAAGAGTGAATGTTCTTCGCGGGGGTTACGTCTTCCTTTTTTGTTTTGCTAATGTAACAGTGTATATTTTCTGACTAATTGTCCTCTGTTTTTCTATCTACAGTGTCTTTTTCAAAGTGCAATGGTACCTCATATAAGTGACTGTTGGTTGGTTTTTCTTTCCTTTTTTTTTTTTTTTTTTTGTAATATAGGTCTTCATAAAGTATTTTGAAAAATAAATAAATAACAAAATAAAGATTTCATGCCAGAAGCATGCAGTGATAGCATAGTCATGGTGAACTTACTGTGGTTTATTGCCAGCAGAGAACATGCAAGGTAATGGAAACGTGCTACAACTGCAGAGAAACACATATTTTCTAGTACTGTTTGTAAGAAAGAGGGAATGAGTATGACTAAAATCCACTTCATGTTAATAAAGCTCGAATGATCATGTTGCAGTCGTGAAATGTTCATAAATGGGAGGGAACAACATGGTAGCCGTGGGGCAGGTCAGACTGCATGTGTCACCTGAGTATAGGCACATGCTTGCCATGTTCATGGTGTCGTATGCTAACTGAGTCCCTTCCCTGTGCAGTCCTGTCAGTGCAGCTTTATATAAAAGATAGCACATCCTCTCAACAGGGCAACTTTCAGAGTTAACAGTAGTAGTCTAGTTTTCACCTTGGCAATGGAGATAAGCTAAAGCTGCTTTGTAACTATTTCTAAAAGAGAAAGTGACTGACGGTGGTTGGCAATTGTTAGATCTTTGAGCATTCCCATTTGGGCGTTTATTTGAAGGCCTAAACCTGGAAGTATGTGTTTGTCACGTGTTAACAATTCTAGTCAATAATCTTAAACGGCCAGTCAGCCCCACACTGAAGTTTGGATGAGTCATGTGAAAGAGGTGGCCAGCATTCTCCTTTGTATGTCTTTTGAAATCCAGTGAAAAGCCTCTGTGATGTTGCCCCGGACTGCTTTGCCCTTTATACGTAGAGCAACTTGCAGCCCACTTCCCTGGGCAGATTTCATTCTTACTGAGGTTGGAAGACACCCCCTTTTTGAATGGCATGATGAAAGCTGCTAAGTTTCATTAAAAACAGAGATAGGTCAGAGCTGAAATACCTGTTCCCACAGAAGTGAGGTCTGAAGTCTGTGCCCCAAACGACTTGACTTGCTATTGAAAACCAAAACTGAATGAAAGGCAAAATGAAAGGTGGTTGAGTCTGTAGCCTCTTTAAAAGCAAGGGGCTCCTATAACATTAGACTGTCTTTGCTTGTGTGATCCCTTTCGTACATCCTCACCCTTGGTTTGCTGCTGCAATGATGTCTTTTATTTTTCTCAGTTTTATTTATTTTTTTTTTTAATTTTTGTAACAATTGCTTGCTTGCTTATATATCTTAAAGGCTGCAGTTTAAATAATACCCTCCCCCCCTTCTGATATATAACAGATGTAAAAGGGTTCTTAGGGACAAGCGTATCCTAGACACAGGTTTGTCATTACACAGCTCACAATCAGATTTTCATCTGTTCATGTGGTGCACACCTGTGGCTTGCTGGCATAGTTCTTGATTGGAGTGTGAGAGATCTTAATGAAAAGCAAAGCTTGGATGACAAGAAGCGGCTCCGTGGCGCACACAGGTTGCTTCACACGTCGTAAGAAAGTGCAATTCTAAATATGCTGCGTTTTGAGAGACTGTGTTGTGCTGAGAGTGTGCTTGTGTGACTTTGCAAGGAGAACCAGGGTTTTATTAATGGCGCTTGCAAAGAATGCATTTTTCTGTGTAGGTCAGGTTGATTGGGAACCGTTGAGAGTGGTGACCATTTTCTTGAGCTTGCTTTCTGAGCCAATGAGGATATGCTGGGCAGGAATCCAGCTTTTGAAGTACAAAGAAAATAACCTATAATCTGTATAAAACATTGGCGGTTGGGGAAGAGAGGAAATGTACAGAGAATATCAAGAGTTTGCAAACGACTGTATTAAAAAGTAGAATGTAAGAAGAGCGTGTGCATGACATTTAGTTATTTTAATTTGAAAATACAGTCTTTAAAACCTTGGAGATGAACAGGCTATCAGCTCTCCCAAGTTGATATATTTATTAGTAAACTGAAGCAAAACACTTTTCCTAAAGCTGGAGTTCCCCTTGCAAAGCGAATTTCTGAGTTTGCAGAGTTTGGTTTTTCTTTTTTTTTTCCCCTCTTGGTAATAGCTGTGGCTCTGATGACATTAATGGGCTTTGCCCCACATGGCGCTGTGAGTGTATTGTAGCAGTGCTCACTGATCCCAGGTCAGTGTGATGCGTGAAATCAATTTATTTGAATCTCTTTGCCTGCATAGGAATTTGGCAGCGTGCCAGTTGTTTTCATTTAATGTTCTTTGTGTTGAACACAGACAAGCAGGCAGGCTTTTGTATTCCTCTTTCTTTTGGTCTCTCGCTTTCAGCCAATATTCTATTCTGTGGATCTGCAGAAGTAAGAATATGTTACCTTTTTTGAATCATTTTGTTTGAATAGTATTTAAAGAGCATAGAAAGTAGGTCAGTCACAGAGCAATCTGTGTAGGGCTTTTACAGAATATAGGTGGTAGCACCTGTCTTTCCCTGTTTCGTAGCTTTCGGGGAAAAAAACGGAGGAAACACTGGGGCTATTTTTTTAATGCCTTCTTCTATGATTTATATCATCTTGTAAGACAAAGACTCTCCCGTAATGATTAAATCAGCGTAATTTTGTTTTTAAATAAATGAATCTCTGGCAGCTGGCTGCATGAATCAGAAAGACTTTTCAGAATCTTCTTCATTTTAGATAATGACCTTAATGTAAGCGTTAATTTAGGACTCCCTTGTGGCATCTCTTCTTTCCTCCCTTCTGTCCGTTCCGCCCTTCCCCCAGCTGCTTAATATTTTGAATGTATCAGAGAGTAAGCGTTTCTTTCCTTTTCCTTCCTTTTTACGAGAAAGCAGCAGGGCACGCGGAACAGAGCAAGTAATTTAGCCCTTCTTAAATAGAAAAACGAACGGACGGCGGCGCATATTTCCAGGAGGATTTCTTGCAGAGGCTGGTGCAGGGAGCGGGAGAGCCGGCGAGTCTGTTGATGCTCCAGGCAGTTCTTGCGGAAGTTGCTGTGCAGAACCACGGAGCCGCAGCGCAGGGGTCAGCCTCGAACACATCGGCCCCGTTTCCTTGTTTAATTACCTGAAGAGCAAAACATCCAGGCTGAGAGTGTGTGAAAATGCAGTATCTCCAGCAGCAGTTTGCTGCTCTGACATCCTGCAAGGCCGGCCCTGCCTGTCCACCAACGTCAGGGCTGGTTCCTGACAGCGGGCTATCTCTGCCGGGCCGGGGTTCCTTCCATTCAGGAGGTATTGTGTGCAAGAGGGTTGGGTCAGGAATTTGAGGTTCCTGCCGGTTCTTCCAGCCCGGACAACGCTGTGACAGATAGGCCTGATTTTTTTTTTTTTTTAGAATAAAAAAAAAAAAATAGGCCCTTTTTAGTCCTTCCCTTGTAATTCTGGCATTGGTATAATAGTGGCTAAAACAAAACATGTTAACTCTTTCCCTTCTGAATTCACAGTGTTTTCCTTTCACTATATTGTTCTTTCTCCCCTTGCTTAACCTCTTTGGTTTTCAGAAGTAAAATCTTCTGAGGAGCAAATTCTTTTGGATGGAGCAGCAAATAAACTTTTTTTTTTTTGTAGTCTTCATCTCATTAATGTAATCATCATATTTGGCATTTTAAGTTTGTCAGTCTCAGCTTGGCAACATTATTTTTATTTCCCTAAGGCAAAACATGTGTTCTGACATGGCCTGTTAGAACAATGCGGACAGTTGTAAACACTTCCATTGTTACTATGATTTTTGTGTCCAGCTTGGTGTTCAGTTTTAAAATATTGGGATAGAGTGAGTTACAGTCCTTGCTCATAGCTGCTGGTTGTTGAAATAAAAAAATACACTAAAACAGAAAGGAAGTTTCTCTGGAATAAGGCTGTGATGGTGCAAACACTTGAGCATGAGCTCAGGCTCAGGTACGGCAGGCCCAAGGGGCAGCGTGCCCTGCTCAGTGAGAATGAGATGGGGTTTATGCATGGATGAGATTTTGGCCCTCAGAGATGGAAAGTGTCCTTTGGGATGTACAATTCAAGGTATATGATTATAGCTGAAAGATACTGAAAGGTATGTTTAGGTGAAGGTATTGAATATATTTTTAAGTGATGAAGAATTAGACAAAAGTGTGACTTCCTTCTCTGGATGATATATAAAGAGTAGGCCTCTTATTTGGATAATTTTAATGATCTGCTTTACAGCACAGCGCTGCTAAGAGTTGTACTGGCAGAACTTAGGATCCACAAGGCCAGGAACAAGTAGTAGAGGGAGGGAACTTATTAATTTGGCTTTGCAGCAAAAAATCAGTGTAGCATGTGACTGTTACCTTTTATTGTTGTGGGCAGAAGCAGGTCCAGGAAAGATATTTGTGACTATAGGAGTGGAGAAGAGAGAGGAGAAAGTTAACTATGGTTTTATTTTCTTTTGTACTGAGGGCTTTAGGTCCAGTCTGTGTAGTTACGCCTAGAGTTGTGAAGGACATTTTCACGTGATAGTCATTTAGGGTGCTTTGGTAGGTGGGACTGAAGCTGAGCAGTAACTTCTATTTTCCCTGCTAGTATTTCCTTAGGATTTTGTCATACAGATTTAAGGGCATACTCCTCTTCTTACGCACATTCATTAACTACCATTACCAGAACAAGGTTTTCGGATACTCTTGATTAAGAGAATGTAGCCTTCAGTGGATATACACAGCTGTGAGTAAATGATAGTGTAATGGGACCAAAAGAGTCATTATGATCTATTGTGCCACTAATCCTTCATCTAAGAAGGATTTGCAGGGGATGGTGCAACAAAAGAGCTGTTACAGTGTATCAGATCGATAATCATGATCTAATAAATTCTTAAATATGTCCATAATCCTTCACCTTTAGAATCAGGAGCCCCCTCCCCTTTTTTTTCGTTATGAACTCCTGATGCTGCTTTGGTATAAAAGGGCCTTTAAGTAAATGTGAATTACTTAAATACACAGTTTCAAATCCCTTTATCCCATCAGACTGTAAAGAAAACATAGTTTAAATAAGCATTGCTTGTATTTAGAGGATGGAAACAAGATCGTTTATCCACTTTGGTCAGTGTCATGTTCCTGTAGGGTTTGTACCTATATTGGATGTTATGTGTGTGTACAAAAGTGCTATTAGTTAAAACTTCACAAGTCATGTATGTCTTGTCCCTCCATCTATTGTTTTATGTGCCTTTACAATTTTTCAGAGTTCCCAATTTAACGAACTGTCCATGTCCTCTAGCTGACTAGTGGCCATCTGAACTGGCAGAATAGTAAGCGAAATTTCACCACTGATGCATAAGGACAGCAATAACCACTCTTCCTTTCCTCCCCCCCATTGGATGTCTAGTTCCTTTTTGAAAATAACAGAAAATGATAGGCCTGAATCATGGTAGCTGCCTCAAAAAATCCTCAGAGATAATGGTTCTGGACCATCATTATGTTTGAAGCTGAAAAAAATATTTAGGTTGGCCATCTCTGCGAATGTCTGCTGTGACAACCTTACTTAAGGAAAGTTCTCATGGATAGCAATTCCCAAGCTGGTTAGAGCGTTATTAAAACTGGCACCTTGCGTTGTGCCCAGACACTTACTGCTGCTTTTTGCAGATGTTCTCCTAGTGTGAAGTGGTGTAATTTGCTCTTGGTATGAAATTCCACTTCATAATCACCTCTGCTTTCTTCCCTTGCTTTTCTTCAGAATGGCTACAGCTAAGCACCATGTGGTGTACAACACAATTAGATAAAATGAAATGATATTTAAAGGCCTGTGTTCCTAACAGCTTCTCCCTGTTCCTAAAGAAACAAAGATTTTGCATGTTAATTTTCCTTAGTTGTGATAGGATTCATCTTGGTCTTAGGAAAAGCACAAATTTTATGTCAATCCATTATGCTTCCAGGGAGCACAGTGCACTTCCTTTCCGATTGCACAATATTAAGGTGACCACATTCTGGCTGTATTTTTGTAGAGAAAGAAAAAAAAAAAAACTAGCACAGTGTTTGTCCCTGAATGTTAGTGCAGTGCTAGTTGGTTGTTGATAATACTTTGTGTTAATTTCATGTAACGTTTTGTGGTAGTACACATAACTTAACATTCTGGTCATGTAGTGGATTGGGGAAGGGAGGTGGGAGGTATGTAGAATGATGAGGAGATCGCTACCAGATTAAGGACATGGGTGTCCTTGGGTGTGATAGCAGAGAAGACAGAGGGCACTGAACAAACAAATAAGAAAGAGAAAAAGCATGAGGGAAGGCATAACTATTGAAACAACGGGAAGAAACGGAACATTTCTTTTACTAAGACCAGTATTTCCCTTGGGTCACTTACAAAAGGTGATTACCTTTGCATCATCAAGGGTTGAATGAGTCTGTGTACTGATTCTGCTGTGTTTCTAGAGGCTGAACTGCATTAGACCACTTCACTTGGTAAAATTGCTTTGCCATTTTAGCAATTACAGGATCTGCCAGTGGGTTGTCCTGCTATAATTGTGAGAAAGCTCATCCATAGCCACTTTCCTGTTAGGACTTCCTAATTTTCTTCATGAAACGGGGTGCCCCCCTGCCTTTATGCCATTAGACTTTCTCATTCATCAGGAAAACTTAAAACATTTGATGAGGAAGTAGCCTTCTCACCTGGCTCTGAAAAGAAAATAATTTAAATGGGGGAGTAATGCTTAGCTGTCCTAGGTATGCTTAAATATTTATTTACAGTGACTCGTCCATTACGCTTCTGGAGTTATTCAAGAGTTGACTGATATAATACAAACATAAGGTATTACTAGAGAACACTAACGTGCTCTACAAGAATACTTCCTGACACTACTACGTTTATAAACGCATAACAAGACATGCAGAGCTGCCTGGTCTCCAGCCCCACTATAGTGAAGGCCACTGCAAAGATTTTTATGTCACATATGAGACTAAGCTTTCTTTTCTTAAAGCTTGTCAGTTTGTTTTATAAGCACCAGGTTATCCTTCTGTTGTTGAATATGTATATATTATATATATATAGATAGATAGATATAGATACACATGCACGCATACATATGCATATGTATGCTGTTAAATAGTATTTTGTTGAATAATATTCTGGAATTGTTTTCACTTTTTTGAGTGTATATGATGAGTATTGTGGTCTGCAAATTCTTATTCAATCTGATCTGTAGCACAATAGCTGTGTATCGAGGCCTCGTGGAACAAAGCTTTTGCTTGATTGTAAATGTAGTAAATAAGTACAAATTGATCAATATATCACAAAAGAGTGAAGAAGGGAGGTCATATCTTCATAAAAAACATTTTTCCCCTGTTGAAAATGGCAGTATGAGCATAAATAAGTGTTTTGTACTGCTGTGTATTTGCTCCACCTGGTGGATTTTCCTGAAAGTGTTTTTCATGCTTACTAACGAGGAGAAACTGTCTTTAATTAAATAGACTATGTTGCTAAAAGTAAGGACAACTTTTTAATTTACAGTATCAATAGCGTTGTAAAAGGCAGATTCAGGAAAGAAAACATTAAAGTTAGATAAATGTCTTGCCACGTTGGTCATTGCAGCGATCTCTGTGGAAGCCTAGCATTCCAGACCAATGGCTGGGGTAGCAGTTTATGCTTGGACTCATCTAAAGATTAGTAATTAAAGAATCCGAATGCATGGCTTCTGAGGTTAGACGTGGTCAGTGAAAGGAGGATTTGTGCACCCTGCCTTCCCCCCATATAGACAGTAATTAATGAGCCCCTCTGATAAGAAGTGGCAGTGCTATTGAAAAGCAGAGTTACTGCGCTGGAGTGTTACTGCTGTACATCAGCATAAAATGTGTCTGTCATTAACCTAGCTTTGCAAACATTGTTTTCTTTGGAATTGTGAAGGACTTGGTTGTGCTTTGATCATCTCATTGTTCTCCTTAGGTTATTTTTTTTTCCTTTAGAGTGTAATGGCTCCCTAACAGAAGGTGAAGTTTAGAAAATAGTGTCTCCATATGCAAGGGATTTGGAGACCTTTTTATTGTCTTTAAAAATGTCATTCATAGTCCTCATTAGCATTTATTGTTGCAAGCGTACAAGCAGAAAATGTGAAATTGGTATGTCATGAATAGCTCCACAGAGCTCTAGAGCCCTGAAATTTTGCCTGCAGTGTGGTGTGGGGCAGGCATTGAGAGAAAGCTGTCCAGATGGCTGCCAGCACAGAGCAGAGCTGCAGGTTTTTGTCTCTGGTGCTGAGAGGAGGGAAAGTTCACTGGAGCATACGCTATCACCCCTTGCGCTTTAACAAAACTGACTCGCCATCAGTCAAAATGGGGAGGTGGTGACATTGAAACAAAAGTTTTCAATATAATGTAACAGTCCTTGTCAAATGAATAAAATATGTTTAGTTAGTGTCACAAATATTGACATGTTACAAAGAAAAATGCAAGACTCGGATTTATGGCTAGTGGTAGATATTCTTTCGCACAAATATGCTCTCACATTATCTTTATTATGAAAATCCTATGCATTCAAAAGACATTGATTAGAGGTCAAAATTGGGGTTAATATACTATAGCAGGAGGAGTTTCCTTACCCGTGTTAAACGAGCAAGCACTCTGAGCTTCAAATCAAAAAACAACTGATAGCTTGAAACCTTTTTTGGATCCTAAAATATGACCCTAGTTCAACAAGACCAGACACTATCATCCAGGCTTCTCTGGGTCACACAGAACGTCTTCCTTTTCCTGCCTGTAAAATGGCACCAGCGGTATTTTGTTGTATCCTTTCAGAAATAATACCAAATCAATATCAGTTTTTCTAAAGTGCGTCAGTGATGTTTATGCTCAGATGGTTTGGTAATTTCCTTTGAAGACTCTTGATGATAGAAATTAACAGTCAATTCTGATTTATTGTACCCACATTATAGAAAATATTTTATTTTAAAAAATGCTCAAAGGAAGTTTTGTTTAGCTCGGCTCAAGAAAAGGACACCAAAACAGATACAAATATGTGACTTTGTGTGAGTGCTCCTACTAAAATCTACATACAGAGTGAAATAGCATGCGTTCTTTTAAGAGCTGCAGCCCATGTTGACTCTTCTACTCTGAGCCAATTATATTTTTGGTAGAACTTACCTTCTGCTAAGATAGATCTTTTTATGTGCTTTCTTTATTTTGAAACCTAAAATATACCTGAAATGCCGTCAGGGTTTCTGGCCACTTTCAACAATAATGAAATTGTTTTTCTTTTGTCTTGTTTTGATCAAAAAGAATAGAACATAAGGCTAGACCTAGATTACCAAATCTGTTCTATTGCCAAGGCTGCCTTTTCTTAGCAGATGACTTTAAAATCCTTTTCAGAGGACTAACATATGATTGTACTGTTGCAATGATATGACTTTAAGTTTTCTTAACTCAAAGGAGAGATTAATGCTTTCTCATCTGCAAGGAATTCGATCTAGTATTCCTTTAGTTAGGACTAGGGATAACATGATGAACAGTTTCTCTTCTTGCAAGAATATTTTTTCCCAGTTTGGTGACTGTAGCTTTCAAATATTAAGTATTTGTGTAAATAGTTGCAATTAGTCTGTGTTTCATTGAGCTATGTATGTTTTAAAGGTCCCATTTGTCTTTTTTTCAGAAGTCTAGAAAGCCTTGCCAATAAGGAAATGCTTAGGGAAATGTTTAGTGTTGTCTGGCAAATGTTTTGTATTGCATGTATTAAGAGCTACTGTTACAGATAAGCATTTATCTTATTGAAATATTTTAATTCTGCTTCCCAGCACAGAAAGAGAAAAGAATTTTAGAAAGAAGTGCCTTTCTTTAATAGCTTGAGCCCTTTTGTGGTAGTGCAGTAAAAACAACAGAGGGTACGCTGTCGTGCAAAAAGTCACACGGAACGTACCCATTGCTGTCGGTGTATCATATGTAGACTACTGTTGCGTAAGGTAACAGGAAATATTTGGCAGCCAGAAGTTAGTGAGCTTCTTTTTCAGGTGTTACCTTTACTGTACTTTGGTTTGGCAATCAACTGAACAAAGTTAAGAAAGCATCCAGAAGGAGTCTGCTGTCCCCCCCATCAGCTCTACAGCTCACACATTAGGTGGGTTTGCCCTGTCAGTGGGATGCCTTAAGAAAACACTAATAGCTTCCAGCTGGGTGGAAAATCAAAACGTTTGGGGGCTGACAAAACTAGCAGATTTGAATTTGAAAGCCCAGCTAATGCCTCCATTTTTATTTACCACTCGCCCATAAAAGATTATTTTCCAATATGTCAGCCTCATTTGGTGGCCAGTGGTCTGAAAGTGAAAGTGGAACAAGCAAGCGGGGAAATCTGGACATTAGTGAGTCCGCCCTTTCAAGCTGGTGCGCCACTTTGTGGAATGGCCTTCCCTGAGATTGGGGGGGTCCTAATGACCATTCATCAATGCTCGTTGACTGATCATTGAGTGCCTTCTCATTCAGTTTATCAAGTCTTGCACATAAAAAGTCAGAATAAGCATTATTCAGCTTTGTTAAAGCCAACTAGGAGTAAAATGCTCCATTTGAACCCATTTTGCCCTTGGTTTTTCACTTTGTTAATGCAGTCCTGCTTAAATGAGTGCTTTTATTGGGTCGGTTAGAATATCTGAAACTATTAATTCTCTTGTATTGAATAGCTGGTGGCAGGCCAGAGCAGATGGGGTAGAAAACTATTTGGTTGGGTGTATTGCTTTCAATTAGGATCAATGAGGTTTCAGCTCCTTTGAATTAACTCACTTAATACCCACTGTGTGAAGTCACAATGTATCACAACAGTCTGCTATAAGTAGAGCGGGAAGTTGAGAAGTCCTACAGAAAAGCTTTGAGTTAAATTCTTCCTTCACTGTTAATAGAGAGCTTTCATTAACTACAGATGCATTTCAGTGGACTTCCAGTCCCTGTTATTAAGCTAGGTTTAAGCAAAAGACAATCTCTGTACTTTTAAATGGTGATCATTTGGAATTTCTCTTTTTCATCTGAGCAATGTAATAACAACTTTATGTGATCCAGTGCATAATTTTTCTTTCCTTTTTTTTTTTTTTTGGCGAATGCCTGAGTTTGGAGGCTATTTTGCCTTCTTCTACCCATTTTCAAAATTAAGAGATATAAAGGATTAGTTAAAATTATTTTGTAAAGGTATTTTAAGCGATTGTCAGGGAAGGAGCAGATTTGCAGACAGTCACCCAGGAAGGTGTAATGTAACATGCAGCATAAAGAATTTTTTTGAGGGTTATCCTCTAGATTTTCACTCTCTCACTCTCTTTGCATCCCTTTCCTTTTGGTATTACATGTTGTACGAATTCCTGTGTTACAGCAGAATTGTACATATGTTAAAAAGGACTACATTTTTTTTTCTTCAGAGTGACAGAAGTGGAGAATAAAACTGTTTTACAGAATGTCCATCTTGGCCTACTAAAATTTCAGAAATGGTGCAAAAACTATTACAGCAATCTTTAAGTGACTGCATTAAAAATGGGAAGGGGCGGGGGGAGAATAAATATCCAGAGATATTTATTCAGGGAGGACTGCCAAATGGGTTGCAGCCTGCCTCAGTGTATTAAATAATGAGAGGGAAAAACTATTCATGCAGCTGGCTGCTTGAGAAAATGCTGAAGTAGTCTCAGATGCACAGGCATTCTGCTAGCCCCTTCCACAAGCAGACTTCTAGGTGAGAATCTCCAGGGATCCAGGTTTTGTTGACGTGGATCAATTTAAATGGCAATTACTGTAGTCAGATAACAGCTTAAAAAGGCTTTTTACACACAGAAAAGATGCATAATCACAGAGCATATGGAAGTTCAATTTCGTGAGCCGTGGTCTGTGGATTTACAATGCACTGATATTAAGACCTACTTTTAAAAGTGAACATTGTTCAGTTTTATTAAAACGCGTCATACCTTTGACACGCTGCTTTCTACTCTAAAGCTGCTTCAGGCGGCATCGATGTTGATGTAAGGTTGCGTTTCCAACTGTGAAAACGTTTTTCCTTTCATATAGACTACGGCGTGCAAAAAGAAAAACAACACAGCAAATACAATACTGACTGACTGGTTTTAAATACTGCATCAAATAATAAAACAAAAAGAACGCGAAATCCTTTAAAGGCCTTGGTGGCACAGACTTTAATTGTTATTCTCTCCCTTCCCTCCCTCTGCTTTTCCCCCTTCATGAAAGCTTTCTGTTAGGAAAGTGTTCGCCTCCTTCGGTGTTTCTGTTTGGCTCTCGGATACACAAAAATCCATTACACAGAATGTCATTACAGTAGCTATCTGATGAAGATGAAGAAAAGATTGCCTCCAGGAGCGGCGGCGTTATATCGTTAGTACCACGAGATGTACCGGGGTGAGGGGGGTTGCTCGTTGGCTTCTTCGATCATCTTGAATTTGACGGTCCTGTGTTTGGCGTCTCCTTCCTCTATTAAGAAACGCTTAATGGCTGGATGGCATGTAGATAGCGTTAAAAAGTTCTTGTGGACGTATGAGTAAATTAAGTGACTCATTTGTTTTAAGTCAGAAACGTTCAGGAGTTCAGTCCGGATGTTGGAAGGGCTGCTACTTTTTGCTTAATTTCACATGCCTGTTCTTTTCCTAAAGAGATCTTTATCAGGCTTCGTGGCAGCTAGAGGAAGGAAAAGGAAGGCCTGAAAGCAGGGTTGTTTCTTGTGTATTAAAGGCAGAAGATGGCATAGCACAAAATCAAGCGGTTGCGTAAGTAAGTACAAAAGGAAGAGTCTGATCCTGGCAAGAGTGCAGCTTCTGAAGCTCCGAATGTGTTTCTGTCCGGGTTTAAATGTAGCCTGAAAAGGCAAAGTCGAAGACAGAACCCGCGTGCTAATTGCTGGAAAAATACTGCTCGCTGAAACAGAGAAGATTTTGCAAGTGCTAAATTGGAGGAGAGTTTTGAAAAAGAAGATATTTTTCCTTGTGCCTGGGATTTTGTGTGAGGCTGTACGTGCTACAGAAGGCATGCGAGTCAGGCGTATGTTTCTCCTAAGAGGCAAAGATGTTTTACAAAGGACTAAAGAGGGACTGCTGAGAAGAAAATAGCCAGCTTTAGATAAAGCACTATAACAAAGACTTGTAGTTTTATGTATCATGGTGTCCATTAAAGCTTAATAGGGAAGAGTGCATTGAACCTAGCCAGGCATACGTTATTCATGTGAAGGATAAACATTTAAGGGGTGTGCAAAACCAGAAATCGGGAGGACATGATTGTTTAGCTTTTGAAAAAGCTTTACAGGAAAGATTTTGTTTTCGTCCCCCATGGATCACCATGCAAGGTAAAGGAGAGTAAGCTGCAAATGTTTGGAACATATCAATGCAGGAATCCCGGGGGGTTAAAAGCACTATAGTAAAATAAAAGTGGTCCGCTTTCTAAGCGTGTTCTATTTTATGCATACTACTGAGAATCGCAGAAAGGGAGTGATTTTGATACTCTGTTCACTACAGTAAAATAGCATAATAATGCAGAAAGTGTGGGGAGGGCAGAAGAAGGAGCGGGGACCCTCTGGTATATCTCCACGCACGTTTTGAATTTCTGGCTAAGTAAACAAACGTAGTCCCACGGAGTTCAAAATTATGGCTGTTAAGATAAAGAATGAATTTGTTTCCGCTCTTGGGGGAGAGCCGGGTCGCAGCGATGCTCTCCGTAATTGCTGTCAGCGGAAGAAAGGGTTAACTTTTAAGGGAAAATGAATAATGCAGCGTTTAGCTTATCACTCCGCATTTTACTTTCTATTCTTTGGTCATCTGGAAGTTGGTGTGAAAGGTAGAGTAAAAGGAGTCAGCGGAGGGGAGCTGGGGTTGTGATAATTTGCACACACATCCCTGTCATTGTTCTGCCTGGAGAGACAGGGCTGGGTTCAAGGCCACATGTGCTCCTGTCATCATTCACATTTCTGCTCCAAGTGCAATACAGAGTGTCAGCTCTCCATCTGTCTTTGCCTGGCAAACGCACGCGCCCAGCATCCTGCCTGCAGCTACGCTGCCACCGCCAGCGCTGATGGCCCTGCTCGCCTCCCTGCGCTCATTCCAGAACAGGAGGCGCTGAGCCCGAAATACGCTCGCTTTTAGGAGAGAGCCATTTCCAGTGTGGTATATTTTATCCGAGGATGCCTGGTGAGTTAAAATCCTTGCCGCTCTTTGGATTTCAAATGAGGAGACGCTAATTGTTTCTGGATAGCGGTGGTGGCTGTTGTTGTTTTTTAATGTAGCTGGGGGTTTGCAAGCTGGTAGGGATGCGGAGTGATCGCAGATGCTAATTCTGTTGTGTGTGCGCTTGGGGGAGGGGAATTTGTCTGAGCGAACTGCCAAAGACCATGCTTACGGCAGGACTGGATGTTTCAATGAAAAAGGATAGAAACAGTGGAAAGTCACCTTTTTGGGGGATGCAGGTCTCTGCACGGGTGTAATTTCAGCGCAGAGAAATGCAGCTTCGGGCTGCCTTGCCTGCCTGTCAGCTGTGCCTTCTATCTGCAAACGCGTTATCGGCAGAGAGCATTCGCAGCGGTCGCCGATCAGCTGAAGTCGTCTCGTTGAGAAGCTGTTTACGTTAGAGAAGTGAAGGAGATTTCTAAAACAAATTATTTCAGCGTTGTCCTAAATCATAGTCCGTAGCTGTCACCAGACAAATCACTGAAATATGTTAATACAGAATAAAACGGACAAGAAAAAAATTGCTGAATTAGAGAAATTGCTGCGGAGCTGGAAATTTTAATAGGTCAGGTTCCTCCTGAAAATATTATCCTTGGATCTTTAGATCACTTGTCTGATTGATAAGTGTTATTGCCAATGAAAACATCGCTTCTGTGCTGGGTGATTTGTTGGAAGGGTTTTGCGAGAGGCTCGACCACGGCAGAGTGGATTGAATTTGGTGTGTTTTGTTTGTTTTTTTTTTTTTTCGGTAAGGACTGAGCAGAGCCATGTGCCTGATTATAGCAGCCTGTGTCTGTAGATAAAAAAAAAAAAAGAGAGAAAAAGACGGGGATAGAGATCCTACAGCTGGCTGGTTCTTGTGGATTATTTGGGTAGGACGGGCAGAAGAGGCTATGCTTGATCACAGAGAGTCTGTACACCTCGCAGATGGTGTTTGGAAACAGTATCTGCCAGTTTGCTGCAACCACAGTTGCATGTAGGTATTGCCAGTTGTTTGAAGAATGTTTTCCTTTTAGGATTTTTATACATGGTCATACTCTGTGGCTGGTGTGTTTGCTCATCCCCTGGTTGGAACAAGCAAGTGTTTGCTCAAAGCACAAGGCTAGGAGGATTTATACGGTTGAAATATGGGCAAATTAATTTGCATAGATAACAACTGAGGACTGTGAAAGGTCAATTTAACCCTTTAAACTGAAAATTTTGATTTGCATGCATTATATTCCTGGGGATGTGGTATTCATTAGAAATATCATGGCAATTCATTAATGTGGAAAACTGTGCATTCTGCATAACTTGAATCCACTGGCGTTTTCCTTGTATTTGTATGAAACTGTTCTGCTCATGTCGTTTGCTATCTGTGTTCTATTAAGATATTTAAAAGTACTGAAGTTACACAGTCTTGCCAGTTTTGATCCTTGTGTGTGTTATTTGGGGATATTCGCAAACACTACTGGAATGCCTAAGGTGGAGGTTTTTGAAAACCTATTTAAGCCTTTGGCATTTAAATTACTTAATCTACCTGCTGGTTAAAATTTCATGCATCTTTAATCAAAATGGCATGTGCTACACTTCGAGTATGTATACCCTTATCAATACTCGTTAAGCTTTAACATTAAATAAATCTTTAATTTCCAGCAATCTCTTAAAGCAGTAGCAAGCAAGAAGTGTGTTTTAATGTCAGCTCTGAGTGTTAGAAAACCTTGCACTTGGATATAGAGAATACACTAACAGCTGTGACTGGGAGCATGTGCCAGAATGGAGATACTTGAACAGATCTGACACTTGGCTATTTTTGACACCCATCTGCACTTTTTTACTCTCCTCTAGGATGAACTGCCTCTCAATCTGTTCACAGCATATTTTAGCCCTTTAATATTGTGGTGGTGTTTTTTTTTTTTTTTTTTCAAATGGGCATTATTAGCCATCTGGGGCAGATTTTGTATTTTTAAAGTAAGCACATTATGTACAGAAGATTAAAAGGATGTGTATTTTTATGTAATCTGATATTATGTCAATGCTTTTTGTGTATGTGTGAAGTCTTGATTTCAGAAGCGTCCCTTTAGCAATTCTGACATCCAAAGTCCTTATTTTGGAGAAAGAACAGGAAGTAATAAAAGTGGGTTCTGGTTTATGTGTAGTGATAACACTTTTACAGAAAATAAATTTGCTCTTCAAAGACAAACTGTTCGGACTGTTATAATTGCGATTGGCTACTAACCTTCTCACTTCCCTGGCACTCAAAAGCTGCAGCAGAGAGCGTTGCTAATGAAACGTTGTAAAAGCAATTCAGATTTCTTTTGAGGCACTATTGCAACTCTGAGAAAAGTCCCTAGAAAGGTAATCTCGTTAACGTGAGGCTTGCAGTAACCAAGTTAACCATTTTGTCGTTCTGTTCAGTGAACTCTAGGAAGTGCTTATCTCTAAATAACTGATGTTGGGGGAACGGTGTTCAAATCTAATACCATATGCCAATTTGTCTGATTACTGTGTAAGTTTTTCTTAGAACTGTTTATTCCGGACTTTATTTATGAAACATTACAAATCTATCAGTCATTTTATAGTACTTTCAAAGAACAGATGTTGGCCTACAAAATGCTTTATTATTGCCCATGGCAGTATTCAGCATGGTCTCCTTAAAAGGACAATCAGTGATCACAGTCATTGTAGCCCAGAAATAATGCTGTTCTTTCAGAAGATGGCCTGGTATTAGGTCAGACCACCCTTTCTTTACTTCTGCTCTCCAGATGTGGCTGCAACTTTTTTTTTTTAAGTTCATGTTTCAAAAAAATGGGTTTGTTTTCAAAATCTGGTTTTACTTAAGATATCTCCATCCTGGAGTGCATTTCATAAATTGCCCACATATTTTTCTTAGCAGAGAACTTAGCTGGCTGTAATTTTTAACACATGGCCACATCATGTGATATTTTCAAAACATTTGCACATAGCTTTAAGAAGGTCCCAGCAGAAATGATCCATCATCTCACAGCCAGCCCATTTCTTAACAGCATATCTGCATTTTCCATTTAGCAGAGCTATATATTATTAGCTTACATTTTGGGTAGTAAAACAGTGCATTGCTGATTGTAAAACATGGACTTTATTATCTGCTGAAAATTGATTTGGCATTTATAGCCACTGTGTACTAGACTGGCTTTCTGGTTTTAACATTAGTGCTTGCAAGTGATGATTTGTTTAAAGAACAGAAACAAAATTGCCATGGACGTAACTGTTAGTGTCCTAGTAACTGAACATTTGGATTATCCACCTGTTTTTTAAATACATGCGTCTAAATGCTGTTATAGAGCAAAAGTCTCCTAACAGTCCATTAACTGACTTGTTCTGTTTTAAGTTGCAGTTGCTACGCTGTTATATTAGGATAATTCTATGTCTTACAAAACAAGTTTCCTGCCAAACAGGGAAAATGTGTCTGGAAATACTTAAGTCTGAGTGTTAACCTTGCATCATTATTCCAATCATCCTACATAATGACTTTATCTTCTTCAAGTTTCTGGTAGGAGTGAAAAGCTCTTTCCTCTTAAGAGGACTGTGGGTCACTAGGTTCTTCAGATGCATAGATGCACGTCCTATCGTTACAACAACATGTAACAACTCTGCTTTTCAAAGTATTAAGGTTTCCTCTTCCTTTATGGTAGTAATAAATTCTGAAGTCTGCATAACATTATTTCTCTTGTTTCGACCCATGGGGCTGGGAACTGCATCCAGCTATGTATGCATAGAAAGTAGCTAACACATTATGGGGTGTAGATCATATTGCAGAAATAGTTTGTTGTTGTTGTTGTTGTTTTTAAAGCAAGGTCCCAAACACGCTCTCTCTGTGGAGATTTAGTAATTTTAAACTTAGAGTCTTAATTAGAGAGGAACAACGAATCTGTTTCTCAGGACTGGTACTTTGGCAGGGTGTGTGTAGTGTTTAGCACCAATCACATCTTGAGCTGAGGATTTTGGACTCCATAGCAATACATAATTACAAATTAGGGCATGATCACTTTTAGTGTGGAAGTCAATTTGATCTGTTTCTGTGGAATTAAGAGGGCTTGAATACAAAGTTTGGGTAAAACAAATTCCAAAAAGGCTGCGATATACGGATGGGAAACATTTCAATGGAGAAATTGATGCATGTAAGAGCAGGAAAAGATATGGTATGCAGTCTTTTTTGCCTACCGGTTTTCTGATTTGTTCCCTGCCACCTTTTGTCATCAAAGTATATACATCAAGGATAACTCTACAAATATCACTTGCAACCTGATTTCTCAGTACCAGATCGCAGACAAGCTAAACGCAAAAGACGACCTCTGCACTTAAAGCAGCAGATGGCTTTCAAATCCTGAATTGTGTGCCTTTGAGCTACTTTCCCTGCTCTCCTAATTCCAGATGTATCACAGTTTCAGTTTTAAAGTTTTCCAAACATGTAAGTCTCCATCTGTGCATGCTAAAAGCTGTCTCAATATTGGAGCATTAAGCAGGCCAGTGCTCAGGTCACACCTGAGCCTTTTTGGAATTGAGGCATTTCCATGTCTGAGGTGTTTGAACAAATGGATCCGGTAGGTAATCGTGGAGGACACCTAATGTGTATTTAGAAATCTTAATCTCGCAAGTGCCAACTTACTTTCTGTTCCCAGAAATGTCTGTGGTGTAAAATGGAGCACAGAGCAAGTCATGTTCAGGCTAGTAGAAGCTAAATTGGGAAGTCCATAGGGCACAGCACTGCTTGGGCTTTCACTGATAGTCAGACACAGTCCAGCCATATTAGCCCACTTGGCAGGACCAAGTTGAGTACCGTACTATACTAACTCCGCATTCACACAAAATCTGTGAAACGAGTGAAGTCCCTGCTGTGCCATACCGTGCTATCTGTATTTACCGCCTTAACTCTCCACTAGCTTAGTCATCTCTGTGCATGTAGTGTCTGCCTGTTCTTCCTATATGTTGTATGACACAGCCACTAGACAAAATACAGAAGGTTTGCAGGAAGCAGGGGCTGGCAGTCAGACTCTGCTGGGTGCGCACGGCCATCACCGTGCCATAGAAGCAGCTTCCTTGGTATTGCCATTGATTTCAGCCCTTGTCCCCTCTTGAACTGTTTCGTGCTTGGTTCTTGAGCTAAACAAGAGGGATAGAGATTATTTCCATCTGGAGTAACCCGTGGTTGGGTGGTAGCTTCCTTCTGCTGAGGCAGTACGTTATAAACCTGAACCTGAGCAAGCAGAAGGAGGATCTGAATTCTTTGGCTCCTGAAGGGCAGGAGTGAAAAATCCTGTCTCCAATATTTCCCTCATCCATAAGGTTAGTATACTGAACTAGCAACTGCCTAGAGCTTACCTCATCTTTCCTGTCATGAGCTGTCTGCCTCATGGGAGGGTATAGAGAAGATGGAGCCTGACTGTCCTAGAAGGTGTACAGTGATAAGATGTGAGACAACAGACACAAGCAGTGGAACGTGGAAAATCCCATACAGAAACTAGGAGAAAATTCTTCGCCATGAGTGTGAAACAGGATGTCCAGAAAGGTGGTGATATCACCATATTTGAAGACATTAACAAATACTATTGGACAGGCCCCAGCAACCTGATCTAAGTGGGCTTGCTTTGAGGCTGCAGGGGTTGGACGATCTCTTGAGATCCCTTCAACCTGTGTTCCTACTTGGTATATTAGCTGTTTTGGATACCCATTCTGAGGTACTTCAGCCCTGTGTACAGTAGGGGAGAGCAGATCCTCACACAGGTTTTTGTGTTGTTTTAGGGGGAAATTTCAGCAGTACTGAACTTCCAGGCACCTAGAGTTAAACATTCATTGAATCTGGTCTGAAATCAGACTTCATCTGTAACTTGCGGAGTGAATTTTCCCTTTGAATGTTTGTAAAAGAGCTGCATGGTTCAGTGCTGCCTGAAAGGGATATATTACCCATTGTAGTTCATGGAGTTGTGCTAGCACATAGCACATAGTAATTCTTTTATACTGCCTGTTGTAGGTGGAGTATGGAGAAACAACCTGACTGTGAGGGTTACTTGCAGAAAAGCGTGAGAGAACAAGTTGCTGGAAACCTTGAGATTGGAGAGGAGTCACTTCAGCTGGAATTTCACAGTACTATGGCTCTGCCAGCGATTCTGCTTAGGAAGTTACTACTTGTTTTGTCTCTATGCTGCAGCACACCACCTCTTAGTAATATTTGTGCAGCTGATTTAGGACTGTAGTATCAAAAGAAACACTGAAGTCATACAACTTCTAAAAATCTTCTGCCCAAATTCCTATATTATGAAACTACAGCCTCGCTTGACCTATCAATGGTATTGTATAATGAGTTGTGTAATTAGTTATTTCCATTTCTTAAAATAAAATAACTTTATTTTATTGCTCTTGCGATCCGGCATCCTTTAACACTTTCATGAGGAATAGCCACCTAGCAGGACCTACACATCTAAATTAATTTTAATTATCCAGCCACCTATTTCAGGATTAATGTGAATGTATGTTCTGCAACATGTCTGCAACTTAACTGTGCCTTTAAATGGATACAAAGCATAAGTCAAAGGTGGCAGGAAATCTTTCCAAAGTTTGAAAGGAAATATCATAAGCAGTGGACACAATTATTAAGAATACTGCTCATACGGTTCCCATTCATTATGGAAATACCTTTATAGCAGACCATAACAATCTCTGCAGCATTTTTGCATACTGACAATACTGAACTGACAAAAACTGAAAGAACTGTGGAAACAGGGTACCAAAAGGAATCAGTATTGATCATATCTTGGAATAGAGGCTGTGGGGGGTAAGAGGAAGAGAAATTTACTTTGGTAAGGGTTCTTCAGGCTTACTACAGGTTTGTGCAGATTTGTTGTAGGGCCAGGCCTATATCATTCTTCATTAAAAAAGGGTTTTGTGCAAATAAATTGGCATTTGAGGAAGTAAGATTTGCATATTCTTAACTGCTTTCCGGAGAGGTTTGAGTAGGAGTAGGAATGTGGTTTACCTAAGTGTATTGCCTTTTCCAGCTTATTGGTTACATCTTTTCTCTTTTAGGGTTTAATGTGTTATTCTGTCTTCTGCAAGTTACTTAGAAAGCATCTGCTAAAATTTAACATTGCTCCCTTTCAGTTCTTATGCTTTACTGGAATTTTCTTTTTCTGCTTGTAATCCATGTCTCTAAGCACTCGGAGCCGTCCTTTGAGTCTCAGGTTCAGGTTCTTGTAGTCTTCCCTTTCTCTCTTTGATTCTGGTAGTGTTGGTAGATTCACTGTCATGTTCTGCTCCTGTTTTGAAACTGCATCATATTAATGGAATAATATTACAGTTTAGTGTTATAGAATCTTCCACCTCCTTCATTCAAATCTCTCCTTAATCCATGAGTCATGCAAACACATATACCTCTAATAATCATCCTACCACAAGATTACAGTTTGGAAAATGTGTGCCCCCATATCATATGAAAATGCAGTCATAATTTGATTCTTGGTTCTAAACTGTGCCTTCAAAATGTATTATGGTGGCGCTGTTAATCCAGGGCAGCAAGCATATGTGCACAGTGTTGAGTTTTCGTTGTAGCTATTTTAAAATCCAAACAAATGCTACCTTCTATGACTTTCCTACATATGACTTCCTGATATAATTACTCAAAATTTTAAGGGAATCTTTAAGGATTTTGTGCCTTATAGAGCACCAACCACATCATATGTGCTTAGCAAATACAAATTAACAGTTATTGTTTTAATTTTATTTTTCCAGTCCATTTCACCACATAATTGTTGATTGCATAATTATATCTGCTAGCTTTGCACGCAGTTATTTATTGTTTTCTACTTAGCAGAAAGTTTACCAACGGAAGTTTAGAAGAGGTCATTTTCAGTGAACAGTGTTAATGTTTTATTTAGGTACTTTCTTTGCTTGAAACTGTACAAGATACACTTTTAAACTTTTAAAATGATAAACAGTACAATATAAAAATGACCTTTTAAAAACAGGGATTCTATAGTCTTTTGCTTTTTGAGAAGGGATCAAAATCTGTATCAGTTTTGAAAGTATACTCCGAGAAACACTAAGTGAACCACAAGGACATTGAGAGTTACTACCATGCTCAAGTTGAAAGGCACTCATTAAAGCAACTTGGGTTATGTCTGTAAAAGCAGGGGTATAATTAGATGTCCAGCTAGATTAGATTGTACTGTCATTGAATAGCTTTTGAAAGTCTCCAGTTTCCTGCTCAGAAATTTGTTTGCAAAACAGTTTATTGTGTCTTTGAACTTGGTGTTTTTCAATGTTCATCTCTCCGTTGGTAGAGGGAGGACAGTGATGAAGCTCACTTGCTAGAATTCAGGTGGTCCGTATTGATTCAGTTCAACCTTCCACTGGGCTGCGGGACCCCCTTATCATAGAATTCAGAAGGAGATAGTTTTTGTATTTCTCACTCATATTGCATCTTCAAAGTAATTTAAATTGCCTTATTAAGGTAGATTAGACTGCACTGCATTTTTGGAAGCAAATGCAAAGTCTTTTGCAATTTCTGTTGGTATCCATGTAGTAACAGGGCTGTGAGTATATTTTGCTTTTCTGAATTCCTAATAGTAAATGTGAACACTTTCTGAACTCTTGCAAATGAAGATGTGAGACAGTGGTCTCTCTGGGAATTCTGTTTGTTGTCTCTCAGTTAAATTTTTAAAGTATTTTGAAGAATGTTCTTGTTTTGTTAATTCATTTGCATCTTTCTTTACGTTATTCTCTGCTACTGTAAAAGCAAATCTATATTTGAATTTACTGATTTAAAAAAAAAAACTACTGTGCAGGAGGTGAATTTATGCATGAAACTTTCACGGACAGCTTGATATGGAAGCAGCATAGTGAGTTGTTAGAGCAGTATAGTGAGTTCTCCGTTGTCTAAGTGTAAGCAGGTGAAAGGGTCTTTCGTGGCCCTCTTTAAAGCTCCTCTGCATAGCTAGAACTGTGGCTTGTGGAGTGGACATTTGACTTGCATGGTTCCTTCCCAGGACAGCTGGGCGGCCAAACATCTTTCGCTCACATATCAGTTGTTAGAGTAGTAATTTCCCAATTCCTTTCATTTTGAGAAAGGAAAGTGATGGCACCCAGTCCTCAGTGACTGGCAGGAACAGAATTCTTTTGTTTATACTGCCTTAAAGCTTTTACTTCAAACCACTCTTGAAGGTTTGTAGAAGTTCCAAGATAAAAATGCTACTACCTACATTTTGAGTATTGGCTAGCATTTCTCCACAGAGCCACAGGAGAAATGAGCTACTGTCTCTTTAGTTAACTTTTTTTTCACACCAAAAGAGGTCTGTGAATTTTTTAGAATAACTTACTTTTTCTTAAAAACACAGAAAATGTTGATGCCTTGATTTCATCCTGATGACAGCAAACGTGATTGCATAGTTTTGTCTGGAGCATTGGTTCAAGACAGTCTTGAAAGAATGACTGTCTATTACTCAATCATCAAAAATGCTTAATAGTTTTGTCACAAGTGTTTTTCTTTTTTGAGGCTATAAATGTTTTTGCTATTTTGCCACGCTAGACACAGAATACATGTTTTGATAAATTACCCAGTGGGGATTCGGCTGCAGAAATTGATGCTTGCAAAACCAAAATCAAAGCTTCTTTTCTTCTTCTTCTTCTTCTTCTTCTTCTTCTTCTTTGATCATTACAGTAAGCTGCTGAATTTTAAATATATCTGCTTATAAGTCTGAGGTATGCACACGTTGTTGCATGCAGTTGCTGGATTTGGAGGGCTTTTTTCCACAAAATAATAAGAGTATGCAGATGTTCTGATACTGTTCTTTAAAACAGTTGATTGCAGATCCGATGATGAAAGATGATCAGCAGCTAGCATATATCATCATCTTCTGATCCAGCCAGGTTCCTTTGGGAGTCAGCTGTACTGTTTCAGTATGTTGTAATTAAATTGAGTGCTGTTTAGGTGTCAGAAATTACTTTATAATGCAGGATAATGGACTTAAATAGACTTATTTGCACAATGCAGATCATAATCTAGCAAATTACCCTTAAAGGCTATATATTAAGAAACAAAACAAACCCTCCAATATTCAGTAGGAAGGGGGAGAGAAATGGTCTGATTTCTGAGTCAGCCGCTAAGACATCCTTGCATTAGAGTCAATCTGGACTTAATAGATATTAGAATAATGCTTGTTACTTGTGAATGCCAGTTATAAAGTGCTTTGTTTGAAATAGTACCAAAGGAAAAGGTACTTAGCTTTTGTTTTAGTCAGGATTGAATGGAGGTGGGGAAATCCCTGTCAATCACATCTTTAATACCTGGAAAAATCCATCGTCTACAAGCAGCAGTTACACTTGTGGCTTGCTCTTGTGAGTTTTTTTGCCCAATGCCCAGAAAAGTTCCTAGGGGTTGTGAGTACTCAGCATTTTGCAGAATTAGAGTGTAAACATGAGAAGGCTAACACTGTTAGGAAAATAACAGGTTTATATGCTTAGTGAGAGCAGTTTGTGAATCAGCAGGTGGTTTCTAAAATATCAGAAATTATCCAAATATTTACTGATGTGATTTCTCTTTGAAAAATAAAAGTGCTTAAAAACACTTCAACATTAAAGCTTCAAATAAAAAAGCTGATTTTGTTTATTGCAATCATCCTAAGCCTTTTTTATTTGTGGTTTGAATGCGCATACTCTACATTTTCAGTCTTTAGGATCTCATTTTATAATTTGAAGGGCACAGTAGGAGAAAAAAATGAAAACATTTTTCTTGCAAAATATATACTTCAATAGGAGGCATATTTCACGCTTTTTCAAGTGATATCAGAAAATCTGTGTCTTAGTCATGTTATGTGTGTGTCCATACTTCCACACAGAAAACTAGATTGTATTTCTCTGGTCAGATACAATGTGCTTGGCACTGAACTCATTGATAATGCAAAGCAGCGTTGCAATGTTACGCCTCTTTAGAATCATACACATAGGTGTAAACAATCGTCTTGAATCTCAGAAAACAAGGAGTGTCACAGTTCTGGTTAAAAAAAAAAGAAACAGGTAAACTAATTTGCCAGTGTGCTATTTATTAAGTTCCATAAGCTATTTTAAAATTAAACCGTGACCTCCACCCCATAAATGCCTGTTGAATTCTGTATGTCTTTTTTGAAAAGGTTTCAGGTGTGGGGAAAAAAAGATATTCACTTCAAAGATAATTCGGTTTCATCTGTTTTATTTAGTTGCAAGGAAAATATTACTCCCTGCTCCCCCACCCCTCCTTCCAGTTCTTCATTTGCCAATAGTACTGATGGGGAAATATGTGCTGTGCTCCTGATACATAATTTAAAACAATTGTGCGAGCTTTAAACCCAAAGTCTTTCTTCATCTATCATTTATCTCGTGATGTTATCTTTTGTACTCGGTACCCTTCAGTAAGCACAGCCTGACACGTCTAGTGGCCTTTACCTTGTGTGATAAAAAAGATTGAAAAGCTGCTTGGCACCACCTGGAGAAGATGAGGCAACCCTGGAGAACTGTGCTTTAGGAGCAGGTGACTGATGCTAAGAAATGTGCCAGTCTAGGGACACAGCTGAAGGCTTCTAGTGGGCAAGGGGGAGGGGAAGGGAAGGGAAAAAAAAAAGAGCAGGAACATTAATACATCTTCCTGAGGTTTGATGGGACATATACTGCCTACTGTTCCATCTGGTGCTTATGATAGCATGGCATATTAGCATGCTGCAAGTTCATAATGTATTCAGGGCGAGAAAACACCGCTTGCATACCAATTGAGGCGTCCTCTTTCTCAGAGCTGCCTTTGAATTTCAATGATGTTTATGCCTTCTAAGCCATGACTGAACTGAGCATTTCCGCTCTTAGAGGAATAACAGCAGTAAGGGAGTCCTGCTTATGAGGGTTTTCTTTCTCTTCTCTTTTTATTTTTCTCCTGTTTTGTTTTTCTTCTTCCTCTCTCCTCCCAATTTATTTTACTCAAGGAAGTTAAAGACAGGTTGAGTTTTTGGACGAGATAATTACATAGCTTCTGGCACTATTCAATTTGCTTTTTTAAGGCTCTAGTCTGTTTTTCTTTTTGCTCATCTCAGAGTGCTTAAATGTTCTGTTTTATCATATTTTGATGAAATTACTCTAAAAGTAGTGTGATGAAGCATTTAAAAAATAGCACATTGCAATTCTGCTTTAAATCCAGAACTCTTATACTGCCAGTTTAACGAACATCCAATATTTTGAATTACGCATTTCGTGGTAAATTATTTGAGCCCTCCTTCTGCAAAGATTTCCTTTTGACTTTATGTGTACTACCATAACAGGCTAAGTATCTGAAGTTGAGCAGGTATGCAAGGCTTTGTAGGACTGCGGTCTCTTTATCGTTCCCTTGCAGGAAATGTACAGTACGTTCATTTTATTTCTCCCTACCCTGTCCTCTTTGAAACTCTCTTAGAATTGACACTTGATTGGAGACAATCTAAAAATTACACCATAGCAACTCTTGAACTGTACATTTTTTTTCTGAAATGGTCAAAGATTGTGATCCTTTTATGGCGCAGTGCTGTGAAATACTCTGCAGTCCTCTTTCCGGTAGGTTTTGAAGGTGTGAAGTTTACATACAGGGCAGGTTATTTGATGTGGGATTTTCAAGTGTCTGGAGTAATGTTCAAGTATAAGTCACATTTGCCCTTGTTGGTGACTGCTTCTAAACTGCTTTACAAGTTTTTAAAAATTCTACCCCCAAAAAGGAGACTAAGCTTTCTACTTAAGAGGAAAGAATATTAAAACAGTAGTTGTAGTCCAGTCCTGCATAATGAGTGCATTTGGTATGTAATCCTCTACCTGCACAGCTGGACTCTGGTTTCTGCCCAGAACCAACTGTGGTTTGAGGCTTTAGCTTAATCTTTAAAGTATATAACTGTCATGTTAGTATAACTTTAATAAAAATGGACTAGGTACTAGGTAGCACTTTGAACTTCTTCACTCTAATTTAGAATTAATCTACTTGATTACTAGGAAAGAAAAGATCTTGCTATAGTTCTGATCCTTTCTTTCAAGTATATCCAGCCGTGACTTTTTTAAATACATATTTTCAGGCAGTCATTTAGCCACTCTTGCATGGATAAGAAATGAAAAATGCATTAGTCATCTTGACAAAGAGAAACTTCTTTTGATTCACTATCTGAATATCTGTTGTCTGATGGCTTAAGTACATTCCTTGTTTATTGATAGTGCATTTAGATGTAGATATTAATGTCTTGGCTTAAATGCTAATTATTTTTTTTCCTTAAAACCTTCAGGAAGGCTAATGTTACTGAATAGGAATGTGGAGGAGGTAGTGTGGGTAATTCAAGCAAGTTTAGTCAGCACTTACAAGATTCTTGAAATGTTTCTTGATGTCCTACAGAACTGTTAACATCTGCATGGCTTGTGAGAAGAGCCACATTTATTACAGCTGTATGCGAGCTAGAATGTAAAAGGAAGGGAGGGAGGAATCAGAGTTAAGAATGAAGCAGCTGGCTTTCGGTTACAAAGATTTGTCATTTTACTCTCATTACAGACCAACAGTAAACTCTGCTTGGACTCTTTTACATCAGCTTCTTTGACATGACAAGTTGAAGGCTTAGGAGTAACTATCAGTAGATGTAGTGCAACAAAATGCTCGGTTTAAAAGAAAACAAAGGTTTTGGATAAATAATCAGAGGTGAAGTTCAGCATTATGTTCCAGTGTGACATGACATGATGCAGAGCATGTGTCTGAATCTACATTTGAGATGGTGAAAGAAGAGAGAGAAAGACAGAAAAAGGGAATTTAAAAAAAAAAAAAAAGAGAGAGGGTAATAAATGAGAAGGTTTGTGGCCCTCTACAGAAGCAAGGAAATCATATGTTTTCTCACTCCCATTCTTTTCAGGGTTTGGGGTTTTTAGAAGAAATAAAAGTATATTAAGATATTCCTGAGACCCAAAGCCACATTTGTGCTATGTGTTATAGTACAAAACCTGCCTGGACGCGATCCTGGGCAGTGTGCTCTAGAGGACCCTGCTTGAGCAGGGGGGTTGGACTAGATGATCTCCAGAGGTCCCCTCCAACCTCAACCATTCTGTGATTCTGTGATTATCTCACTGTGTTTGTTTGACCTGTTGTTTTCTCTTTTTTTGTGCTAGAAGAAACAAGGAAGAACAATAAGTATCAGAATCCCATTTTCCATTTCACTACTTCATTTAAAAAATTACATACATATTTCCAGGATCAGTTTTTTTCTGCAAATTTTGTCCTCCCCAATTTCTTTCTCAGTCATTGAGACAGATTTACACCCAAGGTATGCCAGTATTGCAGCTATTTCTTGGTTGCCATCATCTTTGTTTCTTTCAATTAAGATCAAAGATTTTTATAGTATTTCTTTCAAATGTATCTATTTGGTATGAATGTAACCTCGTATTTCTCTTGGTCCCCCTGGTTGTAGCTTATTATACTTGCTCTCACCTTTTTTCCCTATGCACTTTAAGTGAGTATATTCCGGGTGTGCTCTTTTAACTTCTCTGTAATGTGCCCAAGCCATTTACAGTAAGAGTGCCAGGATCTGTTCCTTATCTCCTACAGTATCTTAAGTCCCTCAGCAAATGAGAAGGCAACGCATCTAGGCTCCTGTTCTTTGCTGCCCTTCTTCCATGCGTTTGGTTATAGTGAAAACACAAACAGCTCCCCTTTACCAAACAGATGCCTGGGCCAATGAGGTACTCCAAGTACTCCAAGAGTTGCTCCAAGTGTCTTTATCTACTCACACTTTTCTACTGTTCTTACCCAGAGCTATAGCAGATGTCCACTGTGATAACCTACTGTGTTCTTTATCCTTCTATCTCACCTCAGAGTTTTTCTCTGTTACTGTCATCATCATTTAATTATAGCATATGGTACTGTAAGAGCTCTGACATAATTAGAGCCTCATCTTCTTTCCATTCTTTTGACACCACAGCAGAGGCAAAAGCAATTTTTTTAACATTTCAGTTATGAAAACCACTGCATACGATTCAGTTTGTTCACCCCCTCATACTTTCTGAAGCGATGGTTTTAGTTTCTAAAGGCTTATTTCCACTTATTCTTGTGGAAATACCTTTTATCTTAATTTTGGGCAGAATGTTGGCATTGAAAAGAATTATGTGCAAAACCAAGTAGCTTTGTAAGTCAGAGCTCATAATCACCTTTGGAAATGACCTGTTAAGTTTCTAATAGGTCATTTGTATGCACAGGTACTGAAGCTACTTGCTCTGTTGCAATAATTATGAAAAAGATAATGAATAGGAATTTGCTTGGGGACAGCTTTTCTTGTTAACTGCTTAGCATTTCATCTGATTTTTCTTTTTTTGTTTCATAATTGTGAAATTTGCTTTACAGAGTTGTTGCAGTTCAGCAGCTCTCTATTTCTTCATATCCCCGGCAGTTTAAAGCCTACCAGACGAGTACGGACATTTTTTACATCTCCTATTCCAAGCGGAAACCATTTTAAAAAAAAAGTGCTCACAGGAGATCCCACTGAATTAAGTGTCTTTCTGTGCATTGGAGTTGTCTTACCATTGCGATTTCACTTTCTTAGTATGTGCCAGAAGGATGGTTATAAAGATCTGTGAGCTGCCCTAGTTTTTTTTTTCTTTTATTTCTGCTTGCTTGCTATCTAATCTCATTGATGGATTATCGATATAAAGAACATCTCAGTTCTTGTTTGGCTCTCTGTGGTGTGATGCAAGAAAGAAATGGTATTAAATTTTGATGGTGTACTTTAAAATGTTTTATGTACATGATCTAGATTCTTGTAACGGGATATAGTGTGTGTGATTGTAGGCATGCAGGTATCTGATGTGCTGCATGGTGCATTTCACTTTTCGAGTATTTCACATACAAGGCTATCTGCAAAACCAGAGCAGGTAGGAGTATATGTGAATTAAAGGGGGGAGGGAAGTGTCTGACTTATTTGTCTGGGGTAGATACCTGCCAATAGGAGGCACTGAAACTATTCTCCTGTTGCAGCCAATACTAACCAAGGTTGTACCTAAAAATTTGATTTTACTTTAGTTATTCTTTTGAGGAAGAAATTTTTATAGTCAAAATTTAGAGAGAATTACTTGCAATCTGTTTTGCACTGCAGAAATGGAATAATGCATACTGTTGCATAAATACAGAGTATCATAAACTTTCCCTCATTTATTGAATGTGTGAGGATGACTTTCAGAAGATATTAGAAAAAAAATTTCTTGAAAGTATCTTCCTTCTATTTTATGAATACATTATCATTTACTTCTAATTTTCAGCACTGAAAGCGAGGTTTCTGGCATGTTCATGACACAATATTGGCTCCCTCTAGTGGTCAAGAGCAACCTTAAAAAAATGCCGGTGGACGTTAGCCAAAGCGTGCTCTCAGACATCGTTTCTATGAGAATACTGTTTTATCTTACACTTAAATGTCATCCGTGAATGCTGCAATGAATCCTGAGACTGTTCCCACCACATGAAAACGGAGACTGTGTTGCCCTCTCGATCATCCTGTCCTCTACTGGAGATTTTTTTTTTCTCTGTTGAATATTCTTTCTGTTTTTTTTTTTATTATTTTTTTCTCACAAAAAATGGCTCCTCTTCTGGTTAATCTGCCTCTCAATGAGGCAAACGATACATATGTGAATAGACCCATGGGGGCCGTTGTCAGGACGATAGGCCAAATGTGCGGTGAGGACCCCTCTGTTCCCATAGCATAGAGTTAAATCTGCTTCTCATAAGGATAGCATGTACAGGAAAACTTACCATATCGCCAAGGGTTAAGTGCATTCACATCGAGCGTTTGGAGTTCAAATGCACCAGGCTTCTTTACTTTGTCAATATTTCTCTTGCACTTGTAGCATTGAGTGGTTTCTCTCTGGTGTCTGACTTTTAGCCCTGCAGTTTCCCCTCCATTTAACACTCCCTTCAGTGTAATTGAAGACTATGTCTTACACTTTGTCTGAAGCAGAATTTCAGAAAAATTCACCCTTAGTATTTTTATATACAAAATCAAGTAAGTCAAACTTGATTAAAAGTATATATAAATATATACACTCACATATGTGTATAAGTAAGCCACAGAAGTGGTACAGATCCAAAAAGGTCAATATTAAATTGCTATGTTGGAATAGCAGTTTAGCTGGCTTGATGAAAGTGAGTACAAGTTCTAGAAATCTAGAAACCTTTGCTTTTATGTATTTTTTGTAAAAAGGAATGCATTCCATTTGAATCTTCTCACCATGAAATAAAGCATGTTTTGTACAACTGCCAAGCGTGGCAATACTTACGATATCTGAAATTGTTTAAGATTTCACTTGTATTTTCTATGGTTTCTGTAATAATTATTGATTTTTTTTCAGTTCAGGCTTCAATTGTGTGTACTTTTTTTGCTGTCTGTTATTTAAAATTAAAAACAAGAAAAGATACTTTACAGGAAGGAAATTTTAAAGTTCATTATGCAAGACTAAACTCCTGTGATGGTTTTAAGGTCTGGAAAAGATGTACGTAATTGTTTGCCCTGTGAATAGTCTCATTGATTTTCCTGCAGTCTTTTGCAGCATCTCAAGTTAGGTACGTGTTCCCGAGTCGCTCTGGGATCGGGGCCTAAAGGGCTGACCCAGTACCCCGCTTGGGTGAGCTAACCTGCTTTCTGGGCCGGTGTAAAAATGTGACTTCACTGACTTTAGAGGAGTGTTATTCTGATTTTGCACTGGTGTAATATATATAAGTTTCTTTCCTTTCCATCTTCTTTTATGTGCCTCTTTCCTTTTAACAGTTAAGTACACCCATGATGGGTTAGGCCAGACAACTGACTTGAAATATGCACTTGGCTTTTGCTAATTGCTTATGAGTTCATTTGAAAATAAGTATTACTTTCTCATCTGAGAAAGTATTTGAGATTGAGAGTCTTAATGTCATGTGAACTTTCTGAGAATTTCCCCCTTCACCCTCACCCTCCATTGCTGCTTTCAGGTGTGATCCAGTGCCCAAAATAAAACACAGTTGGTGTGATATGCAGCATCTAGGAGGAACTGACTTGTAACTAATAATGAGCATTTTCTCACACTCTGTCTAGACAGTCAGTCATGTAAACACAAGATGTCTTTAATGGCATCATTTGATGATGTGAAATGATAGTCTTCCAAAGTGTGTATTTCCACAAATGTCGAAGTACTGATTAGGGTAATGAATTGCACTACTTAGAGATTGTCAGTGTGTAATACTGGCATAGGGAAAAAGACAATAGTTTCATTTTTCTGTCAGTAGTAGCGATAGTAAGAGAGTAACAATGGCAGCACCTGAGGGTTTCTGGGAGAAAATATGTTTCAGCATGTATTTTTCACTGGTAGATTAATAGCTGTCTGGCTGCCTGAATATAGATCAAGAAATTAGTATGCCTAGAGACTGAATTCATCTAGGTGAGAATCAGTGATTCACATGTGCACCACCTTGTCCCACACTGTTAGAGCAGTCTGAACGTTTCTGGTCTTCAAGAGACAAAGGATCTATGTCTGTACGGGAATTTTTATACCATCTGATGGAGCAGCCTTAGGAGTTGATAAGTTAGAGGTGCTAACTCTTCCTTCTTTTCACTGATTATATAGGGAGTCTGGTCTCCTAATGTAGCTGTCTTTGTTAGATGGTGGAAATTAGGCAGCCTTCTTGGCATAGGAATGCCATTTGCTATTGAGAGGAAGTTTGTGCTTTGGCTGCCTGTGCCCTCTGTCTTACATGTAAGTTTTTGCTCTCCAGGCCTACATGTTTGGCGTAATGGAACAAACTTTTCATTCCTTGAAATATCCCAGTGAAAAATTAGGTTCTTGGGTGGCAAAAATTGCACAGTCTGATGGAACGGGGATTTTAGAGCTTGGTCCACAAAGTGTAGAGTTGTCTTTCCTGGAGTAGCCGACGTTAGGCTTTACAGGATCATGACTTCTGCATTCATAAGCTACTTTGATAAAGTGCATTGATGAAGTCTTCTGTTTAAATAAACAGACTGAGATGTATATCCATTACCTTCTCGGTAGTCCCTATATCATCTTTTCAGATGTCTAACCATGTAAAAGTGTCACCTTCCTACCCCCGTATATGATTTTTTATGAGCTTAAAGGACTTCTGACATGCTTTATAAATATAAATGATGGCTTTTAAATGTGCAGCCGTAATAACTTTTCACTGGCAGAATAATTTAACACCTAATGTTGTCCTGAATCTAAATAACTTATTTTAGATTATTATATCTACTCTGAAATTGTACAAGAGACTTCAATTCTATTTAAATCTAATGGAATACTGGTATCAGCACTCTCTTAGGACTTTTCTAAAATGAGTGCAGCTATGTATTACACTACATTTTTAATATTGCATGAGTGCATTAAAAAACAGGGGATTCATATTATTTTGCTTCAGACTTTTAGCTGTGTGTAACAAACTACTTACTGTTAATTTAGGACCTTATAAACTTTGGATTAAAAACATATTTATAAATATTCCTTTTGGAGAGCTAGTCTGGAAATTGTAATTGGTGCTGGGAGAGAAAATGTTTTATTCTTTTTCCTGCTGCTGGTGGGAATGTCATGCGTACTATGTATGGTTGAGTATGTAAGAGTGTACAAACAATACTAATTTGATGCTGATGACATTTAATTTTCTTAAATATCACTCTAAATTCATCGTCATTTATCAAATAACGTGCAGTCCTTACAAGGGTAGATCTTCCACGGAAGTTAGTGTAAAAAGGAAATGAATTATTGCTAGGTGGTAGGTGAGACTCTGTGAAACCACATCTCAAAACTCCCCTGTGGTTTCCTTTATAAGCATATGAGAAGTGAAGAGCATGTTTCCTAATGTAGGGGGTGACTGAACACTGGACAGGTTGCCCAGAATGGTTATTGAGTACCAATCCATGGAGATATTGGAAAGCCATCTGGACAGGGTCCTGGACAACCAGCTCTAGGTGACCCTACTTGAGCAGGGGGCATGGAGCAGACCATCTCCAGAGACCCCTTCCAGCCCTACCTAGTCTGTGATTCTGTGGAGGAATTGTCTCCTCCCTACCTTGTAGGAGAGACCAGGGAGCAGATTTGGCCAGCTCGTGTTCTGACTGTATTCCAACCTTCAGTTTTGCGTGCTGGAGACAGTGTGCATCTCTTCTTCATCTGATCTGGACCTCAGTGTTTGGTGGTCTGGTTTTTGAAGTAGTAGTAATAGTTCCTGTTATATCACTTAAAAAACACTTAAAACACATGGTTCTTACTTTGGGAGTTTGTCAACAGTGACAGTTAGAAAAGACCCAGGAAACAGTGTTTTGGAAAAGAATATTTAAATAATAATTGTGGGAGTATTTGCTTATTAATTGCATTAGTTATACATGCATGTATTTATAGGCATTTTTATGATGCATGGTGGGGTATTTAGAATAAATCTCCATTGTCTTCACCTTCAGTACAGGCCAACCAGTATTTATTCAGCTATGACAAGGGAATTTGTAGGCTATATTTTTGGTGGGTTTATTGAAACGTAGAGCAGCTGCCACTATCTGGCCCTTATTTTGCTAGTCTGTTCCTGCTGAAATGTTTTATAAACTGTTATGGTACTAGCTGATCTAGATTTAGAATGAATGCCTCCCCCTTCTTCCTTACCTTACTTTGTATTTTAAAGCAGTATTGCATGGTAAAATTTGCAAGGCCAGAGAGGAGGAAGGGTGAAAAACTCGTCCAAAAAAGAAAAAAAAAAGAGTACCATTCTGACAGGATTAAGTCTTTAATTATTAAATACTTAACAGTGAATTTAGGAAAGTTTTTAAACTATCAACATGTGTCAGCTTGTTAATTGAGAGGGAAAACAAATTCTTTTTTGTGATTCATTTTCCTTTTTTGTATGAAATTATATGGTAAGACAAGTTTATTTCTTTTAGGAGAAAATAATATGTCCAAGCAAAACCAAGCCATAACATTTTTGTCTCTACTCTGAGACTGGCCCATGTATTACTTATTTTATAATATGTGTAACTATCTAGCTTTCAATTGCTAGGCCACAAGCATGGCACACACTTTTTTTTTTTGGCAGTGAGCACCCTTTGAGAATTTAAATGCGTTAACTATTCAAAACATGTTCTTGTCCTAGACTTGCAATTATAAATAGTGGTTTACTTTGTGTATTAGTTGTCATGATAGTATGACCAGTCAAGATCCCATTATGAATCAAGGATATGACCCAAAGCATAGTCGATCATTCACCTAGGTTACATAATTCACAAATTCTTCCTAGTAGAGCTGGGAGACAGTATAACAAAAATCCTTTTGAGCTTTTGAGAGACAGAGCAGAAATTGCATTATTCTCATTGCTTTTTTTAGTACATTTGAAGAAAGTCTCTGATAACCTAGCCCAAGATAACTTTAGTGAACTCCCAGGATGCAGAATTTCTGCTAGCTTCTGCATATAAAATGAGAAGAAAAGGATAAACTGAATGTGCTCTCATTTATTTTCAAGAATAGCTGGTGATATGAAATGTTCAACTATCTGAGCAGAGAAGAACCAGGATAAAATCATAGCAAAGCTGTTAACATTGCTCTTGCAAAAGGGTCATCTTTGGTATACGAGCTTCATATGTATAATGCTAACGATGTAGCAAAATGTTATGTCATCTTGCAAACTGAGTTGCTGACTTCCATCACTTGCCTCACATACATACTGCTTCCTCAAGGGGAACTTGCAGGGCTCATGTTTTGTGGCAAGAGACTGAGTCTGAATGTGTGAGCTACTTCTTCATCCTGCTGTTCTGAGAACTGCGTTGGGAGTAAAAATTCGCCAGAGAACTGGAAACAGGGTGATGTTTTGTTTCTAGGCTAATAGTATAAATGCATCAAGAGCTGTTAAAACGTTATGTCTATATTATGCCTGTTTGTGGTCAGTTGTTTGTAGCACAAAAACACCCATGGTGTTCTTGTTTATTATTTATTTGTTAAAGAAAAGTCAAGAGAAATGAATGGAATGAAGGCTGAACCAGTCTCAAAACAAATTTGAAGCATGCTTTACTGGGAGAGTCTGCAGTGAAGTTGTCCAAATGTGGTATTTTATGGCTGAATTGTAGGACTTCCAGTTTTTCGCAGGAATATAGTGTCTGGGGTGGGTTGGCTCCACAGTCTGTATTAGACTAATACCACACATTCATAAGCAAATCCTTTTCAGCCAAGGCCGATACCTTCTAACATAGTTCCCTGTAAACCTGGTCTAAGACATTCTTCTCCCATCCTCAATTTATTGCCATGCTCTGGGTAGTGACAGGTCTGATAGGAGTTCTCGGTTGCCACAGCCATCGCATTGCAACTGAAGACAAGCTCGTTGCCATGTGTCTCAGTTACTAACTTCAAATGAAAATTTAAAGGAGGGCAGGTTATTTACTGACTGTAGAGTGATAACATTATGGATGAAAGAGCTATGTATTTTTTCCTCTTCAGTGGACTTGCGGTTTTCTGTCTTCCAGTTCATCACTGCTGTGACTCAAAATCCGTAGTTAGCTGCTTGCAAATTCCATACTATCATTCTGAAAATAATCAAAATACTATTTTAAACCAATGCCATATTGTTAATCGCCATCAGTATTAAGTCCCACAGATTTAGGCTCCATTTATATAAATTGGGAGGTGGGGGCAGGTTCTAATCCTGTATGTCATATATAGAGTTTATACATTTCTTTCTGAGAGTTTAAAGGAAACAAGACAATAGGATCTTTTAATTCTGGAGTTTTTATTTTTATTTTTAATGGGTTGGCACAAAAGTAGTAAGTACTGTACAATCAACATAGGGCGTCTTTAAGAATCTTTCATGCCTGAATATACATCTGGAACTGTTTGCAGCTAACTAAAAGTAAAATAAATGCCAGAGCATATTATACCATACTTTTTTTCATTTAAAAAAGGAAATTGAAAACACACCACTCCTCGAAATGCTTGACGTTGAATTGGCTATTGAAATGGTATCAGTAAAGTATTTATATATTCCATATTTTGTTCCATACATCAGCTTTCCTTGATGCGTTAGACTTGGAAGCGTGCCACATGAGCTGAAATGTTGCCATATATGAAAGACCGCCTTGTTTTAAAAACGGAGTAAATCATTTAGGATACAGGACGTAAAGTAAATCAGTTTGAATACATGCACATCTCTTTTTGCCCACCTCCTTGCTCTTGCACATTTTACTTTCAGTGTTTTCCATATTTGTCTTCAGAAGTTGGCTATGCATATGGTAAATATCAATGTTCACCTAACAGCTAAATATAGTGATAAAAATTACTCCTACCATAAAAACTGAGTGTATGACAAGAACAGTACAGTTTCATGAACCAAGAAATCCACAGAAGAAATATCATAATTTAAAGTTGGTTTTACAACATTCTTTAATTTAAAATGGAGCAAAATACTTTCTGTGGTTAAAATCACAGTTCTTCCCTCCTTGCTGTAAAGTAGATTCAAGAATGTATATTTCAAAAATTTTTTTTAATATAACCCAAAGCAAATGCAATAGATCTCTGCATACTTGAAACATATTTTCTGAATTTATTCTAAGTCTCTCACTGCACCAGAGGGTTGTGTATATGGATTAGGACTAACCCATTATTTCACCATCTCTCTCCATCCTGAATTGATTACAGTGAACAGTGAAGAATGAGTTGCAGATGTCTCCTTTTCCCTTTAGCTTGGAGGACCTCTGGGTTTCAGCCCCATTTGATGAGAACTGGGCTAACCCTCCCAGCTCTGTCACTGTTCAGAAGGATTCTGTAGAAGAAATCTTTGCACCTGAAAGAAGTTACTCTCTCTGTATACATAGCCTGCACTCTGAAGTGTGTGATGGTGTGAGATACGGTTTGTATGAAACTTTTTGTCTGCCTGTAATAATTCAGGATTATTGTTTAAAATGTCAGATTCCAAGGGAAGTATATCAGAACCAGCTTTGCAAATGGAGAGTTTGTTTTGATACAAAAGCATAAAAATAGTGGTTGGAATTCCAGAAATTAAACAGTTTTTGGATGTTTTCTTGTTTTTCTTACAAATTTCAGGCAAAGCTCAAGATATGTGAACCTATTTTATAAAACTGGAGCCAATTACATGGAATGTTGCACAGGCAGGATTTCACAAGTAAAAGATGTGTTTCTTCCTCTTAAAGGATTCTTTCTTCCCCTCCCAAACCCTCACCACTTCTGAATGTACAAGTAGCTAAATAGCCACAGCGTTTGTGTGAAAAATGTCTGTACATTAGACCCCTCATGGAATAACATGGTTTAGGGAAACTTGGCCCATGAATACAGTTTAAATACCATTTTGCTTTTAGCTCTCATTTTTAGGCTCTTTCTCAGTAGTTAGAAGCAAAACTGTTTCTATTTCTTTTTAATTAAAAAAATAATCATTTGTAGAAGCTGGAGTTTTAAGGTAAGTATCAGACATTAAAAGCTTCACGACTTAAGATCACAAGAACTGGTAACACTTCATCAGCCGTGGCTCTGCTTTGTGCTCAGTCCCCGCCAGCCTCACTCCCTCCTCTGAGACATCCTTCTCTGAAAAATAGAGCTTTTGAGGGTCTGTACGTTTGCGGGTGGCGGGACAGAGGTGGGTGCGCAGCTGCTGTATGCACGTGCTCCAAGCCCAGTAGCTTCCTCGGGAGTTTGGGCATCTGCAGTGGAGGTAAGGAGCAGAGAAATAGTAGCAGGAACAGCAGGATGGCTCCTGCAGGAGTTTTGCTGTTAAAGGGTAGGAGGCGAAAGCCTGCAGCAGAGATGGCTGTTCTCCTGGGCTCTGTCTTAGCGCTCGTGGTGTGTCTTCCAAGCACATGGGAGAGCTTTGCATTTTATGCTGTACTTCTTCAAAAGCCCCTTTTCTTCCAAGGAGAGCCTCGACTCTGACAAGATAATCTTGTACCCTGGCCAAAAGTGTTTTGAGGTGTGCTTGAAAGGAGCCTTATATCTCCTTACGGAAAGCACTGCTAGAGAGCTTCTGGACAACTAGAGATAAATCTGGCTGCCTAAGAATATAGTGTATAATATAGTGTAGAGTATAACAGTGTAGTGGTTTTCACGTCTTTGTGAGGCGGAGAGGCCAATCAGAAGGACACAGTCTGTAGAGTTTTTTTTTCTTTTTAAGAGGTCCATAAAAGGTAATTCAAGCCTAATGTCAGTAGATTTTTATGAAAAGTACAGAGGTCTCTATGGATAATTTTAGTGATCTGCAAATCAGGTTGCAGACACTGTTCTAGCAAATAAAGAACAGATCATAGTAGAAATAATGAAAATCTAAAATTGGAGGGCGTCACCAACGCATTGTTTCCCACCACAGTGTTCAATTTAAGTAACAAAATACAGTCAGCTTTCCCGAAAAGTTTCCCCTCCAATCTGAGTTCATTTCTGATCAAACCTGAAGTTTGAAATGAAGTGAAGTAGGGGAGCAGCAGAGGAGAGCGAGCTGTGGCTGGTCGCAGGATAAGGATCGCTTTTAGTTATCAGCAGCTGAATTGGAGGATACAGACTGTGCCTGCTCAGTGTGAGCAGCAGGCTGTTACTGGAGTTGGATTTCTCGCACTCTTTCTTCCACCCACCTCCATCTCCTCTCTGCCTGTGTCTGCGCTCCCACATGCTTCAAATCTGTGTACCTGGACTGCCTTCCTTAACAGTGCAATGTGAGTGTTAGCAGAATGAAAACCAGATGGACCAGCAGTTCCCACTGTTATCTCCCCACCAGCTCTGGCAAGCCTCCCTTTCTCTCTCCTTTCTTGGCATGGCAGAAATATTTGCCTTTATTTAGGAGGGCTTGGGCTCACTGCTGTGCCTCTTTCCCTCTGTTGCAACATGAGCTGAAAGCTATTTATTCCCTTGTTGCTGAGGTTGGTTGAGGTGAGTGCAAGATGAATTCAGCTATTAAGGAAGCAATTAACATTTCAAGGCTAGTTTTCATAGTTCTTTATGTTAAATGAATGGCTTGTTGCAGATATAGAGTTAAATGTTTTAGTATAGCGATGTGGAAAGGAATTTTTACAGAATACTTTTCAAAACTTGCTTTTGTTTTTCCGCATGTAATAGTATACTATTGCTTGATTTGCAAATCAAACTTCACCTGTCTCTATAGAAGCCTTAATATTTAAGTCAGTCAATTTTGGATACTGTTCCCTATGCTATGAGATGTATTAACTTTCGACCAACATTGCAAATCCTATACTTCTGTAACTGTATTCCCCTCATGCCGTTCTTGTGGTGTTCCAGTGCTTATCTTCCGCAAACCTGTCTCTAAATTCTGTCTGAAATGACTCCCTTACCTTGAAAAATGAACCATCTTCTGCTGCTCTGCAAAGGCTTTTATAACTGCAGTAGCTTATGGACTATGTCTCTATTATACTTCCTCAGTTTCAAGCAGTTAAAGATTGGGATATGCGAGACACTGTTACTTTTTGCCCCTCGCCCCCGATTATTAAATATTCTGATAACTAAGTCTTTTGAGGAGCTTTAAAACAAACCCTTTCTTTATAAAATGTGTGCATTGCTTGTAATTTCTCTGTCTCTCAGGTCAAATTTTAGACTTTTTTTTTTTGGTAAACTTTGTATCTTGTTAGTAAGAACAAGGAATACACTTCCAACAGTTGAGAATCAGAATTTATAGGACATTGCTGACTTTGCCACTGTCTTGAGTTAAAAAACATAGATTTTTATACTTACCCCCTAGTCCTGACAGTTCATTGCTTTGCAAAATGAGTTAATAGAGCTTGCGAAGACTTGTAGAGGTCAGTGTGTAAAACAAATACCCTGCCCCCCTGCACACACAAAAGGAGTGGAAGAATTCAACTGATATCCATTAAAAGCGAAATTGGATTACATCTTTACTCAAGATGGCTCACTAAACTCCTAGCATGACTACAGAAGTCTTAATTTTGCTTTCAGCTGGTAAATGATATCATGTTTTGTCTATTCTTGATAAGTGAAACATAAGGTATGGTAGTTTTCTTTCTGTTTTTGCTTCAGTTTTAACACAGAGGTTTAAAAAAAGGTTTGGAAAAGAAGATATTCCTATAGCTCCTGTACCAGATATCTTGCATCTTTACATCTTTAGTTGCAAGAGAACTCTTAGGTTTCCTTCCTATTTTTCTTTTTTCTTTTTTAGTATATTTCTATTTATTTTGCAGATTTTGTAAAAGTATAAATGTAGATATTTGACAATGCTATATTTAAAACAATAATTAATTGGTATGTATGTGTGGCAATTGACTTACCATTTTGGTATGGTGTGTTTTATTCTTCTTGTAAATGTAAAAACATCCAAGGGTACGGTGGTGAGGTGATCCAGGAGATGCACACTGTTTAACATAGGTATCTCCTCCTGGATGCAGAGACAAATGGTAAAGAGGGCAGCAGGTGTTACAAAGAGGAGACGTGGAAAAAGCTGGCTTCAGCCAATATCTCACCTGTACTAAAGAGCTTCAGGTTTTAGTTCTGCAAGAGCTGTCGTAAGGGGATTTATTACCTTTCTGTCTCTTCATCTCTTTTTTCCTTCTGGCTAACGTTAGAGCCTTGAAGTGAGGTGGCATTGTTGCAGCTCCAGGAGTGCTTGGAGGTAGCATCTGCACATGCTAGAAATAAAAACAAAAGATAATGTGGCACCGCTACAAATGAGGTCTTGCCATCTGTGTTGCACCTTCTTAAGTAAGGTTTAGATGATGTAATTTTGAAAGAACACCCTGGCGTAGATAATCAGGTGTAATCTTCTGCGGCAGATGCTGAAATGGCTCACTTCCCGCGCTAGCTTCTTAACTTTTTTTTCGGAACGGATGTACGTGGGGAAATAAAACAGTGTGTTCCTGTGGTGTGTTGCAGATCGCACTGAGAAGCATTCCACAATGCCAGACTCACCTGTGGATGTGAAGACACAATCCAGGCTGACGCCTCCGACCATGCCACCTCCTCCCACTACCCAAGGAGCTCCACGAACCAGTTCATTCACGCCCACGACGTGTAATTAGACTTATTATTTTCCTTTTGTTCCGTATTTTTTGATTCTGTCTGTATGCAAGAAACAAAAGTATGTGCAGGGAAACCAGTATGGCATGGCTGGAGCAGCATTTGATTGTACTGCAATAAAGTAATTAAGCAAAACTAAGAGCACAGCAGATTAATGTATCTTAATCTGTTAAGATGTTCAGCTTCGAGTTATGGTAATCTCTGTGATGGCTTGGCTGCAGTATCAAAGAACAGTGATCACTAACTTCCCGTGCACTAATGCTCAGATCAGTCCTTCTCTCAGAAGTACAGAAAACTTTCTTCTCATCTATTATGCTGTTCTGTTATTCTGTTTGAAGGATCCTGTTTCCTTATGTATAGAAACTTTCGTAGTAACTGTTTGGAGGTTTTGCATTTGTTTATATTTTTAAAGTGGGGGTTATTGATGGAGAAAATACCTATCTGCCTTCCACTAATGACTGAATAAAGAATTCTGATTTGTGCCATGTGACTTCTAGTTAATTTTGATACAAACCTCAAAATACAGGCCTTTTATTGTTTTACCTTGAGACTTCTAGCCTGTGACCACTTCTCTGAATCAGTAAGGTCTGGACCTCTGTCTCAGCTTACTGATGTAAACACACAAGAAACTAGTGATCTTGATGGAATTGCTCTGCATTTCTGTCTGTGTAACTGAGATTTGAATTTGGCGTGTTGTCTGGACTAGTCTTTCCACAGTCATGAAACAATCCACATCTCTCTTACCAAGATGTAACAGCAAATTTTTTGGTCTCTTCTATGCTGCCTTGTAATAGTATAAACACAAGAATGTGTTTACATTTCACACCTTAAATAAAACATTTTTAGAATGGTAGAATACATATACCTAAACAGAATGACTGCAGCATCTTCTGTTTGTCCTGCCTATGTCTTTTGAGCCCTTTGCTGTCTAGATAAACACCTTATTTAAACTTCACCTCTATGCAGAAGGCCAGCTGGAGGCCTTTGTATCACTTATCGCAGGGAACACTGTCCTGAGGATTTACACAGAAGTGTAGTGAGGAGGGTTTGTGCCAATTCTTTGCATAAGCTCAAATTTAATGTAATGTCCCTGATTTTGCAAAGATTTGTCTGTTTTGCTTAATTTCAGCACCTGAATCATCCTAGGGACTACTTTAGTCTAAAGTTAAATTGATTCTAGGTTTTTGTAGGATAAGGGTCATACAGATTACACTTTTGAGAGTGAGGCTTTTTGCACAATTCAGGATGCCTTTTGGCAATAATGAAAGGAATAGGACAAAGGTTTTCTGTAATCACTCTTGTAATCCTCGGTGTACATGTAAGATTTCTGGATGATGGTTTATTTGATTGGGTTCTGCACTTTGGAAGACGTGTGAACCATAGCTGCTTTTTAGGGGCTGTTTATATGAAGTCTTTTACTAATTTTAAATGCCTTTTAACCTGTCAGATTTTGAAGTTTGGCCACAGCAATTCCAGCTTATATAGTAAGCAGTCAGTTCTGTATGAATGTCTGTCACATTTATTATTACTACGGCAAAGAATGCCTGTAGGCTAAGAAGGAGCGTACTTATTCTCTCTGGTCAAGAGTATACTTGTTTTCTTTGTTTTAGACTATTAAACTATAAAAAATGTTAGTTTGTTGAAATTTTAAATGCTAAATTCTGTTTTACTACTAACCTAGCTGTATTTTTTTAAATAACGTAGATTGCCAGTTGGCAAATTCAGACATTATAAAGAAAGAGGTAAAGCCCTTAGTATGGGGTGGACTTTTGAAAAACTTTTTAATTCTGTTTAGAAAAGTTGCATTTGAGAAGTATTTCTTAATTTCTTTTGTTGTGGGAGAATTTTTGCCTGCCTTTTTCCTCCTCATATTTATCCTAGGTAATGAACGCTGCTGTTCTGTGCTTTCTTGATTATAGCTGGTAAACCCTCTGCCTAGGACAGCCCAGCAATGGGGGCTGAGTTGTCGTATTGTGTGATGCTAGAGCATGGCATATCCCTATTTTTCCTAATCCTCATTTACTAGGTTCATGATGTGATCGTTTTTGGCTGTACAAGTTCCTTGCAATGATGATGTTTGTTTACTCAGACATATCACTCTACTACAGTGCTCAGAAAGCATAGCTTGGAGCTACACGTGGAGCTGAACTTCTTCAGGCCAGATTTTTTCTCTTTCTGCTTTCTCCATCTTGTTTCCCCAGCCCACACAACTGGAGCAGGGAATCAAAAACCAGGATAAAAACCAGTCACAAAGTAGACAGGGCTCAGACAGCCACTTTCTGTAGCACCCACAGAATGGAACTTCAATCACTTGGGCAAAAACGCCTTTAAAAGGATTGTCATAGTAATTTAAATTTAATAATAGGAGTTGCTATCTAAAAGGAAAGATGAGTTTTGGAGAAAGTAACAAAGAGAAAGGGATGTTTAGCTTCAGAGACGCCAGTCGTTAAGAAACACAGGGAGCTCTTTATGGTGCTAGCTTACCATGGATATGCTTTTAAACAGAAAGGAACTTTAGTCTACTGCTATTCTGTCCTTCTGATAGCAGGTCAGTCCCTTATTTTTTGTGCTTTTTTGGGATGCATTCAGGTCTCTCTGTGGTTTAGAGGAGAGGAGGAAGTTGTATAGGTGAGTGATAATATAAAAACATGGGTTCTTATTGAAGGCTGGAACCTGAGTGACCCTTTTGAACAGAAATCATCAAATTTCTCCAGGATAACGGTCAGCTGAGCAAAGCTGGATGCCGGGTACAGCCATTTGCTGTGTGCATCCATACCTGGGAGTGTATCGGTTCATTCTTGCTTGTAGGGACTGATCTTTTTTCTTGCCGTTCTCTACCATTTGAACTAGCCAGACTCAAATGACTTCAGCAGAGTATGTCTGACTGATCCTGTTCCAGGTAACCTATGTGGGAAAAGATGTCCTCAGCTTGATGCTCTCTTCTTTTCTGGAGCGAACTAAATTGGCTGCCAAAAACTGTCTGTTATTATCCTCAGTATACCTGCATGAATCTCATTGTCATAAATTCTGAATACTTAGTACTTTAGATACAGTTATTCCCACAACAGCCTTACAATAGGAGGGAAACACTTTCCTTATCTGTTTCAGAGGTACATACTGTATTGACACATCAAAAACAAGTGATTTCCTCGTGGTCTCCCAGGAAGTTTCTGAGAAATCTTCTCTATAGTCTTCTCCTCAGGCCTGGTGCCTTAGCTGCAAGGCTAAAAAGGCTTCAGTCCACAGCAAACGTGGCACTATTTGTACCTGCACAAACAACTTAGCGTGTTCCATATGTTAGCAGCTAGGAAGTCTGTATCAGAAAAAAATAGCCTTCTCATCGGGTGCTGTAAGGCTAAAACGTGAAAGTCCTGTTTTATAAACACAGCTGTCAGTTGTGTGTACAAAACACCAGTAAAAATATTCAGAGATAAACTGAGGCTTCATGAAATATGTCTGTACATTTTTTTCCAGCCCAAAAAGCAATTGTTTTTGTTTCCGAGCAGATATGCGCTCGCGCTTGTGTGCGCTCTTTCTTTTTAATCCTCTGACAGAAGACTGGTATTCAAATGATGTTTTTCAGGTCCAGAAGCACTTTGGGGGGCTGCGTGACTAGCGGCTACTGTTAGTTCCCATCCAAAAGCTGTTTAGTACCAGCTACTGTGAAGTAGACATGAGCTGCAGAGTGTCACTCTGTCACAAGGCTTAATTATCTTTGATCATGCAACTTAATTAATTTTGAGGTCAAGCACAGAAAACATAAGCTGATGGATTTTCCCCTCTGTCTTCTCTCTCTCTCTCTCTCTCTCTCTTTTTTCCTCTCTCTCTGTTTTATCTTCCCTTCTGTCTTTTTCTTTCAGTAACCAATGGCACTAGCCATTCACCAACAGCGTTAAATGGAGCTCCATCTCCTCCTAACGGCTTTAGCAATGGGCCATCCTCTTCCTCTTCCTCTTCTCTGGCTAACCAGCAGTTACCGCCAGCTTGTGGAGCTAGGCAACTCAGCAAACTGAAGAGATTTCTTACAACCTTACAGCAGTTTGGCAATGACATTTCACCAGAGATTGGGGAGAGAGTGCGTACCCTTGTGCTAGGACTTGTGGTAAGCAAAAAACGATATAATAACTGTGATCTTTTTCTCTCCTTTTCCCTCTTTTGCGTTTGACATGTTTATTATATAAAAGTGTGGGTTGCATACACTGCGTGTATTGTACTTGGAAGATACCAAACGTGAGAATTGAGTACTGGCTCTTGCCACCGAGCTAACATAAGCAACTTGACTAGCTGTCAGTAAGTGGCAGCTATTCTTAACCAGATATAGACTAGACTCCTTTGCCAGTATGGTATTATGCCATGATGGTGTGAGAGCGTTTCCATTCTATACTGGCAGCACCCCTAATGTAGACACAGCTCGAAATATGTACTATAATAAAAAATGTTTTGACTTTCCTGGTTTATTTGACTTGGGGAAGGGAGACTGCCCTGTATATGCAGTGGCAGAATGCTGCTGGAAAGGATGAGCTGAATACCTGCTTGGAGTATAACCACAGTTGAAAGTCTTTTCTCAGTATTCATTGAATCCAGCTGTGAGGGACTTGATGGGGTAATGCTGCTCTATACGACACATTATTGATAAGATCATCTTCATGTAATTGTATATATGAATGATAATTTCTGACTCTTCTTCTCTACATCTTTCAAGCTGTGCTGCTGTTTTACAGGCAAACTGTAGTGAATCTGGCCCAAGACTCTTTGTTCCCAGTCAAGTCCTGTCTCTGGAAGACATTGTCCTCTCCCATGCACCTCTTTCGGTAGTAATTAGATGTACCAGGAAAAAGTGCTGTTGTGGTAGACTAATTTACATCTGTTCTGAGCAGCTGCAGTCGCCATTGACTTCACTGGGAGCAAAGACTGCCAGCACTGTTGAATACTAGGGCTCAGGTGTCCTCCACTTACATCTTCGCAAAATACTAAATGCAAGTGATGAGCGCCCCTTAACTTGGATCTGTGTAAAAGGAAGTGTAGTGTAGCCAGTGTAACTTCAGGAGATCCTGCTCTGCCGTTGCTGCCCTATCCGCAATACCCTTTTGATGTGGCTTTGCTTGTCACAGGGTTCTGGTGGAAAGGTGAATTAGTAAAGAACGGCTTTGGGAGATGTATTTACCTGCCCTAGATTTTCGGATGAAAAGTGCTTTCCTATTGTTAATTACAGTTGATTTCTACCTTTCAAAGCTTCATCTGAGCTCTGAGAAGCAAACTAGGGTCTTTTCTTTTGGGACTTCTACATATCACAGCATTATTCCTTTGATTAAACCCGTGTAGCCTGTTGTCTTCATGATTATTCCCTCAGCCACACAGTAACGACTTTCTTACACAACCTACTGACTTCTGTAGGATTGCACAGATGCAGTGAGTAGAACTTAATACACAATTCTCTTGTTAAGTATAGAAGGCAAAATGCAGTTTTTCCTCCTCAAGCTATGAGGAGCATGCCTTTAAAAAGAGTGTGAATTTTTATGTATATTAATTCCCACTTCTGCACTGGGAACAAAAATACAAGAGGCCCCAATAAAAAATGAAAAAATTGTTGAGAAAAGCAGCTTTAATGGCTGTTTGAAATTTGAAAATATTTCCATGCTTAGCACCTGAGAGCTCAGAATGGTACTCTAAGCAGCAAGCCCAAACGCTGAGATGCTAGTGGTTTCCTTTGAGTATCTTAATAAGGTAATAATTTAATATGCAGCAGCATGCTTTTTTTATCCTGTTATCAATATCAGGAATGAGTTATTAAGCAATTTCGGAGTGCTTTGGTTTCTGTTTCTCTTGCTAAGTGTTTTCTTTATTTTGTCACCAAGAAAGAATTTTTTTTTTCCTCAACAGAATTCTACTTTGACAATTGAAGAATTTCATTCCAAACTGCAAGAAGCTACTAACTTCCCACTGCGACCTTTTGTCATCCCATTTTTAAAGGTATTGCACAGTTCAGTGATCTGGAAACTATTTCAAACCATATTGTTGCTAGGTCACAGATGTGTGTTACCGTTTTTCTTTTTAAAAGAGTCAGGAAAATGAATAACATTAAAGGGCTTCTTTCCACTGCTTAGTGGATGGAGCTATGTTTGAGTAGGTGGTGTGGGGACCGTTTCTGGCTATTTATAGGACCTATCAGTTCCCTGACTTTATAATCGTTTGTTCTATGTTTTTACTTTGTAGGTATAGAAGCTTTTACTCACCAAGTCCTGAGACTTGATTAAAAGCAAAATAATGCTGTGTACTTGCCAAAAGCTAGGTTTTTGCAAACTTTGCATGGTCCAAAGCAAAGGGATGCTACCAGCTCTCCTCTGGTGTGCAGTTATCATTGTTAGTACACAATGAGACTGTGACAGTGCCATACAAGTAAAAGACGAATCCTTTTCTTGTGGTTCCAAGTCAGCAGTACAAATGTGATGTCCTAAGATGGCTGGCAACTCTGTCTACTGATTTTTGCATCTTTTATTAGAAAGTAAAGATAAAGTCATGTTCAAAAGTCGATTAATAAAATGCAACATGTTACCGTATGAAGTAGGAATCAGGGAAACTATGTCTCCCTTGAAGTTGGGAAGCTATTCTGCCCCTCACCTGCCAGTAAGAGCCTCCTCTGAACTGCAGTGATTGCTGAACATTGAGCGTTGTGTTCTCAGAGCATGTTGTGTTATGTTTCAGTTTCACCGCTGAAATGAATTTTCCCGAGGAGGAGTTGTTTATTGTTCCATTGTTTTTCATTGTCAGTGGGTGGGTGGACCTCTTGTGTTATTTTTGTCAGTGCGTGTAAGTGTTGCTAGCTGTTCTGTTGTCCTGAAGTACTCAATAGGTAGTACTATTGAGGAAGTATCCTCAATAGGTTTGTTTTCATGTTTTTCCCCTTCTTGGTTAGCTGTGTCAGATGGGCTTTACGTGGAAGTATAGCTGTTAGCTTGGTACATTGCCAGTTGCTTTCTTTTGGAAGGGAATACG